>NC_086331.1:126604314-129004314 GCF_032445375.1 Bacillus rossius redtenbacheri | reverse complement strand
TCTTTGTATAATGTAGAAGTGTTTTATACTTATTCGTTCTAGGTGTTAAGTAATTTATTTTAGTAATTTTTTCCAAAGTACAAGGTTCCTATTACAGCAAATAACGGTAATCATGGAGCATTCTGAGTTATCAAACTAATTTATACATTTATACACCTGTATTTGAAATCAAAACTAATCGCAAGTGAAAAAATTATAAAAGTTAGAACACGATATTTAGACTCTGAACAGGACAGCGCACAATTACGAACAGTGAACTCAATCAAAGCACTTTTCCTAACATAAACAAGGATATTGTTACACAAAAACAAACATGTCTTTAAATGCCTTAAATGTTCTAGGTAACTATGCCTTTAAAACCATACGCATTTAAATGTAAATTAGAATATACGAAACATTAAAATCTCACCATATTTATATTTTGGATATAATCATGGTAACTTAACAATTTTAAGGGGAAGACATGCGGACACCAAACAAACCACAGTTTGAAGCCATGTTGCAACAACACGTGTGGTTATAGTAAATAAAAGTAAGTTCCGAAAGTTCCTAGACATATATAGACTACCAACGACCTAGAGATAAATAGGCGACCCTGCTCTCAACTCCATTTAAAGCTGTCGACGGCAGAATGTGGAACTATAATCGGTGGGCAAAAAGAAGCTGTATGTAAAAGCATTGGTTCTTATGGGAGAAACCTGCAAGTTGCTATTAATTCTCCTAAAACTGTACGTTTTCCACACTATTACAGTTTTTTTAGGTAATACATAAAGATCGACCGAGTGAAAAATAACGTTAAATACAGTTTCATTGTATTGTGATGTGTAATTACGACATTTAATGCACTTGAATATAAGTTAAGCCTTCTTCGACCTAACGTTTGTGATAAACTTGTAGAAAATTTATTGAACTAACATATTTTATTTCGGGTAGGTAATTCATTACAATGTGCTATAAATTTAAAATAATTATATAAAACTACTTTTAAATTATGTGCGTTTGTTTTAATTGTATTTGTATATGTGCATTACGGGTTTTAGTTGTCTTTTTACTGTTTGATTTAAATAGGATAACCTAAATTACGTAGAAAAATAAAACAAACATATTGCTAGGATAAGTTTTAAAAGGAAATCACATTGGATCATTGGATAAGTGCAAACCTAGACAATGTGTGTTGATAACACATAAATATTGCAGCATAAATATAGCTAGGAAAAACCCTTTTTGATTCTCCACTTTGGAAAACCAACCATACAATAAGTTTTATATAAGTACATTTCTTTAAGGCTGAACCAGTAATTCCGAAAATTAACGAATGCTGCTGTGTGGGCTGTCTTGAGGTTGAAGTAACTGATAGTTTGTGCCTAGTGAGCTCTGACGTCGTACCGACCATGGGCCTTAAGCCCGTGCTCCGCACCGTCAGTACTGGATCCCGTTTTCGGAGTTCACCCCTAGCCCAGCCGGAATGAGTCAAGCGAGCGCCCCTGGCGTGACCTCAATTAACTGAATTAAACATCAAGACACGAAACCTCGGGGGCTCGACTACGGAAAAAAATTCCCAAACGAGGCATTAAGACAAAATTAATTAATCACAAGCAGTGAGCAAGTGCGTCGTAGAGACTCAGAAAACAAACCTCGTTACTAGCCACAGCGGCTACTGACATTGATTACTTGGCCTGTGATAGTGGTCTAGCCAAACTAAGGGAATTCAAACCCAAACAGTGCACGTTGAGACAATTTATAATTAAATTTACAGTCGGCAACTTGGTGCCGCTTTTTAAATTATTAAATCATTTAAAACAACTATTAAGCCTTAGGCAACTATTTACCAGGTGCAAAGTTTTAATCAAGCACCTGGAACGTGTTTTTTACTCATAGTATAACAAATTAGGTTATTATAAGTTTTTGGCGCCGACTCACAAAGGAGGTGAAAGTTCCCTCCCTTGCGAAGCGGCCATCTTTCGGCAGTATCCAATCACTCCATCCCGGGAATAGACGTGTGTCTGTGGGCAGCATTCAAGTTAGTTTCACTTATTATTTTTATTCTGCACTATACCTTCATAACTAAATCCTTTTATTAATTCACCGCTGCCCACGTCGACTCGGCGTGTATTTTGCGGAACCGGGCCTATCCCGACCGTCTTCATTGTGATACCGCGCTGCGTATCAGATCACACGAAACTTACGGTACTGGCCGACTCCAGCGAGAGCATTTTATTTAAGGACGCCGTGCATATGCCTGCCAGATGCACTATCACGTAAGTGTTACCCCGAACTTAGGAGCCCGCTCATCGAGCCCCCCCTGCACCCCTTAACTTTCGGCGCTGGCCGTCTCCAGCGAGCATTGACCCACGTTCCGCGAAATTGCCGCGGTAATAATTTCAGTGTCGCGTAGTGTTGTGTTTTTTTTTGTTTTTTGATCGTTTTGTAAGTGTAACTGTGTAACCGCTAGACGTTGCCAAGTGTTGGTGAGAGTTTTTGTAGCGGGACTGAACCGCGGAGCGAACATGTAGAGAGTATCGTGTATCCACACGGACCCCCGGTGAAGCTCTTAAATTAAACGTAATTATCACAAACTTGTGTAAAATCATTTCCGTAGTCTTCCGTCCTCCACACGGCCGAGCGGCCTTCACAGCCAAGGGAAAACTATTCAGGTTAGATTTCAAGCCATGTACCTGGCGGGGCACGCGGGGGCAGAGTACCCACGACCCAACATCAACGGCCTAGCAGCCCACTAACCTGGCGCCCCTCCGGACAACAACAGCATCGCGACGCCCGTAGCGCCCATCAGGTAGGTACCTCCCGGGCCTTTCACAGAGGTCGGGTGACAGCAAATGTTTCTATTTTATTTCTTGTAATATGTAAAAATACAATTGTTTTTGTTCCATTTGGTTTTGAATATTTTTAAAAATCTTCCTTTACTGTTTCATGTAACCCCAAACTATTCTAACTTGCAAAAGAGCAAGTTTAATATGAGATGGTATTAGGTGTTTCAAGTAACCCTACCCTGAGGGGTAACTTGAAACATCCAAATTTTATTTTCTTCCTACAAAGTTTATAAATATTTTTGATCACAACATAGTGCAATGTTTTAACTGGACCTAAATTCACATTTCGGCACTACAAAAGTTTTAAAATTATCAACCGCATCAAAGTTATTAAGCTTCAAAGTTGAAAACTGTTTCAAGAATCCCGGTTTACGGTATGCTTTTTATTTTATTTTTAGGATGCGGACTTATAAAAGAAAGACTACGAGATGTTCTTTCTCTTCTCAAAACTTAAATGATGCTGCAAAGGTGATCAACGATGAGGGAAAAAGTGTGAATGCCGCCGCAAAAGAATTCGGTATCAAACGGATGACTTTGACCAGATTTTTGAAGAAATTAAACGAAGGTGGTGATTCATCCATGGGTCATGCAACACCGATGAAAGTATTTTCTCCCATGCAAGAGGACTCTTTAAAGAAATACTTGTTACAATTGCAACATTGACAACGACGATTAAGTTTCCTATATCTCATCAATATTTTCTTTTGTATATTAATATTTTCTTATTAAGATAATCTCAATTGATAATTATACAAATATTGAAGTCTGAATTTGATCAGAAAGACTGAAACTATAATTCCAAAGTTAAGCTTAAGATACGTTGATGTTTTGTTGATTCTATTTTCAGTTTATTATTCAAAGAAAATTACTTTTAATTTAGTTGTTTTATCACTAAAAGACTATAAATAAAAAGTCTAGTTAACATTCAACCCATCATTTGGCTAGACATATTATAAGTGCTCAATTTTCCCCATACTCTTGCTCAACTTACCTCACCTATTGGGTACGTTGAGCATACTTGACTTTCTACATTTAAACAGCTGTAGCTCTTAAATTCGAACTTGTAAGAAATAAATTACTATGGACACTTTTGCAAACGGATAAATTCGTAATCCGTCAGTATGCATAAACAGCCAATAATACTTATCGTTGAGGAGCTATAACCGCTCAAGTAAAAAAGTGCTCAACTAGCCCCGCCCGACCCTACCATAACAGAAAACTGCCATAATTTTAAAGGACGAGGCAGAATTCTGCCATATTTTCTTATACACTCCATTAAATGAGTACAGCTGATTTTCTCTCGAAGTAGAGGTAGCGCTGTTAACCCCCTAGTAATTTCTTAGGTTAACTTAAAAGGTTACAGATAACGCTTCTGACGGTGACTTTCTGTAAATCCAGTCATAAATTAACTCAACAGATCGCGCACTAATAGAAACAAATGTTTCCAAAAATGGGTTATAGGAAGCAGCACTGTATACTTATAACCCCGCTCTGTAAATATAAAAATATGGTAGTTTTCCGTTATGGCACATTTACTCCTGTTTTGACGGAGGTCAACGGAAGACTGCCATACTGGAATACTCCATACTGGAAGACTACCATAATCGAATAATTCCGCCGGGGGACGACGGAAAAGTGCCATAATGTAAAACTATCATAAGTTAAAACGCGACCATACAGTCCTAATACTCGAACGACATGATTCAATTATGTCTATTATCTTAGAAATAATTTGTATAAATAAGTAGCATACAAAGTCTTGTGATTCTAATTAATGTTATAACTCCAGGTCACTAATTAAAATTAAATGCAATCTAGTGACCGAAGATCACAATTACCTGACAACCGACGGTTAAGTAAGTAAAATATTGCATGATTTATATAATATGTTTGAAATTCCACGACAGATTATCACCATCAGGTGTATAGTCATCTATAGTACTGAGGTGGCAATTCAATTGAGTTTATTTTACATCATGTCTATCAAAAAAACGATAAACTAAACTTAAGCATTAATTATTTCACAAAAAAAAGTTTACGTTGCTACATCTTTAATAATATCCACATTATGTTTCTGATGAGCTGTTGGGGTTCACTTTTCGTGGGCTGACTTCACTACGACCTTACTTCTTAATGTCTGTGGTGTTGTTTTTGTCATATCGGGGCTGTTACAGGGTATTGTGATTCCATCATTATGTTTTTAGCATGTGCTGTGCAAACCATTAGAAAAGTATTTTAACATATAGATGAGATGGACAGAAAACAATTGCCATTAAAAATAGGTATATCAAAACAATCACAAATGTGAATACGGAATAGTGAGAGCGATTGAGTTTGCAGTTTAAGTTTTATGATTAAGTAGTTGTGACATTAGGCCTATATTTTAACTGCGTCAATGACAACGAAATAATTTAAGAATATTAATTTATGAAAGCCTTGAAATCAATTTTATATTTGTTTACCAGGAGAATAGCCTATTTCCGATATTAATTTTCTTCTTATTCTGAAATGCTTGCTTGTCCGTAAACATATTAATAGCGAGGTTAATGTAGACGACGAAACACAACGCCACAGTCTGTATCAGGAACGGCAAACGAGTACACTTGAAAAGTATCAAGTACTTTAGTATCAGTTCAGAATTCGCCTGGAACAAAACCACGGCCAATGTGCGCAGAACCCGATCGCAGATGACGTTCACTTGGGCGGAGCTTGTGAAAGGGGAGGGAGCAGGAACGACGAATAAGGGATAAAGAAGGGAAATAATGTAGGGGATGAAGCGCAGGGGAAGGCGTTGAAGGAGAGGCGCAAAGCGAAATTGTTACGAGTCGTTTGGTTATTGTCCCACATCAAAGTTCGCTCAGTGCGCAGTGCGTGCACAGTCTCGTTCAATAATAAAACTAATGAAATTTTAATATTAAAAAGTACATTAATACAAGATATAATATTTATATTTGTGCACCTAACAGCTATGAAAATGCAAATAAATTCTCAGTTGACACTAATAACAGATGTAATCAACATATGGACTTTTTTTTCTAAAACAATTAGTAACTAGTGTTTTCATACATTAAAAGATTACGATTCTATCAAAAATAAAAAATAAAAAAACAGATACGTACATTAGTGAGCATACTATATCAATGTTTACGTTTCAAATGTTTCTTCAGATTAGTCGATGATGATTTATAACTCAGTTTTTGTTTACACAAATTACAATTAGTAAACTCATTATTTTCCGTAAAAAAATTCCACACAAATGAAGTCTATTTTCCTGCACTTATCCATTCCTTATTTCACTATAAAGATACTAACTACAAAGCATGACAGCCCGCAACAATGTACGTGGTAATAGACGGCCAGGACGAACTGAAGTGAATGTTGAACTGAATTATACTGGCTGTATCAGGCGGGCATGAGAATAACGGAGGTAGAGAATTACCGGGCGTGATGAATAATGTATCAGAAACACCGATACCTTTTTACGCTGGTGATGACGGCATGGAGGATGTGTACCCTGTAACGAGAATGCTGATACCTTGTCGCTTCCTGGGACCGCAACTGCTCTGATACAAAAGTATCAGATACTTGTAACTAGGTACATTACTGTATCAGTATCAGGTTGGAACAGATACCGAAAATTGCTGTAACAACCCACCTCTAACAGTAAGGAACCATCCTACCAATTTTCGAGAAAAAATCGATGGGTCTGTATCGAGTTACGGTCATTGGCTTCACGTGAAACTTCTATGTCAGCGAGTCGCTTTTAGTGTAATAGTTTAAAATTAAAATAATAAAAGCAAGGTATGGTCTACGTACTAAATATTTTAATTCAAAACAGACACTTAATGGTAGCTTATTATTCATTTTAATTAATATTCGGCGAAAATGTTTAACATTGGCCTGTGATATGATAAATGAGATACCAAAGTTATAATATCCAAATTAATGTTTTTTGGTGAATGTACAATCTGTATTGCCCAGTGTTGTCGGCAGTGGTGTAGCCAGGATTTCAATTTGTGGTGGGGGGGGGGGGGGTCAGCATTTACTCATCCCCAACATGCATCCATCACCACTTTAAGAAAGGGGGGTCCGGGGGTGCTCCGCCGGGAAAATTTTTGATATTTAGGTGCTAAATGGTGCTATTTAAGGCCATTTTCGGTAGTTTTGCAGAGGTTTTAAAATGTTATTTTATAAGCAAAATAATATTGACATGACAGAATCTACATGATTTTGCAACTAATATAATTTCAACCTAAATCCATATACCTATCTTATAGTCTTAATACACTACATTGTAAAGGAATTACAACATCAATTTCCATTTTTTGTTCGTTGTCTGCACATTTACTGTAGTACAAATTGAAGTCGCCTAGGTAACTCAGTATATTTGCATAGTTATTCTATACTTGAGTTGAGAGTTCAGATATTTGGGTGTCTCTTAACATCTGATTTTTTAAGGTGATGAAGATGACATGAACTGATGAGGTCGATATGAAGCAAAGATGGAATGCTGGGGTTGGGGGAAATGGGAAATTCCGAAGAAAACCCACTGCCCTGTATTAATGTCCTTCTCCTATATATTATTGACTTGAATGGCAAAACGAGTTAAAAAATACACACACAAAAGTTTTTTTAAACTGAATTGTTTGAGTTTCACAGCAATGTTTACTACACCATGTTATAAAAAACACAGTTAAAATACAACTCTTACCTGAGATACTGTGTTTCGGAGATAGGTCTTGATCCTTTTAAGGGAAGAGAAGAACCTCTCCACAGAAGCTGTTGATATAGGCAGTGTGGCTAATATCTGAAGTAGGCGAAACACATTCGGAAACATGTCACGATTGCACTGTACTAATGCATCCATTGCATTCTGAGGCTTCTTCTCGATATGTTGCCACTTTCTATACCAGAGTCTGATTTCTGCCATGATGGTGGAATTTGGGGCATTCAAATCCCAGTGATAAAAACTAAGAAGTTTCTCAATATCTTCCTCAGAGTCAGCTTGTAAAGAGTCTATATCTGCAGCACCAGGAATAATTGCATGGAATCCTTTCAGCAGAGATGAATGACAAATAATTCTACTGTTTAATTCTGTTAAGAATGTGTCCAAAAAAGGAATAAACACAGCGATTCTGAAATAATTTTCTGGGGATGCAGAATACTCTTGGGGATTTGGTCTGTGGTTTTGCCTGCCTGTGGTTCTCGGTAGATTCAACAACACTCCATTTTTATCTGCGATGGTTTTAGCTTCTTCGAAAATGATATGGAAATGATTTTCTGCATCATTCCTCAAAACTTGGATTTCTTGAAGAGTCAGCTGAGCCATATCTACTGCTTCTCCCAGGTCAATATTCTTTGTCTGTAAATACTTACTGAATGGCAAACCCACTATACTTTTTTCAGTATCATCAGAGATATCAAAAAATTGGACTGTTGAATGGCAATTTTTAGAATTGCTGCTTGCTGTGATGTGTCGGACGAGCCTTGCAAGTGAGTAATTTGTTCAAGTGATTCTACTACTGGTTCCAGGAGCTCACAGAAATCACTTACAGCATGATAACGTTCAATCCAATGTGTTGCACAATTTCTATTCAGTGTTCGAGCATGATGGTCAGAATCCATTTCTTGTATGGCATTAGTGAGAACAGCTTTCCTCTTTGTATGAATAAAAATGTCATGTGTCTTTCCAATAATTCCGATACAATTTCGAATATCCTGGAATTCGCAACGTTTAGAAATTACGAGATTGAAGGAGTGAGCTGCACAATGAATATAAATAGCTGTAGGGTGATTGGTCTTCACATGTGCTTGAACACCATTAAACCGTCCTGACATTGCATCTGCTCCATCATATCCTTGTCCTCGAAGATATTGTAAATGAATTCCAAATGATGTGAGACTTGATAAAATCAGTTCTGAAATTCCTTTACCTGTGAAATCTGATGTACTGACAAATTGCAGGAAGTCCTCTTTCAACATAATTTCTTTTAGGTCTACATATCTAACACAGAGGGACATTTGCTCCACACCAGAAATATCAGCTGTCTCATCAGCCAATACAGCAAAGCATTTTGCTTCATTGACCAAGTTAACTATCTTTGCAAGAAGCACAGAATTACACGAATCAATTATCTCGTTCTGAATTGTTGGACTGATGTTTTTGTTGTTTTCTCCAGGATTGCTAAGAACACTTCTTAACTTTCCTGTTTGCCTCAATCTGCTTATCACGCTGTTTGTCAATTTGGTTTTGTACCGAAAATTCTGTAGGACTGGTTGAAACAGCCAGAAAGTGCTCCGCATCAGCAACACAGCCAATGTGATACTGGAGAGATTCATGTTTTGAGAAGGATTCAGTAGCTTTCCTCCAACAATCAATTTTTTTTTGCCAAAATCCCAAGTTCTTGTGAGTTTATTCCAGCTTCTGATTTTGAAAAAAGGACACAAAACTTACAAAATGCCCCATTTTCTTTACCTGAATAACGAGTTAACCAGCTATGCTGGAATTTCAGAAAATGCTTTTTCTCTGTACAGCTTCCTTTTCTACATTCCGTTGCAGGAAATTTGTAGGTTTGTGGAGGCACCCAAATACTTTTCAAAACTTCCTCTCGCTCGTGATCATTCAACGGTCTGTTCAGGTAATGTGAAATATCTTTTGCATCTACGCTCTGAGTTGCATTAACATTAACATTTTTATCATGCATAACATCTGTATCTGAAGCTATTGCATTCGTATAGTGTTCGGTATCGTGAAATGTAGATGGGCATTGTCTTTTGGCAAAGAATTTTGAAATAGAAACCTGGCACTTACGATTTTGTTTATCCATAATGAAATGTCCAAAATTCTTTTCTGAAAAGATAAAGAAAAATGAAATTTGTAGAAGTTTTAAACCTATTGAGATTATATATTTAAATAAAACATTAAAATAAACAATAAAATTCTACTGTAGTGTGTTAGATGTCTTATGTTAAACCAGAGAAAATAATTTAAAGCATAGTAGTTAGAAGAATGTAATTGTAAGCATTGCATTACTGCAATGTTAGATTTTGTTTTACTTTTTTTAAAACAAAATCATTCCTCGAACTCAATTCATATGCGAATTTTTTTTTCCTAACTATAACTAACCTAGGCAGATATTGTCAAAGGATGAAATGTACAGAATGGAAAAAATTATATATTAATTAAATGATAAGTTCATAATTAGATATGGTGATTTATCGCAAAAAATGTTTCCAGCCGACATAGTTTTCAAAATAATATAGCTTACTATGAATGATTTAACTGGAAATGGGCATTTTGTCACGACATAATTCTTTGAAGGCCAATTACAGATGTATTGCGCTGTAGAAGTGGAATTCTCGCTATACACACGCTGGCCAATAGTGAAATAAAACCTTCAGTAAGTCGTGTATTTGCAGTTTGCACAGCATATTGCAGTCCAGCAAACAGCCAATTTATACGCGATAAATCACCACCTCTACAAATAACATTTATTCGAGTGGCATACTGCATGCAAGATGCAATACTTTCATCATCATTAAATGGTGGCACGAACACCGAACAGATAAAATTATTTTTAATTACTGTAAAATATACATTCAGAATGGGAATATTGAGAAAGTCCGTAATCAGGGCTCTAGTGCAAGCTGTTTTTAACTAAAATGGTAAAGTACGAACGAATGTGAATAAGGCGGGCCGACTTTACAAGCAGAGAAGCTACTTTACAAAGAAATATCTTAATTATATTTATGTAACAGCAGAGGAACTATACCTGAGTCATTCACAAATCATTGTGGCTGAAAAATCTTCGGACAGTTATAGAAGGCACCATACAGGTTACTACTGCAGCAGACAACACGCACTGGCACTGTACTGTTCCCTCAAGTCCTTCAAAACAACTGTGTGTTGTGTGAAACGAGGAAAGGAGCAGGTACGCTCTGTCCACCGCCCGTCAGGTAGTGGATGTGCATACTTATCCCGTGAAGTCATGGCCACATCGTCTACCGTTAGCCATGCTCCAGGCGGGTAAGTTTTAGGGCGACCTTTTGTGTCTCTGGGGGGGGGGGGGGGGTGACATGTCACCCGTGTCCCCCCCCCCCCCCCCCCCCGTGTCTACGCCACTGGTTGTCGGTTCTCTATACACAAACACACGAATCACCACGCTATCACGCCTGACGAGTCGTGAGCTATACTAAACAGAATATTTTTCCTAACCTAAATTAAAACTAAGTGTACCTATTTGGGAGGTATAGGTAGGGATGACTTTTAAATACGTCTCACGCCGTAGCCTATATAGTTAGGAAAATGTTAAAGAAAGATGATACAACCTTTTCGTCTGTTCTGTTACCCATATGTTTCGCTGTGATTTTTAAGACGCTTCACGTCAAAAAGATATTACAATGGCCAGCCGGGATTTGAACCAGTGGTCTCTGGGATACTAACCTAGTGTCTTACGACTCGGTTCATAAACTTCGATAATGTATCTTTTCTCATCTTCAGATTGCCTTGTAGTGATTCCTTATGCTACAAGCGTGAGTGTACGATAATTGAATAACATTACAAATACATAGTTTCAGACTATAGTACTCCATGTAGGCTATCATCACATGCTTTGAAAAATTATTTACATCTAATATTATACGTACAACTATCATAAATTACAGTCACGAAAATTTTAATTCACATCTTTTGAGTATATCGTGTGGTAGTGTGTGTAACTACATGTAATTTTGTTTACACATTTACCATGGGTGTAAACAGTATTTGTGGAAGGGGAGGACAGAAGCCAGTCACTCCTCCGGAAACTCTTTTACAGAGATAATGCTTGAAAATACATTTTTTGGCCTTTTGACGATCCCTTAAGTGATTTTGAAACTCCTGCCATTGTAAATTTTGTAAAATAATTTTTTTTTGTCTAAACAAATCTGGCCACCCTACCCTACCCCACCCCTCTTTTTTTTTACTACGTTCTTGACACTTATTGTTACAGAAACTGGTTCATCTTTTGAGTAAGCTTCTCTGAACTTATACCTGTGCCTTGTTAATAGAAGTGAAAACAAATATACACATAAAACAAATCAAAATACAAATCTGTTTAAAGAAAGTCAGTTTCTAAGAGAATTTCAAAAACAGTGTAGTTAATGGAATAAAATTTCAACCGACAAACAACATTTTAAATAATAGGTAAATTAATTCAAGATTTAGTTTCGGCCATACACTATTACTCATTAAACTGTATATCATGACAAACCTCAGTCTGTTTGTGCCTTAAGAAGGGAATAGATCTCTCTCCAGAAACGCTGCAACTGTTCTCTTAGGAAACATATACTGTGTTAGTCTGCGCTATCATCGTTGTGGTTGTCAAAATATCTGTTTTGTCGCTCAACTGTTGCTTACGGTGTTTGTCTGTGCTGTCATCGCTGGGTTCACCTGTGCGTCTCTGTGTAGCCGTTGTGGTTTCAATTTTCATCTGTTAAGTTTCATCGTTGGGTTATTCTGTTTGCCGTTGTGCACCGTAAATTTTCTTTGTAAATGGAACAGAAATATTCATATAAACTTAGATATTTGTTAATTTGTACATGTACATGAAAATAACTGTATCACTACAAAATAGTGTTACCATTTATATTTTGTGTTGCCCCAACACCTCCAATATTTAAAAGTTATTTGTAAACCCTTGTTTGAATAGCTTTCCAGTATTAACTGCGTATATAAAGCACGGTAAAACAAATGAAAGCCAAATTGTTAAATATTTGATCGATTTTATTTTCCATGCTTAAAAAAAAAATTGCCGAATGTACACATCAATTGAAGTATAAAATTATTAGCCAATTTTTGTAAGAAATACTCAGTTATACCTCGATAAACCGGATTTCAAATGTGCAAAAATAATCTTTAAGTTTTGCAAACTATTCCTTGTCAACTGTTTTCCAATAGAATCTTTTGTAAAGCACTGAAAAATCAATTCTGTGAGTCATCCAAAGTATTTTTCTACTTTACTGTCTATGTTTTAAAACTTCCTTGAGTTTCGCTTGTTTTCTTTATTTTTGCACGTTTATCTTTCTTGTCTGTTATTGAGGTTTCTTATGACATACATTATAATCAGAAATGGTGTATGTCCTAAATTATATATATATATAATCAATATCCCCAATTGCAAGAACCATTAAAAAAATTAAATCAAAGTATATATTTGGTATTTGAAACCCGTCCGTTTGCAAAACAAAATGTATTTAAAATAAAATTTTATATTATTTCGTAATTATCTCAAAATATCAAGTGTAGTATGTATGGAAAATTTAATTTCATAACGAAATTACTTATATCTACTTAAGGTGTTGAACTGAAGGAAAGGTTCTAATAATATTTATCTAAAACAACAAAATAATAAGAAAAATTTAATATATTATTTGGACGAAAATAAACATACACAAACATTAAATGAACTTTTAATACTGTAACAGTTAAAACATAATACATGTTTTATACTATTACACGTAGAAATATTACACATCCAAAATAAAAACACCGAATTCCAATTTTTGTTACAATTAAAATTATAATTAATTAAATAGCGATGTCACTACGATGTGCACAAATATTAAATAAAAACTTTCTGTAGTTGTGTACTCAGAGAAGTTCATGTTTAATAATCCCGATGATTTAATTATGTTTCTGAGGGTTTCATTATATGAAATAAAACATTTATGCTACTGCTTAACCCTGATGTATGTTATTACCAAGAATTCTGTACTCAGGAGTACTGTAAGTTCCAATAAAATATAGTTGTAATCAAATAATGTGAATATTTCTCAATAAGTAAGCAAATCTCACAAAACTAGTGTCATCTAAATTCTTAGTCTTCAGAAACTGGTCGATTTAAGGTCAGTTATACCATTACCTAAAATTCCGATGATGTCAGTATGAAATGTATCTTTTATTTTGACATCTCCAAAACTATCATTGATTTAGTACTTAATTTAAAATTTTGAAAATGCCTATTTGCAAACAGTTGTTTGAATAGCATTCCAGTATTAGCTGCGCATATTAAGCACGGCAAAACAAAAAAAAAAGCCAAAAGTGAAATAACAAGGTTAACTTTTCTGTGGCTTTAAAACAAAATAAATAAAATGTTATACAATATCTTCATGCTTGTAAGCAAACACATATTTTAACGAAACACACTATTTTAATATCTAACATTTATTTCAAAATAACTACCACGACATATTTTTTTACTAGTCTATAGTTCTATATAATTATTGTACAGCGGGACTGTAAGTTTGTTTGCAGAAAATCAACTAAAAAATTGCCAGACTAGTTACACAAATTATATTTCACTGTTATGAAATTTCATAATTCATGCTAAACGAAGAACATAAGAATACATAAATTTGTTCGTTACCGAGGTTAGATGTTACACGTACTGCACGTGTTAATGACACACGAAAATACAGTAAACTCGTGTAATAACATAATGTCAGTGTTAAGAAGACTGCAAGTGTCCGCTCTACCACTCTGGTTCTGGGGTAGAGCGCTTGCCTTGTGACTTGTAGGACCCGGGTTCGCGCCCCGGCTCCTCCAAGGCGGATTGCCCAGACAAAATGGTGGCATTTTCTCTGGTAATTATGAATACAATCCCTTGCAACAAGTCAGGCTACCAAAAGAAACGGTGGGTGGAACAGAAAAAAACCTTCCAGGTGGCTTCCAAATGGGGAGCCCGTTTCTTTTCTTGGGCTCCCCATGCGGTGGCCATTCCGGGGGTTTCTCCGGGGGAACGGAGTTTTGCAAAACTATTTTTTTTTAGTTTTTAATAACTGTAGCATTATTATTCTAACATGTTATAAATAAAGCTCAAACAAACATTTACAAAAAAATTTGCTTTTGTATAAAAATATTTTAATTAAGTGTACATCAGTCAATGAGTTGTTGTGTGTTCAACCATTTATCGGTATATATTTTCTTTTAGTATTATTGACAGGGACCGGAAAGTTACTTTTAAAAAGTAACTCAGTTACAGTTACAAATACTCCATTGGAAATGTAACCCTGTTACAACTACAAGTTACACTACTGAAAATAAACCAGTTACAGTTACAGTTCTGAGAAAAGTAACTGTAAGTTACTTTAACAGTTACTTTGTGAAAAACTAAAAATGTGATACGTAATATTGTTATAGTTAAAAGCTAATAAAACATATTGTGTTTAGTAAAGATATATGTTTATTTAAACTGAAAATTTTTAAATAGGTCTTAAATTACATTGAGTAATTAGTTCACACTACAAAATTGTTCGCAGAACCACATAAACACTTCACAATAAGGTTATTTTTATCACTCGACCGAACTTCGAAAAAAATTAGAATATGAAGGCTACGGCAACGAAAATTCTGGACTGCTTTCTCGGCTTCTTGCTTCATTAGATTCTGTAATTGCTTTCGCGCATGTGCACAGGTAGGTTAATTAATTAAACAGCACAGCAGTAAACCCGCATGTCGCAAATATTAAATAAATGACAATCAAAATACGAGCGCAGGCTAGCCAACAGCAGTTTTACAAGTACAAGCAATGCCATCGCAAATAATATGCTTGTCGGGATTTTCGTTCTGGGTTTGAAAGTTTTAACAAATCGTTGTTATCTTTAAAAGATTTGTGCAATGGGAGTGCATGACTTGATGTAAGTTTTTGGACATACGCCATTGCAATGGCGTATGTCCAAAAACTTACATCAAGTAACAAATCGTTGTTCGTTCAATAAGAAATACATTTAAAAAATGTAACGCAATAAGTAACGACAATTATCGTTACTTTAAGGCAGAAAAATGTAATTCAGTTACAGTTACTGAAAACTTAATATATTGCGTTACCACGATCGTTACCATAAAAAGTAACTGTTACAAATAACGTCGTTACTAGTAGCGCGTTACTTCCAGTCCCTGATTATTGACAGTTAAATTTTAATTCTAAACTATTGACAAATACCTATGTTATGTAGTATTTTAGACGTTTTTGACGAAAAAATATTTATAGGCACATGAATTTTATTCCTAAAAATATTATTTCTGAAAAACCACATAGTTTTCAATCAGGAAGATCGTCTTGAACACACACAGTATTATTTTAATTACCTATCTTACAAATAGACGCTTTGCAGTCAAATTTGCAAATGCCATTTCATTTTCATGATTTTAGCTGTTTCGCAAAGTAGTAGTTATCTCAACTACTCTTTAATATTTAATAAATGATATTCCAACTGTAATCGGAATATTATATATGTGTGTGCGCGTGCGCGCCAATATAACATCCAGATATAAATAAAATATTATATTTATTTCAACATGAGCAAAGACTTTTATACTTTCCAACCCAATCTTATTATTGAAAAATTATCAATTTTAGGCCTTGTCAAACAATGCGTGGTATATATTTGTTTTAATTATCTTACAAATAGACGCTTTGCAGTCAAATTTGTAAATGCAATTTCATGGTATTAGACCTTCCGCAAAGTAGTAGTTTATATCAAATACTCTTAAATGGTATTCCAACTGTAATCCGAATTGATCAAGAAAAGATGCTGAAGGAAAAACAAGAAATATGTTTGTGAAACTATTCGGCAAGATATTTCAGCTGGCCAGATCTGGTTTTCAAGATAACAAACGTCTCTGAATTAGATAGCATTTATTGTGTAACATTTAGTAAAAAAACTAATTCAATTAATTAGAATCATCACATAGTAAGAAATGACATTAAATGTGGTGTCCAATTCTAATACCTTCGAGTTATAGTGGATGCCATGTTTTTATTTTTCACCAACATGTAGATAATTCTTTTAGTTGCACTTGAATATCTCAGGTCTTATTAAATATATAACTTTCTCTGCATCAATACCTGATTGTAGAATACTTTGTTCTTCAAATTGATTAGCTATGAAGTAGAATATTGTGTTGTAATTTGGAATTAAATAACTATTTTTGATTGTAATAGAATTGAAAGTATGCAGAAAAAGTTTTTGAAATTTCGGGCTTTTAAATATGATACATTCCTATATAAATTTAATTTGCATTTTCTATTTACTAGACGTTCAATCAGTGATACACGTTTTATTACCATTTTTGATGCTTTATACATAATAAATCGGATTTGATTAAGAATTTCAACTTGCAATTATAGAATTAGTGACACTGTTAAAACTATTAGGTAGTAACTGTAAAAATTCTTTTACTCTTTTTGAATAATCTAGAAACATTCATTGGTAAAAAAACGTAAGCAAAAAGTTATTAAAACTTTTATAATCTACATATGTTTTTTTGTATACTCCATTTTAGTTCCTGTTTAAGATTTCTTTTTAAAACCAAAGTAACCAATTAGTTAATATGAACTTTATCAATTTTTATTTATCTGTGTGCTGTTTTGTCGTAAAGTTATTGACACGTGAACATTGTGTTAATGTGCTTATATTGTACGTACCTATTTTTTTATGCATGTGTCGTAATTCGTTTATAAGTGTTGTAAGGCATGAAAAACTTAATTTCAATTTGATCTTATAGTTTTAAAGAAGCAGAATAATATGCTACGCATAGTAACATTTTTTTTATTTCCTAATAGAAAAAAATACTTAAATTACAGCAGAGTTTATTTTTGAAAGACTGCAAAGCCCACCAACCTCGCATTTCAGCATCTTAAAAACACATTTTGTAGACTTTAAATAATTTAATATGGACATTAAAAATCTTAATATCAGAGTTTTTTGTGTTCTTTCACCCTAAAAATGAAAACATTAGATAAAACCCTTGAATATTTGCGTTGGATTTGCACTCATTAAATAATGATGTGTGAAAAAATGTAAATTCTATGCAGTTAGTTGCATTACGATTTTACGAGTAAGGCAGTTTTCCTCATTCCCCATTAATTTTGGCAGAATTCTCCTTCGTGCATAGAAAACTACCATATGTACTTTTTTTTTCAGATCGTCGTAATAAGAATACAGTGCTGCTCCCTATATACCATTTTTGGAAACATTTCTTTCTTCTCGTCCGCGATCTGGACGTTATTTGTAATTGCAACTATCACCGTCAGAAGCGCTATATGTAAGCTTTAAAGTTAACCTGAGAAACAGCTAGAGGGTTGACAGCGCTACCTACCGAGTATTCTATACACTGCTTCGAGGGCAATGCCGTTGTACTCTTTCAATAGAGTGTATACGAAAATATGGCAGAATTCCGCCTCGTCCTTTGAACGTATGGCAGATATCCGTTATGGTACTTTTCCGCCTTTTTCGAAGAGGCCAGGCGGAATACTTTCATTATGGTAGTCTTCCGCGCCCCCGTTTAAGAACCTACTATTAAATAGCAGAAACGGGTCTCAAGTATAAATAAATTTTTAAAACGCACTCAACTGATATCTGCATCTGAATGTGTCTCAAAATTAATATCAAAATGCTTTATTATACCAAATAGGTTTGAAAAACACGTTTTGAAAGCCTCTCTCAGTTGAAACACGACTATGCACATCCGACTGGTTAGTACAAACTCTTCTTCAAAATTCTTGAATAATTATCCCCCGAAGTATTTCTGGTGAGTTTTAGAGGAAACACGCTTTCCCTGAGAATGCGGTCTTGTGAAACATTTTATGTGCACACACTTTGGATTAATGATTTCGTGTATAGTTTTTTTTATACAAATAATCCTACATGGTCGTGAAAACACCCGAAAGTTTACTTACAGTGAAAATTGTAATTTGAATTTTTACTATGCGTGTTAACCACATGGCGAGGTTACGCATTCCAGAGTACCTGAGTTTGAACTCAGTGATTTCCCGGAATCACTCTCGCAGGCAAATGCTGGAATGGTTCCTTTCTATAGACCATTGCCAATCACTTCTCCCTCACAGAATTGAGATGCTCTGAGATCCCGTCTCTAATGACCACGCTGTCAACGAGACTTCAAGCCTAGGTAAAGTATACAGACATGTATAACCTCCCATTATATCCTAATATCAAAGCTTTAATTTTCACAAATAATTTCGCCCGCGTCAGGTAATAAAATATGCCTAGCAAGAAATCAAAAAGTTAGAGCTACTGTGTGATTCACTGTCAGTCAGAACATAGCCAGTGAAAGTACAGTAGAACCCATCATATCCGACCTTCCCACGACCGACTCCTCCGGATATCCGACCTAGTCTCCGTGGTTGGCGAGCCTGTTCACACTTGAAAAAAGTGACGCATCTACATGTTTTCGTGTCGCAAACTGTCAGTTCAGCCGTGATTGTTGGTGTAGAATGTACTCGTACTATAATCTTGTACTGTTCTATATTTTTTAACGTCAATACTGTTAGTGGAGGGACACTTCCGCAAAATCAAGATTGACAAAACTGAAACAAAAATCCATTACTGAATTCTTTAAATAAGGTATGCTTACATTGTATTTTTCTTCTCATTTATAATTTAACAACAGTAAATGTTTGAAATGTATACAGCAAAATTTTTACAAATAAAGTTGTATTACTCTACATACTGTATAGCTGGGAAAATCGTTTTTTTTTTTGCTCCTACGGATATCCGTTCTTTTGGCCGTTCCGACATGGCCCGGTCCCGTCATGGGAGGTTCTACTGTAATTAACTGCGATGCCATTCGTTGGACAAGCGAGGAAACGAAAGTGCCTCGTACTCGGCCCACATCCCTCAAATCGTGGGCACGCTGTGAATAACTGAGGCAGGCGAAGGTTCCCCGTGCCGCCTTGGAAACGAAAACTGTCAGCGCAACATGGGCGCAGGCGGGGTGGCGCCTAATGAGGCTTTCACGTGCCCAGTCGGGCAATCAGCTTCGTTTCTCCCATGCGCCGTCATTAGCAACACCGCCGGCCATCACAGCTGTCTGAGCTTGGAGCGATAACTTATAGAGCAAGAGTTCACTAATGCACTGGCCGAAACACATTTCAGCGGGCTGAAACTGGGGAGAAAAAAAACAGACAACACCTGTGCACACCATTTGTGTACAGACTTTCAAACACGTAGTTAGTGTTTCAACAATCGAAACGAGTGGGGAAATGTATATTTGGAAATAATTACAGTAGACCAACAACGATCCTTGATAATGTTTGTTTAGGAGTCAAGTCGGAGAAAAACAGTCTTTCTAAAGTCAAAGTCAAGCACAAAACAAAAGTTCAATAGCTTAAAAAAATCCACCATCAGCTGCTATGGATATCATCTCTTTCGAGTTGGAGTTGCTTGGTGCTACCTGAAGGAACCAACCTTTTCTGACCCGTAAAACATCTTCATAATGTAAACATTTCTTAAAAGTTATTTGTACTGAAGTGCGTGAAAATGCAATAAAGGAATGGGAACCACTTGAGTAACAACTTAGTATCAATAAATTATAATAAATTTTGAATTTTTTTGAGCTAGACGTCATCTTGCCGCCTGAGTAGTTTTCCACGTAATGAGTGAAACCTGAATATTCAAAATCAATAAGAGAGAGGTTCGTGTACTGAGCTGATGTGAAAGCAGGGTGGACTGTGGGTAGCAATTCTGCTGCAACTGGAGCGGTGGCGGCGAACTGGACTCGCACTCTTGCGACCACAATTTCAGAACACGGTCCCGCCGTCCTTGATTTCGGTTCCCGTACCTTCAAATTACACCCCCTTCAATTCTTGGATTCATGCCGTGTTTCCCACTCCAATGGCTTCGACGTCAACGAAGCATCACTCTGCATCAGTTCAAAAGTCAAGAAATTCATTCGGTAGCAGCCGAAGCCCGTGATCAAAAGCAGGGGCTGGTAAACTGTGTGGGTTCGCTTACTTCCAGAATAGACTCAGAAGTCCTTTATGTACTCGAGCAAATGTTACTTTTCCGTTGGCTTCTCACCCGAGAGCTATCTCAACTGGATTGCTCGCGATTCGATAATTATTTGGTTGGGGGTTCCTCACTGGCTCAGAGTTCAGATTGCTTTTAACCATTCGTCCGCCCATCGCAGAAACAGTCGCCCGAAGGTATAACATTGCCTGTATTTTAGTCCACCGCGAAATGAATCCCCGAAATTGTCTAAACATCAGTGACTGCGATATGCGTCTGGGGCATTGGAGCTTGCTACATTCTTGCCTCACATCTGTACTCAGTTCCCGGATGATTCGAGTGTTAGTTTCGCACGTGAAATACGTGGCAGGATTTTCATTGGCACGTGTGTTTTCTGGTGGTGCTCCCATTTCCCCTCCTCCGTATCCAGTCACTCCTAGGGTCTCATTTCAGCTCAGGTTCAATGATAATTGCTATTAATGTTCGCAGGCTTTCACGGCCATTGTCTGAAGTAGCTTGGCTTCTGGGTTGTAGCCGCGTCCTTGGCGAATAATTCACCGACGTTTCGGTCGACATTGCAGTCGCCATCAACAGGGAGCAGTTACCTGCCAAGCTACTTCAGACAATGGCCGTGAAAGCCTGCGAACATTATTAACGAACCTCTATGTGGAGGAAACTGCTACCTTAGACAGAAGATTTGACCAGCTGAGACAGAAGAAGTCAAAACTTCTTAGTTCTCTGGCCTTCATGAAAATATGCAGAGACTACAAGGTTCTTCCTAAGTTCACAAAAATCCACCAGAACTTCCAGACTCCAGTTTTGAAGTAGCTTGGCTTCTGGGTTGTAGCCGCGTCCTTGGCGAATAATTCACCGACTTTTCGGTTGACATTGCAGTCGCCATCATCAGGGAGCAGTTACACCTTACTTCAATGATAAATGCACTTAAAATGTCCCACATCAAATGTCCGTTGGACAGAACGGTTTATACAATAACGCATTCTGCACACTATATTTAAATGCCTCGTGGTTAATCGTAGTTCGTAAGGATTACCATGATGTTTAAGGGGTTTTACGTCGACTAAACTATTTTTAAATGGCTGAAACTGAAGTAACGTGTTTTTCCCAGTATACTGGGGCTAAGCTTTATTTACTTTATGGTACATTTAGTAAGTTTGACCGATAATGATAAAAAATATTGCAAGGTAAAAACAAGTTTATTGAAAGAAATACTTACATAACATCAACCCATTTAATGTAGACACTTAAGTACCTACTTACATGAGCAAAAGTTTAATCCAAAGACCATTAGATTTACAAATGATATCTAGAATTATGACTACTACAGCTAAGCCGCACTCCTCGTCAATTTCCAAGCCACTCAGAACAAACGACAGCAACTAATTCACAGGCTATAGATATATTTAAAAACATGTTTTTTTATACCACGAACTTGTTTTCAACGTAATTTAAATAAGTGTTTTAATTCCTCTGAGTAGATTGTTGTGTATTCTAAATTAAGTGAAGGTTATTTAATTTCTACGAAAATAAGATAGAAAAAATTTCTATAATACAATTTAATTTTTTTTTTTTGCTAAATAACAATGAATTGACATTTTGGATCAAAATTTTGGAACACTCTGAAATACTCCAGTTCATTACCACAAATGCAGTTTTTATCATAGTAAAAAAAAAACCTTCAATGCTACATTTAATACATTCAAAAACGGCTTAAAAACATTTTTAAATTGGGCTTAACTTAAGTGATGCTTTTTAAACCAATTTTGATTAAAAAGTGTTTTAGTAATAACTACTGAAAATCTACTAAAACTAATCAAATGGACAAAGTGGAACAGTATTTTTTTTAACCGAAATATATTAAAATTTTGGAATTCCAAAAAAAAATAGTTCAGTGGAGTTTAGGTACATTAAAAACTTGATTTTTTTTTTACGTTTGTACATTTATGATGCTATGGAAACCTTTAGATTTATTACAGACTATGTAACATAGTATCCGAATAAATGACAAATAATTTCCTAAATTCTTTGACCAAGCATGAGCACTTTAAAACTTCAACCTGATGAACACCATTTAAATACTTATCGAATCTCGTTGATTATTTTTTTTTCTTTAGCGAGAGAAAGAAAATTGTATGTTAGCATGGTGCGTGAATAAGTAGGGTTTGACACAGTTTCACACATGTACTAGACACACCTACCACAGACACGGGAAGGTAATCTAAAATCTGGTAGATCATAAGAATTATTTATTAATTTAAATGAATATTGTTAGAAATGCATTAAAATAATTTTAAAAAAAAGTTGTTTTGCTTCCTGCATATGTGTATTTATTTGAAATTTCTAGTCCAAACCTAATTATATTTCATTATATAAAGAAGCAAAATGTAAAAAAAACTTATAGTTACTTAAGTAATGGATATCGTAATAAAATTAACTAATTAAAAAAATTAGCACGATTATTTGTTCTACGCTTAAAATGCTGTAGCCTAAATAAAATCGGATACTAAGTTATTTATGCACATTCATGCGCATTAGGTATATTTAATTATAATTATTCAATATACTATACCATTATATTTTCCTTTGAAAACATGTTACTACTGCACTTATTGATGTACTTTAATACAATTCAGCTCCACGGCATAAAACTACGAAAATTATAGTTTCTGTTTCTCATATCTTTGTGTGTGTAGGCGTGTGCAATAACAAGAGCAAAAAAGGATTATTTTATGGTTTAGAGTCGGTAACTTTACTTCTATGGGGCAGAAAAACGGAATGAAACCGGCTATAAACATATATATCAGGTATGAGTATAGAAAGTTATACCCCATAAATCGCGCGAAGCCATCTGCGTTTAATGCTCGCGACTCGGGCGTTAATTATTATGGATCTTTATTGCCCTGTTGGCGACGCGCGGCGATGATGAAAATACGTTGGCCTATGGCGTTCAACACGACATATCAATTTAGTGCTGAGGCGACCACTCCCCTTCTCATTCCCCTTTCAAGTTTACTTTTTCCGTAGCGACGATGCTCAGCTCTCTTCGCGAACTGAATCGCCTCACGCATAGCCCTAAATAAAATATATAATAATTTAACATTCGTAGATTCCATCAAGTTTTATTACTAGAGACCGGAAAAATTCGCGGGGTCAATGAACTTTAGGATAGACTCCAATATCCTCTACACACTCAGGCAAATGCCAACTAACATTGGCTGCTGACTTGTGAGTCGTCTCGACTGGGTGGCCTGTGATTCGACACTTCTATGAGTGAGGGTCTCTAATTGGCCCTCAGTCCTCCAGGTTAATAGTGAACCAATGGCAGAAGCCGCACTAAGGTATAATTATTTGAATGTTAGCATAACACGAAATGAACCCGCGAATTTTTCAGGTCTCTATTTATTACACATTAATCAAATCAAGCTGTTCTCACGTCCGAATTTTAAGCATTTCATCTAACCAGTGAGTTCTTTTTAGGGGCATGCAGATTTCGCGAAAAGATTTCGAGACTAGATTAAAGTTAAAACTCTATAGCATCGTCTGTGTTTCTGATTGGGTGACTTTATTTCCAGGTGCATATCGATTGTAACAACACCGATCACAGTGTGGAAGCAAACGCGTCCTGAGTGGCTCGGTCAAACAAGGCAACGACTTCTCTCGCAGACGGCCGCCAAACACAAGGGAGAAACCACAGGTGCGGGTATACATTGTTGCAGTCTAATAAGTGTTCAGATCTTTTCGCGAAAAATGTATGCCCCTAGTTATTTTTAGGGACAGGAAAAATTCGCGGGTTCAATGACCTGCAGGATGAACTCCATAGTTCTACGTACACTCGGTCAAATGTCACCCACTCATTTGCTGCTGTCTTGTGAGACGTCCCAACGTAGGAGCCTGTGATTCGATAAAGCTTTGGTTGGGTGTTTCTCATTGGCCTAGAGTCATCCAGGTGAGTTGTGATCCAATAGCAGAGGCAGCACTGAGGTATAACTATTTGTATTTTAGCCTATCGCGAAATGAATTCGCGAATTTTTCCGGTCTCTATTGATAAGTCGTCACACTCTTGTGCGACACCAGTGCCATATCGGCACCGCATACGTGCAGTCACTTATCCTGTGCAAGGCTGTATCAACACTACCACAGAGCGCGTATGTAGGGTCGTCTGTTAGATGTATCCTGTATTTCCGCATTGCAGTGGCTGTTAGATTATTGTAGAAACTGTATGCCTCCGATCGTAAATCTGAAGAAATATTTATGTCCGCAATAATTCTCCAACTTCGCATCTAATTGACACTTCGTGTGCGACTTACTACTATGACTGGTACTGTCTCCCGGGATTGTATGGCTCTGTGATACAGATTTTTGACTGAGGCAGTTGAGTCTTCAGGCATGGCTCGTACGATAGTAGCAAGCGCTTCTTGGGCTCTTCGATATATGAGCGGCAGTCACCCTGCTTCCGACCAGACGGTTTTCTAGAGATACGCGTACATGTCCGTCTGTCGTAATACAGTGGCGACAGCTGTTGCGTGATAAATTGCCTCGCATTTTGCGCCATGATCAACAAGTCCCAGCCCCCCTTGGTTTGTAGGTAGGTAGTGTTGTGGTCTGGTTAACTTGAAAATATACGATTTTCACAAATGATGACCGGCGTACGATAGAACACGAGCATTATATTCTTTTGGTAGAGGAAAAATATGTGACACATACCACATCTTTGCCAGTAAAAAAGTATTGACTAGCGATACCCGTTGCAATATGTTCGTACGTCGATAGCTCATGCTTATTTTACTAGTGCGCAAATTATTTGTGACTATGTCCCAGTTATGTTGCACAGTACGAGCTATATCTACCTGAAAATACACACCTAGTATTTTAATCTTATCCATGGATCTAAAAGGGTGTACATCTTCAAAAATTACGTATGTGCCACCCAGCTGCAACACCGCCGTTTTTGTAGCATTTACTCTCAAATTTGATACACGACGGCAAAGTTCTAGACAATTTGAAACTGTTTTGATTTCATCTTCTGATCGAATGATGCATGTGATATCGTCTGCATATGCATTAAGTTTAAACGACATGTGGTTTATAGGAAAGCCTTGCAATTTGGTTTCTAGCATTCAACATAAAGGTTCGATGGCAACTGTAAATAAAACCATTGACAATGGACAACCTTGTCTGACAGAGCTCTCAATCGGTATAGGGTGCGTAAGAAAACCATTTACCATCAGCCGAGAGGATATTCCGGTGCATACCATTTTTATCCAAGTTATTGTAGTGTCTGGGAATCTAAAGTGTGCCATTATTTGAAATAGATAATTGTGATCAACCCGGTCGCAAGCCTTCTCCATGTCAATGCTTAACAAGGCAGTTTTATTCTGTTCTAAGGAAGAAAGTAGATGCACATCACGCAATGCAAATACTCCCTGTATAATGGATCTTCCTGGAACCGTACACGTCTGTCCAGGACCGATTACATCACTCAGTCCTAACTTCAAACGTTGTGCGCATATCCGAGCTATTATTTTATAGTCCGCACAAAGAAGCGTTATTGGTCTATAGTCTGTTGGTTTCACTGCATGTTGCTTTTTCGGAATTAGAACAATGATGCCTTCTTTATGGGACTTGCAGAGCTCCCCTCGTGTAAGAATGTCACGTACAACCTCACAGAAGTTTGGGCCAATAATCTCCCACAGGACCTTGTAGAACTCATAGGGTATCCCATCAATGCCGGGCGACCTTTTGGTTGGCAATTGCTGTATTATTTTATTAATTTCTGCGTCCAAAAATGTCGCCTCCATTACTTCCTTAACATCATCACTGACTTTATTTTCACACTCCTGCATCACTTCCGGAATCAAATCTGGTTCTGTCTCCTGTTTCTTATATAGCTGTGAAAAGTATTGTCTTAGTACATTCACTATCTCGAGCTGGTCGTGCAGTGTTATACCATCGCCGTTCACGATCTTGGTAATGGCTTTACGACGTACCTGCTGTTGCTCTTTAATAATGGAAAATAAGCTGATTTTTTCATCGTCAAAAAGGTTCCTATTTTGTAATAGTGTGTGGCGTTTTTGCATTTTTGAGTGTATAAATCTAACAGTTTTTGTTTTGTGGCGCGTATATTGTGCATTACATTTTCCCCTCTGTTTGCGTGTTGCTGTAATTCGTGTAGAATGGTTTCGTCAAAGTTGTAAGTCCCCCGTCGTTCCTCTGCCAGTCGATATGCATGCCGTTTGAAAATCCTCATGACGTTCGGTTTTACACACTTCTCCCACCAAATGGCTACCGAAGGAAACTGCTGTTTACGTCCTCGCCATCGTTGCCATTGTTCTGTGAAGTCAGCTGTCACTTCTGTATCTTGTAGCAGTTCCGTGTTGAGACGCCACGTGCCTCGCCCATACCGTGTAATCTCGGCAAATTTTTCATACGTGAAAATCACCGCACAATGGTCACTGATCGCTACCGGTAGTACCTCGTATCGATGCACTTTATTTAAATGTCGTGTTTTGATGTAAAATCAGTCAATTCGTGATCGGGTATGAGTCGTAAAATACGTAAAATGTCTGTTTACTCCTGCCGGCAGTTACATCGCTCATTTCCAGGTGAGTTATCAACGTAGAGAGGGCTGCGTTTGTTGGATACACGCCACCCTGGTGGTCATCTGCTTGAGTGATGCAATTGAAATCGCCACCAAAAACTACCTGGTTGCAAGCAGGGCTAAAGAAAGGTACCAAATCTACTTCGAAAAATGTTGTTCTTTCCCGTCTCGCCTGAGTTCCGGAGGGCGCATAAATGTTCAGAAGCAGCACATCGTGGATACGTCCTGCCATCACGCGGCCTGACGGATGACAACGGAGGTCTTGAATTTCCAGTCCAGCGCGAGTTATTATCGCTGTTCCCCGTCCCCGATCACCAACGTTGGTATACGCATTGAAGGTTTGAAAGCCATAAACAACGTGGGACACAACTTCTTGTAAAAACGCAATATCGACTGCCTGGGTTCGAAGAAATGTTTCTAGAGCCGATATCCGTGCAGGGACTGAGACCGCACAAATATTTAAAGTCACTATGGTGAGGACTCTAATCATTAATAAAAGAAAGATACACTAAACCGCTAACACACGAAAAAAAAAAAAAACCCTCACAACCGAGGTAAACAACAGCTAGTCCAGCAGACTTGAGGAAAGGGCTGTATTGTTGTGTGTACCTGTGCCTGACAGTCGTGACAGTCCACGGGACAATTTCCGTGCGATCTTTTCCTTGTGAACTACGCATTTTTCCAATAACTAATTTGGCAAGATCTAAGGATTCTCGTCGGTCAGTTTGTTCGGGTTGTTCAGATAGGGACAGTGCCATTGATTTCCTTGCTGGGCTTTTATTTCCGGCATGTCTGTCTCATTTGTGCGGTCTTTTATCCCGCGCACTCCTTTTTGTCACTTTGTGTGTGCCCGTGTATACATTTCCACCTGTCTCCATGTCATCCGCCCACAAACCAGGTTGCAATACGTGTCCCATTTGTGAACCACCCTTTGTGTGTTCTAAGTTGTCGTTACGCGTTGGTCACTTGTTTCTCCCGCCTTCGCCTGACGCGCATCGGTCAAATGCGATTGTAGGTTGACAGCTCGCTCCTCAACTGTTTCCGCAGCCGGCGTCTGCACGGGTGGTTCCCGGTCACGCGAGTGTAATGGAGGAAACTCCTCGTCCCCAGAAGACATGACAGTCGCAGTTGCCCGGTTACGTGAGCTGTCTGCAGCCGTGTTCGGAGCGCCCCGCGCGTCAGTCTCCTGGAGGCTCGGGCAAGCTATGCGCTCGTGCGCAGTGGACTGGCAGTAGCTACATGTTCGCGGCTGTCCCGGGTATATAACTACACCGCGATACCCGTCAATAGTTACATAGGACGGAATGTCTTTTTTAATTTACATTTTCGCAAGACGAACTCCCGTTTTTACTTGATACTTGTATTTCGTGCCCCAAACCTCGTCTTGCAAAGTTACGACACGGCCGTATCCTACTATTTCTGTACGAATTTTGTGATTTTCTATTTCTAGAGGCAATTTGAGGATTCTCACCATTTTTAAGTTGTCAATGCGTGTTCAATGGTGACGCTGATCCGTTCTTGATCAGCAGTGACGAATGAGGACAGTCCGTTGGTGCGACGCAAAATGGCTTCACATGGTCCAGACGAAACGAATTCCAAAAATGTACAGTTTTGGTGACCGTCAAGCTGTAACGCCTCGATTTGGTCTTCCGTTACATTCAAAACTGTATCTAGCCACTCGTGGATTTTAAGGGCAGATGGCCGTTCAGCAAAAACTATACGCAACGTATCGACTCGAAGGTTTGACATGTTTACTTGACACTATATGCGACACAATCAAAAACTGGGGTCTCACTTCAGAGATGTTACCCCGTTTGTCACGTGAGTGACCCGCGCCGCGCTCGGAACGCGATGTGCACTCGGCGGCGACCCGCACGGAACTTGTCATCGACACATTTCCCAGACTAAAAATTAAATAAGACATTGAAAAAAAAAACACATATTCGGACTTGCATTTTTTTTTAATTTGAAGGAATAATAGCATTGCCTACCAGAGCATATTTCTGCCATAATTTTTTCTTTCAATACTTGCTATTAGGAGCGCTAGTTAACACACGTCGTCTGCTAGAGTGCGCTGCCGCCATCTTGTTTTTAGTAATCGGTACAATGAGCGCTAGTGTCATGTAGTACACACATCGTCTGCTATAGTGCACTGCCACCATATTAGTTTAATTTTCACCCACTAGTTTGCAGTAGTATTTACTACCGTGGGATCTGCCATCTTGTCTTGCTTCGTAATTAACAGTTGGGAAATTGGTACCACTGATACTTCTTTAAAGAACTGTCATATTTGAGACAAATTACCTGCTGCAGAATCTTGTAAGGATTTTGATTGCAGTCTAAGGCAGTTTACGTGTGTCTGGAAATTGGCTGTCTTATTAGTCTTACACGTTTCAAAGTAGCTGACACAGTGGGTACACGAGAGCATCTAGAACAGTCGAAAAGATTGATATATGCTTATAAAAATTTTTGTTTTGTGTTGTGGAAGTTTTAAAAACGTATGTAGTTCGCCATGTTTATTTCTTATAGTGCTAGGCGGTAATAAAAAAATATATTGTCGGCCGCCATGTTTATTTTTTATAGTGCTAGGCGGGAAATTTAAACAAGCCGCATCGGCTGCTAGTCGGCCGCCATGTTTATTTTTTATAGTGCTAGGCGGGAAATTTAAAATATATTGTCGGCTGCTATGCGGCCGCCATGTTTATTTTTTTCGCCAACATTGTAAAAAAAAATCGGCTGCTAGGATGTATCCAGAACAGCCAACTTTTAAAATAAAATAATTTTATATATGACAATCGATTGCTGTAAGCCGTCATCTTGTAGCACAGCATACCAGACTGGCCTCTCCAAAAGAGGTTAAATTGTTTGCAAAGCAACGCGCAAGCCTACCATATCATTCTGAGCTTGCTGTTCGCGCGTAGTAACTAAATTCAAACTCCTGCAGAACAATAATAAATTACCAGGAAAATTTAATGTACTAGTAACTCATAAATATAATGACAAACGGTAATATTAAGGTATTTTAATCTGACTTTTTACTACCAGAATATACGTATTTCGAACATAAAAATATTGTTTTAATTATAGCATTTTCTAAACTTAGATCTTAATATGTTTGGTAGAAAATTTATGAACAATTTTTTCCCCAAAGATATCTTGAATATTTTTTTACGTCAACTACCATACGGCACAGCAATGACACCGGTGTTTGCTGGTTAAAAACTTTTTCATTGTCATTTTTTAGACAATTTCCAATACAGACTCGTTCAGAGATACTAAAAAGGGGGTTGTCTGTAAAGTCGGTTTACGGACAATAATTTTACGTGATAACGTCCTTTATAAACAGTTGACAAATCAGTTCACGTGTAGGTTGTGTGCTGCCGCTGTCTCTCTTCTACTCGGACGCATCGGCCGATGGAGTGGAAGAGAGATAGATGCGTCACAAGCCGAACGCTTAGGCCGATCGTGCCTCTCTATCGCTTGTTCCGCGCTCTCGCTTGCACGCTCGGCTCAGGCGGAACGTGACAATGAGTCATGCTTTTCCGTGCGTGCAGCCGGCGTCCATCGATTTATAAGACGTTATCACGTCAAAAAAAAGTTTTTTGAACACATTCCACTGATATCATTCCAAAAAAATGACGGATATCCTTTGAAATACACTTAAGTACATAGAGTACTTTTGAGCAAAGTCACTTTCAGAACCAGTGATAATATTGATATGCGCGCATCTTATACGCGTGACTGGTGTTACCGGTTTGAACCAATACACACTCACTGGAACTGCAGTGTCGGCACCGGCCACGTATTTCGATAGCCCTTCTTTTGCCCATCATTATTTCTCAGCTATTTTTTATTTTGCACTTACCAATTGAAGGATGACGAACCTCAAGAGCGCATTTTCCCGAAGATGAATATGTTATTTTCTGACTACGAGTTAAACAGACAGAGGTAACTGGTAACCTAGTGACGATAAAAAAAATGGTTGTCTGTAAAGTCGGTTTACGGACGATAGTTTAAAGTGACAACGTCATAACAAAACATTGATGAAATGATTGCATACTTTTATGAATAAAATTGAATCATTTTTATTGAATTATCACTATTTTGTATGGATACAAAGAAGGAGTGAAATGAAATCTACAATTTAATTGATAAATTTACTTTTATTTGCACTCATTAATTCAAATATGTTTATAACTTTAACGAACAGATTATTTTAACTATAACTTTTATACATGTTTGCTATTTAACTTCTTCCAATCTGTGTTAAGGATAGGACGATGATAGGAAAAGTAGGAAACGAATGGGAGTGTTTCAAGTTTAATGTGCCTCGAAGAAGTCAAATTGATGGTTGTTCCAATCGAGTGGAAGAGAGATAGATGCGGCGCAAGCGTACAATGAGTGTAACGGGACACTTTTTCGTGTGTGCATCCGACGTTCATCGATTTATTAGACGTTATCACATCAAAAAAATCCTGATTGTACTTACTCGTCAATTAATACAATCTTCGTTGTTGGTAAAAATAACAATTTCTGTGGAATTCTTGTACTTTCTATTGTTTTACAATAAACGTAATGTTTCTAAATAAATTTAATTAGTTACATTAAAAGATAAAAAAACTTATTTTCAAGTTAGTTGTGGCCCCAATAAATATAAGCATCTAACAATAAAAAAGTTTGAAATCAGCAATTTAGCGCTTCCCCAGGGTGCAACTTTATGCCATAAATGGTTATAAATTTTACAAAACTTGTTCCCTTGGACAGAACTCCAGTTTCTTTATCTTTCTGAAACTGCAAGTCTTCCCTTTTTCTCAGGTGTGAAATACTACGGCAATATCCCGAGAAGTTTGTTTTTAATTCCCTTAGACCTGTGTTTTACTGACCTGTGTTCTTCTCGCAAGATCTCTGAAGAGAAGGTTTCTCTTTCAAATATTATATCCTAGCTATGGTTCTCAGGCAAACATTTTTTTCCTTTCAAGTTATGTAAATTAGTTCATTTCATAAATTACGAATGTAATTTGTATCAGTTAAAAAAAAACACGCAGACCTGGTATATATTATGTAAAAATTATAATAATAAAAGTGATAAATAATTATACGTAAAATAATTAGTAATTTTCTTTGGAAAGCTACATGTTTTAAGTTGTAAAAACTAAGTCAATTTAAATAAATTAAGCTACATATAAGAGAAAACGCTTATCGTAGAATTCGCAAAGAATACTTATTTTCTTCAGAATTCTAGCAGGTAGTTAAATAAATATAGTATTTTACAATCACAATATAGTTTGCGTAAATCTTTTTGTGATGGATTGAATGATTAGGGATTGTAACCATTAGGTTTTTTAAGTGATTCTTGGTGATAAATAAAGTCAAACATATAGTTGTGATTCGTAAATTCAACGTAAACGAAATGTTAGGCACTAGAAAATAAAATATATGTTGTGCGCGTCAAGAAACAAAGATCATGTGCACAAGACCCATTGAGTGCTCGGGATTTAACTGCTTGTATTTGTTAGCCATATATTTGCAGATAATAAAATATGTGCTCTCATAAGCCATTTATTTGGTTTCGCTCGAACACACCCTTTCTTGTTTTCACTCACGGGGGGCAACATAATCATTAATTAGATATAGCCTGTGTTTTAAGTTTGCAAATTACATAGCTATTAAAAATGGCTTGCCAAAATCTGTGGAGTAATTTTAGATTGATGCTGGAACTAACAGACAAACACACGAAATTACAAATATTTTAAAAACTAATATTTTAGTAACTATTTACATATATATATATATATATATATATATATATATATTATAATATCATCTAATGTGCAAACATTTTACCTGGAAGAATTTTATTCTTGTATAGATGGAGCCGCATCCAACCATTACGTAAACCTATTTTTGGTGATATTCTCAGATACTATAAGTGGCAACAACTTAAGACACTTGTAAGCCAGCAACTTCTTTCGCGCAGGTATGCCAGAACGGGAATATCGACTACTCTATCAACAAATCCACAAGCTGTGTTGGTGAACTGAAGAGATAAACTTTTTTGGCCACCAAAATATACTTATTTTATCGATAAACAACTTACTAAATAATTTATGTTGAAAATTAAATAATCAAGCAATTTCCATGAAATGGCTTATTAATGACAGCAAATGTTTTTGCAAATAAAAGAATACTTATTTTAAAATATTTTCAAAACACTAATTACTCAATTTATTCAATTAATTTTATAATTTTTTGTGATAGCTAAGAAAAACATTTTGTATTTTTAAGTGGGAAGACATAACTTTGATGAAGTAACCCGTGTAGTAATACTTATTTGGGATAAATTGTCATGTTAGAAGTACTGTGATATTTTTCAGTACAGCCAGTTAATGAATATAGCCAAGATAATAAAAATTCTTGGATTTATGCCTTGATATAAGTTACTACTCACTAGAGAGTAGGTGTGCATGTATCTCCTCCTCGTAGTTTTTCATTTAGCAACTGCACCATTTTGAAATTATTTTATTTTTGAAGTGGAACTTGTTTGCTGAGGGGTCACAATTTTCGAGCGTTACGAAAATTTCGATCGCATGAGGGGAATAGCTAGGTACGTGGTGGGGAAACTGGGGCAGGAGAAGACGGGAGGGGAGAGGTAGAAATGACAGCATATGTAATTCAATGTAACTAGCTTCATAGAATTTACATTTTTGCACACTGGAATACTTGAAGTAATTGTAGATCATTATTTAATGAGTGCAAAACCAACGCAAATATTCAAGAGTTTTCTTATGTAATGTTATCATTTTTAGGGTGACAAAACACAAAAAACTATTATATTAAGATTTTTAATGTCCATATAAAATTATTTAAAGCCTACAAAATGTGTTTTTAAGATGCTGAAATGCGAGGGAAATAATTTTGTGTAGTGTAGTTTGTTGGCACAGGGCAAGCAGCACAGGCTCGTACATGAAATGTTGGTGGGCTGAAATTGAAGAATTTTTTCTATTAGGAAATAAAAAAATGTTACTATGCGTAGTCAGATCAAATTGAAATTAAGGTTTTCGTGCCTTACAACATAATTAATCTAGGTACCAGAAACACATTTACACAAAATACAAACAAAATAAATATGTAGATTATAAAGGTTTTAAATAACTTTTTGCTAAAGTTTTTTACCAATGAATGTTTCTAGACTGTTCAAAAAAAGTATAATTTTTTTTACAAATTTTATAGTTACTAATGGTTTTAAAAGTGTCACTAATTCTATAATTGCAAGTTGAAATTCTTAATCCAACCGAGATATTATGTCTAAAGCATCAAAAATGGTAATAAAACGTATATAATAAAATATGTATCACTGATTGAACGTCTAGTAAATAGAATATACAAATGTAGCATATTTAAAAGGAATTTATAAAGCCCGAAATATTAATTTAAGAATATTTTACTACATACGTTCAATTATATTACAATCAAAAATAGTTATTTAATTCCAAATTACAACACAATATTCTATTTCATAGCTAATCAATTTGAAGAACAAAGTATTCAAACAGGTATTGATGCAGAGAAAGTTATAAATTTAATAAGACCTAAGATCTTCAAGTGCAACTAATAGAATTATCTACATGTTGGTGGAAAATAAAAACATGGCATCCACTATAACTCGAAGGTATTAGAAGTGGACACTACGTTTAATGTCATTATTTTCTTACTATGTGATAATTCTAATTAATTGAAATAGTTTTTTTTACTAAGTGTTATACAATAAATACTATCGTAATTCAAAGAGGTTTGTTAACTTGAAAACCAGATCTGAATAGTTTCACAAACATCTTTTCTTGATCAATTCCGATTACAGTTAGAATATAATTTATTAATATTAAAGAGTAGTATATATAAACTACTACTTTTCGGAACACCTAATGTTATGAAATTAAAATTGCATTTGCAAAATTGACTGCAAAGCGTCTATTTGTAAGATAATTAAAATAATACCGTGCGTGTTCAAGACGATCTTCCTGATTGAAAACTACGTGGTTTTTCAGAAATAATATTTTTAGGAATAAAATTCATGTGCCTATAAATATTTTTTTCGTCAAAAACGTCTAAAATACTACATAACATAGGTATTTGTCAATAGTTTAGAATTAAAATTTAACTGTCAATAATACTAAAAGAAAATATATACCGATAAATGGTTGAACACACAACAACTCATTGACTGATGTACACTTAATTAAAATATTTTTATACAAAAGCAAATTTTTTTGTAAATGTTTGTTTGAGCTTTATTTATAACATGTTAGAATAATAATGCTACAGTTATTAAAAACTAAAAAAAAATAGTTTTGCAAAACTCCGTTCCCCCGGAGAAACCCCCGGAATGGCCACCGCATGGGGAGCCCAAGAAAAGAAACGGGCTCCCCATTTGGAAGCCACCTGGAAGGTTTTTTTCTGTTCCACCCACCGTTTCTTTTGGTAGCCTGACTTGTTGCAAGGGATTGTATTCATAATTACCAGAGAAAATGCCACCATTTTGTCTGGGCAATCCGCCTTGGAGGAGCCGGGGCGCGAACCCGGGTCCTACAAGTCACAAGGCAAGCGCTCTACCCCAGAACCAGAGTGGTAGAGCGGACACTTGCAGTCTTCTTAACACTGACATTATGTTATTACACGAGTTTACTGTATTTTCGTGTGTCATTAACACGTGCAGTACGTGTAACATCTAACCTCGGTAACGAACAAATTTATGTATTCTTATGTTCTTCGTTTAGCATGAATTATGAAATTTCATAACAGTGAAATATAATTTGTGTAACTAGTCTGGCAATTTTTTAGTTGATTTTCTGCAAACAAACTTACAGTCCCGCTGTACAATAATTATATAGAACTATAGACTAGTAAAAAAATATGTCGTGGTAGTTATTTTGAAATAAATGTTAGATATTAAAATAGTGTGTTTCGTTAAAATATGTGTTTGCTTACAAGCATGAAGATATTGTATAACATTTTATTTATTTGGTTTTAAAGACACAGAAAAGTTAACCTTGTTATTTCAATATTGGCTTTTTTTTTGTTTTTGTTTTACCGTGCTTAATATGAGCAGATAATAATGGAAAGCCATTCAAACAACTGTTTGCAAATAGGCATTTTCAAAATTTTAAATTAAGTACTAGATGAATGATAGTGTTGGAGATGTCAAATTAAAAGATACATTTCATACTGACATAGCCGGAATTTTAGGTAATGATAGTAATGACCTTAAATTGTTTAGTTTCTGAAGATTAAGAATTTAGTTAACACTAGTTTTGTGAGATTTGCTTACTTATTGAGAAATATTCACATTATTTGAATACAACTATATTTTATTGGAACTTACAGTACTCCTGAGTACAGAATTCTTGGTAATAGCTTACATCAGGGTTAAGCAGGAGCATAAATGTTTTATTTATTACATTGAAACCCTCAGAAACTTAATTAAATCATCGGGATTATTAAACATGAACTTCTTTGAGTGCACAACTAAGAGAAAGCTTTTATTTGTGCACATCGCAGTGACATCGCTATTTATTTATTTATAATTTTAATTGTAACAAAAATTGGAATTCTGTTATTTTAATTTGGATGTGTAATATTTATACGTGTAATAGTAAAAAAACATGTATTACTTTTTAACTGCTACAGTATCAAAAGTTCATTTAATGGTAGTGTATGTTTATTTTCGTAAAAAAAAAAAAAAATTGTAAAAAAACCCTAGAACAAAAGATAATTTTAATTATAATTTTGTTGTTTTAAATTATAATGCAGATATAATATTAAGTAGATATAATAATTTAATTATGATATTAAATTCTCCATACATACTACAATTGATTTTTTAAATTTATTACTTAATAATATATAATTTAATTTCTAATAAATTTTTTTGCAACCGTACGGGTTTCAAATACCAAATAAATACTTTAATTTTTCTTATTTAATGGTTCTTGCAATTAGGGAAATTGATTATTATAATGAATGTCATAAGAAACCTTAATAAAAGACAAGAATGATAAATGTGTAAACATACAGAAAACAAGCGAAACTCAAGGAACATTTAAAACATAGACAGAAAATTGCGTAGAAAGAATTGGTAAAATAAATTTGTCATCACTGACAAACACAGTGAGCTAACAACGATGAGAAAGTAGCAACAAGAACAGTAAATAAAGAAGAAAAATACTTTGGACAACTCACAGAATTGATTTTTCAGTACTTTTAAAAAAGATTCTATTGGAAAACAGTTGACAAGGAATAGTTTGCAATACTAAAAGATAATTTTAGCACATCATGAAATCCGGTTTATCGAGGTATATCTGAGTAATTCTTACAAAAAATGGCTAATAATTTTATATTTCAATTGATGTGTACATACAGCAAATTTTTTTTATAAACCATGGAAAAGATAATCGTTACATTTTCAACAATTTGGCTTTCTTTTGTTTTACTGTGCTTGTTATGCGCATTTAATACTGGAAAGCTATTCAAACAAGGGTTTACAAATAACTTAAATATTGGAGGTACTGGGGCAACACAAAATATAAATGGTAACACTATTTTGTAGTGATACAGTTATTTTCATGTAAATGTACAAATTAACAAATATCTAAGTTTATATGAATATTTCTGTTCCATTTACAAAGAAAATTTACGGTGCACAACGGCAAACAGAATAACCCAACGATGAAACTTAAAAGATGAAAATTGAAAACACAACGGCTATACAGAGACGCACAGGTGAACCCGGCGATGACAGCACAGATAAACACCGTAAGCAACAGCTGAGCGACAAAACAGTTATTTTGAAAACCACAACGATGATAGCGCAGACTAACACAGTATATGATTCCTAAGAGAACAGTTGCGGCGTTTCGGAAAAGAGATCTTAAGGCACAAAAAGACTGATGTTTGTCATGACATACAGTTTAATTAGTAATGGCGTTTGTCCGAAACTACATTCTGAATTAATTTACCTAATATTTAAAATGTTGTTTGTCGGTTGAAATTTTATTCAATTAACTACACTGTTTTTGAAATTCATTTAGATACTTTAAACAGATTTGTATTTTGATTTGTTTTATGTGTATATTTGTTTACACTTCTATTAACAAGGCACAGGTATAAGTGCAGAGAAGCTTACTCAAAAGAGGAACCTGTTTCTGTAACAATAAGTGTCAAGAACGTAGTAAAAAAAAAGAGGGGTGGGGTAGGGTAGGGTAGAGTGGCCAGATTTGTTTAGACAATAAATTTTTATTATACAAAATTTACAATGGCAGGAGTTTCAAAACACTTAAGAGGTCGTCAAATAGCCTAAAAATGTATTTTCAAGCATTATCTCTGTAAAAGAGTTTCCGGAGGAGTGACTGGCTTCTGTCCTCCCCTTCCACAAATACTGTTTACACCCATGGTAAATGTGTAAACAAAATTACATGTAGTTACACACACTACCACACGATATACTCAAAAGATGTGAATTAAAATTTTCGTGACTGTAATTTATGATAGTTGTACGTATAATATTAGATGTAAATAATTTTTCAAAGCATGTGATGATAGCCTACATGGAGTACTATAGTCTGAAACTATGTATTTGTAATGTTATTCAATTATCGTACACTCACGCTTGTAGCATAAGGAATCACTACAAGGCAATCTGAAGATGAGAAAAGATACATTATCGAAGATTATGAACCGAGTCGTAAGACACTAGATTAGTATCCCAGAGAACACTGGTTCAAATCCCGGCTGGCCTTTGTCATATCTTTTTGACGTGAAGCGTCTTAAAAATCACAGCGAAACATATGGGTAACAGAACAGACGAAAAGGTTGTATCATCTTTCTTTAACATTTTCCTAACTATATAGGCTACGGCCTGAGACGTATTTAAAAGTCATCCCTACCTATACCTCCCAAAGAGGAACACTTAGTTTTAATTTAGGTAAGGAAAAAAATTCTGTCTAGTATAACTCACGACTCAGACGTGATAGCGCGGTGATTCGTGTGTTTGTGTATAGAGAACCGACAACACTGGGCAATACAGAGTGTACATTCACCAAGAAACATTAATTTGGATATTATGCCTTCGGTATCTCATTTATCATATTAAAGGCCAATGTTAAACATTTTCGTCGAATATTAATTGAAATGAATAATAAGCTACCATTAAGTGTCTGTTTTGAATTAAAATATTTAGTACGTAGACCATGTCTCGTTTTTATTATTTTTATTTTAAACCATTACACTAAAAGCGACTCGCTGACATAGAAGTTTCACGTGAAACCAACGGCCGTGAGTCTCTATACAACCCCACCAATCTTTTCTAGAAAATTGGTAGGATGGTTCCTTACTGTAGGTCATGGCTAATTCCTTTCATATTGTCGCTCTACTGTGGCGTTGTGTTTTGTCGTCTGCATCGACCTCGCTATTAATATGTTTACAGACAAGCAAGCATTTCAGAATAAGAAGAAAAATAATATCGGAAATAGGCTATTCTCCTGGTAAACAAATATAAAATTGATTTCAAGGCTTCATAAATTTATATTCTGAAATTATTTCGTTGTCATTGACGCAGTTAAAATATAGGCCTAATGTCACAACTACTTAATCAATAAAACTTAAACTGCAAACATGAATCACTCTCACTATTCCGTATTCACATTTGTGATTGTTTTGATCTGTTCTTAATGGCAATTGTTTTTCTGTACATATATATATGTTAAAATACTTTTCTAATGGTTTTCACAGCACATGCTAAAAACATAATGCTGGAATCACAATACCCTGTAACAGCCCCGATATGACAAAAACACCACAGCCATTAAGAAGTAAGGTAGTAGTGAAGTCAGCCCACGATAAGTGAACCCCAACAGCTCATCATAAACATAATGTGGGTATTATTAAAGATGTAGTTACGTAAACATTTTTTTTGTGAAATAATTAATGCTTAAGCTTAGTTTATCGTTCTTTTGATAGACATGATGTAAAATAAACTCAATTGAATTGTCACCTCAGTACTATAGATGACTATACACCTGATGGTGATAATCTGTCGTGGAATTTCAAACATATTATATAAATCATGCAATATTTTACTTACTTAACCGTCGGTTGTCAGGTAATTGTGATTTTCGGTCACTAGATTGCATTTAATTTCAACTAGTGACCTGGAGTTAAAACATTAATTAGAATCACAAGACTTTGTATGCTACTTATTTATACAAATTATTTCTAAGATAATATACATAATTTAATCATGTCGTTCGAGTATTAGGACTGTATGGTCACATTTTAACTTATGATAGTTTTACCTTATGGCACTTTTCCGTCGTTCCCCGGACGGAATTATTCGATTATGGTAGTCTTCCAGTATGGCAGTCTTCCAGTATGGCAGTCTTCCGTTGACCCCCGTCAAAATAGGAGGAAATGTGCCATAATGGAAAACTACCAAATTTTTATTTTTACAGATCGTAGTTATAAGTATACAGTGCTGCTGCCTATAACCCACTTTTGGAAACATTTGTTTTTATTAGTGCGCAATCTGTTGAATTAATTTATGACTGTAACTACAGAAAGTCACCGTCAGAAGCGTTATCTGTAACCTTTTAAGTTAACCTATGAAACAACTAGGGGGTTAAAAGCTCTAACTTGCGATGTATTCTTCACAGTGCTTCGAGAGAAAAGCAGCTGTACTCATTCCATGGAGTGTATAAGAATATATGGCAGAAATCCGCCTCGTCCTTTTAAATTATGACAGTTTTCCGTTATGGTACTTTTCCGCCTTTTTCGAAGAGGCCAGGCGGGATACTCTCATTATGGTAGTTTTCCAATATGGTAGTCTTCCGTCGCCCGAGCGGCGGGTGTGAAGACGTTGTCAAGGTGACGCCCTTTAGCTACAGTGCCACGCCGGAGCTAACAGCCAGGGCGACTGGCCCGTCTCTTGGCCAATAGGGAAGCTGCATTTCAAGGATAGTCCAATATTAGGTAACTTTATAACTTGTTTATAATGTAATACAAATATTATGATTTTTGGAATTCTTGTATCAGTGTGTGACTTAAGTAGATGTTTTTGACGTGACGTCTAATAAATATATGATCACCGGCTGCACTCACGAAAAAGTGTCCCGTAACGCACATTGTCCCGTTACGCTGTGTCCCGTTACACTCATTGTACGCTTGCGCCGCATCTATCTCTCTTCCACTCGATTGGAACAACCATCGATTTGACTTTTTCGAGGCACATTAAACTTGAAACACTCCCATTCGTTTCCTACTTTTCCTATCATCGTCCTATCCTTAACACAGATTGGAAGAAGTTAAATAGCAAACATGTATAAAAGTTATAGTTAAAATAATCTGTTCGTTAAAGTTATAAACATATTTGAATTAATGAGTGCAAATAAAAGTAAATTTATCAATTAAATTGTAGATTTCATTTCACTCCTTCTTTGTATCCATACAAGATAGTGATAATTCAATAAAAATGATTCAATTTTATTCATAAAAGTATGCAATCATTTCATCAATGTTTTGTTATGACGTTGTCACTTTAAACTATCGTTTGTAAACCGACTTTACAGACAACCAATTTTTTTTAATGTTTTGTTGATATAATGAGAATATTATTTGGAAATCTTGCTAAAATTAAGTGAACAGTGTCCGCAAATTTACGAAGAAAGCAGTTAATATACGAAGACCCCTGGATAATTCATTACCAGCGTTTTTTTCGTGAATTGAAGTTGAAAAAAAGGTTTTTAACACTGCAGTATCTCCCGCAAGCCTGCGAGAAATAATAAACGATGGCACGGCAGATGGTCGGACGTGACTCATTGTCGCATGAGTGAATCAGTTCCAGCAAGTCGGAAGGATTCTCATCTCACTGTCGCAACAGCCGAACAAGAAAATTTCGCCAATTTGAAAAAATGGGGTTTCTGTAAAGTCGGTTTACGGGCGATAATTTTACGTGATAACGTCATAAGAAAACATTGATGAAAAATTGCATACTTTTTAATTTTAAAATATTATTTACAGTTTTGGCAAATTTAATTTAAATAATTTGTTTAAATATAATCACGAACAATTAGTTATAGAAATAAACTGAAATAAAAACAATGTCAATAAATTGTTAATTTTAAATGACGAAATTGGACAAATAAATCTTTTTTTTTAAATTTGCTGCTTTTGAAAAGCCCGCTTTAACCTGTTTGATATTATAGAAGGTTTTCTCGCACGGTGGTTGGCCGGTTCTTGCACGCTCGGCTCAGGCAGAACGTGACCATGAGTCATGCTTTATCGTGCGTGCAGCCGGCGTTCATAGATTTATAAGACGTTATCACGTAAAAAAAAATAGTCTGGTGAATTGGAGACTGTTTCCGGTGGCAGACATGTTGAAGTTCCCCGACCGTAACAGCAGAGGAAACTTGTCGCAACTGTTTGCAGTGCCCGTGTCGCTGGAACAACAGCTGGACAGCACAGATTATTCCGCCCTTACGGCCGGCGTTCTCGCGTTCCCCTCCCACATATGCGCCCTAATGGGGGTAGGGCGGGAGTAGCATTCCAGTTCTCTTAATTAGACATTCCAGAGCTTTTAGTAAACAGAACTGTGAGGGATCGCTCCCTATTGTTGATCGGGAGGGTGTTAGATCAGAGGCTGGGGCCACCAACCCAGCATGGTCGCCGCCTCAGCCCCTTTACCGCACTCAGCTGGCTGCGTCCTGAGCCCTGAGACTTTATCAGCACTGCTGGCGCCCACATCACACTGGGACCCCTCAAACCACCCTGTGAACCCGTGGTCCGGTGGAGGCCTAGCTGTCCAGGCTAGCACCGGAGCTGTGTCGTCGCTCACCACGTCGACTCCGCATCGGGCTAGGGGAATCATTCTTTTCACAGACGAGAGAGCCAAACGCCCGATCGTGCATCTTCGGGTTTTTTTTTTTTTGTTCATCGTATCTCATGATAACTAATGGTCAAATAGGTTAGGTTAGCTACATTATAAATACTTTAAAACATTGAGGACGGTTGATTTGGTTAGGATAGCTACGTTAAAGATACTGTGATATCATGTAAACGCGGTTTGCTAGCCCTGGATAGCTACATATTAAAAAGTTATTTGCTAAGCAACCATAAAATGATTTCACAGTATTTTTTAATGTAGCTATACTTACCTAATATAACCAACCATCCACAATGTTTTAAAGTATTTATAATGTAGCTAACCCATCCTAATGGACCGCAAAATTTAATGCCAAACCGGTTCGTACAATGAGATAGAACCGGGGGGGGGGGGGGGGGGAAAGCGAGCATGAACTTCGGGGAACTTCGGGTGTGGCTCTCTCGTCTGTGAAATGAGGGGAGCCCTGGACAGCGCAAGGAGAACGCGCGCGGCGGCCATCTTGCACGCGTGCTCGATAATCCTGCCTCCTCCTGATTCCTGCTGCCTCCCTGCAGGACCGGCGGCGAGGGTCGCGCCCTAACGCGCCAACCCTTTCTGCTACCCTCGAGGGCCGCCGCCATTGGCTGCCGCCTCGCGCTCGCCCCTCTGCAGTCCTCGTGCACCCTGCATGGTCGGCCGGCACCTCCACGTTACTTGTTTCTCTTCGTCAGAACTATTCCTGGTTCCATATTTCAAAAATGAATCATTTAATAACTATCGTTTTTATTTAATTTACAAGGAGTATGATGTGGGAACATATAAATAAAACTTTTGAAACACTTTTTTTTCCCCTATATCATCCAAGATTACTTCCTTATATTTCTTTATAATAAAAATTCCTGGTTCCATATTTCAAAAATAAATCATTTAATAACATTTTTTTAATTTACAAGAAGTAAGTATGATGTGAGAACATATAAATAAAACATTCGGAACACTCTTTTTTTCCACTACATCAGCCAAGATTACTTACTTATTTTTCTTTAAAACAAAAATTCCTGGTTCAATATTAAAAAAAAAATAATTTAACAACATTTTTTTTTTAATTTACAAGAAGTATGATGTGGGAACATAATAAATAAAACCTTTGAAAGATTCTTTATTCACTATATCATCCAAGATTACTTACTTATTTTTCTATATAATAAAAATTCCTGGTTCAATATTTCATAAAATGAATCATTTAATAACTATCGTTTTTATTTAATTTACAAGGAGTATGATGTGGGAACATATAAATAAAACTTTTGAAACACTTTTTTTTCCACTATATCATCCAAGATTACTTCCTTATATTTCTTTATAATAAAAATTCCTGGTTCAATATTTCATAAAATTAATCATTTAATAACTATCGTTTTTATTTAATTTACAAGGAGTATGATGTGGGATCATAAAAATAAAACCGTTGGAACACTCTTTTTTTCACTATATCATCCAAGTTTACTTACTTATTTTTCTTTATAATAAAAATTCCTGGTTTCATATTTAATAAAATGAATCATTTAATAGCAATAGTTTTTTTTATTTACAAGGAGTATGATGTAGAAACATAGTAAATAAAACTTTTGAAACATTCTTTTTTCACTTTATCATCCAAGATTACTTACTTATTTTTCTATATAATAAAAATTCCTGGTTCAATATTAAAAAAATAAATCATTTAATAACTATCATTTTTTTTAATTTACTAGGAGTATGATGTGGGAACATAAAAATAAAACTTTTGAAACACTTTTTTTTCTTCACTATATCATCCAAGATTACTTACTTATTTTTCTTTATAACAAAAATTCCTGTTTCAATATTTAGAAAAAAAATAATCATTTAATAACAATCTTTTTTTTAATTTACTAGGAGTAGGTATGATGTGGGAACATAATAAATAAAACTTTTGGAACACTCTTTTTCCAATATATCATCCAAGATTACTTACTTATTTTTCTTTATGGTAAAAATTCCTGGTTCAATATTAAAAAATGAATAATTTAATAACTATATTTTTTTTTAATTTACTAGGAGTATGATGTGAGAACCTATAAATAAAACTTTCGGAACACTCTTTTTTTTCACTATATCATCCAAGATTACTTAAGTATTTTTCTTTATAATAGAAATTCCTTTAGACGATAAAGGGGAGTTACCAAATTTTGCCAATAAATGTCTGCTTGCATACACCATGTATTAGTTGAAAAAATATATATATATTTACAATAATTTATTGATCCGGCTCGAAAACTAGACATTATTCTTTCTTGAATATAGTTAGAAAAACAAATGTTTTCCCGGTAAACTACCACCTAGTGGGGCAAGTAGAACAACGTTGTAATTGGCATAGACACATAACATGCCTAAAGTGTATTAACTTGTTCAGTATTGATATTACCGATGTAAAATATTTAGAACATGATATATTTCTGGAATAATCCTCTCCTTACCCAAACTATACTACAAACTAAAAAAAAAGTTAATATTACTTGACTTGCTTTATGAGAAGGCTTGTGGAGAACAGCCTGATAAAAAATTGAACCCTGCAAATAAACGTGTCAGTAGAAATATTTTATAAATCAGCAATACATAATTCTGATAAAACATCGTTTCACAGGTATGTATTCGATGATATATTTATATTACTGAAAAGAGGGAGACGTAAATAAATAAATGAAAATACCTGGGTAAAATAAAAATGTTATTAATTCGCATATGAAAATATAATCTCAGCAATGTAATAAAGGTCCTATGTGAAATGAAAATCTTATTATTTTGCTTCTGGGAATAAAAAGAGAAAGAAGAAGAGTGGGGGGACTGTGCTTACCGGGGTAGAGAGAGAGAGATAGAGAGAGAAAGAGAGAGAGAGAGAGAGAGAAGCACAAGGTAATACTGCTTACTGTCTCTCACGGCGCGCCAAGAGTGTAAGGTGGCAAGCTCTTTGAGCGCGCTCATCATTGGTTAACTATTTTAATTAATAACTTATTACCTATGGGTCAGATCAAAAATCGGCAAAGACTTCCTGTCTCAGAAATTTATTCTCTATCTGATCCAGAAACAAAAACCTGCGGCCTTTCACGGACAGCCTGTATAATGATAATGTATCCCGATCTGTACCTAATAAGTAGAGACCGGAAAAATTCGCGGATTCATTGCGCGATAGGCTAGACTCCAAACTCGTACACCTTCATGCTGAGTCAGTGATTGGAACCCCGTTTACCTGAAGGACTCCAAGGCAATTAAAAACTTTCAACGAAAGAAGTATCAAATCACAAGCATCCCAGGTAACGCGTGTCACGAGTCAGTATCCAATGAGCAGGTGCAATTTGTCCGAGTACATAGAGGATCGTGGAGTATATCCTAGAGGTCATTGAAACTGCGAATTTTTCCAGTCTCTACTAATAAACAAGAAGTAGAGACCGGAAAAATTCGCGGATTCATTTCGCGATTTGCTGAAATTCAAACATGTGAACAATTCTGCTGGTTCTGCTATTGGCTCGCAGTTTTACTGGAGCTCTCTGAGCCAATGGCAGACTATTGACCAAAGAAGTGTCGAATCAGTAGAGACCTGCAAAATTCGCGGTTTCGATGGCCTTCAGGATAGACTGCACATACCCCTGTACACTCGGGCAAATAACGCAAGTTCATTGGCTGCCGACTTGTAAGTCGTCTCAGCTGGTTTGTCTGTGATTCGATCCTTCTTTGGTTGAGGGCTTATAACTGGTTGAGATTCGTCCAGATGAACAGTAAGCCAATAGAAAAATTATCTAAGAGGTATATGTGTTTGAATTTTAGCATATCACCGAATGAATCCGCGAATTTTGCAGGTCTCTACGAATCACAAGCTACCCAGCGGAGCTGCCTCACAAGTTAGCACCCAATGAACACGCGTGTTTTCTTGAGAAATGCAGAGGATAATGGAGGCTATACTAGAGGTCATTGAATCCGCGAATTTCTCGGGTCTCCGGCAAGAAGTCTCACGTGGACTCCGCACACGCGGAGGAAACTGGTCGCAAGCCACGGAGACGCGCCGCCATTTTGCGCAACTCCTGATTCCCTCGGCGACCCTCGCTTGTTCCGTGTCCCCCCGTGCGTGGGGGGGGGGGGGGGGGGGGGGGGTGAGAGCGTGCACATCGAGGGAGACACCCTAACGCGCGCCAACCCTTCCTCTGTTCGACCCCGAGGGCTTTCTTTATGATTGGCGCGCCCCGAGCCGCAAGTGCGCGATGGAGGCCGCCTCGCCGCGCTGCGTCGCAGTTCATCGAGAGTTACCTTTTCTAAGTGCAACCGAAACACCGTGTGCTACATCACGGAACAGAATTTTTTTTTGAACACAGTGTAAATGTTTACGCAAGCATTCAAGTGCACAAGCATGCAAGTGTGCAAGCATGCTAGTATGTACGTGTGTAAGAATGCAAGTGTGCAAGTATGCAAGTGTGCAAGTGTGCAAGTGTGCAAGTATACAAATGTGCAAGTATGCAAGTGTGCAAGTGTGCAAGTATACATGTGTGCAAGTGTGCAAGTGCGAAAATATGCGAGTGTTCAAGTCCCCAAGAATGCAAGTATGCAATTTAATATGTGAGTGTGCAAGTCTAAAGTATGCGTCTACAAGTGTGCAAGTATGTAAGTGTGCAAGTGTGCAAGTATTCAAGTATGCAAGTGTGCAAGTGTTCAAGTGCGCAAATATGCAAGTGTGCAAGGGTGTAAGTGCGCAAATATGCGAGTGTGCAAGTCTACAAGTGTGCAAGTATGCAAGTATGCAAGTATGAAAATGTGAAAGTGTGCAAGTATACAAGTGTGCAAGTTTTCAAGTATGTGAGTGTGAAAGTGTGCAAGTGCGCAAGTATGCAAGTATGCAAATGTGCAAGTGTGCAAGTATGTACGTGTGCAAGAATGCACGTGTGCAAGTGTGCAAGTCTACAAGTGTGCAAGTGTGCACATGCGCAAGTGTGCAAGTATACGAGTGCGCAAGTGTGCAAGTGCGTAAATATGCGAGTGTGCAAGTATTCTGCGTCAGTTTCACGCCTCCCCTGCTGTCTCCTCCTCTACCGGTTCCCCCACCACGCACTTAACTATTCCCCTCATGCGATCAGAATTTTCGTAACGATCGAAAATTGCAGGTCCCGTAGCAAAGAAGTTTCACTTCAAAAATTTCTAAAATCAACCATAATTTTTTAACGAATAAATAGCTATCACAAGTCTCAGTGGTTGGGCTCCTAATTATAGAAATACTTAAAAGTATGTTGAACCGCTTAACTTTTATAATATGAAACAATGGCTTAGCGGTGATTCGAATCTATATCCTCGTGCACCGTATGTATCGTTTCAAATATATGGCCTTTGAAATTCGGCTGAGGTGAGTGGTGTTTCTGTAATCAACTCACTGCAGGCCTTTCGAGAGTTTTTGACATTTTTCAACTTACAATAAGACTATTGAGATATTCTGGTCCTCATTAAGAAAGTAAAAGTATGTGACCTGGTTTTTGTGATTTTTTTTCTATAATAATTGAATCGGCACATGCTAAAAGGGCCTCAGTCACAAAAAAATGGCAAAGTGAGTTATAGGATAGCTTCAACTATCTATGCTAAAAGGGATTGAGTCACACGCGTGGGTTGGCTAATATTATCCAGGGAAATTCTTAACATACGCTTAAAGGGTTGCTTAGAGACAGTTTTATTAGTTTTTCTCAAAACTGGATTGCTTGGACAGAGGCCCTTTTAGAATGAGCCGATTCCATTGGTGTTTAAACCATCGGAAATTCTTAATTTGTGATTTTAAACATGTGTAATGTGTCGTGAATAAGAACTCAGTTATCGACCAATCCAGATGCGTCCTCGAAACAGAGTCGCAAGTCGAGCTCAAAGTCCCCAAGCAAAAGAGCGAAAGGCGTAACTTCACATTTATTGACGGGGTCAAGGCCAGAGGTTTTTTTTACTCACGTGGGAAACTTGAGCCGGTGGGTTTTCTCGTGGTACTCCCGTTGTTTCCCCGCGTCAATGCTTTCTATTGCAGTACCACCACGCAGTTGCAGTACCATCTTTCACTCGTTTCGATATCGACAAGACGTAGCACCGGGGAACCCTTATTTTCACAGACGAGAGAGCCAATCGCCCGATCGTGCATCTTTGGTTTTTTTTTTTTGTTCATTGTAAATCATGAAAACTAATGGTCAATTAGGTTAGGTTAGCTGCATTATAAATACTTTAAAACATTGTGGACGGTTTATTTGGTTAGGATAGCTACATTAAAGATACTGTGAAATCATGTAAACGGTTTCCTAGCCCTGGATAGCTACATATTAAAAAGTTATTTGCTAAGCAACCGTAAAATGATTTTACAGTATTTTTAATGTAGCTATACTTACCTAATATAACCAATCATCCACAATGTTTTAAAGTACCTATTTATAATGTAGCTAACCTATCCTAATAGACCGCAAAATTTAATGCCACACCGGTTTATACAATGAGATAGAACGGGGGAAAAAAAAGCGAGCATGAACTTGGGGGAACTTCGGGTGTGGCTCTCTCGTCTGTGAAATGAAGGCTTCCCGTAGCACCGACTCACTTACCTGTCCTAGCTCAGTGAATGGAGTAGGCTGAGCTTGTGGACAGCCTCGTTGGCACAAAGGCAGCCGGGACTCACACACACTAGTCACGTGACGTCACTAGCTCAGCGAGTGTCGAGGACACATTAAGCATTACTGGAGATTTCACGTGAGAATATATTTCATATTTTTAATCAAAATAGTTTTCTAGTTTTAATCTGTTTTAAATGTTATAGTTTTAAATTTTAGTTAAACAAAAAAAACCATGAGTTTAACTTTTGACGTGATAACGTCTTATAAATCGATGAAGGCTGCTGCACGCACGAAAAAGCATGACTCATTGTCACGTTCCGCCTGAGCCGAGCGTGCAAGAACCGGCCAAAAACCGTGCGAGAAAATCTTCAATAATATCAAATATATTAAGGCGGGCTTTTTAACTAATTATTCGTGATTATATTTAAACAAATTATTTAAATTAAATTTGCAAAAACTGTAAATAATATTTGAAAATTAAAAAGTATGCAATTTTTCATCATTGTTTTCTTATGACGTTATCACGTATAATTATCGTCCATAAACCGACTTTACATACAACCCCCTTTTTTTGTTTTGGTTTTTGTGCCTTTCCATTTTCTAACTGTACTAGCTGCAGCACCCGGCGTTGCGCGGGCTGGACGCAGGGTGAAGGGAACTTTTTTTTTTTTAGGAATTACGTGCAGACAGTATTTGTTTTCTTAATTCGAACGTCAATTTTCCATGGCGATCGGTTGAACGTTATAGAAGTTGCTGCGCTGCAGCAACATCTAGCGGCGAGTTATAGCAAAGTGGATAGCATGAAAAAAAAAAACCTTCGATGTGCGAACTTTCATGGTGATCGGTCAAACGGTGTCGAAGTTTATCAACGTCATGTATACCAACATCCATTTATATAATATATTTAAAATATATTATATATTTTATAAATTTTTTCTTCGGAGGACTTATATTAAGGGTCAACATTTTTCTGTAGGTTTGGACTAGTTCCAATTATCCTGCATGTTGTAGCATATTTCTTCCACAAATGTTCAAATATACTAACGAAACTTCCTTCTATTTCTTCTAAGAATCTCTAATTGCATTATATCATTATATTGGGAGATACGGTGGACAGATCACTCATCTCCCGCCAAGGTTTTTCGTGTTTAGTTGCCAGCGGGGAAAACCCATGTTTTTATTAAATGTGAACCAAGGCGGACGTTACCAAGAACAGCATATTTTTTTATGAGAGCACGCCCATTTCCTGAACCAATGCATTCTGGCAAAGCCCATTCTCAGCTCATCTACCTTCATCGTCTTTAATGAGACCTAAGCCCTGACGTATTGTTTCATTGAGTGTACATAATTTGCAAGTTAATTTGTTAAATAAAGATCTTGTGTACCAAATTGTCAAAAAACCCAATAGAAACGCTGAACCAACCATAAAACTGTGGTGTTGGGAATTAAGTATTGTAGTGAGTGTAATGAGATGTTGATTGTGTTCAGGCATTCAATAAAATATACTGAAAAAACATTCATTAAATGTGTTTAAGTTGCCTGCAGTAAGATCTACATCCCAGCTGTCCCACACATATGTTTTGTTATGGATACTGTATATGCGTATTTAGTAGAGCCGGGGATTGTGTTTGCATGATTTAAAAACATGTGTTTACCTGCTACTATGTGAACTTTCACAACGCTCAGGCATTCATTGCATAGTGTTGGCTTCTTCCCTGTCTTAGAATTAGTGTTGAGTCAGGAGAAGGGCCATCTTTGTGATTTCACTGTTTAAAATACAGGTCCCTTATTTTAAGGGGGGTTGAAATGTTTTGGGTGTAAATTTGCCGCCCGCAACATTCTTCCTTCCTCACCGATATTGTCTTATTAACCCCTGATGGCATACCTCCCGTCATACTCAGAAGCTTCGCCGGTTGCCTGGCTACTTGGTGAGGAGGGGCACAGAGCTTGTCACGTGATCGGGAACTGTTTCTGGTTGGTTCTGGGCGCTGAAGTCGGTTGGAGCTCCCAGGTATAAATACCCCTCCACGGGCTCACACCCAGCAGAAGCAGGAGAGAAACACGGGGGTGTCGTCGCGCCGCTGCCTTGCCCACCGCCTGTCTGCATGCCGTCTGCATGCCGTCTGCATGCCGTCTGCATGCCGTCTTCATGCTATCAGGAATTGAGTAGTGTCGTGTGCCTAGAGTACCACCTGGTATCTGAAAGTAATCACCGGCGATGTGACATGTTTTACTCGCTGTGCGAGTAATGAGGAAGCGAGTAACACATGACAGTTGTGTGAAAAGGGCATAATTACTAAAATTGCAGCAATAAGTGGGGAATAAGGTAGGCTGGTCTAGGGAAGGTCGGTTAAGGACTGCATTACCAAACATTGAGTACCTGTAGTTATCACAGGCTTATGTGTTAACCAATGTGGAGGATTTCTCGTGTCATCGCCAAGCACCATGTGTTGTCATGCTACATCGGGGAAGTAAGACGAGTTTGAGCGAGTGTCCCAAGGTGGGGTCAAGGCACGCTCGCTGTGGAGTCACGAAGGGAGATTCGTGGCCAGTCCTTCGTCCGAGTGGTCGAGTCTTCGCAGAGGTCTTGTTGAGGAGCTGCTGCTAGCGAGGTCCGGGTCGAGCACTGTTGGGATCGGAGAGCGCTACTCGCCGGGCGAGTGGACGCTGGGAAGCGACTCGCCGCAGACCCGGCATTTTTTTTTCTCCTCGAGGACTTTGCGGCGAGTGATCATCTTGAAAGGTCCCTGGTGTAGTTTGTACTATGTATATTTACTTTGAGCAATTATGAGCTTGGATAATAGTGTGTGGTAATAGTTTTGTTTCATGCTTTTTAATAATGTTCATATATTATTAGATTTTTTATTTGGTATACCTGAATTACAGACCACTAACGACAGACTTGTTTGCAAATATAAATTTGCCAGTGGGAAGTTGTATTTCTTACAGTGGATCCCACGATTAATTTTTAAAGTAATGATTTTTAATAATGTACAGAAAGCCTGTTTCGTTTAAGCTGGGCACATGATAATGTTTGCCTACAGCCCGTACTAAATATTTGCAATATAAGCTAAAGTTTCTCGTAGGTTTTCAAAGTTGTAAATGTTTTAATGTAATGGTATGCTAGTTGTTAATTGTTTATTGTTTCATGTTGTTAGCATTTGTGATCCAAGAGCGAGTTCTGGTCGTAAAAGGAAGATTGTAAACAAGAACAAGAGACCATGTGAAGTTTCAAACATATGTATTGTAAAGGTTTATGAGTTTGAACCAGTTGTTAGCAAACTTGACTCAAACTGCACACATTTAGTTCGGGGAACTAAAAAAAACCTCTCGGGGAGCAACAAGATTGCTGCCAGCTAATACCAGCAATACTCACCAGTGGTCGCTTCCCCCAGATGGCGAGTGATTTGCCAGCCATGTTTCAAGTAGCGCATGCTCAATTTTTAGCAGCCACCGGGTTACATTATGAATTTAATTTAAATAATGTGCAAAACCATTAAATATTAGTAGAAAATTTTAGGATAAGACTCCCTTAAGGGCCTTGCCTAGTCAGCGGGGTATCTGTGTTGGTGAGGCGGGATGATAAGTGCGATGATCGCTGGTGCTTCTAGCGCGTTTTCGTCTCTAAGTGCAAGGCTCTAAACTGCACTGTAAAAAATTTGTTGTACGTTTTACAAGGAAAATCCTTGGAAACCCTGTTGCCAACTATATCATTTGTAAAACTGCAAGGCAGAGAGAGCTTTGCAAATTTGCATATAATGCAAAGCCTTGCCTTGCAATTTTACAAGTGATATCGTTGGCAACAGGAATATCCTTGTAAAATTAAAAAAAAAATAGAGTGTAGCGCGCAGTCTTCGCGTCGTGCATAGGACAACTATAAAATTTGAGAGGTGACCGTAACATACAAGGCGGAGAAATGAAGATAAAGGTGTAATGCAAGTCCCTTAAGCGCTTTCAAGAATCTGTACCGGTTATTTTATCGATAAAATTTACTCTGAAAACACGCCTTTTAGCCATTTTAACTCTTCTAAAAATACAGTTTAAAAACTTAATCACAAATCAAAATTACTTTTCGGCCCTCAGCGAAATCTTGAATGCTTTTCGTGAGCAGACCCCACTCGGGTATCTTGAGTAGTTTTGGAATCGCGTCGTTTCTCCCGAAGCTCTGCGCACCGTGTGTGTGCCCGGGTAGACAGGGGCCTTAAGTCCAGGTGGTCCTCGGTAGCGGTGATCGACAGGTTCGACCTCAACACCTTGGCTTCCCGGGACCAACTGAACACTGAGCCGGCATCCAAGGGCTTCGGAGCAAACTGTAACCTTGCAGGTCTCGTCTCCTCAATCCTCTGAACTCTCTCGAGGTGGAGTTGCAGAGGTTAAGGGGGTGCCTCTCATTTCAGGTCAAGATTTTATATTTACAGTAATTTCAGATTAACTTGTAGACTTATTCAATTGTTTAGCTTTCACGAAATAAAAATTTTTCCAGCGCATACTTTTTGCATAATTAGCTGCCAAAGTTACATTTTTAACGTTTTTGGGTTGTACAAATAAGGAGAATTTAATTTATTGCAAAACTTAAACTTTTTAGGTTTAACTGCAATGCCACTGGCTACTTCAAGAAATGGTTTCAATTTCTTTCAGAAAATATTAATTAATTTTACCTGGCATTCCAAAATTCTCAAATTTGTTACGATTTTGACAGCCAAGAAACATGAATTGAGTTTTTGTGATAGAAATGAAAACCATATCATGAAGTAGCCAGTGGCATTGCAGTGAAACCTAAAAAGTTTACGTTCTGCAATAAATTATATTCTCCTTATTTGTACAACCCAAAAACATAAAAAATGTAACTTTGTCAGCTAACTATGCGAAAAGTATACGTTGTATATATTTTTTCATTGCGTGAAAGTTTAACAATTGAAAAAGGTCTAAAAGTTGTTCAGTGATTAATATAAATATAAAATCATGACCTGAAAAGGGAGGCACCCCCTTAAACCAGACCTTTCTTCAGAACTGGAGTCATTTATTTTCCAGGACCTACTTAATAGATGCCCTTATTAAAGGTTTCTGTAGCTTTGGAAGTGCAAGTCTGAAACGGAAATCACTTGCTATGGAAATATTTCATCCTCGTTTAATTTTGTGTCAGATATATTTAACGGTTTTGTTGAGATTTGAGCTCTTGGTTTCTTAGTGCTTACTGTTACTGAGTATGTCATTGAGAATTATTTTCTTTCTTTTGTTTTTCTTTGGTTTTCATATTTTGTTCCTACCCTACTCTAGTATGGAGAACAGAATTTTTTTTATTGATTTGATTTTGAGCTGATAATTAGAAACAGAAGTGTTAAAAAGAACTTCTGTGAATGGAAATCATTTCTTTCAGAACTTGAGAACGAAACATAATTGCAATTTTTCCGCGCCTTTTCGTTGAAGAATTGTTTGTGTAAATTTTTTCCACAACGTTTGCACAAGAACGTTTTGTGTTTGAAAATATAAAAATGTCTCGTGTCCAATCTCAGGATCAGTGTTAGCAGATACAGCAGATTCGCAGAACTAGTACCCAAGTGGTCGCAACTTGGATACTTCTGCTACTTCTTGGATACTTTCTATTAAGAATCCTTATAAAAAACTGTTATCTAAGTTAATGTCAAGAGCTTTGTAATCTTACAAGTGGTGCAAAGCTCTGTCTTGCAATTTTACGTTATATCGTTGGCTACTTGTAAAAAATACAAGCTAGCAGAGCGTGGTTTCAATCCACGGACCTCTGGGTTATGGGCCCAGCACGCTTCCACTGCGCCACTCTGCTTCTGTCTATTAACGAACATATTATGTAATATACTAGCAGTTAAATGTGTTTGTGATGTAAAGCTGTATAATTACCTAAACATATTTAATTTTAACAATATTTTATAAGACTTTGGGGAACATCGTTCCCGGGAGCGATTGTTCTGTGTATTTTGACGTAAAATATTAAAATAAAGCAAACAGTAGAATGTGTTTGTGATTTGAAATTGTTCAGTTACCAATTTCTTTTAAATATTTTGATCATAAACTGGACATGCTTTGATATTAACTGGACACGCGTTGAGGAACAATGTCCGGGGATTCCGAAATTGTGGAAAAAAAAAACAACTATTTAAAAGTTCAAAAGTTTATAGTATTTTTAAGCTTTTTTTGCTACATTTGTTACAATTGAGAACCTCTAGTGTGGACCACTATCGTCTACTTTTTTGATTACATTTATCTTTTTATAGTTTACTATAGTTTACCCGCGGCTTCGGTCACGTGATTTCAGAATATTACTAAAAACTTACCATTGATAGAAAAATATGAGATTAATTCTAAACATTTTCTAATAGACACAAAAATCAAACTTTTAAATAATTTTTTTAAGTGGTTATGTGTAGCCATTCTTAATTTCAGTTTAAGTATATGATTTTAAAACTAATGTTTTAGAGAGTTCGAGGATATGATTTACCTTGATTATAGCACACCTTATTTTCATTTCATTAGAAAGACAATTTAAAAAATTGTAAAACACGCACCTATTTCACTTTAACTAAGATTATGCCTACTTTTACACTAACACATTCAATTACTGTGGTTATATATATGCTTAGAATAATTAAATAAGTTCCCTTATTAAAATGCTTTCCATTATTCAAGGCTATTTGTTACAATGACATCTTGATTTGAAATGTAGGATACATATATAAATTTATTTATCCAACGTATCAGTAGATTGTTTAGTAATACTTCTCAATGTCTTTAATTTTACTGTAGGTACATGGGATGAACTACTCGATTCAATTGAGCCTTTAAATGTTCAATAAAACCTTTTTCAGGTAGGGGAGACCGGGGCAAGTTGACGATGTTAAGCTTTGAAATGGCCTTTAACAGATAAATAAGCATATATAATATCTAATTTGGTACCAATACGAAGTACATACTAATTTCTACCTAAATATGTAAAAAGGTTGTATTACTTTGCGTAGTTCCGAAGTTATTGACAAGAAACCAATTAGTTAGCACATTCGTCATCTTGCCCCAGGAGTGGGGTAAGTTGACGAACCTATTGGGGTAAGATGACGAAACCAAAATATATATATTTATGGACAAAGTAAACAATAGTTTTATAGATATCCTACACTAAACAACGTGCAGGATGTAAAGAAGATATATTGTAACATATTTGAACGACTTTGATATAATTCCTTGACTTCATAATTGGAAACGTTTTCGTGCCACCACTCAGAACATGTGGAACACTGAATCCAGTCTTCATTTGGAGGTTCCACGTAAACTTCTTCACATGCAGGGCAAGAAACGCTATTTAGGCTTTATGGTTTTGCTACAGAATGATCAGAGCTTTGTTTTTCAGTTTTATTAGTTTTTCTTTAATTTTTCTTCTCTTCATTCTGCTTCTTCTATCTATCTCTACGTCACTCCAACGCCTCCTTTCCGTTTTCCGCTTATAATATGCCTAGGCATCTACAAAAAAATCAAACAAAATTGTTACGACTATTTACACAGGAACTATTTATATTATTTTATAATTTCATTATTATTTTTATTTTACTTAAATGTTCGTCATATCTGTACATCATTGGTTTGAATAACACATATAATACAAAATAATGCTCACACTGTCATTACCTATGGCAAGTTGACGATTGCAGGGGCAAGATGACGAATTCGTCATCTTGCCCCCGTCAACTTGCCCCAGCAACCGTATTTTTGCTTTACCAAAATCACGAACAACATTAACAAATTTTCTTCAACAATCTATACACTAAAATACTCCCAAAAGTCAGCATTTCATTTTACATATACAAACATTTAAAACAAAGGACTCTTTTCTCGTAATAGCTTAACATACGTACCTTCAATATTACAACAATGGCTCACGAAACAGACTGCCTATCAAAACTGCCACATTCAAACTGACTGGAAAATTCCGCTGCACCTGCCTAGTAGGTGCAGATGGTGACACACAAGGTCACAGGTGCGCCAACCGTCTATCTGTGTTTCTGGATTAGTTACATACGATTCGTCATCTTACCCCGTTCGCCAACTTACCCCGGTCTCCCCTACCTACTAACTAAACTCCCATGCTCAAGTTTAGCTGTGGTAGCAGTAATTTTTGGGGTTGAATATTTGTAAAAATGTGTAAATTATTATTAGAAAATGTAAAGTATTTTTAGGATAGTTCTGTATTCTGTTAATTTTATAAAATGTTATATCACAAAACCGGTTTTACTTTAGTCGAATTAAAATATGAGGTAGATTTAAAACTTTTTATCTTTAGGAATATTGTTTTTAATGATGTCAAATTATTTATTTGATATTGAGTTCCGTTTTTAATATATTTTTCATTACATTCATACTTCCTATTAATTTGTGCATTTACTTGTATACTATTTGTATATTCCTTTATATTTAGTAACAACATTTGTTTTATTAGGCCTATCAATTTACATGTATTTTGTAAACATTAACGTGGTTAAGTGGAAGCTGAGGCCTTAACTTCACCACATAAAAAATAACTAAAGTAAATAAAGTAAATACATATTTGTGTGTGCATCTATGCATATCTGTATGCACATATTATTTAGTACCTTTAAATTTTGTTTTCGAAATTTTAATGTTAATTTTATTCAGCATTCTAAAAAAAAATCCTTATGAAGAATTCCGTAAAGAGCAAACATGAAATATAAAACCAATAAAGTATATAATTATTTTATAAATATTTATTAGAGCACCATTGATTTAATGTCATGTAGAGTTTCATATAAGTTGACATACCTGAATTAAAGAAGTTAGTCCTTGGTTCGAGCCTCAGCGAGGGAACAGGTAAATAAAACACCAAACACCAACGCCCACTACCTGAATGACTCACGGCATCATCTTCAACTGCCGATGGGCCCTTGTTCACCGCCTCCCTCGCTGGATGAAGTGTTAGTTAACCTCAGAGCTTCAGACACGTGTGTGGACGAGGGAAGCCTTCATTTCACAGACGAGAGAGCCACACTCGAAGTTCCCCCAAGTTCATGCTCGCTTTTTTTTCCGTACCACAACAGGTGTATTTATTTGGGATGTAGCTTACTCATACGTCATACGCCGTTCTATCTCATTGTATAAACCGGTGTGGCATTAAATTTTGCGGTCGATTAGGATAGGTTAGCTACATTATAAATACTTTAAAACATTGTGGATGGTTGGTTATATTAGGTAAGTATAGCTACATTAAAAATACTGTAAAATCATTTTATGGTTGCTTAGCAAATAACTTTTTAATATGTAGCTATCCAGCGCTAGGAAACAGTTTACATGATTTCACAGTATCTTTAATGTAGCTATCCTAACCAAATCAACCGTCCACAATGTTTTAAAGGGTTTTAATGTAGCTAACCTAACCGACCACTTTTAATATTTGAATTCATTTTTCCTGCGCAAAAATAAAACAAATCCCGAGGTTGGCCGAAGGTGAATATTCGGGCGTGTTCGGGCAGGGACAGAACTTGATGTACATCTTAGGCTTCTCATCAGACACCGTGTCCTTAATTTAATATTTTCACGGCCACTCAATGAATGTTTATGGTGTGTCTCTTACCATAGCTCGATAATGCACACAACTCGCCTTCTACTGTTCAGATTTTTTTGACGTGATAACGTCTTAACGCCGGCTACACGCACGAAAAATTGTCACGTTCCGCCTGAGCCGAGCGTGCAAGAACCGGCCGACCACCGTGCGAGAAAATCTTCTATAATATCAAACAGGTTGAGGCGGGCTTTTTAACTAATTGTTCGTGATTATATTTAAACAAATTATTTAAATTAAATTTGTAAATACTGTAAATAATATTTGAAAATTAAAAAGTATGCAATTTTTCATCAATGTTTTCTTATGACGTTATCACGTAAAATTATCGTCCGTAAACCGACTTTACAGACAACCCCCTTTTTTAAAATTTATTTATTAAAATTTTGAACGCGGGAAGCTAAAATTCAAACGAGTCGGGCTAGACGGAACTCGAACAGGAATGGTGCAGAGTAAAATAACTATCGTGCGTCGGAATAACCCGCTGATTGCTATGATTTTTTTTACGTTGTCAAGCTTAAGCTATAGCGGGCCAGTTTTCCATCAACTTGCCTAGGAGTTGGCTCAATGATGTTAAACTCACTCAATGAATTACACATTTATCTTCATTTCTCCGCCATATCATGTTACGGTCACCTCTCAAATTTCACAGTTTTCCTGTGACGACGAGAAGACTGCGCGCCAGTTCGGAGCATTGGTCTTAGAGGCGATACCGCGGTAGAAGCAGCAGCGATAGTCGCTCTTACCATCCCGCCTCACTAACACGCATACACCCCTGACGAGGCGGGCCCCTTAACACCCGAGAAACGGGGGAGCTGAATTGTTGCCCCTTGGAAGGGCAGCCCTTCAGGATTTTTCTGACAGTGGTTAGGTTAGGTTAGGTTAGGTTAGGTTAGGTCAGGTTAGGTTAGGTCACTTTACAAACTAACCACTGTCAGAAAAATCCTGAAGGGCTGCCCATCCAAGGGTTAACAATTCAGACAACCTTTTTAAAACACTACTGTCAGAAAAATCCTGATGGGCTGCCCTTCCAAGGGGCAAGCTTTCAGGATTATTTAAACACTTAAAGAAACATGTTTTCAGAAATAGGATGGGCTGCCCTTCCAGTCGCTGTACAAACAAACCATTGCCAGAAAAATCCTGAAGGGCTGCCCTTCCAAGGGGCAGCATTTCAGTCGCGCCCCCGAGAAACACGACACAGGATGCCGACGACTTGTAGCCTTCCCGAGCCAACTCTCAAGCCACTCGGGTGTCATACGTCTGGACTTCTGCACTTTGGTTGCCATTCGTATTGAATCCCATGTTGTGTCAGTGGAACCTCGAACGGCTGCGTGGATCAGATCACCTGCAGTAATGTCAGCGCAACACATTTCACACTGGTTTACAGTCCAGTTCCAGTTATATATACATCATCACTAGAGACCGGAAAAATTCGCGAATTCATTTCGCGATAGGCTAAAATACAAATCGTTATACCTCAGTGCCGCCTCTGCTATTGGCTCACAACTCACCTGGATGACTCTGGGCCAATGAGAAACACCCCACCAAAGCTTTATCGAATCACAGGCTGCTACGCTGGAACGTCTCACAAGACAGCAGTCAATCAGTGGGTGGCATTTGACCGAGTGTACGTAGAACTATGGAGTTCATCCTACAGGTCATTGAACCCGCGAATTTTTCCGGTCCCTAATCATCATGTTTGCAATGAGTTATTTACCGTTATCCAACCATGAACGGCAATGCTTGATTCGTTTGGCCAACCAGTTATTCAGTGCGATCGACTAAGCCATCAATTTTAGGGGCAGTGAAAATCTGTGTCCAAGGGTATTTACATGTTTTAAGAATTGTTACCTGGAACAAACATGTGTAAGGACAATTTCCCAAGAATTTTTTTAAAAAAGATGATCAGGGAATAGAGGTACTCTAATAGTTTTAAAATCATATATTTTATTTGTTAGATCAGGCCAATTGATTTCCGCAGATTTCTGATTACTTACTTTTGTTTTATTACCACATGTCACAATTATCTTAGGGTGACTTGTCGAAAACTCATATTTTAATTCTCCACTTATAAGTAAAATTACATGTTTGGATTGTTAAGTCATCAAGGTAACAAAATAAACATAGCATGTACACATAGTCTTCACCATATTTATTTCGTATGTAGCAAATGTTTTTACAATACACTGTCAGTTCATGTACATTGTGTTTTCAAAACAACTTATAAAATTTCGGAAATTTGTGTAAGGAAACAATTCATCGTAAAAATTTGTTTACAGTAATGAGAGCCATTATCTTTATTTTCCAAGTTAATGTATTTTATGTACAGAAAACAGACCTTTGTGATTGTAATATATGATATCTGTTTTTTTTTTATCAGACTGCAGGAACTGGGCTCATATCGAAACAAGAAATTATGCTTATCAGTAACAATTCATAGGCAATGGTTATTCAGATACTTATTATTCATTTCACCAGTTCTAAAATGAATAAGTTATCCTGCGACATACATTTGAATTTGAACAATTATGTATATTTAAAAATAAGTATATTAGTCTCAGGTAGCAAATTTCTGGATACAGGTGACCTGTTTTGTGTAAGCTAAATGCATAGTTGACTCAGATTTCAAGCAAGACATGAATGATTCTGATCCGAATGTGTCAACTCTGCTTTGTTGGTATAAGTGTGCGAAGTTTATGTCTTAGTGGAGGTTAAATAACCACGCATTCTGGTTATTTCTGAGAAATCAACCTCTGCATGAAAAATTTTGTACTTAATGATACGTGCAATTTTATTTAACGTTATATTTAATTAATTAGTTAATTTAGGTTACTAAATCAGCACTTACAATAATTTTATCAGGAAGAATTCAAACAAAAATAATCATTGCTCAGTCAAATAATATGCCTTAAGAGGGCATTTAGTCTCTCTGTGCGTGAATGAGTTACGATCAATTCTATAGCAATTAATAAATTTATTTCAGTCTCTTTACCTTCGACATGAACCCTCTTCCTACTGAATGAAGCGAGGACTACGAGCTCACCAACTTATCTTCATTTTTTTTTTAAAGGACAATCCATAAACATGTACATACAGTATTGTACACATAGCGAAGCAACATGAACACTTTTGTCATACATAAATATTATATAATAATATATATCATTGTTAATATAATATGAAAAATGTAAAAAACTCTTCTCATCATTATTTTACCTGCACCTGCCACAAAAATTTTGATTTTCGTTACAGCAAAACCTAGCCACAATTCATCTCCAGTTTTCAGCGTCTAAGCTCTGTATCAGAATAAGTATTATAAACAGTTTGCAGAGTGGCGCTTCGTACGGACTAAGTCTGCAGCTGACTAAAAAGTCATGGTTCACAAAAAAAAATTTCGGATTCATGGCTCAGCTGAAGGAAGTTTTTGACTGAAGTAAGAGCAAGGAATAAATTGAGATATATTTCGGCGAACTTTCAGTGTGGTGCCTGTAGTGACGGGACGACTCTTGAACGAAGTTAACTCTGTTTTTACTATAAACAAAAAGTCTACTTGATGAATTTTACATTCACTCGTTAACTATTACCTGCAAGAAATTTATTTGTTCATTGAATAATTTTAAAAAAATAATTATTTCCAATAACTTAGAATATTGTATAATTAAAAAAGATCTTTTAAAATATATTTATGCTATTTAATTAGTATGTTTGTAAATTTATGAACTCACAAAATAGTGTTTTAAGGGGAAAACTGGAGACATTGTAGCAGGCATGCTTTATTCACAACTACTCATACAGATATTACCACTACACAATACCACAATAACTTACTTGAACATCCCAACATCATCTCCAATATCCTCTACACATACATCAGCTCCGCGAGCTCTTACCACATCTCCATAGTCTATGCTTACACATACCAATAAAAGTACAAAATAGTGCAAATAAAATAAATGTTTAATAATACCAAGCAGATCTCATAAGTTCAGACCATCACTTCTCGTCCAATTTTGAGCAATATTAGACGAGAAGATATCAAATACGATTCATCAATTGGAAATCCAGCTGATTACTAGCAAGTAACACGCTTCTCTTTTGTGAAAAAACTTAATTTGAAATGAATTTGAAATAATATTGAAAAATGTAAAATAATTTGCATGTGGACATGCTGTAATATGTTGTGTTATGTTTTGTGTACTTGTTATAATGCAGTTAATTCAATAACCTTAGTAAATGTAATTATATTTCATGTTAGTTCTGGCGTGAAACGGAAATAGCTTTCAAGTCTACAAAATTGGGTTATTTTTGCCATGCTAATTACATCCTCGTCAAGTAATTCACTGATTGACAACCTACACTTGTGTAGGCAAAAGGTTTTGCTGCCATAGAATATTTAAATTAAGCAAATAAAGCTGAATATGGTTCTTGGGTACATGGATATGAAACTACACTGGAGTGAAAATCTTTTCACATATTTGAAATGGCACTGGCCTCTCTGTGTAATAATGCGGCTGTTCTTAAGAAACCTTCAAAGACGGGAATCACGATATTGCAATAGGAGCTATAGATGGTGATTTATGGTGATTTACTGTCACTCACAAGGTTTAATCCTGGCATAATTTGGAGGAAAATATTTCATATAAATTGGGCACTATTCCCAATATTAACGTAGTAATTCGAAATATTAGAAAAATTATGATTACAATAATAATTAACCCATTCAGAGGTTACATAAAATGGTGTTTTATCAGAAAATATAGTTTACATTTAACCATCACAATCTCGTGTAAGAAGACTAAAAAAGATGTTAAAAAGGTTATCGGTATACTCCCATACTCTGAGCCACTATGCGTATGTAAATCTCACGTTGCTGCTGAAATTAATTTGAAAACTCCTTAAAACTGTAGAGTGTGCATTCTTTTCTGCCCAAACATGCGAATTTTGCAGATAGTTTATGCCGTCCCGTGTGAAATGCGCCTCGTTAGCAGTACAACTAACGATTTCCATTCAACCGGTTGAAAAACTCCAAGTTAATGGCTGGATATGTCAATTGTAGATGCTGTACCAAAAGGTAGTTATGGACACAGATTGCTCATAACTGAGCTTCCTCCAAACCATCGATTGCGAAACTACAAATCGCTTGACTAAATGTCGTATACTGGTCCATGGCCTCTGATGGACAGAGTCCAGAAAGTTTTCTCGTCAACCTCGCCTTGTGCAGACGGGCGCTATCTCTGAATACTAACACTAGGAAGTGAACCACTTCCCTGGAATGTGTTTATCGTCCTTAGGATTGTTGTAGAATTTGGAATCATGATGCTAGGGAACATCTGTGATAATCAGCTGATGCAGTACCATTGCGTACGCCCAAAATAAGCACCATATCGGCGTATTCTTCCGTGAATTGTGTCAGTGGGATTGTAACACAATGTTCTCACGATCAATGTGTTCACGCAGTGTACCATGCAGCAGACAAACTGCACGTTGGTCCAGGTCTACAATGGTAGATAAACAGGCAGCAACATGTTACAGTGGTCTAACTCAAGAGCTGTTCATTTTAAGGTATTTCCAATAAGTCAAATAATACCTTCAATGTTGGGAATTAGGGACACATTTAAACTACCTATTTTGCTCCAAATCCCGTTATGAATAAGGTCTTTGTGAGGCGGTAACTCGTCATGAAACATTCTGTACGATTGTATAGTTTACATCTGGGTTTTACAAATTACTCACAGTCAATTTTAGACAGAAATAAAACTTTAGTTCATTAATTTCAAATCCATCCATTTTTCAAAACAATAATTTTATTTATCCACCTATAAAAACATTTACGCATATTAATGCAAATAAAGTGTTAACTTACAAAGAAACAAATACGAAAAATCTATGGCCATTCAAGTCTTGTTAATCTTTCGAACAGGACAAAATAATGCAATAATATTTACATGCAGTTGATGTTAAATAATGTTCGTGTAACTGCACTTAATTTATTAACAAACATGCCCACAAAAAATAATGGCTGTAAAATGAACATATTTTATGTAATGCCACACGGGTAACCAGCTGGATTCCGTTTACATTTTTTTTTTTGTTTTTTACATTCAAACTTGCAATAATGTACGTAACATGCCTGGGATCCAAACATTATTTCTCGTGCAAGAAGAGTATGTTTTCATTTTATGAAGGGGGAATGAGGAAAGATAAATTATTATAACTGCCTTATTTTTGTGCGAAAGGCACGTCTCATTTCAGAAAGTCAAAACAATGAATCTGGGATTTATGACTGAATTTTGGTCACCCACGTATGGAGTCTCTTAAAAAACATCATGCATTGTAACATGTGCCTGATAATGATACTAAAACTCACTGAAGACAACTTGAACAATCTAAGCACATTTACATTTATAAAAACGTTTGCCCTTTATCTTTAAAAATGTAATTGTGATCCTGTTACATTACACATCCTTGCAAAATCTAAGGTGGTTCCCTAGCATGTTCAACTGTACTTAACATAAACTACACAATAGTTAACTTGTATCTTGTAAATATTCTTCATTCTGCAGAAAGTAACATTTGTAAGCACAACTGACAAACAAAAAGCAAAACATAAATTGAAAAATAGAAACTACACATAGAAATAATTTAAGTCCAATTAGTTTTTTTATTTCATAACTGTGTACACAAACACAATATCCACACATTGAGAAACTGGAAACTAAGAACGTTGCGTATACAACCGTCTACCTTGTATTTTATGTCAAATTGTTTCTACATTTATCATATAAATATCATCTGTAAAAAAATTTATTTCTAAAGCTACGGCTAAAAAAATCCAAAAATGCTTTCAGCTTTGAGTTGTGTTAAAATCAACTGCGTTATTTTTACACAGTAAACTTGCAATCAACAGTAACAAAATATTTATACACTTATCTTTACACTTAAAGTGCAAAAAAAGTTATTTTGTATTGACTGTCTTTCAATAGTTTTATGCTTACAATGATGTAAGCATGTTGTACAAGCTGACAATCGTATTAGAAAAATAATACACATGTCTAACAAACGTCTAAAAACAGTTAAAGAACCTAATCGCTGCATGCTTAACATTTTCATACGAGTAACGTAATAAGCCAAGAAGCAAGCTTCTATAAATGACAATCAGTAACTGATGTCTCAAAAAGTTCATTACGTAAAACCTGTTTTAATACAGTCCAGAGACAATAAAATAAAACCTGCTTTTAATTGGTATATTTGGACTTCAACATTAAAGAACATTAACAGCTTTTTTTTGCCTTTATATTTAGAGAAAGTTATTTTGTTTTGAAATGTTGTATTTGCATATCTAGTAAGGGTGAGACTTTTATGATGATGAAATGAATTCATATCTCGTTTATAGAATTATAAACTCTCACATTTAGCTGGAAATGTAATGGGAACTCGATTACATTTCAGTAACACATTTACAGGTACTCTAGTTCATACTGATATGGATATGCTACGTGTTAATTTTTTAAATGTATTGATTTGGTCATACTTTCTGCCTTGTATTGGTTACGAAACTTGTTAAAAATTAATTCTCAAGCTGTGCAGACACAGAAGGACACGATTGTGTCAGAATGAAGTCTCAAATTAGCAAATTGGAAATCAGTAAGACCGTAAGGATTACATGCGCTAATTCTACAAGAATGTTTTAGCGTGTGCATACAGTATGGTCTAAAACGTTAGTATTCAAATTATATTTTTTTGTTAAACTGAAAGTAGCTTTGAGAATTACTTGTGTTCTAATAAATAATTACCTATATAATGGTGTGTGCCAAACCAGCATAAATAAAAAGAAAAAACAAATTTTGTTTTTATACGCTGATGTTTTACCCTCAAAAAATACTTCAATCAGTCAGAAAATTGTGTGCTGTGTTGGCGAAATAAAAAGAAACTATTAGACATTTATTGCATTTTGTACAAGTTAAAAATTATTTAGTGATGTCAACCACAGTAGACTTATTGATCCGAGCAACATTTCTTTCTCAGAATAAATTTTGCATGAAGGTAACCATGGGAATGCATATTTATGGTTAATCCAATGGTGTCGTTTACTTTCTGACATGGGCGAAAATCTGTAGGATATAGTTTATCATTCTTATTTCAAAGTTACTATTTCACAATCACAGGCGAACCCCATCACAGAGGCCACATCCCCCCCCCCCCAACCGAGATCTACGCCCTTGCTTTTGACAATTTTGTTGTAGAGTGTAAGTGAGAGATGAAAATACGTAGTGCTAGACCATAAAAATGATCAAATACATGTTGCTGTACGTCATTAGGCTAGCATACTGCCTGACCACTATGTTGGTCAATAAAAGTCATCTAGGTAGAGCATAAAGGAATGTAAGGCGTGCAATAAATTGAACAAGCACCCATCAAATTAATAATGAAAAGTTGCAAATTATTTTAAAAATATATATATATTTTTTTTACTACCGTTGGAAACAAATTCAGTCATTACTTGCAGCGAAAAACAATGATTAGATGCTTTCGGGGCTATTCTGACATGGTGCTACAGGAAATATGTCATTAACATAAGTATTCGTGCAGCATATGAGTATAACAAATAGTTGCTTTAAATCACAAATACTTTCCTTCATGTCTGGACTGTAATATTCACTGGATTATGTTCAAAAACCAATATTTTTTATATATATATATATATTTGTAAAGAATATGTAAAGCTAGGATAAATTGACAAATTTATAGGATTTGTTTTGTCGACTTAATATTTTCATTGCGGAGACCTGAATGTACATAAATAGTCAAAATAGTGAATATTTTTTACTGTAAATAGTTTTTCATAAATAAGGGCTCGACATCAAAAATAAACAAATATTAAAAAAATATATATTGGCTGTAAAATTATTAAAATCACATAAGAAAAACCTCTAAAGTAACCAAATCTTAGAAAGAAATATGCTTCAATGATTTTCTTTTACAATTGCATAATAAAATGTTTTAATAGGTTTGAATTAGCTTAAAATTGTAATATGTTTCGTTCTAAGATTTTGTTACCATAGGAGATTTTTCTTATGTGATTTTAATAATTTTACAGCCAAAATCTTTTCACATTTGTTAATTTTTTGGTTTCAAGCCCTTATATTATTAAAAACTATTTGCTTTTTCTTTAACTATACAGTGTATTGACTATTTCCATACATTCAGGTCTTAGTAGTGAAAATATCTAGTCGAAAAAACTAACCCCATCGAATTCTGTCAAGTCGTTCAGATTATATTATTGTTTTTATATTCTCTTCATTCAAGCACAATGCGAACTTCCCTCTGCTCCTAACAACACACTTGCTGATTGCAGACACGAGGATTTTGATCGACTCTTTCGTTTGATAGTCAGTGATCGACACAGTGTTTCTGACCACAACATTGACGGTTGCGCTAGTGTCAAGCCATGCATGCAAATAGCAAGTCACTACGTCACTCTTCCATTCATGCAACATGTTGGAATGATTTCGTGTAGTAGTAGCATTACTACCAGAGTTCTCAACATTATATCGTGGGCTTAGTGGAAAACGTCGGTAAGTCCAATTTATGGAAAAAGACTGTTAGTTCACTTACCAAGTTTTGCTTGCCTAGAATAGCGTTATTATGGACTTGCCGAAATAAAGCTAGAAGAAAACGTCCACAATCATTCATTATTTGGACTTCCAAACGTTTTCTTGGTGAAGATATTGCCCTTACAACTTCGTCTGTGAAGTTAACTCATTTTCACAAAAATGTGGACTTACCAACTTTTTCCTCTAAGCCCACGATATCAAGTGTTATCCTATAAGCTACAGAGACTAACATTAAATGATACAAGCTAATTCCAGCATTTCACGATAAATACATACTGCGATTTTTGGCTTCTAATCAGAATTAGTTTTTTGGTTAAAATCATTTATAGGACTAGTAGAAGCAGCACATGTTTTACTCTCCAAATTTAATGTGTAAATAGTAAAGCAGCGAATAGGGATAGTTTTCAATGTAAACATTTAAATTCAGATGTGATTCATCATTTTAACATGCTCACATCATTTTGGTTTACTAGCTTAAAAAATAACTAGGTTGTAAAATTTTCAATACAGTTTAAAATACTTCTTAAATACTGCAACAACGTTTCCCAATTCATGCAATAAAATACCCTCGTGTAGTTAAAACAATCTTAATTGACTTTCGATGAATTGAGGAACTATCGGAAATAGTAATGTGCATATAAAAAGTCGGCGCGATCAAATGAAGTGGGGTGCTGCCCCACCACAAATGGCCCAGACTTATTTGAAGGCCGCTCATCAAAACAATACGTGGGTTTGGAAAGAAGCAAAACATTACCATTCCTCCGTTACCAAACAAAAAATCTCTATGAAAATCGTTCTGCTCTGCATTTCATAACGAGATGTTAGCATTAAGTCCACGGATTGTAATTCAACTAGCAAAATCATTTCAAACAAAAGTGAATAAAATTGATAATTATATTTCGCTGAGCAGTGCTTTAGTGAGCGCAAACATATTTATCAGGGATTAAATTATTAGGCTTCCTAGATCCTGGTTGTTTAATTTAATTAAATTTTCTGAATAATTTGTGTTAGTTCTTATTTTGCTTTATTTAGATCGAGAGTACGATATTACTTGAAAACTTTGAATTTTTTTATTCACAGCTTCTGAGAAATACCGAAGTAACGATGTTAACGACATTTTAATTTAGGTGAAATATTTTGAAGCATATTTTGCAAATTATTGTGGCGTTTGTGATTTAGGACCAAAATAAAGTTTGTACTAGTGTTTGCAAAGAAATTTAAACATAATAATTAAAGTCTAATCTAGAATCTGAAAAACTCCTATGTATGAAATTTAACAGAAATTGACCTTATGGGAGAAACATTTATAGTGTATACACATATACATATATACTCACCTACAAACCTACAGTCATACACACAGCAGGAAGTTGATATCATAAGTATATTACTTCCAAACGACGTCTAAATATAATCACACCATAATTTTCACACAATGATAAACCAACTACAGAAGTGGGAACATCAGATTTTACCCTGAGGTCTCATCCGCGTGTATTTCGAAATGGATTTTGTCGGTATCAAGATATTAATAACCGCTCTTATGAAATCGTAAATAACTCTTGTGATCAAACTGAAACTACATTAAGCAAATAAATAGACGCTGTATAAAATAAATTGAACCAAATCTCTTTCATAACAATGCCATTGGTATTTATAATATTTTAAACTAAAAATCTAAACGCAATTTATTGTAACTGGGTGCGTAGTATCGTGCTAAATAATAAAGGATAAATCATACAAAACAATTAAAATCATGTAAGATTTTGTTGTTAGTGTCAGTTAACTAGAGCTGGTGACTCAGGAACTGAAAAGATGTCAGCCTCCTATACAGGAAGCCTCAGTTAGTTTATCCGAAATTCAAAAAAAAAAAAAACACTTTAAAATTTATCAACACATTTAACAAAGTTTATTTAAAATTTAACGTACACAGCTATAAGAGTATATAGCATTTACAACCAATAAATTAAAAAAATATATATATGTAAACAGGCAGTTATCGTTACAAGAGATGTTACTTAGATATCATCCTGCTCAGAAATGACTAAAATCAGACAAAGGTTCAGACTCAACAAATGTCCAAGAACCGATTTATCATCATACTTTAGTTAGTTAAAATAAAATAAAACAAAGATCTCACATTTTTCTAACTTAGAAAACTTTTAAAATACGTTCACTACTATCGTTAAAATGAGAAAATGTTAGCAACTATTGTAGCAGGACAATATAGAGAAGTCGTCGAGAAAACGGGAGCGCATTCTAGCGGCAGCCCTTGGTACTACTGCGTCAGCGCAATTGCGATATGGGTACATTGGCAATTTAATGTATGTTTTTTCCCAGTTCTATGCAGTTGTAATTATTTACTATGGCTGGAAAAATTATTGCAATGTTTGGTTACAACAATTACGATGCTGCTAACTGATTGAAGTTAAATTTCTTTAGGCGCGTTGGTGCCGAGATCGTCTGCGTGTGGCGGCAATAACCTATTTTATATTTTCTTACATGAACACGGGGCGATGTATCAAGCGTATCGGTGTTATAGCAAAAATATTCTGGAATAAATTTTATAGACCTTAATAGTCAAACAAAGAAATAGTTACAACTGGTACTTACAGTTTGGTGTATTTAGCATTGTGGAATTGTGTGTAACTGATAACTGAAAGTTCACGAGAGCAAATCCTAGTCCATCGCAATTATTTAAAAAAAATTTAATATGACTCATTATTACATTTTAACACCGTAATTGAAGAAAATCTTATTATTACTTGTTATTTGTGTACGTAAGTGTTATAATAACTTTAAAAACACAGCTAAGTACTTTGTATTGGTTACTTTACACTAGCTAGGCATATGACCATAATTTTTTACTGACAATAAAAGTAAATCTTATAAATACCTATATTCGAAATTATTGATTGGGCATACGAACACAGCGACGCAAACCTCACAGTCAGCTGACAAGGCAACCGCCACAACGCAATCACGCCACTCGTTCGCGAAACTCAAAATCTAGCCACCAACAACACCGTTCTCAGCTCAGTCCAACCTTATTTCCCGGCACAGGGCTGGCACAATGTTGCGCTTGCAAGGAATGTAAGCAAAACGAAACAGCAATTACCGTGGCACCACGAGAACAATATTTCGGCGCGACAATGCATACGAAGGATGTATTTGCAACCAGAACTCAAACTGTCAGGACTAAATGTGCAGCAAAGAGTCAACATCTGCAAGCTTGTGCCACCAGCTCTCCTACGGTTCAACTGAAATGATAATGCCACGAAATACTTCGAGAGAGTCCTCATTGGGGTTCAGTGTGTACAAGACACTTGCGGTCTATCTCAGATTTGAAAATTGTATTCCTGAAAGTTCATAAACAAATTTCGTGGGCAATTTTTTTTTATCATATGGAGTTAATCACCAATTTCTGGTGAAATAAACCTTTGCCCCTTCGTCGAATAACAAGGGGTGACATATTCCTAACGCATACATGATTTGCCTTTCGACTCTGCCGATATTTCATGTAGTCTTAATGATGATTACTATCTGACGAATAAAAACAATCCTCGTGTCACTTCCTGGGGCCAATGCTTAGGTGGAAAATGCATGCAAATGTTTCACAGTGCCTGGCAAGTAGACAACACTCCCTGCACGCAGAAGTACGCACATTCGGCTGATTATTCCCGGCAGCCAGAACTGAGGCGCGAAACGACAGGTTGTGTGTTCGGGCCTTACGTGGTCGTTCTGCAGCAGTGAAGCATGTCGAGGCTCACTCGGGAGACAAGCACTTGACGTGCCATGCAGCAGACTGCATTGGCCTTGGCCCACGTCAATGCATGGTGCATCAGCCAAGCCGCTCTGACCACGTTACAGGCCCCAAGAACCACGTATATGCGTGTGTTGACCGTTGGTTTCTGGCTGAAATCAGTCTTTCCCGTTGTTTACTAATCTGTTCGATGGCACGCGAAGAAATTATTGCTTAAGGCTTGGTCTCACAAGCCATTTTTTTTATAATTTCTGGTCTTTACTATAATATTTTAAGGTATATTCCCGCACGTTTGTCTCGATAGCTATCTGCGTTTACTGCCTGGTTGTAAATGATTCCTCTTTACATTTTCCAATTAATATTAGCGAGCTGTAAAATATCACGGTAGTTTTTATAGCTATCAACATTTGTGTGACTTATTATATAACATTTAATAAATTACCGATTAAAAAATTTGCGAATTCACAGCAAATGTAGGAGAGCTATCGAGATAAATTCACAGCAACAGCCCTTAAATAAAAATATTGACAAGAAAATGAAACTATTAACATGACGAGTGAAACCGACCCTAAGTACCGAGCATTGTAAAATTTTCACTGAAACATTTTCTTGCACTCTACATTAAAACAATAAGTTGCAGGCGGGCGCAACAAGAGTTTGTTTTCATTAACTAAGACGTGCTACAGAACAAAACATTTCAAAGATCCATATCATTGGAAAGCACAAATGTTTGCAACAAAAGGCGGTGGCCTTTTATCATTTTAATTAAGGTTAGGTTTTACAGTATAAATATTTTTAACAAGGTGAATAACTCCAACGCACAAAACACTATCCACGGAAATGTTTACTTACCGATAACTTTTGATACTAAGGTAAGTTATGATTTATAAATAGTAATTTTAATTTTTATATCACCTTTTTTAATTCTACTTAGCTATAAGTGGAGCACGATTTACAAAATCAATGTATAGAATGAATCACCTTCTGAGGTAACATGTGAATTTCCTGTTTGTACCTGTATAACCAATGATATTTTATGTCTCTATAGTTCTGGTTAAACCATTTGCTAATCAAAAAAACAGTAATTTAAAATCAATAAAGTCACAAGACTTTATTTATAAACGAATGTCTAAATCGGCTGCTACGAATCAGTCCAAACAGAAAAAGGTTCTGCCAATATCAGGCGATATTTAGTTTAGCTTCGGAAAAAAGTAAGTATCATGAAGGTTTTTTTTCCCCCTCCAACCGAAATGTCCAAGAGGAAGTTTTCAGGCGCGCGACAGCTGAGTTCTGAAAGTGTGCGAATAGTGCGTTGCACCCTGCTTAGTTAGACGCATGAATTACGCTGCAGCTCACGCAATGCCTTGTGTTCGAGTGGGATCACAACCCCCTCACGGTTCGTCAACAATGACACAAATCTACCCCAGGCCAGCTTCCACTTCCAATCCCTTCCTCTCTCACCCTTCTCTTAATTTCGCCCGCCCTACCCCTTCCAAACTTTTGCGAAACGAATTCCCTGTTCGGATGAAAAGCACGCGCCCGCGAAAATCCGGCAAACAGCCCCAAAAAGCCGGCTCTTTGTGTCTCCGAAACTCAACTCTTGCCGCGTGCGACCTTTCACTGCCCTCCTCACCCGCCTAGACCACTTCCCGTCAGCCCTTTACCTGTTTACGTGCGGTGTTTGCCCTTCGGGCTCTGCAGCTGCCGCGACTCGCCCCCCCCCCCCGCCCTCCGTCACGTGCTTCACACCCCCAACCCTTCTGCGCAGCCGCCGCGCCGGCGAATCCCGGCGAATCCCGGCCAACCGGGGGAAAACCGGTTTTCACTGCGTCTCAATCATTCCCTACCAGCCGTTGCGGTCTGGCCAGGGAGTTTACGGGGAAGCCTTCATTTCATAGACGAGAGAGCCACACCCGAAGTTCCCCGAAGTTCATGCTCGCTTTTTTTTTTTTCCGTTCTATCTCATTGTATGAACCGGTGTGGCATTATATTTTGCGGTCGATTAGGATAGGTTAGCTACATTATAAATACCATAAAACATTGTGGATGGTTGGTTATATTGGGTAAGTATAGCTACATTAAAAATACTGTAAAATCATTTTATGGCTGCTTAGCAAATAACTTCTTAATAGGTAGCTATCCAGGGCTAGCAAACCGTTTACATGATTTCACAGTATCTTTAATGTAGCTATCCTAACCAAATCAACCGTCCACAATGTTTTAAAGTATTTATAATGTAGCTAACCTAACCTAATTGACCATTAGTTATCATGAGTTACAATGAACAAAAAAAAACCCAGAAGATGCACGATCGGACGTTTGGCTCTCTCGTCTGTGAAAAAAAGGCTTCCCTGAGTTTCGAAGTTTCTATCCCTGGCAAACGTCCACAACGCGATTCAGTGGTTCGTGGGTACGCGCCGAGCTTCATGAGCATTACACTCATCTTCAGTTTCACCTCCAAAGCCTTAATTCACTTGGGAAAATAGTGAGGATAGAGATTTTGAATATCTTGGTCTACCAGGATATTCAAAAATATCTTATTAAAAAAAGGCTCTCTAAATTCTCAGACACGTAACCAAAGGGAATAATAAATGAATGTGTGTGTGTGTGTGTGTGTGTGTGTGTGTGTGAGAGATTAGTGACATAAATATAACTTTAATTATATTTTAATATTTGTTTTGTATTTAAAATCATATTTAATATGTGTTAGGTTGATATTTAAATTTATTTTAGTAAATTGTATTTATAACCATATTTAATATGTTTTTAAATTCGTATTTAATTATATCTTAATTTTTTATATTTAATAAATTATTTTATGTCTTTTATGTCAGTTCTAAACATGGATATTAAATTGATAATAAAAACGCAGGTTTTCGCAGCCATTGTTTGAAGTAGCATGGCTTCTGGGTAGTAGGCGTGTCCAATGTGAATATATATATATATATATAAATATTATTAAATTGGTAGATAATTCATCAGTTGGGCCATGAAAATTTCGCGAAAAGCTCCCGAGAGTAGCTGGAAGTTAAAACACTGTAGCATCGTCTGTGTTCGTGATTGGGTGAGTTACTTTGAGGTGCTTGTCGATTGTTACAACAACCAATCACACTAATTCATTGTGGAAGCAGACTCGTCCTTAGTGGCTCGTGCAAACAAGGCAACGACTTCTCTCGCAGACGGCCGCCAATCACAAGGAAGAAACCGCTGGTGTGGGTATACCTTGTTGCAGTCTAGTAGGCGCTCAGATTTTTTCGCGAAAATTTCCTGCCCCTATTCATTAGTAATTGCTGTAATATTTTAGTATGTAATTTTATGTTTTATTCCTATATAAAACTTATAGCCTACGTTGTTCGTCTCGTGGTTCAGTGTAATAGAAGAAGTATACACCTTAACTGCGCCAAACTAAATTCGAAATAAATATGTATAAATACTTAGTGAGTACTTTTCTCCACAAGTGACCGAACTGGAAGCGTAAAGAAAAGTTGCCTTTTGAAAAACTTGTATTGGTTATATTTGGTAGAAAATTTAAGTAAATTTAAAGACTCCTCAAATCAATTTCACTATATATTTTACTGGGATTAATTTATTGACTGAAAAAAATATATGTCTACTTTTTTTTACGTGGGTCAACATGGCCTATAAACCGATCTTGGCTTACGAAACAAAGGTTGCCGTGAATGCGTGAGTCAGTAAGGAAGTATACACAATGCAAAATTTCAGCTAAACATTTTTTGTAACAATTAGATTTATTTGTTGAAAACAATAAACGTCAACAGCCTGTTTGCCCGGCTAGTTCTATTTGTAAATGCCGCAAATCGTACACGTCCGAACTGCTACGAAAAAAAAACTTAGCGCCAACCTGTGTCGTTACAATAATATCTTATAATAAACTATTCAATATACGCTTTATTGTCTGGTACAATGGATGATTATTTTGACAAGAATTTGTATATCAACGGAAAAAAAAAATATTTTGCTAAGAGAAAAGAAATTGTTTTTCATAGTCGAATTGTTGGTACCATTTAAGTTTTAAGCAAATAAAAGGTTGCTGCTGGACTGGTGTGACGAAAACGTCAGAACAACAAGAAAATATTAACATAAATTATTTTTGTCAAATAATAATTACCATCCACAAACGCCCTTCACGTTTATCTTCATATAATATTTAAGAACCTAAGGGTACTTAACAAGTTCTAATTCTTTCATCAACTTGCGAAAATAAAAATAAAGTTAAAAAATATTATTAATACATTTATATTTTCTTTTTTTAAGTTTACATTACAATATATTGTAATAAAATAATGTATCAGGAGTGCTTAGTTTTACCTATATTTTTGTTAACAAAAGTAAACGATTGGTGAAGTGGAGGAGTATGAGTTATTTGAAAAAATGTAGTTAAAAAATGTTTTTACTATTCTTGATCTGTAGCTGGATGTATATAGATTAAGTTAATATTGGTATAGGTTCAGTTAGTGAAGTAAGCACGTATTATGGCATGTAGAACATTTAATGCTAGTGAAATTGGTTCCCTGGTCTGTTAGTCCATTCTGTGCAATCAACAATTGCATTAAGTTTGGCGTGCTAATGAAATACTAGTGTTTTTCGACAGTTTCGCAAAACTCATATGTTTGAGACATTGATAACATGCAAATATGTAACCTACATGGAAGTTGAATATTTTTGACATTTTCAAAATGACTAATGATCTACAAAAAAAAAAACTAAGGTATTTCAAGTAAAACAGTAATGTTTAGATGTTCACGAAAATTTTGTGGCATTCATCGATCTTGTGAGAGGCGTGTATCTAGGGCCTAAACAGAGTTTTAAATTACTTTCAACTCCAAGTGTATTCTTTTTCCGCATACCGAAATAATATTGGTAAACGCCAGATGAAGCGTAGATTATATGTAACAGTTTAATTGCCAGGAACATAAATATATAAATTTTATTCTAATTATTGATTTTTCTTGGGTACATAAAAATAGGTCATTTCAAGTGAATGACACATGTGGCGTGCACAATTTACGTGTCAGTGGTGCAGTAATCATCAACATATAAGTGACGTGGAACTAAAAATACAGCACCAGGAAGCTGTTAAGCCTGCTGTATTCATCATCGAGACTGTGAAATGCAATAAGTAAGTTAATTTCAATACACCTTTGCAAGTGACACACTCAAATAATTTCACTCTAAAATGAAACAATGCAGTTGTAAGAAAAGTATTTTGCCTCGGCACGATCCGATTTATTTTAATGTAACGTAAAATGTGAGGCATCTCTTGGTGTCAGTTTCTGCTGCAAGGGGTTAGTGTAATCGTTATCGCCATTTATAGCCCTGCTGTCATGGGTTTGAGTTTCAGTTCGAATGTGGGTGACCTTTAAATTATAAATTTATAAAACCAATAAAGTACTGTTATTTTTTTTGCTTTTAATTATAAATAAAATTACACAAGAACAATTTTGACGAATAAAAAAGCGAACTCACGAGAGACGTCTAGTAAGCGAGTTTCAATTGGCCTGTGCAGCTAGTGACGTCACATTTACACGATTATGAAGGGTTTTGTTTTTTGCTGACGGGTAGCTTGAGTCTGTCTCATTTAACTTATCTCAAAATTTGACGGTTCTAAAAAGTAGCACCAGTGGTATCCACTTGCAGAGTAGAGACTGGAAAAATTCGCGGTTTCAATGACCTCTAGGATAGACTCCACGATCCTCTATGTACTAGGACAAATTGCACCTGCTCATTGGATACTGACTCGTGACACGCGTTACCTGGGATGCTTGTGATTTGATACTTCTTTCGTTGAAAGTTTTTAATTGCCTTGGAGTCCTTCAGGTAAACGGGGGTCCAATCACTGACTCAGCATGAAGGTGTACGAGTTAAGAGTCTAGCCTATCGCGCAATGAATACGCGAATTTTTCCGGTCTCTATTGCAGAGTATGTTAGTTTGCGAGTTGACACAGAACATCGGCGGCAGGAAGTGTCAAATCTGAGACAAGTTGCATGTCGCGTGACGCAGAAGACCCGCCCACTGTGATCGTCGCTGGAAGATGGCCGTGGTGACAGCAGGCTGCGGACGTGACGTCGCCGGCGGCAAGTGGAGCGTGCAAGACCGTCTCTTTGAGCGAGGTGCCGCGCCACTGTGATTGGTCGGCCAGCCCTCTCCTCCCCACCCCCACCCCCTCACTGCTGCAGCGAGGAATGCCTCCCCGATGACTCACCCCTGGCTCCTATTGCCCACGGAACCATAGTAACATTACTCGACAAGACGGACAGCAACCCCCAGCTGTGCTCGCGGCCAGGCTTGCACGCAGTGTTGCCAGGCGTACCGCAGTTCCAGTACGTGCGCCACAGTTCGGCCATCAGATAGAGACCGGAACAAATTCGCGGATTCATTGCGCGATAGGCTAGACTCCAAACTCGTACACCTTCATGCTGAGTCAGTGATTGGACCCCCGTTTACCTGAAGGACTCCAAGGCAATTAAAAACTTTCAACGAAAGAAGTATCAAATCACAAACATCCTGTCATATCGCGTGTCACGAGTCAGAATCCAATGAGCAGGTGCAATTTGTAGAGACCGGAAAAATTCGCGGATTCATTCGGTGATAGTCTACAATTCAAACACATATATCAACTAATTTTACCTGGCATTTCAAAATTCTCAAATATTTTACGATTTTGACAGCCAAGAAACATGAAATGAGTTTTTGTGATAGAAATGCAAACCATATCATGAAGTAGCTAGTGGCATTTCAGTTAAATCTAAAAAGTTTCAGTTCTGCAATAAATTAAAATCTCCTTATTTGTACAACCCAAAAACGTTAAAAATGTAACTTTGGCAGCTAATTATGCAAAATGTATGCTATGTATATATGTTTCATTTCGTGAAAGTTAAACAATGGAAAAGGTCTACAAGGTTATCTGTAATTACTGTAAAGCTGGACTCCCAATCATCCGTTTCATCCGTCCGTCACCCATCCGTCCGTCAATTTCGGTCCGTTATTTCTCTCGGCAATTATTACCGACTCTCAACCATCCGCCATCCGTCCGTCCGTCACTATTCTAAAATATCAGTGCTACAACTTTCCGCCACATACTTTCTCTATTGTAGGTAAACTTTTGGTGAAAATAATTTACTTGGGATAGTTAACTTTAGGTTTTATGAATGTGATAATAAGTTGACAGGCGGGAACCGTGCTTTGACAAGCGGATTAAACGGGTGCCGTCTTAAAAATAACATTAGTCATGCCAGCAATAAATAAAATTATGCATCTTTTATTACTGCGTCAAAGGAAACAGAGAGAAGCTATTTATATCCAGGCTTTTTCCCTCAGTTGCTTATCCCGATAGTCTTTGCTATATATATATATATATATATATATATATATATATATATATATATATATATATTAAAAATGCTCCCTTTCCCGGACGTAATTTATCAGCATTTCTTCCGAAAAGCTAATTCTCATAAGCAATCTTTACCGTTATTATAACAATAATAATCGGTCAATACGACACAGCCTTCCATATATTGCAAATTAAAAAAAATCGAACACTGTTTTCGGAAAGTCGTATTGAAGACGATCGACTTAACAAGGCGGTGGACCATCCGTTGGTCAGTCAAAAGCTAAAGCTTGCCAAGGTTTAAACGGACGGATGGATAGGAATTTTTCGGGCCATCTGATTGACTGCAGGTCACGTTATTGACGGACGGACGGGTGACGGACGGATGAAACGGATGATTGGGAGTCCAGCTTAAATATAAAATCTTGACCTAAAATGGGAGGCACCCCCTTAACGTTTTAATCCTTTGCTTCTCACGTTCTTTTTGCTCCTGTTCTGTGTTGATGTGTTACGTATGTACATTTGCCGTTTTTCTTGCATTTACGGGAAGCCTCCTGACCCCGAGTTAGAAGCCCGAATAATTCGCGTTCGTTCATGTACTTTTTTATGCCGTTATAAGAGAAAAATTTAGGCTAGGTTAGGTGTGTTACATAAATTAAAATCCCGGAAAAGTTCGTTTTTTATTTATTTATTTATTTATTTCGGACAACTGAAACGTAATAAAATAAAGTGGTAAGATTGCCGAGAATCAATTAAATCTTGCACGCATATTTGTTTGCGAGGCGTTCGCGGGAGCCATCGTGTGATTTGAATTTGAAGTTAATCGTTCTTAGAATATATATTGGCCGGGAGTTCATAATTACACTGATGAGTTTAGAATGTATAGTGCAATGAAGGTCAAAGTAATGGACCAAAACGTAATGTCGCAAGTGTTAAAAGTTTTCAATTTATGCAAGGCTTTTTATCCATCATCCTCTTTCCCGGTGATAGCTCGTCGCTTCTCCGACATGGCATCCGATGTCATGTTGATAATGGGAAGCCTTCTTTTCACAGACGAGAGAGCCAAACGCCCGATCGTGCATCTTCGGTTTTTTTTGTTCATTGCAACTCATGATAACTAATGGTCAATTAGGTTAGGTTAGCTACATTATAAATACTTTAAAACATTGTGGACGGTTTATTTGGTTAGGATAGCTACATTGAAGATACTGTGAAATCAAGTAAACGGTTTCCTAGCCCTGGATAGCTACATATTAAAAAGTTATTTGCCAAGCAACCATAAAATAATTTTACAGTATTTTTAATGTAGCTATACTTACCTAATATAACCAACCATCCACAATGTTTTAAAGTATTTATAATGTATATAACCTATCCTAATCTACCGCAAAATTTAATGCCACACCGGTTTATACAATGAGATAGAACGGGGAAAAAAAGCGAGCATGAACTTCGGGTGTGGCTCTCTCGTCTGTGAAATGAAGGCTTCCCGTGGAGAATGCTCTGAATCTCAAGGGTGAGGGCAGCTCTAGCTGTTCGTGCCATCGTCTTCGCTTTCCTGTTTCCGTGTCACGGTAAGTAGCAAAATAAAATTGTTACCAATCCAGATTACGGAATCCCGATGTCCTACAAAATAAAAACAATAATATTCTTTTTAATGAAGATATACTTATAAATATATGTCATGCATTTCAAAAACGATACGCTACAAGTATTCGTTATAAGCTAAGTTTTACATGTTTGTGTTGTTAAGTAGTAGACGTACCTGGAGTCAATCAAGCAAATATCCGAAAGCATGCAGATCTCGTTGCAAACCACAAGTTCATTTTCCTGATTGGAACGAATCATATTTAAAAATCAATTTCATTTATTGATATTTTAAAGAGCTAGCAATTTTTTCTTCATAATATGTCTTTCAGTCTAAATGGCAGGAAGCTATCAGCGTAATCGCAAAATAAATGAAACTCAAAGTTTGACTTAGCAGGTAAATTTTAATAGCAATCTATGCCGAAAAAAACTATAAATTAAATGTCTTTGATAAAAACGAAAAAAAATACCCTTGAAAAAAATACTAAAATTCAGCTTAGACCAAATTTTGACAAAGAATTTTATTAAAATGCTACCACCTTGTTAAAATTAATTAAAAAGTTAATCCTCTATAGTTTCCGTACACATTAGACGACTTTAAATTATTTAGAATTGAAGGATAATTGTGCTGTTATAAAGTCTTATTTTTTATTACCTATTGCGATTCATGGGCGTTCATTTCCTAACAAACGTCATTAATTTAATATTACTTTAAGTAAAAATAGAGGTTATAGGCCTACCTAGTATTAAATAATCAATCAAAAGGAATGAGCTGTGTATTTAATAATATTATAGCAATACGATAAACAAATAAAATGTATTCATATATATTTTATTACAGCACAATTTGTATAATCCATTAATCTGTAATTTAAAAAAGAAATCCCATTGCCGAGTTTTAAACCAGATTCCTGTAGTTCACTAACCATGCACTATAGCCATTGCGCTACGAAGCCTGATAGAATATTATAAGGAGAATATGAATTATATGTGTTGAAATACCAGTAAAAATAGGTTTTTTAAAGCTCCAGATCACTCTTTAGTATGTATATTTTAGTTTACCAAATATATTCCAGTATAGTTTCACTATCATCAATTTTCATTTGGCACACTAATACGTTTGGTAGTGCCCATAATTTTTATGGATGGGACTATATATAGGTTATGTTCATACGCGTGGGTCGCCATCTTCCTGTGAAACTTTCGATTCTCGATGCGTGCGCATCGTAAATATTCACATTCATCATTTTTCCATAAGGCACCTAAAGAAGCATGGTTTTTTTTTACTTTTCCGTTTTTACAAAATAAATTTCACCGACTTTGTAATGACAAATAAACAGCAGCATGCAAATATTACCGCTTAGGAAGTAATGCATAAAGTGATAAGAACGAAAATTGTGACTGAAGCTGGTAATCATAACAGGTATATACTGAATATACTTATGTAGTGAAACTGGAATTCAAATTTGTTGCATTAAGCTGCCTAAAATTTAAATATTTAAGAAAGAGTTATTTAATACAGTAAAGTCTTACGATAGACACTTGGGTGACTTTGAAATATCATCTTTCGTGACCGAGTCTACAGATGTTGACAGTTTTATTGTATTGCCAATTATTATTATATCGTCAGCCCAGAAGTTTTGAAATCATAGCTTCGATGTTTCGTCACAATTCTTGGCCTTTATATTGAGTATAATATCATTATTTTACTAACTCCACGAGTGAGCACAAGAAAGAGCGTGCGTGAAGTGTTGGATGACTTAATCCGTCCATATTTTAATAATGATACAATCTCCGCACTTTAAATAATTTAAGCGTTACCAACCATCATATCATAATACGCCCCAAAAGTATTTAGATCATTTTAATATTTTTTTCTCACATCGACTTATACCACGCGAAAATCGGTACGACAAGCAACAATTTGCGATATCTTTGCTTCGAAAAAGATGATAGGTAAATTTGCAACTTTCTCACGAGTGTGGTTGCTTATTGGCAAGACAGCGTAACACATGTCCGGTAACGCAATACAATAAAGTTATAGGCGCGAATAATAGCGTTTTAATTTGAACTTCGCGCATAACTAGGAACGAGTCCACTGGTAGGAAAGGACGCGCAATCTCAGCGCCGTTGCGTTTAAACGTTACGTGGGAAGCAGGCGAAGCAGTTAAGTCGAGACCACACAGGAAGCTTCGCGATGTTCGCTATGTTCGCGATGTTCGCTATGTTCGCTGCGCCAGGTGGCCAGACAGGATAGTCTAGTTCGCGATGTTCGCTATGTTCGCTGCGCCAGGTGGCCAGACAGGATAGTCTAGATCGCTATATTTTAGATGTTCGCTGCGCCAGGTGGCCAGACAGGATAGTCTAGTTCGCGATGTTCGCTATGTTCGCTGCGCCAGGTGGCCAGACAGGATAGTCTAGATCGCTATATTCTAGATGTTCGCTGCGCCAGGTGGCCAGACAGGATAGTCTAGTTCGCGATGTTCGCTATGTTCGCTGCGCCAGGTGGCCAGACAGGATAGTCTAGATCGCTATATTCTAGATGTTCGCTGCGCCAGGTGGCCAGACAGGATAGTCTAGTTCTTTATATTCTAGTTGTTCACTGCGCCAGGTGGCCAGACAGGATAGTCTAGTTCGCGATGTTCGCTATGTTCGCTGCGCCGGGTGGCCAGACAGGATAGTCTAGATCGCTATATTCTAGATGTTCGCTACGCCAGGTGGTCAGACAGGATAGTCTAGATCACTATATTCTAGATGTTCGCTGCGCCAGGTGGTCAGACAGGATAGTCTAGTTCGCTATATTCTAGAGTTCGCTACGCCAGGTGGCCAGACAGGATAGTCTAGTTCGTTATATTCTAGTTGTTCACTGCGCCAGGTGGCCAGACAGGATAGTCTAGTTCGCGATGTTCGCTATGTTCGTTGCGCCGGGTGGCCAGACAGGATAGTCTAGATCGCTATATTCTAGATGTTCGCTGCGCCAGGTGGCCAGACAGGATAGTCTAGTTCGCGATGTTCGCTATGTTCGCTGCGCCAGGTGGCCAGACAGGATAGTCTAGATCGCTATATTCTAGATGTTCGCTGCGCCAGGTGGCCAGACAGGATAGTCTAGTTCGCGATGTTCGCTATGTTCGCTGCGCCAGGTGGCCAGACAGGATAGTCTAGATCGCTATATTCTAGATGTTCGCTGCGCCAGGTGGCCAGACAGGATAGTCTAGATCGCTATATTCTAGATGTTCGCTACGCCAGGTGGTCAGACAGGATAGTCTAGTTCGCTATATTCTAGAGTTCGCTACGCCAGGTGGCCAGACAGGATAGTCTAGTTCGTTATATTCTAGTTGTTCACTGCGCCAGGTGGCCAGACAGGATAGTCTAGTTCGCGATGTTCGCTATGTTCGCTGCACCGGGTGGCCAGACAGGATAGTCTAGTTCGTGATGTTCGCTATGTTCGCTGCGCCAGGTGGCCAGACAGGATAGTCTAGATCGCTATATTCTAGATGTTCTCTACGCCAGGTGGTCAGACAGGATAGTCTAGTTCGCTATATTCTAGATGTTCGCTGCGCCAGGTGGCCAGACAGGATAGTCTAGTTCGCGATGTTCTAGATGTTCGCTGCGCCAGGTGGCCAGACAGGATAGTCTAGTTCGCTATATTCTAGATGTTCGCTGCGCCAGGTGGCCAGACAGGATAGTCTAGTTCGCGATGTTCGCTATGTTCCTGCGCCAGGTGGCCAGACAGGATAGTCTAGATCGCTATATTCTAGATGTTCGCTGCGCCAGGTGGCCAGACAGGATAGTCTAGTTCGCGATGTTCGCTATGTTCGCTGCGCCAGGTGGCCAGACAGGATAGTCTAGTTCACGATGTTCTAGATGTTCGCTGCGCCAGGTGGCCAGACAGGATAGTCTAGTTCGCTATATTCTAGATGTTCGCTGCGCCAGGTGGCCAGACAGGATAGTCTAGTTCGCGATGTTCTAGATGTTCGCTGCGCCAGGTGGCCAGACAGGATAGTCTAGTTCGCTATATTCTAGATGTTCGCTGCGCCAGGTGGCCAGACAGGATAGTCTAGTTCGCGATTTCGGAGAGACGCATGCCGTGGGATTCGAGTGATGATTCTGACGATGATAATATTCTGCTGGCTCTCACAAATGTAAAAAAAAAGTTCATGAATTTAATATGAAAACAAACTAATTTGAAGAATATCATTATTTGATGAAGCAATTGCAATTGAGGACGAAACCAAATTTATGTATTAGTTTAGGATCGCCTTCCTGACAGACGTGACATAAGTTTAAAAATATTGTAACCAATCACGTTCAAAACTTCTGTGATGTAAGCACGACATAGTTCGCAGCCATGGCTAGACTTTCCGAAAAGAAGGTATTTTTATTTCCATCGCGTCGCTAGCACGATGATGCTGAAATGAAACTCAGAAATGAAGCATAGACTGGTGCATTTGCTAATGTTGATATTTAAGTATGTTATTTGCAATGTTTTGAGGTTTTGTTTGCTATTTATTTGTAAATTTTTGTTAGTGTGTTACTTAAATGATTTTTTGAAATGTTAAATTTCACTAAACTAATTTATATGGAAAAGGTCCAATAAAAAAAAACAATCTTATTACGTAAGAAATTGCTTTGGGTAGTGGTATGACACGAATCTCCATCATTCCCTACTTTTAGCGGTACTGCTTGATAAACCGGCGTCAAGCTACTCACACAATACTCCACAATAGGAATATGGTCAACAAACAAAGAAAAACAAAGAAAAATGGACTGACCGAACGAAAAAACCCCCACAAATGATGACAGCACAAAAATACTGAACCCAAAAAATTCAGCACAACAGTTCAAACGAGACAAAAACACAGCAAAACGAAAAGACGAAACAAACTGTTTGAACTGTAGTGCTGAATTTTTTGGGTTCGGTATTTTTTTGTGCTGTCATCATTTGTGGGGGTTTATTAGTTCTGTCAGTTCATTTTTCTTTGTTTTTCTTTGTTTGTTGACCATATTCCTATTGTGGAGTATTGTGTGGCGTTAAATCCTGACAACAGCAACTTTTTGCTTAATTTGTGTTTTTTGTCATTTGTGTTTTTTTGTAGTTTTCTTCTACAGACATACATGTGCTAAGCAATGGCGTATGTCCAAAAGCTTACACCAAGTCATGCTATCCCATTGCACAAATCTTTCAAAGATAATAGGAAGCAGTGTGTGTGATCTTGAGTCCGCGGTGAAGCAGCGCAGCTTGTGGCACACGCCGCGACATGGCCTCGCGTGCCCCCACCCCCATGCCCCCATGCCCCCATGCCCCCATGCCCCCACTCCCCCAGAGAACAAACACGTCGCTCCCCTCGCTCGCTGCCCGAGAGAAGTCCGCGCGTGTTGTTTTGGGCGAGTTCAGGTCGCACCCCGCGCGCACGGCCATTTGCATGCGCAGATCGCGGTGCGCAGACGCCGTTCTTTGAGGTGGCTGGAGGAGGGGAAGTGTTGGGGGGGGGGAGTTAGTCGCTCCATTGTCCCGCGTCCCTTTTCGGCTCGCACATGCCAACTAATCACTCGGAAAGAGCCACTCGCCCTAACAAAAGGGAAAAAAGGAGGGAGGGACACATGAATTTTCATTTTGGGCCTGAAAATTTTCATTTTCCAAAAATCCGCAACTACAAAAGCACCCGTGCCTCTTTTGTCCGCGTGCCAATATTCCGTCCCCCCCTCGGGCAAGCCCACCCCAACCACCCCAGGGGACAGATGTTTTACACAAAAATTGGGAAAAATCAGGCAGCACAAAAGGCACGAGCCGTGCTGTGAGAAAAGGGGACGAGGCGACAGCGGAAAGAGGAGGGGGAGGTAAAGTAGAGACGCGTGCACACAGAGAGAACAGTTTCTCGCAGAGCCGATGAATTATTTCGATTCAGCTCTCCCCCCCTTTTTTTTTTCCTTTTTAACTACTGCCTGCCCCCTCCCATCATTTGCATACCTGCGCTCACTTCTCAGCTCAAGTAGCACGAGTATCGATCCTGGCCGCGTTGTGGCAAGGCACTGGACTCTGGATCCTGTTTCCCACTATAAACAACCCGATATTGGTTTCCTTGTGGTTCCCGCCATAATACCCCAGGAAAACTCTGGCGTGGTTCTCACATCTTACTGACACGCTTTGTGTTAGACGTCCAGACGTCAATCTCAAGCGAAATAGTAATAAAAGAAGGTCTGCGGTTATTATCAAAACTTAACATCGTTCGTACACGCTAAGACTTTCTATTTCATTTCCTTGTTATTCCTATAATTTAAAGGCGCTTTGTGTTAAGACTCAAATTTTCTCAATACGTAGTTACAAAATATTATCAAATAGCTGTAAAATGTACATAAGTTTTCAGGATTATAATTGCTTGCGTGACCTTTCACAGCTCGAAAATAACGCTTAGAAAATATATGTTGAAAAAAAAATGTAACTAGACAAAAAAAAAGGCAAGATAACCATCGGAATAAAGTTAATGGAAAATACGTTAGTCAACAGCAATGGCGAGCAGATGACACAACAAACTGGGATTGTGTTACCACCCACACACACACGTAAGTATTGACGCAGTCTTGGCCTCGTGCAACCACCCTTCAAACACGCAACTGTGACATTACTACGGCAAAAAAGTTACCGAACACAATAAACTATGATGAATTCCAGCGCAAATCTATAGACTCTCGCTTGAGTTGACAGCGGCATTAAAATACGAAACCACTGCTACTAATGTACACGCAGCCATTTTGAGTCGTATATACGCATATTCAGCAAAACGTAAATAACAACTAAAAATTAAAAAAAAATAATATAGCGTGACTGTTGTAAATATCAGGGATCAAAATAAAATTTTTTGTTACACATTTCTAAATAATAAAAAAACATTTATAATGAGAATACCTATGTGAATTTAAGTTCGCATTTTAGTAATTTTTATTAACGTTGTTGTTTGTCTCTATTACACTTATAAAGTTCCAAAAATCTAAAGTAATATTATATACAAACAAATAAAAGTTGATTCCGTTACTAATGGATGTAGGAACGCATCAGTGAATGCGAGTGTCGCGTCCCTAGAAAACTCGATTTTAGTGGACGCATGTAGGGATGCCGATGCACCTCTATGTGAGTATTCGGAAGCAACGCAAAGATGGCCGCGTCCACTATGATGCAATTTAGTGGATCCCTTAGCTAAGGGATCCATTAGGCTAGTATTCGGATGAAACTTATATTAAACTCCGGTTTTGGACCTGTTTTGAAAAGGAATTTTATTAATATATTGCCAATCTTGTTAAAATTCAGTAAAGGTGTATAGCTAGTATGAAATTATCATTCCAATGGACGAGCTGTGTTTTTAATACTATTATAGAAATAAGATAAACAAGTAAAATGTATTCATTTATATTTGCTTAAAGCACAATTTGTATAATACAGTTATAGTTATAAAAAAGGGGGAATTTTTTTTTATCAGTACCGAGGTTTGAACCACGCCAAACATTACCTGTTGATCTTAACACCCGCAGATTCTACCACTGCGCAATTTTTTTAAAAATTTAAATACGGTTGGCAATGGCAAGTTTTGAAAGTCACCAGTGTGCCAATCATCTCCCCCCCCCCCTTTCCCCACATTTTTTTTTGTGTTACGCCGAGTCATTGTGAAATTTTAGTTGTGGTTGTTGGTGGGGTATTAAGACAGCACAAAGGGATTCGAACCCAGAACCCCCGCACCATAGCCCAGTGCGTTGCCGACTACGCTAAGGAGGCCGACTCAATTGGGGCATTTAGGCCCTACCCTACCATCGTGACCCGCCTATCCCTGCAGCATGGCGGGGTTCAACCTGAGCCGCACGCCGCCACGTGGAGCCCGCTCAAGGGAACGAGTTCTCTGCACCGTCCGCAACCTACTAGCGTCAGAAATAGTTTCACAACAATGTTTCACGAAAACGTTGCATTAAAATCCTGTCTTGAAATTTTACTCCTATCTTACCCAAAGAAGTTTCACTTCAATAAATAAAAGATACGCCCTGAACCCATACCGGACAAACAGGCGTGTTTCTTCGTCACGGCAACGAAAGATTGTTTCCGCTCCTCGTTTGAACTGACCGGGGTTCCTCAGTTGGCGCCGCGCGGTGGAGACCACGAACGGCGAGTGTTTCCTGTCGCGATCTCACCGCCGCCTTCTCTCGTGGATGCGGCAGACACCCGCCATTTCCTACACTCATCCCGCACGGGAATCCTTCTTTTCACAGACGAGAGAGCCGAACGTCCGATTGTGCATCTTCGGTTTTTCTTTTGTTCATTGTAAATAAATATGGCGGTGTTGATAAAAGGATACTAATAGTCAACTAGGTTAGGTTAGCTACATTATAAATACTTTAAAACATTGTGGACGGTTGATTTGGTTAGGATAGCTACATTAAAGATACGGAAAAAAAGCATGAACTTTGGGTTTTCGTCTCTCGTCTGTGAAAAGAAGGCTTCCCGGGATGTCGCACACGCCTGCTCACGGAGCCGTTGTTGCCACCACTGCTGTTCCTGACTCGACGCCGACACTGCCAACATGCCGGGAATACTCGCACTCACAATACGTTACGAACAGATATCATGCAATGGTTCGCCGTCGCCGACCCCGGAAAGGATTGCCCTGTCAGCAAAGCGAACTGACAAGAGGATCGAACACGGGACTCGCGACTCGTCCGGCAGGCACAGTGACTTCTGGCCCAACAAGTCACGCGTTGTTCCAAACTTGCAGTGTTTCGCAAAATAAAACTTAATGCTAGTAGAAGTGAAACTTCTTTGAAAATCAAACCTCGACTCGTAGGTATTTCGTAAGGGGTAAAACGACAGAGAGAGAGAGAGAGAGAGAGAGAGAGAGAGGGAGAGGGAGGGAGGGAAAGAAGACAAATTTCTAATAATGTTTGATTAACGATAAATATTACTCATTGTTGAAATACTCATACCACAAAGAAAAACTGTGGTTGTGACTGTTTCTTCAAACAATTCTGCCATTTGGAACACGCCAGATCCCAGGGGGAAAAAATGAAATTCATAACAGGTAGCGCTATCTATGCGGGAAATCCAGGGACTGTCTCAACAGCACTCTCTACGCTGCTGGTCGAACAAGGAGGAACACGAGCGCGCTGGTAGCAAATACAAAATTCAATGCATTCACATCTGACTGTATAGGATACCTATATGTATTTTCTGAAACAAGCGCATGCGCACACACTATCTCTCTTGGGTGGGGGACGAATCATCTAACAAAGAGGAGGACGAAAACTAGCCCAGCAATATATATATATAGCATAGTGCATAGTGTTCTCTTTATATATTTTTGGCCAAGTACCTATTCTCTGTCCTTTTCACGTCAGAAACTTTCCACAACAATGTTTCACGAAAACGTTGCATTAAAATTCAGCCTTGAAATTTTACTCTCATTGTGCCCAAATAAGTTTCAATACATATATGTATATTCAGCAGTTACTTATAAAATGTTTATTTGAGTTATTTTTTAAACTTTTTTTTGCGTCTTTACTTTCTGACTTTGTAACAGCAGGGCTTCGCAGACGTGGCCTCTCAGTAGGAAATCAGGACACGAGCGACAGAACTCTAACCTTGTTACCGTGGAGGATGGCGATAGAGGTATTCATCTAAAATACATTCAACTTGCAGACGGCAGGAGGAAATACATTTAAAAATAATTTTCCTTCTGCTGTATACGATATAGATATTCATCTGAAATACATTTCCTTTTGCCGTAGGCAAGTCAAATGTATTTACACGCTTATTTATTGAGTGTTTCACAATCGTGTTCCAAAAGTACTTTGCAGACTGCAGTGCACTCCAGACTAGACTCGACTTCCTTACTTATGATTAATAGTCTATAACAAGGTCATATCCTTATGTGGGTAACATACACCAAATCTGGTAATTTTGGTAACCTTGTTTACAACTGGCTCAGGGTCACTAAGATGGCCAATAATCATCAACGGTAAGCAGATATATTTGTACTAAGGGGTCTATTTGCTTCCCAATGAATCAGCAGAATAATCGTGGTGATAGCTATAAATTATTCAATAAGAGAGACATTTCTTTATATTTAAATCCAAAAAGACGCAATGGATTTGAATAAACGTTTGTGTGAAGATAACATGGACTTACACATGGGGTTGATTTAGCTCAACATGAATCGTGGTTGCTGGAATTATGTATTTCAGCGGACTTGCGATTGTCCACGGATTCATTCTCAGCTGGACTCTTTGATTTTCATTATTAGTTAGAATTTATTTCGAAAATTCTGAAATGGCCAGAAATGTTGTATTCCTAACCTAACTAAAACTAAGCATATTTGTAGGATGGGTCCACGTTAGAGAGGGACCTATGTAGGTGCGTCTCGGACAGAAGCTGATAATTTTTTTTTTGCGGAAACTGCCGAGTTGGGGCGGAAAAACTGCCGATTGGATTGGTAGTCAGTGATGCTAATCGCACGGCCACGAGATTTTGAATTGGTAGTCAGCGATGCTAACCGCACGGCCACGAGGCCATATTACGGCCACGAGGCCATATTAAAAACTGCCGAGGTGGAGCGGAAACAACCGAGGCGGGGCGGAAACTGCCGAAGTGGGTGCGGAAACTACCGAGGCGGGGCGGAAATGCCGAAGTGACGCGGCGAACTACGTGATGATGCGAAGGACATTCGAGCCCTCTCTGCGGACGCAAACGGAGTTTTTTTTCCGTCGCTCCAGCACCATTCCGAATAAAAATCAGAGGAATAAAACACTCCAGAATCAGTTTGACGAGTTTCAAGTCTTTCCACAATCCAGCCTTGAGCTCGACCCGGCGCTCAGCTCACGGCAGCGCTCAGCTCGCCCGACTCGCCCGACTCGCCCGACTCGCCCGACTCGCGGGAGGGGCAGCTGAACAGCGAGCTGACGCAGATGCACCGCAGTTCGCCGCGGAGGTCCAGACACCTGCGAGCGTCGGAACCGAGTTGAGCCAGCTGCTGTCGATTGCACTCGGTTTTGAGGCCCTGAGAATCTCATCCCACACGGACCACGGTTTTCACGTGGAACTCGGAGGCCACGGAAGATCTCATGGGTCCAACATTTGGGGGCCGAAATTGCACCCAACATGTTTTTCAGCACCTCCAGCTTCGAGTCTCTTTGAGAAGAGATTAACCCGGCCAGACGTCCAACTTCGAAGCCCCGGGTGATATTTAAAATATAACTTCCCCCTACAACCAACGAACGAACTTATTTAAATGAATATCAGCGAGCAGTGCCATAGGTAACTTTACAAATAAGAACATGTGAAATTGTTTAAAAGCGAAACGAGAATTACAGTATTGAGTGGACGATTCTTACATGCTATATTATGTCAGGAAGGACATTTTTAAATTGTTTTTCTGTGCTTGATTTGTTGTTAAAAGTATATTATAACGTGTTTTAATCATATCGGGCCGGCCCTCCTTTTAGTAACTTGTTAATACATTTTATTGTGAAACCAAAACAAAGGGAAACCCGATTTAATTTAATTCTTTTTAAATAAACCAGGAAACCTATAGACCAATATACTTATGTAGTAATTTATTTATTTCCTATTTACCTATATCTATTTAAACGATCCACTAGCTCCCAAGTTGCTTGTGTGCAGGGAGTTTCAAATTGTCTTGTTCACCGCCTCGTGCCACCTCTGGTAATACTTGTATTTTTCTTTATAATTTTGCTCAGCTGTTTCCTAGGACTTTTTTCTATACATTTAAAATAATATAATTTTTGGGCACGAGGGGCATTACAATGGAGCTGGAAAATATCCTCAAAACGCCGTGGAAGATCGAGATGCCGGATGTACGAGTGATCGTGGGCCTGCTACGAGGTTGTCCGCGCGTGCGGAACACAGCCCGTCCCAGAAGCCTCACAGCTGCGGGCAAGCAGCGCCCAGGCTGGCCAACCTGTCAAACTCCAGCATGCCCAGTCACGGCAAGCCTTCATTTCACAGACGAGAGAGCCACACCCGAAGTTCCCCGAAGTTCACGCTCGCTTTCCACCCCCCCCCCCCTCCCCACCACGTTCTATCTCATTGTATAAACCAGTGTGGCATTAAATTTTGCGGTTGATTAGGATGGGTTAGCTACATTATAAATACTTTAAAACATTGCTGATGGTTGGTTATATTAGGTAAGTATAGCTACATTTAAGATACTGTAAAATAAATTTATGGTTGCTTAGCAAATAACTTTTTTAATATGTAGCTATCCAGGGCTAGGAAACCGTTTACATGATTTCACAGTATCCTTAATGTAGCTATCCTAACCAAATCAACCGTCCACAATGTTTTAAAATATTTATAATGTAGCTAACCTAACCTAATTGACCATTAGTTATCATGAGTTCCAATGAACAAAAAAAAAAAACCCGAAGATGCACGATCGGGCGTTTGGCCCTCTCGTCTGTGAAAAAAAGGCTTCCCGCCGAGTCACAGGCGGCGCGGCGCGAGACTGGCACTCAAGCTGCTGTTCTCACAGCTTCTCCCCTCGTCGTCTCAGACTACTCGCCTCTGCGGCCACCTGCGGCCACCTGCGGCCACCTGCGGCCACCTGCGCGGCGACACAAGCAGCCCCTGTCACGAGGAGTGACGCGGTCTTACTTGAAGTGATATTTCATTAAAATTATATTTTTTGCATTGACCAAAGATCGAACCTAAGAAGTATATTAATCGTATCTATCCTTAATTAAGTATGTGCTTTTTTTTATAAATTTAAAAATTATTTCTTCACAATTTCTAGCTAAAAAATTAAAGATTTTTAAGATGGCTTTCATTTCGGCTTACTGGAGGCTGGCAGTCTAGGAATTTAAGCATCTTTTAGGACTTTTACCCTAGTTATTGAAATTGATATTTTTTTATGTAAAATTAATTTTTTTTGCATCGATCAAGTATTGAAACCAGGACAAGAACCGATAAAATCAATAAGTATATAAATTACTTTAAACCTCTTGTAGGACATTTCAAGTCGCTGCCACTTCTTGAGACCAAAAACTGAAAATTTTCCCTCAAAACGGGAATTTATCCCTTGAAATATGGACATTTTTATTTGTTCGATTTTTTTCATTTTTTTAAACTGGAAATTTTGGCGAATTTTCGTGAATTTTCGTTGAATTTTGAGGAGTTTTGAGTCATTTGGGCAAATTTTGAAGGTTCCCGTACATAGATTTATATAGTACTAACGATGTGGGTTTTTTTGGCGAGTACCTATAGCGCCACAACGTGGACAGTCTAGTCGAGGTTTGAGATCGCTCCCGAGAGCTCGTTCTGCCCTGAAGCTGGCGAGGTCCTTCACGAAGCAATTAGAAAGTGAAGATGGGCACGCAGGCACTTGAGAAGATAGCATCTTCAAGGTCATACTGGTCTTCGTACGCCCCGCATGGTTGACTCTTTTCTGCTCTGTCCAACACTTCATCCAGACCATCCTCTGTCTCCTGTATTCTCCTACAGTTAATGCACCCCGCACGACAGTGCCCAGGGTTTTCCCTGTGTCTATGCAGGTTTTACCTGGACCCAACCCATCTCTAGTTATAGTCTAGATTTAAGAGTGAGGGGAGTTAGTCATGGCGCCAATCGCTGCCATGGCTGGCCAATCCCCTCCTATGACACGATGCATGTGACCTTATGTCTGCATGACTAAGGCGTATAGGCTTCGGCCTGAGACGCACCTAGGTCCCTCCCTAACCCGGACCCCTCCAAAATAAACTTAGTTTTAGTTAGGTAAAAAAAAAATCGCTTCTTGAGTACCGGCTCGGAGCTCACAGAATTAGTTTGTAAAGGAAACAACCGAGAAGACAATTGTGCCTTCACTATTTTCTTCTCAGCAATGCCAATGGTAAAATTAAATGTACGTAAGACGACAAAAATCAAAGTTTCTTTTTTTTCACAACACGTAGAATTATTTGCAATAATTTAAGTATGTAATACAAATCTTGGAAATCGTTTGCAATGTTCTGGTGAAAGCCGACCTAAATATTTTTTTTTACAGTATGCCGTGCATGGGGGTCTCGCATACACGCATCAGCCCGCAACCAATTATCCTTTTACCCACATCCGCTAACGTTTACTGCTGTTGTCTTCCCCTCCCAAGTGCATCCCAGTATCTCTTTGAACGAATCACGAAGCACTTATGGCCAGTTGCACCATACGAGTTTTAGGCGTGATCTCAGTCAGGAGCTGGTTTGATCATCGATCGACCACGTATTCTGTTGCACCTTTGGGTTGTGAGCGCTGAGCGAAGAACACGGAACTACTGAGTGAACAGACTATCAGGTCGGTTCATAGCAATGATCTCGCATCGACACTGCACCAGCAGACATGGCACAAAATATGGCTGTGATACCAGATCTAAGACGGCTGTCTCCAGCAAACGGAAAAAAGAGATGGCTGTCGTGACGTCATCCAAGTTGGAGGGCGTGACGTCATAATTCAAAATTTCGGAAGGTTCTATCGTAACGAAAAATGCGACGATTGTGAGTGGAGAACTTGATTTATAAATTAAATAAATCAAAATGGCGGACGAGGTCAAGGTCAATGGTCAAGGTCAAAGTCCAAGGTCTAAGGCCAAATGTCAAGTTTAAAGGTTAATTTAAATTGTCAAGGTCAAAAGTATAGGTAAAACGTATAGATAAATGGTATAGGTCAAAGGTCAAGGTCATCCACGATGGCTGCCGTGACGTCACAATCCAAGGAGGACCGTTTCTTACGACTCAATTTATTAAAGTTGACAAAAAAAACTTATTCCACTTTTTTTTTTTTTTTTTCCCCCACTAGCTTAGCGATTTCGATTAGACATTGTGGGTAGAACTCGCGAGTCGTTTTTGCAGGCGTTTTTTTTATTCTTACATTATTGTGTTTTATCATGGCATTTACAATAACTTTATTACTTTATTGTTTGAAGACCAGACCAACGCGCGGTGATGGCGGCGGATACACAGAGTGCAAGCGTGTCAGTGGGGCACGTCTGGGCGCTACGTGATCGCTCAAACGCGCCGCCACGGAGGGGTGGAGCAGAAACATGTTCGCGTCGCTCGCGCGGGTGTCAGTCTGCCCGCAGGAAGCGGCGAGTGCGAACTCCGCGCAGACCCGTCGTCACCGTCAAGTTGGCGACCGTTGGTCATCTCGGGCCTGCGTGCAGGCGGAGGACGTGTGTTTGAGTAGTTGTAGGGCAAGTTATCGATTGATAGCGGCGGCGCTGGGCGAGCGCTGTGGAGGGAGGGGAGCAGCCAAGTTATGAGGGAAATGGACTTCCCTTCTGCAAGGAGTAGGTCCCTCTAGGGCGGCGTGCCAAGCGGCGGGCGTCTAGCCTGCGCGCAGGAACACAGAGGCCGTGTTTGACCTGCCGGTAGCTGAAGGAGCGAAGGTAAATTTAAACAGAGTTTTACGTACTGCATTTTTATAGAGACCTGCAAATAGGGACTGGAAAAATTCGCGGTTTGAATGACCTCTAGGATGGACTCCACGATCCTCTATGTACGCGGGAATATTACACCAGCTCATTGGCTACTCGTGACACCTGCTAACTGGGATGCTTATGATTCGATATTTTCTTACGTTGAGGGTCATTCATTGGCTCACAGTCCTTCAGGCGAACTGTGTTCCAATCACTGAAGCGGCAATAAGTTACACGCACTTGGATTCTAGCCTATCACGAAATGAACCCGCGAATTTTTCCTGTCTCTACCTGCAAAATTCGCGGATTCATTTGGAGATAGGCTAGAATTCAATCACACATACCTCTTAGATAATTTTTCTATTGGCTTACTGTTCATCTGGACGAATCTCAACCAGTTATAAGCCCTCAACCAAAGAAGGATCGAATCACAGACAAACCAGCTGAGACGACTTACAAGTCCGCAGCCAATGAACTTGCGTTATTTGCCCGAGTGTACAGGGGTATGTGCAGTCTATCCTGAAGGCCATCGAAACCGCGAATTTTGCAGGTCTCTATGCATTACGGTCTTCGTCAGTAAATTAATTTCTATTTGCATACTAAAAATTACGCACAAAATTGGTACGAACATTTCGAACTTTATTTGCATATCTTGCTTCACCAAATCTTTTTTAACATTGCCATAAAATAACAATGTTTATTTTTGATGTGTAAACATCTTAGCTCTCGGTATACGACATTTGGTAGGAGTAATTTTATGAATGGAACGGAAGTCGATTAAAACGGAAATGGGTAAACACGGTGTTGTCATCTGTGGAAGTCTCAGAAATCTCGAAAATATGGCGGAACCGTTTGATTCATCCGTATATATGAACTTTGGCGAACATCGGGGGTGTACTAAGCGTATTGGTGTGCCGAAGAAAACTTCTTAATAGTAAAACTATACTTTAATATTTTTTATATTATACTATATAGTAATAAAATAAGTAACAATTAAAAATATGTGAAAATACTGGCATGGCAATTTTGAAGACTCTTGGTTAACATTGAAATGTAGAGATAGTGCAGCGTTTATCATACTGTAAAGACACAACATATTGTTACCCTACATATTATATTCGATGCCAAGTTGAATAAAATAATTTCGTGATGAATTTTTACTGTAATATCTTGAATGTTGTATCAGCTCAAAAAGGCTAAATTATTTTCGTAGTAAGTATTTACAGACATATTTCTGTCGTTTAAGCAAAAACAAATATACATAAACATATACCTAGTGTTATAATATGTGTTTTAAAATAGTTAATGTTAAGTTGGTTTTAATGTATATATTGAACTGTAAATTTCATTTTGAAAAATTCTTAAAAAATAACGCCATGTTCGTAATGCTATAAAATACCAACAAAATGTTAAATATCTTTCAAGTCATGATTGTTCCAAAATAATTTTCCTGGCTAATAAATTATAGGTATTTTTAAAGTTGCTATTATATCGTGTTATGACTGTTCAAGTTTACAAAAAAGAATTCCAGTATAGTTTCACTACCATAAAGTTTATCTTGGCACACCAACACGCTTTCGCGAAAGATAATATATACAGATGCATGTTGCCACACGTGGTTCCGCCATATTGACGACTGCGGCTCATGGCTAGAGCAGTTTATGGATGTATGCGCATTGGACTTTCAATCTGTTAAATTGCCATTGTTTAACGCGCCCTTATTTCATTGCATCTCTGGCGCATTCTAAAATATAACTAGAGACCTGCAAAATTCGTGGTTTCGATGGCCTTCAGGATAGACTGCACATACCCCTGTACACTCGGGCAAATAACGCAAGTTCATTGGCTGCGGACTTGTAAGTCGTCTCAGCTGGTTTGTCTGTGATTCGATCCTTCTTTGGTTGAGGGCTTATAACTGGTTGAGATTCGTCCAGATGAACAGTAAGCCAATAGCAAAATTATCTAAGAGGTATGTGTGTTTGAATTCTAGCCTATCACCGAATGCATCCGCGAATTTTGCAGGTCTCTAAAGATAACTCTTAATGCGCCTAAAGAAGTATAACCTCAAAAACGCAGGCAACGGTTATCCCGATCTAGGGGAAAATATCACATGTTCTCAGCATTGAGGCATTTACGTGCGACGCGTTTGGTACTCCTGTTTTCGGCTGGACCTGATAAATCAATAGTACCATCTTGGTTAACGGAATTATCGTTCGGATTTTAAAAAAGAGGAAATATTTTCACAGTTTTTCATTTTGGGGAATATATATATATATATATCACGCTCGGCATTATTTTTAAGAATTGTACATCAAATTTGGTGGCCGAGTTTCGTATTATAAGTTTATTTGCAACATGGAAACACGTGGATTTGCTCGTTAGCGAGGTTAGGTGTTTACACGTCACTGGCGACTACTGAAATACTCGCTCACATTTGTTTTTCGAAGCTGTAAACATGATCATTTCTAGTTCAATAGAGCTAGAAGCGACTAAACCTCAAAGGTTTTCTGACACTGTCTTGGACAAAATTACGTTCTTTGAGAAATGGCAGGTATTTTAATGAAATGGCGTAAATTGTGCAGTTGAAAAAAAAAATGTCAACCGATTAATTCTTTTGTTAACAGCCACATGATTAATATATTGCAAAGCTTAGATAAAAAAAAAAGGCTTTGGAATAATTGTAAAACCATATGAAGTGCCAAAACTGTCCAAACTGTTAACAATATCCGGACCTAACTTCCGCAAGGAACCAGAATATTTTCACTTATTTGCAGACCCTGGTCACTAATAAAGAGTTTCGAGTTATGCATTAGTGTTAAGAATTAATATCCAGATTTTCTGTTTAGTTTCATCGCTGTGTTCGTCTGTGCATCCCTGTGTTGTCCAAGGTTGTTGTTTGTCTATATTTCGTTTTCTTGTGGCAACACTCTCTTGGTTAATAGCCCTTTACCTCGGAATTATCTGTGCTGTCTGGACAAGTAACATAATATGATGCAAACTGATATTGGCTTGTTTTCCGGGTGTTTGTGTTTTTAGTTTTGTCCATTCTTGACGTTTTTCTGTGACAACCAGTGCAAACTAGAAATGGCGTGTTTCCATTAAATTATTTTAAATAAAAATTTATTAAGATTCTGCTAAAATTCATCCACAAAATCGGGAATATTTTCAATGTTTATATCTTTTAAGCAGGGCTTATAACAAGATTAAAAATCGTTAATGTAACATTAACAATTTTTATAAAAAATAATAATATTTTGGTTTATAGAACTCTAGCAATTAATAAAACTTAAATTCTGTAATTTTCCTTTTAGTTTTAGTATTGAAAAATATTGCAATTAATTCATGAAAATTTTTTCAAAATACACATTTTTCGCATTTATAAAATATAATGTTGCATCAACACATTATTGTTTGAGTAGCAGGAATAAAATAACTTTTTAAGTTACGATATCATCGTTGTCGTACGTACGAAAAGATGTAACCTATTTCGGTAACACCCCAGAATCCATTGAGAAACTAAATTATTACTTAATTTCTGATTGGAATAAATTTTTAATTGGAATTTACGTTCCATTTCGTGCAGCGCAAGTTTTGTCATGTGAGAAACACACACATCATAAATGTTTAGTTCGGGAATCAGCTTTGGCAAGTTTGAACATGCCATGGCGATTTATTCAGAATCGCGAGTCCACCGTCTGAAAACTGCGCCACTCTGCTGAGTCTCAGCGCAGCCATAGTTGTCGCGCTTGGACGGCCAACCAGATGTCCGTATTTATTCGAAAAATAGAACGGAAAGTATGCGTGTCATGGGGCCTGAAACAATCGGCTCCCGCCATGTCATGGTTATCGAATTCATGACACGGTGGATGGAAAGAATATTTGCTAACTGCTGCAAACCTACAGGTTCTCTTTAACTTGCATCTCCAGATATCCCGGACCGATGTATGAAACAAATAAATAGAATTTGACAAAATAAATAATACTTGCATCATAATCAGAGAATGTTTGAATGTACAAATAAACGTTAAGAACTTAAAGGCCAATTTTGTGTGAGAATTACAAGTGGATTTATTACTTAAATTACGGCGCGTGCAATCGTAGTTGCGTGCTGCTGGTAATGTACATGATGACTGTTGTACACCAATGCAGCAGAAGTTTATTAGTCACTTTTCCAAAAGTACGACCGTATTGTGCGGGTGTGTTCGTTGCGTGTGATAATATGATTGCAACCTGTAAAAATGTATGTTGCGAAGTTATTCTGTTCCTGTTCATTGTAACGGACATTTTCTGTAAATATGTTGTGTTGTTGATCTCCCCCCCCCCCCCCCCCCCCAGGATTTTCGCCAACCCGGATAGACTCCGATCCCAGTTGATGCGAACCAACGGAGGTTTCTACTGGAGACGCTATGAAGCTAACACGATTTTATTGCAACGCCACTGTAATAAATACACTTTATTTTAATACCGGACAGCTTCAAGACATTTTTTGTGAAAATTTAGTGTTATTATCGTGGTGGCAGACTGTACGCCTAGCATGAACAATGTATATGTTTAATACATACGGTACCAACTTCATAAAAAAGAGAATAACTTCATAATCTCTTAGAAATTTTTTTTAATCATTATACAAATTTGTGGAGAAAAAATTAACTTCTAGTGGTTCAAATTTGTTAATAACAAGTCAATTATTTTTGATACCATATAATATAATAGATAATTTAACAATTTTGTAGTCACACATCTTGCCGCTAAGTTATTTTTCACACTTTTGCCTGTGTTGTTAGTATTGGTCTCTAGTGTATTTGACTGTAACTAGGACCTCGATAGCTGCACTGCACGCATGCGGCGAGGCCAAGCCTAATGCAAAGTGCACGAAACATGAGTCCGACAGCTTCTTTCTAGCTCTGGTTCGCTCCTGCTCGCTGCTGTTTTGTTCCAAGAACGTGCTGAGCTACAATCCTTCCAGGTTTCTATGGAACTACTTTTGGCAAACTGCCAGTCACTTAAGGTAACTCAAAGCAAACTTTCCCAGGTCTAAGCCTTGTCACGTTGGCAGCAAATGAAGGTAAATAGTTACACGACTCGAAGTCTCGTTGAATGTGCTGCATTAAAAACGGCTGGCCACTGAAAAAGTCTTATTTAGTGTATTAGCATATAGAAAGATTTTATGTAAAAGTAACATTGTGACAATAAGCCAAAAGGAACCAATCTGGACAGGGAAAATTGAAGAAAGCTCAACGTAGTTAGAACTGGAGTGGTCTCTGTGAAGTAAAACCTGGCGATATGAAGCTATAAAGTTGACACGAACCAAAAGTGCGAGTGTAAGGAAAACCTTGACAAACAGTGATAACATATTTGCTACATTAAAAAAACGTTTCAACAATTCATGTAATATTTATTTGTATGTGAAAATCGATAAGAAAGCATACTGTAACAACATACTTGCGATAGGTTTTTAGAGGAGAAATAAGTACAGCAAATTATAAACTTACTTCTTTGTAAAATGTTTAACTCACATTTCAAACAACCCCACCAAAATACCACATACGGAACATAAGCGTCTCTCATTATTAACTTGATGCTGTCTGTTCCAATGCAGCGCTGCTTTACTGTGAACAACACAGCTAAGTCAAATAGAACCGAAGGCTGTGCCTCAGTACACCATGGGGCTGAATGTGCTTCACACAGACCCCGAACTACAACCTGCCGAGTGCGTGATCAGTTCAGAGTCGTGCCTACCGACAGTGGACGTATTTGAACATTTCTCGAAACGAGCTGGCTCCACTTGGAATCACTACTACAGGAAGACTTCAGACACAAGATTTGAAGGGCAGTCGATAAACCACAACGCACCATAAGGTTACCGTCCAACTCTTTAGGAATTCAAGGAAGAACCGTACAAGATACTGAAGAAGATCAATGAGGCGGTTTTCATGTGTTGTTATAGGGGCTCTCGGGCTAAGCCTAGAGTTGTCCACAACAGCTGTTGACTTCATGATTTCAAAACACACTCATTCTATTTTGAAGTGGTCCAGTCAAACAAATTAATGGCAGACAATGAGACAGTCACCAACAACGCGACGAAAGTTGACGTTATCTATCATATTCGAATATTCACCAAGCCTCATGGATAGCAATCGGAAAACTCGAGCAGAGACTACGAGATTCCAACCGTGAACGTGGATGTTTCACTTCAATACCCAGCTTAAATGCATGTGAGCCCAGCGTTTTCTGTGTGGATTTGAGAAGAGACAGGAGAATTTCATCATATTTAGAGACCCGTGAATTTCGCGGATTAATTTCGTGTTATGCTAAAATTCAAATAATTATACCTTAGTGCTGCTTCTGTCATTGGTTCACTGTTAATCTGGAGGACTGAGGGCCAATTAGAGACCCTCACTCATAGAAGTGTCGAATCACAGGCCACCCAGTCGAGACGACTCACAAGTCAACAGCCAATGAACAGTTGGCATTTGCCCGAGTGTGTAGAGGATATTGGAGTCTATCCTGGAGGTCATTGAATCCGCGAAATGCACGGGTCTCTAATCATATTGCATTTCCTCTGGCTTCTGTTTTAACAAGGGCACAGTTACCTTTATTTGGCGTCAGTGCAATTTATGTCTCATGTGTCTGTTTCCAACCCGAAGCGCTGTATGGCATGAGAAGAAAATGGTGGTCCAAACCTCAAGTACAATAATATATTGAAGTGAGAGTAAAACCTATGACTATTTTTCTGGTGTCTTTAATTCAGTCATTAATTCTATTATTTTTTTACTAACTCGTAACTATTTCTAGTTTCTGAAAATGGGGAACCACGTGTAAATTTAAAGTTGTTATTTGACTACAGGAAAGCATTACATTACATTGTTTTACTAACGAACATTGGAATCTCCTTTTTTGACGCAATGTATGCTGCGAATAAGCCAAACTTAAAATATATATGAATTACAAAGCATTCGTTTGAAGTTTAATGGGCTTTTCAGTGTTGTGGAACAATGAAAAACGGATCTGACAAAACAAATTAAAAAAGGTTTGTTGAATTTTATTTTGGGTCAACAAATACGCTCAGCTGTCTCTCATGATCCCACTGTTAACAAGACGAAAAACCTGTTTCAAAAAGTCATGTGGCGGGGGGACGCACCACAACGCCGAAATACCACAACGCCGAACGTACAATAACGGTGAAAACCATAACGCCGAATGCCAAATTGATTACAACACCGACAGCTAGAAAACTGCTGTGTACCACAACGCCGAATTACCACAACGCCGAAATACATTAACGCCGAAAAATTTCATTGCAGAACTGCCACAAAGGTTAGGTTAGGTAAGGTAAGGTTAGGTTAGGTTAGGTTAGGCTAGGTTAGGCTAGCCTAGGTTAGGTTAAGTTGTGGTATTTCGGCGTTAAGATGCATTTAAGAAACACACACATTCATTCAGTTGTTTTTAATTTTGCTCCTGTGGCCCCCCTCCCCGCAGCAACATTTTCCGGCGTTACTCTATTTCGGCGTTGTGGTACACAGCAGTTTTCTAGCTGTCGGCGTTGCGGTCAATTTGGCATTCGGTGTTATGGTATTCGGCGTTATTGTAAGTTCGGCGTTGTGGTAACGACCTATGTGGCGGATGTGGCCCCTGTGGTCTGGAGCCCCAGGGAGTGGTCAGACGCCTGCCGTTGCGCACGCTGCCTCTACGCGCTGTCGAATGGGGCAAGAGTCGGTCGGCGAGAGGCGTTGAGGGGGGCCGGAGGGGTGGAAAAATGAAATAAGCAGGAGGAGCTGGTGCAGAGGAGGGTAGGAAGGAAAGAGAAAGCTGAGGGAAAGAAAGTACTGGTAGCAGACATGACAGCCCAGGACCCCAGCAGAGCCAACAAAGAAGCCTGCTGGATCTTTTCTCCAGTCCGTTTATCGTTTCTTCCATACCTCTCGCACGCGCTCAGCTGCCGAACAGCCATTGCCGTGGTTTTGTCCACAAAATTAAGGAATGGGGAAGAACCATCGCACTTCAAAAATGTAATTTTGTCTTTGAGACGATATTTAGCTAACGCGTAAAGGAATACGAACTCGGTAACAAACTCAAAAGTAGAGATTTATTAAATCTATAGTGCTCAAACAAAATAAGGATAAAATAAACGTGTGTATATTTTATTCGGGATGAATCTATAAGATATGTAATAAAAATTTATTAACTTTCTGGCTGTGTGCTTTTTTTCTTTCTGTTTAAAACCACGTCGTGAAAGAGTTCTTACAAAATTTCGGGAATGAATTTGGGCGCACTTGAAGGGCAGAAATCACGTTCATTTGTTATAGTATGAGGTAAGATTTAATAATTGAACCTCAGTTCTTGTAGCCCACCGTTGTAGAATAGAGCCAACAACATGAAGAAGTAGCGTGACCGTAGCATGTACAATTTTCTTCAAACGACATTTACGTCCCCGATTTGAAGCATAAAGTTTCGTGAAAAAAAGATTTAGCAACTATATTTTCCCAATCACAACCATAATGATATCGAACTTGATGCCTGAAACTTAAGAAAAGTGCAGTGAACAATATACCGCTGAGGCCGATGAATCATGAACTCGCAAGAAGTCCCGAAATTCAGATCGCCGATTTTGACGTCCGTTTGCGAGGGTAAAGTACTTCCCAATAGCAATCTGCCGTGTAAAGGAGAAAATCCAACTCTCAATCGTTCCCTAGAAATAGCCTATCAAAAAAACAAGGACAACTTGTGTACCTAGGGACTGGAAAAATTCGCGGTTTCAATGACCACTAGGATAGACTCCACGATTCTCTATGTATGTACTCGGGCAACTATCACCTGGTCATTGGCTACCGACTCGGGACACCTGTTTACTGCGATTCTTATGATTCGATACTTCTTTTGTTGAGTGTTTGCCATTGGCTCAGAGTCCTTCAGGTGAATTGCGGTCCAATCACTGGCGCAGCATTAAGCTAAACGAGTTTGGATTCCAGCCTGTCTCGAAAGGAATCCGCGAATTTTTCCGGTCTCTAGTATACCCGTAACGTTGCAGTGTAGTTGTCCAGGCAGAGTGTACCAGCAGCTAGAGTGCTGACTGCAATACTGGCGTCCCGTGTTCAATCCCCCTTTAACTATTTTTTTTGTATTTTATTATCGAGTTGTCATTTATTACGTGAAAATAATGTTTATTTATTGGAGATACAAGAAACGATAAATTAATCTACCACAGCACGGCTCATCTATATGGAATGTTACGCATTTTAATTGCATGTATAAAGCTTGCAAAATGCCCCCACACTATCACAAGAACAATGGGAACAGTATCGCTGAAGATTCTCTTAAAACACATTCGTTAATTTTTCACCGATTGAGCGCTCCAAAATTTACTTCCATGTTGAAATACGCTTGCTTTGCTGCAATAATTATAAAACCACGAGTCGCATTAAAAAAAAACGTTAACGAAATCTGCTTCCTTCTGGCTTCGTTAAAAATACGTTCATGCAACACTGTTCCATTAATACAATGCGCGTGGTGCGAACAACACATCTGTTTTACTTGTTTTTGTGATAATTAGCACCCGCAAGTGTGCGCAAAATCTGCAGAAAATGACTGTGACAGCGCTGTGTTTAACATTTTGCACACATTTGTTTGTGTTTGAAAATTAAATAATGTTGCACATTTAATAACAGCGTTTCGCTTATTTTATATTACCTTTGCCCGAACAGTTGAACGTTCGGAGCATCAATAAACATGATTATTTTTTTTTTGCTTTATAGATGAAAAAAAATCGATACAAATTAAAAGTAACGTATTCATACTGGGATCGAACCCGAGTCACCAACAGTAAAGTCGGACGTTCTGACCTCATGCTGGCCCACGCTGCCTTTGTGACGAATATAGCGCAACATTACCGATATATAAGTTTTGCCTCGTTTTTTTGGTAGGATATTTCTCGAGAACGATGGACATATTGGTATTGGGAAGCATTTGACTCTCGCAAAGGGACTTCAAAATCACCGTCTCCTTGTCGGTAGCCCACAGGAAAACATTATGAAAGTTCTCTCTTACTCTGCAGCAGTCAGTGCGTAAAAAAAAAAACAAAATTCAAAAGCTGCTTACGTGTGTAAAATGCATTTTTATCTAGCGTGGTGCCAAAATATCTGTCGGCTTACCAATTTATAATTGTTTGATGCTGGGAAATTGAGCTTCATTTAGTCCTTTCTTATACATAACCAGAAAAACATTTTCAAATGCACCTAAACTAGTATTTTTAACAGTCCTGTACAACAAAATAGTTTTCTAATACAACATTTAAAAGTATTTAAATTATAATTTAATACATTATTTAAAATTACAAAATGGTTAAAATATTTATTACAGAAGGACATAACCAAAAGCGATGAGACGAAGTTACAGAATTTAAGGTCATAGAAACAAATTTTTTTTCTCTTAAATATGATTTTTAAAGCTATAAACTTAAACTGGCAGTGAGTTAAAAAAAGAAACAAGTATAAAGAAATTCTATTTTTTAATTTTTTTTTTACTTACGGAGAATTTTAATGTTAGAATTCTCAACTGAGAAAGTAATATTATTATCTTGAAGATGGTAATTGTAAAATTAAAAAAAAACTAAATGTAAGACGAACAGTTTGCATTTAGTACCTATCTCATAAAGGAAGCTTTGTGAATAAAAGTAGCTACTTGAATCTAGTTGCAGCCAGTGACGCATGACCACAAGAGGAGGAACTGGTCGCTGCTACAGTGTACACCCGCGAGCTACGAAAAGTAGCTACTTGAATCTAGCTGCAGCCGGTGACGTAAGACCACAAGAGGAGGAACTGGTCGCTGCTACAGTGTACACCCGCGAGCTACGAAAAGCTATGTATGCCGGGGAAACAAGATTAGCTCGTCGCCAGCTGAGGATCGACATTGACCAAAAATGAAGACACGCTGCTACAGGAAGACTTCAGACATGAGATCTGAAGAAGGACAGTCGGCGTGGCTTCATAAACCACTAGGAGTCTTGAGGAATTCAAGGAAGGGCCATGCGGGACACGGAAGATCAGTGAGGTGGTTCTCGTGATTTGTCATCGGGGCTCTCGGGCTAAGCCGACCAACCAGCGCTCAGCTGCTGAGCCTGTTCGGGAGGAACCCCGACCTGGGGAGAGGGCACTGCTACGGCTGCCCAAAACTTCATCGCGTGGCGATCATTGTCATTCCACAGGGTGACGAAGGCCTGGAAAGTGACTAACCCGGGCAGATTCTTCCGCTAACACTGCATATTAACAAACAGATTGGCACCAATGAGCAGTATTCCAACTCAGAATACAGTTGACTTCAGGCTTATCATTAGAGCCACGGAATTTTAGCGCATTCATTTAGTCGCAAGTTAGAATGCAAACCTCCACACTGTCGCACTTTGTTCATGATCGGACCGCAGTTATCTGGACACGCCCCTCTACGACTGTGAGCCAACGATGTCCAGCTAGGAGAGAAGTATGCGAATCAGGTAGTGCCAAATTACAAGGATAAAAATGTTCTCGCTAAGAAATCAACCAATGGGAAAGTAAACATGGGTCGAGCACACCTATAACTTTGAATTCTATCCTGAGGCCAGAGGAATCCGCGAAATTTCCGTGACTCTACTTATCATAACAATTTAAAATAAACCGTAGAAAAAATTCATTGCAGTAAAACCGGGAATGAAACAACCAGATTACTCTCTTATATACACGCAGTTAGGTTGGGAGATATCAAGAAAATTTTGTTCCGCGACTTAACCTCACCTTAACGTCATATTCAAAGTTACACGCTTATAAACTTGTTGGATGCGGAAATTGGGTTATTTTCGTTTATGTGCGCTAACTGGTGTCAGGTTACACGTCATACAAATATTTTTATTCCATACAATGTAAACAGTTTCTCGAAGTATACTTACCAATAATTAGGCCTGTGGCAATATTACTTAAGTGAGTGGTGGAAGGCTACTGATAGTATGTATAAATAAAGTTTCTCGGATATGTCAATTTAAATGTGAAACAGCTTTTTGCGTGCCTTTATGATACCATATGGATTCTACTTAAAAAAAATTGTTGTCTGTGAAGTCGGTTTACGGACGATAGTTTAACGTGTCAACGTCATAACAAAACATTGATGAAATGATCGCATACTTTTATTAATAAAATTGAATCATTTTTATTTTAATAATAAAAGAATAAATACTTGAAATTATACTAGTAATCGGATTTTTAAAATGCAAGAATAATTAACCTTATAATTAACCCTTGGTTCGATAAATAACCCTTGGATGACTTACTGTTCATGAGTCCCGGGTCGGCGGACCTATAGTTCGCGTCGCAGAGTGAATGTAGCGGCAGAGCGCAGTAGTTAACGTGTGTGGCCGACAGGCACGGTGCCTACAACCACGTGGTCTGTTCACTTGACCAGTCAGGGGGATGCACCACAACGCCGAAATGCCAAATTGACCACAACGCCGACAGCTAGAAAACTGCTGTGTACCACAACACCGAATTATCACAACGCCGAAATACACTAACGCCGAAAAATGTAATTGCAGGACTGCCACAAAGGTTAGCTTAGGTTAGACTAGGTTAGGTTAGGTTAGGTTAGGTTAGGTTAGGTTAGGTTAGGTTAGGTTAGGTTAGGGTTGATTGTGGTATTTCGGCGTTAAGGTACATTTAAGAAACACACACAATTTCATTCAGTTGTTATTTCGGCGTTGTGGTAACGACCCACCAGTCAGCACCAACGATGCGCATTGAAAAACAAAACGGACTGGTTTTTCATACAAACATAACCCTAACAACTCAGTGCGATACAGTCTGTGTTACGTAACTTGTCCACAGTTCGACAGTTGTCTAAAAGTAGCACCAATGGTCTACGTATCCTCCTGCCACTGTTGCTCTGTAAACGGTGTTTATAAACAACTGCGTGTGACCGTCACTCCTCGTAGATAGACATCACTCATGCATTGCTTTGCAAGCGACATTTTAGAAATGGGTAACAACTGGCATTACCTGTCAGAACTGTCACATTTGAGATAAGCTTAAAGGGAAAGAATTTACAGCTCAGTTACGTATGTGTGGATAAAAAATAAAAAAAATATATATATAATCAACTTCATACAATTTATGATGTGAAAAGTTACCGTGACATGTTTAAATTGGTAATTTTTTTTAATAATTAACATATGTAATCGTGCATGAATCTCTGATTACTGCAACTCTTCCTCGACATTTATACAACTATACAATTTATTATTTCACCTTATATTTTCTTTTCCTCGCGGAATTAAAGTCTTCTAACACAAAATAAACAAAGTGCTGTAAACTTGAAAAAATACTTTAATTTCGCTTACTTGACATTTTATTTTACCATTGCTGCGGTTAACAAATTTGCTGACCACCCAGTGAAATTTTTCTTGGTACGATGCACAGAAGCGCAAACTCGCTATCTCAATCTTTATTCCTCTCAATGTTTTGTAGTCCAACAAAGTGTTGAAGGTTCCGTTATCAAAGCGTGCACGTGTTAAGCTTTGTGAAGTGAACTAACTAGGAATACAATGTCAAAGACTGTTAACCTATTTCAAACGTAGTTTATCTGCTGTCCTTTTTAATATGGTATAGCCTAGAATAAATGACACTGGCGGCAATGTGAAGTAAACTAACTAGGAATACAATGTCAAAGACTGTTAACCTACTGCAAACGTAGTTTCTCTGCTGTCCATTTTAATATGGTATAGCCTAGAATAAATGACACTGGCGGCATTGTGAAGTGAACTAACTAGGAATACAACGTCAAAGACTGTTAACCTATTGCAAACGTAGTTTCTCTGCTGTCCATTTTAATATGGTATAGGTATAGCCTAGAATAAGTGAAACTGGTGGCATTGTACAAATAATATGCTACAAGGCTCATTTAACCGTTATTCCAGAAAAATAATAATAAAACCTTTTTAAGCAATTGGGATTGAAAACTGGTAACTGTAAATACATTCCTCCAAAATGAAGTAATCATGGTGAACTATGTCCTATGTACTTTCGAACGTTAAGACTCTTAGAAAAACATTCAAAATAAAATTGGATTAAAACTTATCAATTAAATAATCATTTTATATTATTCCTACATAACGGTTTAAGGGTAAATTTATCATCAGGTTAGTAAATATCATAGACTAACCCTCATATTATGTCACAACGATAAGTTTCATAAACAGGTATTAACTACCAATATAAAAATCTCTGTAGGCCAAAAAAAATGCTTTCACCTTCACGTGTATATTGAGTTTGCCAATTGCACTTAATAGAACAGTATAGCAAAATATATGTTTGCAAATGTAACAATACCAAAGTAGGGAAATTATAAGAAAATACGAAACGAAGAAAATACAGCTATTATCTCTATTCAAATGAAATATATATTTTATAAAAACTACGATTAGCTTTATAACAAAAATACTATGTTATTTTTTAAAGTGTCTAAATGCCCATTGCTTGCTCCTTCAGTGTTAACACCATAATAGCATCCTCGTATCTGCTAGGATACGATCATATTATTTCCCGCAAGGAAAAGTGGTATTCACCAGATCATATGTAAAACCACTCTCAGCTCTGACAAACAACTGCAATTCGTCTCTGCCTGGTATTATATTTATCAACGGGAAGTTACTCCTTGATAACAGTTTAACATTATGACTAGACGATTCTTACATGCAACATATCTTTCAAAATATTAGTTTGTAATTAATGAGCAGTTTAACTGATTTAAAAACTGAAGAAACTGCTGGTTATTTACATGTTAATATAACACATTTATATAATTTTTTTAATTTTCTGTTCGTCTCAATTCTGTGTTTTTTTCATTTATAAAAGAAATGTATTAAAAATAATTCAAAATTGGTTTCCTGAATACAGCTGTCAGGAATTTAAAAAAAATGATTACCATGGGCCTGATAATATACAGAAGCTTAATTTACAGTTTTATTAATGTTCAAAAGCCAAAAGAAAAAAGTATTTATTATCTTATTACCTAACATATTCTGCATTTTCATAAAAAAAACTATTTATGTTTAATACAGACGAATTACTGCTTAATTACTGTAACAGTTGACAAAAAATGTCCAAGTTTTCGGAATTTAATATTTAAACCATTGTGACAACAATTAAATCTCCGATCAGACATAACGCACGATGAGTAAGAACTGATTATATCATCTCATTCCAAAAGTAATGTATAATCTTAAAATATTTTAAGTTATTTTTTAACAAATATCATTTAATAGACATATCCCTTCCATTATATGTAAATAGCATATTCATTTGTATACAACACATATTTGAAAAGCAAATTATGTGAAATTAACATTAAACATCTACAGCTATAGTTTCAACATTCAAAGGCACATACACGTTACATCAATACAATTAATATTTATATTTATAGCTATATATGTTTGTACTATATAGATCAGGAACTTTCATTTTGATTTGATTCTCATGAACTGAACTGGCTTCAATAGAATAAATGTAACTATGAGCATTAACCTTATTAACACTAGAAAGACGTTTGTGAATAAATTCTTAGTTTCCAGTTTCGAATGCAATCTACATTAATAATAAACCTTTACTAACAGTTACAAGAATATCTCAGTAAAATATCTAACACTACATTCGAGATTAGTTGCAGGAATATCCTTAATGCAACTCACAAGAAATACAAAGTTAAACTATTACAAAGTTCATCACATATTTGCTCAAGACATATCTTACTCAATGTTTGATAGCGACACTAATTTAAATATTTCATGCATGATTTCAAATTCAAATAGAAGAATTAATACAATTATAATTTTGTCTGTTTTAATTTGGTGGTATTATACAAGTCCCTATACTTAAATTCTTCCCTGAATGAATGGCGAGCCGAGACTATGGAGCAGGGGAAGGCCCCAGGAAACAACATTGGCCACAAACAACCAGAACCCCCTGTCCCGCCCGACTCTGTTTTGATTGACAATTGAGGTATGATATTAGACTATATTACAATAACATTTTAAAAGAAAGGACATGCTTCAACTACTCACGTTGTTGAAGAAAAATTCTCTGCTACAAAATTTGGTGCCAGTATCTTCGGCAAGCTGAACAAAACAAACCTGAGACCAGAAGTTCTTGCGACAGTGAAGTGGTTTGTAGTCATGCTGTTAGGAACCTTAGGGCAGAAATCTTCCAAACATTTCTTCTTCTTTGGGCAGCACTTGTTACGAAGAAATAAATATTTTCGTATAAAATTCCTATGCTTAAACCCTGAGTTAATTTTAATCAGGTTGGAAGTTACTTAAAGAAACTTGTCAAGATACTAACACAAATCCACGAACACTACTGTGACATCCGTGTCTGCGAGATGTTGTTTTGAGCAAGCTACGCCAGTAAACTGCAATTTAACTATTGGTCCCAGAGCATCAAGACAATAGGAACTTCATTAACATCACCTAATATCTTTTACACCTTAACAACATTTTGACCTTCAACTCTGGGAACCACGAGTGGGTTATGCGAACGTCAGTCTTATTCAATATATTTAAAAATAGGTTTTGTGTTGACGCGTGGAACTCTCTTGAAAAAATATGAAATTATCAAACAACTACGACACGTACATATACACGCATACGATGAAATGAAATCACAGGTGTAGCTTTCGCTGCAAAGTTTTCACAAGTGAAAACTTTGCTGTGTTTTGAAACTACCAAACGCACACTAAGCAGGTGTGAGCATGAATGACACAGTCAAGGGCTCGGACATTTTCTCCTTCACAGGTAGGAACACGAGAGAGGGGACAAACTTCTGATCTGGCTCCTCTAACAGGAATGGTTGCATCAGAAATCCTTCGACATATGGAGGCTGGGACTGAGGGACGGCGTATGAGGCAGGGATCTTAGACTTTCTAACAGCATCTTCCAGCTTCTTCTTCACATCTTGGAGGACATTTGTAGTATCCATCCACGGTTCTGTCTCGACACCTTTAGACTCTTGCTGCAATGTTTCTGACTTGTGTGCCTTCCTGATATGCTTCTTTAGTATAACTGAATGTATTGATGAAAAATTACACTGATCACATTTGAAATGTTTTTGAGGTGCAACCATGATTTTTGTTGCATTAGGAATGGGCGATGTCGAGACACTCTCACACGCAGAACCGTGCTTACTGGCTACATGAGCCGTGCATAGTTCCCGGGATCTGAATCTCTGAAAACATTTTGAACATCGGAATTTGCATCGACCTGAATTTACCACTGATAAGTTATCTTGAGATTCCATCACATCACTTTTCGTTTTGTCTCTTATTTGTTCAGGTGAAGTTCTCTCTGGGGAGTGATGGAATATTTTCTCGACACTTTCTATACAGCCTAGGTTTTGTGAATAAGTGTAACTATGTGCCGGACTGAAAAATGGGTTGAGTATTCCAGAAAACTGATGAGTAATTACATGGTGCTGATAAACATCAATGTGGTTAAAACTTTGAAGGCAAACTGGACACTGGAATGATTTTGGCGTATGTGGTAGTACATTAGAAGACATTCCAGTATGAGATTTTTCGTGGACAAAAAGAAATGCTAGAATTGTTGTTGAAAATGAACAATATGAACAATGATAGCTCTTCAGTGAAGAATCTGATGAACCCAACAAATTAGTTAATACTTTCTGGGAATCCGATTCTGTGACATTTTCATGTGAAGATTGTTGGGATCTTATACATGTTCCATTTTGTTCTTGAATACTCCAACTGTTTGGTATTTTTAATGTAAGATTGTGATTTGAAAACGGTACATTATGATTTTTTTGGATAAGAGTTTTAGATATTTGTGATTTTTTTGTTTGAGATCCAGTTAAATTGTTACTATTTTCTAAATCTTTCCATTTCTCTGCACCCGACTCACCATGATCATTAAACAAATGTGCTTTCAGCCATTTCGTACTCCTGAACCGCCGGCTGCAGAGCGGACAAACCTCGGTGAAGTGAGTGAAGTATCGGTGAGATAAGTCACCCAACTCCAGTGGTTTCAGTGCATTGTCATTTTCATTATGTGAACTTGAGACTCCAGCTACGATAGAACCATCGCGATTTTGCTGAGGGATAGGACCTTCTTCTATAATCCCATGTGTATTTTGCTTATGCACTCTTAAAAAGTACTTGCTACATAACTCTTTGTTGCACACATCGCAAATAACACCTCCTATTTGTGCACCATTTTCAATTTCTATTCCATGCATTCTTTGCATGTGCGTTTTCATAAAGTATTTGTTACATAATTCTTTGTTGCAAATTTCGCAATAACTGTTTGTAGGGGCGAGCGTTGGCTTTTTCTCTGAGCTTGTAGATGCTCCCGAATGATACTGGCTTTTTTCAGAAAAGTCCATTTCAATTTTAATAACATCCGGATCGATGCCCAAATTTGAAGATGAAATTTGTGGTGAGTTGTGTCTATGGAACTCCACGATATGTTGTTTCAAAATGGCATCGCTTATAAACTCCTTTTCGCAAAGAGAACACTTCTTTTCCCCCTCACGGTTTGAACTAGTAAAGAGAGAATTTAATGTCGAACGAGTTCCATCTAAAACTCCCGCGTTCTCCTCAAAGCAAATACTATGCTCTGAAATCATGTGAGATTTAAGGTTATTTGGTGACTGCATATCCTGACTGCAGACTGTGCACACTGTCACCTTGCTTACACTAAGATCATTTAGTTGCATGATCATAGTCTTCAACTTTTGCAGATCATCGTTAGAGTCATAGTTTTCGCTTGTTTCATCATTGACCTTAATACCAATTTTCGTAGGTGATTTTTCATTGGCTGTAACAGAAATTTCATTACTTGCATTGTCATATACATTTTCTTCGGTACTTTCTTTTGTGCAACCTACTGCTTTTTCTTCTATCTCAACTGCATGCAAATATGCCTGATGCATGTGCATTAGATACAAGCTTTGAAATTTACGTCTGCAGATATTACATTCAATGTCCTCACTATCTGAGTGAACTCTTTCTCCAGAATCTGAACTATTATTTCCATGCTCCCCTATTATTAAATTAAGAGGACTTGTTTGTGCATGGATACAAGATCCATTTCCATTTTCGTTAAGTTTTTCATCTTTACCTTGCCATTCTCCATCTGGGTAAGTTATCCCATGGCGTTTCATTTTATGTGTTCTAAGAAAATACTTGTTGCAGTACTCTTTACAGCATATTTCACAAAATGCATCTGCGTTTATCACACCTAGCTGTTTAAGTTTTTCAACAGAAAACGATGCATCCTTCGTTTTGCCTGGGGAAGAATTCGAAGATGTTTTTTCCGAAGAGTTTGTGCTGTTAAGGTTGTCAAAATTCTCCGAGGGCTGTCTTATGTCTTTCCCAAACTGGTGTTCATCTTCCAAGTTTAATTTTTCATATTCCTTTCCATCTTCAGGGTTATTACCTGTAAGTTTATCATCGTAAACACTATCACGTGACTTCTCAGTTTCGTTCCGAAAATTTTCTACATCTACTTCCTTGCTTTCACCGAGCGTCCTAATATTTTGTTCTAGAGAACTTGGTCTGATGTTACAGCACTCTATCGAGTTTCCTTTTTCATCGCAATTTTGTTTGTGTACATACTCAGGGTGACCTATATATGAGCTAGTGGAAGTGTAAAGATCATCTACAATTCCATGAATTTTAGCTCTATGTCTTTTTAGGAAATACCTGTTACAAAACTTTCTTTTGCATATATCGCAAAATGCTTTGTTAGAACTGTTACCCATGGGCTGCGAAACAGTGTACTCTTCATTAGACTGTGTTGCTGAGAGAGACTTTGAGAAATTCTCTGGTGAGTTTCTTACCACATTTTGTTGCTGCAACTGGTCAAAAGATGCATTAACGAAAGGCACAGTCTGTACAGAAATCAAGTTACTGAGTGACGGGTGAGGATTTTCCACATAGATACCATGCTTGTTTGCTTTGTGTGTCTTCAGAAAATATTTGTTACAAAATTCTTTGTTGCATAGTTGACAAAATGCCTCAGGGTTAAACACACGAACTGGCAAAGACATGCTACACTGAACTGATTTTTGTTCGGGGGTCTGATTTGAGGCCGCAGGTGGCATCGTTGGGAAGATTAATGGAGCTGTTAAAGGTAGGTATCCCGGCAATAACATTCTACAATCATTGAAAGATTCTGTAAAACCTGACGGTGTATTTTTCACTGGCTCATTAGTCACATCGAGGAAACCCTCACAGGCATCGTTTGCCTCAGTATTCCACTGATTGTACACATTTTCTAGCAAATTATTATCTGAAGTAGACTTATTAATGTAATTATTTGACAAATTCAAGGGGATTTGGGTTAAATTTTTGAAGACATTTTCTTTTTCGCTTCTACTTTGTTCAAAATCAAAGTCGTGATTGGTTTTTAAATGTATTTGAAAGGAACTGTCGGATGTAAGTACCTCAGAGCAGTATGGGCACTGATGGCTGGAATTATCAACATCATGACTGAAACGCTTTTCACTGTGGAAATCGGCGGTATTGTCATCACTCGATATATTTTCTTCTGTACTGTCATGGTCAGGTGGAACATTTTCTAGAGCTTCAATTTTCACTGGCTTCGATTGTTTTCTCCTTTTCTTGAAATGTATGTGGTCCGCATCTGAACAGTAATCTTGCAAGGGGCGTTTAAGAGCGCCACTATTGGGAAAATTATGGGCAGAATGTTTTTTCAGTGAATGGTTCAAGTCCGCCAATGACTCTTTTTCTTCGTGTGAGTGTGTGTCACCTTTGTTGCTTCTGGGCACATCTCCAAGCTTCATTATGGGACCAGCAGTTGAAGGTGGCGCTGCAGTAGATGGCAGGTTGGAAACAGAAGCTCCTCTCACTCGATGATTTCAGATCTTCGCCCCTGAGACACACAGAAAACAAAAACACATTCATCCAAAGAACTAACTTTTTTTAATAAGCTAATGCCAAAGCAATACCTAGCATTATGTTAAATTTGAATTATGACTTTGGTATTGACATTTCACACTAATCTACATTATATAAAATAGGCAATTAAAATACAATTGGGCACCTGTTAAGAAAATAGATTTACCAAAAAAAAACATAAACAAAATTAATATATTTTCTAAAGATACCAAAAAAAAATTTTTTTTTACCCAATAAAATGCTTAGAATACTGTTCTCAAATTTCCATAATGTCATTAGAGTACCCAAAATATTAACTGAATAATAATCTTACTAAATTAGTTATTTATCATGCCCTACGTTTCCAGTTGAAAAGCAGGCATCTTGAAACTTTCTCTAAACTTGGTTAGACAGAGAAATTAAAAAAAAAGTCTTTGCAGTTATAAAATAATACTATGATATCGCTCGAGATCCTTCAGTGGAATATATGCTGCATTTATTCCTATCTAGGAACTAATAAAACGTAACCTTATGACATAAAATTATATAAAACTGACATATATTGAAAACAGTACGATTAAAAGTCGTTTCATATAACTACAAATGGGCTACACTAGAAGTGAACGTCAGGAGAATGATAGACTAGCTGCAATGGAGAGATTTTCGGTAATGTTGTCACAACCACTCAAAAGTTGCACGTGCCATCAGAATCCTTTAAGCAGACCACAAGTCTTAGTTAACTGTTTTGTAGAAAACTAGTTAAATTGAATTTTAAAATTCCAAGCTTTGGTGTGGGTAGGAGTTATATATTGTTGCCCACACCGCAACGTAAATTGTGAACTTTATTTACCGTACATTTTTTTATGCTAGCCTGTATAAAACTGGTAATTTTTTTATAAGTTATGTTTTAATAATCCTTAGAATTTTGATGTATTTTATGTTTGTTACGAGTTTAAAGGATAATTTTAAATATTTAGCATACTATCATTTTTGTTTTCCCGTGCGCACGAGGTAGGTAGTATTTTTTATGTCATTCATATTTTAGTATTTATTATTTTTATATTTAAGCTTTAGCAGATAGCGCTCGTCAGTCATTTCAGAGGAAACACACTGCACGAAGACCGGCGACATGCGACTGCAATCGCGGTCCCTGGTCCCCGGTCGCCGGTCCCCGGTCTCCCGTCCCCGGTCGCCGGTCCCCGGTCTCTGGTCCCCGGTCCCCGGACTCCAGTCTCTGGTCCCCGGTCCCCGGACTCCAGTCTCTGGTCCCCGTTCCCCGGTCTCCAGTCTCTGGTCCCCGGTCTCCAGTCTCTGGTCCCCGGTCCCCGGACTCCAGTCTCTGGTCCCCGGTCTCCAGTCTCTGGTCCCCGGTCCCCGGACTCCAGTCTCTGGTCCCCGGTCCCCGGTATCCAGTCTCTGGTCCCCGGTCTCCAGTCTCTGGTCCCCGGTCCCCGGACTCCAGTCTCTGGTCCCCGTTCCCCGGTCTCCAGTCTCTGGTCCCCGGTCTCCAGTCTCTGGTCCCCGGTCCCCGGACTCCAGTCTCTGGTCCCCGGTCTCCAGTCTCTGGTCCCCGGTCCCCGGACTCCAGTCTCTGGTCCCCGGTCCCCGGACTCCAGTCTCTGGTCCCCGGTCGCCGATCCCCGGTCTCCAGTCTCTGGTCCCCGGTCGCCGGTCCCTGGTCGCGGGTCTGCAGATAGCTTTAGATTTAGTCTGGTATGATTTTTATTCCATAATATGGATGCGCTTCTAACCCCGTATTTTTCAATTTCAGTTTAGCATAGCCAAATTTTTGCTTATGAAATATTGTTTACAATAAATCGGTAAAAATATTTTTTTTATAATAGAAGTTTAGAAAGAAAAGGAAAAGGTTAACAGAATGGAAATAATATTTTTGACAAATGTGATGTTTGCCTCAAAGGTTCCTGTGTCTTTCACAGTTGCTATCAAGTTGCGGTGACTTTCACGAATAAAACAAAGGGCCTTTTTTCTTCAAGATGGGATGATTTGAGTGAATGGTCGAAACGGAGGAAGACATAAAAGGAACGAGAAGGACAAAGCATCAAAGCACTGGTCCAAGCCAAACAAATGTGTCCCGGGCTTCAGGAAATGTACATGCTTCAAAGGTAATTAAAAATGTCACAGAAGGCAGTCCATCAAAAGCATCGAAGTTCCATAAATCTATACCACATGTCACAGGAAATTAACTGTCAGGCAACGAAGCAATATCACTTATTCTAGAAAATAAATCTTCCAAAACGCAATATCAAGGAATACGTTCTGTAAGCAAAGAAATTTTTTTTTTAAATTGTACCCAACATATAAATATGATTTGAATCCTAAAAAAATATGTGTTACCCTAAAAATTCAGAAATTTCTTTAACTGAAAGTGGAGCCACAGTTACTCTTAAAGAATTGATAAATCATAGAGCTGAAAGTATGTTATTGGTACAATCATATGTAAAAAAAATTCTTCCTGAAAACAAAGTTGGTAATTTAGAATTAGTATGCAAACGGGGATGTGATGGCACTTCTGGTCAAGCCTCATAGAACCTACCAACAAAATTTATCCATGAAGATGGCAATGAATCGGATGCCAACATTTTCTTTATCTCGCTTTTTTATCTTGCAAATACATGATGGTCAGTTCACGCGTTATTATTTAGTAAAATCAACGTCCTTCATCGCCAAGATTCAATTAAAATAGAATTTTTGCAAGAAACTGCTTAAGCTACCAGGACAGCAGATGATAGTATCAAAATGCAAGAATGAAACTTTGTGTTTTTCAAACTCTAATATAAACGGGGGAAAAGAAATTAACATCAACTATCGCTTGAGCAGGTCCACTCCCAGCCCAGCGACTGACGCTTCCTACAATTTTCAATTTTCCTAGCCTAAGTTAATCTAAGTGCGTAAAGGGAGGGTCCAGGTTAGGGGAGGACCTAAGTTGTCTCAGGCCGAAGCCTATACACTCTACCATGCAGAACAAGGGCGCGTGCATCATGTGCTAATTGGGGTGTATTGGCCAGTCATGGCTGCGATTGGCGCCATGGCTGACGCCCCTTTAATAGTCTAGCCTAAAAGCTAACTGAAGTGACCCAGGTAAAACCTGCATGGACACAGGGAATACCCTGGGCCGGGTTATGCGGCGATCAAATAAACATGCATTAAAGCAAGCAAGAAAACTACTGCACAAGAGGGGAAAAAGGTCCAGGTAAGAAGAGTTGGGCGGGGCAGAAAAAATCAACCATGCAGGGGTTGGGCGCTTGGGCCTCGCTTCCTACGGCCAACCCAGTCTACATACAGACCAGCTGAGTGGTGGGGGATGAAGAGTACAACACCCTCTACCATGAATCCATGATACATCAACAAAATATTTGGGTAAGTGGTGATTTTAGAAATGGTAAGGGATGGGGGGGGGGGGGGGGGGGTGAACCATTACCTCATACGACAACCGTTGTGTAGTGCACGCTTATCTCAGAAAAGTGAAGTAAGTAAGATTTGGTAGCCTGCTTATGTTTGGCCGGTGTTTTCCCGTTTAAAACCTACAAGACTGTTCGCGATCTGCGGGGAATAAATTTAGTGGGTGGCAGAGAATGCAAAAAGAAAAAGAAGCAATTTTTTGTTAATGCCATTGTTTACGATTTTCGTGAATCGGCGTGTTATTTGAACAAAAACTGAGCCAGCATGATTTGAGTTATAGAGATATCGAATGATATATTTAAAAGAGGAAAGTCCAACCTATTTTTAACGATATCGTTGGACTCAATAAAATTTTTATAAAATTTAATAAAAAATGTTGGAAATCAGACCTTTTTAAAGATGAATTTCCTCCAGAAATAACATACCTTTACGTGCAATTAAAATAAACAAATAGTAAATTTTATTTCTCACATATCTACAGTAATTTAGCCACCGACCTGTCTAGTCAAACGTATGATTGCTTAAGTAGCTTCAAATTAAAAAAAAAAAATTATATGAAAATTTACTAGTAAAATATTTGTTTTAAACATGATATATCATTAATTATCGATCTTTATTTAGAAAAGAAATCATCTTTTGACTTTGGTATGACAAAATGACAAATCAGAGCAACAGACGCACTGAATAACTGACACCAAAAGTTGCATCGTATACTACAGTGTTAACAGATAGTTGTGATTTCATGGCGGAGAAAAACTTAAACTCGTCTCTTTACCCCTACCACCCCCCCCCCCTTTTTTTTCACAAATACATCAAACAACGAATATTGAAATTGTATTTATTAAAATAAAAAGTATTTTTCGTGATGTAAATAACTGCTGACTAATACGAACAATTCACTCAAATGGAGAACTAGAGTTTTCTTTTGTACTCCTGCGCTTCTGATGACTCACGAGTTCAAAACTATTTAACACTTATCCCACATTGGCAAGACTATAATTAAAATTCTATTTCAAATCATTAAATATATATGCTTAATTTAAAATGATGAAATATGTATACGAGACCAGTTTTTTTATTGAAAATTTTATTGTAAATTAATTTTTTGACGTGATGACGTCTTATAAATCGATGAACGCCGGCTGCACGCACGAAAAATTGTCACGTTCCACCTGAGCCGAGCGTGCAAGAACCGGCCAACCACCATGCGAGAAAATCTTCTATAATATCAAACAGATTAAGGCGGGCTTTTTAAATAACTGTTCGTGATTATATTTAAACAAATTATTTAAATTAAATTTGCAAAAACTGTAAATATTATTTGAAAATTAAAAAATATGCAATTTTTAATCAACATTTTCTTATGACGTTATCACGTAAAATTACCGTCCGTAAACCAACTTTACAGACAACCCCCTTTTTTTAAAGACCTATAGTTTGTTTGTAGGTGTTGAATTTTAATTTGTTTGGGTAGCGGTGATTCGAAGCTAAACTGGGCTGTCACAGGCACCAACGGTCGCACTCTGCTTCGCGGTTCGTGGGTGGCTGGTGGCGTGAATGTTGCTCGCCAATCAGCGCTTCGGCCGTGCTGGAGCACCAGGAGAAGGGGGGGGGCGAGAAAGGAACTCACGCTAAACCACGGGACTGCGTGATAGAGGCGGAGCCTAGACAGCTGTGACACCACGGGACAGCATGATAGAGGCGGGGCCTAGACGGCTGTGACACCACGGGACTGCGTGATAGAGGCGGGGCCTAGACGGCTGTGACACCACGGGACTGCGTGATAGAGGCGGGGCCTAGACGGCTGTGACACCACGGGACTGCGTGATAGAGGCGGGGCCTAGACGGCTGTGACACCACGGGACTGCGTGATAGAGGCGGGGCCTAGACGGCTGTGACACCACGGGACTGCGTGATAGAGGCGGGGCCTAGACGGCTGTGACACCACGGGACTGCGTGGTAGAGGCGGGGCCTAGACGGCTGTGACACCACGGGACTGCGTGGTAGAGGCGGGGCCTAGACGGCTGTGACACCACGGGACTGCGTGGTAGAGGCGGGGCCTAGACGGCTGTGACACCACGGGACTGCGTGGTAGAGGCGGGGCCTAGACGGCTGTGACACCACGGGACTGCGTGGTAGAGGCGGGGCCTAGACGGCTGTGACACCACGGGACTGCGTGGTAGAGGCGGGGCCTAGACGGCTGTGACACCACGGGACTGCGTGGTAGAGGCGAGGCCTAGACGGCTGTGACACCACGGGACTGCGTGGTAGAGGCGGAGCCTAGACGGCTGTGACACCACGGGACTGCGTGGTAGAGGCGGGGCCTAGACGGCTGTGACACCACGGGACTGCGTGGTAGAGGCGGGGCCTAGACGGCTGTGACACCACGGGACTGCGTGGTAGAGGCGGGGCCTAGACGGCTGTGACACCACGGGACTGCGTGATAGAGGCGGGGCCTAGACGGCTGTGACACCACGGGACTGCGTGATAGAGGCGGGGCCTAGACGGCTGTAGCACCACGGGACAGCGTGATAGAGGCGAGGCCTAGACGGCTGTGACGTCGCCGATTTTGGGCGATCCAGTAGGTCAGTGGAGTGTCGTGTCCTAAGACCCCTTACAAGAGCGCGGAGGACTCCGGCGGGAGAAGTAGACGACATGGGGCATGTCATCTTCTTGTAGGCAAATCCTTTTGTAACCCCACTATCTCTGGACCCACCAAGTAGTATTCCCCACAGACTAAGAGACTGCAGCGGTGGAGTAGTCAAATCACTGGTTTGAATTTCTTTCAGAAAATATTAATTAATTTTACCTGGCATTTCAAAATTTTCAAATTTGTTACGATTTTGACAGTCACGAAACATGAAATGGGTTTTTGTGACAGAAATGCAAACCATATCATGAAGTAGCCATTGGCATTGCAGTTAAACCTAAAAAGTTTCAGTTCTGCAATAAATTAAATTATCCTTATTTGTACAACCCAAAAACGTTAAAAATGTAACTTTGGCAGCTAATTATGCAAAAAGTATGGCTGTATATATTTTTAATTTCGTGAAAATTAAACAATGGAAAAAGTCTAAAAGTTGATCTGTGATTAATATAAATATAAAATCATGACCTGAAATGGGAGGCACCCCCTTAAAAGAAAATGTTTTTTGGTGAATTCCTTGCTGGGTCAAAACTCGAGATTCCGCATTAGGAAACGTTGCTGTTGGGCTAGGGGGTTTTCTCGGAGTGCTCACATTTGCCCTTCTCCTTCTTTTCCCCCTCCTGCTGCATTCTTTCACCGCTCCATCTAAGGACACAATGTCATGTCATGATCAGGGTTGAAAGGCACTACAGAACTCAGCTCAAAAGCCCGTTAAGTTGGTGAATGCTCTAGTCATGTGATATCTATATTTTTCATAGCCAATATCCAGTGACGAAATAAAAAAACAAAAAATTGCAAATGCTATCTTGAAGTTAAAACATCATTAAATTTTCTTGGCAATAATCACCATATATATATTTATTTATCCACCTATACATCTCTCCTTATATTCATCTATCCTTCGTGAATGAAATTGAATTTGTGTCCTCCCAGAAAACGCAAAACATTTACTGCCAGAATTTTTTTTCCCCAGCAGTCTTTGGTACCCAAGCCAGAAAGCATCTCCTTCCAAAAATTTTTTATTAATAATAAACCAAAAAAAATAAGTGACCGTCGTGACAGAGGTATTCAACGTTTTTTTTCCGACCTTGAAGTTTCTGGTTTGACTCCAAAACAGTTTATTTATGTATATTGGTTCCATTTTTATGTGAAAGCGAACTGCACTGTTCAATCAATACATATTAAGTTATTGCGTTGATTATTACAAAATATGTAACGTGTTAAAAATATCATTAAAAATTTTGATACTGTTGTCTTGTCTTTCAAACTAAATAATTAATGGAAACCTAATAAATCACTTCAGTGAAATTATGTTTTTCAGTGTTTGAATGCTTCACGTCTTCGCGTTAGAGAACACATATTTCCATGGTAGAACTCGGACATGCTACTTTGTTACTGGCGAGCAAATAGTTGGTTGATAGTTTCTACAGCAACCGAGTGTCAGGGCTGGCTACCGGGCTCGGAGCGGGCAATGCCGACTGTGGTCCTCTCCGGCCGCGGATCCACTCGCCCGGCGAGTCGCCCGTCTGGTCCTCGAGCAGCTGTCCAGACGCGACTCGCCCGGCGAGTGCCTGCGTCGTGAAGCGACTCGCTAGCCAGCAGCACTGCCGCTTGTGCCTCAATGCGCACAAGTGACTTCTCATGCCAAACACAAGGATTAGTTACTATCTGATGCCCAGCGTTCGATGCAATGCTTCAGTCAATTTTTTTTTTAAATTTGTTTGAAGTAGGTACACATATACAAAGCATCTCTATCTGTCTATCTCTCTATCTCTTCATATCTCTATCTACAAAAATATATATTTATATCTCTTTATTGCTATCTCTATATCTCTCATCTATATACATATATCTATATATCTATATATCTATATTTATGTCACTATAGCAATGAAAATACTAAAAATTTATTTTTTAACCATCTATATTTTTATCTACATTTTTTCCTGTCACACGCGCGTATTTAAATGCGTCGTGTTAAAATTTCAAAGCAATCGTTTAAGGAATTTCGGAGTGTTAAGATTTTGAACGAACATTTAAATTTTTATTTATATAGTTTACAATTCACGCAATAGCTGGATAGAAATTAAATTTTAAATACACAAATAATTGCTTTAAGATTTAAACTAAGGTTTAGACAGTGCATGTTTTATTTATTTATAATTCTTTAAAGATAAATATGGCAATAATATACCTACATAAAAATACATATTTATTTGATTTAATACATTGGCTTAAATTACTAGACGATAGAATTTTATATATATATATATATATATATATATATATATATACGAAGTCGTTTATACTTCAAAATACTTATGAAAAATTTTTATACGTTTAATAAAAGTGAAAAAATAATAAATTAAAATAAAAAAATAATAAGCATGGATATATTAAAACATAACATGTTTCATAATTGATCTCAGCAATAATATTTCGCATATGTGACTTATAGCTGGTTTTTATCTTCATTTAAAAGTATCCTATATTACTCAACATGTTTGTGTGTTTTATTTTATTATTAGAATTTATTCGTTTTTAATACAATTACATATCTTCAGAAGCTGGAACAATAAAACATTGGCCAAATAAATAAATAAGTAGAATTTATTATTTGTAAAATAGTTCACCCCTACATTTCCGCACATATCTAATGTTTTTCTGCAAACAAATTCAAGCAAAGAGTTTTCTTTGTTTCAGTATAATTGGCATTTCTGCAAAAAATTAAATCATAACGTAAACATTCATTACGAAGCCAACCGAGAAAAAATAAAGCGTGCGTTTATTGATGTACTCACGTAAGGATTTATGGACCTGTTGGTTTTTTTTTATTTAAAAGTTACAATGAACTAGTTTGCAATAAAATGTTATAAAATATCAAAATGAGGTCGCATATATTTTGAAACAGAAAAAAAATACAACTCAATGGATATGGAGTCAATTATATGTGTATACATGTAAGCTGAAGTACTCAATATTCCCGGAATTCGCGCAATGCAAAGAGATTACTTCTTTTTCTTTTAGAGAGAATAATTGGAACACAAAAAAGTAATGTTTTTTCTAATAAGTATCTACTAATGGAGGATGGGGAATAGTGGTATTTTTTTTAGTCAAACGTAGACAGTGAACGTCGTCTTACTTTAAATGTCAATTGTCCAAAATTTCATCAAAAGTACCAAATATTCTATGTAAAGGTGTGGGAAAGGGTCTTTGGGTGGTTTTAATAAATATAATTTGGACAGTGATATTCCTCGATTAAATATTAACTTTATTCGTATGGATAAGCTTTTTATTCTATGAGTTAAAGTGATGGAAAATAACGCTAATATAGATTGGTTTTTCAAGTGTTTAATATGTTGTTACGTTTTTATGAATACGAGCCACGGACCCAAATATTTTTTTTTTTCATTTCTTTGTATGGTAGATATTTATTTTACTTTATTACTCTTTATATTTAAAGTCATTTATGGCCCACTTTTTGTTCATTTGTCAACAACGACACAATAATACAAAAAAAGTCCCACGTTGCTGGAAGTTTTGTTGGTTGTATTTCAATAACCTCCAGTGTTCCCCATTGAAATTATGACAGGAGTGACGACCGATGCATGCAAGACTACACGTCACAACTTGCAGACCAGCTCAAGATGACAGGAACGTCCACATCACCGTGATCTGTGACAAGCGAGCTAGATTCTAAAATTATAACTGCCAGATGTCAGCTGAGACAACAGAAAACTTTCACGAAAAAATTCCTGAACTGATTGATAGCTGCAACCAAAAGAAAAGAAAAGAAAAAAGGGGGGTTGTCTGTAAAGTCGGTTTACGGACGATAATTTTACGTGATAACGTCATAAGAAAACATTGATGAAAAATTGCATACTTTTTTAATTTTAAAATATTATTTACAGTTTTTGCAAATTTAATTTAAATAATTTGTTTAAATATAATCACGAACAATTAGTTAAAAAGCCCGCCTTAACCTGTTTAGAACATTTTCTCACGCGGTGGTTGGCTGGTTCTTGCACGCTCGGCTCAGGCGGAACGTGACAATTTTTCGTGCGTGTAGCCGGCGTTCATCGATTTATAAGACGTTTTCACGTCAATAATTGTATAAATAAAGCTTAGTGTTTACTTATAAAATAGAACCCTATATAATTATACCTTGTATTTTCAGGTTATATAACATTCTAAAAAGAGTGTAGGTAAGAAATAACCATGCAATTATAATGTAGCACGTGACTGTAAAATTGTGGGGGGTCTACGATCCTGGGTCCAGGGCCCGTGATCGAATGTGGAGGCCATGGCCTTAACCGTGGCATAGGACGGTATATGTAGAGAACGGAAAAATTCGCGGTTTCAATGACCTCCAGGATAGACTCCACGATCCTCTATGTACTCGGACAAATTGCACCTGCTCATTGGATACTGACTCGTGACACGCGTTACCTGGGATACTTGTGATTTGATACTTCTTTCGTTGAAAGTTTTTAATTGCCTCGGAGTCCTTCAGGTAAACGGGGGTCCAATCACTGACTCAGCGTGAAGGTGTACGAGCTTGGAGTCTAGCCTATCGCGCAATGAATCCGCGAATTTGTTCCGGTCTCTAGGTATTTGACTCCACGCGCAACCGCACTTCGCCTCTAACACCCGTGCCGAACGCGCGGCGGGGCGGACGCTGGCTTGACCAGCAGCAACTCGGCGGTGTCCAGGTGTAGAGCAGGCCTGCCAACCACCCGGCAGGAGGGGAACAGGGGGGAGCAGGGAGCCAGCTGTCCCTCGCCTGCTGCCGCAGATCAGGAAATGATACAGATGGGGCATTAGCCTCCAGACGCGAAGCCGTTCCCCCCCTTTCCCATTTTCTCTGATTTTCACATACCAAAATTGCAAGAGTTTGCTTAATTTTGTATCAGCTGCTCTAGCCTGCTTTTATGAACGATTACAGTTAAGCTGCTCGGAAGAAAATTAGATCAAAATATTACTGATTAGTAGAGACCGGAAAAATTCGCGTATTCATTGCGCGATAGGCTAGACTCCAAGCTCGTACACCTTCACGCTGAGTCAGTGATTGGACCCCCCCCGTTTACCTGAAGGACTCCGAGGCAATTAAAAACTTTCAACGAAAGAAGTATCAAATCACAAGCATCCCAGGTAACGCGTGTCACGAGCCAGTATCCAATGAGCCGGTGCAATTTGTCCGAGTACATAGAGGATCGTGGAGTCTATCCTGGAGGTCATTGAAACCGCGAATTTTTCCAGTCTCTACTGGTTAGTATGTTTGTATATTTTAAAAGCCCAAAACGAATATTCATAATCCGAATGTAATGACGTGAGTTGACATTTTTCTCCAATTTAACCTCCAACACAGGTACAGTTGATACAAGTAGCACAGTAAAGGGGCTCCGAGCTATGGAGCTGGAGCGTGGTGTGTGGTGGGGTCAATGACCGACTGCTCTGATTTCATGGCGGCCATATTGGATGACCTTGACCTTGAGCTTTGACTTTGAATTTTGAATTCAGTCGCCATCTTGGATTTCACCATCATTAAATCGACGTCCAACTCCCCGAATGTGGCACTTTCGGTTACGCCCCCCACTTTGGACATGTATGAAGTCATTGTTGCACTTTTCATTACGGCCACCATCTTGTATTCTAGAATTTTTGAATTTACATTAAAGGACACCGTCTTGTTTTCGTCTGCTGGTGGTTGTCATATTGGATGATGTCACAGCCGCCATCTTGGTTTCCATCATCTTTGTTTATGGTGTTTGTTTCTAGAGAACGCCAGCTTCGCTCTGCCTCATCCACATAAGGTCGATGTTCTATTACCTGTCAATGTTATTGTGGTCCTCATCGACATATTAATTTTTTTTTGCAAAATACAATGGAACCGCTGTGATTCGATCCTTGACAACCCAGACCTCCGTGTTGGAAAACATATGTCTTTTATCGCGCGGCCATCGATACATTTAGCAGACAGAGAATTAAATAAGTTATATAAAAATAACTCACATATTCAGACTTCGGACACTCGCTAGAATGCGTGGCCGCCATTTTTATTTTCAGTACTTGCTAACAGGAGCTCTAATTAACACACATCGCCTGCTAGATGTTTTCAGTAATGTATACCAGGAGTGCTAGTGTCACATAGTACATGCGACATTTGCCAGAGGGCGCTGGATTTCTGTGAATTTTGAGCGGTGACCGTAACATTATATGGCGGAGAAATGAAGATAAAGGTGTAAAGCAAGTCCCTTAAGTGCTTTCAAGAATCTGTACTGGTTTTTTTACACCTAAAAATTACTTTGAAAACATGCGTTTTAGCAATTTTAACTATTCTAGAAATACAGTTTAAAAACTTAATCCAAAATCAAAAGCACTTTTCGGCCCTCAGCGAACTCTTAAATGCTTTTCGTAAACAGACCCCACTCGGATATCTTGACTGATTTTGAAATCGCGTTTTTTTTCTTCTCTGGAGCACTGCACACCGTATGTGTGCCCGGGTAGGCACATCTTTCTTTCATTACTTCGGGTCGTTTTTAATTCATTACTGTTCACTATTTACTTGCTGTGCTCTGGGTTTTTTATACGTTTTCCTGGTATTTGTAATGATGATATTTCTTGTACTTTTGTGTTGTGTCTATTGTATCATGTATTTATTTTTGAGCACGAAAGAGCTGAGTCAGCTGGAGCGTGCTATTTTCTTGGTTGTTGTGTTCTTTTGTAACTATGTATTTTACTGCTGAAATAAATGAATTTAAAACTAAAAAAGAAAGCTTAAGGGACAGCAACTCAAGTAAGCTAGTGATGTTGCCATGTACATGTGTGAATCATTCAGTACTTCAGATTGCGTGATTGTGCGGTGACGCGTGTGTCGGTGCAAGAATCCCGCGTGAGCCATGTCCGTACCAGGCTGGACAACCCTCCGAAATTATTGAAATGTTTCCTGCAGCAAAGGCAGCACAAGTGTAACGTGGGTGATGTTTTCAATCTGGGCATCACACATAATCCTCTGATGTTTTCAGTCTGGCCATCACACATAATCCTCCAAAAAATACATATATTTTCTCTTAAGTTTGGTACACACGGACATATTTTTGCACAAGAATGAGATTTCTTTTTTGTGCCTCGACTTGTGGCGAGTGAACTGTTAAAAAGCATGCTAGCGATTAGTATATGAGGACATAAATAATAGCAAGAGCGCTATAAGCACACTTATATTTTTAAATATATTTATTTTACGAGTCCAGTTGAAGAAAGACAAATATTATTAATCACGTTGGTGTTAAAAAAGAAAATTTAACTCTTGTTTCCAACTTGGATATAAATTCTAATCCATTTTAGTATACATATTTACAAATCAAATAAAGTTTAGTGCAATTTTGGAACTACTACTCAAAATAATAAGCAGCCGAACTTGAACTGTGTGTATTGTATTGTCTATTATCTTTCTTGCATTCTATGTTATACCTAGGTTTCGAAGTAATGTTTTCTATCTTGTACATCTTTCGTGTTTAATTTCCTGCCCATGAAAAACGTTCTCGTTTACAGGCTTTACAGTACTAATATCATGCTAATGCATTCTTTACTGGCCTTAAATAGAATGTGGGTGAGCATGCGAGATAGGTTTAGCTTAGTTTACATATTACAAATACTGATTTTATATGAACAAATCTGTTTATCTTTCGAACTCGGGGTCACATCACTACATTCCTACAGATCTAAAGAACTTTTGACCTGGCAGTGGGTCGGTTGAAGCGCAGGTTAGAGGGTTGTAAATGGTGAATGTTGAAGGCCTTTATACTTTTCTTTTAACCTTGGTGGAGTTACGAAGTCTTGAATTTAAATTGCCAAAACTCAATATTGCAATGTGATATTTCGGTTGCATTTTTACCGTGAAGTAATTGGTTAAGAAGCAAGGAAGTTCTGGGTGTGAGACCAACTTGTGGACATAGTTTTTTTTTTTTTTTAAGTTTTACTTCTTGTCAATAACGAGGTCATTAGAGATGGAAATCTAAGTGACACAATGAAGGGACTTTTTAAGAAGGAACCCATCATTACCTACAGTAGAAAACCACCCTAGTGTTTGCCTGGGTTGATTTCTGGAAACCACGCAAAACTTAATCAGTATGGCAAAACCGGAAGGTTGAATCTGAATCCTCCGAAATTTAAGGTCGATGTTCAGCTCTCTTCGAGACATTTATTCTCTTTGAATTATACAACGTTTTCCGAGAGTTCTATAGACTGGTGGCAGAAATGGTGGCAGTTCGACAGTGCTGGGCAACATCACCCACGACCCCTCAATGTGACCCCTTTTAGCAGGCTTCAGGGCACACGAGAGCTCACCCCACTGCGCGCCACACACGTCGCTTTCGCGAATACTCCAGAGAGCTACTGATTACCTCCTCGCTGCCTCTGGCTACTTGGGGCTACCAGCCTCCACTGGTCCACTTGCTTGTTTATTGTGTTTGTCGTGTTTTTGTCTCGTTTCAACTGTCGTGCTGAATTTTTTTGGGTTCAATATTTTTGTGCTGTCATCATTTGTGAGATTTTTTTCATTCTGTTAGTCCCTTTTTCTTTGTTTTTCTTTGTTTGTTGACCATATTCCTGTTATGGAATATTATGTGGTGTTTATATCCTGTTGACAACAGCAATTTTTTGCTTAATTCGTGTTTTTGTCTTTTGGTTTTTTGTAGTTTTCTTCTACAGACATACATGTGCTCAGCAATGGCGTATGTCCAAAAGCTTACATCAAGTCCACTTGTCGTGACTCCTGCTCGCGACAACCCGCCTTCCACCAGCATCCGTATTCTCCAATCCCAAAAAAAAACACGGGTTGGCGACATTTGGACTCCCGCCTACTTGTCGTAGCTTTCGAACGCTGCCGACTTATGAGGAACGACTTCTGTTGAATGCTGGGAAATAACGTCATTACTTTCTGCTATGGCTGTCAATGAAACAGCATGTACCCGCCGTATATGTTCGAGGTTTGTTGACATCAGGATATGAACTAAAAATACTGAAGTCAAATGAAACTTTATCATAGTGAAACTACACTGGAATATATTTTGTAAATTTAAATAATTTTTATATGAAATAATCGCAACTTTTGGAATTCGTGATTAACTAGCTTTATTACATTAATAATGTAAGAGTAGTATATATTGGGGGCTTCGAGTGCTGGATTCGGAGTGTGGAGCGCCACGCCGGCCATATTGGATTACCTAAACCTTCAAAAACTTCTCAAAATTCTTATAAATTCTTGAAATTACCCTATTTCCAAGGAAAAATTCCAATTTTTAAAGAAAGTATCACATTTTATTACTTAAAATTTCTAAAAGCGGCTTAAGACTCCTAAAAGCAAGCCGTTTTAAGCCACTGAGATAGGGCCTTGACCTCGGGCACCATTTTAGCAATTTTCATTACGGCCGCCATCTTGAAAATCCACAATTTTAAGCTAGAAAATCGAGAAAAATTTAAAATTATTAAAAAATAATAATTAATACAATTTAAAAAAAACACTTTAATCTTTAAATATGATGTCACCGTAGCACTTGTCGTTACAGACGTCAACTTGAATTTTCCTGCTAGGCAATTTTGAAAATCCTTAATATGAAATAAAAAGGATATAAGGAATTTGGGGTTTAATTAAATGTAGGTTTTTTATTATACAAGCCATGCAATTTTATAGAATTAGTTACTTCAGCGAGATTTTTCACAGCAATAATTGTGCTCATTTATCGTCACGAGTTCAAAACGCTACGGAGATAATTTTTAATTTTGATTGAGAAATTATCAAAAAATTATTTTACCAACTGAGACAAAGGAACAGGCAAATTTAACATAAAATTAATGCCCATCATCCTTGAATTCTTAGTGAAATAACACCAGGTCACTTTTACATTTAGCGGAGTAGAGTGCTTATGAATAAATAGTTTATTCATGAATAATTATGGAAACTTTTTTACTTACAAACGTAGACTTGTTCAATCGTGGGGTTATTTTTTGTTCAACGTTATTGTTCGTTTATTATTTACTAGCTGGAGTACTCGGCGTTGCCTTGGCTAAACACATCATAATAAAAGGAACATCACTACCGAGTTTCAAATCTGTAGGGCGTGCACTTGATAAACGGGAAATTTCGATTTTATAAAGTCCCATTTATTCCACAGTCTCGGTGCATCAAGGCTACGCATAAGTAAAACCGGGACGCCAATCTTCAGCTTAATTTTATAGGAAGGCAGGTAACCCCTAGGCAAGACGTGACGAACGCATTAAACGATACCGCGTTACAAATTCAAGGCAACCCCATCTATTTACTAAGTTATGAACAAAAATGTTATTAAAACCTTTAGTTCGCTAGCAGCCGCAAGCTTCACTAAGCGGATGAGTTTCCCCAAGGAGAAGGATAGGAAGTTGCCAAACCTTACTATATGACCGTGTGGCGGACATAAAGAAAAAAGAAACAAACTTACTGTGTGTGTCTATGACCTACCTCCTATGATTTTCTATAATAAAATTTAATTAACCCATTTTTCACTCCCTTAGGGATGGAATTTCATAATTATATGCAGTCTATGTCACTCTGCGGCCCATAAACTAACCATGTGCAAAACATCATGTCGATCCGTTGCTCCGTTGCTGCGTGAAAGGACAAGCAAATAAGCAAACAAACACACTTTGCATTTATAATATTAGTAGGGAAATAGGGATATTTTTCTATGGTAACAAATAAAGGCTACGTTGTATAATATATATGAACAAACAGTCTGAGCTATGTATTAAAATTTATTACAGCAATTAGATACACAAAATACCAACTTTTTTGATTATCCTACAATTTTCATACAGCACTATTCATTAATATAAATTATGTAAAAACATTCTAGTTACGGGATTATAATCAATTAAAAAAGTACTCCTATTAATTTGGATGCGCATGCTTTGTCACTGCGCTTCAAAAACACAAAGTCCCTGACCGTTGTGATTGGTCGTAATGGTCGAGACGACAGAGCTCCTTTTCGCTGGCCTCCACGTTCACCTGACATAACGCCGTAAGATTTTTTTTCTTTGGGGCTTTATAAAAGACCGTGTATACGTTCCGCCACTACTCAATGATTTGCCAGAGTTGAGACACATGAGTAACAGGAGATTTGCCTAAAGGCGGTTTGCCTAAACATGAATTCGTTACGGCGATTTGCCTAAAGTCATTTCGCCTAAAGGCGTTTTGCCTAACTTAGAATTGCCTAACGGCTATTTGCCAAAAGGCGATTTGCCAAAAGGCGATTTGCCTAAAGGCGATTTGCCTAACGGCGTTTTCCCTAACGGAGTTCTGCCTGACGGCGATTTGCCTAACGGCGTTTTGCCTAACTCCGATTTGCCAAACGGCGTTTTGCCTAACAACGATTTGCCTAACGGCATTTTGCCTAAAATTAAGCAAAACCTTTAGGAAAAACGACACATGCCCAAGACACATAACTGAAGAGGCTATTGCTTCTTTACTCCGGACGTGTTAACCAAAGTGTGGGAAGAATAATTGATGTGTGCCGTCGAACTACAGGTGCACATATTGAACATTTGTAAGAAAAACTAGGTTAGTGTGCCTTCAATTTGATGTATGATTTGTTGTAAATAATCTAAATTAAATTGTTATAACATACCATTGAATCTGTGATATTATTTTATGGACATTCTATATAAATCTGTTTAATAAATGTTTGCAGTTTAAAACGTAGTACACTCACAAACGGCTGTTATGTATGAAAATATCGTACTCTTAGTTGAAAAAATTGGTTGTCTGTAAAGTCGGTTTATGGACGATAGTTTAACGTGACGTCATAACAAAACATTGATGAAATGATTGCATACTTTTATGAATAAAATTTAATCATTTTTATTGAATTATCACTATTTTGTATGAATACAAAGAAGGAGTGAAGTGAAATCTACAATTTAATTGATAATTTTACTTTTATTTGCACTCATTAATTCAAATATGTTTATTACTTTATGGAAGAGATTATTTTAACTATAACTTTTATACATGTTTGTTATGTAACTTCTTCCAATCTGTGTTATTCTGTTAAGGATAAGACGATGATAGGAAAAGTAGGAAACGAATGGGAGTGTTTAAAGTTTAATGTGCCTCGAAAAAGTCAAATCGATGGTGGTTCCAATCGAGTGGAAGAGAGATAGATGCGGCGCAAGCGTACAATGAGCGTAACGGAACACAGCGTAACGGGACAATGTGCGTTACGGGTCACTTTTTCGTGCGTGCATTGCGTTCATCGATTTATTAGAGGTTGTCACGTCAAAAATTCATAGTGTATTATTCAATCTAAAGTAACAGCCAGTTTACATATCGTGATTGTGGCGTTCTCAGTAGCGTGTACGGCTATGTTAATGCTACTGATATAGCGTGTGATACAGGAAAATGTTTCATGTTCCTACTTTTTCACGTTATAGGCTACTATAATGTCATCAGATATTAATGATAACCAATTTTTAAACTATGTTATGATAGCAAAGTTTTCCAATGTTAATTAAAAAAGAAATGTTAGCGATATTCAATAGATTTTATTTTATAATAACGTTTTTTTAAAGCAGTATACTTTTGACGGCTATATAATATTGTTCATTTTACTGAGCAAATGTTAGTACGCCATACGAGAAAATAAATTCTAGTTGGTTACTGATTACAAAATTAAGTTGAAAAGAGGGCTCATTTAAGCTAATAACTTGCTTGGTATTTATATTATTTTTTTACAGTATGAATAGACAAAATTACCTTATTAAAAATGTTTACCGCTCAAGTCATGCAAATGTGTTTTTGAATAGGCTATGTGTTATAGCATGTTTCATTTTATTTTGAAATATTATCAACAGTGTGGTATTCATGATGGCAAAACAAAGCGTTATAGTCACATCATCTAATTATTTGGTGCGGCTGATGATTTTAAAACTTTTGAAATCCATGTAACTTAAAAACTATACGACACTTTTTAATTTTTTTTATTCAGAACCGTAATTAATTGACCTTTCTAATGTTCTCTAAATGACGATGAGTTCAGGGAAACTCAGGATATAATGAGCAGTTGTTTTAGATAATAGCGTGACTATGCAAGAGGATAAAGTCAAACAGGTCAACAATGCGCAAAAGTAAACTAGTATAAAGTATAATATAAGTATATTTTAATAGCCGGTGACGGTACATATTTTCAACACAGAGATATCAATAAATACTTTGTTCTTGTCCAATCCATCAAATTATTTTTTGGTCATGTATAAATATAAAATCTCGTTTTTCTATCCTAACTATGCATCCCAAAACAATCCTCATGCCGTTAAAGGGCCCGCCTCGTCAGGAGTGTATCTGTGTCGGTGAGGCGGGATGATAAGCGCGACGCTCGCTGGTGCTTCTAGCGCGGTGTCTCCTCTGGACTGGCGCGCAGTTTTCTCCCAGTGCATAGGATAACCATGAAATTTGAGAGGTAACCATAACATTACATGGTGGAGGAATGAAGATAAAGGTTTAATGCAATGTCCTTGGGTGCTTTCGAGAATCTTTATCGGACGTTGTATGTCTAAAAATTACTCTGAAAACACGCTTTTCTTTTAGCATTTTCCACTTTCCTGAAGATACAGTTTGAAAAACAAAATACACCCGCAGCGCATTCTTAAATGCTTTCTGTAAACAGACACCGCTCAGATATCTCGAGCAGTCGTCAAATTGCGTGGAAGCTATTTCTGAAGCTCTGCCCACTGACAGTGTACCCAGGTAGGCTTGAGTTATATGGGCATGCAGTTTATAATGTAATTTTAACTTCCCGAAATATTTTGGAATGAAGATGCTATTGATAGAATATTTGCTATCATTGTTGTAAAGCTGGCTAAAATTTAAACTTTATTTCGTTATTTGAAATTTTTTATGCTTTTTAAATACAAATATCTGATTTATTAAAAAATTGGTTGTCTGTAAAGTCGGTTTAGGGACGATAGTTTAACGTGACAACGTCAAAGCAAAACATTGATGAAATGATTGCATACTTTTATGAATAAAATTGAATCATTTTTAATTAATTATCACTATTTTGTATGGATACAAAGGAGTGAAATGAAATCTAAAATTTAATTGATAAATTTACTTTTATTTGCACTCATTAATTCAAATACGTATGATTATTACTTTAACGAAGAGATTATTTTAACTATAACTTTTATACATGTTTGCTATTTAAATTCTTCCAATCTGTGTTATTCTGTTAAGGATAGGACGATGATATGAAAAGTAGGAAACGAATGGGAGTGATTAAAGTTTAATGTGCCTCAAAAAAGTCAAATCGATAGTTGTTCCAATCGAGTGGAAGAGAGATAGATGCGGCGCAAGCGTACAATAGGCGTAACGGGACACAGCGTAACGGGACAATGTGCGTAACGGGACACTTGTTCGTGCGTGCAGCCGGCGTTCATCGATTTATTAGACGTTGTCACGTCAAAAGTCCGTGACAGGGTAACACCGGCGCTCGGCGAGAGACTGTTACAGAGCCGCAAGGCAGCTGTCCGGACACACACGGGGTTGTTACTGGCCAGGGCGCCAGACGAGGCCAGGCGAGGCCAGGCGAGGCCAGACGAGGCCAGACGAGGCCAGACGAGGCCAGGCGAAGCCAGACGAGGCCAGACGAGGCCAGACGAGGCCAGACGAGGCCAGACGAGGCCAGACGAGGCCAGACGTGGCCAGGCGAGGCCAGACGAGGCCAGGCGAGGCCATACGAGGCCAGGCGAGGCCAGACGAGGCCAGACGAGGCAAGACGAGGCCAGACGAGGCCAGGCGAGGCCAGACGAGGCCAGACGAGGCCAGGCGAGGCCATACGAGGCCAGACGAGGCCAGACGAGGCCAGGCGAGGCCAGGCGAGGCCAGACGAGGCCAGGCGAGGCCATACGAGGCCAGACGAGGCCAGACGAGGCCAGGCGAGGCCAGGCGAAGCCAGACGAGGCCAGACGAGGCCAGGCGAGGCCAGGCGAGGCCAGGCGAGGCTAGACGAGGCCAGACGAGGCCAGGCGAGGCCAGGCGAGGCCAGACGAGGCCAGACGAGGCCAGGCGAAGCCATACGAGGCCAGACAAGGCCAGACGAGGCCAGGCGAGGGCAGACGAGGCAAGACGAGGCCAGAGGAGGCCAGGCGAGGCCAGACGAGGCCAGGCGAGGCCATACGAGGCCAGACGAGGCCAGACGAGGCCAGACGAGGCCAGACGAGGCCAGGCGAGGCCAGGCGAGGCCATACGAGGCCAGACGAGGCCAGACGAGGCCAGGCGAGGCCAGACGAGGCCAGACGAGGCCAGGCGAGGCCAGACGAGGCCAGACGAGGCCAGGCGAGGCCATACGAGGCCATACGAGGCCAGACGAGGCCAGACGAGGCCAGGCGAGGCCAGACGAGGCAAGACGAGGCCAGACGAGGCCAGGCGAGGCCAGGCGAGGCCAGACGAGGCCAGACGAGGCCAGACGAGGCCAGGCGAGGCCAGGCGAGGCCAGGCGAGGCCAGACGAGGCAAGACGAGGCCAGACGAGGCCAGACGAGGCAAGACGAGGCCAGACGAGGCCAGACGAGGCCAGGCGAGGCCAGACGAGGCCAGACGAGGCCAGGCGAGGCCAGACGAGGCCAGACGGGCCAGACGAGGCCAGACGAGGCCAGGCGAGGCCATACGAGGCCAGGCGAGGCCAGACGAGGCCAGACGAGGCCAGGCGAGGCCATACGAGGCCAGACGAGGCCAGACGAGGCCAGGCGAGGCCAGACGAGGCCAGACGAGGCCAGACGAGGCCAGGCGAGGCCAGGCGAGGCCAGACGAGGCCAGACGAGGCCAGACGAGGCCAGACGAGGCCAGGCGAGGCCAGACGAGGCCAGACGAGGCCAGACGAGGCCAGACGAGGCCAGGCGAGGCCAGACGAGGCCAGACGAGGCCAGGCGAGGCCATACGAGGCCAGACGAGGCCAGACGAGGCCAGACGAGGCCAGACGAGGCGTCACATGTCCAGTTCCAGCGACGTGACGATCGAACAACCCGCAACAAATGAATATTCATCATTCTTTAAATGATTCATGAAACGGGTAATTTCGACAACTGTTTTGTCAACGGAAATCTTCCGTGTTGATCAGTGCTATCGTCGTTGTGTTGTCCATAGTACTTGTTTATCTTCATCGCTGTGTTTATATGTTTGCTGCGTTTTCCAGGTTTGTTGTCAGTCTGGATTTAATCTGTCTCGTCGTTGTAAGTCCACTGTGCTCTTCTGTGTTGTATTATGTTTCATGACCGAGTTCCTTCAACGGAATTCTTACGCTGTCTGATATTTTTTTAGGTTGAACATTTTTTTTGTCCGTGCTGTCGTCGTTGTGTTGTCCGTAATACTTGTTTAGTTTCATTGTTGGTTCCGTTTGTCCGACATCAGCTGATTCAGTCGTTTTCTATAAAATTGTGTCTTATTTTTTATTTATTTATTTTGATTTTCGGAATTTTCCATGACAAACAGTGTAAAAATGCAATGGCGTATGTCCAAAAAAATGCATTAAATCAATTTCTTTTTATCATTCTTCATTTTATGGGAATAACTAAATTACCCGGGATTCAACGTACCTAACCTTAAATTATGTGATTTAAAATAGTTTTACGGACTTACGACATTGCATGGCTCGTTTACACAGTATTGGCTCAGAAAAAAACATCAAGAATGAACAGCAAAGATGAATACATAACGACACGGTGAACCAAGCAATATCAGCTGAAGTCAAATGTTACGTGCATAGTCAGCACAGAGAATTCCATGGAAGTAATTAAGTGAGAACAAATTGCAGCAAACATGAACACATTAGAGCTGACAACAACGAGAAAGTTATAAAAAGAAAAGTTTATACAGAAAAAAAAACAAATAACTTTGGACAACGCAGCAACGCTCAGACGAACACAACAATGAAACAAAACAGATAATATGGTAAGTGCATGCGTGGTTTTTTTCTGGCCATATACTAATATTAAATAACTGGACTGTTCCTGAACAAATTTAAAAATTTTAATATTTTAAAATTTAAATCTATTGATATGAACTTTACGCCAATCACTGGCCAGTAACGTGAAGTTTAAGGTGCAACAATGTTATCGTCGCCAAGTGTCATCGATTATTAAAACGTGACTAAAACTTCACCGTGAACAAATGCAAATATGACGACAATAATGTCATCAAAGTTCTAGGCGATGACATGTCATCCCGTATCTGCTGCCTCCTCACCAACCAAACACACGCAATCAGTAATTATTTTAGTCGGAGTTTTTAAAAACTTTTATTATTACATGCGTTGCAATGCCCCAATCAAATATATTTTTTTTTTGTAATTTGTTTGACGTAGGTACACATATACAAAACATTTCTCTCACTAATTCCCTATATCTCTATCTATCTGTGTATATCTCTATATTCTATTTCTCTCTCTCTTGATCTATCTCTATTTTTCTATATATCCCTCTTTATATTTCTCATCTATATACCTTTATCTATATATATATGTGTATTAAAAATCTATGGTTTTACCTATATATATATTTTTATCAATCTTTTTACCTGTCACAGTTGTGACATTGGTATATAAAAACACGCGCGTATTCGCATGCGACGTTGTGTCGAAATTTAAAAGTAATCGGCGTAGAACTTTCAGAGGTTTAAGATTTTGAGCGAACGAACGTTAATATTTTTATTGCTATATGTTTTTTTTTTAGCAGAAAGGAATATCGCAAAGCTGTCGGCGAGAAGACAGGACGACAGCAGTGGCGGCGGGCAAGCTAACACATGCGACACACACACACACACACACACACAGTCTGCGGCTCGGCAGAAGAGACAGTCGTGTGTGATGTGTGCCCCCCTCCCTCCCCCCTCCCTGTCTCACTTCCCCCTCCCCCTCCCCCAGATATTGCTGACACCCTTCCCTCGCCGGCGCGAGCGTCGCTCGGCTTTCGGAAGCCAATCAATATAGTCCGTGCCCGACAATATGGCCGCCACCATACGTTGTTTACCAACACAGCAGTGCACGCGCGCCTCTCAACTGCAGAGACCCGTAAAATTCGCGGGTTCAATGACCTCCAGGATAGACTTCAATATCCTCTACACACCCGGGCAAATGCCAACTGTTCATTGGCTGTTGACTTGTGAGTCGTCTCGACTGGGTGGCCTGTGATTCGACACTTCTATGAGTGAGGGTCTCTAATTGGCCCTCAGTCCTCCAGATTAACAGAGAACCAATGACAGAAGCAGCACTTAGGTATAATTATTTGAATTTTAGCATAACACGAAATGAACCCGCGAATTTTACGGATCTCTACGTCATCTGTAGAGACCGGAAAAATTCGCGGATTCATTGCGCGATAGGCTAGACTCCAAACTCGTACACCTTCATGCTGAGTCAGTGATTGGACCCCCGTTTACCTGAATGACTCCTAGCGAATTAAAAACTTTCAACCAAAGAAGTATCAAATCACAAGCATCCCAGGTAACGCGTGTCACGAGTCAGTATCCAAAGAGCAGGTGCAATTTGTCCGAGTACATAGAGGATCGTGGAGTCTATCATAGAGGTCATTGAAACCGCGAATTTTTGCAGTCTCTACTCATCTGGTCTGCGCGTCCCCGGAGCACTCTGGGTTCGATCCCCGGCTTCGGTGATCCGCACCGCACACGGCAAAGTTTGCTCGGGAGCACACTTAAAACATCACAGTGCCGTTCATTGTTGACTAAGCCAGGGAACGAAACTAAGTATCACATTACGAAAGTACTTTTTTTTTTTTAGATATTTAATATTGATGCCGCCTTAGCATCGTATTTAAAAACGTCTTTTAACATTGATTACAGTTTTTTTAATAGCGTCCCAGTTGAATGTAACAGTAACGTATGTAAATATGGGTGCATATATATATATATGAATTCTTAGTTATCGTCATTAAGTTTTACTTTACGTTTACGTTTTATCTTAAAATAAAAATAAAGCTTGTTGAAAAAACTTTTCCGTAAACGAAAAATAAAATTAAAAGTAAACAAAAAAAATACAATTTTGCCTTGCTTTGCAAGACTAAGATTTTAAAATGAGAAATATGTTCATCACGTAACATTTTGATAGAATAATCTACAAACTGTATTTTAAGAACGGTTAGAGTTTTGTAAAAGAAAATATCCTTTTATGACAAGTTAATATAATACTTTAGAATATAATTTTAATATTTCATAGAATTAAAAGTTATGGGAAAATATTTCTGATACTTGTTCCTTATGACGTGCTAATATGTGCGAGTTACTTTTCCTGAAATGGTTTTTATGGCGAACTTACGTCACGAAAATGCCACGTAAATGAACTTCCTAGGTTTCATTTATTTTTTGCGCTGTCATTGTAACAACAAATGAATGTTTGTTTATTTTGAAAATGATTTTATATATTTTCACTATAAATGTTTTATAATCACATGAAAGTTATACTGCGTTTTTTTTATAAAAAGCGTAGGTACCTAAATTGTGGTTAGTTCATTAAATGGTCCAGAAAAACCTGGTGTCAACCTTGCAATTTTAGAAGGTCATATCTCGGACTGCAACACTGTTTAACTCATTGAACTGTCTGCATGCCTTACAGCCATAAGACATGTAATATTTTGCCCTCTGGAAAAAAAAATTACAAATAAATAACATAGGTTGCAATGAAGCAAAATTTCAAGACGGACTCACATAATCCAGGTTGTCAGTTATTGGGAATAGCTGTAACTAAGCATCATCAGTAGATAGGCGGCGTGTTTGCCATTTCAGGTGCTACGGAAATTTCACAGTCTTCCTAAACAACCTATCATGATTCCTTGTCAGTGTCGGATAGTCCCTGTTTCTAGCATACGCACATTTATTCTTCAGTTCAGCGAGGTTCTTCAACACTTCTGACTGATTCACATGTCCCCTACCCCAAAATTCTTTTTCATAAAAAATTTCAAGTAACCATTCTTCACTCACTAAATTCTTGAACACAATCAGTCCGTCGCTCAAGATGAAAACAGCAAGTGAAATTAAAGAAAGCAATCGGCTTTGGTGCTCAGTTCATTGGAAATATTGCAAAGAAATAAACAAGGTTTTGATAGACAAGGCAATGAAAGAAGATCGAGCTCATCAATGCACACGTTAATAGCAGTGACGAACCAAGTGAAGCTGGTGATCCGCTATGGGATAACACAAACAATTGTGCAGTGTGCTGCAAAGACTAATTTGTTCCTCAGAACAAGGCAGACTGGATTAAGAGTTGTAAGAGTGGAAAGTGGTTGTGCGAGACATGTGCGTGAGTAGCTGCAACGATTGTGGTAGGGATGGAATGAAGGAAAAAAATTATAAAGATCCAAAAGTATGGTTACAAATTCTACATACTAAAATTTTTGTAGTATATTTAATAACACGTGACTGTGCTCTACATCACACTGAAAATTGGCTGAGATCATGACAAAAAATTTTTGTATTTAAGTATGTGTCCATAAAAGAATGTTACAGTTTCAATGGTATATTATAATCGTTTAATTTAGACTGTATGGAACAAATCATTTACATAAAATTCAAGGTAAACTAACCTAGTTTTTTCATACAAATTTTCAATATGCACACCTCTAGTTTTACGGCACACATCCAAACTAAAGTACAATTCTTCCCACACTTTGGTTAACAAGTCCGGAGTAGTGGCAGCAGTAGCTACTTTAATTCTGTGTCACAACTCTGGCAAGTAATTAGGTAGAGGCGGAACATATACACGATCATTTATAAAGCCCCAAAGGTAAAAATCTCACGGCTTTATGTCAGGTGAACGTGGAGGCCAGCGAGAAAGAGCTATGTCGTCTCGATCATTACGACCAATCCAACGGTCAGGGACTTCGACGTTCAACCACTCTCGTGCAAAGATGTTACAATGGGGAGGGGCTCCATCCTGTGGTAAAATAAAGTTTACAAGTTCACCATCTACTGATTGGGGAAATTACGCTCAGGAGTCGCCATTTTGCATAGGTGGCGCTGCAAGCGAGAAAACAATAAAGCAGAATTTGCGCATGCGCTTATCTAAAACTGTTTGAGTTACTCTTTATTTGTGAACGTGTACAGTTGATACTATTAAAATTTACAACTGGGACTTTCTTTTATGGACATACTGTACTATAGCACTATCTGAGTAGGGGCAGGCATTTTTCGCGAAAAGATCTGAACACTTATTAGACTGCAATAAGGTATACCCGCACCTGTGGTTTCTTCCTTGTGATTGGCGGCCGTCTGCGAGAGAAGTCGTTACCTTATTTGACTGGGACACTCAGAACGCGTTTACTTCCGCGATGAATCACTGTGATTGGTGTTGTTACAATCGATATGTACCAAAACTCACCCAATCACGAAACACAGACGATGCTATAGTGTTTTAACTTTCATCTAGTCTCGAAATCTTTTCGCGAAATCTGCATGCCCCTATATCTGAGTTTTCACTCAGGTGCACGGCCACTTTCGGCACACGAATGACGGCCATTCACTGCGAATGGCTCGGCCAAGCAAGGCAACGTCAATTTTTGAGTACGACCGCCACCAACTGGGAAGAAACCGCTGGTGTCGACATACTTTGTTGTGGTCTATTCAGTGTCCAGATTTTTTTTTTCCTCTCGCGAAAAATGCCTGCCGCTAAAACGAAGCTGTGCTTGCTTCGAGATATATTTTCTAGGCATGCACCTAGCCGAAAGTTTTGTCGTGGTGACCAAATAATTTTGGAACGAGCACAACAAGGAGCGACCATCACGTCACGCCCCGGCAGCGAGGAAGGCCGTGTTGCTGGCGAGGGTCCTGGCTTCGAGCCCAACTCGGCATGAGCATGACTCACAGTGGTGAGGCTTGAGTCGGCGGCCAGGTGATTCCTTCGTCTTCAGCCTGTGTGCGCACCCCGGAGCAACGATCCGCAACCTGCCTTCACAAGCGCCTGGCTCTTCCTCACTTCACACCTCCACGGTTCACATCAACAAGTGCTCTGTGGGTACCCTATAAGATCGACCAATCATAAAAAAAGGGGGGTTGTCTGTAAAGTCGGTTTACGGGCGATAATTTTACGTGATAACGGCATAAGAAAACATTGATGAAAAATTGCATACTTTTTAATTTTCAAATATTATTTACAGGTTTTTGCAAATTTAATTTAAATAATTTGTTTAAATATAATCACGAACAATTAGTTAAAAAGCCCACCTTAACCTGTTTGCTATTATAGAAGATTTTCTCGCACGGTGGTTGGCCGGTTCTTGCACGCTCGGCTCAGGCGGAACGTGACACTTTCTCGTGCGTGCAGCCGGCGTTCATCGATTTATAAGACGTCATCACGTCAAAAAACATTTACACGACTCTCTCTCTCTCTCTCTCTCTCTCTCTCAACAAACGTTAAGATCCACAACTCATGACATGTCGCGGTTCATTTAAATTTCGAACTTAAAATATTAATGCTAAGAGTAACAACATGTGGTATTGCCAGCAAACAAAAAGGCAAAAATATTTTTTAAAAGTTATTTTTCTGTAAGCGGGATGATAAGCGCGACGCTCGCTGGTGCTTCTAGCGCGTTATCGCCTCTAAGCGCAAGGCTCTGAACTGGCGCGTAGTTTTCTAATCGTCCATAGGACAACTGCGAAATTTGAGCGGTGACCGTAACATTACATGGCATAGAAAATAAGACAAAGGTATAGTGCCAAGTCCCTTGAGAGTGATTTCAAGAATCTGTACCGGCAGTTTTATGCTTAAAAATTACTCTGAAAACACGCCATTTTAGACATTTCAACAACTCTTCTAAAATTACAGTTCAAAAACTTAATCCGGAACCAAACCTTTTCGGCCCTCAGCGAATTCTTAAATGCTTTTCGTAACCAGATCTCACTCGGATATCTAGAGTAGTTTTAGTGGTTTTGAAATCGCGTTGATTTTCTGAAGCTCTGCGCGCCGCGTGTGTGCCTTAAACAGTACCGTTCAAAAACTGAGCAAGATGGCGCAGAGGCTAGACACCGGACTCGCATTCAAAGGTCGCGTATTTGGATCTCGATTCGGCCGTTCCAGTTTTGGCATCGCACGGCTCACGCGAGCATCTCAGGGCAATGGCCGGGCCTCGGTCTGTTCCTGCTCACAGATTCCTGCGCTGTGTCGCTCTGTGTCGCTGCGTCGCCGTCTGTGCTCACCTCGCTGTCGCCGAGCCGCCATGTTGAATCTCTTATGTTTATCCTCATTCATATCATTCATCTCGAGACCACCCTCGCATCTGTTTTTTTTTCTCTCACAAATATTTTCAACAGATATTTATTATCTAAGTGTAATATATCGCACAAGTTTACGTAATCATTATCACTTGCGTGACTTTTCTTACACCCATCGTATGACACTTAATGAATGACAGTTGAAAATATTTGTTACAAAAGAACAACTGCGACGGAGGAATCATTTTAAAATTTCAGAAAAATCTGTTAAATAATAGAAATGACTAGAAAATAAAAAAAAATTTGGTTGTCTGTAAAGTCGGTTTACGGACGATAGTTTAACGTGACAACGTCATAAAAAAACATTGATGAAATGATTAAATACTTTTATGAATAAAATTTAATCATTTTTATTGAATTATCATTATTTTGTATGGATACAAAGAAGGAGTGAAAGGAAATCTACAATTTAATTGATAAATTTACTTTTATTTGCACTCATTAATTCAAATATGTTTATTACTTTAACGAAGAGATTATTTTAACTATAACTTTTATACATGTTTGCTATTTAACTTCTTCCAATCTGTGTTATTCTGTTAAGGATAGGACGATGACAGGAAAAGTAGGAAACGAATGGGAGAGTTTCAAGTTTAATGTGCCTCGAAAAAGTCAAATCGATGGTTGTTCCAACCGAGTGGAAGAGAGATAGATGTGGCGCAAGCGTACAATGAGCGTAACGGGACACAGCGTAACGGGACAATGTGCGTTACGGGACACTTTTTCGTGCGTGCAGCCGGCGTTCGTCGATTTATTAGACGTTGTCACGTCAAAAAACTGTTGCATGACCCAAGTAAAAAAAAAAGAAAGAAACAACTCAAGCCGCCACTAGCACGTGAAAGCGAGAGTAGGCCACATTATTACGCACGAATAAAGCGCTGAAACCCGCGGATATCAAACCCCGCAGCTAACTGCTGTTTTATTGATATTGCGCGCCGCAGCTGCGGACTCACGTATCGCGAGCTCGGGAAGTCGTTGGCGGCGTTATTGGACTTCAGATCTACCAGAAACCAGCACGCAGGCGATTACGCAGGAAAAGTTGTCGAATGTAATCTGTTGCCATGGCGACCGGTTCAGCGCAGAACTCTCAAGCAGGCCTGCGTCCTCGCCTTGGCGATTACTGACGACTTCCCTGATGATGTTGTCTCCTGCGGTGCCTCGTCGACATGTCGGGTCACCGGGTCTGCGCTGGGAGAAACTGTCGCCTTGAGTTCACGCGGGGACGCACCACAGCGCTAGAACACTGCTGTGTACCACAACGCCGAATTACCACAACACCGAAATACACTAACGCCAAAAAATGTCGTTGCAGGACTGCCACAAAGGTTAGGTTAGACTAGGTTAGGTTAGACTAGGTTAGGTTAGACTAGGTTAGGTTAGACTAGGTTAGGTTAGGCTAGGCTAGGATAGGCTAGGTTAGGTTAGACTAGGTTAGGTTAGGCTAGGTTAGGTTAGGCTAGGCTAGGATAGGCTAGGTTAGGTTAGACTAGGTTAGGTTAGACTAGGTTAGGTAAGACTAGGTTAGTTTAGGCTAGGCTAGGATAGGCTAGGTTAAGTTAGGTTAGGTTATATTACGCTAGGTTAGGTTATGTAAGGTTAGGTTTTATTGTGGTATTTCGGCGTTAAGGTACATTCAAGAAACACACACAAATTCATTCAGTTTTTATTTCGGCGTTGTGGTACACAGCAGTTTTCTAGCTGTCGGCGTTGTGGTCAATTTTGACATTCGGCGTTATGGTATTTCGGCGTTGTGGTAACGACCCGTCCACACTCGAACTGGTTACAAGCTGATCAGTGTTTACTTACATTCAACTTGAACCAAAAATACCGATTGGAAGTATTAAGTCTCGCTTTCACACTCATTGCTGGGCACTTGTATTTTGATGCCATTATTTTTGTTTCAACAGAGTTCCTCATATATTAAACACGTTATTTGCTATTTAAAAAAAGGCAGGTAAATAATACTTATAAAATTTGGCTGAATAATAGTGCCATGGTCCCACACATGAAATATTTCTTAATAAAGATTGAAATTAACAAAAATTAATACAACATGATTGATGAAGGCAAACCGTAACAAAACATTCAAAAACTTGCCAAGCCAACAACGAAAATACTATTATTGCTTCCACGTGATGCTTATCCTGCTTACAACGGAGCCCAAAACTCTGTAGGTCGTAGTCCGAAGCAGTTTCTCTGAATATTCAATTATCTGGAACTAATTTTTTTTCGTAGATTTGCGTTATTTCCTAACAACGTGTGGCTGGCAATGAGACCACGTATCTCAGCCAACAACGGTCGAGTTTTGGAGAAGAACCGCGCATTCACTCCTTGCAGGTCTTTCGAGCTCTCGCCACTACAACAACGTTCATTGAGACATCCACTTCTACTCGCTCAGGAATAGAGGAAAGCATGCAACTTGTTTTGTATAGGATATCTTATTTAAATAAATGTTGAAACTGTTTGGAAATTTCACCAGAGAACAGAGTTTTTTTAAACTTTTAAATGTGTAATTTCGGAAAAAGTAATTTTGAACTGTGGATTTTAAACTGATAAAACACCAGTCTATCCCGTTGAAATGAAAATGCGCAATTAAAACCCCAATGTCCTATATCTACTTCAAAAGTTATCTCGTAAGAACTGCAGGTCTGCATTCGCTGGCCACAAAGACGAAGAAACAACTATCGAAAGTGCGTAGTTCAACCTTAAAGTCTTCCTACCCGGTTCAGGGTCGCTTAATCCGAAGGGCCTCTCTGGTTAAGTTATTTTTATGTAAAAGTAAACAAAATTAACAAGGTCGATTTTTCCATGCGTGTCTTATGCTCATTCGGCCTTCGGACTCTGTGACGCAGACGGACAATAAATATAGTTTTCGTGTAATATAAAGAACATAGTTTTAGCTAGGTATATTTCTGATATTTACCCTCAAACAATGAACAAATAGACAAAGTAGCATGTCTAAGTGCTTATTTTTGACGTTTATGTAAGTTGAAGACATCTACTCGAAATAATTAGACGTTTCCGAAAAAAATCCTATCAACCAAAACAACATTTGTTTAAGCGGCCCGCTTAGAAATTGAAGGTCTTTTCCCAAGATGTGAGCAGTTACATTTTTGGGGCAGTATTTTATTTTGTGTGAAATATAATGAAAATTAAAAGAAAGTCTTATTGGTATGAAAAGATCCAGTTTAACGCAGCCAAGTTTAATCTGTTTGTGTACTCTTGCAAACTTTTAAATTTTTTTTCTCTTATTTCCCACAAGTTGGTAAGACTGCAGCTCTCTTGCTCGAACGCGCGGAAGGAAGACTGTCTCCAGCTGTGACGTCACAGAGGCAACACTGTGCTTCGTGACGTCATCTCCACAAGTCTCACGTGACCTTTGTCGTGAGCTCGGCGTGGTAACAAGGGAAGTTCACTGCTGAACTGCCCCAAGTTCGCAGAGAACGTCGTCGCTATCATGGTGACTCCAGCGCTGGAAGTACCGAAACATACGATGCAAGCTTGAGTAATTGCTAGGCGACTTCCAAATGTGGACTTCGATCGCCAGGTCGCATCACCACGCCGCCGGTGTTTATAGTTCGCTCAGTGCTTATCCTCACCATCGGTTTTCATTTGGGAGCAGTGCTTCCTATCTCCTAGCGCGCCACATGTGACATTTCACGTTTTCACGTCTGGTGTTCCCATTAAGACTGTAATGAAGTTCGGTTATCTGAAAAATCTCTACTCGGGCATTGCCATGGTCGTGAAACTTCCCGATTAGAGATATTCCACTGTAGAAGGAAATACTGAATAAGTAGCAGGGCCGTAGCCAGGATTTTGTGAAGGAGAGGTTCCAGTATAACCATTATAAATACATTACTACGAGTATTACGTATTTTTTCTTCATGACTGAATTTTAAAAGAAAATTGATTGTCACATTAAAAAATCATGGAATAGTGGACGTTTATAACTCCGAAGCTTAAACATAGAAATTTAAGTAGTGATTTTTTTTTGAGAAAAGAAAACTGAACAGTTTATATTTTGTTTTATATTCAACTGTGTATAATGCTTTTATCTTAAGTAAATTGTTTGATGATTTCGTTAAAACATGAGAGGGCGTTGCCACCATCTTGTTTTCAATAATTGATACTAGGAGCACTAGTGTCACATTGTATACACATCATATGCCATCATATGTGTATAGACAAAGTGTATCCGAACCAGGAGACCTTTGATGATGCCTGCTATATATTTCAAACAAAAATGACATTTCAAGCAGACAAGAGTCTCCTGTCAAACCTACATTATGGATATAATATATTACAAGCAACTATCTTAGCATGTTTTACGCATACCTACTATAGGACCCTGAAAAATTCTTTACGCTTAGATCAATAACAAGAAGTTTTGATCCATTAAATATTTAGTCCTGTCTACAGATTTGACTACGCACATTTAACAAAAAGACGAACATCGACACGAACATTCAACTCGATAAGATACGATCGCCAATATGCGGTAGGATACGGAAGTATCAGGCTCCAACTGCTCTAATTGCATTTGGATCCAACCGCATTTGGATGCAACTGATTTAAATTGTACTTTGCTCAAACTTGCCCCCATAGCTGAAATGGCTTTATAATTACTCTCCATTGGTAAATATTTTTTTATCTTTAAGATATTGACTACAAAAGTAGCCTTGCAAAGTGGCTACAAATGTAACCTAGGTACAAATGTAACCTGTAAACAAATGTAACCTAGCTAAAATTGTAGCCTGGATAAAAATATAACCTGCATACAGATGTAGACTAACTACAAATGTAGCTGTGTAGCCTTGTAGCCATGTAGCCCAGATACAAAAGTAGCTGATGTGGACTTATAGCGTTGTAGCCCGGCTACAAATATAGCCGCGTAGCCTTGTAGCCAAGCTACAAATGTGTAGTCGTGTAGTTTTGTATCCATGTAGTCTAGCTAAAACTGTAGTAGTGAAGCCTAAATTCAAATGTAGCCTGGCTACAAATGTAACCTTGTAGCCTGGCTTTAAATGTAGCCATGGCCTGACTACAAATGTTCGATTCCCGGTGGGGTAAAATCTTGTGTTGACTTAAAGAGTGTTCGTGTTTTCAAAAGTAATATCTGATTACACCTGGCACGAGTTACTTTGTAAAAAAATTGGTTGTCTGTAAAGTCGGGTTACGGACGATAGTTTAACATGACATCATAACAAAACATTGATGAAATTATTGCACACTTTTATCAATAAAATTGAATCATTTTCATTTTAATAATAAAAGAATAAATACTTGAAATTATACTAGTAATCAGATTTTTAAAATGCAAGAATAATTAACCTTTATTGCCGAAATTGTTGTTGTAATAAGCAATGAAAACCACATTAACTTTTCACTTCACATTATAAACAGTCGATGAAACAGTTGACGTATAGATGACTTGTAATTAATTTTAAAAACTGGCGTTTAGCTATAAAGTTTAAATATAATGATGAACAAGTTTTCATATAAATAAACTGTAATCAAATATCTTTCATTAATGATATAAATCACCATATTTTTTTAGTCAATTGTAACATAACCTATTATTACTGTACTCGCCGACAGCGTAACAGAACAATAAGCGTAACGGGACACCGCGCAACGGGACAATTATCGTAACGGGACACCGCGTAACGTAACAATGTGAGTAACGGGACACTTTTTCGTGCGTGCAGCCAGCGTTGTTCGATTTATTAGACGTTTTCACGTCAATAAACCAAATGTAGCTAAAACATTCATAACTCGTTATTTTGTAAAAGCAGTCGCGTTTTATATGGGATGTGAAAAGCTCTCTCACGGTCGCAAGATAAGGATGACTTTGACACACATCAAGGGGAAGGGAAAACGTTTTGCTTGCTAGTGTTTCCCAACGTGTTTTAAGGCATAGTAATTAAATAAATAATGAATGCGTTTGTTTGAATCCAACTCATTAAAATAATATAAAATTTCATTTCGTTACAGGCTTCCGACGAATAAACAAAATTCTGAATTCGTATCGTATCTGATAACGAAAAAAAAGCATGCAGAGATAATTTTCACAATAATATCAAGAAGCACACAAAGAACTAAAAATAAGTCTTGCCAAGAATAATCGAGAGCACACGGAGAACACCAAACAAATATTGACAGGTTCAAATAGAGCCCCGTGGTGAAATCCAACTGTAGACATATAAAATCCAACTTGCATTTGGCTAGACGCGGGAAAGCTCCGACGCAGGCGTGCTGTACGGGTTGGCAGAGACACCGGTGACTGATCTCGCACAAGGCAGGCGACTGGTGGCGCCTGGTCGCGGGCAACCCTCCACGCAGGTGAGCCATGCGGGACAACCACGCTCTAGTGACTAACCTTGCGCGTGGCTAGCGGCTGGTGGCGCCTGGTCGCGGGCAACCCTCCACGCAGGTGAGCCATGCGGGACAACCACGCTCTAGTGACTAACCTTGCGCGTGGCTAGCGGCTGGTGGCGCCTGGTCGCGGGCAACCCTCCACGCAGGTGAGCTGTGCGGGACAACCACGCTCTAGTGACTAACCTTGCGCATGGCTAGCGGCTGGTGGCGCCTGGTCACGGGCAACCCTCCACGCAGGTGAGCTGTGCGGGACAACCACGCTCTAGTGACTAACCTTGCGCATGGCTAGCGGCTAGTAGCGCCTGATCGCGTGCAACCCTCCACGCAGGTGAGCTGTGCGGGACAACCACGCTCTAGTGACTAACATTGCGCATGGCTAGCGGCTAGTAGCGCCTGGTCGCAGACAACCCTACACGCAGGTAAGCCATGCGGGACAACCACGCTCTAGTGACTAACCTTGCGCATGGCTAGCGGCTAGTAGCGCCTGGTCGCATGCAACCCTCCACGCAGGTGAGCCATGCGGGACAACCACGCTCTAGTGACTAACCTTGCGCATGGCTAGCGGCTAGTAGCGCCTGGTCGCGGGCAACCCTCCACGCAGGTGAGCTGTGCGGGACAACCACGCTCTAGTGACTAACCTTGCGCATGGCTAGCGGCTAGTAGCGCCTGATCGCGTGCAACCCTCCACGCAGGTGAGCTGTGCGGGACAACCACGCTCTAGTGACTAACCTTGCGCATGGCTAGCGGCTAGTAGCGCCTGGTCGCGGGCAACCCTCCACGCAGGTGAGCTGTGTGGGACAACCACGCTCTAGTGAATAACCTTGCGCATGGCTAGCGGCTGGTGGCGCCTGGTCGCGGGCAACCCTCCACGCAGGTGAGCTGTGCGGGACAACCACGCTCTAGTGACTAACATTGCGCATGGCTAGCGGCTAGTAGCGCCTGGTCGCGGACAACCCTCCACGCAGGTGAGCCATGCGGGACAACCACGCTCTAGTGACTAACCTTGCGCATGGCTAGCGGCTAGTAGCGCCTGGTCGCGGGCAACCCTCCACGCAGGTGAGCCATGCGGGACAACCACGCTCTAGTGACTAACCTTGCGCATGGCTAGCGGCTAGTAGCGCCTGATCGCGTGCAACCCTCCACGCAGGTGAGCTGTGCGGGACAACCACGCTCTAGTGACTAACCTTGCGCATGGCTAGCGGCTAGTAGCGCCTGGTCGCGGGCAACCCTCCACGCAGGTGAGCTGTGCGGGACAACCACGCTCTAGCGACTAACCTTGCGCATGGCTAGCGGCTAGTAGCGCCTGATCGCGTGCAACCCTCCACGCAGGAGAGCTGTGCGGGACAACCACGCTCTAGTGACTAACCTTGCGCATGGCTAGCGGCTAGTAGCGCCTGGTCGCGGGCAACCCTCCACGCAGGTGAGCTGTGCGGGACAACCACGCTCTAGTGACTAACCTTGCGCATGGCTAGCGGCTAGTAGCGCCTTGTCGCGGGCAACCCTCCACGCAGGTGAGCCATGCGGGACAACCACGCTCTAGTGACTAACCTTGCGCATGGCTAGCGGCTAGTAGCGCCTGGTCGCGGGCAACCCTCCACGCAGGTGAGCTGTGCGGGACAACCACGCTCTAGTGACTAACCTTGCGCATGGCTAGCGGCTAGTAGCGCCTGGTCGCGGGCAACCCTCCACGCAGGTGAGCCATGCGGGACAACCACGCTCTAGTGACTAACCTTGCGCATGGCTAGCGGCTAGTAGCGCCTGGTCGCGGGCAACCTACCACGCAGGTGAGCTGTGCGGGACAACCACGCTCTAGTGACTAACCTTGCGCATGGCTAGCGGCTAGTAGCGCCTGGTCGCGGGCAACCCTCCACGCAGGTGAGCCATGCGGGACAACTACGCTCTAGTGACTAACCTTGCGCATGGCTACCGGCTAGTAGCGCCTGGTCGCGGGCAACCCTCCACGCAGGTGAGCTGTGCGGGACAACCACGCTCTAGTGACTAACCTTGCGCATGGCTAGCGGCTAGTAGCGCCTGATCGCGTGCAACCCTCCACGCAGGTGAGCTGTGCGGGACAACCACGCTCTAGTGACTAACCTTGCGCATGGCTAGCGGCTAGTAGCGCCTGGTCGCGGGCAACCCTCCACGCAGGTGAGCTGTGTGGGACAACCACGCTCTAGTGACTAACCTTGCGCGTGGCTAGCGGCTGGTGGCGCCTGGTCGCGGGCAACCCTCCACGCAGGTGAGCTGTGCGGGACAACCACGCTCTAGTGACTAACCTTGCGCATGGCTAGCGGCTGGTGGCGCATGGTCGCGGGCAACCCTCCACGCAAGTGAGCTGTGCGGGACAACCACGCTCTAGTGACTAACCTTGCACATGGCTAGCGTAATGTGGCGCCTAGTCGTGGGCAACCCTCCACGCAAGCATGTGGCGCGGGACAGCCGCTCACCCGTGACTAAACTTGTAAATGGCTGGGGGCTGATGGTGCCTGGACGTGGGCAACCATCCACGTTGGTGTCCTTCGCAGGTTAGAAACGACAGCAATGATTCACCTCAATTATTGCTTTAGGTGTCTTGGCACAGGCAACCCTCCACGCAGGCGTGCTGCGCGGGCAGAGAGACACCAGTGACTCACCTCACTCACGGCTGGTGGCGCCTGGGTACAATCAACCCTCCACGCAGGCGTGCTGCGCGGGCAGAGCGCTACCAGTGACTCACCTCACTCACGGCTGGCGGCGCCTGGGTACAGGCAACCCTCCACGCAGGCGTGCTGCACGGGCAGAGCGCTACCAGTGACTCACCTCACTCACGGCTGGCGGCGCCTGGGTACCGGCAACCCTCCACGCAGGCGTGCTGGGCGGGCAGAGCGCTACCAGTGACTCACCTCACTCACGGCTGGCGGCGCCTGGGTACAGGCAACCCTCCACGCAGGCGTGCTGCGCGGGCAGAGAGCTACCAGTGACTCACCTCACTCACGGCTGGTGGCGCCTGGGTACAGGCAACCCTCCACGCAGGCGTGCTGCGCAGGCAGAGAGACACCAGTGACTCACCTCACTCACGGCTGGCGGCGCCTGGGTACAGGCAACCCTCCACGCAGGCGTGCTGCCCGGGCAGAGCGCTACCAGTGACTCACCTCACTCATGGCTGGCGGCGCCTGGGTACAGGCAACCCTCCACGCAGGCGTGCTGCGCGGGCAGAGAGACACCAGTGACTCACCTCACTCACGGCTGGTGGCGCCTGGGTACAGGCAACCCTCCACGCAGGCGTGCTGCGCGGGCAGAGCGCTACCAGTGACTCACCTCACTCACGGCTGGCGGCGCCTGGGTACAGGCAACCCTCCACGCAGGCGTGCTGCGTGGGCAGAGAGACACCAGTGACTCACCTCACTCACGGCTGGCGGCGCCTGGGTACAGGCAACCCTCCACGCAGGCGTGCTGCGCGGGCAGAGCGCTACCAGTGACTCACCTCACTCATGGCTGGCGGCGCCTGGGTACAGGCAACCCTCCACGCAGGCGTGCTGCGCGGGCAGAGCGCCACCAGTGACTCACCTCACTCACGGCTGGCGGCGCCTGGGTACAGGCAACCCTCCACGCAGGCGTGCTGCGCGGGCAGAGCGCTACCAGTGACTCACCTCACTCATGGCTGGCGGCGCCTGGGTAGAGGCAACCCTCCACGCAGGCGTGCTGCGCGGGCAGAGCGCCACCAGTGACTCACCTCACTCACGGCTGGCGGCGCCTGGGTACAGGCAACCCTCCACGCAGGCGTGCTGCGCGGGCAGAGAGACACCAGTGACTTACCTCACTCACGGCTGGCGGCGCCTGGGTACAGGCAACCCTCCACGCAGACGTGCTGGGCGGGCAGAGCGCTACCAGTGACTCACCTCACTCACGGCTGGCGGCGCCTGGGTACAGGCAACCCTCCACGCAGGCGTGCTGCGCGGGCAGAGCGCCACCAGTGACTCACCTCACTCACGGCTGGCGGCGCCTGGTTACAGGCAACCCTCCACGCAGGCGTGCTGCGCGGGCAGTGCGCCACCAGTGACTCACCTCACTCACGGCTGGCGGCGCCTGGGTACAGGCAACCCTCCACGCAGGCGTGCTGCGCGGGCAGAGCGCTACCAGTGACTCACCTCACTCATGGCTGGCGGCGCCTGGGTACAGGCAACCCTCCACGCAGGCGTGCTGCGCGGGCAGAGAGACACCAGTGACTCACCTCACTCACGGCTGGCGGCGCCTGGGTACAGGCAACTCTCCACGCAGACGTGCTGGGCGGGCAGAGCGCTACCAGTGACTCACCTCACTCACGGCTGGCGGCGCCTGGGTACAGGCAACTCTCCACGCAGACGTGCTGGGCGGGCAGAGCGCTACCAGTGACTTACCTCACTCACGGCTGGCGGCGCCTGGGTACAGGCAACTCTCCACGCAGACGTGCTGGGCGGGCAGAGCGCTACCAATGACTCACCTCACTCACGGCTGGCGGCGCCTGGGTACAGGCAACCCTCCACGCAGGCGTGCTGCGCGGGCAGAGCGCTACCAGTGACTCACCTCACTCACGGCTGGCGGCGCCTGGGTACAGGCAACCCTCCACGCAGGCGTGCTGCGCGGGCAGAGAGACACCAGTGACTCACCTCACTCACGGCTGGCGGCGCCTGGGTACAGGCAACTCTCCACGCAGGCGTGCTGGGCGGGACAACCACGCTCTAGTGACTAACCTTGCGCATGGCTAGCGGCTAGTAGCGCCTGATCGCGTGCAACCCTCCACGCAGGTGAGCTGTGCGGGACAACCACGCTCTAGTGACTAACCTTGCGCATGGCTAGAGGCTAGTAGCGCCTGGTCGCGGGCAACCCTCCACGCAGGTGAGCTGTGCGGGACAACCACGCTCTAGTGACTAACCTTGCGCATGGCTAGCGGCTAGTAGCGCCTGGTCGCGGGCAACCCTCCACGCAGGTGAGCCATGCGGGACAACCACGCTCTAGTGACTAACCTTGCGCATGGCTAGCGGCTAGTAGCGACTGGTCGCGGGCAACCTACCACGCAGGTGAGCTGTGCGGGACAACCACGCTCTAGTGACTAACCTTGCGCATGGCTAGCGGCTAGTAGCGCCTGGTCGCGGGCAACCCTCCACGCAGGTGAGCCATGCGGGACAACTACGCTCTAGTGACTAACCTTGCGCATGGTTACCGGCTAGTAGCGCCTGGTCGCGGGCAACCCTCCACGCAGGTGAGCTGTGCGGGACAACCACGCTCTAGTGACTAACCTTGCGCATGGCTAGCGGCTAGTAGCGCCTGATCGCGTGCAACCCTCCACGCAGGTGAGCTGTGCGGGACAACCACGCTCTAGTGACTAACCTTGCGCATGGCTAGCGGCTAGTAGCGCCTGGTCGCGGGCAACCCTCCACGCAGGTGAGCTGTGTGGGACAACCACGCTCTAGTGACTAACCTTGCGCGTGGCTAGCGGCTGGTGGCGCCTGGTCGCGGGCAACCCTCCACGCAGGTGAGCTGTGCGGGACAACCACGCTCTAGTGACTAACCTTGCGCATGGCTAGCGGCTGGTGGCGCATGGTCGCGGGCAACCCTCCACGCAGGTGAGCTGTGCGGGACAACCACGCTCTAGTGACTAACCTTGCACATGGCTAGCGTAATGTGGCGCCTAGTCGTGGGCAACCCTCCACGCAAGCATGTGGCGCGGGACAGCCGCTCACCCGTGACTAAACTTGTAAATGGCTGGGGGCTGATGGTGCCTGGACGTGGGCAACCATCCACGTTGGTGTCCTTCGCAGGTTAGAAACGACAGCAATGATTCACCTCAATTATTGCTTTAGGTGTCTTGGCACAGGCAACCCTCCACGCAGGCGTGCTGCGCGGGCAGAGAGACACCAATGACTCACCTCACTCACGGCTGGTGGCGCCTGGGTACAGGCAACCCTCCACGCAGGCGTGCTGCGCGGGCAGAGCGCTACCAGTGACTCACCTCACTCACGGCTGGCGGCGCCTGGGTACAGGCAACCCTCCACGCAGGCGTGCTGCGTGGGCAGAGAGACACCAGTGACTCACCTCACTCACGGCTGGCGGCGCCTGGGTACAGGCAACCCTCCACGCAGGCGTGCTGCGCGGGCAGAGAGACACCAGTGACTCACCTCACTCACGGCTGGTGGCGCCTGGGTACAGGCAACCCTCCACGCAGGCGTGCTGCGCGGGCAGAGCGCCACCAGTGACTCACCTCACTCACGGCTGGCGGCGCCTGGGTACAGGCAACCCTCCACGCAGGCGTGCTGCGTGGGCAGAGAGACACCAGTGACTCACCTCACTCACGGCTGGTGGCGCCTGGGTACAGGCAACCCTCCACGCAGGCGTGCTGCGCGGGCAGAGCGCTACCAGTGACTCACCTCACTCATGGCTGGCGGCGCCTGGGTACAGGCAACCCTCCACGCAGGCGTGCTGCGCGGGCAGAGCGCTACCAGTGACTCACCTCACTCATGGCTGGCGGCGCCTGGGTACAGGCAACCCTCCACGCAGGCGTGCTGCGCGGGCAGAGCGCTACCAGTGACTCACCTCACTCACGGCTGGCGGCGCCTGGGTACCGGCAACCCTCCACGCAGGCGTGCTGCGCGGGCAGAGCGCCACCAGTGACTCACCTCACTCACGGCTGGCGGCGCCTGGGTACAGGCAACCCTCCACGCAGGCGTGCTGCGCGGGCAGAGCGCTACCAGTGACTCACCTCACTCATGGCTGGCGGCGCCTGGGTACAGGCAACCCTCCACGCAGGCGTGCTGCGCGGGCAGAGCGCTACCAGTGACTCACCTCACTCACGGCTGGCGGCGCCTGGGTACAGGCAACCCTCCACGCAGGCGTGCTGCGCGGGCAGAGAGACACCAGTGACTCACCTCACTCACGGCTGGCGGCGCCTGGGTACAGGCAACTCTCCACGCAGGCGTGCTGGGCGGGCAGAGCGCTACCAGTGACTCACCTCACTCATGGCTGGCGGCGCCTGGGTACCGGCAACCCTCCACGCAGGCGTGCTGCGCGGGCATAGAGACACCAGTGACTCACCTCGATCATGGCTCTCTGCTGCGCGGAGGACGCGGGAGTGGAGCGGCTAGGCGTCTGGCTCGGCTGGCAGCGGCGGCTTCACTGAGCGCCCTGCGCGCAAACCACATTATCGATTGATATGTGACGTTATGAGAAGGGCGCGAGGAGGGTTGTCCGGGAGGAGGAGGGGGGGGGGCCGTTTTTATTGGCGGGGAAACAATAGCGCGGCGGCGGAGGGGCGGGTCCCCAGCCCGAGTGATGGGTGGCTTTCAATTTTTCAGTAGAGGGGAGATTTCAGGGCCGCCTCGACGCGACTGTGCGTTCACGACCAGAAACAATCCCCGGCCCTTTTCCCCGGGCGCGCTAATTACAACCGCCGTCGCCGTCAGCGCCTCTGTGAGACGTCTTCCTTCCGTCGCTAGCCCTGGGCTGTCACCGCCTGGTGGAGCCTAGAGGCGGTTGGATGGCTGCCTGGTCCACATCGGCCAATCGCCCTGCAGTGACCGCCTTGTCTTCACGTCCTGACTCGACACTCGCTCGCCTGAAGACTGGTCACCGCACTGAATTAAGAATATAAACTTTACATACGGAAGTCGAGAGTGACGTGCTGAGATGAATTAATCGTTGGCTTGATTAAGTGTAATAATTAATTGAACACTGGCAAAAAACGCACTATCATAATGATTATCTTTTTAATTAACAAACACGAAATGTTGTCACAAAAAATTTTAAACGAGTACAAAATATATCGGGTTAAATTCTTGCTTAAGAAATGAGAGTGAATAACATTTTGAAACGTAAGCTTAAATTTAAAGTAAAACATGTATTACACGTTGATATCCAGAAGGCATGCAGTAGATATTTATGAAAGATAGATCAACACCGACAGCATTCAAATGATAAAACTTTTGCGTTTAAATTGCTCTTGCAATTGTGACTGAGGTCCAACATATCTGCGAATGTTCAAGAACACCAAAAGTGTTGAGCGAATAATTTTTGTTATGCCACAATGTCGCTCATGACTACGAGGCACAAAATGACGTCACTTGGCTTCACTACTGCCTTTAAGTTGTTTTGTTGTGCAATATGTGCCTTGTATGCAAGTCTTATTTCGATATGGCCTTAAAAGTTTTTATTTATAAACTTTGTTGATTGCAGGCATGACGTGGCCATTTAAGAAGAATCACTTATAAACTATAGAATTACGTCGCAGAGCTACGAAGTTTATGTTTCACTAATTCTATAGGAAATATGGAGCATGATATTAGAGTGTATTATTTACTGGCGTGCATTATCGAGCAGGCTTATAACAACAACCACATCAACAATTTCAATAGCGCATTTTGGCGAAACATTATATTAGGTACTGACAACAACAGGCTTTCTAGCGGGGTATGCAAATTGTTAGTTTGATACCGGCCGACTGTAATAAAAGTTGTTTTCCTTACACAATGTATGCCAATGGCGGTGCGTCTCAATGCGTAGCTTCCTTTCATATCAGTAAGACACGTTCCAAGCCTGATTAAATGCAACCGTTAGAAATACTCACCCACACGCTGTTAAGCCAACCAACAAACTGCACTGCATTTACATCAGACTATGTTTCACTTGTTTACTTTTCACGTTGTTTCTGCTGCTGCACCGCGTAGGAACAATGTGTGAAGCTTAAACCTTACTGCAATGCAAAGAACGTGCAAGTTTTGCGTTGCATCTTGCGACATCAAAATTGAACTGTGTCCCTTATTTGTAAATGTACCTAAATGGTTGGCTAGCAGCCCATGCCCACTTAGATGAGCACAGAGTGCGATAATGAATAATGGAGATGACCACCGTGCAACGGTTGGCTAGAATGTGGTGCACGAGTAGTTCTAGGAATGCGGTTCAGGTATCTACACATGCAGCGAATTCAAAAACCTAAACCCTTAAGTTGTGTCTTGTAACACCAGCCTTAGGAGCAATTTGACTCAAGCCTAGCTCTTACCGAACGCGAACGGTGAAAACGAGTGCAGAATAAAATCTAGAGCTCGACTGTGTTTCAACCTTCCTGGAAACCATCTTCAAACCAAGCAAAATATATGGGTTCGTATTTATGTACTCGCGTTAGAAGTTATACTTACTTGGCATAATAAAACACTAACTTTAGTCTTGCATACAAATTAATTAATAGAAATATGTATATTAAAAAAATTCAGCCTCCGTATGTTTGTGCTCGCAAAACTCGAAAAGTAGTCGCTCGATTGACTTGAAATTTTGACACAACGTTGTATTTAAATGCGCAAGTGTTTTTATAGTAAAATTTAAAAAAAAAGTAAATTTTTTGGAAAGTACGTTATTTTCAAAGTAAGAAGCATGAATTTTGACATTATGGTGTTCGATTATAAATAAACATATACCGGTCTAAGCGTTTTTCAAGAAAATAATACGCTTTTTATTAGAATTTGTATACGCTAATATGTAGTTTAGAACCTAATGATCTCAGGAAGGTCTAGCGAGAAAGGAGATTATACTCTTAACGGAATGAATATAATACATTCATAATATTCTCCTTAGAATGCGCGCGTGAAAAAAATTGCGTTTGCCGACGTCTTTTGTTTTCGCCTGCCATAGTACGCGTTTTAAGAGTTGGCTCACAAGAAGTCATTAGAAGCATTATAAGATACAGTAAAAGACTTGAGAATTAATCAAGATAAACTTGGTGGGGCAGTATTGTTACTATCCGGTGAATTCAGGTAAATGCTTCCAGTTATACCTCACTGAACACCAGTCGATGAATTGCATGCATGTTTGAAATGTTAAACATTTTGGAGCACAGTCAAAAATGAATTTAACAACAAATGTGAGAGTTTAGCTTCAAACCGACTCAACAGCTAACATATTTTCAAGACAATTATTCGAGGTCGATATCTGCCCTGTACCTACAAATCCAGAAACAGGAAAAATCCCCTTCCCATCTAATTTTTTTGCAATATCGTGAATTTAAAAGAAGAATTGGTAGATAAGGTTTTCCAAAGCATCGAAACAAATGATCGAAATCACAAATGTTTAAACAGAAGAACTATTCTAACGACTAAAAACGTCGACGTATACGATATGAACATCATTCATTCTAAACAGAATCGCAGGTGAAACAGAGGCATACAAACACTTTTACTCCGTGATAAACCAAAGTGAAATAATGAATTTTTCAACTGAATTTCTTTATTCACTCGATGATACCGGATTGCCGTCATACATTCTGAATCTGAATATTGGAGTGCCGATTATATTACTCCGAAACATCAGTCAGGGAAAGATATGTAATGGCATACAATTGTTGTTAAAAAAAAATAATTGGTTGTCTGTAAAGTCGGTTTACGGACGATATTTTAACGTGAAAACGTCATAACAAAACATTAATGAAATTATTGCACACTTTTATGAATAAAATTGAATCATTTATATTGAATTATCACTATTTTGTATGGATACAAAGAAGGCGTGAAATGAAATCTACAATTTAATTGATAAATTTACTTTTATATGCACTCATTAATTCAAATATGTTTATTACTTTAACGAAGAGATTATTTTAACTATAACTTTTATACATGTTTGCTATTTAACTTCTTCCAATCTGTGTTATTCTGTTAAGGATAGGACGATGATAGGAAAAGTAGGAAACTAATGGGAGTGTTTCAAGTTTAATGTGCCTCGAAAAAGTCAAATCGATGGTTGTTCCAATCGATTGGAAGAGAGATAGATGCGGCGCAAGAGTACAATGAGCGTAACGAGACACAACGTAACGGGACAATGTGTGTAACGGGACACTTTTTCGTGCGTGCAGACAGCGTTCATCGATTTATTAGACGTTGTCACGTCAAAATGTTGAAAAATATTATTTGCTGTAGCAATTCTGATTGGACCTCACAGAGGTATTGACGCACTACTTCCACGAATACCACTCATTCCGACCGACGTAGCGTTCGAGTTCAAACGGGTTCAATTTCCAATACGCCTTGCATTCGTTGTGACAACCAATAAAACGCGAGGGCAATCTTTGCAAGTGTGCGGTTTGCTTTTATAAACGACTGCTTCTCTCAGGGAAATCCAGAGTCGGTGGACCATCTGATCTTTATGCTTGTGCAGAAAACAGACAAACAAAAAATGTAATCCATCCACTAGCTTTGAAATTTAAAAAAAATATGAATTTATGTGGAAAATTTTTTTTTTCTCCTTTTCGTTTCAAGCCACAGCAACGCAAAACAGGATATTAAATTGAACAATGTGTTTCCTCTGTGAATATATGTTCGCAAGAATAGTTTGATTTACTTTCCTACTCATTTCATTTCAGACCGAGCCACAGCGAAGCGTAGCCGGGTTTAGCTAGTAAGATAATAAAATGACTGGAGTGATTTTATACATACGGTTGTCAAAGTATAAATTCTATAAAATTAATTTTTTTTAATTTCCAGCACTCAATATAAACACATGTATACAATTATTTAACTTAGTAAAAGAATCTAAGTAGATTTTAATTAATATTGGAAATAAATAAATATGCCGAATATTTAGTTTAATTTATTAATTTTAATTATTCATTAAAAATAATGTAACAATATATAATTTATAATGCACCCAAATTATACATACAAGAACATGACTTCACTTAAGTAGATAAATAAACCTGAAAAAGTTTATAAATACAGTTTCTATCACTAATATTCACAATAAATAAATGTTTTAAATTATATGGACCAGTATTCAATACCAATAAATAAAGTATAAGATTTAAAAGCACATTTATATAATTTTTATTTATAGGTAGTATTTTTTTTTGTATGCATCCCTTTTATAATCCTGTGAAACTTTCGTTGCATGGTGCACGCGCATCGTAAAAAATCACTCTCATAATTTTTTTCATAACGCGCCTAAAGAAGTATAAACGCTGTTAATATATTGGAAGCATATAAACAATATCATTTTAACACAAAAGTATTTGTAGCAACTCATGGGTGCCTATTTCTTTTTGGAAATATTTTGTAAACTTGTATAAAGTCCTGGGACATTTTAAGAACTTAATGTAGCCGATATAATGTCCTTTGTGATCGTCAATATTCAAAAAAGATCGAGTTAACATTTTCTCATATTCTATGCAGCGAAAATATTTTCATGTCTTTTAACTTAATGCATCCAGCCGCCTGCGCCTGAGTAAAGCGACAACGGGATATCTCATTCTTGGAATACAAGTTATATTTACTACGTAACATGCAGGCTTCTCATGACCGAGAATTATTAAAATACATAGATATATTTTACATATTTATATGGCGTACACCAGTGGAACAAGTTGGTGCAAATAACACGAAAAATTGGCGGAACAGCTCGACAGACTAGAATCTCTAGACGTGAACATCGAACCTACAAACCATAAACAACAAATCCCGTTTAAGACAAAAGTTACTTGCCATGACACACGCAATTGGATGGCAAAAACACACCACTAACACGCGAAAATTAAACGTGAACAAGGTAGGTACTCAACGTAATCATTGGCGTCATCCATAAGCAATTGCAAACACGCAAAGCAACACAAACGCAGTTCTCATCGAGGATTCACAATAATACCAGACTAGCATACTGACAAAAGACACAAATGTAAACTGGCTCACGCAGATGGCACCCATGGCACGCAAAATAACGCGGAGACGTAAAAACTAAGAAAAACACAAACGGGCTGGCGACCATCCCGCAAAGTTTTAAGCGTGTCCAAAACACAAGAAGAAGTTACTAATTAGACCCAGGGCCGGTGCAATGTAAATTGGCGCCCTAGACGAAAACCTTTATGTCCCCCCCCCCCCCCAACACCAGACACCCCAAAAAAAATTTCCCTTGTCTCAAAATACATCACGTAAGCCTAAGATTTTGTCAACAATCAAATGTAAGTAGGCTTGTGTTTTTTTTTTACTTTTTTACTTATTACTATTACAAATCATAAACAGGTCACCGTTGACTTTAAATAATTACTTATATCAATATAAACATTCCAAACTAATACAAAAATTCATTTTCATCTAGTTTCAATAATCGTTAAACATATGATATGAGCTGTTATGTGTCGTGCTGCGCCGCCCCCAGCTACTTGGCGCCCTGGGCGGTTGCCTAGTTCGCCTGTATGGACGCGCCGGCCCTGATTAGACCACAGCAATCCTGACTGCCTCAGTAACGAACCCGCACGATACAACAGAATAGATAATAGTTGCGTGCATGCGCTCAGAAAAATAGTGCCAAAAAAACTACAGCAGCTGTAGAAAAAACCCGACAGATTATCAAGCAACTATCATAAGCGTCACAAAACGACATGTTGCTGAAAGAAAGCCATACAGCAGTTCAAAATATGTGTAATAGAAATTGTTACTAGTTGTATGGTAACTTTTTCCCTAGGTTGGCAATCAGAATTTAAATACTTTTAGTAGCTGCTTTTAATTTCCATCTAATAATTTTAGTAATGTGAATTTTTATATGTTAGTTTTATAGGTCTGGTTGAATAATTCTTTTTGTGTAAGTTTTAAATACTGTTATTTTTCTTGTTGTAATTTGCGATTTCCCAAGGCACGCCTGCTAAATATTCCCGCTTCGGTTGTTTTCGGAACGAGCCGAGTGCACCCGAAGACACGGACGAGGAACAAACGAGCAGCGGCAGAGTGTGTACCGGCGGGAAGCCTTCATTTCACAGACGAGAGAGCCACACCCGAAGTTCCCCGAAGTTCATGCTCGCTTTTTTTTCCCGTACCACAACAAGTGTATTTATTTGGGATGTAGCTTACTCATACGTAATACGCCGTTCTATCTCATTGTTTAAACCGGTGTGGCATTAAATTTTGCGGTCGATTAGGATAGGTTAGCTACATTATAAATACTTTAACAATTTGTGGATGGGTGGTTATATTAGGTAAGTATAGCTACATTAAAAATACTGTAAAATCATTTTATGGTTGCTTAGCAAATAACTTTTTAATAAATGTAGCTATCCAGGGCTAGGAAACAGTTTACATGATTTCACAGTATCTTTAATGTAGCTATCCTAACCAAATCAACCGTCTGCAATGTTTTAAAATATTTATAATGTAGCTAACCTAACCTAATTGACCATTAGTTATCATGAGTTGTCCAAAATAAACATTCACGGAATATGGAGCGTCCCGAGAATATTTGTGGAAGACAAAGACTTGCTACATTTTATACGATATTAAAAATATACAAATCCACGAAGTACGTTTCTTCAATTAGGTATTTTCCTCTAAACACAATTACAAATAAATACCGTTGCCTTGTTTGTGGTCTTTCCTTTTATCAACACCGCCATATTTATTTACAATGAACAAAAAAAAAACCGAAGATGCACGATCGGGCGTTAGGCTCTCTCGTCTGTGAGATGGCGGCTTCCCGTGTACCGGCGGCCAGGGACTTGTAATGTCGCCGGCATTACGGGCCCTGGACCCAGGATCGGAGACACCCCTCCCCCCCCCCCCCCCAATTTTACTGTCAGGTGCTACATTATAATTGCATGGTTATCTCTTACCTGCACTCGTTTTGACGTGATAACGTATTATAAATCGATGAACGCCGGCTGCACGCACGAAAAATTGTCGCGTTCCGCCTGAGCCGAGCGTGCAAGAACCGGCCAACCACCGTGCGAGAAAGTCTTCTATAATGTCAAACAGATTAAGGAGGGCTTTTTAACTAATTATTGTTCATGATTATATTTAAAAAATTAATTTAAATTGAATTTGCAAAAAACTGTAAATAATATTTGAAAATTAAAAAGTATGCAATTTTTCATTAATGTTTTCTAATAAAGTTATCACTAGAGACAGGAAAAATTCGCGGGTTCATTTCGCGATAGGCTAGAATCCAAGTGCGTGTAACGTATTGCCGCTTCAGTGATTGGAACACAGTTTGCCTGAAGGACTGTGAGCCAATGAATGGCCCTCAACGTAAGAAGTATCGAATCATAAGCATCCCAGTTAGCAGTTGTCACGAGTCAGTAGCCAATGAGCTGGTGTAATATTCCCGCGTACATAGAGGATCGTGGAGTCCATCCTAGAGGTCATTCAAACCGCGAATTTTTCCAGTCCCTAGTTATCACGTAAAATTATCGTCCATAATCCGACTTTACAGACAACCCCCTTTTTAAACTTTAAAATAACCACAGCGAGTATGTATGTCCAGGAAGCCTAAGATGTCCATCAATTTCTGTCCCTGCCCGAACACGCCCGAATATTCACCTTCGGCCAACCTCGGGTTTATTTATATCTATATATTTATATTTCTCTGTTTATTTTAATGTAGCTATACTAACCTAACTAACCGTCCATAGTGTTTTAAAGTGTTTTAAGTAGCTAACCTAACCGACCACTTTTAATTTTTGAATTCATTTTTCCTGCGCGATTGTTTAATTTTTTTCCTAACCTAACTAAAACTAGGTGTATTTTGGAGGGGTCCGGGTTAGGGGAGGGACCTAGGTGCGTCTCAGGCCGAAGCCTATACACCTAGTCATGCTGGGATTAGCCATGCAGGGAGAGGGTCACATGCATCATGTGCTAGGAGGGGATTGGCCAGCCATGGCAGCGATTGGCGCCATGACTAACTCCCCTCACTCTTAAATCTAGACTATAACTAGAGATAGGTTGGGCCCAAGTAAAACCTGCATAGAAACAGGGAAAACCCTGGGCACATTCATGCGGGATGCAAATTGGCATGCATTACGTGTAGGAATTTACAGGAGACAGAGGATGGTCTGGATGAAGTGTTGGACAGAGTAGAAAAGAGTCTACCATGCGGGGGTTGGGCACTTGGACTCGTGGTCCGCTTTGAATTTTATTTGTATCTGAAACTTGAAGGCGAGGAACTCACACCTGGAGTCACGAGGGAGGGAAGCCTTTTTTTCACAGACGAGAGAGCCAAAACCCGAAGTTCCCCGAAGTTCATGCTTTTCCCCCGTATCTTTAATGTAACTATCCTAACCAAATCAACCGTCCACAATGTATTTATAATGTAGCTAACCTAACCTAATTGACCATTAGTATCCTTTTATCAACACCGCCATATTTATTTACAATGAACAAAAAAAAAAATTGGTTGTCTGTAAAGTCGGTTTACGGACGATAGTTTAACGTGACAACGTCATAACAAAACATTGATGAAATGATTGCATACTTTTATGAATGAAATTGAATCATTTTTATTGAATTATCACTATTTTGTATGGATACAAAGATGGAGTGAAATGAAATCTACAATTTAATTGAAAAATTTACTTTTATTTGCACTCATTAATTCAAATATGTTTATTACTTTAACGAACAGATTATTTTAACTATAACATTTATACATGTTTGCTATTTAACTTCTTCCAATCTGTGTTATTCTGTTAAGGATAGGACGATGATAGGAAAAGTAGGAAACGAAGGGGAGTGTTTCAAGTTTAATGTGCCTTGAAAAAGTCAAATCGATGGTTGTTCCAATCGAGTGGAAGAGAGATAGATGCGGCGCAAGCGTACAATGAGCGTAACGGGACACAGCGTAACGTGACAATGTGCGTAACGGGACACTTTTTCGTGCGTGCAACCGGCGTTCATCGATTTATTAGACGTTGTCACGTCCAAAAAAAACCCGAAGATGCACGATCGGGCGTCAGGAACGGAAAACACGCAAATTCTCAAGGACGGATTTCAGTGTGACGAAACATGCTGTAGCTTCGAATGGGACAGCTACGAGATTTAACACGTGTAGATTGGTTCCCGAATTTTTCTACGGACGTTCATATCGTTTGCGAACAATTATGAATAAGTTGTCTTCCAAACGGAAAATTGTCTGAGCGATTATATTAAATTATATTTTTCGCCTTTACAAACTGAGACTAAATGGAAACAGTTAAATGGACAGGCAGTGTGATTCGGGGTTTTGTGAAAATATGGTGTGCACAAACAGTAAATTTCAAGTCTAACAATTAATGTTATTATTAATTACGAATTATACGTAATTAAAGTCTAAAAAGGTGCGCTAAAAAGATAGTTGGGCAAGAAAGGCCTTATGAACTTTGATGTAGGAGCGCTCCATTAAAATTGTAGTATTTTAGATAATGTGTTAGACTACTATTTTTTTTTATTATTTAGCCTAGTAATGGAATAAGAAGTTTTATTTTTACATCTAGTATTGTATTAACGTGAGATTGTCTTAACTTTATTATGCAATTCTGAGGCATGTATTTTAGTATTTTAGTTACAATATTTTTATAATTATTTGTAGGTATGTATATGTATATATATAAGGGTAATTATAAAGTCCGTGAAACATTTAAAAAAATCGGTACAGTGAAATGGCTAAGAATTATGTAAGAAATTATATACCACGTGAAAGAAAAACTGTCAAAGTTTTTTTTTTCACTAGTCCACCTTGTGTCACACGACACACATCTAATCGATAGTCCAATTCTGCCCATACCCGACCCAGAATATCGGGAGTGATGGTAAGAGCAGCTGCTACGATGCAGTGTCTCAATTCGTCCAGGTTCTGTGGTAGAGGTGGAACATAAACACCATCCTTGATGTATCCCCACAAGAAAAATCGCAAGGTGTCAAGTCCGGTGATCGTGGTGGCCACGGGAGTAGCACTTGGTCAGCGGTCGCCCCACGGCCCATCCAGCGATGTGGCAACGTCTCATTCAGATAATCTCGTACCACATTGTGGTAATGCGGTGGAGCACCATCTTGTTGGAAGATGAAGTACCTGCTATCAGCTTCAAGTTACAATATTTGTATAATTATTTGTATGTATTTATGTATGTATGTATGTATATATGTATGTTTGTATGTTTGTATGTATATATATATACATACATACATATATACACACATATATATATATGGTTGTTATGAAGGATACGAACTTTAGAAAAGTTTTAAAAGGTTTAACATGTGCATAAAAAAGGCATTTTTAAAGTATCTCGCAACACCTATGGGTTGTTACACGATTGTAATTGATTTTAATAAACTACAGAAAGTTAGCTTGAAGTTTAAATGGTTTGTTTTCTTTTTATTATCGCTACCCATTAGAAGCGTTTCCATAAGATTTTTATGATGACGGGTTGGACAAATGTTTGTAATCTCACATCGCATGCTCAAGGGGGTGGGGACTCGGGTTTCGAGGAAGCGAGTGTAGACAGCTTGTTTCGGGCAGCTGTGTGACTGGCCCTCTTGGTAGCGTGCGCGTGGGGAATGTTTGTCGGCCTTGACCGTGAAAGTGTGTCAAGGTCGTGGACAAAATTAAACCGCCTCGTGACGAGTACTCTAATACGAACATAGCTCAAAAAAAATTTGGTTGTCTGTAAAGTTGGTTTACGGACGATAGTTTAACGTGACGACGTCATAACAAAACATTGATGAAATGATTGCATACTTTTATGAATAAAATTGAATAATTTTTATTGAATTATCACTATTTTGTATGGATACAAAGAAGGAGTGAAATGAAATATACAATTTAATTGATAAATTTACTTTTATTTGCACTCATTAATTCAAATCTGTTTATTACTTTAACGAAGAGATTATTTTAACTATATTAACTTTTATACATGTTTGCTATTTAACTTCTTCCAATCTGTGTTATTCTGTTAAGGATAGGACGATGATAGGAAAAGTAGGAAACGAATGGGAGTGTTTCAAGTTTAATGTGCCTCGAAAAAGTCAAATAGATGGATGTTCCAATCGAGTGGAAGAGAGATAGATGCGGCCCAAGCGTACAATGAGTGTAACGGGACACAGCGTAACGGGACAATGTGCGTTACGGGACACTTTTTCGTGCGTGCAGCCGGCGTTCATCGATTTATTAGAGGTTGTCACGTCAAAAAAAAACAGTATACGTGATGAAAGTGAAACTTCTTTGGTGATTTAAGCCTCGACTCGTAAGCATACCGTAAAGGGTTAAACAGCAGAGCGGGAGAAAAAGAGAGAAAGAAAACAGTTTCGGTTCACTGTGCTGCCATTTGGATTATGTAGTGCTCCTGCAAATTTTTACACATTAATGGAACTCATGTTGCAGGGCTTTGACTTGGAAATCATGGCTAGTATACCTGGATGATTTTATTGCTTTGAGAATTACTGTGAATGAGCTTCTCCAGGAATTTTGAACAGGTTTCTACATGCACGACACAAGTTAAGCCCTTAGAATTGCTTCTTGTTCCAACATGAGGCAACATTTCTAGGTCTTGTGGTATCGCAAGATGGAGTGCGAACAGGCCCTGAATAGATCAATTCTGTTAAGGATTGGCCTCAACCCAAAAACAAATATGAGGAGTTCCTAAAGATGTTTGCACCCACTATTGGGAATTCGTGCCTCGGTTCGCAGTTATTGTAGACCACTGCATCAGCTGACTAAGGAAAAAAGAGGTTTTTTTGGACTTCTGGGTGTGAAGCTGTCTTTCAGAACCTTAAGGAGGCCATGTGTTCTAGCCCCGTACTCGCCTACCCCAATCAGCAGGGAGAGTATATCCTTGACACAGATACAAGTGGAGATGGGCTAAGCGCTGTATATTCCCAGGTTCAGGATGGAAGCGAACAAGTCATCATTTACTACAGCAAAGCTTCATCTAAGCCCGAACCCAAATATTGTGTCACAAGAAATTAACTTCTAGCTTTAGTCAAGTCCATGTAGCATTTCCATAACTATTTATATGGGGGAAAAAAATTCATTTTACACGCTGGCCATGCTGCATTTTTTGGATGTTGCAGTTCAAGAACCCAGATGGACAACTCGCTAGGCGAATTAAAACAGAAAGAGCAGTATTGAAAAATAAATACAATTTGAACACATGTATTCAAAAAAATTTGGCACTAACATACTTACATAGGTATGGGCTTACAGAATTCGCCATAGGCGGCGTAGCTTCTCACACAGTAACATATGTCTTCACTGACAGTTTGAAAATATTTTTAATATTCTGTGAAAGGAGGGGGGGGGGGGGGGGGAGTATATCCACTATACAGGATGTCCGTGAAAGACCGCACGTTTTTTTTTTTGGGATCAGATAGAGAATAAATTTCTGAGACAGGAAGTCTTTGCCGATTTTTGATCTGACCCATAAATTAGTAATTAATTAAAATAGTTAACCAATGATGAGCGCACTCTAAGAGAAAGAAGAAGGGGGGGGGGGGAGACTGTGCTTACCGGGTGGTCGGGGGGGGGGGGGGGAAGTGAGAGAGAGAGAGAGAGAGAGAGAAAAGCGCGAGGTACTACTGCTTACTGTCTCTCACGGCACGCCAAGAGTATAAGGGGACAAGTTCTTATTAATTATTAATTTTTCTAATGAATTTCCTGCATCCTAATTTAACTCCCCTTGTAGACCGTAGGGCCTATCATGATGCACATTTGGTTCATAACTTTTATACTTATAAATTCAGTTACTGATATCTTCTTGACAATACCGGCTTGAGAATTTCCCAATTTAATAATGAAAATGAGTGGGTTTTTGACCCGCATATACTGCCGGCGATCATGTGTGTATAAGCACAGCGCAGACGATGGTGGTCCTTTGTTACTGGCTACGACAGTGCAAGGATCATATATAGTTGTATTATCTGACATATAAGTCTAGTAATAGTCTATTATTGTAAACACAATGGCATATTTACCATATTTGATGGAAGATGTACCATTGCTAGTGCAGACCCCAATGACAACAGCGTCAACAACTACACAGAACTCGATTAAATGTGTACCATTGACATCGGGGATCTGATGGCAGCGACAACGATAATGGCGATGCAGATCCTGATGGAAGAGTAACATCATCGTCTGGAACACTGATGGCAGCGATGACAATGGCGGTGCAGATTCCAATGGAAGGAGTAGCATCAACATCAAAGATCTTGATGAAAAGTGTAGCATCACATACAGCACTAGAGAAGACTTTAACGCATCCAGTGTCACATGCAGAGGAAATGACTATGTTATCTGCATCAACTAGTTTGACTATGGTGAACCTATGGCCACTGTAGGAGCATCTACGATAGCTAAGCACCAATGCAGTCACTGTGAAAAGATGTTTTCGAACAACAGTAATGCTCGTAAACACGAAAAAGAGAGACTGTGCTAGGAATCTTTCTTACAAAATGTTTGGCTGTAAAAAATATCGCAAGTAATTTTCCAGAAAGATAAGTCGAAAAGACACTTGAAGACATGCAAAGGCCCTGCTGCGCAGCAGAAAGTAAAGGTTTTGCTGCAACAGCAATGCATTGATGTGCATAAGAGTACACCATGAATTGGCAAAACTGCAGTAACATAAGCAGTTGGTTCGGGTCTAAAATGTTTGTCTTAATTGACTAGGCACCTTTGCAGCTCTTGTGATTATATATTACTGTTTAGCCTTTGCGACACGTCTCTCTATTTGACTTTCTATTCGTTCCAAAGGCCATTTGCATGAAGAACTGGTACAATATTGTTTTACTTCTACTGCAAACGTATTCTCTGCATTTGGAATGGTCACCATAAACACCATTCAAAAACCATTCTTTAAGTGTTTCATGAGTTTGTCCACACAATTCCCCCCCCCCCCCACAAATGTTGAATGGTGCCTCTTGCTGCAGCTGTAAGGCAAGTAATTACAGGTTTCAGTAGCTTCCTGGCTTCTGGCGAGAAAGTCTTGTCTGCACCGAGGTTGCGCAGATGATGGGTGTAATTTCTGACAATGATTAGCAGGGGTCAAGAGTTCTGCACGTTCAGTTAACCTACAAGTCATCTCTAGATACAGTGCTTGTATGTTGTATACTGCCCAAATTTTGGCCTACATTCATGCAATAAGCTGAAAACTTTGTGGTCTTGTTTTGTCCCAATTTTTGTACCATAAATGTTGTTTCGCTTCCTTTTGTTCTACAGTGACTAGTTTACATACACAACAGTTTTTATTCCTGACACCCATAAAGACAAGCTTTCTTGTATTTTAGCCTATTATGACTGGCAAAAAAAATTTACAGATTTATTAAAGTTCTGTCATGACTAGGGATGTAAGGGAACGAACAAATGAAATGTCGGAGTGGGCGCCACCACGTGATGTGGGCACGTGGACCCGGCGGAGACTCTCTTCAGGGCGTGACGTGACCCGTGTAGGGCTAGGCTCGGTTCCCTTAGCACGCGATATCGTTACAGTGGGCTCTTCAGGCGTCCCACACACCTCGAGGTTCAGGAGCAGGGACACGTGGTCACTCGACTAAAAATAACACGTTCGACGTACTCCTTTTATTCCAGCAACGTTACAACACGTCTCCAATCGCGCTACACCTACATAGGGGAACCTGGCCTAAAATGACATACTACTTTTTAAATGCCCAATAATTAAACATATATATTTCTTAGATGAATGCGGGCTGTGTTCTATGACAGACAAACATATTACACATCACTTGTACTCATTAAACTATTTTAATTTAACTCGCATCATAAAATTAAAGTCACATGAAGAAAAAGTACCATATGTCATTTTACCCTAGTATGTGTGGCTAAAATGACACACTAGTTTAAGGCTTACACACATCACAAATGAATTGCTTTGCAGTTTTGGAAAGACCAGCACATTCGTTATGAGCCCACATATTACACGTTGAACGCTTTAACCATGTTTCTCCTGGCTTCGAGCGGCTATACAAATCGTTACAATATAAGCATGGAGTATCTTCATCGTCGTTATCTATTTCAATGTCAGAATCTTCTTGAGTGACTTGAAAAGAAATATTCTTCTTGGCACGTATTGCAGATCATCGTATTTCAACTGCTTTATTTTCTGCCAATTTATTCTTCATTTCGTCAATGTTAGGGGTGCTTGTTAACACTTGAGTCCCTTCATGGTGTCTTCTCTTCGACTTGGATCGTGGTCCAGAGGGCACTGGGGAAATATCACTTGGCGTTATAGATAGGCCTGTCTGCAGTTTTCCTTGGCATGATTTGAACGAATTAGATGGAATAGCCAAGGGTTCTTCTCCGTGAGTTTTTGAAGCATTGTTCATTGCTGGTTCTTCTATAGGCCTTTGTGAAGAAGGATCAAGTAAATTTTTAAAAGACTTTTCACTGACAACATTTGTTTCATTTATTCTTTCTGGCTCATCTGTAGTTGCAGCAGGGCCAAAAAGAAAATCTGGAAATATATCAGGATCAATTGGCTAGATTCCTGTGTTTGCAAGTCCTGAGAGCGCATTGTGGTTCGTTGCAGCTTTTCCATAAGCTTCAGCAAACAAACGAGCTACCTGATATTGGGAAATCACCCTTCCTGGATGGCACTTCAACCACTTTGCAACTGCTTGATCATAATATGTTTTCAGAGGACCATAGAAAGAAACATCTAGAGCTTGAAGACGGTGGGTGCAATGAGGAGGAAAGAAAAGCATAACTATTCCATGATCCTTTGCAAATTTTAAAACTTCAATGTTCTTATGGCTTGAATGTCCGTCTACCAAAAGTAGAACTTTGTTTTGAAGGCTGGGATTTGTAAAAGCTTTAAAGTGTTGCATCCACTTAAGAAATACTTCACCAGTCATCCAACCTGATTCCTGAGCTATTCCCAGAGTGCCAGTGGGTGCACCATCAAGCAGTTATTCTTTCTAATTCTTCCGAGCAAATATCAAAGCTGGAGGAATGTAATTGCCAGTGGAACACATACAAACTACACATGTTACATGCTGTCCTCGTTCAGCACTTCTGACTGCTCCAACCTGTTTTCTTCCTTTAGTAGCAAAGTCTTTTTGAGGTTTCTGCACTGTTGACAGTCCAGACTCATCAAAATTCCATATTCTGGTAGGATGAATGTTGTGTTCAGTAATGACATGATCAAAAGTTTTGAAGAAATTGGCAATCTGTGGTTTATTGAATACCTGAGCACGAGCTGCTGACGTAGCTTCAGAACGTCTTAATGCTATGTCTGGATGCCTCTTCCTGAAGCCTCTAAGCCAGTCCCATCCGGCCATTTCATCCTTTGAACTGAACCTATGTGCGATGCCATTTCTCTCTGCTAGTTGGAAGGCCAATTTTCTCACTTCATTGCAGGTTAACCCAAAAAAGTCTGGTCTCTAGCAACTTAATACGCCTCAAAGTTCTCGTTCCATTTCAAATGTAAATGTTGACTTGTAATGGCCCAATCCCTTCTGAGTACCCGAAACTTGTTTATTCTTGTCTGCTGTTCTTCGTCGCAGGGTAGCTTGTGGAACACCGAAGTTTTTGGCTGCTTTAAGCCATCCCATTTCATTTTTGTTGACAGCATCAATGGCATGCTGCATTTGAATTTCATCCCATGACTGTCGATCTGTTTTGCGTGTGTATTTACCAACTATACTGCCCTGAAACATAAGGTCAAAGTAGAAAAAGCTTTTATATATATATATATATATATATATATATATATATATATATGGACACCCTCACTAAAAATTACTTTATCAGGCAAGCAGATGTGGCAGCATCGCTAGCATTTACAATAATGGCGCACAAGTTGGACTGCCCTACGTTCAAAAACTAGTGTATCTAGTTGCTATAATTATGCTTGGAGTTAGAAATGTTCTTGTCAGTGTGCTTTGGCATGTATTTCTGTAATATTTTTTTTGTGCTGTGACATAAACAAATAAAATTTGTTTCTTGTTTTAGAGGCTAAATAATTAATTGGTAAAAATTAATTATGCCATTAATGTAAATGTTTTTTTAAGCGAGTGAGTTATTTTTAAAAGTTTAACCTAGCATAAAATGACATACTGTGTGTAAAATGACATACTGTGTCATTTTGCCCTGCATGCCGATATGTCATTTTACCCACATTGCTACACTGCCACAAAGTTAATTTTTTGAGAACAAAGCAGCCATTTTAACCAAAGTTTGAAACCACACAAAGAAAGTGCCCTTGCGATCATACCATTTCTTTGCAACTTGACAACGAAAAAATTACAGCCAGTTACAATCTGAGAAAGGTTTAGCGCGCGATAGTTGGCACCGTTGTAGTTGCCATATTTTATAATTTTTTTTGATAAAGGCTACTGATACTGTAAAATTGCTTTATGTTAGTACTTATAATAAGACGTTAAATTATTTCCGCAATAGAAAAAACTTTGGTCCAAGGTGTATTCGAACCCGCGACAGTTAGATCTGAAACACCACGCCTTTAACCGCAAGACCACCAATTCCTCTTACGAATATTGCTTCAAGTGTACATTCTTATATAATATTTTTCTGCAGTAGTAAAGTTGAAATTATACAGCCAGATTGAAACTGATGATCTTTTAATAATTAATTTTATTTCTGTTTATTATATTTATTTTCCATTCCATTATATATTTTTAATTTTCAATTTCAAAAACAGTAGCAGGTAATATGGAGAACGACAGGCCAACGTGCTCTAATTTTCGTTTTCGGCAATATGCCACGCAGCATCTAGTTTTCAGTGACATTTTAGAAATATATACTTTTACTTTCAAATCCCATTATTACCACGAGACAATACAATACAATACAATACAATATGTAATTATAACAACTGGATATGTAATAAACTAAAGAGATCAAAACTTGTAATATTTTTTTTTCCCGATGTTGGTGAAACATGGTATGATCCAATTTTTAAGGATTCAGTTTGTCCTATCTACTGTCACCCCCCTGGCCCCGGGTGACGAACGGAAGCGACTGAAGAGGCCAGGGCAGCATGGCGGCCGGAAAGGGCTGGATTTACCGTTAGTCTCTCCTGTTATTTATTAATACATATTTTAACTAAAACAAAAACACTAAAAATTCTATAATAAAATCATACCAAGGTTTCGTTAATTATTTAAGTTGAGTATTGATTATTTTAATTATGATTATGGTTCAAACTAGTTGCGGGTAGTTCCATTGCCTGCCGCGTGGGGCGCTGCGCCGTCCTTACAACTAGCACTTAAAACATAAACACTTAGGGAATATTATTTAAAGAAAAGACAGGTAGGTAAACATAAAAATTGAATAATAAAATAAAAGGGGTCGTGGCACAGACTTTACTCCCGCCTCTTGTTGGTGCCTCACACGCACACACACACACCTGCACACGGGGCGGGAGGTTTGAAATAGAGGGTGGTGGTGAGAGGAGAGGGGTGGCGACGGCGTGAGGCACATCGGGCTTAGGGAGGGCGTAGCCCCGGTCGACGTCAGTTCATTTATTTTTGGGACTTTACCTCTAGTAGAGTGTACAGATGTTAAAAATGTATAGAAATAATGCCAGTATACTAAAATTAAATAATAACCACTGGTTTAAGACAAGTAAGTTCTCCAGTCACTATTTTCTGAGTGTAATATTTAAAAAGAAATTTTTAGATTTTAGATAACCAATCTTTCAAAAGTATGAATATTGCACACAGATAAATTTAGCTGCCTAAAATGAATGACAATGAAGCCTAAAGTTGGCAATAGCTATTCTATGCTATTTTTAAAACTCATTAATAAAAAAAAAATATTTTAAACAAATATATTCAAACATTCAGAAAGGACTTTGAAAAACCGGTCACAAAATATATCTGTATTTAAAAAAAATGTGAGTGAGTCTATCAGTATTTGCCAGAGATGTGTAAACATATAACCTCAGTAACCAGCAAATTCATGTTGCAAATAAACTTATAATATGAAACTCAAAACCCAAAATTTAATGAAGAATTCTTTAAAATTATGCCAAGCGTGATATATATACATATACACACACACACACATTTGAGGTAAAAATTGTAAAATTTTTTCTCTTATTGAAAACCTGGCTATAATTGTTTTAACAAGCTGGTAATAACCAATCTGGACCAAACCGAACCGAACCGAACCGAACCGAACCCAACCCAACCCGACCCAACCTAACCCAACCCAGGTTAGGTAAGTTAATTATTATTTATTTCCTACAATTTTTCTCAAAGCCAGTGCAATTTATGCACTTCGGGTAGTTTCAGAACAGTTACGATTATTTTATTTCATAAAATTTACCATACATGTCCACTTTTGAAACTCTCGCTCATTTTCCATAATTTAATTTTGATCATGCATGATGACCAACTGAAAAATCTTAAAAAATTTACATATAATATTTGAAACCAAGGTGGCATCTTTCCGTTTCTTTCTTAAAAATAGTGTTTGTATAGTTTTGAGTGGCAGGCGTTTGGCAACATTGATCTGACATCATCCGGGCCTGCGGCCCCTTTGAGTCCGAAATGCCACCACCATCTATTCAAACCTCCCGCTAGCGAGTGCGTGCGTGTGGGTGTGTGTTGGTCGCTCGGCAAGAGGGCGCTTAGCTGCAGTGCGCCGCACCCCTGAATGTAATTTAATAATAATTGTTAACCTTTGCTTTTCACCCCTAAACAGTGTCACGATGAGTCAGTCAAGTGGGTGTCTTTTGTTTTCTTAATATAATATTTTTTGTAATAAAGTAAGTGCAAGCACGGCCCAGGACGCTCCCTAGCGGGCGACGGCGGAACTAATATATAACTTTATTTAAACTAATTTCATGCATTAGTAATTATTACAGACGGTCTGGTCGTGGATGTGTGTATGTTAATTTTATAAAGAGTTCATGTTATTCTCTATAATAACCCGGGGCACGCAGTCGCAAAGATGTTAACGGTAATTGTGTTCGGCGCGAAGGGCGCCATGTTTCCTGCCGCGAGCGGACGTCTCTGCAGACACCCCAAGGACATCACCGTTGTCTCACCAATAAGTAGCTCTGTTAAATTAATTAATCTAAATTGATTTATTTTTCATCCTCGGGGCCTCTCTCGGTCGGTGGGGCTGTGTAATTATTAATTTTTATACTCTCAGGAGTTTTACCACCACCTTCGTTTTACGTAAAAGCTTGAGGCGGCCATGTGTGTGGTCCGCCTCCTCAACTTATACCGATTCGTGCCTCGGGCGTTTTAGCTGTGTAAAGGGAGGATTGTAGGAGGACGGGACGGATCAATAAAACCAACTTAATTGAGTCACGTGTCTTTGTGTTCGGGGGGGCCACGTGGGTCCTTAACCAGTCAGCGGCGTGTGGGACACCCTGAGAGCCCACTGCGGTTAGGTAGAAGCGTGCCCGACGCTGAGAGCGGGCTCGGTTAGGAACAGGTATTGAATTCGAGATCAGGAGGGCTAATATCTCGCCTCACACGGGCCACGTAACGCCCTGAGCAAGAGCCTCTAGCCGGGTCCACGTGCCCACTCATGTGGTGGCGCCCACTATTTCCACCACTAATTCAAAACATAACACTGGTACGCCCTCAGATCATTGCTTCTCCCATTTAGTTTGTTGTCAAACATAACTTAAAAATTCTGTAAAAATATTTACGTTCCTCAAAACTAAAAATAAATTAAATTTAAACTGTTTGATCACACAGAATACTCTATTCAATCAGAGTTTTATTTTAGCAGCGTTTAGGAATGAGTGTTGAATTTATGTTTCACAGATAAGTTTTAAGTGTGTTTTTGTGATATCTTTGTGCTTTGTCCGTCCAACATACGTGTGCAAAGTTGAGGTTTGTTGAGTGATGCAGATGGTGACCTCCCAGGAAGGAGCTGGCGTCACGCCGGCTGGCGTGTCATCCTCTTCCCCCTGCTCCCCCGGCCCATGTGCTGAAACCTCTCGTCCTCAATGTTTCCATTACAAAACAACTTGCTGTGTCTGTTTTTATAGATAAGAGTATCAACCTCATTGACTTTTTTTAAAGAATTAAACTCAGTCAAGAGTGTAGTGTGGTTGTTTAAGTGATTAAAAAAATAGCCTAAATATATCTATGTTACTTTAAATATTGTATCACATTATATTAACATCTTGAAGTATAAAAAATTAAAACTTTTAAAACCATAGCACTACTAACGTTTTCAAAATCTACAGTACGGTTTTTGACACTGTGATCACAAAAATTGTGCAAATTACGCAAAAATTCTTTTAGCATTTAAATGCCTATCTCGCGGCCAGACTTAATTTGGTTGAAGCCCGGCCTTAATCACATTGAACTAAAAATTTCTCATTAAAAATGTTAACTAATGTTTGTTTAGATTTTAGTTCCTTTTTGTACTGAATCACAGCATGCTAAAATTGAATAATCATTCACAGATTTACTGGACAAAGTGATGAAAAACAGGCAGTAAAACTAATATTTCTATTTTCTTTTACAAAAATGCACAAACTTTTTTCTTTGATTGAAAATAATTACAATCAAACCTGACTCACCTACATATTTAGTAAACCTACATCCCAGTTGTTGAGGTTAATCTTTTTTACAAGACATGGCATCATTGAACTATGAATAGTGTCTCTGTTTACATGTACATTAGACTACATGAACTTCAGTCAATCAGTAGTGTCAAATACTACCTAAAACATTTTTTTAGGGCTAAAACACCACGAACTTAACATTAAGAATTAATATTTTGGGTGTGTTTACAAGTTATTTCGAAACATGCATAACCTTACACTAGGGAAGTCAAACTTTGAATTGATTCATACAAAAAAAAACTTTTGTCATATAAAACATACTGCAATATACCTAACTCTAGTACAGCACGGCACTTGACTATACAAGCATAATAAACGTGTTTAATTTTACTCAGAATGGAATCTTTTACTTCCTTGTAAACCTGATATACAGGGTTTGTGGAGCAGTTCATTTATTTATAAAGGCATTTTGCATTAGTTTAGTAAATTAAAAAAAAAAGACCAAATATGGATGTACCAATGTAATGTTTAATTTTGAAGGAAAGGTGACCATAGTAAATGGACACAGTGCCAAAGACATTCTACTGCACTTTTCACTGTGGCATCTTTTTGTAGTAATTACTTACTAATAATTCATACTTTCGAAAATAATGAAACAATATATTGTATTTATTTTAAAATTGTTAATGAAATATATAAATGTAAAATACCTATGTTGTTTTATAATGTACCAGAGAAAAAGAAAATTTAATAGTAGTTTTCCTGCAATTAAATGTCAGTACAACTGAATAACATGCAATACATTAACATCAATAATCAATACACCTAAGTTTCCCCCTTCAAGTCTCTGCTATGCTGTTAAACCTGTTATCAATCATGTGAAATGTAAAATGGATCATTTAAAACACAAAATTAGTCACCAGTCAACAATTAACACTTAGGAAAATTACTTCAAAATGAAACTAGGTATGTGTATGGTTTTGATATGTAATGTTATTTAAAGAAAAATAGTTAGAATGAAATTTAAGGCAGCTGTGTTAGAAAATTGGAAAATGAATAAATAAACACATTTAAATTTGGTACAGACAGGATAATTTTATTCTGTATGAAAATAAATTTTTGTTTCTAAAACAGATTATCAAGACAAGTAAGCAAAATGCTTGTAACATAATATTATAATGACACTTTGATTTATAATATTTTCACAAACTTTTTAAATTTTAATCAAACCAACTATATTATTCAGTCTGTTGGTAAAAACTATGTTAAATGTTCCCAATATTTCAACTTTATTCATGAGCACATTTAGTTTGACTTAAAACTTATTGCAAAATTTTTGGTCACCGAAGCTTCAACAACTCTCCTTCCGTACACACTATAAATTTCAACATAAAAAATTAAAATGTACATTGAAAATGCATACATTATAGCATTACTTTTCACAAAAAGGTATGAAAAACAGCCAAATAAAGATGTATACAATCTTTGGCATTCATTCACAAAGTAGCAAATCTATTATTGTCAGTTTGCACACATTTTCCACATTCATGGCAATTGCTTATTAATATGGCAATGAGAATTTGACTAAATATAGCTTGACTGTGGCAAGACCATATCTTAAGTCAATAACATAAAATAAAGCAAATAATGGCACATGGCAAGGTTGGAGACTGCATCTCCATCTCACAGGCTCTGCTACCTCAGTTTGTGCTTGTCTTTGTGAGGCTCTAGGTAGATGGGAGTGACATTGGAAGGCTTGTATTTCCTGAAAGCAAACAACAAAACATACAACATACACAGGTATCAGTGTAGTGGTCTGGCAAAGGCTATCAGGGTCTGTATCACAGCTGCTCCACAGTGATTTCCACACGTGTAGGAAATGTGAAGAACATCTCTCTTGGCTGTAGGTTTTCCCGAGGTGCTCCATTATTTCCTACCAATCTCATTTCACAGAGGAGTGAAAATTAAATAATACATGCCAAACATTACACACATCATAATAAAGAAATGTTTACAAGAACATTAAAACTATCACTAGTAATGAGAGTTATTTCTGAGACAAATAATGCATCAATATACTATAAGAGTACACAAGTACAATTGGAAAACATTAAAAAAAATGAAGTTCAGAACTATAGTTTTCTTTTAAAGAAAGATCCTAAATCCTTTGTGGCAGATGAATGGTGTGAACCATTAAAAATTATCTTACTTCACTACGTAATTCAAACAAGTGTATCAATGATTTCCTTACAGAAAGTTAAATCACTACAATAAGAAGCAAATAGTTGGGATGATTGTTTTATTTTTATTTTTTTCCATATAAGTTTGATAATTTGTAAGCATTTGGCTGCAATACCTTTAGTATACCGTGTTTTCTCGCATAATCGTCGCACATTTTATTCTAAAATCAAGTTTGAAAAAAAATTTTTTGTTCAATAAAGTTATTCATAAAAACAAAACCCATTCATGGAAAGTACGTTTATTTAAAAAGGGAAGTATAAAAGAGCACGCCAAACAATTTAAATTAATAAGTCATACAACAAAAACCTTTATTCAACTTTAAATAGAAAAACATCTGTGAACCAAATGCAAGCCGAAGGAACGCGTAACTACCGTAGTAAACACGAAAGAATGCGGGCTATCAAATGTAGTTAACTCAGCACATGATAGAGAGCGCGCGTTGTATGCACTCGGTGAGATATCGATATTCGGCTACGTGCGCGCGCTCTATACGGGAAGCAACATAACCAAACATTATGATTGCAACGAGCACTGGCTAAAGTTTTGTACGGGATACACTGCAGCGACGCTGACGAACGGATGAAGGTTATAACGTTTAAAAAGTCTTTAAAAGATAATTTACACGTCAGACAACTTTGTATTTCCGTTAATTAAATAAGTGGTAATGTCCAAATATATATTAGATTTCTATTTTAAAATCCATTGTTTTATACGGAAAAAATACCCACACAAAGCGCTCGGAATCTAATAGCGGGACCAAAAACATTATGCGACGTTTACGCGATAGGTTTTTTTATATCCAAATTTTGACACCCTAAAATATGGGTGCGACGATTACACGCGTGCAACCATTATGCGATAAAAGAGGGTAATGCAAATAGAACCTTAGTAAAAAAGAAGTGAGGTTTACGTGAGAAAAACAGACACCCACATAAATTGTAGCTGTTATGTTAGAGAACTTGTTTACATGTAGCCTGTGTCTAACCAGAGTAGTTAATTGTTTGGCCAGTGAATTAGAATGGGTCTTCAATTCCAAAAATGCACAGGCTTAGGCAATGTCTTTGCATAAAATTAATGTTGTATAACCCCACTTATAAAACTGTTAAATAAAACTACTTTCATTACACCACACAAAATCATAAAACACAACATTTTGAATGGCTAAAAAATATAAAACATTTCCATCATACTACAATTTTTTATGCATTTGTTACAAACATAATCATGTCCACTGTTCCTCAAATGTGTAATTGATAATCTTGACTTTGAAGGGTTCTGTTAAATTATTTAATATTTTTAAAATGCTATTTACTATTTTGTCAACTAAAAAACCAGCAAAATACATCCATCAAAGTTGAGTCAAAAGTTTTCTGATAAAAGGCAGGCATTTGATCTACTTTAATCTAGTGATGGATGTCATGGACGTAAAAATTGCATGAAAACAACAGCTCAAAAATTGTGCCATGCATAAGTCAGTCTTCCAAATATGTATATCAGAATGGTGTGTGCAAACAAATCAATATTTTAGGTTGCCAACATTTGTATGATAAAATGATTTCTTTTTACAAGTTAAAGACCTACTGAAAATGTTTTGTATAATTACCAAATGTAGGATATATCTTAATGTTTAAAAGTTGTTTTAAACTGTAAAATGTTTGTAAGAATGTTTTAACATATAAAATGAGGACAAGTGGTAACAATTTACAAACCACCTATCACAATCCATTGCATTTAATAATTATAAAACACAAAAGTTTAATATAAACTGAAAATATAAGCACCTATAAGAAAAATTTGTTTGCATTGAAGTTGAAGATACTTACGCATATTCTGAGTTAGGAACTCCAATAACTAGCATCTCACGTCCTCTGATGTGCATTCTCCACATGCTCTTGTGATAGCCTCTTGCATCTAGGTCCCAAATTTTGAAGCACTGAAAAAGAATTTTAAACACATACACATTTTACTTATGCTGCACAAGTAAACAAACAATGAAATGAGCTTATCATCACTTTATCACTTGTGAGACTTCATCAGAGGTCATTTGCACATGATTTAAGTGCACAGTCTTCATTTAACATTTAATGTGACTATAAACAGAAGTGTACAAATAATGCCAAGTTATCAAACGGCTGCTGGAAATTAAAGTTCCGTGACCTCCAGCAAAGTTACTGTTTGTTTATTTTGGGACTTTTTCGTGACTTTCATGACCAGTCGTACAATTTCCTGACTTCAGTGTGAATTTTGGGAAGATCGTGATTGTTGACACCCTGGATGTAAAAGAGGTGGAAAAGCCAGTAGAAAATTCAGAAAGTTAAGGAGATGAATATGCTGGGTAATTTGTAATTAGGAAATTAGAGAGAAGGTGATTGTGAATATATGAGTTGGTTGTGGGAGGAGAGAGGCAGATGAGAGATGTAGATGAAGAGAATAAGGTAGGAGGGGAATGGGTGTGGAGTTGGAGAGGAGAGATTTAAGTTCATATCCCCCGGGGTAATGTTAGAGGTTAGTATGCTGGTGGACAGTGAAGAGGAAGGGAATCACCATTCTGTTTATCGTGCACAGTTGGAAATCAAACCAAGACCCTCCAAAGTTCATAAATTTTACTAAATTTCATAATATAAAACTCAACTGTTACTAAATACAAAATGTTTGATTTAAATATTGTCCTCTCTCTCGAACCTTCTAGAGATTAAAAAAGAGGATTCAAAATGGTTATCTCCTGTACTGACTAAGATTGATGATGGCTGATCCAAAATGATGACTACGATCAAGGTGAAGGGATAAAGTAATCCAAGATCACAGCTGTGACGTCATACAAGTAGATGGTCGCCTCTTGGCACCACACCCTGAACCTTGGGCTCTGCCATATTATATACTACTGCTATTACTGTCTTTATATACTAGCCTATTCTGTTCAAAGAAATACATACACGAGATTCAAGGCTACAAAAAAAAAACAGAATTATTTCAGTCCAAACAATTTACTAATACAAAATTTAATTTGTTTTCACACTGAATTTACTAACTTGAACTAATAAAGAGGTAAGTGGTACACATGTACTAAAATAAAGCATGACTTCAAATAAGAGAAGTCTTGTAACTAGCCCTGAAAAGGTCATGTAGGTGCAGAGTTTATAAAACTTTTCACTTCGAGTTCAACTCATCATTTATACTTTTAATAGCTTTACCCTTGGGGAAGATATTATTTAGATTATTATTTAAAATAAATAACTCAGTAAATGTTATGAAATATTAGTGAATTGATCTCAATTACCCAAAATGAACAAAAATTAAAAAATGATAATGTAATGAAATACAGTATTTTAATAGAACTTTCAGTTAGCCATTAACTGATAGCTGAAAATTACAATCTTAAAAGTATTACTAACATGCCATCCTCTTAGTACACATAGTTTACTAACAACAAATGCAAAAGAGCTATATGTAGTAACAAATTTATAGAAATAGCCTTTAAGCCAAAGTAAAAGTCATAAACATACAATAACCAACATGACCTCTGAGAGCAAGCCATAAGTAAAGGATTAGGCCAGCCTTTACAAACAGAAGAAAAAAATTATTTAATACATTAATGACACTTTCACAATACATTCTTGAGACTCATTAACTGTTAATAATAAAAAACTGGACTGGTTGAATACAAATTTAGCCACTATTTCAGTGTGAAAAAGACTGCACATTAAGAAAGCTACGAAGATATATGACCTAATATTAGCAGTAAAGAAAGAAATTTGTAACATCCTGGTATAAAAGATGAATTAAATTCACAGATGTGATTAGATTAAGATATTGCCCAGTTATTGAATCTCACAGTAATAAATTAAAGGCAAGCAATTAGCACAAGTAAATATAAACAATAAGGAAAAATAAAAACTTGCAATAAAAATAAGGTCACTAATTACATTAGGGGCATTAGACTGGCAGTTACAAATGCATGAAAACGAGACTCAAAATGTACATCTAGAAAAAGGTAGAAATACGGAGGAGATCCTGAAAATTACCCATTGCAAGACATACATTTTTGAGCAATAAAATATAAAAATATATTTTGCATTCTACTAAAAATATTTAGTAAAATTCTTAAAGCACTGTGGTGCGGCCGATGGTTATCACTTAAGGATGGCAGGAAGGACCTTCAAATAGGGAGGATGTAAGAACAGAAGATGTAGGAAAAAATATCTGAAGTCACTGAACAAACAAGACTACTGGGCTTACGTGAGCAATGGCTTTCCAACAGATGGCAGATGCTTCTCACTGGCCATGAACGCAACAAACCATAACGTCATTGAGAAACAAAAATGCCTACAAGTCGGGGAATGGGGTGGGTGGTACGATGGTGCACAAATGGAATATGAAGCTGGTAGAACACAACAAGTCGGTGTGTGCTAGTTTGCTAGATGCGCTCTTTTGGGCAGGCACAGCATTGGACAGCCCTGAAGCAAGCGAAATGGGGAGAGAGCAAATGTTCATGGATCTGAGAAGAGATAGAGGCCTGAGAATGACATGGATATAACATACTTTAAAGTGTTCAAAAGTTGACGCAGCCTAGGCGCACTTGAAAACGTTGCAGCCAAAGTGCTAGTCTTAAAAACCTTTAAAGGAACTGAAAACTGTGTCAGTGAAATTTGGTTCACAAAGGAACAAGATACAAAAGATTAACAAGTAACACTATGCAACTAATAAGCAGTGCTAAAAAGTTATTTCAATGTTTATGAATCTTGTCTCCTGCTGAATCAAGTACGTGCAGAACATTGTATGCACCTGTATTATTATTAGTGTCCATCCCTGTGCATGCAATACATGAGAAAACAACAGAATAATGTCCTTAAGTGGTTTAAAAATGAAAGAAAACTAGTATTTGTGCTTTGACAATAATGAGGAGGTAAAAACAATTTGTGAGGTAGGTAGTGGACATGTTCAAGGCATGAGAAGTTGTGGATATGTAAGTGGTTCAGTAAATATTAAAAAGTAAGAAATCCTTGATATTAAAATATATCACAATAAATTGTGGTGTCAGTAATGTTTGTATTTTGATTTTGTTTCTGGTTTTGATTAGTTTAAACTATATGCCAACTTATTATTAATTGATTTAGTACTTGTTTCAGTATCCATTTATTAACTTTATGTTATGTTCTGTGTGTTAGAAAGTATTTGTTTTAATGGCAAAAAACCAAGTAGTTTTGGTAAACCAAAAAACTAATTAAAATTTTTATATGATCACAATAGTTACTACCATTCACTAATTACCCATGCATACTTGTTATCAATGCCATACAAAAATTGAAGCTACACTAGAGCTTGGCACACCTAAACAGTAGATTCTTAGCAAAAGAAAAAATGTCAATGATAAATCACACAAAAAAACATACCTTTGCTACTTGCAGCCACGTTATGAAGTCTTTTGGCTCTTCCATTTTAATGAACATGATGATAACATCACCCTATGGACACAAAAATAAAAGATCACTAAATAAATGGTAGTTATGATGGTTACTACTAGCATCAATAAACTGAGAACTGAAATTTTGGTTGTACAAATTAAAAAAAAAATTAAAAATCACAACACTTAAAAATTAAAACTTGCTGACAAGGGCAACTTAAGGGTACAATAATGTGTGTTTATGTGCATTGTGCCAGCCACAAATAAGAGGTCTTTAGGAGCCGCTCTAAGATTGAATGTGTAGTTGCAGAGTGGACTGAAGTAAAACTAATGTATTTCATCAGTTAACTTGCAGCAGTTTGGAACTATAATGCGTATGACATCACATGCGTGCATGACAGAAAGGGGAGAATGGTGCTGTCAGGCAGGAAAAAAACACAGTTCCAGTGCATGCGTGTGTGTAAGTACGTGTGCACGTTTGTATATATAACAAGAACCTGGAAAAAAAAATCAACTGTATTCATGTGTATGTATTAAAATATTAAGCATCTGGCTATTACAACGCATGTATTTCTATTGTATATTGTCATTAAAAAATAAAGCTGTGAAAATTTTTTAACATACATAATTATACATATTATGTCATTTGTTCCAAAAACCATTAATCATTTTATTAAGGTGTAAGTGTCTGGCTATAATTCATAGGTGAATCACAGGGAACCACACCAACTTAGGATTCACATATAAACTAGGCCAAAATAATCCTAGGATTTACAGGCAATTCACATGAATCACAAAAAAAAAAAAAATGTGATATACATGCACTACAATGAATAGAGAGCATGTCACACTTCAATTTGCTATTAAATGAACTATTTGGTTTCCCTGTTTAAGCTCTACTTCCAACCAGTTGTAGATCCTTCTATTTTATTCATACATTAAAATTAAAAATTGCTGCAACGAGCCTTGCGACTTGTATCTGTACATCAACCGCATGCCACTCTGAAGTTTTTACAACATAAATATGAAACCATCAAGATGTGCAAACTGTCCTAAAACAATGAAACCAGTGTCAGCAAACACCAACTCAATTATGTATTTACTCTTCGAGCAATGTCTGCACTATATTTGTAAGCTAGCTGCCACACAACCAGTTGTACACATGACGACATGAAAAGTTAATTAGTACACAGTATCACAAGTGATTTTTTTTCTAATTTTGATTTTAAAAATGTTTATGTAAGAGTACATGGCCTGTAAACCAGCAACAGTCCACAAGTTACTTTAAATTACTAATACTTTCTCAGGACATACAAATCGCACATTGCTGTTTTAATCATTAACAGTCAATGTTTAAATATAATTTTTGGATATCGGATGTTCATTTCCAACAGAACTTTCTTTGAATTTAGTTTCTGGTTCCAGGATATATATTTTCTTCACTGATCGTGACCAGCTTGATTTACTGTTGGTAATTTACAGTTGGCAAAATCTCTTTAACCCGACACGTCTGGGACTATGGCCTTGACCGTTGAAAGATTTGGCCAAATTATTGAAATTCAATAAAATTTCAACAGCAATACAAAAGAAAGAATACTAAACAGTACCACGATATTCACAAGTAGTGATAAGCTGTACCACAGCTGTACACTGCATGTACATAATTGTAATAACATTCAAACATCACGTGTAACCTGCTTGAAATAGGAATTGGGCGCACCAAGATGAGGCGACATGTCACGGCTAACAGAAACTACAAGTGGCTCGACATTTTGCCGAAACTAATAAGTGAATACAATTCTACAGTGCATTCTACCATGAAAATGAAGCCTAAAGACGTAAAGGATGATCACTTGCTTCGAACAGTGTTTTCCAACACAAAGAAGAAAGGCAACTCGATCCGTGCCTGGTTGCAGAATGTACCAAAACGAATAATGCCACATTAAAGAGCGTGACTGGATTTCCTAGCACCAGGCTGCTGAGCTACACACTCTTGTACACAAGCAAGTCATTTCTTGTGTTCATCGTCTGCTTTCTTCTATCCGGACAGCATATGATTGAATAATATGAATCTTGTAATGCTGCAATTGGTTATTTGTCTTTAAAGATGTTTGAAATTTACCATGATCCCATCAGAATGTCATTAAAATGAATGACAATATTCAGAGCATGGCTTCAAAAAATAATGGGAAATTCACAGGTCTCTAACCACGTATTAATTATTAAAAATATGACCATTGTAGAAATAACTTTCATCCATTTTTCATCTGTTTACATACAAGCCGTAGTTTTTGTGGAAAGTAAACAGTAATGATAAAATTTATGGATACACAGATGAAGGGCAGGAGAAATATCAATGCTATTTGTTTCATTCAAGTGAAATACATTGCACCTATGAGAATTTAGAAACATTTTACAGACACTATAAAAATCATTTATAGCTACTGTTTAAGAAATGTTTAACATACAGCAAATGACAAGTCATTTTCGTATACTCAGTTTCCTCTTACCTTTTTGCCAGAAATGAAGTCTTCTTCACACGGAGATTTACTGTGATCTAAAATTGTTCCCTTTTTGATAAGTTTTACTATTAAATCTTCATAATTAGCTTTTTTAACACTGCAAAGCAAACAGATTTTTTTTTAAAACCTCTCATTTGTAACGTTAATCAGAAAAGAGTTTTTAAAAGGGTTAAAGGCAGCATACTGCATGTGTTACCTGTCAATGTCTTTCAGCTTTACAGAAAGTTGTGTGTTGAAGGAATGCTTTTTGAAGTAGACGTCTTGAAAATATGAATTCATATTCAAACCAGATGCTCCGAAATGATATGTCCTGGACACATCTGGAATAACACACTCTCTTCCTTTGCGGACTTCTGGAAGTCGCATCCACATGTCCCAGTCCCACATCTGAAAATGTTCATGTTCATTTAAAATATTTCACATTGCCTTTTATAAATTATATTGTTTCAATTTAAAAAATCAAAACTTTGTGTGTATTGACAGGGGAAATTCACCTTAATACCATAAAAACTTCAAAACTGAATAAACCAATTCACCTGCCCCTCTAAAATATACTTATTTAAGTAACATCAATGAATTAGGGCATGATTTGAAATTGCATTGTCACAGATTCAAAGTAGCGCTCTTTTTCATCTACATAAATTTTTAATTTTCACATGCGCACAGTAGCAAAGTTACTTGTATAACATTAAAAACAATGCAAATCTTTTTTGTTTACAGAAAAGAAAGTTGAAGGCTATTTAATCTTATTAGACACTGAAAAAGCGCTTCTTTATTAACATAATTATTTTTTATTTCATAAATGATGTTGGCGACTAATGAGTAAGAAAATGCAATGCCCACGCCAGGGTGTATCAAACTCAACACACACGGCAGGGCATATTTCAGAACTCAACCTCTTTCATGAGGGAAGAGGGTGCCCACGATAACACACAACAATAAGCAACAACAGGAAGAAAATAATTTTCTAATTGTTTTTAACTATAGTTTATAACTGCTGCAATAATCTCTGACTGCAGCTCCTTGCTCCATATTCTATTTTCTCCCCACTTCCCCCAGAGGATTCGCCCTTGTACCAAAACCTATTATGACAACAATGTGGCCTGTGAATTTTACATTATATTTTATTTTAGGATAATTAATCTCAAAATGTAATTTAAACATTCATTGCAATGATAGTCAATGAATACACTTATCCAATTGGAAAGCTATTCATATATCTCAATATATCTCAAACACAAACACACACAAATAAAAACAAACACACAAATTCCCCCCCCCCCCCAAACTGACCCTCACCCACAGCTAAAATCACAAATATAACATCTTTTGCTGGAGCTATTAATCTCACACAAATCAATTTATACTTTAAAACTAAGGAAAACTAATAACTAACATACCTTGACCGTAAGTACTTTAATCATAGAAATAGAAGACAAAACCTTTTTTTTCTTTGTATAAATGAATAATATAACTTACAAACTATGCTACTATGGAAATACATCTAAGACTCAATACTTGCTAAGCGAGATAAATTAGGAAAAAAATATTTTTTTCTTTTCTTCTGAATGAAAACAGACCTTACCTATTGCTACCTACAGTGTTCCTGTCTGGTTGTACTTAAAGAAGCATTTTTATTATCCTCTTACGGATTCAATTGCAAAACTTCTGTCACATGTTCTAGGATTACAGCCACATTCACTAAACATGCATCTTTCATTTGCACATTAGGTGGAGAAAAGGGGGGGGAAAAAAATATCTCGCTGCATATCAAGGGAGTATGATGAATGATTGAGAGCATGTATACACTGCACTGAGCTAATCTGACAAGATTGCAGAGAGCAGACATTATCATGCAACAACATCCACTGTCCAGTAATATTCAACTATAGCCTAAAAGGCTACATGCACTGTAGCAAACAAGTCACAAAACTTCCAAACAGCAAGTGATATTCACAGTTTGACACACATTATGGGTGATGCCACTACACTTTATGGGTTGATTGCTGCTTGGATTCAAGATGGAACTGGTAGCACAAGTTGGTAAACCTGTAGCAAGAGCCTGCAGAAAGAATGGATCCTGGTCACGTACGGTACTGTTTTGCTTTTGCTAGTCGGTGAGCTCATGTGGCACAAACAAGGGAAAGCTCATCTGCTTACCGAAACCTTCACAGGCTACTACCAATGAAATTACTCCTTCACCATTATTCATAGTCGGTGGCTGATCTCAAGCCAGGATGTATCACACTCGCTAAATTACGTCCGAAATTCTGCTCGCCAAAAGTGAGTTGTTGAGATACTGGACCATGCACTAACAGTTCTAGACACACCCCGTATTTTGCATTCAAATAAAATTTAAGAGGGCACTTATTTATACCAGAGGTGAAAGCTTATCCTAGTTACTTCTTAAAAGTAAATTTAACAAAAAAAAAAAGTCAAACCTTTTCTGGTGTTGGCCATTTTGATTCCAGTTCATCCTTATACAAGGAACGTTTCAAAATCCAGCCCAGACCTGGCATGGTTTCCACACGGTACAAAAGCGTCGGGTCGTCACTTGTATGCTCATAACCTTGGTCATTCCATGCAGAAATACAGTAAACTGAGCTATCCTCTTCTAGTAACCTAAGGGTCTGACTGAAATAGCTGGAAGAGAAAATGTTAATCATTAAAACATAAAATGAACCCATACAGGACACAATAAGCATATTTTACAAAATTATTGTCGGTTTATTTTTGTTGGAAAATTCATAACTGCCACTTAGTGCATTGCACATTTATAGATTTTTTTTTTTGCTACAAGGCCATGTTTACAAATACAAGCCATGTTCAATAATAGTAAACTCTCACAAATCCAGGGCCCGCGAATTCGCAATAATCAAAAATTAGTGGTATTTTTATAGATTAATTTTTTGAACAGCTCTGGACTGTAAAAAAATTTCAAAGTTCTCTGTGCTGTGCGCCTCAGCTGGGCGACGGTCCTAAGGCGTGTGGCCCACCTCTCTCAAAGTCGCTCAGGTTCACTTTCACTTGATGTAAGCTTTTGGACATACGCCATTGCTAAGCACATGTATGTCTGTGTCATGTGTTTTTGTCTTTTGGGTTTTTTTGTAGTTTTCTTCTACAGACATACATGTGCTTAGCAATGGCGTATGTCCAAAAGCTTACATCAAGTCATGCACTCCCATTGCTCAAATCTTTCAAAGATAATTTCACTTTCACGTTGGAAACACTCAGACAGGTAGATACAGCGAAGAGAAGGGGAAGGAAGTAGGCGGGACTCTGGTGACAAAGAACATACCCTGTTTCTCTTGTGAAATACAGGTCTGAGTTGCCATCCCCCCCCACCCTAGTCCTTTGGCTAATAATTTCAGCTCTTATTTATTACTATGAGGAGGGGAGAGGTGGTGGCAGGGCGGTACCTGCCACCCCTCTCTACTTTACGCTTAAAAGTCCTCCTGTTCCAACACTACTACAGGGAAACTTTTATTTTTTACAGTGTTTCTCTCCCATTTAGAGACACCCCCCCCCCCCCCCCCCAGGCCCATTTGATCTCTTAAACAAAAGAGGAAAGTTGGCAATTTTTCATTTTGGATCCTGTTTTTTAAAGTTCATACCTGAGAAAATATTTTTTCTCATATGCAATAAAATTGTTTTGCTGTGAATTTCAGTGTTTTTTTTAGGAAAAATGTTAATTTTCCTCTTTTTATTGTAACTGAAAATCTACTTCCAATAACACAAAATACTGCAAAATTCAATGTTTAAGAATTATTTATATGATAATATGGATGTGAAAATTGCAAAAAAAAAAAAAAAAAAAAAAAGATAAATTTCCACATACAATGTTTTTTCCAAAAAGTTTGGTTTTCCCTTGTGTGTGTCATCTGTTCTTGTTATTTAAAAACTAGGTACCATCCCCAAAGATAGCATACTTCAATACTAAAATTAATGAATTCAAACAGCCAGATGTCAAAAACTACACATTTTTGGATAATGTTGTGTTCAACTTTGTAATTCTCTGATTCACGTCCATCTGTTCGTTTAAATTATATAAATCGTTTTCACGTAACTTCAGGGCTTTCCTCGGGTAGTAGACTGCTTTATGTAATAATCATTTTCATTCATTATTGAATTTTTGTCATGTTGTATGAACTTTAATTCTGTCCAGCACACATGGTGTCCTGGACTTTCTCCAAAACTTATTTGTGTCACATGCTTTTTAACTGCGTAAAATGATGTGTAGGAAGAACGGACGTGTATCGTGAATAAAACCATGAACTAGAAATAGATGTTTTGTGAGCTGACCACGTGCAAAGACGTTTGGCAGAGTGAGGTGTGTGGGCCGCCTTCCAGAGCCTAATTAATTAACCTGTAATATGAATAAAGTGTGTCCACCGCTGAGAGTAGACCAAATGGCACCCAAGAGCGTGCCATAAAAACAGCGCAAGAATGCGCAGTGTGTGAGACGTGCCGTTGTTGCCCAGAGCACAGATTGCGCTGCCTGGACCACCGCGTGCACGCGCTGGAACACTCGACAGAGAAAGAGTGTGAGTGGACATGTACGAGAAAGAGTGCGTCGAGTGCTATTACCCACGACCTGAGTGGGACTCCGGCCACAGAATAGCTGTGGGTTATGAATGTGGCTGGTGTCGTGAGTACCGCATGTATCATAGTGTGGTGTGAGGATCAGCCAGGGACACCGGCCCAGAACATCAAAGACGCTAGAGGAATCGCAGGCTACATGAATGCTGGTTTGTAAACGTGTGGCAAATGGCAAATATAAAGTAAACTTTGGTACCACGAAAATTTGACTAGTGTATGATTTTTAACTTTTTAATTTTTCTTTAGGTGCTGGCTAACTGCTTGAGCCAAACAGTTTTGAATATTTAAGGATATCCCAAAAACTTTTAAGCCATTTGGGTGTAATGGACAGTTATTTAAAAGGTAAAACAACCGAATTTGAATGTCTCAAGTGTGCTTTCAAGGGTGTATTAAAAGTTAGGCCATTTTTTCAAGTTTAATTTTTGTAGTTAAAAAGTTATCTTGTTTTGCACTAGCTCAGAAGTGACATGGACCGAGTTCAGCCCTCTCATATAAAAAGGACAGTTTAAAAGGATGAATTTTCAGTGCCTGGAAGATAATAATCATAGCCCTCAATATGCTGCTGTTCATAAAGAGTGTCTACAGAACTTCATAAATAAAAATTAGTAACTGCATGACTAAAGTAAAGCCCTGCACTGATTGAGGCATTTTTTTTGTTAGGTCTAAAGATAAAAAGAGCAGCAGAGTTTTTAACAAATTTTTGAGCTGTATGAAATAATTACACACATGCAAGCATATTCATTTGTTCAAATCAAACACACTAAGCAATGTGAATGAGTTATTGCAAAAGTGAAATACACTACTAAAATCCAAACTGTCAAAGTAAAACCAAACACCTTTTGTTGTTTCACACCAGCCCACTAAATCTTCAAACTTGCCTGAAGAAGTCTGGGGATACATCCAAGTCTTCTTCAATGATAATGGCATATTTGGCAAGAGGGTATATATTAAACGTAGCTGTCAAAGATGCCTTGTAATGCTGCGATATCCTGGCATTTTTCACACCTATTGGTGCGTGCTGAATCCCTCGCAGACCGAAAAGTTTTGTGACTTCCAGTGGCTCATCGAAATAGCCGTCAATGAACACAGTAACCATTTCTGGATTGGCTCCAGCAGCAGATAGAAGTGACCGTAGCATCCTGAAATATGTATAAAGCATAGTTCATTACAACATAAAAAATGATTTTAAGTGTTACAATCACTATTATTAGAATTTGAAACCAAAATTAAAATTTTTTATACAGAATATATAATTAAAATCACTCCAATTAAACTATAAAATAAAATAAGTTTTTTTTTATCTCTTCCACCTAGATAAAAACACGATTTACACAAAACTGAAGAGCTCAATGTGAAAGATTTCTACATAAATGTTTTAGCGTATTCTTTTAGCTTTAAGACAGTATGATTATAAAGAATCTTGCGTAATAAGTTGGCGCACTAGAGCGGGCTGAGTGTCGCAGAATGTATAGTTCTGCAGCGGTTCTAAGCTCTCACCACCAGAGCAACACTCATTACACTTGGTCTTACTTATCTATTTCGTGGAAAATTCAAAGTTTTCTAGTAACATTAAAATGTTTACCTCAGCAAACCTTGTGTGTCATACCTAAAACACATGATTAAATCTTAAATAATAGTTTCTTGAATGCTCCACAATGTTACATTTTGTAAACATTATTATAGCAGACATTCAGTAAACCAAACTATAAATAACTACAAACATTTTTTTACTTTATAAAATTAAAAGTCAATATGTTTTACTAAATATACAATATATTAAATAATATTAGGAAAAAGGAACAATTGTTCTGACTGTCAAGCATGGTAGTGTGTACCGTATTGTGGCGGTGTTGAATTTGCTCAGGCCAGGACGATTTTCACTCTCTTAGGAAACTAAAGTTTTTAATGTATTGAAAATTATTAAAAAGCTGAACTTTTGTACAGTGGCAGTATAAACGTTTCTTAGTAACGTATTAAAAGTTAACCGCCGCAAACCTTGTGAATTTAAGTCATTAATGATAAATTCTTGCAATGATCCACAAAAATGCATTTTGTAAATGGAATTTATATAGCAGATTCTAAATACGGGCATCAAAATAATCTAAAAACATTCCCCTACACGCGATAGTGATAAAAATTAAATAGTTTCAACATCATACCATTAATAGACACTTTAAGTCATTAAAGTTAAGAAAACAATTTTTATTCAATTTTATTAAAGCATAAACACAAATTACATAAATATGAAGAGCCCGACATCGCTTCAAAAATTTTGTTGCATATTTCTCCATATTTCTCACGCATTGGAATTTACAAGTCCATAGGTTTTTGGACACACCTTCTCACAGCGATGGATAGGACATAATGGACCAACCATATGGCTATCGCGATCTCCAGACATTACCCCTCTTTATTTCTTCAGTTAAGGGTTAGACATAGTGCATGCATCTACAATACACTATCTTGTTGATCTACGCACAAGAATTATGACTGCAATAAAATCTATCACCCACCCCAGACATACTGCGCAACACATGGAATGACACAGAGTAGTGCTTACATATTCTGCGAGTTATGAAAGGGGCTCACATAGAAGTTGAATTGGGGGGGGGGGGGGGGGGAAACTTTTTGATTAGCTATACAAAAGCCAAAAACTGCATGGTTCTATCTCAAATACTTATTCATAGTTGAAATTTGTGATCAGGGACGTTTCGTGTGGTCAACCTGTACATATCTGCATTGAGAGAAGAAACAAAACTGTCTAAAATGTATACATGTCATAACTTAATTACCTGTACAAATAATGAGGTCTGTTGCTGGCAATAATAGCAACTGGAACATTATAAACATTGTTGTTAACAATCTGAAATAAAAAGGAAGTATGTCATTAATAACAACAACAACTTTTTTCCCTTACTAACTACACAGATAAAATTTTTTATAAGAATGAACTAGGTAAGTGGAACTATGCATGAGTTTGCCTTGGATCTCAAACATGAACAAGTTGAAATCAATCAAGATTCTAAGCTAGTTTTCATGGAAAAATGGTACATACTGGCTCAGGGTGGAAAGTCAAGGGTGCAGGATCAGAACAACTGCAAACACTTCCATAGCCTTCAACGTGATTGCAAAACTCTCTTCGTCTCCTGTTTTCTTCCGTGTCCGACCAATCACACTCACTTTCTGAAACCATTTAAATGAGTCAATCATCACATGTTAAAATATGTTTTTACATGAACAGTAAGTCTTGACCAATAACGAAAATTAGTGTATCAGGCAAGCACCTTCAATCGTTACCAGAGGTACTTCAACATGGAGGACAACTGGGGCACCCCAGGTGTTGAAATCCATGCTCTTGCTGTACAACTCTCCGTACATCTTGCCAGCTTTCTGCGTCACCATGGCCCACATGTCCCGCCAGCCAATCATCTGAGCTCTTCGAGATCCCAGGCGTTTCAGCAGGTCTCGAGCGGGCTGCTTCATTTGGAAAGTGCCTTCATCCTACAAGCACATGGCGTACAATTGACAGCAGCTGGTTCAACCAAATTGTTTTTTTACAAATCTCTTAACAAAACAATGACAAAAGCTGTCTGAGTTATGATTTGTCCTGAAACCACAGGTAAAAAGAACGAATTAATTAGCCATTAAAAATAAGACACCCAAAGTCTGTTTTTATACATGCAATGCTAGTATGGTAGATCCAAGTCACAGTTGGCTTCGCTATTATGTTGCAGCCTGTCATGTTGAACATAAAAAAAAAAAACCATGCAAACTGACATTCAAAATCTACTACACATTAAATTCAGGAAAGAAAGAATTATGAACCCTATTCCCCTCTGCCTCCAAATTACACCATTCTTTTATATATATAAGCATTATCCTATTCATACATAAATTATCCATGCTACTGCAATAAAGGCTGCTCTGAAACTGTAACATTTATTGCAAAACAGTTTTATAACATACATTTAACATTAAAATAAATCATTTTCTTTGCACTAAAAGCATAATTTTATGTAGCTAATTTAGTGGTTGAGTGGTCAGACAACTAGCCTCCTGCTAAGCAGTGGCGAGGCGCGAGGTTTACGGGACTGATCGCCCCAATACAGGGAAGGGGGGGGGGGGGGTCCAGGGGTCTTCTCCAGGGAAAATTTGGAATTAAAGTTGCCAAATGGTGCAATTCAAGTAGTTTTCTTATCTGGACATTGAATATACCACTGGTATATATATTATATTTTAGTAATCAATTACTTCTGTGAAAAAGGAGAGTGTTATAACCCACAACCCTTCTAGCTACGCCAGTCTTACATTATTTTGATAATCTACCCATCAGCTCAATTATTCAGTTTTTAATGGCAAATATCTCAGTTACATCCTTTTTTTAAAAAAAAGTAGGCAAGGCCAAAAAAATTGTCAAATTCTTGTAGCCACATAACCAGGATATAGGCCTATCTTCATAAACATAGAGTATTGCAGAAATTGTCTTGACAAATAAACAATACCAATACAGTAAATTATCTAAATGCTGTACTTGACGGGACCGAAAATTTGACACTACCTTATAGAGAGGTACAATATAGGGGGGGGGTTTTGCCAAATTGTAGCAATGTTATAGCTGGTCATTTTCTATAGATTTAAAACACTAAAGTTGATATACTGTCATAGAAATGTTTTATGAGAATAATCAATAAATTAGTAATTATACATACTAAACATACACTTGGACAGCACATAGTCCTATACAGATAAAAAATAAGGGGAGTAAAAATTAAACATTATAATAATTTGTAGAAGTGCTGGAACTACAATTGTACCATACAAAAATATGAGAATTATTTTTCACTCCAGGTGTAGTTTTTCTGCATTTTCTTCAATTTTTGCTGTGTTCAATATGATTGTTGACTGGATCATTGGAGAAATAACATTTTTTTTTGCCACGTCACACTTCTTGCATGTGTCAACAGCTTTAAGAAGTTACATTTTTGCTGCAATAACAATCCTGACACTTTTTTGCTACCTAAGATGATCACAAAGTGCAATGAAACACAATTTTAGTTTACATATTTTTTGTGAAACCAATTTTATTTTAATGGAACTGTTTTAAAGTCACCCTGTTGTTTGGTTATGGTGTAAACAAGCTTAATATTTACGGTTTAGTTGTTAAGAATATAAAACAGCTACGTCCATATATTACAGAGCTTCGATAAATTGTTCTAATGTGAAGTGTATGTACCTAACACTGAGAAAATATAAGTACTGATGACAATATATATGACCGAATGCACATTGATTTATGAACATAATTCAAGTGACAGACATTTTTATATATGTTGAATTGTACGTATATGAGTATGACAAAGAAAGAATTCACTGATCACCTATGTGTTTTATTTTCAATACCATATATCATATTGTAAAAGAATTATAAAAAGTTCTGGACATCAATGTTTGGTATTCAGTGTTCAATGAAACAATCAACAAAATTGTTTAGTAATGGTAAAACAAAAAATCCAGTTAAATTTGTACCAAAAACACAAGAACACAAACCTTTATAGCAAAAACAACTATTCTTCCATCTGAGACCATATTCAACAAAAGTGCCATAGCTTCATCTTCATGAGGGGAGTATGTATCAAAGATTCTTCGAGCCATTACACTACCACTAGCTTGATTCAGTACCAAAACATGAATACCTCTTCCTTTGTGTTCTTCTCCATCTTCCAAAATCTGCAACAACAATCACAATACAAATAAATTCTTATAAAATCATATTAATAGTCATATTAATATGAATCGTTTTCAATGTTGCTGGCTCGCGCATGACTAGCAACATGGACGTATTTTTTTATGAATAACAGCAAAAACACTCTAATTTAAAAACATTTTTTTCCCTGCACTGCACAGAAAATCCCTGACAATTTCCTGATTTTCCCTGGTTTTTCCTGTCTGTAGGCACCCTGAGTACAGTTGATATCTCTAAAATTATGCATGTAATTGCCATATATTAGTACTTTGCAAAATTAGTATTTTGAAGTGTTAGTGGATTAAATAAAAAAAAATTGGTTTAGTGAAAATTATCTAACAATGCAACAAAGTTAAGACTATGTTCAAAACATCAGTTGAATACTTACAGTTGTGCCATCAACACAGACAGAAACTTTTGAATGACTTGAGAGCACCTCTATTGTTATTGATTTAGAATGACTTTCTTGAAGTTTCATGCTGTTTCTTCTATTTTCACCATTAATATACTTTGATGCTTCACCTACAACACAAATTAACAGTATTAATAACAATTTATTTTATAATACAGTGCCTAAAACACTAACAAATTATCTAATTCATTATTTTGAGTTTCCACAAAAAATTGTTTTAGGCAATGGCTACAAGGCACTTTAAAATACATTAAAAAAAATTCATACGTGCTTTCACTTGTAAATTCTTACATGGGGTATGAAGGGCTTACATTTATGTCTGCAGGCAAAACTGGAGACTGCTTAAATACTAACCTACACTTAACCTGACTGTCTGGTAGCAGGTACTAAAAATTTCTTGCTCCTACAGAAATTCTAACCCATGACTTCTAGATCTCCAGCTCTGTAGGGAATATCTGCGTGGCCCCTCAAACGAGGACGAGTTTATAATTTTATACTTGAAAGCAACCGACTATGCAAATTTTTCAACTACATTTATCCAGAGTACTACAGTTATTGACTGGTTCAGTATCAACAAATGTTGGTATTTCTGAGATTGCTGGGCACTTGGAAAAGTTTCTCAGACAATGAGAAACTGAAGCTTTTCAAAGTATCGGGAGCTGTATGGCAGGGAGATGTAAAGGACATGACAATGTTTGAGTATTGGAGACATGTTAAATTTTACAAGGTAGAAACCAGCTCAACTGTCCAATGTGAGGAACCACACTACTAATAAGACACAATACCTGAAAAATCATCTACTACTCCAACTGCTGTTGAAGAAGTGTGCACAGTCATTGAGGACACTATTTCACCAATTGATCCCGAGCCCATTACATCAACATCAAAAAGTTTTACTGTTGTGGCAAACAAAAAAATACATTCCTTCTCCTTTCAAGTGAGCATTGTTTTGGTCTTCTCAGAAGCCCAAGTTACAGAAACATGCACCAAAAGAGAAAATCCCCTCTGTTGTTAGTTTGAGTGTTTGGCAAAAATATTTCTACAAGAGAGAGACAAAAATTGACTCGCCAAAGCAAAAGGAAGAACGGGCAGCTGGAAGATTGAGAAAGAGGCTGGAGAAAGAAAAACAGAAAACCAAAAAAAAGGTGAATGAAAATTCTTCATATTCATCATCATTGGAGGAAGAAATTGTTCCCATGGAGTCTGCTGATGAATGGAGTGGCGAATATAAAGAAGAAGAATGTGCAGAGTTGGAAGAGGTGATTGATTAGAATTTTTAACCTGGATCTTTTGTACTTGTGACATTTATGGGTGGAAAAAGGGGTGCAACAACGTATTGATTTGCCTGCACTGTCCAAGACACTGAAGGGGAAGAAGTTAAAGTGATGGTCATGTGAGCTCAGGACGAAAGTAAAAAGGTGTTTATGATGAAAGATAATGATGTTTCTTATGTGACTAGGTCACAGATGAATGGCATTCTTCCACCTCCCAAGTATTAACAAGCAAGGTGCCAAGGTCAACTACAGTTTAAACGCACCTGTTGATGTTAATGAAAATTAAATTCAGGAAACTTGTTGTGGTAAATTACACAAACTAATATTTATTGAAAAAAATTTTAAGAATAACTTTAGTTTTAATTATTTCCATGTATTATTATATTTTTACTAAGCAAGAGTTGATAATTGTTTAGATATTATTAATTTTTCAATCATAAGTAATAAGCACAAATTGTCACAGTTTCAGGAATGTTAATGCACTGTTAAATATTTTAATTTTTTTTTTAGTGTTTCACATGTGTTATGAAAAACTTTTACTTATTAGTGTTGTATTTATATTTTCCAATGGCATATGTAAGTGTTGGCACAATGCATCTTTGTTTCAGCTTATTTATTTTGAATGTACAGATCTATAAATAAGTTGTGTGTGTAATATAATTTTAATTATTTGTTTATGTTTTATAGACTTATATTTTAAAAATATATTAATGAAATTCCCTTTTAAAGTTTGAGTTATCATTTAAAATGAAGTTTTTAAACTTAAATGGTACTAAATTATAATTACAAATCTGTGATTGCAATCTATAGGTGCCGAAATCACACATGACGAATATTGGCACAAAAATGTGAAAAGTACTAGTAAATACAAAAAATTGGCATGATGACTACTGATTCAAAATATTCTTCAAAATTTTTTTTTTTCAAAATTAGAGATAGGTATATTAAAATAATTTGTATTTATCTAAAAGTGGCTGATATCATTGTTGAGGAAAGTTTGAGGTTAAACACAAACCCATAAAAAGCACTAATACATCAATACGGTCAGGTAGGCAAATTCTTTTCATAAAATTGTTCTTAGCATGACAACTATTGGTGGACTTACCTTACTGGGCATTCACCAACCATCAAGGTAGGAATAAGACATCAGCTCTACAAGTATTATATGTTGTTTGAATAAGAAATTTTATGAATGTGTATCTACCAATTATTTAAAAAAACATATGAAAAATTAATTTTTGTTTGTTTTAGAATTGTGTTTATTAATAAAAATATTAAAAAACTACACATTATCTGCATAGGCTATAATATTTGATATATACTAAGGCCATAATAGTGAAGCTCCCAAATGCTGCTCCTGGATATTTTATTTTGCTACAGAGTTACATAAACACAAAATATCAAAGAAATGGCTTTGAACACAAACAATTCTCAAATTCTCATTTGGCAGTTTTTTTTTTCCTCCCAGGATTATTGTCCGATGCAACTTGCATCAAATGTAATTATTTGCTGCAATTACCTGAATGAGCAGCTTCCTCTTGCAACCTGCGACTTGTGTCTAGAATAAACATGATGTTGATGCCAATGGTGATCAACAGCACCACTACCAACAACACCTGCAAAATATAAAACCACACCAGTTATCCTAAAGACCCACTACAATTCACCGACAAGGAGCATAAATATTAATAAAATAATTTTTCCACAGATTTATAAAAAAAAAAAGATATGGGATTCAGAACTTGTCATACATAAAATGCCATGCATCAGGAATAACACATTTTTACAACAGAAACAAAATGGTCTAATGTTATTTATATTTTGTCACATGCCCACCAACAGCCGAGGGCTTTTGTGGTGGGCAGGATACATGTAGACAGGGACTATGAGGTCACTGCAAATTTGTGGACTCTCTCCCCCCCCCCCCCCCCTCCATTGACACCAAGTGCACGTAAATCTAACATAGTTACATACTGGCGATCTTATGAAGTCTGCTAACCACTAGTTTCACTCTACTAAAAACTTCCCTGAAAAAGCACATGAAATGCACCATTAAAAGTTGCACTTCCACAAGTCAAGCAATTTTTTGACCACTTTTCAACATGACTCAAATATTTGAAGACTGAAGCACCTTTTGCACACATAAGACTATTCCTGACAAATAAACTTGAATTATTTAACAAAATAGGTTTTCAATAATAAAAAAATCATAAGATACATAAGAAAACCATTTGATAGGACAAAACCAACCTAGGCCTATAATAAATAGTTAAATAAAATAATTACTATGTGAATTCTAAACAATCATATATTGATAATAATGAACGAGAGGAGCTCTTCTATAAAATGGATTCTTTTAATTACGGCATTACAATAAGTTAAATACTTTTCTCGTAATTAACAGTCTTAATAGTTGGTTAGGTTAACTACATTCAAAAAACTATAAAATAGTATTAGAGTCAACCATGGAATAGGGCAAATTTGGAAGGTGTGATGAAAAACGTACACATACTTGATTTTTTTTTTTAAATATTTCGTTGAAGTGTACCTAGAGACCTCAGTAACCAATTACACACACTGGCAGAGATCAATATAAAAAAATTAACATGTTTATAAAAAGATAACATGTTTATAAAATGATAAAATTCTCTTCAAAGTAGGTAAGGAAATGTGAGGGAATGATAAATTGAGAATGCAGGTGTAATATAGTAATGATTTACCAGCTCCTTTAGAAAATATTTGTTCTATAAAATTAGTGTCAGAATAGCTAGTTTCTTTTAATAGCAATTTGAACTTTAAAAATCAGTCTTACAAGTTCCAAAATGATTTTTTTTTTTACTTCCTGGCATGTTTTACAATATAATTCTCAAAGAGGGCCTTGTGATAGGTACTTCAAGTAGTTGACTGTTATTTACCATTTTACCAAGTGGTGAGGTTAGGTTACATATTAAAAATACAGTGACATTGTGAGAATAGTACGTTATGTTGGGTTGCTACAATAAAAATACTTTATAATAGTGTGGATGATTGGTTGGGTTAGTGACGTTTAAAATACTTTAAAATAGTGTCAAACATTGGTTAGGTTTGGTACATTAAAAATTACTGTATAAATATTTGAACCAATATAAAACGTAGCTAGTTAACATAACCAACCATTGTTAATATTATGTAATATTTTTAATATAGCTAACCAACTGTTCACAAATTTTAAAAGCATATTATAATATAGGTAACCTAACCAACTGTTCACACAATTTTTAAGTATTATAAATTTTACTAACCTACCCTAAACAACCGACCACACTATTGTAATGTATTTTTAATGTAGCTAACCTAAACAACCATTCTTATGATTTAACACGCTATTTTTAACGACTCTTTAAAATGGTCAGTTACTGATAACACTTCCTTGAATAATGACTAGAAATAATGTCAGGAAACAATTTAAATCATTTTGGAATTTTCATTTTATAAATTTTACTGAAAAGTGGTTCTCCTTCTGAATTAGAGTTAACCTAACACTTTTAAAAACTGTAAACTAATTTAAATATTGCAATGCTGTTTAACAGAATCATCAAATAAGTTACATTGAGAGGAACTCAAAAATACAATTTTCAGAATTTTGTTTTTAATTTTTCAGAAGAATAATTACCAATTTTTTCTACGAATAATCAACCAATTTTAATTTACATACTGAACAATAGTTATTTTCCATCAACTTCAAAGCACTCAGGTAATTTAAGGTGAATGGGGACTGGTATATACCAAGACTAGCTGCCCGACCCGGCTTCGCATGGCTATACTAATGGAAAAAAATTAAGCCACATCTCCCATTTACAGTAATGGTAAATAAAAAAAAAAATTCAGTGAAAATTTATTACAATGCTGTATAATGTACCGGAGAGAAAATGAATAGCACCGATGGTTTCCAAACTTGTGCACGCAACGTACAACTGATGTACCCGTACTTCGCTACGGCAGTCTACAGGCAGATCACTCTTGCGCCGCTCATTATACATGCCCCTCCTTGTGGGTACGCCACTGCCGCGCGATGCCCATTGCCATGGAGACGCAGAAGGCATGAACAATGCAAAATCCTGTTCTCATACAAAGTACCCACTGTTGCCTGGTTTGAACCACCCATGGGATCTAATTTTCTGAAAATGTCATCCTGCATAACATAAGGAACATTACTGTGAAGTTTCATCCTGCGTAACATAAGGAACATTACTGTGAAGTTTCAAGTCTGTAAAATATATATACTTGAAAAAAAGGGCAATAAAAAAACAAATTAAACACAGAGAGAGGAAAAAAACAATAGTTTAGGTTTGCGATTTAAAGTGATAAAAAGAATTTAAATACTAATTGAACTCTTATGAGGATACTGATTGCTTTGTTGATAATATCACACGGGTGTTTTTTACTTGTATGGGAAAATTAAGAATGATAAGGCATCTAGTGCGTGGCAACAATGTTAATAGGCAATAGGAAATAAACTTCTAGCGCCTGCGGCATTGTCAACACACACTTCGTACGTGTACTGCATGTTGTATCTAACCCCCTCCAACGCATTTGATTCTAAATTGGACTTTTAGTAAGGATCCCTAATGTTATTGATAATATAATATAGCGTATAGCCTTCCTCAATAAATGTACTATCCAACACTGAAAGAATTTTTCAAATCGGACCAGTGGTTCCTGAGATTAGCGCGTACAAACAAACAAACAAACTCTTCAGCTTTATAATATTAGGTATAGTATAGATACCATAATACTATTGATGAAGTCAACATGGTGACGCTGATGTCATTACCACCCCTATATTCTTACAGAAAAACTGCAGGAATATGGAGGTTTTGGGCACGAAACTCCACACACTTGTTTTGCAAAAAATACATTTCATCATGAAACAAACTTTCGGGTATCGTATTATAAACTACAGCCCAACCTATTCTAGTATTGATCAAAATACTGAAGATACATTACCCACAGTATTATTATTACATTCTACAATTCCACCTGGCTTAGTATATCTTGCAATACCACATTTTACAATTTAAATATTTATTTTAAATTTTGATTTAGTGAATAATATTGAGAGAATTTTGGGTAATGCTTTATATAATTGGTTACCTCCAGCAATTTCATAATTTACAAACCATTTATTTCTGGTTTAAAATGATTTTACTTCATGCTTTATGGCCTGAGCTCCACTGCCCTCTCCAATATTGCTTTTTTCGGACTCCAGTTACAATTAAAAAACATCCTTTTTTAAGATAATCAACCAACATTAGAAGTACCTAATCAAAAATATTTTGTAATGTCTTTTATAAACAGCTATTTTTAACATTTGCCCCAAGCAGATACACAATTAAGAGGCTATAATGTTAACTGAATAAACAAACAACCTCCGATGTCCCATAAGAATGTAGGGATGGTAATGACATGAGATATGCCATCTCGGTGACGTCATCAGTACTTTTATGGAATCAGGATGTAGATTACACCCAGGAGTGAATTAATTAGGATATAAATATTTCTACAAAGTTAATAAATAAGAACACAAAAAAGTATTAAGTAGATATGAAGAAATTATTGAATAAGTGAGGAAATAAGTGTAGTAGTCATGAGAAAAGAGCTAAGGCCATGTTTATTTATAATACTTAAATTAATATAATGGTGCAGTGTAGAGAAAGAATGTGTGATTGCAGGAAAGAACAGGAAATCTATAATTCATGTTTTGTGATATAGAATAAATTTAATAGAGGAATGGCAATTGTTTTTCGTGTTAAATTAATATCTACAAGAGAAATATTGACATCAAAAGATTATTGCTATAGCCAAGAAAGGTAAGTAGGTTTTTATGGCTTTAAAATGTTTGTGATTAATAGTTGTTTTATGTGTTAGGTGAGAGGTACGTTATTTTGCAACCGTTGAAGTGACAAAAACAGAGCAAAAGGTTTGGAGAAGATAGGTCAGCTAATAAAAAATAATTATATACATTTACTATGCACTATGGTAGGAATAGTGATGAAGTCATCAACACAGTTCTGCTTAAGCAATTAAAACTTGTACGTTCTTGCGGTATTAGCGGGGAAATTAATGGGTTTTGGCGAGAGAAAATGTAGAGGCAGTAATTTTTGCATATTTAATTTAGCTAATTAACATGTTTAGGTTATTGTAAAGTATATTTTTATTCTATCAGGTCTAGGTTGTTCAGGGATACCGGTATTTCATTTGGTAAAAACGAGACATTTTGCGTGGTATCATGACGTAGAATACAGTCCCACCCAGTAAAGTCTATTTTGCAATAACAGATTTAATTTTTAAAGAGTGAACTTTTGAGGTAATATTTTATTGGTATTGTAAAGTAGAACACAATCCCACCCGGAATAGTCTATTTTACGATACCAGCATTTTATTCCACATAATTCACAAATTTTAATGCAATTTCTATTTTTCATTATCATGAAGTTTTCTAATAAATAGAGCACTTTGATAAATAATAAATAGTGCACTCTGTTATACTTTACCGATTCCACCATAATTTGTAACATCTACAGACATAATTTCTTTGATAATGAAATATCGATTTTGCTAAATAGACTAGAGCAGGGGGAATTATAGGCTACTTTATGATACTGATAAGATATAATATTGAAAAAAATAAATACGTGAAAAATATTGTGTTCTTAATTCTCCACCCAAAACCCCTATATTCTTGTGCTTGTCCCGTAAGAATGTAGGGATAGTAAATGATGTAAGGGACACTATCTTGGTGATATCAACAGTATTATGGAATAGGGATGTGGACTACTCCCGACAGATTAAAAGCAAAACATAAGTGGGCCTATTGAACTACCTTCATGATTGTATGGGGAAAATTTAAATCTTAGAAATATTTGATATTAAGGCACCACAACCTATCATTCAAATAAACAATCCTTTCAATTCAAAGCATTTTAAAAACAAAAATTCGCACTGGATACTTTCACTCAGCAGAGCAAGTTTAAGTGATGTTAAAGGTTAATGATTTATTTGGGCTTACCAGCAAACATTCGTATCCAAAACGCATGCAGGTACGATAAACCTTATTCGTAGAGCATGGAGTGAATTTAACTGACATTAAAAAGCAGCGAAAACACAGCTTTAGGTTTAAAACCGCTTTCTCATTTGCCCTCATAAGTGAAATACTAACCTGGTTTCTAATATATGACGCCAGGCAATATGCAAAACAAGGTATTTATTAATAGCTTAACTTACTGGTTTACGATAAAGTTACAGGTTAGCTTACCTTGTGGGACATGAAAAAATAATAAATAATAGTGATGCACACAAATTCTACATTTGAGTGCCAAGATCCCACAATTCTGTGGCTATACGCTATACAAACACAAAATAATTCCGTAGGACACAAAAATGTTTATCACGACACCCGTAAAACAAGTTCATACTCATTTAAAACTATAAAACACTCAACGTCTCCATTTCCCACGACGTACGAAATTTTCAAACAATTCCTCAAAGTAACATATAACACGCCTCCTTCACCGGTAACAACATAACCACGAAATGTAATAATAGACAGGCAATGCTAGAGTAGTGACTAGCAGGAGTTGAGAATATTCATTCTTCAAACCTTTTAAAAAATATTTTTTCGATTAAGTTACATTAATAAAAAATATTTAACTAAGCTAGTTTTACTTAAAGAAATAAAATGTTGAAAGTCTTGAAACTTAGAATTTATTAAAATTTTTCTTTAACAAATTAAAAACTACCATTGATTTTATAGTTTGATGGAAACATAATTCACAATGATCAGAGGTGTATGTGCGTTAGTAAGGCAGCTTAATAAGTTGTCGCCATGCTGCTTTCTGCCGTTGGTTGAGATGGTACAAGTAATTGCCCGAGACGCCAAGTAGCATATTACGCTGGTCCTGTGTGATAATTCACAGGTTAGTTGAGACTCTCCATACACTGGATGTAACGTCGCCATGTGGCTGGCAGACAGCAGGTAAGTCAAGCAGAGGAACCCCCGGCTGTTTTAGCCAGTGGGGCAGGTATATTGGCCATGACTATGCTACTAAAATAAATATGATTATTCTGGTAACACTGTCTTAAATGATATATATTCCTCATACATGGTGCGACTGCGAACAAGGCTTGATTACATGTAGAGCCGAGGCTCGATGCGACAAATTATGAGTGTTCAAGGAGTGGTGACCACCCATATGTAATGTGGATTTTTAAATACTCACCCTTTGGTCTTAGAGTAAACTAAAGAGGGGCAAATGTTACTGTAATGCTGCATTGAATTGAAAAAGCATTCTGTATACATGGTCGGAAAACATATAAAAAAGTTACACTGCTATACATGTGGTGTGGCCATCCTCCAATGTCGCACACATGGAACCATTACAACTACTCTTACACAGACCCTTGTTCACGATGCGATCCTAATACATAACCACTACTTAGCATGTGGGGACAATATTATATATTATACATATACTATATAGAGGTAGCACCTGGTCTTAAACTTAATTAACATGTCACATGGACGAACAACGGGTGGGCCCCGAAAGTCAGTGGGCATTAATAAAAAATAATGTTTGTTACATGTGTTGCATAACCGGCGGCCCAGTGCAGGCAAAGCTAAAATGTCCAGCCGACTATAGTTCAGGACTTGAAATCTGGGCCACATCCTATGCCCAGACTAAAGGGGAAAATTACATATAATGCAATGGTACAATGTTTAGGTTACATGGCTGGTGAGTTCTGGCTGGCCATGCAGACTACCCACAGTACCTGAAGCAGAAGGATTTTAAAAATTACCATATTGGAATGATGATGCCAGTGGACAAATGTTGATGGCAGTGGCGTCTCGTCAGGGCAAGCAAGGCAAGCAGTGCTTGCCCAGGCAGTTTCCAGACATTGTATTTTTTAAATAAATATTTTATTCAGAATAGTATTTTACTTTGGCTCGTGCAGTTAGGTGTATGTATTTTTTACACTATCTTCTTGGGACCCAATACTGTGCGCTGTGCGCTATAAAAAAAGAACTCGTTGACACAAAAACATGCTGTTTTAGAAGCGTTGCTAGGTTTAGAAGCGCTGGTAGGATCGCTTTCAGCAGGAAGGCTGCCGCAGTAGTTTCCTTTCGGAAGGGGGGTGGCATGGTACAAAGGTTCAGGGAGGGGATTGGCTGGAAAAATACGCGGTAGAAGCTACGAAGGTAACGCTTTCTTGCCGAACTGGAGCGAACATGGCCGAAGCAGACGGTGGAATTTTTCCGCCGACTGCTTCGGCTATGTCCGGTACAGTTCGGCACGGCAGGTGGCGATGTCGCGTTTCAGTCGGTGGTCGTCTCTCGGGGCGCGCGCATCTCTACTGCGGGCTGTTGGCTGGCAGTGCGTGGGGGATTTGTGGGCGTACGATGATACTACACTCCCACTTAGTATATAAGTAATGTAGAGTAGGTATTTTTCTATCAGAATAATGTAAGTCAATCATTATTTTTCAAAAATAATGTATTTAAAAAAAATGTCAATTTTTCTACCTGTGGAATAGTCAATGTTCAGTTAAGAAAACTACTTAAATAGCACCATTTTGTACCTTGAAATCCATATTTTCCCGGCGGAGGGCACCCAGATCCCCCCCCCCCAACCTCATCATGTTTTGGTGTGAACGGAGTTATTGCTTCCCCTCATGTAAACCTCACGCCTCCCCACTGGTTGATGGGCCCCGCGGGGCGATATGCGCCTTGTCTGCTTGAAAGGTTGTGACGAACTGACCGAGGTTGTGGCTTCCGTACATACTCCCAAGCTCAGTTTTCGCAAAAAACAAAGTGCAGTGTGCAAGTATAATACTCTAGCGTTGTTTTCAGCCTAGTCGCGCTAGCTCAGAAAAAAAATTATTTATTAAACCAAAATTAATATAATATAAACATTGTTTTGTTTTAATGATAAGTAAAATAACAGCATGAGGAGCAACAAAACTGTTAGCTTTCTGCGAAGGTGACAATCGATATGCTTGCGGCGGCTTGCATTTATATTGTTACACTCGCTTGCCCTGCATTGTGGTGGGGTGCATTTGGGTCACAAACACTGGAACACTCGTTCTGGTGAGGCAGTGATGTGCCATAGCAGTTGTTGCAAATTGGAGGAGCACCGAATTTCGGAATCAAAGTGCGATGCTAGCTGGAGTTTCTAGCACAGTATATTCTCTAAGCACAAAGCTCTGAACTGGTGTGCAGTCTTCTAGTCGAGCATAATAAAATTATTAAATTTGAGTAGTAGCCATAACATAAGTTGGTGGAGAAATGAAGAGAAAGGTGTAATAGTTGGTGGAGTAACAAAAAGTAAGGCAGGAAAACTATTAAATTTTAGTAGTAGCCATAACATTAATTGGTGGAGAAATGAAGAGAAAGGTGTAATGCAAGGTCCTTTAGGAGCTTTCAAGAATCTTTACCAGGTGGTTTATGCCTTAAACGTAGTCTGATAACACACATTTTATTCATTTTTACAATCATAAAAATACAATTAAAACGAAATATGGAAACAGAACTACTGCCTAACCACCCTCCCTCAGCACATTCTCAATTCATAAATAGACACCTGTAGGATATCTTGAGCACGTTTTAAATTGTGTGGTCTTTTCTAAAGTTCTGCATATCATATGTGTGTCCAGGTAGGCGGCCCCTTAAGATCATTTCATTCTTTGACATGTGTACCTATGAACGAAATAAATTTTGAATTTTCTTTCTGTCACTACCAACAATATAGGTTTCCATCTATTATTCTATAAAGTGAATTCTAATTTATTTCGTTCATAGGTACACATAACACATGTCAAAGAATGAAATGATCTTAAGGGGCCGCCTACCTGGACACACTGACGTCGACCCAAGTGTATCCTCGGCTCCTTCAGGCCGTTATGCCTCGTCAACGTCCTCTCTTGCAATACTAGTGCACCGACTGTGAAGTGCGACGGTCAGGGACGCACCAGCGTGCGCCCTAGTATGCCAGTGGGCTTCTTTTCGTGTAAATAATTATACTTTTTATTTAGTTTTAAATGGTCACGAGCCTCAACAATTGTGTATTTTATGTAATTGTAACTTATTAATTCTTGTGTAAATTTGGTTTTTAATTAATTACTCGCTAAAGTTGTGCTAATAATTCTGTGTTTTTCTCAAGTACTTTTGCCGTGCTAGTAATGTAATCGCAGACTGGCGCAACGCGGGGCGGGCCTCTCCCACGCCGGCCGATTCCCCCCTCCCCCCCCCCCTCCTCCTCGGCCTGCGGGCCTCGGTCCGCGGGCGGGCGGGCGGGAGAGCGCAGTGGTGTTCTGGGCGCGATAGAGGACAGACGTGCACGCCGCTCCGCGCTGCTCGTGAGGCGCGTTTTTCTCATCTCGCAGTCCGACGACGGTGAAACATCACGGGTCGTCTCTGCAGCTGAGCTGCATTCGTTGTATCGCTGGCCGTATTGAGTTTTCGAGTTTTTCCGGAATGTCACCAGCCGTACATCATAGGCCGAGTACGCGCATCTACGGGCCGCCGAATTTCTCAGTCAGTACGAATCTCTTACGTGACGGACCGCGCACGCACTGTGCATCATTACGGAGCAATCTTAACCGGAACCATTGTTACGGGATTAATTTTCCTGTTTGTGTCGGGACTTTCTCTAAAGACGAGATTTATTTCCGGGAGTCCGGGTCTCGGCGGGGAGAGTGCTCTTTCCGTGACGTACCCGCCAGGCTGCGGCAGGTTCTCTGTGCGAAAATAAAAGGGGCTCGTGGAAACAAACATCACCGAGTTATCCTTGGAGCAGCCTATCGTACTTCCTTTCCTTCTAAATTCCCTCCAGATCCCGTATTTTCCTGTCCCGGCCACGTTGGCCTGGACTCACTCCTCACCGACGAGAGCTACACGGGCAAAACAGGACAATTATATTATCAGGAAATCAGGGACCTAAAGCCGAGGGACGTCAACACATATGATATGCACAAACATAAAATTAAGCACTTTCTACTTGAAATAAATATTAAGTTGCGAGTTTTAGTGCATTTTGTTGAAAAATTTGTAACATTTCATAACTGGATATTTATAAAATAAAAGTGATTTAAAATTTGTTCATGGACATACACAATTGCTGGTTATACTGACATCGTACGGCCGAAGGTCACCCCAAAGCCCGACCTGCACCCGCCAGTACTCGGCTCCGCTAACGGAAAGCACCCCTAGCCATGGCCCACCTGAGTCAAGTGAGCGGACCGCAGCCCAAGGTAGAGAATAGCGAACCATTTTAATTACACATGCAACGCACTCCCCGTGCCTAAAAAATTCCCCACACAATAATTAATTAATCAGAAACAAACAAAAGCCCCTAACTAATAGAGTGCGACGTAGGAGTGCCCGGGTCACTCACACGTATTAAGTAAACAAGACGTGTGTGAGTGCCCCCCTTGCGGCCTTCAGCCTAACTTAAATACACCAACTAATTAACATCAGTGTGCAACCCAGTGCTTACATAATTGATTAGCCCCAGAGAGGTTAACAAGAGACAGACAGTCTCTGGTGTGACGTTACAAATTCAAACTTTATTACATGAAACACTAAATTGCAATTATTTAAGAGAGTATTTTGTCAGAACTTGTCATTAGTAATAATATTAGGAATTGTAAGCGGCCTTCAGCCTTTTGTAAACATAGTAATTTCCGAATAACGGAACTTGGGAAACTTTGGCGTGAGAGAACGGCCGAGCCCTTCCCTCGCGCCAGAGTCACACGCCAGTTGAGAGCAGCTCGTGGGCCGGGGCGGACGTGCGTTCCACGGGGAGTCATCACCCTTTGTTCACCGACCGAGCACTTCTGGTAAATATAGTCATTTAAAACATCAACCTTTTCTCTTACAATTAAACTCCCCGTGTGTCCCCGGTCCTTTTCCGGTGTAGGGACTAACCCATACGCTCATTAATAAACTCCCCGCACCAGTGGTTACGCCGGGCAGTTCAACGTACGGCACGGGCCGACTCTCGCCACCGCAGAACTTTAACTAAAAGCCGTGTGCACCGGCACCGGCCACAACGACACTTCGCTTGTGAACCTAATTTAGCCTACGGACCGCGGCCCACGCAAGTGGCCCGGCCCACAACGTAGAGACGATTTATGGGATTGGCCGACAAACAATCAAGGTCCCCCCCCCCTCGACTGGCGTGAGGGCTTAATAAGTAAACACACGTAGAGGCACGCAGGTGTCCCTCTTAGATAACGTGTGGAGTGTAATCGTGTACGTAAGAGCACCACAGTGTGCAGTTTTTTCAAGTGTAATCGTGTAATAGTGTAACCAAAACTTCTACGTGTTCCCACGCCTCACTGGTAGTCATGTACCGCCGAGTAGATCTCGCGCCCAATGTAATGAACCAGTGTAAATCGTGAACAATAAAACGTCCACCCCGCATCTCCCGTGCGCGACGTGCGACCCGTAAAACAACCAGAACAGTGTATGTAAATTAATATAAACAACCCAACCTAATCAGGAACCAAATTCCATCACCGCCGACGGTTCTAGCAGGCCATGCTGGGGCAACGAACCCACGACCATCACACGGTTAGACACCGAGCTAACCTGGCGCCCCCCCGGAACAGAAATCTCTAAAAAAGCCAACCACTCCGCTAGGACTTGCGCCCGACATCGAACATGAGACCGCGGCTGACGGCAATACTTATGCAAACACACAAATTACAAGCGAAAAAATGTCGATGTCAAAAATTTAAAAATAACAACACAAACAGCACAAAACATTCTGTGGCAGGAATTATTTAAAAAATTATTATAGCACAGGTGGACACAGTGGGCTAACAACAAGATAGTTGCAATAAGAACAGATAGGTAATACAAAGAAACAACTTTGGACAAGAGAGAAACCAAATGATAATTCAAAAAATATAATATGGACAACCTATCAACAATACAGCGTTGCACATGCGAACCCATGATGAAATTAAACAAATATTCTGACAATACAACTAAGACAATATTGACGAACAAAGTAGGCTTCTTAAGAGACAACAGTTGCGACATTTTGTGAACTGATATCTGTTCATCTTTTGTGTTTATCACAAGAGTTTTGTATCCCTCATTGTGATATAAATAGGCAGCTTCAATTATGAAAATGTTTCACAGTCTATACCGGTACCCACTTTAAATGGAGAAAGTTCCCAAGGAATTTGTGGCATCATATATCACCATAGATGTGGAGGGCGTGCCTCCTGAGCCTGTGGCTAGCTTCTGTGACAAAGAAGTGGATTAAGCGACATCAAGAGCACCACCTAATGGTTGTGATTTCCTTTGATGAGGATGACCTATCGAATGATGATGAACTTTGTCATCACTTATACATCAACTTTCAACACCTTAAGTTAGGCTTCACCTGAAGAGGGAAATAAGAATTAAAAAAATTAATAAACCATATTTATAATGAATTCCCTTGTGTCGCCTACATTATTCACTAACATAATTGATCTGTAATATGTAAATGACAAAGGTTTTCATCAGGACTAAACTATAGAGATTATAGAAACTTCCTGAAAGATGTCTCCCACTAATTAAAAAAAACGATAAAGTCTGCCGTCGCCCGGGTTCTCGTGTTCGAGACTCGGCGGTGTTCCTAGCGGGAAGGCTGTTCTCTTGCGAGGAAACGTGTCCAGGAGGGCGCCAGGCTAACGCGATGGTTAGCCACGAGGTGGGTAGTGAGGTCCAAAAGCCCCTGCGTGGCCCACTAGGAACGGCGGCGGTGGTGATGATGCGAGGGATCCCTAATGCCTGTTGCCCCACTGGCCCTACACAGCATAGGACGCTGATCCCTAACTGGATTGGTGAGGTTCAGAAATAATGTACATGGCTTTGCACTGTCGTTCCGACGTCGCACACGGAGTGTGCGGAGTGGACTTTTAATTACGTTGGCAAATTACACTTGCAATTACACTCACACGATTTCCCTACATAAAGTACACTGTCAATTATACACTAGGCGCTCTGACGCGCCGTCACTAATGTTATGTCCTCACGCCAGTCGCGGTTGAGGGAGAGTGTTTGATTAGAGTCGGCTAATCCCGTAATTGGTAAACGGCGATGCGCGGGCCCACCTGTGTGGACTGCGGCTCGCTATTAAATTACGAACACGTCTACGATTGGATGTAGTCAGTGCCTGTGCACTTGGCGATTAATTAAAAGTCCGTGGTGGTGGGAGTCGTCCCGTACCGTATATTGCACGGCCCCACGTAATGCGTTGTGTGGGGCGTGTTAAGTTGATGCGGCTGAGTCAGGCCCTACACCGGAAAAGGACCGGGCGCACACGGGGAGTATTTAAAAAAGGTTCCGGGGTCTGACTATAATTACCAGATTGGAGTTCGATGGAGACAAAGAGATGATGGCTCCCCGTGGGACTTGCGTCTGTCCCGGTCCGCGAGTCGCGCTGTACTGGCGTCTGGCCTTGGCGCGAGGGGAGGGGTGAGCTACCTGTCGCGCCAGAGTTTCTAAAGTTCCGATATTCGTAAAAAATTATATTAATAACAAAAAGCAAGTGGCTCTAAATTCATACAATAAAACTTAATGATTAACTTAATATATATATATATATATATATATATAGATAGACGTCGTTCCAAGTGCTCCCTTCGCTCGCACAGGTCGTTATGTTCCCTCGTCGCCTCACTAGGGTGGGGGGGGGGGGGGGGGTAGTTCGCGGCTTGAGGAGTCCTGCTGCGCTTGGGACGTTTTTGCGGGAAGCGGGCTCCGGGTGACGCGCAGCGATGCGGAATGCAGGCAGTCGAGCTTCAGACCTGGACCAGGCAAGTTGTGTGTCGCGCCCGCAAGTGAACAGTTCCGCCGGGAACTGAGCAGCTCTACCCTCACCGGACCACCACCTCTACCGATCCAGCTCCCTGCCAGCCACGTGGCGACGTCACGACCCCGAGGATCTCCGCTCTACCTGTGAACTGGCCCACAGGGTCTAAACTTAGGCTAGTTGGCGCCCTCAGCAACGGCAATATCGTAGCAGGGACCGGTAGGGCGACAATATATATATATATATATATATATATATATATATATATATATATATATATATGTTTCAGAAATGACATTTAATAAATTTGTATAAAATAAGTTTGAATTATTAGAGTCACACTGGAGACTGTTTGTTGCTTGATAACTACTCCAGTGGCGAATGATAAATGCTAATTTGGGGCGGTTTGAGTTACATCACATATTACACTAGTGAATTCAGGCTGAAGGCCGCAATGGGTGCACTCACAGCTGTTTTAGTAGAAAACTACACATGAGTGGCCCGGGCACTCTAACGTCGCACTTGTGTTGCACGGTGTTGCTAATTCAAAGTGGCGGGTCCATTAAAGTTTAGTGAATTTACTGTGTACATGACTCGGTTTGTCTTGCCGATTACGTTAAGGGCGTGGATAATACCCAAGTCCCGCGGCGCTCGTCTGACTCGGGTGGGCCATGGCTAGGGGCGCTTTCCGTTAGCGGGGTCGGATACTGGCGGTTGCAGGTCGGGCTTTAGTGTGGCCTTCGGCCGGACGACGTCAAGTCTACACAACACCATAAAAAAGTTTCAGTATAACACTGTACATTATTTAAAATCAATACCACTTCAATAGGAAAAGAGAAGAAACTTTAAATATGTTGTTTATTATATAACCAAAATGTTTATTTAGTCTTTTAAGGAGATAGCTACTACTATAACAAATTATTAATTTTAAGATACAGAAAATTAAAGCAAAAACATTCTGGAAACTTTCGTATGCATCTCGTGCATCTAAAGCACAATAGCGAATAATTTCTTCGAAACATGATGGTTACATTTAAATCCAAGATGACACCTTCTCTGAATTCAATATGGTTTTGATCATTTAAAGATTTTCTTGTAAAACAGTGCCCAATATGGAACAATTCCTTATGAGCTTCATACCTACACCTCTTCATTCAAAATGTTGCATTTTAAAAATCTAATATTTTTTTGATTTTTTTTTGCGAAATTTGGGGGAGGGGGGGGGAGTGCTAGTTAAAACATTTCCTTGTGCACTTTATGCACAATATGAGATAATTCCTTAAGTACTTTTACCTACACTTCTTCATTCAATATTTAACCTTTTCTGAATCGAATGTGGTGGGTTGGTGGAATGGAGCAACACATGCACTCTCTAGCACACAACACAAACATTAAAGATGGCCATTAATAGCATAATATAAAAGTTACTTTTTGAAATTTAAATGTGGTACCTTCTGGCTGCAAATATAGAATTAAAGATGGCACCCTCTACCAGCACTGGTTGGAATTAAAGATGGTAATCCTTGCTGACAACACTGGTTCTTAAGCCTTAAATACATAAAATACTTTGAAATTTGAAAACATATATTTCTTATTTAACTATATCTTAACTAGCGTCTTACCCTAGTGGCTAAGGTCTACACTTTCTAAGCTCAACATACTTGTATCCCTAGGATCTATTCTGAGATTATTGTACAAAATAAATATCATTGGTGAAACTGGCGACATCTACCTCTTAGCTTCGGAAGCAAGGTGGTGGTCAACAGACGATGACAAAATGGTTGCTCACTGCAGATGAAATACATAATTCTGTGATGGTGTATAATTATTTGGAACCTAAACACTTTATAGTGGCCTATTATTCCCTGTACCATATAATAGTTTCTATATGGTGTACCATACTATCATTCAGGCCTATAAACTGATCCAGAATCAGCTTTCTCCCAATATTTATATCTTCTCCAAAACTCTGGGCAAGAGGTTTTTTTTTTTTTTTTTGCCTTTGTAGTATAACTCTAAAATAGTACCTAATTGTTGTAATTCTTGTTGTTTGGCTTAGATTGTATGTATAACCACATTTTGATGTTGCAGAATTACAAACTATTTGTCAAAAATTATTAATAGCTACTATACAATTTTTGTAAAGTATGGAAATTCCCCTTGAATAATATAATACTGGCTCATCCCTTATTATGTAAAAATGTTTAATATGAATTATTTTAGTTCTAACTTGACAATTTTGAATTGTACTACACAAAGACATATACCTGATAATATGTGCTTAAGCTGCGGCGTCGACTACGAGACTTGGTAATGTAGATGTGTGGACTTCTGAACACTGGAGCATTCTTGAGCATAAATGTGTGTGAATGATGTTTTTCCTGCCACAACTTCATGGCAACATGAGTTGGCTATTTGACTATACAAAGTAGGTTTGTATCATAATCATAACCTGAAAATAATTATTTAGGTTAAATCACACCCTGACGCAACCACATACTGTTTGTTCTTTACAATGTGACAGTCTTAAGATCCACTCAGTGCTTTCTCATAGACAAAAGCAAAAAAAAAAGTTATTTTTTAATATGACACTTGGGCTTCATTCCTCCTCACATATAATGCAGCACATCATGTCCGACTGGGGCTTCATGTGATTTGATAAGGTTTAATGTCACTCAGTTATGCACAGAGGTTTAAGACTCGGTCTTACACGCCTTCATGGCTATATCATTTTCTTGTCATAACTATTAATGAAGGGATTTTTCTGTAAATTATTATCATAGGTCTGTTGCATTTGTAGTAGATTCACAAATTTTTTCATCATTTTTTTACTAAAAGTAATTTTTGAGCTGTAAAAGGTCATGCAAGTGATCATAACCGTGAAAACTTGTGTGAGTTTGTACCTCTATTAAATAATCTTAAATATTAATATTTTGTGAAAAGTTGAAATAATATTCAAGAGTGGTTAAATTCTATTTTTATAACCATAAAATGATATGTATGAGAGAAATTACATGAAATAACCAACACGGCTAATGTGACCGAGCCTTAAAGTGACGGGACCTCCGAAATAGAAGTGGGCTTCGAAACCCTTGTGAACTAACCCAGTGCTCGGAAATGGAGTTGCTCCTGTTGGGATCGAACCACTCGAGCCGCATCACATGAGCATGATGAGCCACCGAGAATGTGCTCGTCAAATGCCTAGTTGACGACACATTTGAAATGAAGTTTCGCCAATCAGCTTTGAACTGTGGACGGTAGACACCAATGTGAACTGCACTGCCGTCTGTTTTACTGTAGAATACTTTTTTCTGCCAACCAACCTTTAATAAGATGGTACGATTGCGTCGCGGTTAAGGAGGGGAATTTGGAATAAAATTATACATCGCCTATTGTACATGCTTAAATGTTTAGGGAAAGACATGATACAGTAGGAAAAAAATATATATTACTTAATATATTGCTATCAGGAGCTTAAGTTATAGTGCAGTATCCAAGTTGTGAACGAACTGCTAGAAGTCTGTCGTGATGAATGGACTGTGTCACAAAAACAGTTAGCAAAATTGTCTTAACCCAAGGCAGCACGCCAAGACACTGCGACTCACTGCTGACGGTGCGCCCTCCCCGAGTTTTGAAATAAGCGGAACAGGGTCAGAATAAGTGAACTTGTTCTCCTTCTTTGGTCGCTCGTCGGCTGCCATCGCCCCAGGTGCTGCATCGAGCCTCATGGCCGCCTGGGCTGCCAAGAGCGCCAAGTCACTGGGCGTCTAAGACGTCACAGAGGAGTTCTGTCGAGCAGCGAACCTGCACGGAGATGTGTCTTTCGCCGATAGTTCGGACCCTCTGAGTTTCTCAGAGCAGGAATTACGACAGTCCGACGGCCACTGTAGAGAAACTAAACGTGGTTCAGTTATAACGTAATAAAAAATCAAAACACGCTAGGTACCTCTCTAGCCAGTTTTCTCATGTAAAATGTATTATTATCTTTGAAAGATTTGTGCAATGGGAGTGCATGACTTAATGTAAGCTTTTGGACATACGCCATTGCTAAGCTCTTTATGCTTCTCTTTGCACTGTAGAGACTTCTTTTGGACAAGATTCGTGATGGACTGATAAATGCAATTGAAATCTTTAGTATTAAGGATGGACTTAATTTCAAGCTGTAGGTAGTGCCGAAATTTCATTATTAAAATGTGATTTTCGACAGTGATATGCGGCAATTCTTTCACTCAGTAACTTTTGGCTGGCTTTCCGGGTTATTTTTTGAGCCTGTTTGCTGTTGACCGGGGATTTGACTGTGAGTCCCCTAGGAATGACTCCCTTACTGCGACATTTACAGAGAAAAGTCAAGTTATTGGAACATTGTGATAGATCAATTATTTTCTTTTCCAACTTCCTCAGAGAAATATGCATACCGGGTCCATACTGGGCATTGCTTAGCAATGGCGTATGTCCAAAAGCTTACATCAAGTAAAATGTATTGTACAATGTGATCGTCAATGTAAAATAAATAAATCTTATATTTCCCTATAAATACCTTAATTCTAAGACTCTTGCATTCAATAACTTCGTAATTTATAATCAAATTTATTATATTGCAACAATACAATCACATCAGATAAATGTCACAGATTTGTCAAAAGAAAACATTTTTTTAATACTTTTTATAAAGAAAAATAACTATAGCAATAAACTGCATGCTTAATAAGTACAATTTTTTCAGCAAGATAATCATCACAATTTGCTAAATTAAATAACAAATACATTTTAATTTTTTTTTAGACTAATACTATTAGGTACCTCATTTATGATATTATGCTCAAGAAAAGTTTAAAATATGGTGTTTTAATAGCTCCTCGTATATTGCAAAATATTAAATTGTTTAAAGCAATATTCAGCTTCTTAAAAATGCAAATTTTACATTCTTTTTTTGGTCCATAACTATCCGATGTTGACCAAACCATGGCCAGTATTGCATTCAGTGCACACGATGCTGTTTGTCCACGACAGTTGGCTGCCTAACACTGATTGTTTGAAAATCTTTACATAATTCAATGCATAATGTTGCTTTTTTAAGTACCATCGCTAAGCAGAATATCAGAATTTCTCAAAGTGTTGTATCTGACTACAGTTAATAAAATGCTCACTTGTCTGTCTTATTTGAACTTCTAAAATTCCATCTTATTATATGCTTATGTTCGACAGCGATAAAAATTTTCTTTCTAGTGCTGAACTTCTTTAGTAGATAAATATAGTTTATACGAAGACACTGGCAGTTAGCTGGGGATTCGGTATTCGTGATGGACATATTTTATTATATAATTTCCTGTGACCATCTGGTATTTAGTCATTTCCTGCGACCGTCTTGGATGACCTTTAACTTGAACTCAGACCTCGTCTATGATCAGTGCTGACTTGGCATTGCAAATAGCAAGTGGCGTACAATACTACTGTGGCTGGAAACAGTGTCTGCTTCTTTGTCCTGATAGATGCAGCCTATGTCCCTGGAAAAAAAATGATAAAACACCAGCCGATATTAAATTATGTATGTTTGTAGACTACAATTAGGCATTGACCATAACTTTTAGGTGGTAAGGGGGGAGTTGATGACCTTCACAATTATGCATAGCAGCTCATCGCCTTTCCTGAATTGCAGACCTAGAGTGGAGACAGCCGAATCTCGTACTGGTGCGCACACCGAGGTGTTTGGCTCTTAGGACTGCAAATATGGATGGCAACCAGAAATCTTAAATCTTATGCCATCCGTGCTTGGCTTTTGCGTTCTCTTAAGTATAAACTGTGTACTGGCCGGTCGCCGGTAACGTTACTAATGAAACACTCATGTCAGTACATACAGCATTAAGATGGGCCACCGCCGTTGAAGTAGTAATCACTGTACTGTTGCTGGTTTCTGAGTTAAGCTAGTGAAGAAGTTGTCACCAGCAGGAGTTCTTCCGTACATATGGAGATAAAAAAATAATAATAAAAATCCCATGTGCAATCCTAGAATTTCTGTTCAGAGAACCAGTGCTCAGTGGCCCTACCTTGGACGTCTCTGTCGAGAACTCATGAGATGATGACGGAGAAATGATGGACTGAAAAGCAGGGGAAATGAGAATACCCCGAAGAAACCCACCGGCTCACGGCGTTTCCCTCTCGTGAAAAAAATCGGGTGTTATCGTGAATCGAACCCAAAATATGTTGGTTGGGGTCGAGTCGCCAGGACGTGTATATTTTTAATAGTTTAATTTACAAACTTTGCATTCAATTGTAAACATATATGTCAAAATCATCATACACACTCCAAACCATGTTCGGAGTGTGCTCCATTGGGCCATGTTCCACAGATGCCATGTTCCGGACCTGCACGATGTTCCGAGTCGGGCCGAGATCAGCTGTTAGACTGTTGAACTGTTCGCCAGCGGGTCGAAGACACTCCTACTGTTCTACCGAGCCAATAGATACCGAGGCAGCCTTCCCACCCTCTAACACGTGACTTTGCTGGTAGGTAAGCCAATAGCCACTTCATGGAGCGGGAATTCAGCTTTTCAGCCAATGGAAAAGACTTCACCAAGGATCCGTGCCCTCTAGTAGTCCGGGGAAGAAGCACCTAAGGCAAGGGCAAAGAACAACCAGTACTTTGGCGAACAGTTCAACCGTCTCCCCATTTTTACAAACGATAAGCTGTTAGACTGTTGAACTGTTCGCCAAGATTTAGTGGTGGAACAGCGCACCACCTATGAGCGAGAACATCAACTAAATATGTACTTGCAATCGGATTTTACTGACGTACACTAGCAAACTTGACATTCATGTATACCCGCAAGATAGCAGCACCTGTGTCTAGGCATTGTCACTTTTATGATGTAGATAAAATCTTCCGAACGGTCAGAAGCAGACTGGTTTTGTAAAATTATCCAATAATTTGGTGCAGGGTGGGGATTACTGTAAAAATGTCTGTAACTTGTAAATTGCGACATGTTTAGAATTTTGGTTTCTTGATTCAAAACTGTAATTTTCTGACCAGCTGATTTAGGCTTGACGTTGAGTTATGGGACAATCTGTGTGTGTTCAGTATAGATGTATGTAGGTATGTATGTGTGTATGTAGCTATATATATATATGTACCTATATGTAATTGTGTGTGTGTCACAGGATCTTTAGCCGACGGGACAACAGCCGACGGAACTCAACTGGCAGTTGAAGGTGAGGTGGAATTTATTTTAATATATATATATATAGGGCATGCAGATTTCGCGAAAAGATTTCGAGACTAGATGAAAGTTAAAACACTATAGCATCGTCTGAGTTTCGTGATAGGGTGAATTTCTCCCAGGTTCAAATCGATTATAACAACACCAATCACAGTGATTCAGTTTTGAAGTAAACGCGCCCTGAGTGGCTCGGTCAGATAAGGCAACGACTTCTCTCGCAGACGGCCGCCAATCACAAGGAAGAAACCACAGGTGCGGGTATACCTTTGCAGACTAATAAGTGTTCAGATCTTTTCGCGAAAAATGCATGCCCCTATATAAAGCCTTGCGCAAACTTACAGCGAGTTTGTTTCCTTTGCTTTAAACACTCAAACGGTTTCTTTTTACCCGCTAATATAAAATTAATAATACCGTTTAGTTCAACAGTCTTTTTAGGATGAGATGAATTTCACGAATGCCAGAAAGTCTTAATAACAAACACAACACAGCTTTATAACTCTGTGAACTAACTTAAAATCTTCTCACCGAAGATGCACACAAAGAGGTGACCAAAAGGCGCGCAAATAGGATTAGAATTCGTGAGGTGGCTCTTACACTCCACACAGTTCTATTTCCCAGTTAAATCTTCCTTTATAAGTGGTTATAAAAACGATTAAGATTCAACGTAATAATTCATTGCTAGGAAAAAAAAATTGCTACTTTTCTTGCTGGATACATAAAATCACTTCAAAGTCAAAATGCTTTGAAAGCCTTCTTAAGTTACACATTATGTGAAATATTGTTATGAGCAAGTAAATACAAAAGGTCACATAACTCAACATTAAACCGAGAACAGCTGATAGCCAATAAATAACGATTCTGGATCAAAAAAAATAAAATAAAATTCAAAAAGTGTCGTGGGTTTTAAGTTATAGGCATTTTTAAAAAAAGTTATGAAATCCCCACTCACCAAATTATTAGATACTGTGACAATTTTTTTTGTCCCGCAATGATAAATGATTATATTGTTGATAATAAAAAACAACTAAATATGATTTACTTTCGGAGGAAAAATTCTTTGCACGACTTATGCGACACAAATTTTTAATGGGTAACTTTGACTATTGACAATGTGAAAAATTACTTTGCTAGTTACGCAAGTCATTTACTTCAATACGCCATATTTTCAAATACCTTGTTAAGTTATAAAAATATTTTTTTTTCGGCAGCATAACTAGTCAAATTTACCCGATTAAAAGTTTTTTTGCCGTCTTTAGAGGTCATAATGATTTTGTTTCGAATTCTCATAAGAAGTTTAATGAACTTTTGTAGTTAGCAAAGCAATTCGTTGATCTTTATTTAAAATTGACAACCATAATTTAAACAAAATATGTACTTGCTTTATATTTTTACTCTCTATATTTCTCTGATTCACGTACCTATATGTTAACCAGCAAAAACCCAACGAGCATTTCAGTTAAATAATTTTGGAGAGCGAGAGAGTGACAATGGAGTATACTTTTTGGTGTTATCTCGTGTTGTCTCTTTAGTGCTATTGCAGGCATTTGGGGACATCGGAGACTGCTCTTTTTGACGTAATTATGACAAAATGCGATGACGAGAACACGAGAGAGCTCTGTCGAGGCCAACTGGGATTTAGCCTAAGTCACGTGTTCACTTGTTGGATTTAATAAGATATTGAAGCAACGATAAAAATAATTAAAAAATAGTATTATTACATATATTAATTTAAGTATGTTGTATTTCATTCCAGTAGTATATAATAGCCGGACCGAGGACAGGCCTCAGGCGGTGGATTGAGATTGTCGGTCCGCCATCTTGGTTTGTGACGTCACGGCGGCAAAAATTCCTCAAAATTCCTCAAAAATGACTCAAAATGACTCAAAATTTCCCGTTTTAAGAAAACAATTTCCCGTTTTCGAGGGAAAAATTCCCGTTTCGAGGGAAAATTTCCCGTTTTAGTCCTTAAAAATCCCAGCGGCTAGAAATGTCCTGATAGAGGCTTAAGCATCCTTAACTCAAGCCTCAGTTAAGCCTCTATCAGGATGTGACCTTGACCTTTGACCTTGACCCCGACGGCCATCTTGGATCCACCATCTTGGATGACATCATTTCGTTTTCTCGAACATTCCGGCATTGTGTTATCCGCCATTTTGAATTATGACGTCACTGTTGCAATTTCCGTTACGGCCGCCATCTTTAACTTTTTTATTATCCGATTTTTATAAAAAAAAATTAAAATTTATTAAAAAATTCAAATAATAAAAATTTAATAAAAATATTTAAAAAGCATACTTTTTCGACACGGAGCTCGGAGTCCTCGGTTCGAACCCGACGAGTGCAAAAAAATTAAAAATGACGACCGATCCTTCCCTCGTGGTGGGTGCTGGCAGACTGACTCCCACCACTTTTTATCATCATCTAGTATGACGTCATGTCCGCCATCTTGTCCTCGTCTGCTGGAAGCCATCATCATTGTATCGTCGGCTAGAGTGCGCCGATGACATGTTAGTTTAATTCGTATCCGCTAGAGTGCAGTTATAATTTATTACTGTGACACCCGCCATCTTGTCATTTGGCCGCCATCTTGAAAATCCGTAATTATTTAGCTAGAAATTCGGGAAAACTTTCAAAATTCATTAAATAAATCACTCATTAATTTACATATTGATTCGATCGATTCCCGTCCTCGGTTCGATCTTGGATGATGCAAAAAAAATTAAATATAACATCAATTTAACATAATAGTAACAGGTTCGAGGAATTAAACACTGCAAGTTCTTTTACAAACATAATATTTATTACATAATTTCTATTCTACTACAGGATCATTTGAGAAAGCCAGCAATCTTATAATCATTTAGTTCCGCAGCGGTGTGAAATGACTAATTCTTAGCTCCAATCGGTTTATACTAGACAGAGTCCAGCCAGAACCTTTACAGACATAGTCCACCTCTTCTTGACAGAGTTTCTGGATACCGTTTTTAACAGTTTGCTTCACATCGTTAGAACTGTAAATTACTGCAGCCGATGTCTTGAATGCACACTTCTTCACTTTGTCATCGAACGGATATGGCTTTCCATATATACAGTCCAACCACAAGTTATATTTCAAAGGTCCGTTTGTTGCTACATCATCAGTAAGCTGATTGATTATGTCCTCTCTGATATCATCAAGAAAATTACAAATGTCTTTCGACTCACCTAACGTATTTAAATAATAATAGTCCTTCAATGTTCCACGAAATGCAGACTGCGCCAAGTAGAAGCCATTATCGTTCACTTGTAATGCTCCGAACACAGTCTTAGGTTTATTTTCCTGTTCAGACATCATACCAATCGGTTGCTGCACATCGGTTTTCTTGCTTGTACGCTCACGAGCCTTCAACCTAAACCGAGGAGTCGAAATTTCTGCAGGTAGTTCAGCAGTAGGCACACGGACTTCACCTTTACAGTTTTTCGCATGTCGTCGCAAATTATCAATTCGAGTAAACCATTCATGACACTCATCACATCGAAACTTCATGCGAGATGGATTCTTCGTGCATTTGCTCCGCTCATGTCTTCGTGCATCATGGGAAAATGCGAACGACGTATCACAGTAGCTGCAAGGATACCGTGGTGATGAAGACGATCCTTTCAGACCCGATCCAGATACAGGCGTTACAACAGTAGTACCATTTCCAGGCATTCTCTTATGCACATCGATGCATCGTTGTTGCGACGAAACCTTTACTTTCTGCCGAACAGCAGGGCCTTTGCATGCCTTCATGTGCGTTTTCATATTATCTTTTCTGGCAAACTGCTTATGACATTTCTCACAAACAAACATTTTACGATATAGGTTCTTGACACATTCGCTCCTCTCGTGTCGCCGAGCATTGCTGCTGTTTGAGAAAATCTTGTCGCAATAACAGCACCGATGTTCGCTAGTTGTCAAATCAGCATCCATTGAAGTCTCCATCGAAGTCGTATCGTCGATCGTCGTGGTTTCCTGCACATCCAGCTCAGTAGTCATTAAGCTATCTTCTGCTGGTGGTATCACATCTGTTGAAATCTCCTCCAGTGTTGACATCGACGTTGTCAACGGAATCTGCTCCTTCTCCGTCGTAGCTGTCGTCAAGGTTCCCGTAGACGATGGTACAACCTCCATCGAGTTCGTCGTTAAAGTCGGTAAAGATGTCATCGAGTTCGCAAGAACAGGTAATTACATGATTAATGCACCAGAAGAAACAAACTAGGTGATCCTTACACCGACGACGTCAGTAACAAACTGAGCGTCCTGTTGTCTAGGACTCGCTTATATACATGCACCGTATGGAATAAAACGCTAGTCAAATCAAGAACCATTTACAATAATACTAGAGTCAAAACAACATTAAAATAGAAGGACCATCAACGAAAAGGCAGCACATTTGGAAGCACCGACAACGAAACGGCAGCACATTTGGAAGCACCGACAACGAAAAGACAGCACATTTGGAAGCACCGACAACGAAAAGGCAGCACATTTGGAAGCACCGAAAACGAAACGGCAGCACATTTGGAAGCACCGACAACGAAAAGGCAGCACATTTGGAAGCACCGACAACGAAAAGGCAGCACATTTGGAAGCACCGACAACGAAAAGGCAGCACATTTGGAAGCACCGACAACGAAATGGCAGCACATTTGGAAGCACCGACAACGAAAAGGCAGCACATTTGGAAGCACCGACAACGAAACGGCAGCACATTTGGAAGCACCGACAACAAAAAGGCAGCACATTTGGAAGCACCGACAACGAAACGGCAGCACATTTGGAAGCACCGACAACGAAACGGCAGCACATTTGGAAGCACCGACAACGAAACGGCAGCACATTTGGAAGCACCGACAACGAAACGGCAGCACATTTGGAAGCACCAACAACGAAACGGCAGCACATTTGGAAGCACCGACAACGAAACGGCAGCACATTTGGAAGCACCGACAACGAAAAGGCAGCACATTTGGAAGCACCGACAACGAAAAGGCAGCACATTTGGAAGCACCGACAACGAAAAGGCAGCACATTTGGAAGCACCGACAACGAAACGGCAGCACATTTGGAAGCACCGGCAACGAAAAGGCAGCACATTTGGAAGCACCGACAACGAAAAGGCAGCGCATTTGGAAGCACCGACAACGAAAAGGCAGCACCATCATCAAAAAGGCTGCACATTTGTCATTGGCTCCAATATTCATTGGCTCCAATATTCATTGGCTCCATTATTCATTGATTCCATCAGTCTATTGATTCCATCAGTCTAGTGACTCCATCTGTCATTGGCTCCTACAGTCATTGGCTCCTACAGTCATTGGCTCCAACAACTGTCTTTTGTCTCACCAACTCCAAATATATATATATTTGGCTAGAATTCTACGAGTCTAAGAGACTATGAGACCACATGGCTACGAGTCTAAAATTATCTAGCTGGTTACGAGTTATACATGGCTTGCGAGGCTACAGAGCTACGAAGTTTCTAGTACACAGGTTTACATGACTGCGAGGATACAGGACTACAAGTCTGCAAGAGTACTTGACTACGAAGGTACTCGTCTACATGACTCCAGTTACCGCATCTGTCTTCGACGGAATTTTCTCTTTTGCTCCAACTGCTCCATCAGCATTATGTTATAAGATTACAAGGCCTCTTGCTTACGTAGCTTCAAGTCTACAAGCCTCCAATGCATCTTGACTGCGAGACTACCATAAATGAGGTTACGAGTCTACGCGATTGCGAGTCTTCTAGGTTACATGATCGCGAGGCTATAGGACTACGAAGCTTCTAGAACGCATGGTTACGAGACTGCGAGGCTACAATTCTACGAGGTCCCAAGACATCCAGGCTACGCGACTACGAGCCATGAGGTTACGAGACTACGTGACTACGAATCTTCAAGTTTACGAGACTGCGAGGCTACAGAGCTACGAAGCCTCTAGTACACAGGTTTACGTGACTGCGAGGATACAGGACTACGCGACTTCGAGCCATAAGGTTACGAGATTACGTGACTATGAATCTTCATGTTTACGAGACTGCGAGGCTACAGAGCTACGAAGCCTCTAGAAAACGAGTTTACGTGACTGCGTGGATACAGGAATACAAGTCTGCATGAGTTCTTGACTACGAAGCTACTCGTCTACAAGGCTCCAATTGACACATCTGTCTTCGATGGAATTTTCTCTTTTGCTACATCTACACCATCAGCATTATGTTATAAGATTACAAAGCTACTTGCTTACGTAGCTTCAAGTCTACGAGGCTCCAATACATCATGACTACGAGACTACGAGCCATGAGGTTACGAGACTATGCGATTGCAAGTCTTCAAGGTTACGTCATCGCGAGGCTATAGGACTACGAAGCTTCCAGAACACATGGTTACGAGAATGCATGACTAATTGGCCGCATGGCTACGAAACTTTATGTCTCTAACTGACTACAATAGCACTATTCAGTGGTGAGAGTTAATTTATTTCATGCAAAGGTACTTGCTGCAAGCAGTTCCACTTTTCAACATCAGATGACGTCACGTTTTGCTTGCAGGTAAAATAATATTTATTTATTTTATGCGGGATGCGGGTTGTTCACTATCGATCGCATAAGAAGAATGGCATCGATAGTCTTCAAGGAGAAGGAAGTTCGTCCTTCCTGCTAGTGCTTCTCAGATTTCTCACGGTCCGCCATCTTGGATTGTGACGTCACGGCTGCCATCTTAGATGGGTGTGACTTTGACCTTTGACCGAAACCGCAGGAATGATCGCAAGCACACGGATTAACCATCAAAATATATATAAGAATTATCAGGAGCACACGGAGAAAACCATCATAATATTGGCAAGAATAATCAGGAGCACACGGAGAAAAACGACACATGTTTTCTTTGATATAAAATTACAGAAAAAAAATATTTAGAAATAAAAAAAATTAATAAAAAAATTTAAAATAAAAACAAAAAATACATAAATAGATTCTACTAGCTTGTAAACTTATCATTGCTGAGCAAACATAGAGTTCTAGTACAAGCCAGAATTTTATGTATTTTTTGTTTTTATTTTAAATTTTTTTATTAATTTTTTTTATTTCTAAATATTTTTTTTCTGTAATTTTATATCAAAGAAAACATGTGTCGTTTTTCTCCGTGTGCTCCTGATTATTCTTGCCAATATTATGATGGTTTTCTCCGTGTGCTCCTGATAATTCTTATATATATTTTGATGGTTAATCCGTGTGCTTGCGATCGTTCCTGCGGTTTCGGTCAAAGGTCAAAGTCACACCCATCTAAGATGGCAGCCGTGACGTCACAATCCAAGATGGCGGACCGTGAGAAATCTGAGAAGCACTAGCAGGAAGGACGAACTTCCTTCTCCTTGAAGACTATCGATGCCATTCTTCTTATGCGATCGATAGTGAACAACCCGCATCCCGCATAAAATAAATAAATATTATTTTACCTGCAAGCAAAACGTGACGTCATCTGATGTTGAAAAGTGGAACTGCTTGCAGCAAGTACCTTTGCATGAAATAAATTAACTCTCACCACTGAATAGTGCTATTGTAGTCAGTTAGAGACATAAAGTTTCGTAGCCATGCGGCCAATTAGTCATGCATTCTCGTAACCATGCGTTCTGGAAGCTTCGTAGTCCTATAGCCTCGCGATGACGTAACCTTGAAGACTTGCAATCGCATAGTCTCGTAACCTCATGGCTCGTAGTCTCGTAGTCATGATGTATTGGAGCCTCGTAGACTTGAAGCTACGTAAGCAAGTAGCTTTGTAATCTTATAACATAATGCTGATGGTGTAGATGTAGCAAAAGAGAAAATTCCATCGAAGACAGATGTGTCAATTGGAGCCTTGTAGACGAGTAGCTTCGTAGTCAAGAACTCATGCAGACTTGTATTCCTGTATCCACGCAGTCACGTAAACTCGTTTTCTAGAGGCTTCGTAGCTCTGTAGCCTCGCAGTCTCGTAAACATGAAGATTCGTAGTCACGTAATCTCGTAACCTTATGGCTCGAAGTCGCGTAGTCCTGTATCCTCGCAGTCACGTAAACCTGTGTACTAGAGGCTTCGTAGCTCTGTAGCCTCGCAGTCTCGTAAACTTGAAGATTCGTAGTCACGTAGTCTCGTAACCTCATGGCTCGTAGTCGCGTAGCCTGGATGTCTTGGGACCTCGTAGAATTGTAGCCTCGCAGTCTCGTAACCATGCGTTCTAGAAGCTTCGTAGTCCTATAGCCTCGCGATCATGTAACCTAGAAGACTCGCAATCGCGTAGACTCGTAACCTCATTTATGGTAGTCTCGCAGTCAAGATGCATTGGAGGCTTGTAGACTTGAAGCTACGTAAGCAAGAGGCCTTGTAATCTTATAACATAATGCTGATGGAGCAGTTGGAGCAAAAGAGAAAATTCCGTCGAAGACAGATGCGGTAACTGGAGTCATGTAGACGAGTACCTTCGTAGTCAAGTACTCTTGCAGACTTGTAGTCCTGTATCCTCGCAGTCATGTAAACCTGTGTACTAGAAACTTCGTAGCTCTGTAGCCTCGCAAGCCATGTATAACTCGTAACCAGCTAGATAATTTTAGACTCGTAGCCATGTGGTCTCATAGTCTCTTAGACTCGTAGAATTCTAGCCAAATATATATATTTGGAGTTGGTGAGACAAAAGACAGTTGTTGGAGCCAATGACTGTAGGAGCCAATGACTGTAGGAGCCAATGACAGATGGAGTCACTAGACTGATGGAATCAATAGACTGATGGAATCAATGAATAATGGAGCCAATGAATATTGGAGCCAATGAATATTGGAGCCAATGACAAATGTGCAGCCTTTTTGATGATGGTGCTGCCTTTTCGTTGTCGGTGCTTCCAAATGCGCTGCCTTTTCGTTGTCGGTGCTTCCAAATGTGCTGCCTTTTCGTTGCCGGTGCTTCCAAATGTGCTGCCGTTTCGTTGTCGGTGCTTCCAAATGTGCTGCCTTTTCGTTGTCGGTGCTTCCAAATGTGCTGCCTTTTCGTTGTCGGTGCTTCCAAATGTGCTGCCTTTTCGTTGTCGGTGCTTCCAAATGTGCTGCCTTTTCGTTGTCGGTGCTTCCAAATGTGCTGCCGTTTCGTTGTCGGTGCTTCCAAATGTGCTGCCGTTTCGTTGTCGGTGCTTCCAAATGTGCTGCCGTTTCGTTGTCGGTGCTTCCAAATGTGCTGCCGTTTCGTTGTCGGTGCTTCCAAATGTGCTGCCGTTTCGTTGTCGGTGCTTCCAAATGTGCTGCCGTTTCGTTGTCGGTGCTTCCAAATGTGCTGCCTTTTCGTTGTCGGTGCTTCCAAATGTGCTGCCGTTTCGTTGTCGGTGCTTCCAAATGTGCTGCCTTTTCGTTGTCGGTGCTTCCAAATGTGCTGCCATTTCGTTGTCGGTGCTTCCAAATGTGCTGCCTTTTCGTTGTCGGTGCTTCCAAATGTGCTGCCTTTTCGTTGTCGGTGCTTCCAAATGTGCTGCCTTTTCGTTGTCGGTGCTTCCAAATGTGCTGCCGTTTCGTTTTCGGTGCTTCCAAATGTGCTGCCTTTTCGTTGTCGGTGCTTCCAAATGTGCTGTCTTTTCGTTGTCGGTGCTTCCAAATGTGCTGCCGTTTCGTTGTCGGTGCTTCCAAATGTGCTGCCTTTTCGTTGATGGTCCTTCTATTTTAATGTTGTTTTGACTCTAGTATTATTGTAAATGGTTCTTGATTTGACTAGCGTTTTATTCCATACGGTGCATGTATATAAGCGAGTCCTAGACAACAGGACGCTCAGTTTGTTACTGACGTCGTCGGTGTAAGGATCACCTAGTTTGTTTCTTCTGGTGCATTAATCATGTAATTACCTGTTCTTGCGAACTCGATGGCATCTTTACCGACTTTAACGACGAACTCGATGGAGGTTGTACCATCGTCTACGGGAACCTTGACGACAGCTACGACGGAGAAGGAGCAGATTCCGTTGACAACGTCGATGTCAACACTGGAGGAGATTTCAACAGATGTGATACCACCAGCAGAAGATAGCTTAATGACTACTGAGCTGGATGTGCAGGAAACCACGACGATCGACGATACGACTTCTATGGAGACTTCAATGGATGCTGATTTGACAACTAGCGAACATCGGTGCTGTTATTGCGACAAGATTTTCTCAAACAGCAGCAATGCTCGGCGACACGAGAGGAGCGAATGTGTCAAGAACCTATATCGTAAAATGTTTGTTTGTGAGAAATGTCATAAGCAGTTTGCCAGAAAAGATAATATGAAAACGCACATGAAGGCATGCAAAGGCCCTGCTGTTCGGCAGAAAGTAAAGGTTTCGTCGCAACAACGATGCATCGATGTGCATAAGAGAATGCCTGGAAATGGTACTACTGTTGTAACGCCTGTATCTGGATCGGGTCTGAAAGGATCGTCTTCATCACCACGGTATCCTTGCAGCTACTGTGATACGTCGTTCGCATTTTCCCATGATGCACGAAGACATGAGCGGAGCAAATGCACGAAGAATCCATCTCGCATGAAGTTTCGATGTGATGAGTGTCATGAATGGTTTACTCGAATTGATAATTTGCGACGACATGCGAAAAACTGTAAAGGTGAAGTCCGTGTGCCTACTGCTGAACTACCTGCAGAAATTTCGACTCCTCGGTTTAGGTTGAAGGCTCGTGAGCGTACAAGCAAGAAAACCGATGTGCAGCAACCGATTGGTATGACGTCTGAACAGGAAAATAAACCTAAGACTGTGTTCGGAGCATTACAAGTGAACGATAATGGCTTCTACTTGGCGCAGTCTGCATTTCGTGGAACATTGAAGGACTATTATTATTTAAATACGTTAGGTGAGTCGAAAGACATTTGTAATTTTCTTGATGATATCAGAGAGGACATAATCAATCAGCTTACTGATGATGTAGCAACAAACGGACCTTTGAAATATAACTTGTGGTTGGACTGTATATATGGAAAGCCATATCCGTTCGATGACAAAGTGAAGAAGTGTGCATTCAAGACATCGGCTGCAGTAATTTACAGTTCTAACGATGTGAAGCAAACTGTTAAAAACGGTATCCAGAAACTCTGTCAAGAAGAGGTGGACTATGTCTGTAAAGGTTCTGGCTGGACTCTGTCTAGTATAAACCGATTGGAGCTAAGAATTAGTCATTTCACACCGCTGCGGAACTAAATGATTATAAGATTGCTGGCTTTCTCAAATGATCCTGTAGTAGAATAGAAATTATGTAATAAATATTATGTTTGTAAAAGAACTTGCAGTGTTTAATTCCTCGAACCTGTTACTATTATGTTAAATTGATGTTATATTTAATTTTTTTTTGCATCATCCAAGATCGAACCGAGGACGGGAATCGATCGAATCAATATGTAAATTAATGAGTGATTTATTTAATGAATTTTGAAAGTTTTCCCGAATTTCTAGCTAAATAATTACGGATTTTCAAGATGGCGGCCAAATGACAAGATGGCGGGTGTCACAGTAATAAATTATAACTGCACTCTAGCGGATACGAATTAAACTAACATGTCATCGGCGCACTCTAGCCGACGATACAATGATGATGGCTTCCAGCAGACGAGGACAAGATGGCGGCCATGACCTCATACTAGATGATGATAAAAAGTGGTGGGAGTCAGTCTGCCAGCACCCACCACGAGGGAAGGATCGGTCGTCATTTTTAATTTTTTTGCACTCGTCGGGTTCGAACCGAGGACTCCGAGCTCCGTGTCGAAAAAGTATGCTTTTTAAATATTTTTATTAAATTTTTATTATTTGAATTTTTTTAATAAATTTTAATTTTTTTTTATTAAAATCGGATAATAAAAAAGTTAAAGATGGCGGCCGTAATGGAAATTGCAACAGTGACGTCATAATTCAAAATGGCGGATAACACAATGCCGGAATGTTCGAGAAAACGAAATGACGTCATCCAAGATGGTGGATCCAAGATGGCCGTCGGGGTCAAGGTCAAAGGTCAAGGTCACATCCTGATAGAGGCTTAACTGAGGCTTGAGTTAAGGATGCTTAAGCCTCTATCAGGACATTTCTAGCCGCTGGGATTTTTAAGGACTAAAACGGGAAATTTTCCCTCGAAACGGGAATTTTTCCCTCAAAAACGGGAAATTTTTTTCTTAAAACGGGAAATTTTGAGTCATTTTGAGTCATTTTTGAGGAATTTTGAGGAATTTTTGCCGCCGTGACGTCACAAACCAAGATGGCGGACCGACAATCTCAATCCACCGCCTGAGGCCTGTCCTCGGTCCGGCTATTATATACTACTCATTCCATTTTTATAAAAATAGTCAAACTTTCCTACGTTTAACTATCTTTATTATTACTTTATATGCTATTGTTAATACAATGAAAGACCATATTTATGCAACAAATTTGAATCTGACATTGCACTCTGCATAGATGATTTGAAATAAAATTCTCTTTTATTCATTTTCGTTAAAATGTACACTATTAGTATGATACCGTATTCTTAAAAACTTTAAATGTCGATATAAATTTTAACTGAATGTATTTTCGCTGTCAAACAAAATACTTGTCTAGTAAATATTTTAAACTAAATTTAGACAGTCATTTAATCAACACAGTTTTTTTAGTCATGGTTTTATCAAATTATTTTGTTTACTTAATCATCCATTTATTTGGCTTTTTCCGAAAAATATTTTTGGCTAGTTAAAAAAAAACATTTTTCAGTTTTCTAAGTACAAAAAAAAAATATTTAAGTTTTACGTCAGTCGATCATCCACAAAAACCTATTTCAAGATTTGGCAATATTGTAGCTACTTGGGCACACACTCGATGCTTATTGATTATAAATCAGGATGGAAATTCTGATGTGAAATATTTCCAACGTCCTTCTAGTGCTCGTATATTATTATTAATTTATTATAAATTAAGTTAATACCTTAATTAGCATGCATTGTTTGGGTGTAATCATTTTTGAAAGTATTGTATTTTTTTCTTCAAGGATTTAATATGGTAACCGCTTCTTCTAGTTTTATTCGGTTTAAAATAATATTAAGTAAACAATTTACGTGTATTTATCCATAGAATTAAATAAAGCCTTAAAAATTCTACAATATGCTATTGTATCATTATTTTTTTTTCCTTTATAAAGAAACAAACATACAGAGCGACAGACAAAGAGAAATAAATAAACAACGTGATTGCTCTTGTGATACACTTTATTGGCTTGCTCTGAACTAGGGCTTCCCGTGCCTAAAAGGAAAACGAACAGTCTTTTGAACGTTAGCTTAATGTCAAATATCCACTGAAAAACATTCAGCCCATTTGCCTTCTTGTCTCTGTGACTTTGTGTATTTAGGTGTGATTTGTGTGTATTTGTATAGGTATAAACGTAGGTTCATTTACGCGAGTATTCCCTATCAAATTTTCCCCCACTCGGAAATTCCTGATGGAAATTTATAGTAATACGTATATTTCATTTTATAATTGAAATTTTTAAACATTTTCAAAATAAGTTGCAAATATAAACACTCTAGGCTACTTAAAGTAAAAATTGGTTATCGCGCGTTAAAATTTAAAACAATTAAAATGAAGTGCATGTAAATTTATAGTGAAAAAAATTGTATTTTGTATATAAACAACAAAATGTGCCAAACCAGGTATTTAACATGTTGAAAACTCTTACTTGAATCCATCCTCACAAATGTAAAGTGTTTTTGAACGTACCTTCAAAATTACCTCTAAGTATTACCGAAAATTTTATTTCATAAATGAAATATTATCAAAATATCTTTACTATCACACACAATACTTAGATATAACTTAAGACCTATACACATGTGTGTGGGAAATAAATGTAATAGTGTGCAATGATCCTCTCGTTATGCCTGGCCTTGTGTTGACACCTCACCAAGACTTGAGATGAGTACAGCATGTAACACGGTTAGCTCAGTTAATGTACGTCTATTTCAAACAATACTTTTTTTAATAACAAAGTCAATTTTACAAATTTCTTCATTGAAATAATCGCAACAATTTAAATCATTTTTTTTAATACCACATGATAAACAGGCTACTTTTAATTTTAACACAATTGATTATAAAATTGTTTACCTCGTTGAAATGAAAAAAAGAAGACGATTGCGTATTGAATTACGTTTTTCACATTTCACTATTCGAGCACGTAGATTGTGCAAATATACGGCCACTAATGGGGAAAAATGATATCTCGGTTTTAAAGTAATCTTCCTGCACGGCGTGAACAAGCCACTTCAAGTTCGCCTGAATCGCGCGTTCAAGCAAGCGACTCTCACCCTTATGCGAAGGGACTATCCCTCGCAAGCTCAAATTCTGCATGAAAATCTGACCAATACCAGCGCAGTTTCTCTAAAACGCGGCCACTATACTCGGATTTGCCTGCTGGTTGTCGTAAGACGCTTGATTTATAACATTCAAAATATGACCAAAATTATTTAATTTTAAGTTATCCTTTTACGCTACGTTTCATTTAATTTTTTATACTTATTATTACTAAACGTTGCGTGTTTTCTTTACGGTCTAAATGGTTTGGCGGAGTATATGAAAATTCAAGAATCTCGCCTCCAAAAAAGCAAATGGTAAAATTGAACGTGGCGTGGGTTGGAGAGGAGAATTAAGGAAATAAAATAAAGTAATATTTAATTGAACTTGTTTAATTTTTGGATAAATATGAGAAAATAAGTGGAATACTAAGATTGTGTAACTGAAATAATTATTATAAAAATAACATCGATAATAATTAAGCATTAACTTACCATTTCCGAGGATGTCTATCACAAGTGTTACTAAAACATTAAAACCACATTACATATCTACAAATTATATTTTTTTATCAGTAAGTTAAAAGCCAGTTAAAGTATGAAAAATTAAAAATTGAAAATTAAAATATTATTAAACAAATACATAAATCTAAAGTACGAATTCATATCAAAATCTGATATGTTGGCAAATATTCTTATTTAGATTTACACGCAGTTCATTTTTTAAATTTTATTTTTAATGGATATTTGTCTGGGGTATCAGAAACGTCATATTTGAGGAATAAATCCAAGAACTAAATGAAATGCAGAAAAAAATAATATTTTTTGATAGAAAAAAGTTGTGAAAAAATTACGCACTGTGTAGCTGAGTGTTCAAACATGCTTTGTTCCACTTTTAACCGGAGCATAAATTATTTACATAAAATTGACTAAATGAGTTTTTAAACATACAAATTTTAAATGTTGTAGTGTCATTTTATTTAATTTGGAGAAAAATTTCATTTTTAAATTTCTTGTTATCTTGCTCGTTAATCTTATGGAAGAAACTCGATTCAACATTTAACAGTTTGAAGTTTCTTTAGGTTAAGTAGACTAAACAATGTACGGAAATCATCACGTTATTAGAGATTAATTGAAGTGACAGTAAAGAATTGGAAATATACGTACCTCTAAACGCAAATTAAAATATAGTCATATTTCTTAATTTTTTGAATGTAAAAAAGTTAAAAAAATACATGCAAGTAATTTTTTTACCCTATTTGCGGTGGGTTGTACTTATGAGATATTCTTTCTGTATGTGTGTCTGTTACTAAAAGTGTGTAGGTATGTGCGTGTGTGTAGAACGTACTTAACCAATTTCAATTTAATGCTGTTTAAAAGACACTTATAGAGTTTACTGTATTCATGCGAAATCAAAATTTGTTTGAAAAGAATTAAACTTTACCTAGGTTTAAAATGATAGGCCTATACTCTGCAAGATCTTAAAAGTAACGCAATTAAAAAAAATGCAGTATAGACGTTTCCATTTTTAATACATTAGTATGACAATTTAGAAACTTTTGAGGTATGTAACCTTTCATAGAAAAACGTGTGTTTTTTGACGTGATAACGTCTTATAAATAGATGAACGCCGGCTGCACGCACTAAAAAGCATCACTTATTTTATTTTCACGTTCCGCCTGAGACGAGCGTGCAAGAACCGGCCAACCACCGTGCGAGAAAATCTTCTTTAATATCAAACAGGTAAAGGAGGGCTTTTTAAAAACAGCAAATTAAAAAATTTGATTTATTTGTCCAATTTCGTCATTTCAAATTAACCATTTATTGACATTGATTTGATTTCAGTTTATTTCTATAACTAATTGTTCGTGATTATATTTAAACAAATTATTTAAATTAAATTTGCAAAAATTGTAAATAATATTTGAAAATTAAAAAGTATGCAATTTTTCATCAATGTTTTCTTATGACGTTATCACGTAAAATTATCGTCCGTAAACCGACTTTATAGACAACCCCCCCCCCCTTTTTTTTTCAATTATAACTGACTAAAAAACGTTTACGATTAGTTTCTTTCCTGACGCTACAGGAGATTTTTAAAAGCTCCCTCTGATCCTGAGGCCTGTGCAATGTTTACTGACCCGTTGTCCGGACAACTGGACAGAAAACAATCACGTGTCGGCGTTCCTTTGATCCTCAGCGAGAAGCTCTGCCGCGGACACAGCTAGAGGCGTGGGGGGAAGGGGGGGGGGGACTGGATAACTGGTGATAAGCGGAAACAAGTGGTATCACTCTATGCAGTTGGACTGGAGCAGTCACCAGTCCATACTCCTGTGTTTACCTGCCGCGTGAACACGCGGCGAGGTTATTCATTCGAATCGCTTTTTTTTTTTTGACGTGACAACGTCTAATAAATCGATGAACGCCGGCTGCACGCACGAAAAAGTGTCCCGTTACGCTGTGTCCCGTTGCGCTCATTGAACGCTTGCGCCGCATCTACCTCTCTTCCACTCGATTGGAACAACCATCGATTTGACTTTTTCGAGGCACATTAAACTTCAAACACTCCCATTCGTTTCCTACTTTTCCTATCATCGTCCTATCCTTAACAGAATAACACAGATTGGAAGAAGTTAAATAGCAAACATGTACAAAAGTTATAGTTAAAATAATCTCTTCGTTAAAGTAATAAACATATTTGAATTAATGAGTGCAAATAAACGTAAATTTATCAATTAAACTGTAGATTTCATTTCTCTCTTTCTTTGTATCCATTCAAAATAGTGATAATTCAATAAAATGATTCAATTTTATTCATAAAAGTATGCAATCATTTCATCAATGTTTTGTTATGACGTTGTCACGTTAAACTATCGTCCGTAAACCGACTTTACAGACAACCAATTTTTTTGAAAGGGTATCAGTCATAGGAAGAAACTTTAGGGAAACAACAAAAAATAGTATGCCTGAAAATATAGCTTTACTAAATCATGTTTTACATTTTACCCTCTTTCTTCATCATGTATAGCACGATTTGGAAACAGTTCGTCCTTAATTTAATGTAAATATAGATTTCTACAGAATTTTGAAAATTATAAAATGATGCCCTTTTAACACAAAAGACAAATTCCTACCAGGAATCAGATAAAAATAACAACATTTACTATGAAATTATATTACCATTGTCTCAAAATACCAGTGTAATGTGCCATTAAATATTAAACACTATAGACATGGTGTATGATAATTTTTCTTTAATAAAGTTCACGTTAAGCATCACATAATATAACACTAATCATTGTCTTTATCAGACACTCCTCTGGTACATATTGTATCAGAAGTGTAATGTCACTCACTTTGTTTGAGTGCAGAGGAATTTTCAAAACTCATCCTGTATTTGGAATGCATGTAACTACCCACACGATGCTCTGACCGATGCCCTTCCTACACCAATCATTGGGTCTACGTTTTGTGATCGGGACGAAACATGTAACTGAAAATCGTCAACATGCTGACTGATGCCCTTTCAAAACAAAGCGATTAATTTAATCTGTGTGTTTATGAGAGACCTGCGCTGTGCACTCTAGTGAAAACCGTCGAACGAATATTAAACCAAAAATTGCCACGGCAGTTGGCTTAGAACGATTCTTGTCCACAGAAATAACACACGGCAAACACGTCTCTGGTGTAGTTCGCAGTAAAACTAATCTGGAAACGTGCAGCTCAGCTGCCAGGCGGTGCGTGTAGCTGACAGTGACGTATGCCCCCTCTCGACTCCCTGCTTCCCGCGGAGAATATGAACGTCATGGCGTCACAATCACGTGTCCTTTCAGGCAGTGGAGAGCCACCCAGATGCGCGCTGGTTTCAAATTTCCATGCTGCGGTTCGCACCTGAAACTTTGCAGGGTTGAGTTTTCGGAAATATGTATGCACCTAACAAAAATTGTTTGTTCAGTCATTTCCTGACCATTATTAGCAGTAGGAAAAGGTATGATTGACGTCAGGCGGAGGATTCAGGAATCGACCGCCATATTGGATGACATTGACTTCGACCGCCATCTTTGATGAACTTGACCTCAAACTCGAACTCGATATTGACCTTGACCTCCGCAGTTAACACGTACAAGCACTCCTGAATGTTGCGTTCTCCGTTTCGGCCATCACCATCGAGCGTCCCGCTCCCGACCGCCATTTTGAAAATTTCCTCCTGCACCCTCATTCTATGTATTCTGTAGGGGCAAGTGTGGTATTTTAACGCCTTTGTTGAGGCCATTTCGAAATTTCCTCTACTCTTCAATACTGTCAGACACGCGTCAGTCCTGCTGTCCGGGCGTAACGAAATTGGAAGTGTGTAAACACAGCTCATCCAGATTGTTGCCAATAGATGTCGCCACGTGTTGTGTTGAGGTAAAAACCATTTATTTAGTTTAAGTGGGATGCGGGATGCTCACTAACGATCGCAAAAGAAGGAAGGCTTCGCTAGACATCAAGGTGACGGAAGTTAGTCTTGCATGTTAGTGCTTCTCAGCTGTATCAAGGCATATTATTTGACTTAGTAATGGATGATTCTTGTTTGAAATCTACCTGATAAAAATATGTTTAGAGATAATTTGGCAGCAGAAATTCACAATTGAAACGTAACTCAAAATAACAAAATTTTCGTGCAGAGATCGATTTCTCAGAAATAATCAGAAGCACTCGCAGATTATCGGCAGAAGTCTCGACAGGAATAATGAGCACACGAATAATATCATCAAAATATTAGCTAGATTAATCAGGAGTACACGGAGAAAACTAACGCACGTTTTCCTTAATGCCAGAAATTCACAAAAAATAATAATAATGAAAATTAAAAAAATGAAATAATAATGAAAATAATAAAAAAATTAATGAAAATTCACAAAAAGGTTTGGTTTGTGCTAGAACTCTATCCTTGCTCAACACAGGAGAAGTTCGCAAGCTGGCAGAAACTGTTTTTGTAATTTATCATTCAATTTTAGAAACTGAAGCAGCAGTCCCTAGTTCCTCCTTGACAAGAGTAAACATTCAATTTTTAAATACAAATATTTGAAAATATATTATTTAAAATTGTAGAAAATATTTTTTTTAGTAAAAAGAATATATGCCATGGATTCCGGAAGATTATGGGTTCGATTCCCAGTGGTTCCACCTACGAATAACTTTTAACATATAATATTTATCCCGCAATATTTACCAACAAAATTATCCTCACTACTACTGTTACCAAGACGTTAATTAATTCTGGCAACATGACATCGTGTCAGCGATATTTGCCGCCAAAACGGATTCTCTTGTCAGCTAAAGTGTGCTAGTGTCCATTGTCATCTTGCTTCGCTTGTTTTCCGCTGGAGTGCACTAGTGTCAAATTAAAGATCGCCAAAAACCTTACCGACCACCATTTTGGCCACCTTATTAATAATGTATCCATTTTAAACAAAATTATTTCTTAAAAAAATCCTAAACGCTGTTTAAAGACTAATCATTCAGTAGTTTTGTTTATTTGATCGATAGCGATTTTTAGTTAGATATCTGGTCAGAGAAATAAAACAAGTAATTTAGGCATCAATATTTTTGTTATAATTGATAAATTTAGTTAAATATCACCTGATTTAATGAGTGGCACTTACCATAAAGAAAGCCCAGGTCCTTGGTTTAATGAGTTGTAGATGAGGTTTCGAGCAACGCATACAGGAAATAAATCAACACAGACAATTTTACAAACGTTATTTACTAAAATTAAATTTGGTAAAAGTATTGACACACAGCCTAGGTAAATTATTACTGCCCACTATCACTTCTCGACTGCTATTAACAAATTCAAGCGCAATGGGTCCCACCATTTGACTTAGGACCGTTAAATTATCGAACTAATGTACCTATACTGCTGCAGGAGTCTTAAATGACTAAGTCTCAGCTCAAGTTAATTCACCGAAATAAGCGTCCAGCCAGAGATTTTTTTCTATTTAATAATATTGATTGCAAACGTAGATTCTCGATACTTTTCAATTGCAGACTGCTCCACTTAGTATGAATTGTAGGTTGGTATATTCGAGGTTTTGAAAGTAACTTGTTGATCTCGGCTTTCCGTACAAACAGTCCAACCATAAGTCGTTACCTCATCCGTAAGCTAATGTATTATATTGTGTTTGATTGCATCAAGAAATATGCAAATACGTTTGACATACTGGAGGTGTTGAAATAATACATAGTTTTCTTCCGAAATTCCACCAAATGCGGTTTGCGCTAAGTTTAAATCTCCATCCTTGACCTGTAAAGCTAATGTACTTAGAACAGTCCTAAGTGTAGACTCATGGCCAACAGATGCGATGCACATCTGCTTCGCTACTAGAGCTTGCAAGCTTACGAGTCTTTAACCTAAGCAGATGAGTCTAAATGCCCACATGCCGTTACCGCAATAGGCAAACGGACTTCACATTTATATTTATTTGCAAGTCTTAGGAAACTATCAAATCGCGTAAACCACAGATGGCACTTATGCAGCGAAACTCCAGACGAGATGGATTATACAGACAAATGCTTTTCTCATGTCTTCGTACATCATGGGCAAATGCGAACGACATATCACAGCAGCTGCAAGGACGTCTATTCATTGGCAAAGAACATCTTAGGTCATGTGTAGATGCGTGCGGGACAAGATGGTGATGATGTTGCCGATGTAACTATCACCTGCGTGATCTTAAGCGTATCAATGCAACACTGTTGTGGCGACATAAATAGTGGTAAATGGCGGTCTGGCGCCAGGGTTCAGGTGAGGAGCTTAGGTGCCGACCGCCATCTTGTATTTTTATGTCAAAATTTCCTCAAAAGTCCTTCAAAATGACAAATAATTTCCTAATTTGGGGGAGGGGGGGGGCAAATTCAATTTATTTGGAAAAATATCCCATTTCCACCTCAAAAATTCAGAGCGCAAACGTCATAAAAATGACAAGTATCCTTAAAAAAATATTTATTCAAGCCGCTTAGACTTAAGCTTTCATCACAACTGAAATATGACACCTTGTGTGGAATTTGACACCTATATTACGTTCTTAGCTTAAAAATCATAAAAATTAAAAAAATTAAAACACATTATAAAAATGTTTAAATAAAAAACGCACCACCTTCATTGAGTCCAAAGTTCTTGTTTTGAACCCGGCAAATGCAAAATAATAAAATATTAATAAAAATTGGGGAAAAACTTTAAAAATTAATATAAAATATTTAAATCCTCGAGATTAGAGGAACTAAGTTCTATTCCCTGTGTATGCTCTTGTATAAAAGTCAACTTACTGTATACTTCCTCCACAACATTTACCAGGCGACCAACCACCATTACTATTACAAATAAATATATATACTATATATATAAAACTCTAACCAGTGTCATGTCACGGCAGCCATATTGGATGCCGCCATCTTAGATTATCTTGTCGTCTGCTAGAGTGCGCTTTCACGTTATTATTATTTTTAGCTGCTAGAGTGAAGAAGTGTCAATCACCAGATCGTATCATCCTCCATCTTGGATTATGTCATGACCAGGATCATTAAAATCCGTAATTGTAAACCAAAAATTCAGGAAAAAATTAAAAAAAAATTATGTATACCAATATTTAATTACTTAAACGACTGCAGTCTTTGTTTCGATACCTGATGAGAGGTAACATGTAATTTGCGTATAAAAATATAAAAATTAGGTAAAAAACTAAAAAAAAAATACGAAGCACTTACGAGTATTATATAATCGCCGGAGCTGGCATTGGTGCCGGTGCGAGGAACCGGAGCCGGTGTCCACCATATTGGATTGTGATGTCACGGCAGCCATCGTGGATGACCTTGACCTCGGCCGCCATTTTGGATGCGCCATTTTGTTTTCTGGAATGTTCCCCAACTTATCAGCCATTTTGTTTTCTAGAACGTTCCGCAACTTATCAGCCATTTTGTTTTCTAGAACGTTCCCCAACTTATCAGCCAATTTGTTTTCTAGAACGTTCCCCAACTTATCAGCCAATTTGTTTTCTAGAACGTTCCCCAACTTATCAGCCATTTTGTTTTCTAGAACGTTCCCCAACTTATCAGCCATTTTGTTTTCCGCCATTTTGAATTATGATGTCACCATTGCAAATTTTCAATTCCCACAACCAGCAGCAGCATGTAATTCTTCCAAGATACCGATGGAGACTTATGTAGTTACAAAACATTAGGTCTTACCGGCGCCTGGCCTAGTCCAGCGACCAGCGTCGACCCTCATTGCAGTATCGACATCTGACGATGTACCTCTCGCAGCAGTGTCAACAGCCAGCGGTTCATCACTCGCAGCCCCGCGTACCGACCAAAGTTTGCCTTCCACCGCCAAGTTGCGGCAGACTTCTCATCAAACACCGACGCGCTCCGCCTTCCGAGGCGAAGCAGCTCAGACAGCGGGCTGGGACGGGACGAAGACACCATCACAGTCCTTTCCATCCAAGGACGTCAGCATTTACAGTGACTTAACTGTCGGCCACAGACGAGTAGCTCTCCTTAACTCAAACGGTGTCGAACAAAACTCAGTTTTGCAATGGAGAAGTTCGCACGATAATTTCCCGCGAATCTGTTTATGATTGTGACTTAAGCTGGAGTCACAATACCACGACAGGGCCGACACTCTCAATAGCCAATGAAATACAAGGTTGCCGTGACGTCACCCCGACAGAATACGCACCCGGACGGCTCGCAAGGAATGGATTCTATTTCTAATTTCGTCGTGTCGTGCTGCCCGACAAAAACCACAACCGAAACGGAAAGGAAATACTGCGGAACTAAATTTCAAAAATATTTACCTTCTTGGTAAATGTTTATGCTGTTCCTTTTTAATTCTTAGCACAGCTCTAACATTAGGAGCAGTTTTCTATCCTTTATTAGCATAATATATCTTCTTCCTATAGCAATAAACGTAACCTCACTTCATGTCAGAGACGACGACAAAATGTTATGTTTTTATTCACTTCAACTGTCAATAGGAAAACAAGTGGCTAATTTGTTTTTAGCGCATTCCGTACTGCATTTTATGGCCGTATATGGCTTGGAACGATTTACCAACAGCCAAATCAGAAATCGTCGGGCTAATGTTGTCGTGGTATTGTGACCCTAGGCTGTTAAATCTGTCGTGCTGGGATGCTGCACGACGGTTTTTCGGGTCTGTCGTGTCGTGTTAGCCGTGGTATTGTGACTCCAGCTTTAGTGTATGACAGGCCATGTAAGCCCAAACAGGGTACCGCAATGCGCCCTCAAAGCCTGGCAGCAACATGGGCGGTGTTGCAAGGGCGCGACACGTGTTATTGCGAACTGCGTCGCCCGGATTCGAACACAGTTCTTCGCTGGTCGGAACGAGTCACCGGATGTGCACTAGCGGAAGTGCGCGATGTTTCCATGCACAGTCTTTGTCGAGGCCCACGCCGATAATGTACCCCACAGTGGCCAAGCATAGATACTGAACTTCAGTCCATAAAGATCGTGCCATCGCAAGTCTTTTTCAATATCCCGTATCTATGGTACATGGCGTGACGCACATTTACGGGAAGCCTTCATTTCACAGACGAGAGAGCAACACCCGAAGTTCCCCGAAGTTCATGCTCGATTTTTCCCCCCCGTTCTATCTCATTGTATAAACCGGTGTGGCATTAAATTTTGCGGTCGATTAGGATAGGTTGGCTACATTATAAATACTTTAAAACATTGTGGATGGTTGGTTATATTAGGTAAGTTTGGCTACATTAAAAATACTGTAAAATCATTTTATGGTTGCTTAGCAAATAACTATTTAATATGTAGCTATCCAGGGCTAGGAAACTGTTTACATGATTTCACAGGATCTTTAATGTAGCTATCCTAACCAAATCAACCGTCCACAATGTTTTAAAGTATTTATAATGCAGCTAACCTTACCTAATTGACCATTAGTTGTCATGAGTTGTCCAAAATAAACATTCACGGAATATGGGGCGTCCCGAGAATATTTGTGGAAGACAAAGACTTCTTAGTTTTTATACGGTATGAAAAAAAATACAAATCCACGAAGTACGTTTCTTCAATTAGGTATTTTCCTCTAAAAACAATTACAAATAAATACCGTTGCCTTGTTTATGGTCTTTCCTTTTATCAACACCACCATATTTATTTACAATGAACAAAAAAAAATTGGTTGTCTGTAAAGTCGGTTTACGGACGATAGTTTAACGTGACAACGTCATAAGAAAACATTAATGAAATGATTGCATACTTTTATGAATAAAATTGAATCATTTTTATTTTAATAATAAAAGAATAAATACTTGAAATTATACAAGTAATCAGATTTTTAAAATGCAAGAATAATTAACCTTTATTGCCGAAATTGTTGTTGTAATAAGCAATGAAAACCACATTAACTTTTCACTTCACTTTATAAACAGTCGACGAAACAGTTCACGTGTAGATGACTTGTAATTAATTTTAAAAAAACTGGCGTTTAGCTATAAAGTTTAAATGAAATTATGAACAAGTTTTCATATAAATAAACTGTAATCAAATATCTATCATCGATTATATGAATCACCATAATTTTTTAGTCAATTGTAACATAACCTATTATTACTGCACTCGCCGACAGCGTAACGGAACACAGCGTAACGGAACAATGAGCGTAACGGAACACAGCGTAACGGAACACAGCGTAACGGAACAATGAGCGTAACGGGACACAGGGTAACGGAACAATGTGCGTAACGGGACACAGCGTAACGGAACCATGTGCGTAACGAAACAATGTGCGTAACGGGACACAGCGTAACGGGACACAGCGTAACGGGATACAGCGTAACGGAACAATGAGCGTAACAGGACACAGGTCACGGAACAATGTGCGTAACGGGACATTTTTCGTGCGTGCAGCCCGGCGTTCATCGATTTATTAGACGTTGTCACGTCAAAAAAAAAAGCGATTCAAATATTTGAACGCGGGTTGTGGGTTTCAGTTCCGCAGGCAAGAACGGTGGAGTGGCGCGCAAGAAGGCTGAGCGCGGATGTCCGCCGCGGAGGACTCGAGCCCCCAACTCGGCGCCGACTCAAGTGCGGCGTTGCCGAGTGCTCGCGCGACGCTTCCATTTGCGCCCGCTCTCAGCGTCGCCTAGGGGGGATGGGGGGGGCGTTATATCAACCCAAATAACGTTCTTTCCCAACGCTGGAGGACGACGGATTTCTGGTTACACGCTCTGTGGATGGCGCTGTTAGCGAAGCAATGCACACTTTTCCATCTTTAACTTAAAAATAATTGGTTGTCTGTAAAAGTCGGTTTACGGACGATAGTTTAACGTGACAACGTCATAACAAAACATTGATGAAATGATTGCATACTTTTATGAATAAAATTGAATCATTTTTATTGAATTATCGCTATTTTGTATGGATACAAAAAAGGAGTGAAATGAAATCTACAATTAATTGATAAATTTACTTTTATTTGCACTCATTAATTCAAATATGTTTATTACTTTACCGAAGAGATTATTTTAACTATAACTTTTATACATGTTTGGTATTTAACTTCTTCCAATCTGTGTTATTCTGTTAAGGATACGACGATGATAGGAAAAGTAGGAAACGAATGGGAGTGTTTCAAGTTTAATGTGCCTCGAAAAAGTCAAATCGATGGTTGTTCCAATCGAGTGGAAAAGAGATAGATGCGGCGCAAGCGTACAATGAGCGTAACGGGACAAAGCGTGACGGGAAAATGTGCGTAACGGGACTCTTTTTCGTGCATGCAGCCGGCGTTCATCGATCTATTAGACGTTGTCACGTCAAAAAGGAAATTATCAAATCTTAATAACGCACCAGTTACAGAAGAGTGACACGCATAGTGCACATTTATATCTCATATAATCATTTAGAGCTTCCCACTTTCTTGTAGATTGATAGTCTTGGAAGTAAAACCAAATACCTCCCTAACGGTTTGCATGCCCTTGACGTTACTCTCTGGTTGAAGTTTTTCCCTGACCACGCACATGTTACACATGTTACTTCTATTGCAGCGTTCTAGCACTCGATGCTGCTCCTGTCTACCGAAATATGAAATGGTGCTTTGAACCATCAGTACAACGTATATAAGTAGTGTAAAAATGTATGTCATGAGACAGGAGTAGGAGTGTGAAAGGTGGATGGGACCATCTGACGTTATGGTCGTCATTTTGACCTTGACTTTGACTTTGACCTTGACCCCGGCCGCCATATTGGATGACGTAATGTCCGCCATACTGAATTTTGAAATCATGTCCACAATCTTGGATTATAGGATTTTCCGCCATCGTGGAATCGAGCGCACCACTCCCAAACGTTGCATTTTTTCCAGTGCGCAAAGTTCAGTAAAATTAACCAACATTTGTATTATATTTACATGTGCATGCAATTCTACGTAAAAATACACCAACAGCTATGGCATGATTACCAAACCAAAGCAGATTTAAATTAACACTAAATGTATGCGGTAGCAGTTAATCCACCGATGTTAGTGTAATTTAACCCCTACACTTTGTTGGTGTATTTATACTCTTGTGTTTAAGTGAAAATACACATACACATGTTGGTATATTTGTACTATTGTGTTTAAGTAGAAATACACCAACACGTGTAAGTGTGTACGTACACTAACATCTGTGTATACTCTGCTGCCATGGCCCCCACAACGGTGAGTCTGGATAAACCCCTGGGCCCAGTCCTGTTTATTTTTAAATGTTTAACTATTATAATTTTTTTACAAACTACAAAAACATATTAAATATTTTTTTATCCAATAAAATTTTAGACGATTCTACACCTACAGCTAATTTTATTTTTCTGTAACTATTTTCATTTTTATCTCAGTTTGTGAAATAAATATAAGTACATACTCACTGTGGTTATTTTAAAGTAAAATAATTTTATAAATAAAGCTTAGTTTGGACTTATAAAGTAGTAACAATAATTATAGGCCTAACCTGTATTTTCAGGTTAAATAACATTCTATAAAGAGTGTAGGTAAGAAATAACCATGCAATTGTAATGTCACACGTGACTGTAAAATTTAGGGGGGGTGGGGGGTGTATGTGTATCCGATCCTGGGTCCAGGGCCCGTAACCGTATATGGAGGCCATGCATTTAGTGTAAAACTACACATTTTGACGTGACAACGTCTAATAAATAACGCCGGCTGCACGCACGAAAGTGTCCCGTTACGCACATTGTCCAGTTACGCTGTGTCCCGTTACGCTGTGTCCCGTTACGCTCATTGTACGCTTGCGCCGCATCTAGCTCTCTTCCACTCGATTGGAACAACCATCGATTTGACGTATTCGAGGCACATTAAACTTGAAATACTCCCATTCGTTTCCTACTTTCCCTATCATCGTCCTATCCTTAACAGAATAACACAGATTGGAAGAAGTTAAATAGCAAACATGTATAAAAGTTATAGTTAAAATAATCTCTTCGATAGGGTAATAAATATATTTGAATTAATGAGTGCAAATAAAAGTAAATTTATCAATGAAATTGTAGATTTCATTTCACTCCTTCTTTGAATCCATACAAAATAGTGATAGGTAATTCAATAAAAATAATTCAATTTCATTCATAAAAGTATGCAATCATTTCATCAATGTTTTGTTATGACGTTGTCACGTTAAACTATCGTCCGTAAACCGACTTTACAGACAACCAATTTTTTGTTTACGGCGTGGGTAATTGCGGAGAGTACGTATCCCGGCCGGAACAGTCCTCGCCGTGTTGAAGAGCTGCGAGGCAGTGCATTAATCACGCCAAGTTGGCAGACGTGCTGCGAGGCGCAGACTGCCGCTGTCAAGGCTCGCGCGTCAAGGACACTGTCTCCCCTCCCCCGCTTCCACCCACCCCCACCCCTCCTTCTAGGAGTGACTCACCAACCGTCCGCCCGAGATCGCTCAGCAGCTGAACTCCAGAGGTGTAAAAGACAAGAGTCTAGCGACAGCAATGCTACCGTCCTGCAACTGGCAGCAAATGCCGATCCTCTCCGAAGTTGGCCGATCGGGAGCGCCTACCCCCTGGATGTTTGATTTCCAAGTATCTTTAATGTAACTATCCTAACCAAATCAACCGTCCACAAAGTTTTAAAGTATTTATAATGTAGCTAACCTAACCTAATTGACCATTAGTTATCATGTCCTTATCTGAAAATTACAATTTAATTAATAAATTTACTTTTATTTGCATTCATTATTCAAATATATTTATTACTTTTGAAATTATACGTGCTCGTATTTATTTTTACAAGTACAAAAAAAATTCGCACCTACCGGGATTCGAACCGGCAACCTTACGATTAGATGATAGCGCCGCCAAGCGCTCAGCCACGAGGCCATATTTGACTAATAGAAGTTTCAGATGACATATAAGATCGTGCCGCCGGCCCCGGAACGAGCGTGAGCGATGCGGCAGCCGGCCCCGGAACGAGCGTAAGCGGTGCCGCAGTTGCAGGAAGGTAGTTGCTGTCGCTAGACTCTTCTTGTAAAAGCAGGGGCGCAACAACTTTCTATAAAGAATCGTCGATCCCTCCTGTTGAAGCGGGAGGTCCCGGGGTCCTCCCCCGGGAAAATTTGTATTTCAAGTTGGATAATGGTGCTATTTAAGCAGTTTTATTATCTAAAAATTGATTACACAGCACTTTCTTTGCCCCCGTTTGCCCCCACTTCAAGGTTTCAGAGTTGGGGGGGGGGGGGGGATAATACCCTTGCCCCCCCCCCCCTTTTTGTTGCACCCCTGTGTTAAAGTAAGAAAAAAAATAATTCGTTGTCTGTAAAGTCGATTTGCGGACGATAGTTTAACGTGACAACGTCATAACAAAACATTGATGAAATGATTGCATACTTTTATGAATGAAATTGAATCATTTTTATTGAATTATCACTATATTGTATGGATACAAAGAAGGAGTGAAATGAAATCTACAATTTAATTGATATATTTACTTTTATTTCCACTCATTAATTCAAATATGTTTATTACTTTAACGAAGAGATTATTTTAACTATAACTTTTATACATGTTTGCTATTTAACTTCTTCCAATCTGTGTTATTCTGTTAAGGATAGGACGATGATAGGAAATGTAGGAAACGAATGGGAGTGTTTCAAGTTTAATGTGCCTCGAAAAATTCAAATCAATGGTTGTTCCAATCGAGTGGAAGAGAGATAGATGCGGCGCAAGCGTACAATGAGCGTAACGGGACACAGCGTAATGGGACAATGTGCGTAACGGGACTCTTTTTCGTGCGTGCAGCCGGCGTTCATCGATTTATTAGACGTTGTCACGTCAAAAAAGCGTACCCGTATGTATTCGTTACTATAACAATTAGTACTCGTTACTATCGTATCGCTATGTTACTCGTTACTTCTGACACCTCATAACATGCTATGTTATGTTTGAGCAACGAATCGAGTCGTATTGCATACGCTTACAGTATGACGTCACGGGGTCGCAACATTCGTAATTTGTAGAAAACATTCTTATACATTACATACCAAACTGCGTAAGGTGCATTTTTTCACTTTTCCGTAATCTGAACCAGACTTGTGTTTAAGATATTCTAGATTTAATTTGATTTAATAGGTAAAGTGTAGAACTACAAGTGAACTGTTGGAATCTACTACATTTGCAATGGATTTACTATTTTGAAAATTTTAACCGTGAGCTTATGTTATATCACAATAACATCGCAATCCATTATGCGTCGATTATAATGAAAAAGCAACAAATAGGTGTCAAAAATTATTTATTGACAATACATTTTTAACAAAATTCTAACGATAAATCCCATACTACAAAAAATGCGAATAACGAAATGCAGCCGTGTGTAACGTTTCGTTACTCGGTACTAGATGGCGCACTCGCTACTCAGTACCGAATACATACGGTTTGCCACAGCTCTACTGAACTCACAACACTCCACACCTGCACCAAGCGAGGAAGACAAAGAGTCGCAACTCAGTTGAAAATCAACGAACTGTGCGGTACCTATCGGCAGCCAAACACGGACTTTTCAAAAGAAAATGTTGGCTACCTTGATTTTTTTTTGGTCGTTCGTTACTAGGAAGATTCACCATGAATGTTTCGCATCATCTATTTTTCCAATACGAAACAAACCAAAACACGATGTTAAAGTCCGTTATCTTTTGTTTGAATATCCTAACTTCTGTTTCAATTGCAAAAAAATACACACGAGCACACGCTTGCACATATGTCCATGGCATCCATGCTTGTTTCATTGCTGCCAAGATAATTCAACATTGTCAAAAATCTTTCCAAAATATAATAGTTTGCAATTATACTCAATACGCCACTCCGTTAATACACTATTCTATAAATTCTGAACTAACAATGTCTCCAAAATAATTTTTTTATTTAAGTACTTATGTTTAAGAAATTTTTTGTGTTTTGTGTTTTATATATATATATATATATATATACTTTTGTGTACTTATAATATATATGCTTAACACAAATAATTGTGTTCGAAATATGCATATGCATACACAAGTAAAAATACAACAGGAGAATTCTCCATAAGTAAAAATGTTCATTTAATATAAAACCTTTTAAATAAAGATGGTGACTGGTTCTCTCTATCATACGGCATGTGCAATATGTGACATTAGTTTTTCTAGTAGTAAACATTTAAATCAAAAGATGGCAGCTTCCAAAATGCACTCATATCTGGCCTCCATACATTGAACAAATTACAAATGAATCTAATTGATATTCTTATTTATTGTAACGAGTGGGAAAACAAGTCTGAAAAGGATAGAACTAACTAGAGTTTTATTTATTAGCTACTATTAACACTACTAATTTCATTTCACCACTTAAAATGTCTATCCACAAATTAATCATTATTTCCTTAGGTACACTATTTCATAAAACAATATCTCAGAGATCTTTAGAATTTTTGCTTCCAAATATTGTTTTTATTCTTCCTGCAAAACTAAAAACTAAAAATTATTTTCAAATGAAAAAATATGTTAATATTTGGCTACATAATTTAACTGATGAAGAGATGGCTTTAGTATTTAAGTAAGTTTTATATATTGTTATAACTTTGTACCTGTACGTTACTTAAATACTAATTTTTATTTAATTATTAATTCATTTATTCATGTAACAATGTTATAATTTATAATAATTTATAGGTTTTTTGTTTATACATAATATTGAATTTTAATAAATTGCTCTTTTTAACTTTAATTTTTATGTAACTAATGTAAAGTTTCTTAGGTTATATTTAACATATTTATTTCTCAGTTATTATACATTTACAAATGTTTACAATCGTCACAATACCGCATGTAATTTGAAGTGACCAGATGCACTCACATACAAGTTTGCTTTCGTGAGAAATAAATTTCCTGGTTAATTAAGTGAAAATTGTTAACAAAGTGTAAAAAAATGGGAAATAAATTATTACTATTACTATTCACGCTCCCTCTACTGCTGGTCTCTTAACGCGCACCTCTGGCCCAACACGCCACCACACACACAACACAGTCCCCGATGCACTAATCTTCGCACACGGAGCCCGTCGCTCGGCGTCCACTATCGCTCACCAAGCGGTTGCTTGCCCTCTGCACTTCACTGCTGCCGGCATCTCCACCAGCCTCTGCCACTCCCACACTTCCTGCCGCGGGCCGGCCTCCGTCTTGAACACCTGCCAAGTCCCGACCTGGAAAGTTCTCGTAGCCTCCGAAGTGTCACGCCATCGGACTCCCCCGACTTAACACTCGAAGATCCAAGAACAATTGCGTCCTAGTTACGCCACTTCATGCAGCCGGGGCTCTGGGAACGTGCTGAACCCTCGAGAGACGCAGAGACTCTCCGGGATAAATGACAAAGTGCTAAGTAATGGGAAGTGGGTAGCGAGGCACCGCTGCTAATAAGATTAAGGACGTAGTGGTAATGGAGGGATGGACGCTACTTGAATCGCGCCCCAACCAACGGCAGGAGCGTGGATTGGCTGGCCAGCATCGTCGCTAGAGTCTTCGTAACAATATACATCAATTATTTGACTCAAATATTTCCATATAGCCATGTGGTGAAAGGCGTCACTTTCCCATGTAACAGGTTCAACAGGTTGAATTAGCTCAATTTCACTACGTTTTGTAAAACAAAATATATTAAGCCTATAAGGTTCATTACAATACTTGTCGGTAATGGAACATCGACCTTTCATGCATAAGACAGAGTGGTACTGACACTCTCTAGGAACAACCACTAGACAAAAGGATTTTAATCACAAGAAGGCGAAAACAAGATGGCGACCTTCAGCAGATTAAAACAAGGTGGTTTCCAATTGCCAGAATTTTATGAATTTTACAGGGATAACGTAATTAAAGATGGCCGACCAAATAAATCTCCACGCGGAACCCAGGCTCAGGAGTGTTTTATTGAAGAAATTAACAGATTTTCGTATTTAAATTAAGTGGTTTGATTTTAAGAGAGTAATTGGTAGTAATTTGCCACAACGCAAATTTATATTTATAATATAGGCTGGCAAGGCATCAGATTTAGGTAAGTAAAAAAAAAAAAGAAATTATTTAACTCCATGACGTAAAAATTGCACCCTTTGGTTTTGTAAAAATCTGTGTACTTTGAAACGTAGCAAAGAAAATAGACTCAGTTAACATGTGATAACCTATGGCCCTGTCTAGCCAAAATAGTACAAATCAATTGCCCTTCAAAGCACTAGTCATGAAATTTTATTTGATCTTATGTTAAATGGATTTCGTGACAAACTGTAGGAATGCCAACAACATTCGTTACAAGTGAAACTTCTCAAACATATGTGTAAAACTCTCCGGAACACAATTAAACATCTACATGTGAAGAACTGTGACGACAGCATTTCCGATAAAGTTATGTCCCGTAGGATGATGTCTATTAATGCAGATGGTAATTTTGGAGAAACACATCTTATTGTTAAAAAGCGAGGGAATTTTACTGATGAAAGTAGAGCGAGAAAATAATTTAATCCGGCTATTGATAAGGATCCTCCAGTATGTAGCACAGATTTATATAATCAATAAGTTTGAGTTAGTCAATCGAGTGGTGAAGAGAATGCTGATATAGAAAGTAAAGTAGTAAAAAGGAAAATAATAATAATGCCAGAGTTCAGAGGATAATAAAAATTTTTATTGTGAAAAAACTTCAACGAAAAATCAATCGCAACATGAGAAAAATATACCACGAATAACAAAAAAATGTTACTAGATTATCGAGGCTGCTCACAAAACGTAAAATGCATTGTCCATCCATACTGCAACGGCAGTCTCTGGAAATAATTCCATTTGCGATATTTTATTGAAAGAGTGCTGAGCCTCAGGGAAAGAAACAAAAGAGTGGCATATATGTGTGTGTGCTTCTTGAACCCAACACGCGAAAACACGTAGAAAGAGAACTGAGGATTCACAGCAACAAGATAAATGATAGAAGGAAAAATGTTTGCAGACTGTGTTTTATGAATACACTTAGAGTAGTATATAATAGTTTCTCCGAGCGCTGGTATCTGATTGTGGAGCCTGTGGAGCCGGTTCGCCATCTTGGATTGTGCGTTACGGCGGCCATCTTGAATGAACTTGACCTTCGACATTTGGCCTTGATACCCCCCGGTAGAGCCTGGACTTACAAAACTCTGCATCCCCCCCCCCCCCCCACCTTTTTGCGGTACAATCCGGGCCAACCCAAAAATTAAACCTGGGGCCACCCCTGGCACCGTACAATATTTATCTAGAAATTCAATTAAATACCAGTTCAAACGTTCATTACGAAGTACAGCCAGTTTTACTTCAGCGACGCTCGAAGAGACGGCCAAGTGCGACAATGCAAACGTTGCGCTGTAAAGGCCTGGGATGGTGATACGTCTATGGTATGACGTGTCTATGATGGTGATACGTCTATGGTATGATGATATGGTGAGGTTCGTCGCCTTGCACACCCTTCTGCAGTACGTGCCAGAAGTGTTGCCCACTGTCAGGGCATGGTCGAGGTTTGTTCTGGGGGGATGGGGGGGGGGGGGGGTGTTTGTCTGCGGGATATAGGGGAAGTAGGGGAAGAGAATGAATATCAGCATGGAAACCTTCTTTTCACAGACGAGAGAGCCAAACTCCCGATCGTGCATCTTCGGTTTTTTTTTGTTCATTGTAAATAAATATGGCGGTGTTGATAAAAGGGTAGTAATGGTCAATTAGGTTAGGTTAGCTACATTATAAATACTTTAAAACATTGTGGACGGTTGATTTGGTTAGGATAGCTACATTAAAGATACGGAAAAAAGCATGAACTTCGGGGAACTTCGGGTTTTGGCTCTCTCGTCTGTGAAAAGAAGGCTTCCCATATCAGCGTGGCGCGGCAATCTCCCTTCCCGTGCTATACCCGTTCAGAATATGTTGACCGTTACTGCGCGAAGGCGATGAAGTCAAGTGCAACCCTGAGAAAAGCAAAATAATTCTTTACGAGAAATAATGGAGTGTGATTAGGTATAATAAATAATGAAATAATGAAAAAAATTGATACAGTTACATGATCTTTCAAGAAATGACAGTCTTTTGGTGAAATTATTAGCGCACTGGTCTTTTACTACAGTTTGGTGGTAACTATTTTGACTAACTTCGGATATATAATTTACTATCAGTAAATTTGAATATTTGTCACATTAGTTACGTGTTTTTTGACGTAACAACGTCTAATAAATCGATGAACGCCGGCTGCACGCACGTAAAGTGTCCCGTTATGCACATTGTCCCGTTACGATTTGTCCCGTTACGCTCATTGTACGCTTGCGCCGCATCTATCTCTCTTCCACTTGATTGGAACAACCATCGATTTGACTTTTTTGAGGCACATTAAACTTGAAACACTCCCATTCGTTTCCTACTTTTCTTATCATCGTCCTATCCTTAACAGAATAACACAGGTTGGAAGAAGTTAAATAGCAAACATGTATATAAGTTATTGTTAAAATAATCTCTTCGTTAAAGTTATAAACATTTTGAATTAATGAGTTCAAATAAAAGTAAATTTATCAATTAAATTGTAGATTTCATTTCACTCCTTCCTTGTATCCTTACAAAATAGTGATAATTCAATAAAAATGATTCAATTTTATTCATAAAAGTATGCAATCATTTCATCAATGTTTTGTTATGACGTTGTCACGTTAAACTATCGTCCGTAAACCGACTTTACAGACCACCAACTTATTTTTTATTTTTTTCGTAAAATAAGAAGTCTCCATCTTGCATTAGTTGTAATTATGAGTGGGAGAGAAACAGACAGCATCGCGTGTTTGTTGGTTTGCTAAGAGAAAACTTTAAAAACGGTGGGACACATTATATTTATAAGTTGTATGCAATACAGGATTCGAGCTCATAAGTTTACGTAGAGGAAGCCTATATATGTGACATTGTAAAAATGAAGGCAACTGTCTGATAATTGACTTCTGTATTCACATAGAAGCTAAATTATTTTGGTGGCAATCAATAGTTTATTATATGTGTGTCGAATAATTGCAATCGAACTGCAAGTTTAATTTTAGCATCAAATTGTTCTGTATTCAATTTTGTTTCTATACTATTAATAAATTTATGAAATACAAGTAATAAAGTATAAAGCAGTAAATAATCGTCACAAATATTTGATTTGCATTTAATTCAGAAAGATCAACCATGGTCATTATATTAAAAAAAAACGAGGTAGTTGTAAAACGTTTCATCACCGAAGACAAAAAATAACTAAAAAACCCAAATTTAAATTTACTTCGCCAGCTAAAACAATTTGAACTCAGAGCCGAAATCATAGCCGCACGTAAAGTGAATTCGAGAGTAGAATATTGGGAATTGAATGACATTACCAGAACGAGAGTCAAGAGAAGCAAAGAGAGGCGTAGAGAAAGAGGAAATATGTTGTGGCTGAACATGTAAGAACACTCACGCCATTAAAACAGTTTTAATGCCAAAGACAAGAAAGCACTAGAGTTTCCTCAGAGCTGCAGAGCAAGCAGAACGTACGTGACAGTCATAAATTACCCTCACACTCGTGTCTGGAAGTCTTGAAAGGACCACGTTACTCGAGAACCTGACGTGTGGAGGAAATACAAATGTATCAAGCGCCGTGTAAAATATCGTCGCGAAGACATCGCGCTCATGCGAGGTGAAATACAGTCGAACCTCGTTCATCAAGGGAAGTCCGGACAATCGGAAATCCGAATAATCCAAGTGGCACGGGTTATCAGCAAAACAAAATCATTAAATAAGCAGACTCATTATTTACTACTATAAAAAAACTACATCATCTATTTTGTGATAAGAAAAGCCCGCATTAACCTGTTTGATATTATAGAAGATTTTCTCGCACGGTGGTTTGCCGGTTATTGCACGCTTGGCTCAGGCGGAACGTGACAATTTTTCGTGCGTGCATCCGGCGTTCATCGATTTATAAGACGTTATCACGTCAAAAAGAGTGTAGGTAAGAAATAATCATGCAATTATAATGTAGCACGTGACTGTAAAATTGTGGGGGGGTCTACGAACCTGAGACCAGGGCCTGTAATAGAATGTGGAGGCCATGGGTGCAACACTAGTGTCTATGTTACCGAGATCACTCTTCTACACTGTTATTGTCATTCCGCACAAGAAACATTCTTATTTATTTCACACCTATCTTCCAAAATATTTGAAAAAATAAATCAATTTCTCTTCTCATTGTAAATAAGTAGAGACCGAAAAAATTCGCGAATTCATTTCGCGATAGGCTAAAATACAAATAGTTATACCTCAGTGCTGCCTCTGCTATTGGCTCACAACTCACCTGGATGACTCTGGGCCAATGAGAAACGCCCCAACAAAGCTTTATCGAATCACAGGCTGCTACGTTGGGACGTCTCACAAGACAGCAGCCAATGAGTTGGTGACATTTGACCGAGTGTACGTAGAACTATGGAGTTCATTCTGCAGGTCATTGAACCCGCGAATTTTTCCGGTCCCTATAAATAAGCAATGTTAAAATACAGAATGGCCATAAAAGAATGTACCAGTTAAAAATAGTAATAGTTTCAACTGTAAGCGTTGTAGAGTTTTGGTTCAAAGTCGCAATTAAATAGTAACTCAATCTGTTTTAGACAAGTGCATGCGCGAGTACTGCTTTGTTGTTTTCTCGCTCCCAGCGCCACCTGCGCAAAATGGCGACTCCTGAGCGTAGAGCGTTCAGTGTTCTGCAATTTGCTGACAGCGAATCTGTGATTTCAGTTCAACGTGCGTTTCGTTTAAAGTTTATTTGTGATCCTCCGTGTGGCAACAACCACCGCCGACGGTCGAGACGACAGAACTCCTTTTAGCTGCCTCAAGGTTCACATGACATAACACCACGCGTTTTTTGACGTGACAACGTCTAATAAATCGATGAACGCCGGCTGCACGCACGAAAAAGTGTCCCGTTACACACATTGTCCCGTTGCGCTGTGTCCCGTTACGCTCATTGTACGATTGCGCCGCATCTATCTCTCTTCCACTCGACTTGACTTTTTCGAGGCACATTAAATTTGAAACACTCCCATTCGTTTCCTACTTTTCCTATCATCGTCCTATCCTTAACAGAATAACACAGATTGGAAGAAGTTAAATAGCAAACATGTATAAAAGTTATAGTTAAAATAATATGTTCGTTAAAGTAATAAACATATTTGAATTAATGAGTGCAAATAAAAGTAAATTTATCAATTATATTGTAGATTTCATTTCACTCCTTCTTTGTATCCATACAAAATAGTGATAATTCAATAAATATGATTCAATTTTATTCATAAAAGTATGCAATCATTTCATCATTGTTTTGTTATGACGTTGTCACGTTAAACTATCGTCCGCAAACCGACTTTACAGACAACCAATTTTTTTCCTTTGGGGTTTTATAAAAGATCGTGTCTACGTTCCGCTGCTGCCTTATGATTTGCCAGAGCTGAGACACAGAATTGAAGAGGCTACTGCTTCCATTACTCCGGACGTATTAACCAAAGTGTGGGGAGAATTGGACTTTAGGTTGGACGTGTGCCGTATATCCAAAGGTGCACATATTGAACATTTATAGTAAAAACTAAGTTAGTTTATCTTCAATTTGATGTATGATATGTTATAACTACTCCAAATTAAAATGTTATAATATACCATTCAAAGTGGAACATACGTTTATGGACACCCTGAACATATGATTAACTATTCCATACATTTTATTTTGCTTATACTTTTTCACAGATTAATAGCTTTGGTGTTTCCAGAAACTAAAGTAATATACAATACAAATAAAACTACTGAACTTATCTCGATGGTGTGTATTCTGTCGACTGATATGAAGGTATGAGATTAACAAAAAATGAAAAGGTACCAAGTCCAGCAAAATTAATTTATCCCCAACATAATGTATAGGTTGGTAGCAAAAATTGAAATTTTCAAAATATAATAGAAATAATATGTAAACTAAAGCATGTTAATTATAAATGACCGCCATATTTGATGCGAACAAGAACCCAACTGTCGAAAGAATAAAACTCATTTTAATGGCTGCCGAGGGACGAACTAAAACGAAGGAATATATCACACATTTTCATTGCAATAGTAATGTGAGTGAGCGAAGGATGTACGAGCCCTTTTAAAGCAATCGCTTGCATGCAGTTGTCTAGAAACCCACGTCTTTGCCTGGGGAAAGGAATGAGAAGGAAACTTTACTACTACTTAAAACAACTTTGTTTAGTAAGTGCAGTGTTATTAATTTCTCAAGTACTGTTTAATTGGGACGTAGCTCTTCAAGAAACGGCGTTAAGCCTCAATCTTTAACAAACTAATGAACTAATTTTTCTCAAGGATTATTCTCCAAAAGTCTGTTGGTTGATTAAAAAATAAAGTGCATTATTAACGCTCTTGATGTATACGCAACACGAAACGTAGACTAATTAATGTAACAAGTAAAATTCAGTCAATAAAAATGAAAGGGAATACAGATAAATATTTATCTATAAAAATGAAAGTGAATACAGATAAATATTTATCTGATTTAGTAACGGTTAATAAATTAGTTTCAATAGCTAATGCATAATTTGGTTTTCAGTTCTTTGTGAAAAATTGGTTTAGTCATCTTTTAGGGTAACTAGAAAAAATTGGAGGAACATTTAGCCCTTTGTAAAACCATTCTTAAAATTGAAATTATTATTATAAAAATTTTTAATACGAGAGTTTACTAATGTTTTAAATAAAATTTTCTTTAAAAATTATTTTTCAAAAAACTATTTTGACTCTAAAAAATGTTCATTATAATTTCTTCCAATTACCCCAAGAAGGAATATTTTTAAAATGTTAAATTCAACAGCCTGATATTTATCTTTAACAATATAGGGTGCATTGCAACTGATATGAATATTATGCAATCGGCTTTTGGAAGACAATCCTGCCAACAACTTATAAACGTCTTTATAAAAGTTACCACGTATGGTTGACCCAAATTTAAGTCTATAGAAAATACCCTACTCGTATTCTTCTCTCCAAACAGGGTTGTACATAGGATTCTGCATGATTTATGTGGTCCAAAAATAATTTGCTTATATAATTCTCAATAAAGGAAATAATATACACATATAAGATCGTAAATAAGATCACACGTTAAAAAGAAAATCGTTAAGAAAAATTGACTTACTGAAGTGTTATGATGTGAAGTGAATTTCTCTTCCCCCCCCCCCTCCCCCCAACGTTTTGGATGTGACCCTTACTGTATCGTTGGTCGCTGCTTTATCGATGCCGAAGCCTGTGTTATAGGCAATCCGTCGCGCACCGGAAGCCTGTGTTATAGGCAACCCGTCGCGCACCGGACGCCTGTGGTACACACAACCCGCCGAGCACTCAAGGAAATAAATTGATGTCATTGTGATGGAAAAGGGGCTCCTATGTCAACAGCGGATATGAAGTTATCGGAAGACCGCCTTTGTAGTGAGTGACCAGACGCTCGCAGTAAAATGTCCTGTGTCCTCTTGACTCTCCACCTGGGCTAAATGCGACAACTGCCACACCCAGCCAGGGTGTGCGTCTGATTTGCACAACATAAAAAATTGGTTGTCTGTAATGTCGGTTTACGGACGATAGTTTAACGTGACAACGTCATAACAAAACATTGATGAAATGATCGCATACTTTTATGAATAAAATTGAATCATTTTTATTGAATTATCACTATTTTGTATGGATACAAAGAAGGAGTGAAATGAAATCTACAATTTAATTGATAAATTTACTTTTATTTGCACTCATTAATTCAAATACGTATGTTTATTACTTTAACGAAGAGATTATTTTAACTATAACTTTTATACATGTTTGTATTTAACTTCTTCCAATCTGTGTTATTCTGTTAAGGATAGGACGATGATAGGAAAAGTAGGAAACGAATGGGAGTGTTTCAAGTTTAATGTGCCTCGAAAAATCAAATCTATGGTTGTTCCAATCGAGTGGAAGAGAGATAGATGCAGCACAAGCGTACAATGAGCGTAACGGGACAAAGAGTAACGGGACAATATGCGTAACGGGACAATATGCGTAACGGGACAATGATTCATCCTTTTTCGTGCGTGCAGCCGGCGTTCATCGATTTATTAGACGTTGCCACGTCAATAAATACAAATATTTATTTAACTTCCTCAACTCGTGCAAATCATCTGACGTATTTAAACCCTTCATTAACGGTGCAGGCAAAAAGTACAAAGGACAAACAATTATAACCTAATACAAATATTTTGAATCAAAACAAATTATAAGGGTAAGTTTTGAAGTAACTGTTCAAACTAAATAAAGAAATTTTTGGAACTTTATTTTGAACTTCATTCGTTTCCAGACTAACTCTAGTCCTCATTTAACTGTTGCATTTTAAAAGATCTCAAAAAAGGTAGTGAATCAGGAATTCCTATTACTGTAATAACAAATTAAAAACTAATTAAAAAGTATATCCTTAAAATAACTTATAACTATATCACGTATAATCCTATAAATTCCCATGACTTCCTACGGTAATCTACAACACGCTCAGATATTATCGTACAAAATACAATTATAATAATGTAAGATACAATTATCATGTATGTAGGTATGAAATGGTTATAAATACAATTTACCAAATAAAGCTAGAAGCTCCCGTATATTCTATGGCAATACATTTAGCTAAATAATTACAAATATTCAAGATGACGGCCGTAACGTCATAATTTCGAAATGTTATTAATTTTAACATTTTTTCCTGAATTTTTAGCTTAATATTTACGAATTTTCAATTAGGCAGTCTTAACGAAAATTGCAACGGTTACGTAACAATTTTAATGGCGGCCATGGCATCCTAATTGTCAAGGTCATGACCTCAGTGGATTATGGTGACTTGCCCACGGGGAATTTAAGCGACTTTCGGGAATTTTCAAGCCTCTGGCATTTTTGGGGACTAAAACGGGAAATTTCCCCTCAAAACGAGAATTTTTCCCTCAAGATAAGGAAATATTTATTTTTTTGATTGTTTGGCGGAATTGTTTTCCTAAAAACTGGAAATTTTGGCTAAAGTTGACGAATTTTTGGCCATTATTTGGCAATTTTTGAAGGCTAAGGTCGTCCAAGATGGCTGCCGTGACGTCACAATCCAAGATGGCGGTCGGCTCCTCAGCTCCACTTCTGGAACTCTCCTGCAGGACCTACTATTATATACTACAGCTGTGATGTTTGATATCTACCAGCTGCTTTCAAATGAATGTTTAAGTATAATTGGGAAGGTTATGGTTTTAAATTTACTAAATAAATTAGTGTTTGTGGGTCAACGTACATCTTCTCTTTTCTTATGAGTTGTCACCAAACTCACTTAGTTGTCGGGATAGGCAGCAGTATTGCTGATTCGTGGAATTGCAGGTTGGACACAAACAAGTTATACTTAAACGTTAAGCCTAAGTTACCACCTTATATTGGACTGAGCTGTAAAAAATTCTAAGATTTTGATTTATTACTATTAAAGAAAATAATTAAGTGATGTCTTATAGATATAACATTTTTGTGGATATGTAAAATGTTCAAAATACCACGTCCAAGCAAAATCTTAAATCTAAAGCTAAATGAAAAAGGTTTTTTTTTTCTAAATTTTAATCAAATACATAATATATACACATTAACTTATTTAATACATTATAATTACGTAAAACAACAAAGTCTGCGGGTCGTTGTATTCGAGTTCTTCAACCGTGTTTTTGTTTACTCTGTATTTTCATGCAATATCCAGGTGGTTTAAAAGTGGTTTGGGTAAATTTCAAACTTTAAACTAATCTATTTTGGGGCGAGTTCACCTTAGGAATACGACGTTCTGAATTATTTCCCCAGTGTAAGTATTGAAATTTTGGGTTCTGTTAGGCTGAGTCAGGCCCCAATCTACACATGGGCCAACCGGGCATTCGCCCAAAGTGCTAGTTTTTGAAAAGGGCGGGGAAATTTGAAGTGCGACAAAAAAAATTGAGGAATGAGAAAAATAAGTTTTTTTTATGTACAGTAATAATTTTATTTTCCAAAAAAAGAAGTAAAATACTACATTTTAAAGTACAGCAGAAAGGCATGTAATATCCTCGCGCTGGCCGTAAGCGAACCCATAACTAGGGGATGGCATATTTCGCGAAAAGATTCCTCGACTAGCTGAAGGTTAAAAACACTGCAGCATTCGTGGGTTCAATGACCTCCAGGATAGACTCCAATATCCTCTACACACTCGGGCAAATGCCAACTGTTCATTGGCTGCTGACTTGTGAGTCGTCTCGACTGGGTGGCCTGTGATTCGACACTTCTATAAGTGAGGGTCTCTAATTGGCCCTCAGTCCTCCAGTTTAACAGTGAACCAATGACAGAAGCAGCACTAAGGTGTAATTATTTGAATTTTAGCATAACACGAAATGAACCCGCGATTTTTTCAGGTCTGTAAGCATCGTCCATGTTTCGTGATTCGGTGTCTCTCTTTCAGGCACATGACGATTGTTACAACACCAATCACAGTGATTCATCGCGGAAGCAAACGCGTCCTGAGCGGCTCGGTCAGACAAGACAATGACTTATATCGCATGCTGCCGCCAGTCACAAGGAAGAAACCGATGGTGCGGGTTTACCTCGTTGCAGTCTCACAGGCGTTCAGATTTATTCGCGAAAAATGCCTGCCCCTACACATTACCTGTTGCAGGTTGATAATGTCATTTGTTTGGGGAGTTTTGATAAGGGGGGGGGGGGAAAGTAGGGTGGCCTGGGTAAGCCAGGAGGGGAATGGCAGGGCAGTAGCCGGGGGGGGGGGGGGGGGGGGGGGGAGAGAATATTGCAGAAAAGGGAAAAGCACAAACGTCTCTGTCTCCATCCCATCCCGTCTCTGTCTGTCTTCTTTGAATTCTGTTCCTCACTTCTCTTGTATAGAGTTGCGTGCGTGTTGTGTGTTTCATTTGTTGTATTTTCGTTACAATTTTTAGTGATTTTAGGTATGTTATTTTGAGTAAACCGTTGAATGGTGCTGAATATATAAAAAAATGCGCTGCTAATAAAGCAGACCGGCGAACTTGGAAGTGCCAAAATTCGGAACTGTTTCGCTTTCTAGTTCAACTCGTTCGACCCCGGCCTCTGAGAGTCAGGATGCCTCACCGAGACCATCCAACTCGTCACCGACCCCGTTCAACTCTACATAAGAAGACCTTCTGGAGACACACACTGGCCAATCCTGCGTTAGTGTTATCCTCGATGATAATTGAAGATATTCAATATGGCGGCCGTAACGTCATTATTTCGAAATTTTATTAATTAATTTTATTAATTTTAACATTTTTTCCCGAATTTTTAGCTTAATATTTACGAATTTTCAATTGGGCAGCCTTAACGAAAATTGCAACGGTTACGTAACAATTTGAATGGCGGCCATGGCATCCTAATTGTCAAGGTCATGACCTCAGTGGATTATGGTGACTTGCCCACGGGGAATTTAAGCGACTTTCGGGATTTTTCAAGCCTCTGGCATTTTTGAGGACCGCTGTCCAACAGCAGCGGTACGTTACTAGCCCACACGCAGGGACAGAGGTAGGCTTGCCTGTTTAATTTTTATAAATGATGATCCTGCTACTTTGAATATCAAGTAAAACTTAACTGTTTGAGTATGTTCTTAAAAAAAAGTCCAAAACAAAGCCTAGTAGTGGATTTTTCGAAATCCCAGCGAACTTAAATGACGCCAAAATAACTTTGTCTCAAACTATGTTTAAAGGCACTCTTCCTTATAGGGACGTAGTTTTGAGAGATTGATTGTTATACTCGAAGATATCTGGTAGTGTGCTGTACTCCCTGCTGTTTATTTCAACAAGTCGATGCAAAAACACATTATCATACCGGTTTTAATGATCGGAAGCAAACCTACGAACTACTTAAACCCCATGTACAGTCATATAAGCACAAGCGTAATATTCTCACGTACCTCAAGAGGCAAAAATAATTAATACAAGTCGATAAAATTCTGTTTAAACAGTAAGAAGAAGTAGTTAACTAATGGTGAAGTGTATTATCAAGAATAGTTTCTGTTGTCAGATTTTTGGCATTTAGGGGTTTACCATTATAAGGAGATAATGACAATTTTGGATATCCTTCAAACTGAATTAAAACTTTTTTTTGGTATTTTTTTCATTTTGATGTTTTTATTTTTTGTAAAGAATTAAATTTGTTACCCTAGAGTAACTACTCTCATGGACAGAGTCAAAGAAAATGTTAGTTTATGCTAACTAGTGCGTTGTGTTAAAATATATATAAGGCTTTTAACAAAAAAAATAGAAATGTATTTAAAACTCCTTTTATATTTTACAGCATACTATAACTTATTTTTTATGGTTTTTATAACAGCCGTATAAAACTGCAACAAGCATTCATTAAAATTAAATAATAAAAAAGGCAAATATCCCTACGTCTTTAGTTGCATAATGTGCTATTTAAATTTTTTTAGTAAATAAGCTTGAATCTTAAGGTTTTGTGATATTTGGGGGAACTGGAAAGAAGTGGGGCGGTTAAATATGATCTGCACGGAGTCGGGGCAGAAATAAGTCGGGTATCTTGGTATTATTAATAACTCAGTAATCAAAAAGTGACCAATTCACTTTTGTCTATGAGCTATCAAAATTTTGAGTATTCAGAAAAAATGAAATTAGATGTTCATAGGCCAACTTCCAAAAACAGCAGCTTAACTCTTGAACACTGGGTTTTAAGATATCCTACTTTGCGCTTACACGTAAAATTCTTCACTGGTTAAGTCTTTTTTAATTTACATAACTTCTATAAAGTATTAATTTAAATTAAAGCCCAGGCTAAGTTCTCACGTTGGAGAACGAGAATAATTAAGCATATGAATATTTTTAGTTCAGTTTTGTTAATTTTTAATCGGAAACATTTTTTTTTCTTTCAAATATTTGGAAAACATTTTAGCAAAATTTAAAGTAAATTCGTAGAGCACAATCCCAGAAAATAGTAAGACTTACAAACTTTTTAGAAAAGGGTTCTATTATGTGCGCATGCTAAAGTGAATATTCCCTATTTTTCAATTATTGTACTGCTCGTGAATGAACTGCACGTACAATAACCACTTAATAGCTTAGTACTTAAAAAAAAGTGGTCACGAGCTAACCTTTGGTTACATCAAATTTGACCATTTAAGTAGATTTGCAACCAAGCGTTAAAATAATAGTAATAGGGCGCATAAAATTACAAAAATGTGGTTACAATATTATAAACTAAAACTTTAATAACAAGAAAGTAATACGAGCTCAAAATTCATTATTTTCAGGTGCTAAAATAATACACATTTAATTTCAATCATTGCTGACTACTGTAAGTGATTCTTAAAGATAAAACACAAAATGCAAGGGGAATTATATACGGTGTTTTAAAAATGTAACATCTCGGCACAAGAAATGAATGGAAATGTGTGCACGGTACGCGCCCCGACATTGTCGCACATTGTCGTACATTGTCGCACATTGTCGTACGGGCACGATAGTCGCGCGAGGGACGCACCCACCTGTTGAAGGCGCCGGGATTCCCGCTGCGTCTCCGGCGGCGTCTGGCGCGTCTGGCGCGACTGGCGAGTCTGGCGAGTCTGGCGCGTCGCGCGCCTTCCAGCCGCGCGCCGCGGCCGCCAGGGCGCAGGCGCGTCGCCGCCGGTCGATTCCGCGCGCTATTCGCGGACCACCTGGCTGTCGACACCGCTCTCTGCATTCGATACATATCGATCCTTCTGCCGCCTTCCAGCGGGGCGCACAATTGAAAAAAAAAAATTGGTTGTCTGTAAAGTCGGTTTACGGACGATAGTTTAACGTGACAACGTCATAACAAAACATTGATGAAATGATTGCATACTTTATGAATAAAATTGAATCATTTTAATTTTAATAATAAAAGAATAAATACTTGAAATTATACTAGTAATCAGATTTTTAAAATGCAAAAATAATTAACCTTTATTGCCGAAATTGTTGTTGTAATAAGCAATGAAAACCACATTAACTTTTCACTTCACTTCATAAACAGTCGAGTGGAAGAGAGATGGATGCGGCGCAAGCGTACAATGAGTGTAACGGAACACAGCGTAACGGAACAATGTGCGTAACGGGACACTTTCGTGCGTGCAGCCGGCGTTCATCGATTTATTAGACGTTGTCACGTCAAAAAACAAACAAAAATAACAGAAACAGTAACAGTAGGTTGGGCGCACAACATTTGACCGCCGTGTTTTCGAACATATGATACACGGTCATATAGACAGGTCTGGAAACTTATCTTCATTCTCCGTCGACTCAGTGAAGCTGGCGGCGGCCTCCGAACTAACGGCGCTAGTAGTAGTTCAACCCATCATTAACACTGTGTTAAATGGGAGTTTCACATAAATTATGTTATTATTCCTAATTCCGGCTCATTTTTTTTTTTTTTTTGCAATTTTTTCCCAGATTACTATTTTCCAAGCGACAGAGTTCCGCGAAGAGTGAGGCCCAGTGAAGAGTGCGGACTGTGGAACTTGAGAGACACTGAGTGGCTTGGGGATAAACATTTTTAAGTGCGAGTAATTTGTGATTAGGCATTTATAAGGAAGATTATTAATTAGTGATGTAGATATTAGTAATCGTAAAACCTGTGTGATAAAACTTATTTGGGCTATCCCTTACGAACCCAGTAGTGCTCCTCACAACAGTACATAAATTGTAACGATATGTTAAAAATATGTGTACAAAGAAGAAATCATACGCAGAACAGATTTAAACCCACCAGTATGAAAATTTAAACACTAACTGCACTGAAACGTGGGCGAAGTGATACGAGATTTTATAACACCAAACTCGTACCAACTGCGTGCGTCATGACACGAAATTTCGAGTTACATTCGTAAATAAAAAATTCAAAGATAAACACAAAAATGTAAGAGGGATGTTCGTAAAGTAAGTGCCGTTTGGCCTTAAAAAAAAAAACTCGCGAGAAAACGTTTTTATTTGCAGTTTTAGTTTACTACATATCTACTTCACATTTTCACATAGTCACCACTCAGTTATACGCACTTTTCGTAACTCTGCACCAGTTTATTTATTCTCAGGCGCATAGAATTTCGCCTCCTGGAAATTAAACCAGTTGACAATCGAAATTTTGTAATTTTTTTGCGGTATTTGTTGACCAACATTTCATTTAATCATCCGAAATGAAGGCTTTCTCGTTTCAAAAAACGGTAGACATCATTTTTCGACTCCAATACGGAGATCGCTTAGACGTTTTACGATGATGTTTACTGAGCGCCTTCACTTAGGCTACACGCATTGCGTATTGGAAGTAAATGATGCCTATGATCGAGGCGTCTGTTCCATTTCCAGGCAAACTTCTGTGCAGAGGGGTTAAAGAAACCGGTACAGAGCAACGAAAAGTGTGTAAAACTGAGTGATGACTATGTGAAAATGTGACGTAGATATGTAGTAAACTAAAATTGCCAATAAAAACTTTTTCTAGCGAGTTTATTTTTTATTTAATGACCATACGGTACTTACTTTTCGGATATCCCTCGTATACTGTGCAGCTTGGACGTGCAGACTATAATTATATTTATTTTATGGTTGTCACAGTGCACATGCGGAATTGCGAACACCTTCAACAGCGAAAAAAACCAGATTTCTCTGATAGTCTGAAATCCAGGAGAAGAAACATATGTGTTATGAACAATCCACAATTGCTTAATAGTTGATTGCATGATTTTCAAATGCAAGAATATCAAAAGAGCGGAATAACATGGACAGCAGTAAAAAAAATTAAATGCTATGTATTATTAATTTTTAAAAATATAAAATATTTCAAATCAGTTGCACGGTACAAAACTACGAAGTTACGAAGAAATAAATTGTAAAGTCCTCAGCCAATGGATTTATGATTACAGGCATTCAAAATGTTTTTTTTTGTATGAAAATACAGACAAATATTTGCCAAATTATTGTATGGCCTTGAAACCACGACCTAGGGCAAAGTGTTTTTTTTTTTTTTTTTTTTGCTAAAGCACAATATAGCGTATAAAATTCCGTACACAGCTCGTGTGACGCAACAGTTATAATCACAACAGAGAACTATCTTATGCAAATATAAATGGAAAAAAGTCACAAATTTCACACGGCGAATTAATAAGGTTTATTTTAGTTACAAAAAAAACTGCGTGGCAATTAATGGTCAAGAAGCTAACGTGAGCCGACGAAATTTATCATGGTGTGGACTGAAAAAATCTTTTAAAGTAAAAAAAAAATACAAACACAAACCATTAATTTATATCTAGAAATCAGACGCAAAGAAGATAGTGGTAGCCGAATTACCCAAATAGAAATTAAAAACAACGTCATAAAAAAACATTAATGAAATTATTGCATATTTTTATAAATAAAATTGAATCATTTTTATTGAATTATCACTATTTTGTATGGATACAAAGGAGTGAAATGAAATCTACAATTTAATTGATAAATTTACTTTTATTTGCACTCATTAATTCAAATATGTTTATTACTTTAACGAAGAGATTATTTTAACTATAACTTTTGTACATGTTTGCTATTTAACTTCTTCCAATCTGTGTTATTCTGTTAAGGATAGGACGATGATAGGAAATGTAGGAAACGAATGGGAGTGTTTCAAGTTTAATGTGCCTCGAAAAAGTCAAATCGATGGTTGTTCCAATCGAGTGGAAGAGAGATAGATGCGGCGCAAGCGTACAATGAGCGTAACGGGACACAGCGTAACGGGACAATGTGCGTAACGGGACACTATTTCGTGCGTGCAGCCGGCGTTCATCGATTTATTAGACGTTGTCACGTCAAAAACAAAATGCGTCTCTTAACTGGATAAAATCGCCAACCCCGATACAAAGGGACACAGAACAAGGACAGATACACAGAAAACAGCAATGCTGTGGCCTTGACGCCCACGCTGGCTCAGCCTGGAACAAGAAAGTGTGAGAATGAGGGCGAAACACAGCTCTCGAAACCTTGAGTGTAATGGCAGCCTGCGATCCACCGAACCTGAATCATTCCCGAACACAACCGAAGTTTCCGCTCGCTCGTGCAACATCGTGGTCTGCATAAATAAAGTCGGTTTACGGACGATAATTTTTACGTGATAACGTCATAAGAAAACATTGATGAAAAATTGCATATTTTTAAATTTTCAAATTTTATTTACAGTTTTTGCAAATTTAATTTAAATAATTTGTTTAAATATAATCACGAACAATTAGTTAGGGAGCGTTCAAGTATTACGTAACGCAATTTTTTGATATTTTTGACCCCCCCTCCCCCCCATGTAACGCGCCGTAATGTTTTTCTGTACCCCCCTCCCCCCTAGTAAAACGTTACGTAACCCCAAGTGACCATTTTTACCTAAAAGTCACAATTATGTGGCGTAACGTACCGGAATAAGTCACTAAAATACCTTAGTTATTGTTTTAATCGCGTTAATGTTATTTATTAACATTTGAAATGTCTTGTTTTCAAAAGCAAGAGCTTTCTAATGTTTTTTTTGTCCTAATAAATTTTTACTACTCAATCATACATTTAGCAATCATAGATTTAATTACGTCGTTTTCCTGACTTGGCTCTGTCATTACACATTTTTTGCTTTATCCGCCATTGTTCTTCTCATGCATTCTCCTATTTTAGCGTTTTACTAATAAAGCTATTAAAATCAAATAACAAATTTTATTTCTAATAATTATTTTTACCTTTGGCAATGCAATTACAAACATAAAACTAACTGCAATAAAATATATTTGTCAAAATATAATCGTATTTAAGAATGTGATTGAATGAAAATGAAAACGAAAAACATTTAAAATAAAATTAGTCATAATTAAAATAAGTAGATTGTAAAAAAACAATTCAATTGGAGTTTTACTGCTCCTCTGTCCATGGGTTTGCCAGCCACTCAGATTCTTTCATTACGGGCATCCGGAGAGCAGACGAAGAGGGTTCCGGAATTGTTAACCCGCTTGCATCAACTTCGTCTTCGTCGAGCCAATCGGCATCCTCAGACGATGTTTCACAGCGACGCACAATGCAGAGATGCTCATTTGCCCTTCTTGCAGCAAGTAGCTGTGGCCGTACTCAACTTTCACGAAGGTCTTGGGCAGTCTTGCCATGCATGTAACGAACGATTGTGCATTTGCACACTCTTATGGGATGTAAAATAAACCCCACAGGTTGAACATACTCGGTTCTTTAGGTCGGATTGTACTGATGGGCAAAAGAAATCGTAAGGAATCTGCTTAAACCCTTCTAGAGGAGGCAACAGATCAACAGACAACCTCACAAGAAGTGGCGAAAACTTGCATGTTGCATGATCCGTTTATCTGACTAGGTACCACGAGCTTGTTTGCGGTTTGAAGGATTGGGCAGGGTGGCTGCAGGAAAGTTTTTGGAAAGACAGATTTTAATGCACTTCTCAATTGGGAACAGCAGGATTCATCCGCGCATTTAATAATTTGCAAGAAATATTGCGATTCACAGACGTGAGCACTATACCACGCCATATTAGGTTCTGCTGAATCCTGCAAGCTATCTTCAGGGTTTCTATATTCCGCCGAAACATCGTAGTTGTCAATTTTCATGCAGTCGGTCGAGTGCTTGGATCACATGAACGAAAAGGGTTGCCATCTTGGGAGAACAAAATACGAACAATTCAATCGGGAATACCCCGTAAAAAATAAACGAAAGGGGTTGCCAACTTGGGAGATTTTAATTCACTAGTTTTTTTATTAACCTTTCAGACCAATCGTCTTTCGTACCACAACATTACTGTTGTGATGAGAGAAAATCTCACACATAGAAAACAGTGTATTTTGAATATCAATACCTATATAATTTCTAATATGGCGATTGGAGTCTACGTTGACAACCGAAGTATAACGAAGCCATCCGAATAGCGGTATTTTTTTGTTTTAACTACTTTACTGGAGTGACGAGAAAAACTATCACAGCTGTTGATATATATATATATATATATATATATATATATATATATATATATATATATATATATATATATATACACATACATTTGGAGTTAAAAAAAAAAACAATATTCACTAATCCTGTAAAGCAAGCAGAAGCAATTTTGTGAAGGTAAAAAAAAAAAATTAAGTTATTATGCCATTTGAAATTTTGAAGAAAAAAAAGTTTTCAAAAATGCGTGAAAGAATCTGTCTCTACGCGACCGTTCTGAAGGGTTTAAAAAAAAAAAAAAAAGTGACGTAACGCGTAGGTCAAACCCCCCTCCCTCCCCTGTAACGCATCGTAACGTTTTACAAGACCCCCCTCCCCCCTAAATTCGTTACGTAATACTAGAACGCTCCCTTATAGAAATAAACTGAAATCAAATCAATGTCAATAAATTGTTAATTTAAAATGACAAAACTGGACAAATAAAACAAAATTTTTTAAATTGCTGCTTTTAAAAAGCCCGTATTAACCTGTTTGATATTATAGAAGATTTTCTCTCACAGTGGTTGGCCGGTTCTTGCACGCTCGGCTCAGGCGGAACGTGACAATGAGTCATGATTTTTCGTGCGTGCAGCCGGCGTTCATCGATTTATAAGACGTTATCACGTCAAAAAAAACTTTTTTTTAGGCTGGATTCCATACATTTTCACGATTGTAGAGTAATTTAAACAACGCTATTTTGCGAGAATTTAATTTAGTAAATCATCAAAAAATAAACATAAAAGTTAGCGAGTATTTCAGAACTCTCCAGTGATGTGACCCCTGTAACGAGCAAAATTTATAATGAATTAATCAACGCGGCGTTACAAGGAATGAACCTCAGAATTTAAAACGACATTATAATATCAATTACTGAACTTATTTACTGATACTCACTTTATATAAATAACTTCCAGGAATGAATTCTTATCACAAAATATGTACTTACACAACACGTTTTTTAAAGCAACGCTTATAAGATTTTAAATATAAATAAAATATTATTTCACGACGTGTTTATAACGTGTTATAAAAGCCACATTACAATGCGTAGCGCTGTTCAAGACTACTGCTAGCGGGACGGACGGTAAACAGCTGTCTATTCTTTCTCTTTCTCCCTTTTCTCTTTTCTTTTCAAACGCTATGGAAATGCTGGCGCTCGATTACACGCTGCAGCACCGAAAAATTGAATGGCGCGCGCTTCTCCCTACTTCCTGTTACACGTTTCCGTCGCATTCACGAAATTACTCCCACCAAACGCCGTATACCGAGAGCTAAGATGTTACAAAAAAAACAATCCGAGGATGCACGAACTCTGAATGTTAGGGCGTCAGACTCGAGTTCGATGCATAGTCCCACACACGAGCTCCGTAGGGGAAGGGCTAATCCAAAGAGAACACACTGTAAATGGAGCACGGGGAGTAAACAAGGAGCTCAGTAGTGGACGCTCCCGGCGCGGTGGCTTCGTTCCGATATCTTGCAACGTCTTGGTGGTAACTGAGAACTAGCACCAGTTCAACGATTGGTATGATTACATTATCATAAGTACTGTTGTAACGAGGTTACACGCTACGTTAAACTATATCACAAAATGCATTATTGTCACTTTCCAAAAATACAGCTATTTAATGTTAGGTATATTTTTTACATTAAATATTATGTTGTATATTTTTGAATAAAATAATTTTATTTTGGCTGACACTGGTACAAGAAATTATTTGTTTTTGGCATCTCAGTATTTGAAATTATACTGCCGTTTATTAATGAGCCATCTCTTACTACCTACTTGCAATTGCATTTATAATATCTCATTTGTAAAACAACAAATAGTTTTAAGTAGTATATAACTGTAGCTCCGAGTCCTAGTCCGAGTCCACCATCTTGGCGTCTGATGACACAGCGGCCATATTGGATGACCTTGAACTTGACATTGGCGTTTTACATTGGCCTTGGAATTTTACCTTGACATTTGACCTTAACCTTGAAATTTTAAATTGACCCCAGCCGCCATATTGGATAACCTTGATCCCAGGGCCCTGTTGGATTCCGCCATTTTTATTTATTATGTCACGTCAACCATCTTGAAATATCGCAATTATTGTCCAGAAGAAATCGAAAATAAAAAACGTGTGAGTGAGTCTTTCATTACTTGCCAGAGATGTGAAATATCCAACCTCGGTAACGAGCGAATCCAGGTGTTCTCGTGTTGCAAACCAAGACACGAAATTTAACGTAGAAGTCTTTAAAACAATGCCGAGCCTGATAAATACACACGCACATTTCTTTACGCGAATCGCACGTAGTTTCCACGCCCTCAACTAGAATTCGTTGCCGGAGCAGCTGCGTCGACTATTGGCACCACAACGCCGAACGTACAATAACGCCGAAAACCATAACGCCGAATGCCAAATTGACTACAACGCCGACAGCTAGAAAACTGCTGTGTTACCACAACGCCAAATTACCACAACGCCGAAATGCATTAACGCCGGAAAATGTCATTGCAGGACAGCCACAAAGGTTAGGTTAGGTTAGGTAAGGTTAGCACACAAATTCATTCAGTTGTTTTTCATTTTTCTCCTGTGCCCCCCCTCCCCCCTCCCCCCAGCAACATTTTTCGGCGTTACTGTATTTCGGCGTTGTGGTACACAGCAGTTTTCTAGCTGTCGGCGTTGCGGTCAATTTGGCAGTCGGCGTTATGGTATTCGGCGTTATTGTACGTTCGGCGTTGTGGTAACGACCCCTATTGAATAATTGGCATTTGATAAACAAAACAAAATTTCAAACTGTAAGAATAATAAAATGGCTCCGATAAAAGCGAAAAAAAAGCTCGTTTTGGTCAGGTTTTTTAACAGTATATTATATTAAAATACTGCTCATCTTGTTGAAATTAATTAAACAATTTGAACTAAAATATTTCCATTGGTCTGCGTGAACAGAGGCGGGCCGACGAGAATCACACATGGTTTCTGCAGCCGTTACTAGATTTTTTTTTTTTTGCCGGAGTCGCTACGTCGACTATCAAATCATTCTATTTGCAGAGCGAAATTTTTAGACTACTAAATGAAACGGCTTCAATAATAGCTGAAACTTCTGGGAAAAATACTAAACCCGACTTTGGACCTGATTTTCGACAGGGGAATTTTATTAAAATACTGACCATCTTGTTTGAATTAATTTACCTGTTAGTACTATAAATTTTCTCTTTGGCTTTGTGAGTTTTGGTTTGCGCCATCCGCCAAAGATGGTAGCACCCTGGTTACACATTTCCGTTCCATGCAACTTCCGTTTCATTCACGAAATTACTCCCACCAAATGCCGTATCCCTAGAAATTATATGTTACACATCAAAAAATTTTAATTACAGTTTTATAAAAATTATGGAACGAATGTCGATGAACACATGATATTATTGAGGATGGAGGGTAGTAATAATTACAATATTCAAATTTCCATAGCGTTCGGTTGAACGGAATAGAAGTTGATGCGCTGCAGCGTCATCGGGTGGCTTGTTACAGCAAAATGTATCATGTGAAAATATTCCCCGTTTTTAAATACCTTTACATAATTATTTAAATGGCGGTCGGTTTAACGGTATGCGAGTCGTGTGCTGCAGCGCCATCTAGTGGAGAGTTACAGGAAACTGGATATCGCGAAAATATTCTCCGTGTTAAGTTTCCACGCGCACCCAATTTCCATGGCGATCGGTTGGACGGTGTCAGAGTTTATCAACGTCAATTAAACCAAAATCAGTTTTTTATATATATATATATATATATATATATATATATAACTGATTTTGGTTTAATTGACGTTGATAAACTCATATATATATATAGAATATATATATATATATATATAGAAATAAAGCCGTTTATTTCAGGAGACCATACAAATGTTAATATCATATTTCCCGGGGGAAAAAAAGGAAGAAGCAAGCAGTCACATGTGAAGCGCGTGTCGGGCGGTCGGGCTCGCAATGACGTCACGCCCTGCTCGACCAATTAGCGGCGCGACCGCCACCCCCCTCCCCCCTCCCCCGCCGGGCCTGGAGCGCGCGCGGCGCTAACTGGCGTCGTTGCGTCGCGGTCACGCTCCGTGGCGCACTGGTCTGCTCCCGTCTCGCTGGGCCTGTACCTCCCTCCCTCCTTCCTCCCTCCCTCCCTCCTCCTCCTCCTCTCTCCTCCCTCCTCCCTCCCCCTCCCTCTCCCTCCCCACGTCGCGCCGGCTAGCATGTCTGGGACGCTAATTCACGTGTTGTCACTCACTTCAGCTGCATCTCTGCCGGTGGAGTAAAGGTCTGGACACACACATCAGGGCCGGGGAACGGACGGCGCCCGGTCCTGATGGGTTGCTGCCACACTGTTCAGGACTACAACCGGACCGGGCATGGAACGTAGAAAGCAGTCTGCATCGACGGGTAGCTGCGTCAAGTCGATTAGCATTCACACCGGCATCTTTGTACTAGTCATGACTGATCGTACAATGCTGGGTAACTCCGAACAGCTTCAATAATTTTCTCTGCGTCCATGTTCTCAATTAGTTATCAACCTATAAATAATAACTCAAATATAAATGGCTTGCAACGAAATTTTTTATGATTTCAACAATCAATAATTTTAACAATGTCTTTTCAATGCACTGACATTGCAACTATTTCAACGCATACTATGTTGACACACACACATATGTGTGTATATATACATATATATGTATATATACATATATATGTATATATACATACATATATACTTATATATAGACTACATGCACACATTTTGTGCACATGCCCTCCTTGGAAAGTATTGGAGATGTCAAAACACGCAAACTAAAAAAAATAAAAACAGAAAAAAAAACCGTCTTGTCGGATGTATTTTACAGACAATTGCATGTCCCAAATGTATAATAGTATTTAAGAATTAGAACAGGTTGGTCAAAATGGAAGACTTGACCTGAAACTCAAGAACGTGCCACCAGATATTGGCTGAAGCACTGATCAGGGTCATGGCCGGGTCCGGGAAAAAGTAAACAACTACTTTTGACGAGCACACGTCCGGAGCCCTGACACGGCACTGACTCGGTCCTGACACGTCCCGGAGAAGTGTAGACAGGGACATTTATTAACATTGAGTGTGTTGGATCAGGGCGCCGTCCGTCTACCGGCCCTGATATGTGTGTCCAGATCTTAAAGGTGGACTCTGTGTGATCCGCCGCGCCTGTCATTCATCCGTCCGTCCGTCCGCCAACCGTGTGTACGTCAACAATGATCCGCACGTCCGACATAACACAGGGTGTCCAAAAATAAAAGAACGTGCCCGCGTCAATGGTTCATTACAACAGTTTAATTTTTGACTATTTACAAAAATTCATACTTTTTTTTTTGACGTGACAACGTCTAATAAATCGATGAACGCCGGCTGCACGCACGTAAAAAGTGTCCAGTTACGCACATATTCCCGTTACGCTCATTGCACGCTTGCGCCGCATCTATCTCTCTTCCACTCGATTGGAACAACCATCGATTTGACTTTTTCGAGGCACATTAAACTTCAAACACTCCCATTCGTTTCCTACTTTTCCTATCATCGTCCTATCCTTAACAGAATAACACAGATTGGAAGAAGTTAAATAGCAAACATGTATAAAAGTTATAGTTAAAATAATCTCTTCGTTAAAGTAATAAACATATTTGAATTAATGAGTGCAAATAAAAGTAAGTTTATCAATTCAATTGTAGATTTCATTTCACTCCTTCTTTGTATCCATACAAAATAGTGATAATTCAATTAAAATGATTCAATTTTATTCATAAAAGTATGCAATCATTTCATTAATGTTTTGTTATGACGTTGTCACGGTAAACTATCGTCCGTAAACCGACTTTACAGACAACCAATTTTTTGATGTTTTTTATTTTTTTACAAATGTTCGATATTTGCACCTTTAGTTATACGGCACACGTCCAACCTAACATATCCACGCTTTCTTTGACAAGTCCGCCTCTTCAATTCTGTTTCGCAACTCTGGCAAATCATTAGGTATAGAGTTTTTTAAAAAGCCCCAAAGGAAGGGGGGAAAAAACTTCGTGGCGTTATGTAAGGTGAACGTGGAGGCCAGCGAAAAAGAGCTCTGTCGTCTCGACCATTACGACCAATCACAACGGCCAGGGACTTCCGACGTTCAACGGTTCAACCCCAACACTCTACCAGATGGCGTACATCACTCCAACTCCAGTAGCAGGGGGAACCAGTATGCACTGCTCTCACTAACAGATAACCATGCTTGGCAGAATAAAACCAGCCTTCTTGATGCTCTGTCGGTTCCTAGTGAGTTATGAGCGGTCATGGACCTTTTGGTGTAATCCTCGTGTTATCTGTAATATCTGTTAACCTTCATCGTTGTGTTCGTATATTTTCTGCGTTGTCCTGGTTTTGTTGTATGTCTGCATTTACTTATCGTTGAAGTTGTCCCTTCGTTGTTAGCCCACTGTTTTTGTCTGTGCTGTTATTATTTCTTTCATTACTAAATTCCTTCCAAGGAATTCTTGTGCTGTCTGATATTCATGTTTGAATTTGTTCGTCTTTGCTGTCGTCGCTGTGTTGTCCAGAATACCTGTTAAGGCACCTCTCTCGGTTTATACCTTTCTTTGACTTTAGCTTTTTCTGTGGTTTAATGTTTTCATTTTTATTTTATTTTGCATTTATGAAATCTTGCCGTGACGAACAGTACAAAAATGCAATGGCGTATGTCCAAGAAATTGTATTAAATCAAAATTCCTCATTGCATTAATAATTTAAAGTACGTATCAACCTCTTTTGCTTTGACAAACAGTGAAATGTCACTGAATTAAATAAATTTAACTTTCCAGGAAGTAATAGTAATCGCAACAAAACAGATTCGGGCCTACGTCGAAAAAGGTAATTGCTGTGAAATGCCAATTTGTCACTCGCCGCATTATCTTCACATTATTTGCGAGACAGTAAAAACTTGTCCCAACGAGTATAAATTATATTGTTAAATCTTGACTGCACTTACGCGGTAGGTTGCCCAGTTAGCTTTTCAGATTGAAGGTTGCATAGCTACCAGGCTTTATTTTGCCACCTAGCCTTTCAAACGGGGCGACGGAAGACTACCATATCGGAAGGAAGACTATCATAATGACAGTATTCCTCCTGGCCTCTTCGAAAAAGGCAGAAAAGTACCATAACGGAAATATGCCATAAGGACGAGACGGAATTCTGTCATATTTTCTTACACCCTCCATGGAATGAGTACAACAGCATTGTCCTCGAAGTAGTGTATATAATACTCGGTAGGTAGCGCTGTCAACCCTCTAGCTGTTTCTCAGGTTAACTTTAAAGCATACAGATAGCGCTTCAGACAGTTATAGTTGCAATAACAAATCATATCCAGATTGCGGACGAGAAGAAAGAAATGTTTCCAAAAATGTTATATAGGTAGCACTGTATTCTTATTACGATGATAAAAAAATTAATAAATGTGGTACCTAGAATTACATTCTGCCAAAATTTCTTATACATTCTACGTAATGAGGAAAACGACCTTGCTCGTAAAATTGTAATGTAACTAGCTTCATAGAATTTACATGTTTGCATACTGGAATAATTTAAGTAATTGTAGATCATTATTTAATGAGAGCAAATCCAACGCAAATATTCAAGGATTTTCTAATGTAATGTTTTCTGTGACTGAACACAAAAACTCAGATGTTAAGGTTTTTAAAGTCTAAATAAATTATTTAAAGTCTACAAAATATTTTTGTGTAGTGTAGTTTGTTGGCACAGGGCAAGCAGCACAGGCGCTCTAGGGGAGACATAGGCTCGTACATTTTGAATGTTGATGGGCTTTGAACAGGCTTGCAGTCTTTCAAAAATAAACTCTGCTGAAATTTAAGTATTTTTTATATTAGAAAATAAAAATATATTACTATGCGTATCATAGTATCCTGCTTCATTAAAACAGTCATATCTAATTTAAATTTAGTTTTTGTGCCTTACAGCACCTATAAACGATTTATGACATAAAATAACAACAAAAACACATTAACACAATATATACACTGACACACATCTATGCGACAAAACACGAAACAACACAACACACAGATGGATAAAGATTGATAAAGTTCAGTTGGTTTTCACAAAAATCTTAAACAGAAATTAAAATGGTGTATTCAAAATAAATTTGTAGAATACAACATTTTTACCAATGAATATTTGGATATTATTCTAAAGGAGTTATAATTTTTTACACATTTTATAGTTACTAATGGTTTTAAAAGTGTCACTAATTTTGTAATTGTAAGTTGGAATTCTTTAACCAAACCGAGTTATTATGTCTGAACCAACAAAAATAATAAAAAGTGCATCACTGATCAAACATCTAATAAACATAAAATGCAAATAGGTTATATATTCATATTCAAAATTATTTAAATGCCTGAAATTTGTAAATATTAATTTAACAACTTTTTCTACATACTTTCAATTATTTTCTAATTAAAATCTTTTGATGCAGATAAAGTTTTAAATTTTATAATATCTAAAGATCTTCATGCGTTGCTAATAGTATTATCATGTTGGTGAAAAAAAGCTTGCCATCCAATATAACTCGTAGGTCTTAAAAGAGGAAACCACGTTTAATGTCATTACTTACTATGTGATAATTCTGATTAATTAAATTAGTTTTTTTTACTGAAGTTTATACAATAAATGCTATCGTAATTCAGAGACGTTTGTTAACTTGAAAACCAGATCCGGACACCTGAAATATCTAGCTGAAGAGTTTCACAAACATATTTCCCAATTTTTTTTTTCATCAGCATCTTTTCTTGATAAATTCTGATTATAGTTGGAATATCATTTATTAAATATTAAAGAGTAGTTGAGATAAACTACTACTTTGCGGAACACTTAATACCATGAAATTACATTTGCAAAGTTGACTGCAAAGCGTCTATTTGTAAGATAATTAAAACATATACACCACGCATTGATGACGAGGCCTAAAATTGACTATTTTTTAATCACAAGATTATGTTGGAAAGTATCAAAGGCTTTGCTCATGTTGAAATAAAAATATAGGTGTGTGTGTACCAGTATAAATCCTGATGTAAATAAAATATTATATTTATTTCAACATGAGCAAAGCCTTTGATACATTCCAACATAATTTTATGAAATAAAAGCGTGTGTTAAAAACGATATTCCTGATTGAAAACTACGTGGTTTTACAGAAATAATATTTTTAGGAATAAATTTTTTTTCGTCAAAAAACTGCTAATATACTACAAATCAAAGGTTTCTGACTAGGTTTCTGATGCACACTGAATTAAAATATTTTTGTACAAAAGCAAAAAATTTTTTTTATGTTTTAAATGTTTGTTTGAGCATTATTTATAACATGTTGGAATGATAATGCTACAGTTACTAAAAACTTAAACGCTACAAAAATATTTTTGCAAAACTCCGTTCCCCCGGAGAAACCCCCGGAATGGCCACCGCATGGGGAGCCCAAGAAAAGAAACGGGCTCCCCATTTGGAAGCCACCTGGAAGGTTTTTTTCTGTTCCACCCACCGTTTCTTTGGTAGCCTGACTTGTTACAAGGGATTGTATTCCTACCAGAGAAAATGCCACCATTTCGTCTGGGCAATCCGCCTTGGAGGAGCCGGGGCGCGAACCCGGGTCCTACAAGTCACAAGGCAGGCGCTCTACCCCAGAACCAGAGTGGTAGAGCGGATACTTGCAGTCTTCTTAACACTGACATTATGTAGTTTCGTGTGTCATTAACACGTGCAGTACGATCTAACCTCGGTAACGAACAAATTTATGTGTTATTATGTTGTTCGTTCAGCATGAAATATGTCATTTCATACAGTGAAATATAATTTGTGTAACTAGTCTGGCAATTTTTTAGTTGATTTCCTGCAAACAAACTTACAGTCCCGCTGTAAAATAATTATAAAAAATATAGACTAGTAAAAACACATGTAAGAGCTTGCACTGCTGATGGTAAAGTTATTTTGAAATAAATGTTAGATATTAAAAGAGTGTGTTTAGTTAAAATATGCATGTTCTTACAAGCATGAAGTTATTGTATAAACATTTTATTTCGTTTTAAAGCCACAGAAAAGTAAAATTTTTGATATTACCATTAGCTTTCTTTTGTTTTACCGTGCTTGACATGCACAGCTAATCCCTAGAAAGCTATTCAAACAACTGTTTGCAAATAACTAAATATTGGAGGTACTGGGGCAACACGAAGCATAAATAGTAACACTATTTTGTAGTGATACAGTTATTTTCATGTAAATGAACAAATTAACAAATAGTTAAGGTTACATGAATATTTCTGTTTCATTTACAAAGAAACGGCAAACAGAATAAATCAACGATGAAACTTAACAGATAAAAATTGAAAACACAACGGCTATACAGAGACGCACAGGTGAACCCAGCGATGACAGCACAGATAAACACCGTAAGCAACAGCTGAGCAACAAAAACAGATATTTTGAAAACCACAACGATGATAGCGCAGACTAACACAGTATATGATTCCTAAGAGAACAGATGCGACGTTTCGGGAAAGAGATCTTAAGGCACAAACAGACTGATGTTTGTCATGACATACCTAAAGTTTAATTAGTAATGGCGTTTGTCGAAAACTACGTCTTGAATTAATTTATCTATTATTTAAAATGTTGTTTGTCAGTGGAACTTTTATTTAATAAACTATACTGAATTTGTTGATATTCACATATATACTGACTTTCTTTAAACAGATTTGTATTTTGTGTATATTTGTTTACACTTCTGTTAACAAGGCTTATTCAAAAGAGGAACCTGTTTCTGTAACAATAAGTGTCAAGAGCGTAGTAAAAAAAAGGGGGGAAAGTAGGGTCGCCAGATTTATTTAGACAAAGAATTTTATTTTACAAAAATTACAAAGGCAGGAATTTCAAAAAGTACTTAAGGAATCGTCAACTAACCTAAAAATGTATTTTCAAGCATTATATTTGTAAAAGAGTTTCCGGAGGAGGGACTGGCTTCTGCCCTCCCCTTCCACAAATACTGTCTACACCCATGGTAAATGTGTAAACAAAATCACACGTAGTTACACGCACTAGTACACGATATACTCAAAAGACGTGAATTAAAATTTAGGAGACCGTAATATTTGATAGTTGTACTTATAATATTAAATGTCAATAATTTTTCAAGACATGTGATGATAGCCTACAACGAGTACTATAGTCTGAAACAATGTATTTGTACTGTTATGAAATAATCGTACACTCACACCTGTAGCATAATGAATCACTACAAGGCAATCTGATGATGTGAAAAGATACCTTATCGAAGTTTATGGACCGAGTCGTAAGACACTATATTAGTATTCCAGAGAACATAGGTTCAAATCCCGACTGGTAATTGTCATATCATTTTGACGTGAAACGTCTAAAAAAATCACAGCGAAACAGAAAAAGTCTGACGAAAAGGTGTGTATCATTTTGCTTTAACATTTTTCTAACTATATAGGCTTCGGCCTGAGACGCACTTAAGTCTTCCTTACCTAGACCTCCCAAATACACGTAGTTTTAATTTAGCAGCTCATTACAGTATTTCTAAATGATTTCTTAGTCATTGAGGCAGTTAAAATATAGGTCTAATTTCACAAATACTTAATCAGTAAAACTTAAACAGCAAACGTAAATCGTTCTCAACTAACGTGATCTGCACGGAATGCAGAAAACCAGAATGAGAAGAGTACCTGGCATCACTAACTGAAGCAAAGTGAAAGTTTTTCTTACAATGAATTGGTTCATTGAAATTGTTACAAAAAAAAATCTATAAATTTTGTCACACTCGCGTGGTTTTGCATTTGCAGTGATGTTATGATTAAAAAAACTCCGCAGATTCCCGGGTAACTGACGTTAGCGCATGGTTGAAATATGACCGAAGGGCGGAAAGAATAATCGCCAAAGGGGTCCAAAGTGCTGATCGAATTGTGGAAGGGTGTAACACTGTGTATTTTTCGATATGATATTCGTAGGACGCCACGCCGGCTTTCGGACAATTAACGTGACGCGCGCGAACGGCAGGCGGGCACGGGATAAAAGAGACGGGGGAGGCCCTGGCCGGCGATGTGTTGCGGCGTGTCAGGGCCACGGCGAGCTCTCCTCGCCGCGTCGAGACGCGTCGTGACACGCGCGCGGCAGGCGGGCACGGGATAAAAGAGACGGGGGAGGCCCTGGCCGGCGATGTGTTGCGGCGTGTCAGGGCCACGGCGAGCTCTCCTCGCCGCGTCGAGACGCGTCGTGACACGCGCGCGGCAGGCGGGCACGGGATAAAAGAGACGGGGGAGGCCCTGGCCGGCGATGTGTTGCGGCGTGTCAGGGCCACGGCGAGCTCTCCTCGCCGCGTCGAGACGCGTCGTGACACGCGCGCGGCAGGCGGGCACGGGATAAAAGAGACGGGGGAGGCCCTGGCCGGCGATGTGTTGCGGCGTGTCAGGGCCACGGCGAGCTCTCCTCGCCGCGTCGAGACGCGTCGTGACACGCGCGCGGCAGGCGGGCACGGGATAAAAGAGACGGGGGAGGCCCGGGCAGGCGATGTGTTGCGGCGTGTCAGGGCTACAGCGAGCTCTCCTCGCCGCGTCGAGACGCGTCGTGACACGCGCGCGGCAGGCGGGCACGGGATAAAAGAGACGGGGGAGGCCCGGGCAGGCGATGTGTTGCGGCGTGTCAGGGCTACAGCGAGCTCTCCTCGCCGCGTCGAGACGCGTCGTGACACGCGCGCGGCAGGCGGGCACGGGATAAAAGAGACGGGGGAGGTTCTGGCCGGCGATGTGTTGCGGCGTGTCAGGGCCACGGCGAGCTCTCCTCGCCGCGTCGAGACGCGTCGTGACACGCGCGCGGCAGGCGGGCACGGGATAAAAGAGACGGGGGAGGCCCGGGCAGGCGATGTGTTGCGGCGTGTCAGGGCTACAGCGAGCTCTCCTCGCCGCGTCGAGACGCGTCGTGACACGCGCGCGGCAGGCGGGCACGGGATAAAAGAGACGGGGGAGGCCCTGGCCGGCGATGTGTTGCGGCGTGTCAGGGCTACGGCGAGACGCGTTCCGCGCGCGCTCTGCATTTCCGGCCGGCGGAAATTAAACTGCGGGCCTCGCCCCTCTTGGACCCTTGTTCCGAATTGTGAATAACTGTTTATTGCGAGTCGGTTATCTTAGACGCGCGCGGCCATCGACGTGCGCTCGCGACCCGTGATGGACGACTGGCTGGCGGGGAGCGCACTGTCCATTGATCCCGGGTCAGTCGCCCGATAGATCCACGCTCCCGCATCTTCTGATTTATTTACCTTTTGTTTCTTGCTGTTGTAACAGTAAAATGTACATTATTTTTGGCGTGTTACATAAATCAAACCATTGCAAAAATTAATTTTTTTTTCGGGAGGGTATGTTTTCTTACTTGTAGGTGATCGTAACACGAAAGATTGGATATGTTACGTCAATTACATAAATAATTCGTAGGATAGTTGTTGAAGTATTTTAAATATTGCGTAAGTTCACACTTTATTCCCCCCTCCATCGAGAATGAAGGGTTTCTCTGGTTGTCGTGCCACTTGTCTGCTGTCTGCTGTTCGGTTCCCGGTCGGGGAGGGGATGTTTCAAAACTCCTCCCTGGGTTCAGGACTTTTGTGTTTGTGATGTGCCTTTCCCCTTCATCCCGCGGAAGGCAATGGTAAACCACCGTGGAATCCAACCTCCCTTGCCAGCATAGGGACTTTACGGCTGTCATTGCCGTGGCGTTACCCGTGCTCACGATACTCAGTAATAGGTGAAACGACTCATTATCGTTAGTTTATCATAACTAAAATGAAAGTTTGGTTACGTTTGTAACATTTCAAATACTATTAAATTGTGTAAATGTTTCAAATCACACAATTATTGAAGTGAAACTTCTCTCGGCGCGATGGGAGTAATGATCCCAGAAATGACTGTATACGAGTTAATGGCGCCAGTTACGGGTCCGCCATGTTGACAAAATCAGTGGAAAAGTGATCTCTGCGCATGCGCGTGATTCGGGCAACAGATCGGCAACGGACAGAACAACGAAATCCTTTCCCTTAAAATAAGGAACTGGCCGTGTCCTATCGTGCACTAGGAACATGGTTAAGCTACAGTTGTAGCATATTGATTACCTAAATACTTATTTTTGTGTCTTGTAACACTGACTTTTGTGTCTATGATGCTTCAATTTTGAATAAAATGGGCTTGAATTTGGCGAATCACGAGAGAGCACGCGAAAGAAACGAAAGAATAATTATTGCAAAAATTTTAAGTATTTTTGCTTCATTAAAAAATACTTTAAATGCAAAAAAAATATTCTGTAGCATTAACAAACCGTTGCAGACAGTCTTAAACTGTTTTATCACAACCGGTTTCTAGAAATAACTACGTTCTAACCAGTGACTGTTGAATACGACTATATTTATTCCTGTGCTTAGATATTAATGTTCGTTTATTGACTTGATACATGGAAAGCTGTGCCGTAAATTGTCGCTCGAAGAGAGGAAAATCGTGCACCGTAGTATTCTTTTTTTCAAACGGAACGTCAGTCAGGTTTTCTTTAATTAAACAATTTTATTCTAGCTACAGTTAAGTCCATTATATCGCAGATTTATTGCACTCCAGGCTAGACTCAGCGTGCATATTTATAATTGTGTATGCGTGTGTATATATATATATATATATATATATATATATATTCATAAAAGCATTTTTAAATGTTCATTGGTCAACAAAGAGGTCACATTCTTTGGAGGGTTACACAACATGATTAGGTAATCACTATTCTTTTTGTTCGTAGCAGGCTCAGAAATGACCAGGGCGTGTTAAAAGCTCTGTACGCAAATCATTTACCGCAAAGCAGATTTATACATACTGCAAATATAATTTCCTAGCCAATGAATCCGTGACATAATCGTGGCTACAAATATAGACCCACCAGTAAAATTATATTAAAATGTGTTTTCCCCACACACGAAAATCTATAGTTCACCATAAAATGAGTTTAAATCTTTAGTAAATCAAAGTGGCTTTCTTTTTGTTTTGAGATAAATAAATAAATAAATAAGTAAATAAGAGCACATAACAACTTATATCCAAACTTGCCCATCAAAACAAGGTTTTTACAGAAGAAAGCATGATTGAAAAGTGATAATAATACCTTTTGGTAACTACGCCGTTCTTTTATTTACATTTCCAGTAAAAACTTGAAATATAAAAAATCAGACAAAATACTAATTCTCCTAGTAAAGTATTTGTTTTCTGTAGTATATCGGAGAGATGCTAGAGATCTGAACCCATCTCGTACTGACTGTCGAATTTCGACACCATCACCTTAGCAACACTTGCGAGTCAATCGACCAAGAATATTACGTTTCGATTTCATCTTCAGCGCTAATTGAATCGTCCTGAAGGGGAATTTGGGGGCGGGGTGAAGAATTGGCCTCGCTAGCTTCGATCGATACTTTTTTTCTGCTTCGATGCGGTCGTGTTACGCGTCGTGTTGGTACGTATCCGAGCTCGCAGTAATGCGTTTACGACTTTGCTCACGCCAGCTAGAGGTCTGCAAGTTATCCATCGCGTTTGTCACCACTTTGCAATATTATCGCTATTTACTGTTTTGCCCTTGCAAATTTTTCTTTACAATCATGTAATGTCCCGTTTTTTTCCGCACGTGTGTATTTTGTCTTCCATGATGACATGGCAGCCTAGTCTCTTTGTTCTAACATTTTACAGCTAAACTCCTTATTAATTTCGTTAGAATCTGACACTGTGACACTAGTAGTAGTATGTAAGAGTCGGTCCGGTGGTAGGAGCCAGGGTCAGGAACCGACGAGACGGTCCGCCATCTTGGATTGTGACGTCACGGCGGCCATCTTGGATGATCTGCACCTTGACTTGACCTTAAAAAATTACCAAAAATTATTAGCCAAAATCGGCAAAACCAAAAATTAACAATAATTAGCAAAATATAAAAATTCCACTTTCGAGTGAAAGGACCCGAAAAAATTCAAAAATTTCGAATTCGAAAAACCTCAAAGACTTTAGCCTTAGAAAAAACAAATTGTCCTAAAAGCAGCTTAAGACTCCTGAAAGAAAGCCACCATAAGCCGCCAAAGCAATGACTTAGACAATTATGGCATGGTCGCCATCTTGGATGTGTATGATTTCACTGTTGAAATTTTCTTTATGGCCGCCATCTTGAAAATGCGTAATTATGATCCGATTTCAATTTGGAAAAATTTAAAATTAATAAAAAATTATTTAATAATATCTTAGTGAAAATATGCAGCCATTTTGAAAACTTACTGCGGTCTTTTATCTTGGATCCGACATATTGTTTTCGTTTGCTAGAGGGTCCATATAGTTTATTGTTAATATTAGTTAAGAAATGGTAAATTTTTTCAATTAGAAATTTAATCAATAATAAAATTAATGAATTACTAATTATTTTACTGAATCAAATAATTAATTTTATACATATGTTTATTTTAATATTAGTGAGTATTATTAATTTAATTAATTTAAATTCACTTCAATTGAACACTACACAAAAAACAATAACTTCTAGCACGCGTACATGGTGGGATGAGAGTTATACAAAATTAACAAATATTTTTGCAAAACTCGGCGACCCCGGAGAAACCCCCGGATGGCCTCCGCATGGGGAGCCTAGAAAAGAAACGGGCTCCCCATTTGGAAGCCACCCACCGTCTCTTTGGTAGCCTGACTTGTTGCAAGGGATTGTATTCCTGTCAGACAAATGCCGCCATCTGCCTGAGACAATCCGCCTTGGAGGAGCCGGGGCGCGAACCCGGGTCCTACAAGTCACAAGGCAGACGCTCTACCCCAGAACCAGAGGGTAGAGCGGCTATCTGCAGTCTATTCACACGTGTGTAGGCTATTGAAAAGAAAAGTGAGTGAGTGTTTTAGTACCTGACCTTGGTAACGAGCGAATTCATATGTTCTCATGCAGTAAATACACTAATAATAAGAAGCTAGAACACCTTATGTAACGTAGAATTCTTTAAAATAATGGCGATTGTTTCTGGATTTTTATGTTCATTATGAATAAAAATTTATATAATTATATAATTGAATACTACGTATTTATTTTTTTTAAATTATGAATTTATTATTCTACTAGCTGCAGTACCCGGCGTTGCCCGGGCTGAACTCAGGGTGAAGGGAACTTTTTTTCGAATTAATTGTAATTAGTAATTGTCCTCTTAATTTCAAGTGTGTAAAATAATTTGTGAAATTCTATTTTCTGTTAATAATACATTACAAGCATACATTGGTAATATACAACTTGTAAATAAACCATTAAAAAAGTGAGTTATAATGTGAAAACCAACCTACACCAATTCTGTAACGAAAGAAAATGTAGGTCTATGAATAAAATCTAGCATGGGTGCAATAGCTATAAGTGTTAAAGTTGTTTCAGTATTCTCGTATAGATATAATATTATTATGGTTCTGCTATCGCTTACATTTGAAAGGTCAGTACACATACTTTTGTGTTTTTGCGTATTTAAAAATATATATATATAAATTTCCTGTAATAGTAAAAGGTAAAAAAAAAAAACTCCAAGAAACGTACGTTAAAATCTATACGGAAAGTGTTGTTGTACATTAAAAAAACTTTAATTTGAAGGGGGAAAAGTACATAAAACAAGCAATGTTTGTGCTGCTATCTAGATATTAAAATAGAAACTAGCAACGCGAGTGTTGCAACAATGTTACGAACTATGGAAACCCGACCTATTAAGATTGTTTTCATGCGAATGTTTTTTATGTCGTAGATTGGTACTTAAGAAATCTTTTTTTTTCAGACAATTTTATCTAATGTGGCTCTGTTACATTTATTGGACGCGTTTTATTTTAATTCATGTATTCTATACTGCATGAAAGGCGAGATACACATATTGGTAATTGGCCAAATTAATCCTACCGTACATACACATGCACATTAAGAGGGTATGTGAAAAACGTATCATATGGCTTTTAAATATTTTTTTTCTGCTTGCGTAAAAATATGTGTTTTAGTATCTTTTGGTATTCCCGTCAATCTAAATTATTTATATTGTTAGTTGTGATATGTTAAAAATTGTCATCTGGATTGTTTTATCCTTAGAAAACCACATATAATCACTTCGCATATCTTGTTTAAGGACTTAATATTCAAACAAATTTTCACAAACGTTAGGAAATTAATACCACTTATGAGTGCACATCGTCTATAATAACACACATCGTCTATAATAACACAGATTGTCTATAATAACACACATTGTCTATAATAACACACATTGTCTAAAATAACATAACCGAACGGCTTACTCACCAAGCAATTAGCTACTCGGGTTTTTCCTGAATGTAAACTTGTCATTTGACGCTACGGCCCCGAATCACGTGGGAGTACGTTCTTCCCAACAAAACTAAATAAAATTGCTAAATAGATGAATTTTCGATAGGGGTGTTCGCATATTAAAAAAATGATTGCACTTTGATTTTTTTAGAAATTATTAGGTATACATTTAAATGGACCAGAGAAAAATACAAAAATCGTGCGTTTTAACTTACAAGGAAAAGATGATTTACTGAGAAGATAACCTCGTACAGGTGATATGTTGGGCGATGATATGTCCAATACATCGCTCGTGGTGGTATTGTAATTCGCGTCGCCATTGCAACACATAAACTATAGTGCATCTTGTATACTTGTTAGTCAATTCCCATCTGGTCTTTCACTCTTCCACATGTTTTTGGTGAAACCCACCCACACGAGACAGTTCTTCAAAAGTTCATTTCATTGTGGTATATATTGCTACACTGGACATCAAAAATAAATTTAAGCTTAATGTTGACGAAATTACACGCAACAAACTGTTGGCAACCTTCAGTTAATAAATCAGATCTCTGATATAATATTTATTTTTTGCTGATTTGTTTCTTAGATGAAAAAAGTTAAATGATGTTTCTTTAGTAATATACTTTCAAGAATTTTATTTTTAAGGACACCTAATTATCTTGGTAATCAGCCATTTATGGAAAAAGTGACCATAAGTATTTGTTCTGATTTCCTGTAAGGAACGACATATCGGGTGGTTTTGGTAATGTTCGGAAACTTGTGTGTGTTAGTGGTAAATATACTGACTAAATTTTTAAAAAGTTAGTATTTTAAATGGTTACACAGGTTTGATATTTAAGTTATTGGTGTAAAAACAAAACTATGTTTTGTATTAATAGGTCTTGCATAATTTATATATATATATATATATATATATATATATATATATAGAGAGAGAGAGAGAGAGATAGCACTATAACATCATTCTTATATTTGGATAATACACTTAGTGCTATATTTATTATCCTTGTGTGTTTCCTTCCTTAAGTTCATCTGAAACCTTTATGGCAAAAGAAAATAACACATATCAGAAGTTTTCGGTCATTTGAGAGATTTGTTCAGAAAGGTCGTCTATTTATGGTGAGTTGTGCAACGATCATATACTTTTAGGTTGCATTTCGTGCGAATAGCTCAATTGCAAATAAAACGAGCAAATTTAGACTATAGGCGAAAAAACATGGAGGTTAGCTTCATGTTCGTTTTCCTTCATCCTCGAATATGAAACCACTACGAATATGCTCTGTATTTAAATTTTCTGGAACTAATAGCCGCTTTATGTCATTATAAACAGCATTTCATCAAATAAACTATACATGTTATAATCTTCAGTAAATATAAAGCCATTTTAACGATGATTCTGTGTGTGATATTTCAATGATGGAAAGCAAAAATCAGTTAGAAATTTGTAAAAATAATGTGTTTATTTTGTCATTTTATTTGCATGGTACAGAAAATGACATAACAATTTGTAAACCTTAGTTGTAAAATAAGTTGTTTCTTGATTTAAGTAAATACATGTTATATACAATAGAAAACATGTTGAAAATGAACTACAGATCACAAAAAGGAATAAAAAATACTTTTAAAATAAAAAACATCGTAAACCAATTTAGAATTATTTAAATAGGAAAGGAAAAAACACGCATAAGCAATATCTGTTTCGAGGTTGTTTCCACATTGGCACTATCGTACCAAGAAACGATGAAGTTGCAAAACATGACATCAAACATGTCACAGATTGACCTTGGAATATTGAAAAAAAATATGGTTACAAAAAAAAGAATTTTAATGGTTTCGAACAATTTTCGATGAAAGGAAAGTATATCACATAAATTTGAGTAAACATAAATATACCCAACAAAATAAAATTTTAAAAAATGAATAAAATTCCTGCTCAACGCTGGCCCCCCTTCCCAGCACAGGAGCCGCGCTTGTGAGATATTATATATATAAATGATGGTTTACTAAAGCTATCTTCATCTACTTAAAAAAAATCTCGTTATAGTGGTTTATGCAATGAATTATTCATTTTATGTGAAGATTCCAAATAAAGCCCTTAAAATTGTTATGTCTCCATCTAAGATGGTTGACACTGCTGGAGACAGTTAAGTGAAATGTTTGGATGAGAGCAGGAATATAAACCTCAATCTTCATCGCCTGAGTGCACATAACCACTGAGAACGCAAACTGAAATGAAATATTTAACCGAGATATTTAACAAGACGTCACAATAAATTCTGTTCCAATAACGTCTTTTGTTGCATTCGGTGAAGCGTGAAAACTGTAATTATCAGTTCTCCTGTACGGCTGATTAAATGCTTTTAGCAATGCGTCAAGAGGACGTCTACTGTAGTTCATTTTGAAAAAGAAATAGATACTACATAACATGTTTGATGGAAAATTTTTATCAGCAAACCCACAATTTCAATTGGGAAGCAAGTCAACACAAAAAAGTAACTTTTTGCTTAACCGCTTGTTATGGTAGGAAATTCCTACCTAACGAGAATTCCCCAAAAGGCAGGACAACCGTAATACACGGGAGTCTAAGAGGTTGCATAACTCCTAGACCCCAGGAAACCCGAGGCTCACAGGCGACCGAGCCCTTAGCAACAACGCAGTGAGCGCTGATTGGCTCTAGATGATGTCACTGCAAGTCTGTGCTGATTGGCACTAGATGATATCACTCTGGGTTCGCCGGGTATAAATACGGGTTTGTTTATCGTCACGCTGTCGCCATCGCCCACGACGCCCGGAACTTCGCTACACCACGACGCTGTCGACTTAGAAAAATCCGCAACCGAGGCAGAAGGGAATCGCTGCTCCGCCACGAGAGACAGTCACCCTGCCCAGAGGCAACAACCGGACTCTGCCTGCGGAGGCCGCGCCGTCACCTCCGGAGTCTATCACCTCCATCGGCACTCAAGGTGGGACTTAGCCGAATTCCAACAAAGCCGTACGTGGAACTTTAACTTTTCACACTGGATCGGGACTATTATTTGTTCTGCTTTAGTACTCGTTGCATCAAAGTAAAAGTGTGTAATTTGTGTTCACAGAGATCGTCAGCCATTTGCAGTTAACCTGTTTCGGCTATTGAAGCAAATGGCGACGTATCAGTACCAAGTTTGAATGTTTGTCGTGTGCTATATTATAACCAATAAAAGCGTCTTGTACACAAAACTGTTTAAGTTTCTTCGCAAGATAAAAACCCACCCTATCTCCCTTGGCAACTCTGTTCCAATCGCTGTAGGAGATAACACGCTTATTCGGTATGACTCATTAAAAAAATCTCTAAAGTATGCACATAAAAAAAGCAATAAAATACGAGTTTTAAATGTAACTATTTGCATCATTGTTGGTTTATAATTAATCGCGATATATGTTTTTCATATAAACATTTCTCTGATTGTATCAGACATTCAGTTTTAAACTTTAATTTATTTAAATAATATTATCTTTGTGAAAAAAACTCTAACTACTCGTGACTAGCTCAATTAAAATACAAACAACCTAATTTTAATCATCTATAACTATTTCACAATCAACTTTTGTTGTACTGCACCTATTTATTAAATTATTAAATTTATTAAATACCAGCGAGGGGCAGTATGTACTCGCCCTGAAGTGATGACATATACTGACATGCCACTTCAGAGCGGCTCAGAGGTGTCTACAGTTAACTGAAATATAATCTTCAAAATAATTCTACCAATTTAAAAGGATGGAAAGCTACAAACATTTGAAAAAAAATTCTTTACCTGGAAATAATCTTATGATTTGAAGTAGCTTGGCTTCTGGGTTGTAGCGGTGTCCTTGGCGAATAACTCACCGACTTTTCGGTCAACATTGCAGTCGCCATCATCAGGGATCAGTTACCTACTCAGTAGGTACGGCTACAACCCAGAAGCCAAGCTACTTCAGACAATGGCCGTGAAAGCCTGCGAACATTATTAATCTTACGATTTGTTAGTAAATTTCCCTCAGCGTACTTATGTATAAGAAAATCACAAATATAGCACAAATATATTTTTAAAAACTTAAAATATAACTAAAATACATACTGCTAAATTTTAACATAACATTTCTTCCTGACAAGTTTTTTGAGTAAGATTACAATTAGAATTTGTAAAAAAAAACCTATAAAAGTAGTACTGCAGGATGCAACATGTTCTTCACCGTCACAACTTGAAGTAATTCGAAGAACACAGCTGCGACGAGAGAGCTGTTCCCTGCGTGTTCGGGGACAGTCCCACGCCTGCACCACGGCGCGGTCTGGGCAACTTTGCAGACGCAACGAGACGCGGTCTCTGACCGTGCTCGCGCGTTGAGTAGCCGAGCTTCCTGTCGGCGCGACGAACACCCTGGAACTCGAAGGGCTTCTGGCCGCCATGACAGCCACGAGGCCGACGTCGCGCCGGTCTCCGGAGCGAGAAGCTGCCAGCAGCTAGTTCGCGCGGCCACCGCACCGCGCACGCGGCGCTAGCGCCCAGGCGGCTGCGCGCGCAGCAGGCTGAAGGTCACATCACGTCACGCCGGTCTCCGGAGCGAGAAGCTGCCAGCAGCTAGTGCGCGCGGCCACCGCACCGCGCACGCGGCGCTAGCGCCCAGGCGGCTGCGCGCGCAGCAGGCTGAAGGTCACGTCACGTCACGCCGGTCTCCGGAGCGAGAAGCTGCCAGCAGCTAGTTCGCGCGGCCACCGCACCGCGCACGCGGCGCTAGCGCCCGGGCAGTTGCGCGCGCAGCAGGCTGAAGGTCACATCACGTCACGCCGGTCTCTGGAGCGAGTAGCTGCCAGCAGCTAGTGCGCGCGGCCACCGCACCGCGCACGCGGCGCTAGCGCCCAGGCGGCTGCGCGCGCAGCAGGCTGAAGGTCACGTCACGTCACGCCGGTCTCCGGAGCGAGAAGCTGCCAGCAGCTAGTTCGCGCGGCCACCGCACCGCGCACGCGGCGCTAGCGCCCGGGCAGTTGCGCGCGCAGCAGGCTGAAGGTCACATCACGTCACGCCGGTCTCCGGAGCGAGTAGCTGCCAGCAGCTAGTGCGCGCGGCCACCGCACCGCGCACGCGGCGCTAGCGCCCAGGCGGCTGCGCGCGCAGCAGGCTGAAGGTCACGTCACGTCACGCCGGTCTCCGGAGCGAGAAGCTGCCCAGCAGAGCCGCGCCGCTGCGCCGCCTGGCGGCCGCTAGTTCGCGCGCTCGTCGCACCGCGCACACGGCGCTAGCGGCGGCCGCCACCGCGCCCGCCGCGCACAGCAGCAGCTGCACGCGCAACAGGCTGAAGGTCACGTGGTACATCAGCCTCTCCAGCTGGTCGGGCAGCTGCGCCACCCCCTGCGTCCACAAAACAGTTGCCACTCAATGCTAAAACCAACACTCTCATTTTCTTGGGATATTTTTCGGCAACCAAACAACCTAAAAGTCGTTATCTTTTTGAAAGAAAGGGTTGGCTAATTTGATTTTTCGACGTGATAACGTCTTATAAATCGATGAACGCCGGCTGAACGCACGAAAAATTGTCACGTTCCGCCTGAGCCGATCGTGCAAGAACCGGCCAACCACCGTGCGAAAAAATCTTCTATAATATCATATAGGTTAAGGCTGGCTTTTTAACTAATTGTTCTTGATTATATTTAAACAAAAGATTTAAATTAAATTTGCAAAAACTGTAAATAATATTTGAAAATTAAAAAGGAATTCAATTTTTCATCAAAGTTTTCTTATGACGTCATTACGTAAAATTATCGTCCGTAAACCGACTTTACAGACAACCCCCTTTTTTTGTTATTCGTTGCTGGGAATGTTAACCATAAATGTTTCAGATTATCTAGTTTCCAATACGAAACAACCAAAACACTATTTTAAAGTGCTTTATATTTTGGTTCAAAACGCAAAAACTGCATAGCCGCAAAGTATGTGTGATGAAAATCACAACTTCAGTTTCAATTGGAAAAAAAAATACAAACAAGCGCACGCCTGCACATGTGCACATGGCAACCATGCTAATTTCATTGCTGCCAAGATAATTCAACATTGTCAAAACAATTTCCAAAGTATAATAGTTTGCTTCTATACTCAATAAAAGATGGAATCCGGGAAACTGAAAAAATGCAATTCGTAACTTTATATGCTGTTGTTCATTCTTAATTTCTAACCTGTAGATCTAATATGCAATATGCAATTTTTTTTAAAACAAAACTTAACCTTTTACACCTCTTAGGGAAAGAATATTGCAAATAAAATGTAATAATTTTTAGTTAATTGTTTTTACCATTTATTTTACGTCTTAATTAATTTCGGCCGGAGAAACGATTTTATACAACGCGGCTATTGATAACAAAACAAAACAAAAATCCTTGCTGTACTTTTAGGGAAAATAATTATTTTGAAAACTTAGGCGACCAAAAAGCATTTAATCGGGTAAAAGTTACTAGTCACACTGTAAAAAATATTATTTTCTTAACTAAGTAAATTATTTGCAAAGATAACATATTAAAGTAACTTCGTTGCTAAGTAAGTAACGTAATTTTTGTGTGTTTCAATAGTCAATGTTTCCTGATAAAAAATTGTTGCCGAATAGGTCGTGCAAAGAATTTGTTTTTCCCCAAAAGTACAGCATGTTTGATTTTAATATGAATAATTATCATTAGTAAAGTTATTTATGTTTGCATAGCAAACTTCTTTGGTTACAGTATACAGTACATTGGAGCATGGTGGAGGTTTAAAAACTTTTGAAAAAATTGCCCGTAATTTGAAAACTACGATACTTTTTGTATTTTTTTTATTCAGAATGGGGATTAATTGACCAATCAACAATTCTCAGCTTGAAGTTGAGTTATGTGATATTCTCTAAATAAGTGTGTTTTTTTTATAATGAAAAGTGATTCATATTTTATGATGGTTTTCGTTTGTAAGGGGTATGAAACGAAAAACTAAGTATAACATTTTTTTTCGGGAAGTCGCACTATGTTAACGACTGCAAGAGGTAGTTTTTCTTCGAAATCCAGTTAATCTTTTGCTACTATAGTTCTTAAACCTGGTTTTTAATACTATCCAAGAGGGGGGAAAACCGTTTCTGTGTCTAGAAGAAGTGAGGGTGGTGTGCAAAACATATTCATCATGGGTGGTTAAGACACTGACAAATAGAAATTTGCAATTTTGTTTAATTGATTGCAGCAAAATACTTGTACCCATTACTTGCCAAACATTTACAGTAACCCTACAACCCTATTGGTTTTAAAATAAAATTAGTTTTTCCGCCTCTCCTTACCTATAATATGAAAAATCTTTTTTTTTAAATCTACAAAAACACAGTTATCAAATAAAAAGTAAGGGAAGTAAGTATAAAACAAACGGAACCAACGATGTGAATTTTTATCTTCATATTTTTATTTATTTTTGATTTCCGGAATTTTTCCATGACAAACAGTGCAAAACGTTCATAAAAATGGGTGCGTGTACTTATGTACGCGCGTGAGAAGTTATACTTCTTTGGCATCATTAAAAATAGTTTTTAATTACATGCAAATAATTAATTACAATAGAATAATAAAAGGGCTGGAAAAAGATAGTCAACAGAGTCACTAAAGTTCAGTTTAAATTTGAAAAATTAAATAAATAAAATTTAGAGAATAATAAATATATATGACAAATTTGTACTAAATATTATAAGATTCTTAATTTTAAATATTTATTATTGATTATTTAATAAACAAAAAATTAAATCATCAATAGTTAAAAATTAAATTATTAATAGTGATAAGAGGACGGTTCAATATGTACAGCTTACTTCCCTACTGTAGGGACAAATAAGATATTTCTAGCCAGCCTAACAAGTGTACGAGTCTAGTGTACGAGGTTAACAAATCCTTAACACTCTGAGAAAGTCTGCTGAAGGTATAAATGTCCTCTACATTGTAAATATAGCATTAATATTTTGAAAAATATCAATCCGCCGAATCCTATGGCTGAACCAAGAGCTTATTTATGAGGAAGTTGGCGAGAGGCTGATGGGAAACATGGGTTTCTGGGGCAAAAATAAATTTGTCAATGATAGCAGAGATCTAAAATTAAATGGATAATGAGTAACTGAATGCCTTCTTAAAATAAACTTTGTATGTTGAGCATAAAACTTGACTTATAACAATGGGCTTGAAAACATTTAAGGCTCTACTTCCCCCATTATGTCGGGTTAATAAATTGACTGCTAATTTTAACCCAGGCCCATCTATAAGGATGTTACACCCTATGAGAGCTGCATTTTTTTGTCTTGTAGCTAATTTGGTTGTCAGGTGTGTGCTGCATGTTATGTGCTATTTCCAAAATATCAGGCAAACATTTATGATTGGAATTTTTGCTAAATTTTTTGCGTTTGAATCTTTCGCTGTCAGTCATTTTATGAGTTTTCACCGCGGGGAATGTCTAAATATTTAATTTTGAGTCATTTTTTAAAAACAAATATTGATAAAACATCTGGTTTTGCAAAGAAAAGAAAACAGTGAAGCTGATCCTCAAACACAAATTCTGCGCTCATAAGTGAACCATATTAAGGGTTATAATCGAATCAGTACCCTCAACACATATCATTATATCTCAGTGATCATGACTTATGTAGACACGTTCATTATTTTTTTGTGTGAGTTTGTTCCCGTGGACAAAAAAAAACAGTATAAAATTGTTGTGCTTGATAGAAAGTCTTTAAAGCACAGTGAAGAAGGTACCATTAACCTTAAAACTATAATTTACTAAAAGTTATATGTAAAGTTTTTCAACACAGGACACCTAAGTTATTTTAAAAAATCTACAGAATGACAAAACGTACAAATAATTGTAATACTTGTCTTAAATGTAAGGGCCCGTTTATAAAGCGAAATCTCTCAATGAAAGACTTTACAAATTATTTTATTGGGCATATATATATATATATATATATATATACACAAACAATATTACCACTGTCTTTAATTATATATAATCGAATCAAACTTATACTTTAAGTTTATTTATGATTATTTTTGTCCTTGTCATGTGTTTGTCATAACTTCATTGTTTATATTATCCAGTGTTATGTTTATATGTTTTGATTTCCTGTGTGCATTCATTGTATTTATGCTTAGTGCCTGCCTCTTAAAGGTTTTGACAATTGGCAGGCACTCAAATTCCAAATAAATTAATAAATATAAATTAGGCGACTGTAAATAATCAAAGTAATAATGTAAGGCAATGTTCATCACTCAGTAAACAGCGTGTTTATGAGAGGGTGTACGGTAGTTAAGGTGCCAAATATGAGTTTATATATATATACACTGTTTGAAAAAGCAAGAAGTATCATGCCAATTTTCCCACGAACTCTAAATTTCGGCCACCTCCTAAAGTATGCAAATATTTACCTAAGATAAGCCGGAACTTTTATCATGATTGACGTTATCTATCGAGACATTCAACACGGCACTGATCCATAGAAAAATAAAACAACGTATTCCCCAGTCAAAACAAATAAATAATAATAATAATACTGGGGGATTACGTGATTTAATTTAAAATTCCACCCAAATGCAACAGAGAGAAAAAATAAGTGTGTCATGTTGTTTGTTTAACTTACTATCGTTACCACGAATTATCTCACCCATTACAGATAGGTTCACCACGTTACGGCCTTTACAAAATAAATGTAGCTGTTAAAAAAACAAGGTTGTTTACACGAGTACGAAGCGGTTATCTTGGATGGCGCCAGAGGTTTCCCCATGGCTGCACAGCTTCCCGTGACACGCCAGGGCCTCGTGTATCGCGCAACGCTTTCATCATCTCCAAATGTCAGCCTGGATCTATTTATACTGGCGCGAGTCTTGTGGTGAAAACAGCACCGTCCATGTTCTCAAACACGACTTGGCATGCTCACACGACCTGACTACGAAGCAATAACTCGTGCAAATTGCGTAACTGCCTCGTATTGGAACATTTCCGTTCACTGTAAAACCTCAGAAACGTTTTTACGAAACGGTTGCAAGAAACACGAGTAAGCCTTAATGGAAAAATTATGTTTTAATTATTTTATCGAAAAATTGGTTTAGGTAATTTTTTTGAAGTTATACTTCTTATGTGACTTCCAACAAGGTTGCGTTAAACGTTTAACGCTACCATGGAGAATAACGCTACCATGGAGAATTATTTGCATGCAATTAAAAACTATTTTTTAATTATGCCAAAGAAGTATAACTTCTCACGCGCGTACCTAAGTACACGCACCCATTTTTCTCTCTACATTCGTGTTTAACTGTGTACAGGTGAAATACTTTATTATTAACTTCAAGAATTTTTTTTTTTACATTCTTTAAATGATTCATGCAATGGTGTATTTTGATTAGATGCATTTTTTTGGACATACGCCAGTGCAGTTTTTCACTGTCTGTCATGGAAAAATTCCGAAAAAAAAAATATATATATATGAAGATGAAGCCTTTGCCTGCCATTGGCTGAGCAAGGAGATGAGCTCTGAACTTATATAAACTCATGGTTTTCCTGTGTCCAATGTCAGCCTGTTTGTTCCTGATGACGGGAACAGATGTCAGTTCCCGAAACGTCAAAACTGTTCTCATTGGAAATCTCCTGTGTTCGTCAGTGCAATCGTCGTTGTGTTGTCGGTAATGCTTGTTTAGTTTCATCGTTGGTTCCGTTTGTCCGACACCAGCTGATTCAGTCTTGTTTTCTGTGAATATTTCATCTTCATGTTTATTTATTTATTTATTTGTTTCGGAATTTTTTCATGATTTAACAGTGCAAAACTGCAATGGCGTATGTCCAAAAAACTGCATTAAATCAAGAATTTTTAAAAACTTTTTTATCATAACTTTACTTCAACTCTAATCAACTGATTTATACAGTTTTTTTTATTTGAGATGTATAAAAATGATGCCTCAGGCAGTCAGTTATATTACAAATTTGTCAAAAAAATAAGACAAATTCGGCCTAAGCGTTTCAACCCTCTTTAACAATGAAAATAATCAGCGAGTCAAAATAAGTTAGGTAACGAAATTTGAAAAATTTAAAGAAATGTTTCTTCATTATTTAAACCAAATGTCAACTTTAACACAAAATTTTTTCTTATTAGTTAAAACAATTGTAACATACTTGTTTGACAAATTTGATTAAAAATATAGAGTAAATATTTTTAAAACGTTGATGATATTTGTAGGTTTACTGGGAAAAAATGAAAGAGGGACACGACTAAGCGAAAGAAAAGTATACATTTGGTGAGATATATAATGTTCAGTTAAAACCATGATTTTTAGAATTATGTATTTTAAGAAAAATCTTAAACTATTTAGATGAAACAGTAACTTTGTAGTAAAATAAGGAGAAAACTTTAGTTTACACACAAATGGCTACCTTCCCACTTTTAAAGGTTAAAGTTGAAACCACAGAGTGTATAAAAAATATTTGGTGCGAAGCCGCACGCGCATTTGAAGTGAAAGTTCGCAGTTCAATTATCCCATTGACTAATAAAACAAATTATTCAATAATTCCGCTGAGCGATAATATAAAAAATAATAATTACACAATGGATGCTCACAATTCGAACGAACATTGAGCCAAAAAAATCTGCAAATGAGTCTTACAGTTTTATGCCTCTTTATTTTATTCGTTATTTCCCCTCCCCCTCTCCAGCATCGAGCACTCCACTCCTGGTCGCTGTGCTTTTTGTTACGATCTGGTTATTCATCGTACCGAACTACCCTACCAGCTAAAAACAAAAAAAAAATGGTTGTCTGTAAAGTCGGTTTACGGACGATAGTTTAACGTGACAACGTCATAACAAAACATTGATAAAATGATTGCATTCTTTTATGAATAAAATTAAATCATATTTATTGAATTATCACTATTTTGTATGGATACAAAGAAGGAGTGAAATGAAATCTACAATTTAATTGATAAATTTCCTTTTATTTGCACTCATTAATTCAAATATGTTTGTTACTTTAACGAAGAGAATATTTTAAATATAACTTTGATACATGTTTTCTATTTAACTTCTTCCAATCTGTGTTATTCTGTTAAGGATAGGACGATGATAGGAAAAGTAGGAAACGAATGGGAGTGTTTCAAGTTTAATGTGCCTCGAAAAAGTGAAATCGATGGTTGTTCCAATTGAGTGGAAGAGAGATAGATGCGGCGCAAGCGTACAATGAGCGTAACGGGACAATGTGCGTAACGGGACACTTTTCCGTGCGTGCAGCCGGCGTTCATCGATTTATTAGACGTTGTCACGTCAATAAGTGCTTACCAGTTCGAACCAGATGATGGGGACGATTGCGCCCTCTTGGAACTCTTTCAGCACCATGTCCGTGTCCTTCTGGATGGCGACGTTGATCTGGAACCGGAACTTCGCCGCCAATGGGATGCCAAGTGACTAGTGAACACACAAGAGGAATAACATCACGAGTTGCCTGGGTTATCTTCCAACGCCATGTCTTTTCCCTTCAGTGTGGTGACGTTGATCTGGAAACGGAACTTCCAGCTAATTGGGTTCAAAGTGACTAGTGAACATACGAAAAAACAGCAACACGAATTGCCGAAGTTATCTTCCAACACCATGTCTTTTCCCTTCAGAATGGTGACGTTGATTTGGAAACGGGACTTCTCGGCCAATGGGATTCCATGTGGCGAGTGAACAGACAAACCGAACAGCATCACGAATTGCCTAGCTTATCTTCCGGAACCATGTATATGCCGTTCTGGATTGTGACTGTAATCTGGATCTAGGACTTCCTGGCCAATGGGATGCCAATTGACTTGTGAAGAGACAAACTACGGTAGCTACGGTAACTATGGTACTATGGTAGCTACGGTAGCTATGGTATCAAGGTCCAGGTAAAGAGAGTCGCCACCCTTGTGTATGACTCCGCCATCTTTATCCGCTCATCTCTCGTCGCAGAAAGCCTTCTGGGGGCCTGACCTCAAACCATCCTGCTGGCTGGGACGCACGATACGTACTCGCAAAAGGAATGTGAAATTTATCAATAAATATTCAGTTCAAATCGATACACCTTCGTTACATCAGTTACCGGACATTAACTAATCAAAAAAAAAGGAAGAGTAATACGGGTGAAAAAGGAACTTAATCAAAAGCTTTTAATTCTTGTTGAATTTCTCTGTCAAAACGCGTTGTTATATGTTATAAGGCTTGACTGCACTTGCGATAAGGGTGAAAATGCCGGGCGCCAGTCGGCGGGTGCAGACCGAGTGAACAGACCCCGGGGAATCTGGGCGTGGCGTGCAGACAGGATTACCCAAGAACACTGCCCCCATTCCGGGCAAAGCTTTATTCTGGCTGCTGGCACGGCGGTGATTCAGAATGGACATGTTATTCTAGGTAATGGCCCATAGAATTGTTTCCAACCATTCATAAGGCAGACAGGAACATCTAAGGCCAAACACTCTCCAGGGAGACCTATGATGCGCATAAAGTTTGGTTACTGCCCTAACACGACCGAATAATTCACCTTCGGCCAACTTCGGAATTTGTTTCATTTTTGCGCAGGAAAAATGAATTCAAATATTAAAAGTGGTCGGTTAGGTTAGCTACATGAAAACACTTTAAAAAACTATGGACGGTTAGTTAGGTTAGTATAGCCACATTAAAATAAACAGAGAAATATAAATATATATAAAGTAACCCGAGGTTGGCCGAAGGTGAATTTTTAGGGTGTAATCGGGAATGGCAGAACTTCATGTGCATCTTAGGCTTGCCCACTCTCCAAGGTCATCCATCATGCCGATAGATGCTTGAAAAGTTCAAGATCAAAGTAGTGCTCCTAGAATACCGTCACGGGTTCAGCTCTAGGAGGAGGTGGTGAGGCTAGGCCGGGCTTTGCCCGGAATAACAAGCCATCGGTGGCTCGTGGTTGCACGCCCTGTGCAGCAACCACGCTTGCCCGTGACCTGTCCCTCTGAGCCGAGTCCGTGGACCTACTGTTGTGCGTCCCGTTACGGAGGGCGGAGGGCAACCGGGTCCCCAAACCATTGCGGGATCTTCTGACGTGAACCCCAGCTGTTCGTGACGCGTGACCAGGCACTCGGAGCGCCACGGGAGTGCAGTGGGTGGATGTGGAAGCTGTACTAGTTGCGCGCTATTGGCGCGGAAACACGCAGAGGGCATCCGTCCTACGAACCGACACAGCACACGGTCAACTGCCGTCGAACGCGCGCAGACTGTCTGGGGAGCGCACGAGTGGTCCTAGCACACCAGCACACCAGCACACCAGCACACCGCCCAAGTGGCCAAGTGGCCAAGTCCACTGCAACTCGAGTCCCGACGTTACTTCACGGATGGTTTCGAAGCTGCACTGTTGGGCGTACTGTTAGATGTAGCGGTCCATACATGACACGGGCCGGGTGTGTGTGAAGCCGCGGGACTCGCTATTGGCGCTACTGGGTGTCACCGTGAGCGAGAGGGGAGCTTGGCCGGGACTACTTCCTCTGGCGGAGAGATACCACCGCCCGGGGCGGCTTGCGTAAACACGCAACCCTTCGCTTCAATTCGCAAGTCTCCTAACTACGGACATTCAAGATTGTAACTCCAGAAACTTGTTCCGGCGGTGTGTCGCAGGCGGTCACACTGACCCACTCTGGCTAGTGTTCGGCGCGGTGCACGGTCCTACACCTGCTGCACTCGCCTCGTTGAGGCGTCGACAGGGCGCAGCGGTCTGCACGACCAGACAGAGCACCGGCGGTCCGCGTCAGATGACAGAGAGTCATAGTGACACACGTGGAGTGTCATAGTCACACATGTGGAGTGTCATAGTCACACACGTGGTGTGTCATAGTCACACACGTGGTGTGTCATAGTCACACATGTGGTGTGAGGTACACGCAGGCAGGCCCTTAGCTTTTGTTATCAACTATCTTGTAGTTAACTTTGTGATATATTCTCATTCGTGGAATTTTTGTATTCGAGCAAAATAACCAAAATCTTTCATTGCCTTGTTCCCCAAATTTAACTCATTTTCAAATATACGGATAATTCAGCCAGATTTCTAGACTTCTTGTTTATTTTGTTTAGTTTTCAAGCCGATCTACCTTTGTACGCATCTTGTGAAGTGGTCTACCGTGATTTTCTGCCTCTGGTTTAGTGACTATGATGTATTCCCCTAGCAATAGGAAAATTGAGTGTGTGTCCATATCTCAACGAACTTGCATATTTTGTCCGTACAACCTTATCGCGCGAAATATATGCGGCTGTTGTTGAAGTAAGTGAACTGGGAAGGACATCTGGTGTTCGTAAACCCTCTCCTTAGTCACCACCGGTTTACCGGCCGATAAACTGTTCAGGCTTGGTTGGTGAACGGCCGGCCTGGGCCAACAATGAAGTGCCTCTCATCCACTCCGACCCTGCCGCAAGCGGAAAACACGAGCCTTTGCGCAATTTCCATTTTCCCGGCATTCTGGTTCAAGTCCGGTCGGGCGAGTTCAGAAACCTCTTCGCTGATTAGTGCGTGATCTTTTATTGGGAAAGGGGGGGGGATAGAGAGACCTTCAAGTGAGGCTGGGTTTATTCATGTTAAATATAATCTCACGTGAATTCTTTTTTTTTTTTTGTTCTTCCTTGTTGTCCACAAGATCAGGCGAGACTCGGGGTTATCGGCGAGTGTGCTCCCGGGGTCAAGAGGTCGCAGAATGTCAGCGGCGGTGCCTAATAGACGTGCGCGCGCCTCTTATCTGGCGGCGCCATAAGTGGTGTCCAACACGCCTCTATCTGCAGACTAGCCGGGAGTCGGCGTGGCCCGGGCTGCCCCCAGCCTCGAGGTTTTTGAAGTGAAACTTCTTTGCTGAGGGGGGTAGGGGTTAACAATTTTCGAGCGTTACGATAATTCCGAATGAATGAGGGAAATAGTTCCGGTAGAACAGGAGACGGCAGGGGAGAGGTAGAAATGACGCAGCATACTTGTACTCTCGCATACTTGCACACTTGCACACTTGCATACTTGCACACTTGCATACTTGCACACTTAGATACTTGCACACTTATATACTTGCACACTTACATACTTGCACACTTACATACTTGCACACTTACATGCTTGCACACTTACATACTTGCACACTTACATACTTGCACACTTACATACTTGCACACTTACATACTTGCACACTTACATACTTACACACTTACATGCTTGTATACTTGCATGCTTGCACACTTGGCATACTTTCACACTTTCATAATCACGCAATACCATAATTTAGCGCTCGCATACTTGCATAAATATTTTTTTTATCTGCGACCTCAGCCAAAGAGAATGGTGTTTCCTGTACTTAATAATTTAATAAGCAAGAAGTTGCACTTCCGTCGCGTGTGGACTCAACGCACACATTTTTTCTTCAAAATATTAAGTGTATAGTGTTTTAACTTGTATCATGAATGTCAAATGCCATAAAGATGTAAAAATATTGTTGATCCCGGTAGTTTTATCAAAATATATCAACACTGGCCTCTCTCTGGTTTTGAAGGTCAAGTATGCAAAATGTAGTCACGTTCGGAGTAATATTGTCAAAATTTGTATCAAAATCCACAGAAACATTTATCCACACATCTCAAAGTACTGACTTCGTGATTTTGTTTAGCCACATTATTCCAGCCTGTCAGTGCTCTAGTCCGAAAGCCTGCCTCTGGTTGGTCAGAAACAAACACCCCGTTTAGTTTTATATTCCCGAACTGACTGAGGAAATCACGCTCGGAAACCTTTCCCACCGAGTTCAGGACTAGGTTTTGTGACTCTTTATTCTAACTTTTCACCCCTTATTTCTTTGGCTACATTACACGTCACAGTTTCAAAACGAAACTAGTCCAAGATTTAGTGGACAAAGTAAAATAAACCAAACTGCTGTTTTTTTTATGTCATGAAATTTTGCTTTTTTAAACATTTCTTAGATTGGTTATGGTCACGTGACATATTTAATTCTTTACTGGGTGCTGAAAAGAGCACAAGTGATCTGGTTTGTCATAAGGCTTGTGCCCTTAATACAACACCCTTAAGAATAGAAATCGGTTATCATTTTTAAATTGTCAATTAATGACGTGAGTTTATAGAAAAAATAACTTTTTTTAAACAAGTCGCAATTTTTTGATTTCATCATAAATATATTTAACACATTTTTTGAAATTTTTTGCATGTTTTAATTTTATATTAAGATAATCTTAAATTTATATCACACCATTTTATTGAAAACTAATTTTCATGCAAAAAACCTATACAAAATTAATTTCAACATTTTTTGTTGAATACAATTTTTAATGTGTAATTTAACTAATCCAGAAGTCATTACAGTTATCATGACTCTAAAAACATGGTCCCAGAATGATTTGGCCACATACTGTACACATTAACATGTAACTGCATCAAAAAGTAAACAATAGCATGGATTGTTAACAGTGTTAAAGAATCACATATAGCGTGAGAAAAAACAATATGGTAATTTCATACACTCATTTGAATCTATTACAGATATAATGACGGAATTTTTTCCCAACAAAGAAACAAGCCTAGTAGGGCATATTCTTTAAACAACCAATAAATTGTTTAGATACAACGATTATAAATAAATTTTAGAACGAAAACTTTCTAATCAGTGTACGATTTTCAGTTAACTGGGAAATAAATATTTGAAAATTATACCATATCAGATTAAGCGATATTTCTCTAAACAAAACAATGTAAAAACATGTGTGATTACAGAACCTAACTATTTTCAGTTGACTAAATACTGTTTGCAAGTTTCTCTCCAGACTCCCTGCAGCTAAGGCATTATTTTGTTCGTTTTGTGCTCAAACCAGTGATCTTGAAACATATGAAACACTCTAAATGCCACGAAAACAATATTCTAGGGTAGCCACTTAGTGTTTCGAAAGGCTTCAACGAAGGCATGAACTTGACCCGACCAAGGGTTCGTTCAGGCCTTGAGCCTAGTTGGGCCGGCGCGGCGCCTGTGCGTCGTCACGTGACATCCGCCTGAGACGGTAGCCACTGCAACGTGGCGCGCAGCGCTGTAATGCGGGTCGGCGTACTTCCTAGGAGCAGATTGTTTCCGCAACACATCCACCTGCTCTCTCTACTTTATCTCTCTCTCTCTATCTATCTCTCTGTATGTATGTATATATATATATATGTCTTTCTATTTATATACTGCTGTATTCGTAGCTCTCTATCTAAACCTATCTATGTATACATAGAGGTCTTTGAATCTATTACTTTATCTATATCTATTTACCTGTTAAATTTCGTTAACTAATGAATTTAAATCGTAGGACTTGCCGGGATTATAATAACTTTCTATGTATTCTGTTAACGTGCGTTAACGGCTTGGGGATTATTGCCTAAATTTTGTTTTCTCAGCGATTTTTCAACCAGCAATTTTTGAATATTTGTTATTATTGGCTTACTAAAACTGCTGCGAATTAATTTATGTATTTATTCTTGGCAGAGTCTTATCACACGTCTATAGTGGCATTGTATTGAGATATAACTTTCACAAGTCGTAAACGAATGAATTTTATCTTTCTGATTTTTTCCCGGCTGTCTAACCAGCACGTCCTCTTAGCGAATAGCTTGAGAGGCAAACAACTATAGCGTTGTTTGTGTGATAAACACTAGTGTGAAAGTGTGTATCTACTTAATACCACCATAACGGACACAAAAAAATAAATATCACCAAAATAAATATTATACTCAGTGGAGTGGTGAGTTATCTCCATGTTGAAAGAATTTTGTTCAACATTGCTTAGAAACACGGTCGGCTTAGCTTCTAGCCGTAGTGCGCGAGGCATGCTTGTTAGTTTGTTCTGTTTATTTTAACTTGGTTCGCCGCAACAGCTGGAAGACAGTTCGGAGCATTACGACCGCCGAAGCATAGCGGCGTTTAAGGCATGAAAATTCCACGTGTATACCCTGTGAACTTTATTGACTAAGTGATAAAACGCATAAAACGAATAAAGAGAATTTCCGTGTATGATGAATCAGAAATGTTACTGGCCGGTAACATGTGTGTTTTCTCAGGATGGAACTAGAAAGCTTCCTTCATACAACTATGCTTATTAAGATCTGATGGAATACGTAACACTATGGTCTCTTATTAAAAAAAATATATATCAATAAAAGACTATACATTTCTTTAAGTAAAAAAAATTGGTAGTCTGTAAAGTCGGTTTACGGACGATAGTTTAACGTGACAACGTCATAACAAAACATTGATGAAATTATTGCATACTTTTATGAATAAAATTGAATCATTTTTATTCAATTATCACAATTTTGTATGGATACAGAGAAGGAGTGAAATGAAATCTACAATTTAATTGATAAATTTACTTTAATTTGCACTCATTAATTCAAATATGTTTATTACTTTAACGAACAGATTATATTAACTATAACTTTTATACATGTTTGCTATTTAACTTCTTCCAATCTGTGTTGTTCTGTTAAGGATAGGACGATGATAGGAAAAGTAGGAAACGAATGGGAGTGTTTTAAGTTTAATGTGCCTCGAAAAAAGTCAAATCGATGGTTGTTCCAATCGAGGTGGAAGAGAGATAGATACGGCGCGACGGGACAAAGCGTAACGGGACAATGTGCGTAACGGGACACTTTTATCGTGCGTGCAGCCGGCGTTCATCGATTTATTAGACGTTGTCACGTCAAAAAACTATTTGATAAGCATGGTCTGCCTATCACCTGTGAAGCCCGCAGGTACCCTTAAGCTGGGAGCTACTCATGGGTGAGGCTGCAGGGAGCATGGCGGGGCTACTCATGGGTGAGGCTGCAGGGAGCATGGCGGGGCTACTCATGGGTGAGGCTGCAGGGAGCATGGCGGGGCTACTCATGGGTGAGGCTGCAGTGAGCATGGCGGGGCTACTCATGGGTGAGGCTGCAGTGAGCATGGCGGGGCTACTCATGGGTGAGGCTGCAGTGAGCATGGCGGGGCTACTCATGGGTGAGGCTGCAGTGAGCATGGCGGGGCTACTCATGGGTGAGGCTGCAGGGAGCATGGCGGGGCTACTCATGGGTGAGGCTGCAGTGAGCATGGCGGGGCTACTCATGGGTGAGGCTGCAGGGAGCATGGCGGGGCTACTCATGGGTGAGGCTGCAGGGAGCATGGCGGGGCTACTCATGGGTGAGGCTGCAGTGAGCATGGCGGGGCTACTCATGGGTGAGGCTGCAGTGAGCATGGCGGGGCTACTCATGGGTGAGGCTGCAGGGAGCATGGCGGGGCTACTCATGGGTGAGGCTGCAGTGAGCATGGCGGGGCTACTCATGGGTGAGGCTGCAGGGAGCATGGCGGGGCTACTCATGGGTGAGGCTGCAGGGAGCATGGCGGGGCTACTCATGGGTGAGGCTGCAGTGAGCATGGCGGGGCTACTCATGGGTGAGGCTGCAGTGAGCATGGCGGGGCTACTCATGGGTGAGGCTGCAGGGAGCATGGCGGGGCTACTCATGGGTGAGGCTGCAGGGAGCATGGCGGGGCTACTCATGGGTGAGGCTGCAGTGAGCATGGCGGGGCTACTCATGGGTGAGGCTGCAGGGAGCATGGCGGGGCTACTCATGGGCGAGGCTGCAGGGAGCATGGCGGGGCTACTCATGGGTGAGGCTGCAGGGAGCATGGCGGGGCTACTCATGGGTGAGGCTGCAGGGAGCATGGCGGGGCTACTCATGGGCGAGGCTGCAGGGAGCATGGCGGGGCTACTCATGGGTGAGGCTGCAGGGAGCATGGCGGGGCTACTCATGGGTGAGGCTGCAGGGAGCATGGCGGGGCTACTCATGGGCGAGGCTGCAGGGAGCATGGCGGGGCTACTCATGGGCGAGGCTGCAGGGAGCATGGCGGGGCTACTCATGGGTGAGGCTGCAGGGAGCATGGCGGGGCTACTCATGGGCGAGGCTGCAGGGAGCATGGCGGGGCTACTCATGGGCGAGGCTGCAGGGAGCATGGCGAGACTACTCATGGGCGAGGCTGCAGGGAGCATGGCGGGGCTACTCATGGGCGAGGCTGCAGGGAGCATGGCGGGGCTACTCATGGCCGAGGCTTCAGTGAGCATGGCGGGGCTACTCATGGGTGAGGCTGCAGGGAGCATGGCGGGGCTACTCATGGGTGAGGCTGCAGGGAGCATGGCGGGGCTACTCTTGGGCGAGGCTTCAGGGAGCATGGCGGGGCTACTCATGGGTGAGGCTGCAGGGAGCATGGCGGGGCTACTCATGGGCGAGGCTGCAGGGAGCATGGCGGGGCTTCTCATGGGTGAGGCTGCAGGGAGCATGGCGGGGCTACTCATGGGTGAGGCTGCAGGGAGCATGGCGGGGCTACTCATGGGCGAGGCTGCAGGGAGCATGGCGGGGCTACTCATGGGCGAGGCTGCAGGGAGCATGGCGGGCTACTCATGGGTGAGGCTGCAGGGAGCATGGCGGGGCTACTCATGGGCGAGGCTGCAGGGAGCATGGCGGGGCTACTCATGGGCGAGGCTGCAGGGAGCATGGCGGGGCTACTCATGGGCGAGGCTGCAGGGAGCATGGCGGGGCTACTCATGGGCGAGGCTGCAGGGAGCATGGCGGGGCTACTCATGGGTGAGGCTGCAGGGAGCATGGCGGGGCTACTCATGGGCGAGGCTGCAGGGAGCATGGCGGGGCTACTCATGGGTGAGGCTGCAGGGAGCATGGCGGGGCTACTCATGGGTGAGGCTGCAGGGAGCATGGCGGGGCTACTCATGGGCGAGGCTGCAGGGAGCATGGCGGGGCTACTCATGGGCGAGGCTGCAGGGAGCATGGCGGGACTACTCATGGGCGAGGCTGCAGGGAGCATGGCGGGGCTACTCATGGGTGAGGCTGCAGTGAGCATGGCGGGGCTACTCATGGGCGAGGCTGCAGGGAGCATGGCGGGGCTACTCATGGGTGAGGCTGCAGTGAGCATGGCGGGGCTACTCATGGGTGAGGCTGCAGGGAGCATGGCGGGGCTACTCATGGGTGAGGCTGCAGGGAGCATGGCGGGGCTACTCATGGGTGAGGCTGCAGTGAGCATGGCGGGGCTACTCATGGGTGAGGCTGCAGTGAGCATGGCGGGGCTACTCATGGGTGAGGCTGCAGGGAGCATGGCGGGGCTACTCATGGGTGAGGCTGCAGGGAGCATGGCGGGGCTACTCATGGGTGAGGCTGCAGTGAGCATGGCGGGGCTACTCATGGGTGAGGCTGCAGGGAGCATGGCGGGGCTACTCATGGGTGAGGCTGCAGGGAGCATGGCGGGGCTACTCATGGGTGACGCTGCAGGGAGCATGGCGGGGCTACTCATGGGTGAGGCTGCAGGGAGCATGGCGGGGCTACTCATGGGTGAGGCTGCAGGGAGCATGGCGGGGCTACTCATGGGTGAGGCTGCAGTGAGCATGGCGGGGCTACTCATGGGTGAGGCTGCAGGGAGCATGGCGGGGCTACTCATGGGTGAGGCTGCAGGGAGCATGGCGGGGCTACTCATGGGCGAGGCTGCAGGGAGCATGGCGGGGCTACTCATGGGCGAGGCTGCAGGGAGCATGGCGGGGCTACTCATGGGCGAGGCTGCAGGGAGCATGGCGGGGCTACTCATGGGCGAGGCTGCAGGGAGCATGGCGGGGCTACTCATGGGCGAGGCTTCAGTGAGCATGGCGGGGCTACTCATGGGTGAGGCTGCAGGGAGCATGGCGGGACTACTCATGGGTGAGGCTGCAGGGAGCATGGCGGGACTACTCATGGGCGAGGCTGCAGGGAGCATGGCGGGGCTACTCATGGGTGAGGCTGCAGGGAGCATGGCGGGACTACTCATGGGCGAGGCTGCAGGGAGCATGGCGGGGCTACTCATGGGTGAGGCTGCAGGGAGCATGGCGGGACTCACCTCGTGCACGTCCACGAAGGTGTGGTGCTTGCTCGAGTCGGGCTGCAAGCCGTCCACCACCTCGCGCAGCGCCGGGTCGCCCAGCGAGAAGTGCGGGAACGACAGCACTATGGGCGCCCCTGCAACAAGCACCAGTCCTCGGCTCGCGGCGACGCCTGTCCCCCGTCTGCTGGTCTCTGCGCGCGGCGGCAGTCACCTTTCAATGAAACGTTTCTGACGCGAAAACGACACGAAATAGGTACTCGGCCAAAGAGATACGAAGAGAGCACTATGCAATATACATTGCTGGGCTTGTTTTCGTTCTCCTCTTTGTGCGATGATTCTTCCCTCATCCAAAAAAAAAAATGAAAGACCGATAGAGATGGATGAACGAAAGAATAAGTCAGAGAGTGTGTGCGTGCGCGTGTTTCAGAAAATAGATTTAGGTATCATATACAGTTAACTATGAATGCCTTGAATGAATTTTGTATTTGCTACCAGCGCGCTCGCTTTCCTCCTTGTTCAACCAGCAGCGTAGAGAGCGCTGTTGAGACAGTCCCTGTATTTCCCGCATAGATAGTGCTACGTGTTATGAATATCATATTTCGTTCAGAAATTTTGTGTGTTTCAAATTCACAGAATTGTTTGAAGAAACAGTAACACCTACAGTTTTTTTTTTCCTTCGTGGTGTATTTCAAAAGTGAGTAATATTTATTTTTAATTCATAATTATTTATTGATCAATAATTATTGATATTCTTAGCAGTTATTTGAAGTGAGTAATTTTTTTTATTCATGTATATTAATTAATTTTAATTTTAATCAAGTTTCTAATAAATACAAAAATTGTTTGGATTCTTACATACTTGGAAATGAAATGAAAACCAAAAAACCCGCGCTGTATATATTTTTTTAGAAAAATGTCTTCTTTCTCTCTCTCTCTTTCTCTCAGTGTGTGTGTGTGTGTATGTGTGGGTGTGTGTGTGTGGTTGAGCAACGCATAAACTGCGCAGTTAAAACTGTGCAGAGCTTCCACACACACAGTTAATCGAATTGGTACTGACAGGCATGCAAGAATTGTTACTTTGGTCAGTTTGTGCAATCTGCCAGGTAAATCTCAACGGTAAAACTATATCAGTAAACGCTGTTCAAGGTGTTGCAGGCACTGGCTACTGCCGAGAAACAAATTTTTCCATGTAAGGTAAATTGCAAGTTGAGTCTGAATATTAAAGCAATTACATATGGGCGTCAGTATATACACTCAATTAAAACAATTAGTGAATTCACACTTCCAACGGCAAAATATCGGAATGAGAAAGTCATTTTCTGCCCATGAGAGGCTAACTATAGCGTTAAGGTTTCTTCCAACTGGTAGGAGCCTTCAAGGACTTGGAATTTATGCCGATTGTGTCTAAAAACAAACTCTTAGTAAAATAATACTTAAAGCATATGCACCTTTCTACAGGATTCTGCGCAAAAATTACTTGAAGGTATTTGCCCCACTATTTACCTCCTTGTCTTTCTCTGCCTGTACTTCGTTCGCCTGCCCTTTATTATTATCATCACAATATGTACTCTTTACTACGCCACAAGCCAGAATAAGTATTATGTAGTTCAATAAACTCCATCAAAACCTCCTTAGAGCACTAACAAATGTCAGTCAAGTTCACCATCAACACTATGTAGGTCACCCTCAGACTAAAACTGCTGTGTGCAAGCAAGTGTCCGCACTATCCGACTTGTCTGCGCGACGTACGGACTTGCGTGCGCAGTTACGTGAGGTTTCAGCTGTTTCGCTCAGGGGTCGTTACCACAACGCCGAAATACCACAACGCCGAACGTAAAATAACGCCGAATACCATAACGCCGAATACCATAACGCCGAATACCATAACGCCGAATGCCAAATTGACCGTAACGCCGACAGCTAGAAAACTGCTGTGTACCACAACGCCGAAATACAGTAACGCCGAAAAATGTTGCTGCGGGGAAGGGAGGTGGACACAGGAACAAAATGAAAAACAACTGAATGCATTTGTGTGTGTTTCTTAAATGTATCTTAACGCCGAAATACCACAACCTAACCTAAGCTAGCCTAACCTAGCCTAACCTAACCTAACCTTACCTTACCTAACCTAACCTTTGTGGCAGTCCTGCAATGACATGTATTTCGGCGTTGTGGTACAAAGCAGTTTTCTAGCTGTCGGAGTTGTAGTCAATATGGCATTCGGCGTTATTGTACGTTCGGCGTTGTGGTGCGTCCCCTCGCTCAGGCAGTTTCCCTGTCCACGAGCGACAACTCGAACGGCGCTGAAAAGGGCGCAGGTGGTTACCCAGGGTGCAGGGGGAGATGTCGAAGACCCCCGCGCGGCAGGCGGCCGGCTCGTCGCGGCAGAAGCACTCGTTGCTGGGGTTCCTGCCCGGCGTCTCGAACACGTCCCGCGGAACCTCGAAGCGAAGCGCCTGCACTCCGCTCCTCGTCTGCCAACACAAACACCGCACGCCTGCACTACACTCCTCGTCTGCCAACACAAACACCGCATGCCTGCATTACACTCCTCGTCTGCCAACACAAACACCGCACGCCTGCACTCCGCTCCTCGTATGCCAACACAAACACCGCACGCCTGCACTACACTCCTCGTCTGCCAACACAAACACCGCACGCCTGCACTACACTCCTCGTCTGCCAACACAAACACCGCACGCCTGCACTCCGCTCCTCGTCTGCCAACACAAACACCGGACGCCTGCACTCCGCTCCTCGTCTGCCAACACAAACACCGCACGCCTGCACTCCGCTCCTCGTCTGCCAACACAAACACCGCACGCCTGCACTCCGCTCCTCGTCTGCCAACACAAACACCGCACGCCTGCACTCCGCTCCTCGTCTGCCAACACAAACACCGCACGCCTGCACTACACTCCTCGTCTGCCAACACAAACACCGCACGCCTGCACTCCGCTCCTCGTCTGCCAACACAAACACCGCACGCCTGCACTAAACTGTACAAACCTTTTCATGGTCAAATGTGTATGTTATAATGCATAAACCTTACAATATTTCAGTAAGACAATAAACCTTGAATGACCGGTACGAACCTGCGCGTGACTCTGGAATGTGAACGAGAAGCGCCGACACAGGTCGGGGTCTAACAGAAAGAGCATGCTGGATGTATGTATGGTGGCTAAGAGAGCAGGAAAATACAGGTTCGAACTGGTACATACTGGTTATGACCGGTACGAACCTGCACGTGACGCTGAAAGGTGAGAGGGAAGCGCCGACACAGGTCGGGGTCTAACAGAAAGAGCATGCTGGATGTATGTATGGTGGCTAAGAGAGCAGGAAAATACAGGTTCGAGCTGGAACATACTGGTTAGGACCGGTACGAACCTGCACGTGACGCTGAAAGGTGAGAGGGAAGCGCCGACACAGGTCGGGGTCTAACAGAAAGAGCATGCTGGATGTATGTATGGTGGCTAAGAGAGCAGGAAAATACAGGTTCGAGCTGGAACATACTGGTTAGGACCGGTACGAACCTGCACGTGACGCTGAAAGGTGAGAGGGAAGCGCCGACACAGGTCGGGGTCTAACAGAAAGAGCATGCTGGATGTATGTATGGTGGCTAAGAGAGCAGGAAAATACAGGTTCGAGCTGGAACATACTGGTTAGGACCGGTACGAACCTGCACGTGACGCTGAAAGGTGAGAGGGAAGCGCCGACACAGGTCGGGGTCTAACAGAAAGAGCATGCTGGATGTATGTATGGTGGCTAAGAGAGCAGGAAAATACAGGTTCGAGCTGGAACATACTGGTTAGGACCGGTACGAACCTGCACGTGACGCTGAAAGGTGAGAGGGAAGCGCCGACACAGGTCGGGGTTGAACACATAGAGCGTGCTGGATGGAGACACGGCAGCCGCAGGGAAGAGGGTGCCAGTGCTGCCATCGATGCGGTCGCACTCGGCATTGCCCCATGCTCCCAGGCTGACGCGATTGTCTAGGCGGCTAACTACGCCCAACTTGGTCACATCTAGCGACCCGGTGTTGACAGTGATGCGGTGTTTTGATAACCCAGTCCTCTGTAACACGCAAACACGGCGCTATTTAACAGCTTGTGGTGCAAAGTATCCCATAAAGGTCCTAAGAGGGAACAACAATATTGCGATATCTCTCTATAAATTCAGTAACTGTAGGTACTTAGCTTCAGTTTATTTTATCACATACATAACCATAATGAGAAGTTATTCATTATATTTTCTTCCTTTCATGTGAGAAATAAATAATAGCATGAAATGCACTAGTCTCAACAAGGCTGTCAAAGAGTTATGTGTGCTCTAATGGGATTATAATGATTATATTATCCATGTATTACTAACCTGCTATAGCTATATATAAATAAGTGTGTCTGTGGTTTACATTTTCATACAAATCTTCAATTTGACTCCAAGGTTGATGAAATTTTATGCACACTTAAAATTAAAATACCAGAGGAATATCACATGAGATTACGAAACACCAACTCCAATCCAATTTCCTACCCCTTAAAGATTTTTTATATTTCTTGGTGAAATTTTGCACACTGGACGTCTAAAATATGACAAAATTTCTGTCTTCACCTGTTGATGTTCCAGATGGTGAACGAAAAACAATGTGACCCCTTTACAGTGAGATGTTCAAAACATAAATTAAAAATGTTTGTTTCGTGGTTTGCTTTCTACCCAAATAAAATATAAAGTTTTGTTCTAGGTTTGTAAAATTTTGCATAATTGACCTTGGATAAAAATAAGAAGAAAAACACTGCCTACATTAAATTTCAAAAATCTACAATCATACCCCTAAGTAAAGCCTCCCACTCTGCATAAAGTCCAGGCAATGCCAGTAAATCAAATATGATAATATAAAACTATCCACGATGGTGCATACCTTTTAGACTGCTTTGACTGCAGGAACCTAGATAAAAAGTATAGTTCAACTCCTCATTTGGTTTGGAATGTACGGTATACATATTTACCCATTTTTTTAATTGTGTGATGGTGTAGATTACAAACTGCTCTACATAACTCGTCATCTCAAAATGTATGGGAGAATTGCAGTTCCTTGGTCTTAGGTGTCAAATTTACACAGGCTTGTAAAGAATATTTTATCTGCGCGAAAATGGCCAAAAAGGTTTGAAATTGTGACTGAAATAAATAATGTATTAAATTAATGCTTTTAAAATTAATAAATAAAATGCATTGCTAGACTTGGCTCGAGAAAATCGTACTGTCTCTAATTCATGTCTCAGTATTGCACTTCAATGAAGTCAATTTCCTCGTAGGAAACTGCCTAAAATAATCGTCTAGTGACGATGTTGTCCTTCCTTAAACATAACTAACAAAGTGGCGCTTCTAATTTAAAATACAACTCACGAAGCTAAAATAATAACAGATTATATGCTCCTAAAATGTCTTTCTGAAGACAGCTGTTAACAAAGTTACTGAAATTCTCACTCACAAATTGAACATGTGCATTATAGTTATCCACGTATTTCTTTAATGTTTTTACATTAAGTTTTCATCCTAAATAATTACAATATAACACTTGATGTATTTTTAAGCTTTTAGTCAATTTATAATTTTAAATGGTGATAATGAATTTAATGTCCAGAATTAAGACTTTAATCTAATCTATTAATTTGTGACCAACCGTACAAGCTACATGGCCCAGAAAGTTCTAGGATCACTTGCCCTTCCACTCTTATAACAATAATTTTACATTATATGTCTCAAAAAGTCTATCTGTATATCATCCATTAGACACCCACCTTTAAACGGTAATTTTAAACTTAATTCATGATTTTTTTTAAATCTTGATTGACATTGGTCTTGATCATTGTATACACACAAACAATTATGTATTAATTTGCTTGGATCAACCAAGCTCGTGAGATAGATTGAGGATTATTGCGCAACTGAAATTTATAAAACGTGTGAACGAAACCACTGACAGTAAACATTTTTGTTACTCTCCATGAAACTCAAATATTAACTCTCTGTCGCACGCAAACATAAATATATTTGCTCTCAAGAGGTGTTGTGTTAGTTTGAATAATTTAGTAGGGCCTATAGAAACATTTTATAGGAACATGTTGGAGCAAATATAATTCCATTAAAAAATATGTTTGAAGATGAGTTCTTAAGCAAACTGATCAGAAATCAACACGCACTTTTCTGAAGGCAGGGTAAACAGATACGATTCAAGCTAAATAAAAAAACATATTTAGTACCTGTAGAACAGAACTTTACTTTTCTGTCAGTTAGAGGGATAAGTGAGGTGAGATGAATGTATGCGGGGTAGTAAAGTGGATCTTTTAACGAAGGAAACTGTAGCACTCCTTGAAAATACACAAACTGATGCCCTTTTTGCAGAAGCGGAAAAGGTTTAACATCGTGCGGCTTCACAATGAAGCTTAAGATGAAGAGATCTCCAAGAAAATAAGGAGTTCGGAAGCACTTGGCTACCGACTCGATGCTCACAAATTTGAGTCATGTCGAGGCGTTGGGATCCAATCCAAGACCATCTACCACATGAAGCACGACACATGAACGATCATAGCCGCTGACTATGTACGAAGGAAGTATGGGAAATGTCTCATCGTCTTTGGGCCATTAGAGATGATGAGTTGTGATGAGGATGGAGCATTGACTGAATTCATGGTTGGCGAACCAGAAACGTCCAGAGAAATAAACCCACAATCAAACGAAAAAAGCCCACGACGTTTCCCACTGAGGACCCTATTTTTACAAATTAAACCTTGGTTGCTTTGATGGAAGTTGCAAGTTCCGATACAACCGTAAAATAATGAATGAAATAGGGCCTAGCGTGTGTTCGACGTCAGGTTCGTAAGAGATGGTGAGGAGCGATGAGAGTAGAAAGGAAATTATAATTGGTGAGAGAAATGGGAGCTCGTCGAGTAAACGCCGGCTCGCGAAAAAGATCAACAACGCCCGAACCCTGATCTCTTCGGTGGGAGGCGATCTGACCGCTCGCACACCGTGGCCTTTGTTAGGTTTGTTTGTTTGTTTGTCTGATGGAGTGCTACACCACAGAGACTTGAGGCCCGAGCGAGTAGCACGGGCTGGCGGCGGAGTGGACGCACCGAGCTGAAGATGCCGAAGTCGCCGAAGGGCTTGCCCTCCATGATCTTGGCGCCCATGGTGAGCAGCTCGTTGTCCCCGACCCACAGGAAGTCGTGCGCGCTCTGCCTCAGGAAGGTGGGTGACGTGTGCAGCACGAGGGACGTGGCGAAGTACATCAGCAGGTTCATAGAGGGCAGCAGCGCGGCAGCAGACTGCAGCAGCCGACACTCCGCCATAGCGCTCTTTCCAACCAGCAATGACTAGAACTTCTTTGGAACCACTCAACAAGTTTGGAAGTAGCATTCATTGAACATTTTTTAACGTAAATAACACTTCCAACCACTGCTCTTTGCAAATTTAAGATGGTAATTCTAACAGTGAGAGACAGATAGTTTTCGTTTAAAACTTCTGAACTTTCACTTGATTGCAATACTGTGTGCACGTGTCAATATTTTTTTATCTGACTTGTCTTGGGTCACACATTAAAAAAAGTTTTGACGTGTCACAAAATTTGTTCGCCAATAAATACCCTGAGAACTATTTTGTTGTAGCTACAAAATGATTTTTTAGTCCCAAAAAACCATATATTAATAACAACAGTTGGCTCGTCAAGAAGGCGCTGATTGGACACTTCAAAGAAGTTATTTATTTGCAAACAGTGAATATTTGCTTGGATCCAAAATTGACCAAATATATATGTGACATCCACAAAACTTTTTTTTCTCGGTGTAAGAATAGTCAGTGATTTTTAACAAGTTCAAAACTATTTTTTTTTTTTTAATTTACTGCCTTTTATGTTGCTCGATAGTATATTATTTCCAATCACGAGCCAACAAAGTTCGTGAATACCCACGTAGGTATATATGTCCCAAATGCTGTTTCTATACCTTGGTTAATTGTTTATAAATAAATTCTGTGGATTCAACAGGTTCCCATGCATTTGATAAGCTTGTATAAAACATTTCACTTGCATTAAGACCATGTGCCTAATTATGATTAGATTTTTATTTTCACTATTATAGATAGGTAATTAATATTTCGTAAATTCGTGTTTATCTCATGATCTTAAGTAAATGCATAATATAAGTACGATCAATTGTTTATAAACAGATTTACAAATTTAATAAGTTTTAATTTGGTGGTTTTGAGATATTTAAATGGCAATTCATATTTCAATCTTTGCATTAACAAAGAGCATGTGGTGTACTTACAGTATTGAATTAACCATTTGTGTGTGAATTTTGATATAAAACGTTTTATGTTAATTATTTTATTTTAAAATAATGATAACATTTTAAATAGCAGTAACACATTTAACGAGAAAGTTCATAAAACTCTGTGAATTTTTATTGAATTTACTGTTATTGAATTTAAAAGTTTTTTTTATTTTTTGCTAAATTATATTTATTAAATGTTTAGGCCAAGTTTGTGGTCAAATAACATACAGTTTTTAGAGAAATATTTCCATGTTGAGCTGTTAAAATGTTTTGAAGAAAAATTTCATGAAAATGTCAGGCTAGTTGAAGGATTTTATGCATAATATTGGACTTAAATGATAACATTTAGAGTGTTAAGATTTTTTAAACGTAATTTTCAATATTTACAGGGTACACCATATACATTACACCTAAGTTCCTATGGCGGGTGGAATTTTGAACTTTGAAGTTTAATCAATTTATTCGTAGTAATAGAAATTGTGACCAGAATATGTCATTTATTTTCAGAAGTCAGGCGGAATGCCAACATGCGTTTTTAACTACCAAAGCATGAAATGTTCTCCAGGTGGTGCAAGGTACTCACAATCATTGTGATCTTCGGCGAAACAACCACATCGTCCTCAGAGCCGGCAGACATCTCCGGGACGAACACGTAGCTCCTGTTCTCCTGGTACGTCACCGTCCCATCGTTGTTGAACACCACGTTCACTTTCTCCGTGATTTCCCTGAAACACGGCGCCAACATGTTCAGCACGGAGTCCACGAAGCGCCTGTTCTCCTGGTACGTAATGTCCCATCGTTGTTGAACACCACGTTCACTTTCTCCGTGATTTCCCTGAAACACGGCGCCAACATGTTCAGCACGGAGTCCACGTGGCTCCTGTTCTCCTGTTACGTCACCGTCCCATCGTTGTTAAACACCACGTTCACTTTCTCCGTGATTTCCCTGAAACACGGCGCCAACATGTTCAGCACGGAGTCCACATAGCTCCTGTTCTCCTGGTACGTCTCCGTCCCATCGTTGTTGATCACCACGTTCACTTTCTCCGTGATTTCCCTGAAACACGGCGCCAACATGTTCAGCACGGAGTCCACGTGGCTCCTGTTCTCCTGGTACGTCTCCGTCCCATCGTTGTTGAACACCACGTTCACTTTCTCCGTGATTTCCCTGAAACACGGCGCCAACATGTTCAGCACGGAGTCCACATAGCTCCTGTTCTCCTGGTACGTCTCCGTCCCATCGTTGTTGATCACCACGTTCACTTTCTCCGTGATTTCCCTGAAACACGGCGCCAACATGTTCAGCACGGAGTCCACGTGGCTCCTGTTCTCCTGGTACGTCTCCGTCCCATCGTTGTTGAACACCACGTTCACTTTCTCCGTGATTTCCCTGAAACACGGCGCCAACATGTTCAGCACGGAGTCCACGTGGCTCCTGTTCTCCTGGTACGTCTCCACCCCATCGTTGTTGAACACCACGTTCACTTTCTCCGTGATTTCCCTGAAACACGGCGCCAACATGTTCAGCACGGAGTCCACGTGGCTCCTGTTCTCCTGGTACGTCTCCGTCCCATCGTTGTTGAACACCACGTTCACTTTCTCCGTAATTTCCCTGAAACACGGTGCCAACATGTTCAGCACGGGGTCCACGTACCGCCTGATTCAAGTTGAAAGAGATTCGCGCTATCGCCTTTCGTGATATGTTTAGAAGCTAAATTATAGTTTTATTCTTGGCAGCATTTTTTTTTCTCGAAACTGGAGAGCGTGATTGATTGTTTAATCTCTGAACTGTTCATGCTGTTTGAAACACGCAGTGGCTGTATTCATCGTCGAGCCTATCAGTGACTTATTTACCGTCGAGTAGGTACATTCTTGTTGTTTGCGGGAAACAGCCTTAATGCTCGGTCACCCTCGCGAGTTCGTTATTTCATTTTCTTGGCAACACTGTTTACTACGGGATTTTTTTCCCGTTAAATTGATTTAATAGCTCTCTTGAACTCGTTTTTGATTCACAAGTCAGTAGAAGTCGTGCCAGATATTTGCCAAACATGAGTTGTGAAAGATCGTGCAAGCTATCATAATAAGTAAGGACGCCTGAGTTGACATTTTACCGTTATAAGAGATTAAACATAAGATTTAATAGGGTTATCACCAGAAAGTCACAGGAAAGTCCTTCGAATAATTCAAATGCCAAGAAAACTTAAAAATCAAAATAGTGCGTGAAACCGAGCCTTAAGGTGACACAGGCAAGGTGTCCAAAACCAAACAACTTTTGCAGCAATGAAATAATTTATTTTATAAAGTTTTAAATATTTTTCGAACAAATGAACGAATCCCCTGCAAAGCTGTAGAGAGTGCAATTTATACCAAGTCGTTGAGTCTGTAGCCAAATTACAAAAAACTCTGGCTAGAGCATAAACAAACGATTCTGAAGTCAAGGTGTACACGCTGTTTAACCTACAAAGTCATCAGTAACAAGTAAAACGATAATAATATCGTCTTATCATTTCTCAGCCCGTTTGGCGTACCACTTTTAGCAGAGACAAATAAACTTTCAAACATTTGTATCTTCTGATGTTTAAATTTTGTAATGATTTACTTGTCAATAAGTTTTACTTAACAAATTGATTGTTGAATGCCTGTTAAGGTGGGCTAGGCTGTATTCTATTGGTATTTATATACTAGAACTTATGATTGTTTTCTTAAGGTTACTAAGTGCGTGTAAAGAGAAATTGTTGACGAATCATAAGCTTCTAGACCGCAGGCTAGCAAAAAATTATTTTATAAAAAACCTAATCTCTGTAACTATTTATCTTTTTTTTCAATACAAACAATATTCACATTAAAAAATCTAAATGTTAGTGAAATTGCTGTACCTGTAGGTATAAGGGCCGATTTCTTCCACTTTGAACTTCTTATCACGGCCGTTTTCAACAGCTTCCAGGTTTGTGTAGTTAAATATGTGAACCTTCAAGAGAGGTTCCACTGGAGATCGAATCCACATGTCATAGAAAACAGAACCGTTGCTTATCGCCAGTTTCTGGAAACAAAATCAGCAAAATTAGGCAATTTCTGGATTTTATATCCGTGTTTAAAAATATGCTGTGTTGCTGTGAGAATTACAACAGGTATTGTTTGAATAAATTATTAGAGGCATTACTTCATTTTTAAAATTGCACAACCTTACAAAATAGCCGTGAAATATATTTCTTTCAAAAATAAAACTAAAATAATTCTAAATTAAATAAAATTTCAATACTTACAAAACAATAATATCATATAATTTACTATCACGCTAAGACTAGCATTGTGAAAAAAATATTATTTTTGAAACTAAAGTATAAAAATAAGATTTCTCTACAAGCATCTAATTAAAATAATCAAAATCATTATTATTATAAGAGAATGACAAACTTATTAAACTACGTGTAACGACGATAATACAAGACTCTGTGGGCCAAAGGTATGTACTAAGGAAAATATTTATTTGAAACAAGGAAACTTTTTCAAATAAATTTTATGTCACCGGTCAGTATTATGTTTCTGAAATTATTTTTGTTTAGGGCAAAACTTATGCTGAACAAATATTAAATCCGTTGAAACAACAAACTTATTCGTTTGAATAAAAGAACATAGTAATTATATAAGAACAAACGATACAACTTAGTCATAAATCACCCGTCACACACAAGCACTAACATCATACATGTCAGTTTCGTTTGAGAGTCAAATCAGGATACTTAGGATTTACATCGGATGATCAGATTGGTATGTTATTTTGTAACTGGTTATTACTACAAAAGGAAAAAAAACATTTGAATAGGCAAATGCGAAAAGTGATTGGCATGTTACAGGATGTGGTGACTCATTAACATAATTTGGTCAATCCGATGGCTAAAGAAAATATTTATATAGCGATGTTCATGAGTCATTTGACTCATTATTGGATGTCGTGAGCAGGAGACGCCACGGCGATGACAGCTGTGACGATGAGTCAGAATATGTTATTTCGGACAGGATGAGTCTGCAGGGGGCCTTCCGCAGGATGAAGGTGAAAGGGACATCACAAACACCCAGTCCTGAACCCAGGGAGAAGGTAATGAAAAACCTCCCTTGCCGGGAATCGAACCCGGGCCCCTTGGCCCATCAGCCAGACGCGCTAGCTACTAGACCACGTGGGCCAACAGTTTCCTGCATAGGTATTCGTTTGAATAACTATGTGGGAAGAAAAATTAAGAGAGAGAATTATATTTAACTGACATGAACTACACGTCTATTTTTCCTCACGAGCTTCAAAGCGATCGGTGTCAAGCAATGGAAACACTCTGATGAATGATGATGATGGATGATGTAGGATGATGATGAATGGTGATGAATAAAATGATGAATGATGATGAATAAGATTATGGATGATGAATAAGATAATGGATGATGATGGATGATGAATGATAAATGGTATTTAATGATAAATGATGATGAATAATAAAATATGATTATGAAAGATGATGAATTATGACCGATGACTCGTGATAAATTATAATGAATGAATATGAATGATTATGAATGATGATGAATGATTATGAATGATGATTAATGATGGGGAAGAAACATCAATCACCGATATCAAGAAATAATCCCAACATTTGCCTGGATACATTTTGGGGAAACCATTGCTCGACTGGAATAAGAACTCGTAAGTCTCTCTAGAATGCGAGGTTATAACATTACTTTCATAAACATACCTCTAGTACGATGTCTTTCAGTATATCAGTCTTCGCCAAAATAATAGTCGCAAAACTGCTCAGGACCAATATAATGACAGGAACCAAGAAACCTGGAATAGAACAATGTTTTACATTTTCGAAGTTGTAACTTTTAATTTTGGTATTATAAAAGCATTGTTTGTCGAATCACAACGATGTTACAAAAACCGTTGGTAGATTCACAGTAAAAAATTGTGTACTTTTACTTAAAATTAATATGGCAGCAGGTTCTCCACAGATAACATCTACATATGATGGTTTATATTTATTATTGTGCTCAAGTAAACATAATATCAAAAGTGTAAAAGTGCAATTGCTATGATTTGGTAAATATTTCACAGATCTTGTATTTCAACTCTGTGATATATTAATTTACACATGCATGTGTATAGTTACCACAATTCTCAGTTAGCTTTACTGCATCTTTGAGTGAATTTACCTTAACAATGAATATGTTCATTTCACTGCTTCCAAAAAAAAATTAATTTTGAGCTTACAGCTGAGAGAAAATTTTTATTTCATCACCTTCCTTTCGCCTACATGAGGCCTACTTGTGGAACATCATGGTGTGGCAAGAGGGGTTACTGTCATTCACGGGGCTCATTCCTTACAACATTTATAGCAAAATGTGTCGCATAAATGTGGGGCCTTTTTCCAATATTGATTAATTAAAAAATTGTAATTACCTCACAATTAACTTATTACGTATTATTATTACGTGTATTATTGAAGGGCAATATTTACTAAAGACTGTACAAACACTATATTAACTACATGCATGCCCTTTACAATAATCAAAGACAGTCACATAGAGCAGCATGTGCATTACATGAGCTTGTAGCCAAGTTTATGAAGTAGATTTTGAAAGTTTTATCACTTCATTTACCTCTGGGTAGTTTATCCTTATAGCCATTATTTCCTTTATGTTTGGAATGACTCTGTGGATCTGTGCAAAATAGTATCTATCATTGCGATAAATACCATCCGAGTGGTGTGCTAATATTGAAAGATACTTGTTAACGTGATAACGTCTTATAAATCTATGAACGCCGGCTGCACGCACGAAAAATTGTCACGTTCCGCCTGAGCCGAGCGTGCAAGAACCGGCCAAACACCGTGCGAGAAAATCTTCTTTAATATCAAACAGGTTAAGGCGGGCTTTTTAACTAATTGTTCGTGATTATATTTAAACAAATTATTTAAATTAAATTTGCAAAAACTGTAAATAACATTTGAAATTTAAAAAGTATGCAATTTTTCATCAATATTTTATGACGTTATCACGTAAAATTATCGTCCATAAAACGACTTAACAGACAACTCCCTTTTTTTCTTCATTATCACAGTGAAATCCAATGTTAAAGTTAAACAGACAATGTTGTCTTAGTTTTGATGTAGCTTCTATCTGGGGTAATCTCCACATTTTTTACCATGTCGCATTCCTCAAATTGAATGTTCGTAATCAGCACACCAGGCTATTCCATTTCACGGAATCCATCAGTCAAATGAGATGCTGTTTCTGAGTGGCCTGACCTCTGAAGATCATTTTGATTCACGCCTGTTTCTGTGCGAGAAGTTCTAGTTCGTTTCCCGGGTAGCGCAAGGCTAACTATGTTTATTATAAATTGGTTACTAACATGTCCGAGTCAATGCTACTGTTGAATTTAAAAAAAAATGCATGCCAATAACACGTCAACAAAGGAGAGTTGGTTAGCTTGTTGGTGATGAAAATTACAAGCGGCCTAAAAATGTTATTTAAATTTTCTCATGTTACTTGTTTCCCAGTAAGATGGTCTATGTTTGATTTCCAACTCTATACAAACTTGGTATTTAAGCTAGTGAGGAACTTCGGTAAGCATTGCCATGTGTTGGTACGTTTCTTATTCTCGCTTACCTCCACCAATGAATTCAGTTGCTCATCTGTTTTACTCTTTTACCATTCATACATGACTGCCGTATTTTTTTTAACAAGTGGTTTGTCTGAATAATTGCATCATTAGTCACTCTTCAAGGAATAATTTTCTATTTAGGCTAATGCGTAGGTCCAAATAATACAGTTGCATCCCCTAAATATGTCTTTATATAAACCTTAAAAATAGCAAAAGAAAAGACAAAATAGTATGTAAAGCATAGCTTTCAGGTAGTAGATAGGCATTTCCTTGACATGGTGAATTATGGTTTAAAGCGCGCGTTTCACACCTGGGGTGTGAGATAGGTTTGCTACCGTACTACCAAACACTTTCGCCGAAATGATATTATTAGAGACCGGAAAAATTCGCGGATTCATTACGCGATGGGCTAGACTCCAAACTCGTACACCTTCATGCTGAGTCAGTGATTGGACCCCCGTTTACCTGAAGGACTCCAAGGCAATTAAAAACTTTCAACGAAAGAAGTATCAAATCACAAACATCCTGTCATATCGCGTGTCACGAGTCAGTATCCAATGAGCAGGTGCAATTCGTCCGAGTACATAGAGGATCGTGGAGTCTATCCTGGAGGTCATTGAAACCGCGAATTTTTCCAGTCTCTAGATATGATTAAGAAGGGTTGCTTGACATGGAGACTAGCTGATATCAGCAGCCATCGCCATAAGTATGTGGCCATGGTGTGAATATATGTTGTATGATGTCCTTGGCGAGATGATACAGTGGGAGTTCATCGTTGCCCTCCGCGGTATGCAGCTTACGAGACGAACCAACACCCGGTATTGAACCCAGGACCCGTCACTGAACAGTCAGAAGCTGTAACTACTCAGCCAACAGGTCGGACACAGAAATTCCAAGCGCGCTGATAAACCTCCACGCATTAGATTATAGTGAGCCAGTAAGAAAAATTTGGCAGTCTATCTGGTCAGTCAGTATGTGCAGCCGAATTGAATATGACAGAGCAATCGCACCTTTAGAATCACATTTAGCTCTCAAGCAATATCTCTCAAGGTATTACACCAGTCTAACAGTCAGCCACCAAACGAAAATCATTGATGGTACACCATGGTTGAACTAGGAGAAAACTCTTTCCTGCATTTTATGACTCTGGAGGTCAAATATACAATAAGCCGTATCTTACCGAGTCCCTGACATGTGCTTTCTTCATCTGTCTTTGGCTTGTAGACAGCTAGCTACATTCTGGACATCAGTACTAATTACATGTCTTCATTAACGTTATCAGGCGTGCTACTGATGTCCTAACTTTATCACACATGGACTACTGGCGCCTCGACTTCCAACACGATCTCGCCACGTGGAAAGAGAGAACTGAACTCCATGAGCATGACCTTCCTGCCGAATCCAAGAAGTCCGTATCAGAGATGTTAGATCTAATTAGTTAATAAAGGGCAAATTATATTTAAAAGATTTTATTTATTCTCTGAAAAAAAATAACGAGAAATATCTGGTCAGTGGTTGACCTCTAACACCAAACGTGACAAAGTTGAATTGTATCTTTTGTCAACTTTACACTCTAGGATCTCATTAATTACAATATCGAAAAACATTTTGATACTTTCTAAAATAAATTTTTATTATCAATAATAAACTAATATTTTATACATAAAATAACACAAACATTTAATAACTGCGATCGAAATATTTAAGCACTTAAAATTTAATGCATACTAATTTTATTATACTTAAACAATTACAATTGCTATCAGTGTATCAAACTATGGCCCAAAAATTCTTCTTCTAGAAATTGCACAAATTTTGCGGGATCAAATGATTGGAGGCTTGACTTGAATCACGTGCAAGTCAATGTTCATGCTTACAAGGTAAGCCCCGAGGTCACTTAAAAGCGAAAAATAATGTGTCTAATGTTTTGACACAACTTGAGTTTTCCTTAAATGGTCCTTGAAGTATTAATTTTCAAAACATAATTTTGGTGGTAAATTTGCTGTTCCTAAAACGAATACTGATTTATGTAAGTGTAAATACATAAACTATAAAAAAAAGTTTCCCTTGGTGAGAGACCAATCGCATTGTTTTCTGGAAAATCTAACATGAGTTTTTATTTAATGTGGCTTTTTAAATGCGGCAGTATAATCCGAAAGTCTAGGGTAGTTTATATAATGCAGAAGTTTGGTATTAGAATTACTGACGTTTTTTTTCAATTAGCAGGATACTATTGCATCAAAATAATATCATTATATAGCAAAATTAAATGTTTTTATCTAGATATAATCATTGGGCACAGCCAATTGCATGAATTTCAGTTTGAAGTGACGCAGAACTTATTGGAAAACCCGTTTAAAAATTTCTATTCGCATCAAAAACTGCAACAATACTTGCGAAATGTTAACGTTCTACAAGACCCCTAGTGTTTTAACTCTTAAAATTTCCGTTTACAACAGTCATCCATCTATATAACCTCTTATATTTACAGTTCATATCATATATGTCTTATGAGCTTAAATATCGGGTAGTATTTATAACTTAAAATCTCTCCTGACCGCGCTGCGACTTAAGGTACGAGGAAAAGACATTAAACACGTATGTCACAAATTGATATGATTTGTCTTAAAACAGTAGCAGGTACTTTTCAAGAATGTTGATAGATGGCCACATGATCGATCTATATGATAATCATTTCGTAAGGACTAGGTAGTACACGCGTGCATCGTTCTGTTTCAAAATGGTGACGTTGCTCGATTATTTACTATAGAATATAGCAGCTGGTATTGGGGCTCTATCAAACGACGGGATGAGTGCATGTATAAGTATTGGTAAAAAAAGGGGGGGGGGGTTGTCTGTAAATTCGGTTTATGGACGATAATTTTACGTGATAACGTCATAAGAAAACATTGATGAAATAATTGCATACTTTTTAATTTTCAAATATTATTTACAGTTTTTGCAAATTTAATTTAAATAATTTGTTTGAATATAATCACGAACAATTAGTTATAGAAATAAACTGAAATCAAATCAATGTCAGTAAATTTTTAATTTTAAATGACGAAATTCGACAAATAAATCAAATTCTTTAAATTGCTGCTTTTAAAAAGCCCGCCTTAACCTGTTTGATATTATAGAAAATTTTCTCGCACGGTGGTTGGCCGATTCTTGCACGCTCGGCTCAGGCGTAACGTGACAATGAGTCATGATTTTTCGTGCGTGCAGCCGGCGTTCATCGATTTATGAGACGTTATCACGTCAAAAAATATTTTGAGAAACAAAATTACGTTTCAAGTGATAATCGCTGTAATTAATCCGTTAAATGTGTTTTGTGACTTACTTAAAATAATTTAATCTCGTAAAGCTCTACTTACTGACCCAAAAACTCAACACATACATAAGCTGTGATTCACAAACTGAAATTTATTTATAGCTACCAGAATTTCAAACACCATTTTAAATAGTGTTCGATTGCTATTTTTTTTTCAGAAACGAAGAGATGTTTTAGCCATGCTTATGCCTCATTTTATAATCTGAATTTTATCGATTTACAGAATAAATGATATTAGCTTCTTTTCCTAAATATGTCCAACTACGTATCACTTTATTTAGCTTTGTTGATCTTCAACTTCGTATTTTCCTACTTCAACTAATTGCATAATAGTTTTTCACAGAGCGAAATAGTGTCTCAATGGGAGGGCCACATTTTTCAAGATGTAATTGCAAAACTGCAAGGTATGGCACACACATGTACTTGGTTCGGCCCTGCACACTGATTTCTCGCATCCTCGCACTATACCGCACAGGGAGAAGCGAAAACTGGTTCCCCATGAAAGTAAAATTCATTTGTTTCCTTCTCGGCACCAACAGCTGGGAGGTCGGTTCCTTCTGGACGAAAGGTCAAGGACAGGGGTTCGATCTCTTGTACGCTCTACAAGTCAACCTCAGCCAATGCCAATGGCGGATCCAGAGGTTCACTCTAGGATTTCAGAGTAGCCAGAGAACAAATGTCTTAAAATTACTAAATTTGTATTTAATCTATTCACACTACACAAGAATGATGCCTTCAATCATCCAACCACCAGATTTTATGATTATACAAGAAATTCATTAATTATATTAAATTATTTATTGGTTTCAGAAACAATCATTTTTGTCGGCAATATTAATGTAGCAGACAACTGGTTTTTCCGGGGGGGGGGGGCACTTGCCCCTGGTGCCCCCCCCCCCCCCCCCCCTTAAATCCGCCACTGGCCAATGCAGTTGAAGGATTTTTTTCTCGTGCTAGCATCAGGCATTTACGGTGAGAAACAAAAATTAATAACGTATTTCACATTGTGCTTTTGAAAATTTAATATATTGTGTACATAGCTCTTTCGGTCTAGCATTAATTAAGCAAAGTAAAAAAAATACAGACAATAACATATATTTTAAAAAAATTAAAGGTTTATGTATGTTTCTCTTTATGTGCTTAAAGTTACAAAATTATTAAATACTTCACCTTTTATACTCGAACCAGTGAAACTCTAGGCCTAGCATAATTTTAGACATGGTAAAATATATTACATACTTCATTTTCTACTGTAGGTGGAGCAAGAGAAAAACGACCTAGTCCAAAGTACTCTAGACAGTTACAACTGGAGGAAATAAATGGTACAATAAACTGAAATTTTTTTCCGTACTGTTGGCAGAGCGGATGGCCCAGCGCAGATTCAGGTACTCGAAGAGGTCTCCAAGCTTCGAAACGACGACCTGCTGTCCTCGAGGCTCGCTAGGTTGTGGGGGAGGGGGGGTGGGGGAACGCACGTGACGAAGCTAAGAAAGTCTATCAAGTCATCTCGCATTTGGCCGGCACCACGGACTAGGGACGAGCCAAATGGTTATTTTCCAAAACCGGTTATGGCAGTTGCTGTTCCGATCGAATTACCGGTTATTTAAATGGTTATCGTCATCGGTTATCGAGCATGATACATAATACATTATTCCAATTGTAAAGAGAGGCTAAAATAATATTACAGGCATCAAAATAATGATAATGCATTTTTTGACGTTATAACGTCTTATAAATCGATGAACGCCGGCTGCACGCACGAAAAATTGTCACGTTCCGCCTGAGCCGAGCGTGCAAGAACCGGCCAACCACCGTGCGAGAAAATCTTCTATAAAATCAAACAGGTTAAGGCGGGCTTTTTAACTAATTCGTCGTGATTATATTTAAACAAATTATTAAAATAAAATTTTCAAAAACTGTAAATAATATTTGAAAATTAAAAAGTATGCAATTTATCGTCAATGTTTTCTTATGACGTTATCACGTGAAATTATCGTCCGTAAACCGACAATACAGACAACCCCCCCCCCTTTTTTTTTTGTTTAAAGAAAATAATATTTTCTCGAGGTTGCGTAACTTTTAAATATACGATGGGTGGACTTGATAAGGTCTTATATTCCAAACATCGCGAAATAATCATCGACGAAGGTGGAGCGTCTCTGCTTCCCGACGGTTTTTATTCGGCGGTGATCGGCGGAGCAGTCCCGCTCAGTTCCCCGCGGGTTCGGGAGCGTGTTGCAGCGCACTGCTTGTTGACTGGGGAAGGACCGCCGATAAGAGCCGCGGGGGCTGTGCGGGGTTCAATGCCGCGACCCTCGGCAACTGGAGCAGGGAGGAGTGGACCGCCGTCCTCGGACCGTGTCACGTGGTGGGAAGCCTCACATGTACACCAAGCTCTGTCCCTGCCCGAACACGCCCGAATGTTCGCCTTCGGCCAACCTCGGGTTCATTTATATTCCTCTGTTTATTTTAGTGTAGCTATACTAACCTAACTTGATGTAAGTTTTTGGGCATACGCCATTGCTAAGAACTTTTTCTGTTGAAGAAAAACTAATAAATAAAATAAATAAATAAAAATACCCAAAAAAGACAAAAAACAAACAAAATTAAGCAAACAATTGCTGTTGTCAACAAGGATATGAACACCACAAAATATTCCGAAACAGGAATATGGTCAACAAACAAAGAAAAACAAAGAAAAATGTACTAAGAGAACGAAAAAAAAAAAACCACAAATGATGACAACACAAAAACACATTCTTAGCAATGGCGAATGTCCAAAAACTTACATCAAGTCATGCACTCCCATTGCACAAATCTTTTAAAGATAATATACTAACCTAACTAACCGTCCATAGTGTTTAAAAGTGTTTTAATGTAGCTTACCTAACCGACCACTTTTAATATTTGAATTTAATTTTCCCTGCGCGAAAATAAAACAAATCCCGAGGTTGGCCGAAGGTGAATATTCGGGCGTGTTCGGGCAGGGACAGAACTTGATGTACATATTAGGCTTCTCATCTCCCCAACGGGAAGCCTACGATTCACGCCGAGTATTCGACATGCCCGAACATTACCGAATACTTGCCTTCGGGTGTCTTCGGAAATCTTTTTTTTTTTTTTTTTGGTGAAAAAACGTCTGTTTTAAATGCCGGAAATGTCAATGCTAACTTCTCCAATGCTACCAATGAGAAAATCTAGTCAATGTGAGTGTTACATATACTGGAAAGTTATGTATGAATGAAAAAAAGAAATAAAACACCATTTATGTTTGTTTTTCTGAAATAATAAATTTGTAATTATTAAGGTGAGTAATTTTTATAAAAGGGAAAATAATAATAATAAAAACAACTACTTTTTGACAAGGTTTTTCTGACATTGTGATCTAATAGTTCACCGCTTTAACAAATGATTAGGTTAGGTTCGTGTATTACAAATCTGTGATATAGAGAACGAAAATGGTCAGTTGGGTTAGGTTGTGTGGACAGTGGGTTATGATAGGTTAGGTCCATTTAATATTCTTTAAAATTAGGATAAGTTAGCTACATAGCTAAACAAAAGAATTCCGAAGTCACCCGAAGGCAGGTATTCGGTAATCTTCGGGCATGTCGAATATTCGGCGTGAATCTTAGGCTTCCCCTCTCCCCACCCCTCCCCTCATCCTGCACGTGCGGGCCGGCGCCACGCGCGGCTCTGCGCTGTTGCCAGCTCGGCGCACGGGTAGTCCAAACCACAGCCATTGTGACGTGAATACGTCTTTAAAATTACTTCCGTAGTTGGAGGCAATTAAAAAAGGGGGTTTGTCTGTAAAGTCGGTTTACGGACGATAATTTTACGTGATAACGTCATAAAACATTGATGAAAAAATTGCATACTTTTTAATTTTCAAATATTATTTACAGTTTTTGCAAATTTAAATTTAAATAATTTGTTTCAATATAATCACGAACAATTAGTTAAAAAGCCCGCCTTAACCTGTTTGATATTATAGAAGATTTTCTCGCACGGTCGTTGGCCGGTTCTTGCACGCTCGGCTCAGGCGGAACGTGACAATTTTTCGTGCATGCAGCCGGCGTTCGTCGATTTATAAGACGTTATCACGTCAAAAAACGAATGATAACAAAATCGGGGGATACAGTTTGGTGTTGCAGCTACATATCTTTCATCTCCATCCAAAATTTAATTACACCACTGGATAGCTGAAGGATCAAAGAATTCGTTACGCTAAGTTAGGACTGTGACGCATCGCGCGCTTTGGAGGGGGAAGCGCCGCCATTTTGAGGTAATTTTGCTGCGTTTCGAGATTTCCATTTAGTATAACTTTTGACTCAGAGAAGCTACGACGTTCGTTTGCATTTAAATCGTCAGCTTTCATTAAAATCTATCAAATGCATGTATAAAACATTAGTGTAAAATAGTAACAGTGAATATATATGGTGTTAAATTGTAAAAAAATAAACAAAAATATATAATTTCGGCCTATACGCGTCAAAAAGCCAAATACAAATACAGAGATCGTATACGGTTGGTAAGGGCTTCTCAAAAGCAATCGAATGACACCAATGAAACACCATAATACCGAGTGAAGCAGTGCCGGGAACGTAAAAGAATGAATGTGGCCGAGCGGATCTACGACGGTGCCAGTACATCTGCAGCTGCGGGGGTTGAAATGATGCAAGTGGATGATGAAATCACTTCTCTATCGACACGTATTCACGTACAACACATGGCCGTGTCCATGACACAGCCGCACCCCATTTTTTTTTAAACCTTGCCGTTTTCATCGTTGTGAACGAGCAAGAGCGAACCTTGATCAAACTTATCAGATAATTTAACGAAATCACGAAGAAATAAAAGTGGTTCATTCTCCGCTGCCACTTCGAGAGGGCTTCCTAAATGAAACCACTATTTAAATATCGGCTCGCAGTCATGCACAATGCAGATACTACTTACTACGGTCAAAGGTGTGTCCTTTCAACCAATGAATGTGCAAAATGCTCATGTTTTCTAATAATTGAATACATATAGCAGAAATGTATCACTGCGATGCCTATGTGCAGACGAATAAGGCAGCGAAGGCTCGTACCATCTACGCACGCGCCCCTGGCGGCGAGGGACTGCACTCGTCACCCGACGGCATTGGAAGCCTTCTTTTCACAGACGAGAGAGCCAAACGCCCGATCGTGCTTCTTCGGTTTTTTTTTGTTCATTGTAAAAGGTTAGGTTAGCTACATTATAAATACTTTAAAACATTGTGGACGGTTGATTTGGTTAGGATAGCTACATTAAAGATCCTGTGAAATCATGTAAACGGTTTCCTAGCCCTGGATAGCTACATATTAAAAAGTTATTTGCTAAGCAACCATAAAATTATTTTACAGTATTTTTAATGTAGCTATACTTGCCTAATATAACCAACCATCCACAATGTTTTAAAGTATTTATAATGTAGCTAACCTAAACTGCGCAAGTCCTAACACCCGGAAACCATCCTCAGTCTGTCCTTCCACTAACCCTCGAATCCAGACATGCGTCAACTGCACTACGAGTAATTATGTCGTTCAAAGATTTTCACCTGCTCTGGTTTTAGTCCCAACAAAAGAATTTAAATTTTGTCCATCGCGGAATAACCTCTTATCTACTATGTGAAGCTTCAAATTTTAAATTAATATTTAAACACGATACATATTATAGAGCCCTTGATAATCCAAATTAACAAGAATTCCCTCCCGATTCAGTACCAATGTGTCCAGTTAAATCTGTCGTCTTCATTTATAGCAAGCAAATTTATATATTCATTTTATTTTTGGCACGTCGCAATGTACTTTTACATTCGACTTTAGTTCGGTACAATGGCACTCCTTGTGCTACTGAGAAGAAACCAATACACTTAATGTCAGGTTAAAACACGTAAAAACACTGTGCAACAGCGAGCAATAAACTACAATAGCGTCCAATAAGCATGCTCGCTTCCTCCGTCCTCCGAGCTGACGTGTGTCTCAGGCTCAGCAAGCGATAGTTCTGAGACTCCGCCACAGCTCATGGAGTTCACGGGCCGTCTGTTGCTTTCTGAACTGCAGTCTTGCTAAAACACTGTTTCTATATTCCTCTGCGCCCCGAGCTACGGCTGTAATTCAGTACTACTTGTAATAATTTATGTACAATTGGCTTATTAATCAAGGATACTTAAGAGCTGGATGTAAAAACCATACCAAATGTTATTTTATTAAATGGTATTTTATAAAATTCATTGCTACCAGCTTACCGTAAAACAAACAAAAAGCCAAGACTTACAGTTACAAAACTTTATTACACTTAATACAATTATGTTCGTAATTCACATCAATAGAATTAAGTTACAGATTATGATAATTTTATTTAAATATGCAATGTATCTAAATTACACGTGTCTGAATTAGACGTAAGCATATTTGTTTTTAAGACTTTTTAAAAGGTTATTATTCTGATTAAAAAATAACTAAAATATACTGTACAATTTTCGCATAAGTCCCATGACGAAAATTTCCCAATTCACACGTAATTAAACCTTTCTTGGTAGCCAGAGTTACGGCATGTTTGTGCAAACGTGTACACGCGAAAATACCTAATGTCTAATAGTGCAAAGGAAAACTGGCACCTACTTGCTTAGTTTGACAGTCTGTTTGTGTGATAAGAATCTACTTTCGACGGTTATGCGATGGGACCGCCGAGTTTGTGATTGATACCACATCAATGCTCATGAACTCAGTGTATGCTCACGAACCACGAACTCGAGTGTATGCTCACGAACTCGAGTGTACACTCACGAATTCAAGTGTTGCCGGGATGTTGGAATCGAAATCGCGACACTCAACAGCCCTCACGCCTTCAACTACACGTGCGATGACATTTCCGACAGGCGATGGCGTGTACTCGGCGCAGCAGCACGGGGGATGCGTGAACAGTACGCAGGCCTAAGAGATACTGGGGTCGTTACCACAACGCCGAAATACCACAACGCCGAACGTACAATAACGCCGAATACCATAACGCCGAATGCCAAATTGACTACAACGCCGACAGCTATAAAACTGCTGTGTACCACAACGCCGAAATACAGTAACGCCGAAAAATGTTGCTGCGGGGAGGGGGGGCCACAGGAGCAAAGTGAAAAACAACAGATTGAATTTGTGTTTCTTAAATGAATCTTAACGCCGAAATACCACAACCTAACCTAACCTAGGCTAGTCTAACCTAACCTAACCTTACCTTACCTAACCTAACCTTTGTGGCAGTCCTGCAATGACATTTTTCGGCGTTAATGTATTTCGGCGTTGTGGTAATACGGCGTTGTGGTACACAGCAGTTTTCTAGCTGTCAGTGTTGTAGTCAATTTGGCATTCGGCGTTATGGTTTTCGGCGTTATTGTACGTTCGGCGTTGTGATATTTCGGCGTTGTGGGTGAAACTGCTGTAAGTGCATGGCGGTTATCTCTTTGCGGACAGCCTTCGTCACAAGATCCCGTGAAACTTCACTTTTAAAATTCTTCACCCGAAGAAAAGTTACTGGTTCCGCGTAATCCAGGTATCGTCGTTGATCAACGGATATCTTCAACATTTTACATGGTCTGAGTGCTCTTACTTTGAACATAAACTCGAGTGGCGTTATGTCAGGTGAACGTGGAGGCCAGCAGAAATGAGCTATGTCGTCTCGACCATTACGACCAATCCCAACGGTCAGGGACTTCGACGTTCAACCACTCTCGTGCACACAGATTCCAAAGGGGAGAGACTCCATTCCATCCTGTTGTCACTTCTAGCAAATTGCAGAACACAAAACGCTTTACGCTCAGGAGTCGCCATTTTGCGCAGGTGGCGCTGCAGCGAGAAAACAACAAAGCAGTACCCGCGCATGCGCTTGTCTAAAACTGTTTGAGTTACTCTTTAATTGTGACCTTGAACCGAAAGTTTAAGCAACTACAATTTTGTATTTTATTTGCTCCACAATGCTGCACGCTCAATACTGCCTGTATTCTATGCTACATGCACTGGTGGGCCCTGTGGTATTACAGAGATATATGTGTCCAGAGATGAAGAAAAATATAGCCACTCTATTAAACTATTTCACTCCGGATATGCCGCTCTTTTTGTTAGCACATCATTTTTATGTGTTATTTACGACTCTGCTAAGTTTTGCTCGAACAGTGAAATAGTTCTAGTACAATACGGCACTGTAGTCGCTCTGTACTGTTTGTAAACAAGCCTATCTATAAGATATTTGTACATGGTGCGTCCTCAATTATTTGTACCACGCCGCAAATTACCTTTGAAGTCAGTTAAATTTTAAGATGTAACTTTGGTAAACAGTTTGTTCTACACTTACAGTTTATACCATTACAATTTTTAACTGGAACATTCTATTATTGACGGAATGAATATTGTAAAGCTAGTTTACGTTCTTATTTAATAATGAGCTGAAGTTAATGATTTAAAGATTTTTTAAATTCAGTGGGAATGATTAACTTCCAGCTTTGTAAACTATAGTATTATTTAATTTATGTTTGTATTCAATCACAGGAAAAATGAACTAATCTATACTAATATTATAAAGCTGAAGAGTTTGTTTGCTTGTTTGTTTGTTTGAACACGCTAATCTCAGGAACCACTGGTCCGATTTGAAACATTCTTTCAGTGTTGGATAGTACATTTATCGAGGAAGGCTATGTGCTATATTATATTATCAATAACATTAGGGATCCGTACTAAAAGTCCAATTTAGAATCAAATGCGTTGGAGGAGGTTAGATACAACACGCAATACACGTACGAAGTGTGTATTGACAATGCCGCAGGCGCATAGAAGTTTATTTCCTATTGCCTATTAACATTGTTGCCACGCACTAGATGCCTTGTCATTCTTAATTTTCCCATACAAGTAAAAAACACCCGTGTGATATTAACAACGAAGCAATCAGTACCCTCATAAGAGTTCAATTAGTATTTAAATACTTTTTATAAATTTAAATCGCAAACCTAAACTATTGTTTTTTTTCCTCTCTCTGTGTTTAATTTTTTATTGCCCTTTTTTTCAAGTATATATATTTTACAGACTTGAAACTTCACAGTAATGTTCCTTATGTTACGCAGGATGACATTTTCCGAAAATTAGATCCCATGGGTGGTTAAAACCAGGCAACAGTGGGTACTTTGTCTGCATGAGAACATTATTTTGCATTGTTCATGCCTTCTGCGTCTCCATGGCAACGGGCATCGCGCGGCAGTGGCGTACCCGCAAGGAGGGGCATGTATAATGAGCGGCGCAAGAGTGATCTGCCTGTAGACTGCCGTAGCGAAGTACGGGTACATCAGTTGTACGTTGCGTGCACGAGTCGGGAAACCATCGGTGCTATTCATTTTCTCTCCGGTACATTATACAGCAGTGTAATAAATTTTTACAGAATTTTTTTTTATTTACCATTACTGTAAATGGGAGATGTGGCTTAATTTGTTTCCATTAGTATAGCCGTGCGAAGCCGGGTCGAGCAGTTAGTCATTTATATTAAGCTAAAACATTACCTTTATAAGTTTGGTCTATTAACCTGTTTAAACTTAAATGTTAAATCATACGTAATAAAGATAAAAAAAATTGTGATATCAGTTTCAAAAACTTTTTTTGTTAAATTGTGCTTACAAAATGTGTTTCCCCGTTTCTCTGTGAGTTGAATTACTACGTTTCGGTAAACTCTCTTGTTTACAAACTGACGATGTTGACAAATGTGCGAGCTGCTAATGTGAACGATAACACCAGTTCGCATCATCGTGAATGATACAGTTTTGCTGAACTGCTGTTTCCAGAGTGTTGATGTATTGGGTTGAGAATTATTCACGAATTACGTCATTAGATTCAAGAACCCATAGCCTTCAGCGTAAACATTCTGAAAACATTTTCCTCAATCGCGTAACATTACTTGTTCACATACATAAAATTAAACTCAATTCAGTGGTTTTCGCGATAAATGTGTTGAGATATTACATTCAAACTAACTGTAATGACGTAAACATAATTGACTTGTTTGCATCTAACTAGACTGAGTTGTTCGCTAACGAATAAAGATATTCAGAGTTAAAATCATCAAATTATTACTGGCAAGGCTATAAAATGTAAACAATATCTAAAAACAGCAGGTAAAATAGTTAAAACAGAAATAAATTATATCTACCTTCGAAAAATTCTCAAGGCCGTTTGTCCCACTTTGGAGTCGGGGCTGGGCCAATCGTTAGCAGCAAGACCATTGACTAGAAATTAGATTTAGATCAATTTTTGTTTTCTGCGTTGGGATTCACCTCATATGTGTAAAAATCAGATGTTGCAAACGTCGACACGTGAGTTTGTTTACAATTAATATTTAAACAATTTATTAAAAAGTTTTATTTTTAAAGCAGTTATTTCCCGCAGAATTCATTAAAATTTACCGGCAAAGTGATATGAACGTTTATAACCTCAATAACACCAGCTGATTCATCTATGACGTATGATTTTGACAGTTTGATTGACGTATTTGTCGTTGAGTGAAGAACTCAAAACATTTCCACAGCGCAGCTTGCGTGGGCGGTCTATATTCATGTTTAGTCAATGGCCAAGACTTTAGCATGACTCATCATTAATGCACACCGATTCAATCTCAAAGCGGCTCGGAAAACATAACGAACTTTGAGATCACGTCGTCTCCGACATGTCTGTGCACAAGTCTGCGTCGTGACACTCCATTCCGTTCTTAGCATGAATCATGTGATGGGGAATTTTGATTTAATACAATGTCTTGGTCATTCGCCATTGCAGTTTTGCACTGTTTTTCATGGAAAAAATTTCAAGAACGTAAAAATTAAGAAATTCAATTGAAAACATAAAGTCACAGCGTACAAGCCTCAATCATTATTTTCTCAAACAGATAAACCAAACGATGTACTTAAACCTATTATGGAAAACAACGATAACAGCACAAACTAACACATATAAACTTAAATATCAGAGAGCACAAGAATTCCGTGAAAATAATTTAGTAATGAAATATTAATAATAACAGCAAAGATAAACAAAATGGGCTAACAACTACGAGATAGTTTCTACAATAAAAGTAAATGCAGACAGACAACAAAACCTGGAACGCAGCAAATATACGAACACTACGATTAAGATAAACAGATACATACTATGGAAAACACAACGACAACACCGACGAAAAACAGTAGATTACCTATGACAAAACAGTTGCGACGTTTCGGGAACTGGTTTCTGTTCCCATCATCAGGCCAGTTCTCGAAACTGTTTTGTCATAGGAAATGTGTACTGTTTACGTGTCGGTGTTGTCGTCGTTGTGTTGCCCACAATATCGTTGTGTTCGTATATTTGCTGCGTTGTCCAGGTTTTGTTTTCTGTTTGCATTTACTGTTATTGTTGAAACTGTGTCGTCGTTGTTGGTCCACTGTGTTCGTCTGTGCAGTTATTATTTTTTCATGACTAAACTCCTTCCACGGAATTCTTGTGCTGTCTGATGTTTAAGTTTATATGTGTTCGTTTGTGCTGTTATCGTTGTTTTCCATAATACGTTTAAGTACCTACATCGTTTGGTTTATCTGTTTGAGATAAATGATTTGAGGCTTGTTTGCTGTGGGTATACGTTTTCATTTTTATTGACATTCAGTGCAAAACTTCAATGGCGTATGTCCAATAAATTGTATTAAATCATTAAAACTCTACCATAGCCTTTTTTTTTACTCTTGGTTTCTGCGGCAGGAAAAAATGTCACTTGCGACTTTTACGGCTTGAAGTTTGCGTGTATGATGAATGCCACGGTCACATTCTCTTATCTCAAATGCCTTTTAACTCTTTTTCTCAATAACAAAAGCAGAGCGACAACTATGATTGGGCGCTCTTAGATAATGCAAAGTGACATGTCAAAGGGCAGTGTTTGGCCAAGTTCAAGTGTGAACGTTGACCAAAATTATTATAGTGGCGTGTAGTTGTTAACACGCGTAAAAATAGTCCGTCGGCAAAACAATCAACTATGCCTTTATCAGGATTGTACATAACTGGATGAAATGTATGTATTAAAAATAATAAAAAAATTACAACACAGAAAATATACGAACGAATTTAAAATTTATAGAAAAATACATTATTTGATTTTGTTTGACATCTCAAAATTTTAATTTTGAGAAACTTTTTTATTAAATATATGTGAATAAAAAACAGAACATTACTAGTAACTGAAAATGTTTGTGTTGTACAAATGAATTTAAAATTGTTATTTAAATATAAAATTGTAAAATTTCCAATATATGTGAAAATCCTATCAAAAGGTTTTTTTTCACACTATAAAACGTTCAAATATAATTAGGTACCTAAGAAAATGGTTTAAGCCTTGACCAATAGAGAAAAAAAAAATTTTGATCTTAGATAAAAACCAAAATTATAACTTAAATTCATAAAAACTGTTTCAATTATGAATTAAATTTCACGTAAAAACAAAAAGTTGGTAGTTATTCAAGCGTAGCAAAAATTCCAGTATTATGTGCTGTTACAGTACCAAAACATGTACAATTGAAGCTAAAGTATATAGTCCTAAACAATAAAGACATGTCTCACTAAATCTGCCTAAAATTTGTGTCTGTTTAACGAGCAGTAGAGATCCTAAGAACCATGTTCTGTGTTATATATCTCAATGAATACACTAATATCCCAAAACAGCTGCTAGCTAAAGGGACATCGAACAATTGGCTTCATAAGCATTTGTTTAACAGACGTAAACAAATACTTTCGAGATAGAAAATGCGGTTAAATATGAATAAGAGCAGCAAACTAATGATTATTGGCAATATTTATTTCGCGTTTGTAACATTTCAGACCAAAGGTAGCACTAATTCACTAGTACCTATGTTTACTGCGTTAATCGCTTGTAAGCTGGCGAAAAAATTATTATTCTTTGGGCTCGTTTTCACGTAAATAAATGAGAAAGTATATCTTGTTAGAGTACAAAATAAAATTAATCCATTACTATTTATGATCCGCCACGAAAATATATATGTAATTTTACACTAAATATGCGTGGAAGCAGAGTCTCCACTGATAGTAGTGTAATTTTACACATAGGCCTACACACGTTGGTGTATTTTTACTTAAACTCAAGAGTATAAATACAAAAGAGTACAAAAACAGTATAAAGTTACGCTAACATTGGGAGAGACACTGATGCCGCATACATTTAGCGTAAAATTACAATTGCTATGGTTTGGTAAATATGTCTTAGCTGTTGGTGAATTTTTACATTGTGTAACATAAATTTACAGAAATTTTCCACAACTGTTAGTTAATTTTACTGTATGTTAATTAGCACTACTTCCAAAAATATTGTACTTTTTTGTAGATTATAGCTGTTATTAAACTATGTGTAATTTAGAATTGATTTTAAACTTGATACTTTTCGATGACCAAGTTATTACTTCCTACATCTCTGTGATCTAGCGGAGGATACAACCCACCAACTTCTGTACATTAGTCATGCTTCTTAATCTTGCGACCATCGTGCACAATAATGATCATCAAGAAATGGGAATACTACCTTCATAACCTTATGTAAATCAATGGAGTACAAATTATAAAACAAATTGTATTTTTGTAGTTCCTTGGTCATTGTAAATTTACTGTGACCAACTTTATGTAATTTTGCAATGACGTAAGTATGTAAATAAAACTAAAACGTACTGAAAAAATGAGGATGTTGATTAATTGAAGAAGTTTTTATGTGTAATTTTGCATATACATCAAAATGTGTTGTTTAACACATAAGTTATCCAAATAAAATTTTGGCATTTGTGTATTTTTACCCAAGACTGTAGCAAAATTTGGTCATCTAGATAAATTTGTTTCAGATTTACAAAAACTGTACTTGTTCTATAATTTAATATAAAAAATGTAAAATTAATAAACGTTTGTATATTTATTTTTACAAAATATTATTTGAGTCTCGGTGTAAAATTTTTAAAAGAACCGTTGATTAACACGGCGATTGTGTAGTTTTACATAAATGTTGAGTTTTAAGAATATTAACCTACATTTGGTGTAAAATTACACGATTCCGTGGTCATTTTGCACATGGAATTTTGCCTGATAGACACACAGAGATAAAATAATTTAAATAAAAAAGTAAAAAACTACATTTTCAAAACGGACTAAATGTATAAAATAAATTCATCTAGTTCCATCCAGATTTATAACCATGCAGATTCCTAACCTCGTACAGACTGTCTTTGTGATTGTGAGCTTGTAGGTAATACCTATGAAAATACTTGCATGATTTAAAACGGAAAAACGTGGGGCGCACGCAATAGATAATTGATGCACGAATAGTTTGCCTAAGCCACAAATAATTTTATTGCACTGCAAACGATATGAACCGCTGGGTGAAATTTATCGACAGAAACTCCCTACACGCTTTACTATTATATATCGCATGCGCCCCACGTTTATCGTTTTAAATCTTGCAAGTGTATTCATAGGTATTAAAAATTTACAATCACAAATTTTCAGGGCACCCTGCATGGGGTTAGGAATCGGTATGGGATTATAAATCTGTTCGGGACTAGGAGATATTAGTTTATACTTTTTAGTCCGTTTTAAAACGTGGTATATTAATTTTTTATTTGCATAATATTATTTTTATTTTTAGTCTTGTGTTTGTGATTGACTAGGATCTTCATCGGGTGTGTTATCTGCAATCAAAAAATCTTTGCACTTTTCACCCCAATTGAAATCATTACAGCTCAAAGTAATAAACTAAGTTGGAGGACCAAGATAACGAGTAAATGCAATCAATTTGTTTTTAGCTGTTATACATATATGTTAATAGCTGTTATTTACATACGGGAAGTCAGTTTAAAATCTATTGCAAAATTTGTACTGAACAGACAAACTAACTAACAGACAAGAAAGCGAGTTAATTAAAACGTGTTAATAAAAAGTGTGTAAATTTGCACTTACTAATAAATATTGTTTTAAAATGCGTATTGTTTGTGTAAAATTATACTCACCACAGAAGAGTAAGTATTATTATAACATAACGTGATATTTAAATTTATGTTAATTTAATTTTACTATGACATTATAAGTATACAACTACCAGAAGAATCTTCAAGTTACACGGAAACTGTGTATTTTACACCAATGTTAAATTTTTGCAAAGTAAACCTACATTTGGTGTAAAATTACACGATGTAGTAATAATTACGTACAATTAATGTTTAAAAATACACAAAATCTATGTGTTTTTTAGTCAAAAATATAACAAAAGTTAAAAATAATTTAACACTGAATGTGTGGTTAGCAAAACAAAAATGATGATGCACACAAAACATACGTTAACTTTATTTTTCATTGGTGATGTTATGTCGAGGAATATACTATAGTTTGTTGACCGCAGTCTCTACATTTGAAAAAATTAATTGGGAATTCTTTGCCATTGTGCATTTTAATAACCTACCTTCGGTGAGAGGTTAGTCATTGTGATACATACACCTTTATACCGAGATAAAAATCAGAAGTTATAATATTTTCACCCCAATAAAATCACCACGTTTATCCCACTTCTGAATCCCTGCTGAGCAAACCAGTCCTTCAGCCGCACACATTGGGCGAGTTCACCAGCAACTAGCCTGTGAATTCACTCGTCACGAACTCGCCCCTCGCGTAGCTGCCGCTGGTAAGTTTGAAGAATTGCTCTTTACTGTCTTCATGTTGCTGTGCTTTGATTTGTTGATGAACTATCGAAAAACAGCTGTAGTACAAAAATTTAAATAATAATAACTATAACTGTAGCAAAGCTATTTTAACAAACATTTTAACCTATTGTAACCTATTATTTTGAAGAAAAAAAGGGGGGGTTGTCTGTAAAGTCGGTTTACGGACGATAATTTTACGTGATAACGTCATAAGAAAACATTGATAAAAAATTGCATACTTTTTAATTTTCAAATATTATTTACAGTTTTTTTTTTCAAATTTAATTTAAATAATTGGTTTAAATATAATCACGAACAATTAGTTGAAAAGCCCGACTTAACCTGTTTGATATTATAGAAGATTTTCTCGCACGGTGGTTGGCCGGTTCTTGCACGCTCGGCTCAGGTGGAACGTGACAATTTTTAGTGCGTGCAGCCGGGGTTCATCGATTCATAAGACGTCATCACGTCAAAAACACAGTTTTGGCAGAGACTCGCTGAGCTAGTGGCAAAAAGCTGAACAAGCACGAGTTTTTTCACCAGCTAGTAAACTCGACAGCCTAATTGAAGCTTCAAAATGACTGGGCCAGGACCCGAGACCTCGTTGACGTCAGAGTCATCGGTGAAGATGAAGGCTGATGAGTTAAGCATGGAGCATTGACGAAAACTTAGAAAACCCCCACTACGTTTTCAGTGCAATAAGCAGAAAGATTATGCCATACAGAAAGTTTTCCATGATACATAGTTTTGACGTTTACGTTTATCAACCCCATTTCACGTTTACGATTTTACGAGCGCAAGCGACGAGGGATTTATTAATTCCTGGGTGGGAACAAGCGACGAGGGATTTCTTAAATCCTGGGTGGAAACAAGCGACGAGGGATTTCTTAATTCCTGGGTGGAAAAGAGCGACCAGGGATTTCTTAATTCCTGGGTGGGAACTAGCGACGAGGGATTTCTTAATTCCTGGGTGGGAACAAGCGACGAGGGATTTATTAATTCCTGGGTGGGAACAAGCGACGAGGGATTTCTTAATTCCTGGGTGGAAACAAGCGACGAGGGATTTCTTAATTCCTGGGTGGGAACAAGCGACGAGGGATTTATTAATTCCTGGGTGGGAACAAGCGACGAGGGATTTATTAATTCCTGGGTGGAAACAAACGACGAGAGATTTCTTGATTCCTGGGTGAGAACAAGTGACGAGGGATTTCTTAATTCCTTGGTGGGAACAAGCGACGAGGGATTTCTTAATTCCTGGGTGGGAACAAGCGACGAGGGATTTCTTAATTCCTGGGTGGAAACAAGCGACGAGGGATTTCTTGATTCCTGGGTGGAAACAAGCGACGAGGGATTTCTTGATTCCTGGGTGGGAACAAGCGACGAGGGATTTATTAATTCCTGGGTGGGAACAAGCGACGAGGGATTTCTTGGAACAAGCGACGAGGGATTTCTTAATTCCTGGGTGGAAACAAGCGACGAGGGATTTCTTGATTCCTGGGTGGAAACAAGCGACGAGGGATTTCTTGATTCCTGGGTGGGAACAAGCGACGAGGGATTTATTAATTCCTGGGTGGGAACAAGCGACGAGGGATTTCTTAATTCCTGGGTGGAAACAAGCGACGAGGGATTTCTTAATTCCTGGGTGGGAACAAGCGACGAGGGATTTCTTAATTCCTGGGTGGAAACAAGCGACGAGGGATATCTTAATTCCTGGGTGGGAACAAGCGACGAGGGATTACTTAATTCCTGGGTGGAAACAAGCGACGTTGGATTTCTTAATTCCTGGGTGGAAACAAGCGACGAGGGATTTCTTAATTCCTGGGTGGAAACAAGCGACGAGGGATTTCTTAGTTCCTGGGTGGAAACAAGCGACGAGGGATTTCTTAATTCCTGGGTGGAAACAAGCGACGAGGGATTTCTTAATTCCTGGGTGGGAACAAGCGACGAGGGATTTCTTAATTCCTGGGTGGAAACAAGCGACGAGGGATTTCTTAATTCCTGGGTGGAAACAAGCGACGAGGGATTTCTTAATTCCTGGGTGGGAACAAGCGACGAGGGATTTCTTAATTCCTGGGTGGGAACAAGCGACGAGGGATTTCTTAATTCCTGGGTGGGAACAAGCGACGAGGGATTTCTTAATTCCTGGGTGGAAACAAGCGACGAGGGATTTCTTAATTCCTGGGTGGAAACAAGCGACCATGGATTTCTTAATTCCTGGGTGGAAACAAGTGACGAGGGATTTCTTAATTTCTGGGTGGAAACAAGCGACGAGGGATTTCTTAATTCCTGGGTGGAAACAAGCGACGACGGATTTCTTAATTCCTGGGTGGGAACAAGCGACGAGGGATTTCTTAATTCCTGGGTGGAAACAAGCGACCATGGATTTCTTAATTCCTGGGTGGAAACAAGTGACGAGGGATTTCTTAATTTCTGGGTGGAAACAAGCGACGAGGGATTTCTTAATTCCTGGGTGGAAACAAGCGACGACGGATTTCTTAATTCCTGGGTGGAAACAAGCGACGACGGATTTCTTAATTCCTGGGTGGAAACAAGTGACGAGGGATTTCTTAATTTCTGGGTGGAAACAAGCGACGAGGGATTTCTTAATTCCTGGGTGGAAACAAGCGACGACGGATTTCTTAATTCCTGGGTGGAAATAGGAGGGTAGAGGCTGGCCCTCGGGATCTTAGCCCATGCTGAAGATGATGACTGCAATGTGCGCCGAAACACTCGGGACATCCTCATATCTCCGCACGCGAGCCGATGAGGGTGTCCTCGGAGTTGTCACCGGCCGCCTCGTGGTCTCTGGTGTCCACTCACCAGCCTCGTGGTCTCTGGTGTCCACTCACCCGTCCACCGGCTGTCCTTCGAGGCCTGGGCTCGGCCTTCCTCCCCCGTCATGGTTCTCATCGCCAGCGTCGCGTCGCCAGAGTCGCGTCGCCAGAGTCACGTCGCGGGCCGGCGTCTGTCCCCGGGCCGCCCGCGCCGCCTGCTTTTCCGCGCGCGACGAGCCGCCGGGCGGGGTTATCGCGCGCCGATAAGCGCCGCGCCCTGTGATTGGCGCTCCGGGGGAAGAAACCCGTCCCCCCTCCACACCCCGACACGACGCGGCGATCACGCCACTGCTCGCGGCGTTCGAACCCGCGACCCTCCTAGCTGCGGCTAGAGATTGTCATTTATCGCGAAAATACTGATTTGTTTTTTTACTTTGGCTCGACGTTTTGTAACCTTAAGGTCATTAGTAGAGCCACGGAAATTTCGCGGATTCATTTAGTCGTAAGCTAGAATGCAAACCTCCACACTGACGCACTGTGTTCATGATTGGACCGCAGTTATCTGGACACGCCCCTCTACGACCGTGAGCCAACGATGTCCAGCTAGGAGAGAAGTAAGCGAATCAGGTAGTGCCAAATAACAAGGATAAAGATGTTCTCGCTATGAAATCAACCAATGGGAAAGTAAATATGGGTCGAGCACACCTATAACTTTGAATTCTATCCTGAGGCCAGAGGAATCCGCGAAATTTCCGGGACTCTAGTCATTAGTAGAGACAGGAAAAATTCGCGGGTTCATTTCGCGATAGGCTAGAATCCAAGTGCGTGTAACTTATTGCCGCTTCATTGATTGGAACACAGTTTGCCTGAAGGACTGTGAGCCAATGAATGACCCTCAACGTAAGAAGTATCGAATTATAAGCATCCCAGTTAGCAGGTGTCACGAGTCAGTAGCCAATGAGCTGGTGTAATATTCCTGCGTACATAGAGGATCGTGGAGTCCATCCTAGAGGTCATTGACACCGCGAATTTTTCCAATCCCTAGTCATTAGTAGAGACCCGTGAAATTCGCGGGTTCAATGACCTCCAGGATAGACTCCAATATCCTCTACACACTCGGGCAAATGCCAACTGTTCATTGGCTGCTGACTCGTGAGTCGTCTCGACTGGGTGGCCTGTGATTCGACACTTCTATGAGTGAGGGTCTCTAATTGGCCCTCAGTCCTCCAGATTAACAGTGAACCAATGACAGAAGCAACACTAAGGTATAATTATTTGTATTTTAGCATAACACGAAATGAACCCGCGAATTTCACGGGTCTCTAGTCATTAGAGACGATTGAGTCTAATGTCCTATGAGACACAAGTACACGGAAAAGTTATATTGGGAAGGGAATCGTCCGTGGCCTATTGCGAGGGTCATCCCGGCCTGTGCCTGGAGTATTGCCAGTCAAATACGCCGATCCTAAACCAAGATGGCCGGTTCCTCTGGACCTCGTTCGGAGATATTCTGTCGTTTGCACGGCCTGCAATACAATGAAGTGTAGTTCTCAAGCTTTCGAGGCCATTTCAGCCGCGCCCGATAAAGGTCGCTCATAACCGATGTTTCGGCGCACATTGCAGTCATCATCTTAGCATGGGCGTAGATTCCGAGTGCCAGCCTCCCCCCCCCCCCCCCCCTTCTGCCATTTTCCATCCAGGAATTAAGAAGCCACTCGTCGCTTGCACTCGTAAAATCGTAACCGTGAGATGGGGTTGATGATCTTAAACGTCAAAACTATGTTTTATGTTAAACTTTCTGTACAGTATAGTTTTTTCTGCTTATTGGTCTAGTACAGCCTGAAGAAATGCTCGTCAAGAGAGCGCACCTGTACTTCGAACTCTGTACGTCGAAATTAATCGCTAGACATGTTTTCGCCTCGGGTGAAGTTGTCACGACTATGTGAACAGACTGTGTACAGTTTTGTGTTTTATTGATCTCTCGTCTCTTAGTTTTCGTTTGTATGCCAGTCTGCAAATGTTTGTCGTTTTTGTGTTTCATCAGTCGTTTGACTTCATGTCTCGTACAAGTCGTGTTCCTGTCTCGCAGGACGTATTCTGTCTCGCCTTGTAGGTTTCAGCCGTGTCTGCTGTGTCTTTCATCCGCGTCAGGTTACTGTGTTTCGTCTCGTGTCGTAGAGCAGTAGACCTTGATGAATCTCCTCAAGTTCTGTTGTCTTCAAGTTTACGTGGTACAGAAATCTACAAGCCTGAATCCATAAATTAAGGTGAGATGGACTCAGTTTTATGATGTCCAAGATGTCCATAATCATCATAAAAATGTGAATCATAATCAAGGTAATCAAGAAAGCCGAAAAAAATGTTTGCATGATAAATTGCGAGAAATGATTTTCTTCCGCCGTATGTAAGAAAGCCTGCGACATCGTATGACAATGGCGTGAACGATTATAATGACTTGAATAGAAGTAAATCCTGAAGTATACAAGTGACTATAAGTTATACTAGAGATCGAATAAGTTCTGTGACAGATTCCTCAGATCAACATCCTTCGTCAGCAATAAGTGTGAAACCATGTACTGAACATGAAAGCAAAGCATTGCAACAGCCAAGGGAAGCATATCGTTACAGTTATAAGTTTGTTGCTTTGGGGGTACTTTTGAGGAAAGTCATGATTCTACTGATTGTACAGAATGATTCGCCTAGATTTCCTGAAATTTCAACCGTATAACTGCAGATATAGAAAAACAGAGCATTTAGGTATTGCATTCATCATCTTCAGCATGGACTTAGATCCCAGGGCCAGCCTCCTCCCTCCTATTTCCACCCAGGAATTAAAGAACAAAAAACTCTTCAGTCACTAACTTGTACTCGCCATTTTTAATGTAACAGAACCTCCCACCATCTTTTGATAATACCCTTGCCCTTTTCATTATGGTCGCCATCTTGGATGTGAAATTCGATTTCGTCATCAGCCGCCATCTTGTTTTGGTATGCTGATGGCTATCTTAGTTCCAAATCTCATTCAAAAATATCTACATTGGCGATATTGGTGTGGCTGGTTGCATATCTCCTGGGCGTTCTGCTGGCACCACCTGCGCTGGTTGCCTATCCAGCAGGGATGCTGCTTTTTCACTACCAGGAGTCTCTAAACTGGCTATGGGTGTGTTGCTGCTGTTCACAACACAACACTGTAACAAAAAAATATTTGATTTTGGAAACATTATTTCTCAAAATTTTTTCAAGTTGGTGGCCATGTTACACATTTGTCATACCTCATAACTTTAATATAAGCTCAATTATTATTACTCAAATGGATTTACCGACCTATTTTTATAGCCCAATTTAACAACACTGGTGTTGAGCGATGATAATTTTACTACAACAGCAACAAACACATGCCACAAAAATGTTTGGCCCACTAACATGTTTACTTCTCCGTTAGCACCACCGAGGCTTGTGATTTTTATGTTTATGCTGTCACACAGGGGAATTTACTGATGACATAATATTGTAGATTGTTGAAGTGGATGTCTTCGCCTATATTAAACCATTACGCGAAACATATATGCGTTAGATTTTTTAACAAACTGCGCATTCTGCATGCTTGTTGGGTCTTCAGCTACCACTTATGTTTACACCCTAATGGACACTGAAAAAACAATAACCAACATGTGAACATAATGCACAAGGCACAAGATGCCTCTACTAGAAACAACGAGGTTTTAACATGACGTTATAATTTTTAACAAACCTAAAAACTGCCCAATGCATACCATCGTAATTCAATTACCAGCTACTGGGTGGTTAAAGCGTTAACCCTCGGCGATTTTGAGGTTTTTCAAACAAACGGTTGCAAAATTTAGAGCCGAGAACATCCTTGAATAAAAACTCATATCATTTAAAACTGCATTTATATATGGCTCACCCGCTCACCATTATTTCATTAAAAAACCTGCAAAAGCTGGATTAACCTTCCAACATTTTTCCTTAAATTTCTTCAAATTTTTTGTTAAATTAAATTCAACATCAGCTGGTGCTAATTATACAACCATCTTGGATTACTTTTCCGAGTTGAGTTCGAGTGTACTTGGAGTCTGGTGTCGGCTAGTCTCAACATTCGCTCAAGTAATACTTGGATTTTACTCGGCTCAAACTCAACACACAACTGTGCAATGAAACATCCTAGGCTTTGACTTATCGCATCCTCCAAGATATCTCGGAACTATTTTGCAATTGGCCCTTAGTAATAAATTTTTTTTGGAATACACAATATCATAAAGATTTTTTTAAGCCCATAATATGGGATTTATGTGTTAACGAAAATAAAATTTGAATAAAGTATTAAGAAAATTGTAAAGCAATATGCCCTTTTTGTATCGAAAACTCCCAATTTATATAAAAAAAATTGGTTGTCTGTAAAGTCGGTTTACGGACGATAGGTTAACGTGACAACGTCATAACAAAACATTGATGAAATGATTGCATACTTTTATCAATAAAATTGAATCATTTTTATTGAATTATCACTATTTTGTATGGACACAAAGAAGGAGTGAAATGAAATCTACAATTTAATTGATAAATTTACTTTTATTTGCACTCATTAATTCAAATATGTTTATTACTTTAACGAATAGATTATTTTAACTATAACTTTTATACATGTTTGCTATTTAACTTCAAGATCGTCGAGAATGTTTTATGCTTTTTCGGAATTACACATTTAACGACGAAGTTTGTTCGTCGTGAAATTAAACGTAGAATTTAATAAAAATGCCCTTGCAGTTAATAAAATAAGTATTAGTAAGTTTAAGAAAGAATTTCGGCTTTAATCACCAACCCAGACGCTCGTGGTGCCGAGATTAAAATTCGTCGAGAATATTTTACGTTTTTATGTCTTCCAGTGCTCAAAATGATATATATGCAATTGTGACCTTGGGCACTAAATTTTATTTATAATTCATTAATAATAACGCCCCTCGCGATAAACAAAGGAAAATATGTATTAACGAGTGCCTGGTTGCCAAGGACGCGGATAGATAGCGTAATTCGTTCGGTTCGCGTCCGTCACCGTAGATGGCAGCACCGTAGGGGAATAATATTATTTCGTTTTTATAATACGATTTTATAACAAATACGCATCCCAAATACACCAAACTTATTTGTAATGTGTTACAATATTTTTTAAAACATTGTGCAAAAGATCCCGGGTGTAATTTGAATTATTATGTGTAACTGTATATCGCGTACCCGTCTCCATAGAATACATGGAGACGTGGCGGACGTTTCTCGGCCGTTTTCTTGTATTGCCCGGTGCCAGCTCTCTCGCGTAGAGCAGCCTCCTGCGGGGAGGCAGGGGTGGACCGTCCGGCCCATGTAGCTGCCGAGGGACGTCTCGCGCGCTGGAGAAATGTGTGGTGCAGGCTAGTTGTGTTAGTCCACGTGTTTTGGCCCGCGGACACGCCAGATACAAAACAACACTCACGCACACGGTAAAGAAAACTATATAAGAGATTATAACACACTATAGAATAGAAAACAAAAGCGATAATAGCGGCGAGTTTATGGAGCGTCTCGCGGCCGCGTCTAGCCTCGAAGGTGGCTCGCACGGGACTGGAGACAAGGATGCCGGGCGCACTGCTCTCGCGCGCACGGAGCGGAAGTGACGTCATTCCCAAAGCCGCGGCGCGCTGCGGACAGGGCTGTGATCCGGGCTTTAACGCCGAGGCACGGACGTACGTCAGACGCGCCCCCCCCCCCCCCCTGGATAAGCCCGGGTCCAGGCCGTCCGTGCTTCCACCCGAGGCAGCAGGATAGGGACGCCCTCTCCCGCGGTGGTCGTCGGGGTTAGGACCGCCTCTCTCACCCCGTACTAGCCGGGTCGTCGTACACAAGCGCGTCCAGCTCCGAGCCTGTGACATAGTCTGCCAAGTAACGTGGGGCTCGGCGACGTCGTCGGTTGCATCTTGGGGTCGTCTCAGCCGGCTCCTCGACTGTGTCTCGGAACTCTGCATCGGCGAGGGAGGCACCATGTCCCCATCCACCTCAGGTGGGGGAGAGTGGCTCAGCTGCCTCCTCCTCGTCCGGCTCGGTCACCAGAGGTTGTTCGTCCGTCGCATCTGCGCCCGCCTCGGGCATCCCGGTGACGTCACAGATCAGTGTCCGCGTCGTGCGTCTCCGACGGCGTCGCCTTGGACTTGTGGCCGAGCTTCCTGTTGTTTCCAGGGTCGCTGTTTCTGGGCTGGGGGTGGCATGGAACAGGCCCCGCATGCCTCGAGGCGTGATCGAGTCTTCTGAAGTAGACGTTTCATCCACTTCTACTAGGGTGACATCCTCAGAGACCAAATTTTCTCCTGGGAATGTTGTTCTCCGTATGGTGTCTCGGTGCACTTTTCGCACCCGCCGTCCATCCAGGCGGACTAGGTAGGTGCTCCTACTTAGCCGTTTAAGGGTCGGGTGTGGTCCCGACCATCTGGGGCTCAACCCAGCACTGTAGTTCTTCGGCGCGCTGGATAGAGGCTGCGTGCGCACGTATACCAGTTCTCCAGGTTAGAGTTCCTGTGGCATTCGGGTCGTCTGCTGTGTTATCTGGCGAGTATAGGCCCCCTGGTGTTCGCGCGCTGTTGTCATTTCTGTCTCTCGCCATTGATGGTACTCCTCTGGGTCTTCCTCTTCATTGGCTACCCCGTGGGCTGTCCATTCTCCTGGCAAGGGCAAATTGTGGCCTTGGACCATTTCCGCTGGGGTCATTCCTGTGGCTGCATTGGTTCTGCGATGGATGCAAAACAGAGCCTCTGCAAGATGGTCGTCCCACTTAGTATGGTTGCTACCCAGCCTTATGCGCATCTGGACTTTCAACTCTTGGTTTCACCTCTCCGTCGGGTTGGCTCGGGGGTGGTAGGCAGGTGTGGTCCGGTGTTCGATGTGCCACGAGTTGCACATCTCCCGCCACTGCCTCCCGACGAATTGACTGGCGTTGTCCGTCAGCAGGTCTCTCGGGTAGCCCCAACACGGGAAGAATTCCGTTTGTAATATTGTCCCAATGGTGTTGGCCCGAAAATTGCTGGTGGGGTAAGTTTCTACCCAATGGGTGAAGAGATCGGTCACTACCACCAGGAATCTCTTGCCCCGGGCTGTGCGGGGATATGGCCCCATGACGTCCAGCGCGATAGACTGGAAAGGGGTAGTGGGAATGCGAGGCTGTTGTTGCTCCATCCCGTCGCTCCACCACGCTTTCTGCTCTTGACACGTCTCACAAGTCCTCACGTACTCCCACACGTCCCGGGCCATGCCGGGCCAGTAATAGTGCTGACCGACCGCCCGCCGTGTTTGGTCCACCCCAGGGTGTCCGGCCAGGACGTGATCATGCATAAAGCACAACACCGCTTCACATGCCTCCGGTGGAACATAGGTGCGCCACTCCTGATCGGGTTCCATTCCTCGTGTGTAGAGCACGCCATCCCTCGTAGTCCAGGTCTCACATGGTTCCGCTATTTGCTTCGCGCGTCTGCGCTCAGCATCCTGAGTGGTGTGTTGGGCATCGTGCACCCGACATTTCAGCTCAACCAGGTCCACAGGAGGCGGGTCGTCGTCCACACATAGAGCAAGCAGGCGGCAGGTTGAGTCCCTTGAGTGGTGGTGATCTGTCTCACGGCCAGGTGGCAGTATCTCGTCCCAAGATACCTCGTCCTCCAGACACGATCCCTCGTCAGGGTACCGTGGTAGGGCATCCGGCAGCTCGTTTTCTACTCCTGGGACGTGCTCCACAATGAAGTCGAACGACTGTAGAAACAGCGCCCACCTCACGATCTTGCTTTTCCGCCCCTGGAGGGTCCGTAACCACGTGAGGCATTGGTTGTCCGTGCGCAATACAAATTGCCTACCCTCGATGTGGGGACGGTACTTCCTCAATGCCCATACCACAGCCAGGCACTCCTGTTCATTGCTGTGGTAGTTCCGTTCAGCGCGGCCGAACTTTGCACTGGCGTAGTCGATTATGCACCTGTCCCCATTTTCGTCTCGTTGGTATAGCACTGAGCCCACCCCCTCGGCCCTCGCATCCGTCTGAACGTACAGCGTCCTATCGGGGTTTATCCGTGACAGAGTGTGGCATCGGAGAAAAGCCGCCTTCAAGCTGTCCAGCGCCTTCTGTGCAGCCGGTGTCCAGTGGTAGGGCTGTCGTGGTGACAACAGATCTGTCAGGGGGGCAGTGAGCGTGGAGAACTGCGGGATATAGTTCCGCAGCCAGTTGGCGAGGCCCAAGAGCTTCTGCAACTGCTTGCGGGTTCTAAGGGGTTCAGCTTCTGAAATTTTCGCCAGGTGCATCGGGTGCAGACGATTACCCTCAGCATCCACCACATGCCCCAAAAACTCCACCTCTCTCCGTCCAATGTGACACCTCTGTGTGGCACAGGTCAGGTGGTGTGTCTCGAGCTGCTCCAGGACCAGGGACAGGTGCCGCACATGGTCCTCCCAGGTCTTGGAGTACACGATCATGTCGTCGAGGTAGGCTGTCACGAACTGGCCAATGTACCCTTCCAGAAAGCGGGCCATCATAGCTTGAAATGTGGCCGGCGCGCACTTGAGCCCGAAGGGCATGGCACAGAACTGAAAGCATCTACCATCGGGCACTGTGAACGCAGTCTTTTCTCTGTCACCTGGGTGTATTGGCACCTGCCCATAGCCCGAACGTAAGTCAAGGGTCGTGAACACTTGTGCATTGCCCAGGCCTGCCAAGGCCTCGTCCACACTGATCTGCGGTGGTGGAGAACTGATGGTGACACTATTCAGGGGACGGAAGTCCACACAGAAGCGCATGGTCCCATCCTTCTTGTCAGCTAGGACGATGCGTGAGTTGTATGCGCTGTTGGAGGGTTCAATGACACCATCTCGCAACATTTTGTGCACTTGCTCACGTATCACCCGTTGCTCACGGAAACCATATCCCCTGGGGGCCTCATACACTGGTTGGTCGTGCATAGTGGGGATTCGGTGTTCTGTCACCGTTGTGCGCCTGAGTGGGTCGGCAGTGGCGAAGACGCTCTGCCTTTCCCTTATGAGCTGCCTGAATACATCCTGATACTCTGGGGGTACATCATTGTCCACATCTTCTAACTTCGTGGGCTCTCTCGGGGGAGGTGGTGCTCTACCTAGTGCATACACTGCCAGGCGCTCATGTTTGCCAACATTCACTAGCCAAGAGGCCGGCGCTATCACTGTGTCATGTTCCACCAACCAAGGCTGTCCGAGCACTAGGTCCTCCCTGAGTCCCTCTACTACAACTGCTGCCGTCTGTGTAACCAGCTCCCTTACACTCACCGTTATGATGGCGTCCCCGATGGCTGTCCCGACTCCGGTGCTCGTGGCCAGGCGCAGCATCTTGGTGTGATGTCCGCTGGCGGTACCAAGTGTTGGGCCACAAACACGTGGCTCGCACCTGTATCTACGAGAGCGGCCGTCGGTCTCCCGTTCAGAGTGACGAGTAGCCACATCAGCCAGTCATCTGGGGTGGTGAGCTGTCCCAATGTTATGTGTGTCTCGGCCCTGGCTTTGGGAAGGGGGTTAGGTGGTGTGGGGGGCAGAACTGTTGGTCCTACACCCCCTGCTGCCCGTTTCCCGCCGGTTGTTGTTGTTGTCGTTGTCTTGGGCAGTCCTGATGCCAATGGAACGTGTCCTGCGGGCATCCAAGGTGACACTGGGGTGGTTGGCCTCCGTCACGCCGATTTCCCGCATTCCGCCACTCTGGTGTGGTGGTCTGTCGGCTGCCACTCGGTGGGCCTTCGATTGCCCGTGCTACCGTCTGCCGTGGACGTTCGGGCTGCGTGTTGCCCTCTGGGAGATCGGGCGCTCTGTACTGGTGTCTGGGCTCTCGTCCGGGAGTGGTTGTAATTGTCCGGCGCCCCAGAAGGCGCTGCAGGTTGCCCTCCGTGGCTACGGCCTGTCGTACATATTCTTCAACAGACCCGTTGCAATACGGCCTGAGGAAGGGTTTAATTCTTCCCGCACTAACGCGGTCACGTCCGGCAATGCTTGCTCCGGCGCTTCCCCTGAGGCTATGCGACGATAAAGCTGCAACTTGCCCGCCAGTAATCTCTCCACCGATTCCGTGTCCCTCTGTGCCTCGCCGTAGAAACGGGCCTTGCAGCTCAAGACTGCCTGGCGGTCGTCAAATCGCTGCATGAGACACATGGCGAACTCCCGCCACTGCATATCGTATCGCCCCCATAGAGTCCACCACTCACGAGCTCGCCCACGCAACTGTTCGCTCGTGCGTTGTGTCCACTCCTCTACTGGCACACTGCACTGTAACATACGCCTCTCACACCATCGCACAAACTCCCGTGGGTCTTCGTGAACGAACCCGCTAAACTCCGGCAACACTATATGCCCGGCCCCTGTGGCAACCCGCACAGCGTACGTGATTGGCGGCGCTGCCGAGTTCGTAGGCGTGTCCCAGTCAATTAGGTTCGGCGACGGTGGATTCTGGTTCGGTAACATCGACCCAACACGGTTGCCGGAGCAGCCTCTACACTCGTCACATCCCCCTTTTTCCCGGTACACGGCACTCGCTGTGTTCGAGGCTACCCCATGCATCTGCTCTGATGCTGTATCCCTGTCCCACAACAACACACCCTCAGCAGCTTCTGTCTTCACCTCACTGCGCCTCAGTGGCGCGCACGTGCACGTGTTCCGACACTGCCCTCTCCTGTCACAAGGTCCATGCCTTTCGGTAGATGACACATCGCGCACATAACTGTCAAACCGTGCGGCAGCATTGTTTACAAACAGGGGGCCACGTGGCCGCTCCGACTGCGCAGCCGGCCCGCGAAGGCTATCACCGCGCCTGCCCGAACACCGCCGGCGCGCCACGAAGATCACCGATGGCAGAGCGGCGAAAGGGAGGAAAAGGAGGGGATACCACGGTGCGTTATTCCGTGGAAGGGGGAGGGGGGGGTGAATCGACGGGAAATATAATCCGGTTGCGCGACGGAAGACGGCGATGCGTTATCAGCTGAACCGTGAAACTGATAGGTATTGGAAACGTGGGAAAGGAATGGTTGCGTCCTCGCGTTGATGAGATCAGAAGTACTGTCTAGGTGGATAAGTGAATCAATTCATTGTCCCAGGTGGATTTTCATGCTGTCTGATCACTCACTGTACACTCTTTTCCTGCACTGCACGCGCTCTCTTGTGGACTTGAAGTTCGCCACACGTACGGGCGCCAAATATCGCGTACCCGTCTCCGTAGAATACGTGGAGACGTGGCGGACGTTTCTCGGCCGTTTTCTTGTATTGCCCGGCGCCAGCTCTCTCGCGTAGAGCAGCCTCCTGCGGGGAGGCAGGGGTGGACCGTCCGGCCCATGTAGCTGCCGAGGGACGTCTCGCGCGCTGGAGAAATGTGTGGTGCAGGCTAGTTGTGTTAGTCCACGTGTTTTGGCCCGCAGACACGCCAGATACAAAACAACACTCACGCACACGGTAAAGAAAACTATATAAGAGATTATAACACACTATAGTACAGAAAACAAAAGCGATAATAGCAGCGAGTTTATGGAGCGTCTCGCGGCCGCGTCTAGCCTCGAAGGTGGCTCGCACGGGACTGGAGACCAGGACGCCGGCGCACTGCTCTCGCGCGCACGGAGCGGAAGTGACGTCATTCCCAAAGCCGTGGCGCGCTGCGGACAGGGCTGTGATCCGGGCTTTAACCCCGAGGCACGGAGGTACGACGTCATGTAAAACACCATTGTTCGTACAAAAACGTATTTGAAAAATCAACATTACTTTTAAATAACTGTACCGATTGTGCTGAAAATCGGTGGACGATCGTTAAATTACATAATAATAATTCAAACGACGAAAACATGATTGAAAAGTCAAATCGAGTGGAAGAGAGATAGATGCGGCCCAAGCGTACAATGAGCGTAACGGGACACATCGTAGTGGGACAATGTGCGTTACGGGACACTTTTTAGTGCATGCAGCCGGCGTTCATCGATTTATTAGACGTTGTCATGTCAAAATAGTATTTAAATAAAGAAAATTGTTTATTCAAATACGTGGCTACATTGTTAGTAAGGAAAACATTAATAAGTAATAACCTACATGAAATGCAACGGAAATGAGTTTTGTAAAGTAAGCTCGACTCGCAATCAACCGTCTTATCCATCCGTAGATCACGTGACCTGCAGCCAATAATTTTTCCCGAAAAATTCTGTCCGTCTGTCAAAACCTTACCAACTTTCACTTTCGACCGACGTATGGATGAAATAGCCTCCAAAATGTTAGCCATATAGCATAGGCGTGCACAGGACTTCAGTAGTGGTGGTGCCAGATTACACAACAGCCCTATCATTCACTGACCCCGAGCCTAAAGCGGGGGGTATTTTGGATTTGAAAGCGCAAAATGGTGCTATTTAAGGTGTGTATTATTTCTGCTTGTAAAAAACAAAATAACGTTAACCCTAATGGTGGTGCCAAGGTACCTGTGGCACCTACCGTGCGCACGCCTATGCCATATAGCTACTTATTGTCAGCGACCTTTACTGTCTTATAAGGTTTTTAAGTATATTTATTTGCTTTTAGCTTTCATTAAATGTTATTAACATAATTTGAACATATTAGAGCGAAAAAACAATTGAATTGAAATATTTAAGTGCTTAACTTTCATGATCATCAATATGTGCGAGATAAATTTTCACCAGTTTCTAAGATTTTTGGTTTGTTGGCAGCATTACAATGAAAAAGTATTCGACGGAAGTGCGGATGGTTGTGAATTTAAGGTTTGTTGACAGACGTGTAACTGACGAACGAACGCGACGGATTATTGTGAGTTGAGCTTAATTTGAAGAAGTAATATTCGTACAGTTATAGATGAGTATCGATAAAGAAAGTTTCTGGTTGTTGGCGCAAATAATTTTACCATAAAAAAGATGCCTTGAAATAATCGCAATGGAATCGGCATTTGACAGTCGCTTAGATGCACTGCAATTAATATCTCAGAGGAAGCTTTCGGAAATATTACAAAACGTTCCAGGGAAAAAGAACATAATTATTGATCCAGTTCTAATGAAATCTTTGGACAATGTTATTGGCGTTTCATTTTTAAGGTTTGTATTTTTTTTTTCGTTGTTTACTTGATAAACTTCATCAAATGGGGCCTTTTCCGGGAAAAAAAAACTAACTAATTGAGTGTTTTTGAGTACTACAGCTGTTTGTTTTCCCTGAAAGGCGATATACTCCAGCAAAATTGTACAGTAAAAGCCTTCAAAAATGAAACTAAAATTAATTTGAATATTATCAAACATACTGCAAGAAACAATTTTTTGACGATATTTAATATTTTTTTATTCAAACCACTTTTCTCTGTCTCTTTTTTTTCTAGATTTATTTTCTAATTATTCCGTAAAAGGTTAGGTCGATGATGTTGAAGCTTTTCCTTAAAAGAATAATAGAATTCAAAATGTTATTTTGGACACTACAAATGTTCCTCTTCTTACCCTGATAACAGTGTTTAAACATCCCTACTAGTTTTTGAGAAATTACTGTTACAGGTGACATAGGTAGCCTGTGAAGTGACTTGGCCCCCACCATTGTGCTTTAACAGCTTAGTAGAAACTGTTTTTCATAAGCGAGTGGCCTGCTTGTTTTTGCCAACCTACTGTTTACGTGATACTAGTTGCAACTTGATCCTGTTTTTCTCCGATTTTTAGAAATATAGTGTTGCCGAGGCTTTTTTTTTTTTTTTGGAAATTAATAATGAATTTCAGAAAATACTTTTTAAAAAACCTAGCAACATTTCATGGCTTTTTAGAATAGAAAGAAAAAAAACATAGGAAAACATGGTTTTCACACACTACACACATCCCAAAATTTACTCAGAAGGGATGGTTTTGAATTCCTACTAGTTTGTGAAAAAATTAAATTTTTATATATTACATTACAATACCTGTGCTTTTACGCTGCTACTACAATTCATTGTTTACCCTCGAAAAATAGGAATATATGTTTTCCATAAACTTGAGACATTCCTGAAATAACCCTGAAAGGAAGGTTTCTTAATTCCTACTGGTTTGTTAAAACATAACGGTTTACAGCTTACATTACAATACCGCGTATTCATTGTTTACCTATATGGGTTCTTTAAAACAAATTTTTCAAGCATTTTAGTTCATGTAGATGTTGTAATAATGAAATATGTTTAAATAAAGTCTGTATTACAATTGTAAGAAATTTTTAATGCTTGTATTTTGTGTTTGTTGTTTTATTAGAATAAGTAATTGTATTACGCAGTGTTTGTTTTGTTACATTGCATTTAAAGTACGTACTATTTTGAATCACATAATGGACGAATCTAATGGGAGGCATTAATTTTCTGTGAGGAATACGTGCTGTGCACTGAAGTAGCTGACACATTGAATTTTGCAGTATTTCCAAGGAATTCTTTGATTACAGCCATTCTATATTCTGTGTTTGTATCCCAGTTTATTCCTGTATCCTGAAGGCTTGATCCTGATGGCATGATCATATTGGCTTGATCCTGTGGTACATGATGCTTGATGTTTTAATTCAGTACTTCAAAAGATTCTGATAACATGATCCTTTTGGCTTGATCCTGTGGTACATGATGCTTGATGTTTTAATTCAGTACTTCAAAAGATTCTGATAACATGATCCTTTTGGCTTGAACCTGTGGTACATGATGCTTGCTGTTTTAGTTCAGTACGTCAGAAGATCCTGCACATGAAAGAAATTGCGATATAAGAAAGAATTATGTTTATAGGTGGAAAAAAAAAAATCTTTTTTATTCACTTATCATAATTCATTATTATATGACAACATTTTTTTTAAGTACAGAGTCTTTCAATGTACTGAATTAAAACAGCAAGTACCACAGGATCAAGCCATCAGGATCATGCCACCAGTATCTTTCGACATACTGAACTAAAACAGCAAGCACCATGTACTACAGGATCAAGCCAACAGGATCAAACCTTCAGGATCCAGGGATAAACTTCAATATATGAAACGGAAAAATTAGGTTAATTTTAACTCTACATCGTTGGCCACAGTTGTGCTAAACAAAGAGATACACAATCACCGGTAAACATTACATGAATGGCAGCAGCAGTGTGACAACCCAGGTATTGTAATGTAAGCTTTAATCTGTTTTTTTTTTTTTTTTCAAAAACCAGTAGGAATTAAGAAACCATCCCTTCAGGGTTAATTTAGGAACATGTGTAGTGTGTGAAAAGAATTTTTTTCTTTCCATTCTAAAAAGCCCCTATATCTCAATATTACCGTTCCAGAATTTACTCTTAAAACAGCGTCTTTATATTTCTAATAGTTTCTGAGAAATCACAGTTTATAGCTTGCATTATAATACCTATGCATTGATGCAGTAATGCAATTTTTTTTAAACATTCTCATACAATGCGAATTGCAAGATTGGCAAACTTAACATTCACAAAATTCTGTTCTGTGGCTGTTTTTATGCATTTTCAGTTTAAATATTACAAATTATTACATCGTGAGAATGATCATTTAGATTATGTTAGCTCCATTAAAAATAATGTCTATTATTTTTAATGTTTGTGCTTAGGAATTGCAATGTAGCACAGCAACCAGTTCACAAAGTCCATTCCGAGGCCTGAATAGTTCCGAAGTTCACCACTCACATGAGCAACTTCAATAGCATGTATTTCAGGATAACAGTGTGCATGAAAGGTGTCCATGTTGTGTTTCATTGACTTATGTGATGTAGAAATTAGAAATAATCGAGCTACCTTAAAAATCTTTTAAAAGGTGTGGACGGTTGACTAGGTTAGTATAGCTACATTAAAAATACTGTCATAAGGTGTGAATGGTTGGTTAGGTCAGGAAAGCTACATCTTAAATTGATCCTAAGCAACCATTAAAAATATTTGACCATATTTTTAATGTAACTATACTAACCCAACTAACTGTCCACAATATTTAAAGTATTTATAATGTAGCTAACTTAACCTGATTGACCATTCTCAATATTTGACTTAAGTTCTCCAAAAATACATAATACACGAACCTACATGGGAATGCAAAAAATTGCGGTGGCCGCATCAGTGCACAGGTATTGTAATGTAACCTATAATCGGTGATTTCTCAGAAACCAGTCAAAATTTTGACACGCTGTTTTCAGGGTAAATAGAGGTACATATTTAGTGTTCCAAAAAAGTATTTTCCAAATTTTATTATTTTAATCTCGGAAAAGCCACCTCATGAGAATTTTACTAAAAGAGCAATGTTTAATGTCAGTATGCTACAGCCGGGGTCAAGACTTTTTTCCACTGTTGTATTGAAGGACGCTTCAACCTGCTAATCACTGCACCCGACAATGGGCCAACAAGAATAACAATATAGGAAGGGGGGGGGTTTTCTAGTAGAACCTGTTGCAGCTAGTTTAGAAGTGTACATAAGAGTATACAATTAGATGGGATCATAAGGAACATGAGACTAGTATATTATAAAGTATCCTTATACAAACACACAAATAAATAAATAAATATATATATATATATATATTCTTTGGAATAATGAATACAGGTTAAAGTGCACAAGTACAAAAAACAAGTTACTGATTATGAAGGTACATCGTGCGCCACAAGTGGTACTACTGAGCGAGTTAAACGCGAGCATAAATGAACAAAGTTAAGGTGAGCACCTACGCTCGGACCAATTCCTCCTCTAGAATGTTGGAATCGGCATGGCATGGCATGGCATGGCACCCAGGTCGGCAAGCGACATGTGTTTCCATGAAAGGAGCGAATGACAATATCAGAAGGTGACAGCCAAAAGAACGTTACAGTTGGATTATGGAAACACACAATTTACTTTACGCTAGTTCCACGGTCACCTCGCGGACAATCAAAGCATTCAAACACATTACCGACCAGACGAGAGAGTGGACAACCGCCATCGAACGCACAACCGACCCCAACGAGAGCTAGAGGTGAAAAAGGCCCAGAGGCGATGAGCCTCGGTCGCACCTCGACTTGTCACTGGAGGCGCCACCATCGCAGCGCGGGGAGAAGGGGAAAAGAAACGCTGCGTCACAGACCCAGGAGTGGAAAGGAGGGGGGGGGGAGTGGTGCAGGGGGTGGGGGGGTAGGCGCGAGGCGTGACGTTTAGGCCTAATAAACGAAGAGGTTCTCTGGGCCTCTTCAGTATTCCACCCTAATTTGTTTCCATTTAGGGTAGTTACATTCTTGGCCTCGGCCATAATTTACTTACATTAAATAACATCCCTGTCTTTTAAAAAACACCCTAAGCTATGCTTTATTCCTAAGGATTTCTGGAAAACCACAGGATCAGTTTGCAGTAAACAGCAGGGTGGCAACAACAATAAAGTCATTCTTTGGTTGAAAACAGTCTTGGCTACGTAATTAAACACACATTTTAATGTACAGGCAAACAAAAAAAAGTAACAAAATGGTAATGAAACTTTAAGAAAGAAAGAACAATCATCTATGTAGGAGGGGGATACATTTTCACAGGAAAAAAATGTCTTTGGCCAACACAGTAACAGCCCCATAATAATAATGTTTAATATACAATATAAATAAAATTTAATTGTAAATTTGCTATGTATTAGAAAAGCCACTTAGCAATGCATTGTGCTGTTCAAGATTACTGTTAATAGAACAAATGGTAAACAGCTGTACCGGTATCTTCTTTCTCCCTTTCTCTCTCTCTTCAAATGCCATAAAAATGTTTGTACTCGCTGACACACTGCAGCACACACACCAAATGTAGGCCGCACCGAAAAATTGAATGGCGCTTGCGCTTCCCGACTTCCCGTTACACATTTCCATCGCATTCACGAAATTACTCTCACCAAATGCCATATGCAAGAGCAAAGATGTTACACATTAAAAATTTCAATTCTGTCATGAAATACATCATTCTGTCACACATAGGGGTGTAAAAACTTGGGTGACAGAGCGTCGGCCGAATAAACATACGTGTCTCTTCCACTATCTCTGTGCGACTGTCTCGGCTCGCCGGGCGCAGAGATGCACGGCACAATACGAAGGGGGAGAGGAAAGCCTACTGTTGCCTAATGCTCAATTCAAAATGGCTCATGCGCATTATTTGTTCTGTAAAATGTGTGACAGAAGATAGAAACTAAAATCATACACAGAGACATCCAGTAAAATCAATTTTATTTTGCAATATAGATCTTAACTTCTTATGCAAATTTCAACAAAAAAATTAATTAACTTGAGTCAGTGGCATTAAACTTAAAACAGTTAGCTGAACTGAACAAACATAAATTTTTTAAAAGTTGATGTTTTTTTTCATTAAAAAATATTAAATCTTTCAGTTAATGCTTTCTTTAATTGAAGATTTACATTTTCATTTAAATTGGTTGTTTTAAATTAAAAATCTTGTAGGTAAATTTTTGGTGATTTTTCGATTTCAGACATCATATATCAACAAAAATTTATTTTTATCAGTAGAAGAGTTGGGTGGAATATGGAATTTCGGTTTGGGAAAATTTTGGGTTGTAAAAAATTTTTCCCTGTAGAAAAACTGTACTGGATCGGGAATTATTTGAGGTTACTAATTTCAAAAATTTCCATACAATATAACCGATAAAAAAAAATTTTTTTTTTGTGTTGACCAAAGTATAGTAAGTATACTTTTAATACAGTTCAACTTATTTAAACTTATAACCTTGAAATTAAATCAAAAAACTTAATGTGCCAAATAGTAACAAATGAAGCTCGTATTTACGCTTTCAACTCAAACTATTCACTCTTTTTAGTTATTTACGACGATCAAGTACCCATTCTGGCACTTTTATTTACATTTGTGTTTGTTTATTGTGTTTTCGAGTTGCAAGTCACATCATCTATAATGTCATAGATAAGTGCAGCAAGTAAGATACTACTGTGTGAACATGGTGGTAAATTGATAGTAACTATCCAAGGTCTATAGACAACCAGGTCTTCTCATCCTGTACTTCCTAGACATTTTTACCATGGGAATTCAAATTATACACGTGACTAAATGGCACTTACTCAAATTTTTGTACTCATATAAATTGATGCGATTGTATGCACAGTTAAAATATACTGTGAGTTTTCGTAAGTACTATATTTAAACTTTGTTACGTCTTTAGTTAATAAATCATAAGTTAGGCTAAAGTTATTTTTTTTAATCTAAAGTTTTGCAATGTTGGTAGACATCATGATGCGTGTGGGGCCTTTGGCATGCTGTACTTGCAATTTAAGCAGCACTGCGTGATTTAATGCTAATTTGTTAATGTTTTTACATCCCCTTCTAAATATTTACAATTGATGAAGAATTATTTTCAATGTTATATTTTTTCTTCCTTATGAGATTAAACAGTGTCAACATTCATGTCCATTTGCAGTAGTAAGCAAATATGGTCTTTGGAGCAATTAAATTCTTTTAGCATAGAAATTTGTAAGACAGCAGTTATTTTTGAACTTTAGTTGAGAAGCATTTAGTGGCTTTGTAAATCTTAAATTTCATGCTTCTGTGTAGCTTAATTATCATGCTTTTGGCTGAACTTCAGTATAAGCATTAGCTGCTGTTAATATAAATAAATTTCCTTTAGCCTAGCAGCTTTTCAATCCATATTGAAAATGAAATTTCAAAAACAATAGGATTACACATCTGTAATATATAATATTTAACTTAAGAAAAAGTATAACAATATTTTAAAGCTGTCTGGAGCATGGCAGGTTCTGTAAAAATATGGGAATGATAACTGAAGTGAAAGGTTTTGTTGTGACTAGGGATGTAAGGGAACGAACAAATGAAATGTCGGAGTGGGCGCCACCACGTGATGTGGGCACGTGAACCCGGCGGAGACTCTCTTCAGGGCGTGACGTGACCCGTGTAGGGCTAGGCCCGGTTCCCTTAGCACGCGATATCGTTACAGTGGGCTCTTCAGGCGTCCCACACGCCTCAAGGTTCAGGAGCAGGGACACGTGGTCACTCGACTAAAAATCACACGTTCGACGTACTCCTTTTATTTCAGCAACTTTACAACACGTCTCCAATCGCGCTACACCTACATACACTATGAAACTGTTAAAACGCCAACGGTGGGAGAGAATAAGTTTACAGGCTGACCAGGTCACCTCGTGGCGTGGCCTCGTTAGCTTAGGACGCGGTTCGTGATTAAATGTTCGAATTGAACTTAAATATTGATTAAAACGAGTCGGCCACCCGGAGTAGGCCTCGCAGATACAAAAAAGGTTTAAGAATTATAAAAAGTCCGGCGGATGTTAAAAGATCAGTTGATTAAGAAAAATGTGAAGTTGCGCGGTGCTTACCAAGCATCCTACCCCGGGTGACGAACGGAAGCGACTGAAGAGGCCAGGGCAGCATGGCGGCCGGAAAGCACTGGATTTACCGTTAGTCTCTCCTGTTATTTATTAATACATATTTTAACTAAAACAAATACACTAAAAATTCTATACTAAAATTATACCCAGGTTTCCTTAATTATTTAAATGAGTATTGATTATTTTAATTATGATTATGGTTCACACTAGTTGCGGGTAGTTCCATTGCCTGCCGCGTGGGGTGCTGCGCCGTCCTTACAACTAGCACTTAAAACATAAACACTTAGGGAATATTATTTAAAGACAAGACAGTTAGGTAAACCTAAAAATTGAATAATAAAATAAAAGGGGTCGTGGCACAGACTCTACTCTCGCCTCATGTCGGCAGCCTCACATGCACACACACACACCTGCACACGGGGCGGGAGGTTTGAAATAGAGGGTGGTGGTGAGAGGAGAGGGGTGGCGACGGCGTGAGGCACATCAGGCTTAGGGAGGGCGTAGCCCCGGTCGACGTCAATTTGTAGGTTAGCTACAATAATAATACATCAATTCTTTGTTGAATTTTTTTTCATAGTTTTTATTGTAACTTAAAATCCTCACTTTAGTTATTATTCAATTTATTTTCCATAACCTATGCTCTTCTCCAAAATTACCACATATGCTATAGAGCATCCCACTCTTAGATTGCAGTGTGGAAGTAAATGGGCGCATTCTCTCTCTCTCTAACACACGCCGATTGCCGTTAGCGCTGTCCTTGTTTCTTCGTGTGTTGTTGCCAAATATCAAACGAAATTAAAATTTTAATTTTCGGACCAAGCTTTTTTCATATTGTATAGCATCGAAATACGCATCAGTCAATGCTTATTTTGAATACTTAACAATATTTTAAGTGTCCGAAAAAATTAAAAAAACATAATTTATTCACTGCGAACTCTTTTGAAGTGTTCCGAGATGTTTCACATCAAAAAAAAATAACCTACATGTGTATTTCATTCAGATTTTTTTTTATTAATAAATGAATGCCTTAGGACGCCACCGAACAAATGTTAAGACAAAAACTATATAGGTTTCACTTAAATAATTTTTTTAATATATTGAAATGCATTTTCTCACAAACTGACACATCAAAAAGTTGACCAGCGGAAAACTTTTTTCTATTAAAGATAGATGGGGGACGAAAGCGTGAAAAATGTTCACAATGAATTTAATTAGTTTTTAAAAGCAGCTCCATCTCAATTGCTTCTACAGTTTCCGTGGAAATGGCTGTTAAAGATGTGTCTTATCAGTACAAGAGCGCACTGCAATAGAGGTTTCTCTCACAAGCTGCCGTCGTAAGAGGAAACAGGGTCGTGTGTTTAGATAAGTTGGGTTCTGTCCTGCAAGCAATTTCAAATACGTGGCTTCCTTAGTCAACCATGTATTTCCTTAGACACACATTTCTGGAAACCAGCCTGCCAGTTAGTATCACGTCTCGCGACGAAGCAACGCGTTGTGTCCGGTGACTCGTTACAGTTATAATTTTGACAAACAAATTATATATTAACATACGTGATTTTATTTTCTACATTTATTTTTATTACGAACTTATAAAATATGGAAGTTAGAACACCGAAAAGAAATTATATCGGTAGGCTACGCGGGAGGGAGCGCAAGATTGTGTTGAATGTATTTGAGTATTTTTCAAAAAATATGAGCGTGTGCAATGCAATTAAGGAAGCTTACCATTCTTCTGGTCAGCTCTGTGCTACTCTTATGGAAGGGGAATCAACATTGGTCAGCGGTAGCGATAGTGATTAAAAGGTATGTGATGTTATTAATTTCTTAATCAAGTTAACGTTACATTTATCGTATAAAGTTCTATGAATGAAACGTGTGTGAACAGATTCTTGTTGTAAGTTAAAGTTTAAAAAAAATTCCTTATCGGCACAGCCTAAAGGCGCAGGAAGATTTTGATGATTATATTTCTTTAAATTAGAACAAAAAGGAATTTTTATATCCTTAAACCCATATTTATTTCTTCCTCTTGCAGTAATGGTTGTTACAAAATATATTTTAATCGAATCTTGAACAAAATGTGTAAAATGTATCAAATAAATACAAAAGAATTTAATAGCGATGATGGTACAAAATTTTGAATTATTTTTCTATCCTTCTCAACACAAAGCATCTTATCAAACATTGCTTTTGACAAAGTTTTGGAAAATAATTATGATATTTACAAACAATTTAAACAGATTTGATAAGGTGTCTACTAAGGCAGTTACGTTTTTTTGTCCGATGAAAATATTTTTCAAACCCATGCAGTTATGGCTGGTCGTATCAAAAATTTATTTAGAAAACATTTTTTGGCATTAGGTACTCTTAGTTATCATACGTTAAAACGGATGCGATATTATTCATATTATGGGAGTTGTTGCAATTTTTCTGTTTTTCAAAAAAGCTTCCCCATTTCGACCCAATTGTTCGGATTTTTCCCATAACTACTCGACCGAGAATTTCCATTACCGTATTTTATTTATTATTTTGGACATGACTTGTCCAAAAATATGGCATTTATCGGGCCCATGAAAATGTGATTATATATATGTGTATGTATATGTGTATGTATGTTTATATATATATATATATATATATATATATATATATATATATATATATATATATATATATATATATATTTGTGTGTGTGTGTGTGTGTGTGTGTGTGTGTGTGGGATTTTTAGAACATAAAAGAAAACTATAAGAAATTTTTGTCTACAATAGGTAGTTTTTATTTAAAATTTACATAAAAGTGGCATTATTACAAATTTATATGTGTAATAGTATAAAATATTATAAATTACGTTATGATTTCTTAAAATGTTTCTTGTTCAATCCGAATTACAAAGAAACACATCTTCTGAAATTCGTAATGTGTTAGAGATTTGGCAACAGCGCGCGCCATAAGCCGTATACTGCAATCTAAGAGTGGGACGGGCTATAGCAACATAATCCAATATAAAAATTAAGTTAAAAATTGTTAAGTTAACAACCAGACCATTTTTCATGACAAAAGTTTGATTTGAGTTATTTTACAGCCTGCGTGACAAACATTATCTGAAACTTGTTGTAAACTCCTCACCCATCAAAGTGAGGGCCAGTAATTGGCAAATGGCAATAAGGTCCACTCAGCTTCTTTTCACAGACACATACCTGAAGGCTTCCTCAGTACACATGGCTGAGATCACTGAAACACCTTACCTCCACCTTGTGATGCTTCTTAGCAAGTGGTCCTCAGATGTGTGGCTCAAATCATAAATATTCACAGACCAGTGTAATGTTATTATTAAATGATTAACTGCTGGGTAATTTTGAGTGGGGTCAGATGGTTTTAATTTCATCTCTATTTTTGGAACACAAATTCATGTTTTTAAATAAGTAGTGAATAACCCTCTTAAAACGGCCCATTTTGTAATATGTATAGCTTCAGTGTTACACTTGAGTAAAATAGAAAAAATTAACATATTAAATATTATTTTTCGAGTTTCTCAAGGCACATTTAACAAACAGTCTTATAAATATAACTGGTTTACATTTAAATAATATTGAAATTTATTACAAGAATCATCTTATGGTGCAAGAGACACCAATCTGCTAGGACTTTAAGAATTGCCTCGAAAATTTTAAAAAGGATGTTCAGGAAAATATTCTTTTACTTCTCCATGTTGTTATTATATTTCACTGAACAAAAAATACAATATTTCCATAGAAAACAACCATTATAAACTTTTTCAGTAATTAATAACAATGCAATATTCACATTGTACTTAGTTACTTAAATATTGTAATATTTACTCTGTAACAAAAAGCCAGGAAATTGTATACAAAGTGATGTTTTTTACATCTCACTCCAAGGCACCATCACAGATAAAAATTAATTAGCCTCACATACAAAAAAAATAACTGTGTTCAAAAATACATGGCACGCCTGTATTTGCAACAGAAACTGAACTCAAATATGATATATGCCGTGACTGTCAATGGATAAGCAATCACGATGAGCCTTTGTATAACCAGTTTATTTAAATTCCTGTACCTGTCATGTTTCCCTGGCTATTTCCTGATTTTTTTCAGCAATTAGACTTCTCTAAAAGTTCCAGGTTTTTCCTGGTGTTAGACACTGTGTTTAAAGTGAAATATACGTGAAAATATGGAGGGTGGTGGCACAATAGTAAGACACATACTTGCTTTCCAAAATGATTATACAATTTTTTTTTGTAATCTTAAATATTTTATTGCATTCATTAGATCATTTCAGTGTGTTCAGATTTGCACACAGTAATTATATAAGTCATGTTACATAAAAATGCATGTAGATTAAACTAAATTTAACTTAAATTTTGTCATAATATTTTTAGCTCTATGATAAGTGTAAATAGTAAGTAATATCCAAATAAAAAAAGGAGTGATGCTACAATGATAACCATTAGGTTAAAATAAAAAAGGTTGTACATTTACTGGTTGTAACACAAAATAATTATTAAGCAACAAATGTAGAAGAATGAGCAGTCAAGTAGTCTTTTATATGTTCTTTAAGAAACTGGCCAGTTGTAAAGCATTACTTGTATATTTCGAAGCAGCATCTATAGCTTTATTGCTGAGAAAGAAGGTCCATTTTGTTCAAAATTACGATACAAACTAAAATGTTTTTTATTTTTCATATTTTGTTTTGGAAAAGAGTAATTCTTCAGAAAATAGTGAAGTTTTGTGGATAAGAACATAAATAATGACAATATGTGTTAATGTCAGTTGTAAGATTTAATTTTGGACATTACTCTGTAACTTTGTAGTTTCCAATTTAAAATAAAAACTGCATTCAATTTTTAACTTCACTAGAGGAAATACCAATTTGATTTTTTTCAGTTCAACAAGCTTCTAAAACTGTATGTGTTCATTGAAAATTGCTTTGTTAGTGGAAGATCCAAGGAAATAACATTTTAACACAATCAAAAGTATATTGAACATTTAGCGCCAAAAATTAAAAATAGCATTTGGATACATTAGCAATCTTTGAAATGTCTAAAGTGATTACATTAGCAATTTGCATTAAACAATAATTTAGTAATCAGTTTCATATTTTTTATCAGTATATCATATTTCATCCTGTCCCAAATTATCATTTTATTAGGAGTTGTTTGTATACACAAATGTTCTTTACTACTAAGGACTGTAACAATGTAATTGCACGCAAACAATTCAACACTAAAATTACAACATTCCAATTCTTATTCCAGACAGTTCATTAGGTGGTACATCAATGAATTAAAAATTTAATACAAGTTATTAAGAGCTGTGAGTCCCCACAGCAATGTCTAGCATCATTATTAAGTAAACATTCCACAATTTTTTTCTTTCTCGCTTTGCTGACAAACATGATTCTCTGCCACTCAAACTTCAAAATCAGTTAATATGTTTGTCAGTTACATTGGAGGATCTGCATCTTTCTTCAGCACCTGAAAGAAGTACAAAAAAGATTTGTAAAATTTAAGACTAGTGTTTTGAAAAATAATTTGTGCCTGTACATAAAGATAGTATCTAAATATATTCTGTGGGGGCCTAATGCTATCAAAGTACCTATTATCCATATTGAGAATTTTTCATTTATAGTGAAAGTTAAGTAAAGCATGAATAAACATTTTAACATGAATAATAATGTAGGGGATTTAGGACATGTTACAGGAAAGGGATACTCCTTACCACTGAGCCCAATTATATCATGAACATAAAATAGATAGTAAAACAAACTCCCAAACCCTTTTTGCCATCGATTAAATGCTTGTGGTAGTTGCTAAGCAAGTACTTCAATCAGTATGTCATATGTTTTAAGTCCCTATAATCTATACTGATAAAAACACTTCCGGAGCTAAATTAACTGCAATGGAAATGTAATAAATGTCATTTATAATTCATCCTAAAGGTTCATTTCTGAGGTCTCTTTGATGTTAATTTTCTTTGAGTAACATAATCCATGAGAGATGGATTCCAATTAACATCTCGCTTGCAAAGTAGTACCCATATCTTCATAAATTATAATCGTTTGTAAAATGGTGTTACTTGATAAAGTACAATGTCCAATTTTATTAAAGTCTTTTGCAAAATACTTAAGTAAACACTTTGCATCCCAGGCATTTTTACATAAAAATTCCTGAAATCGGTTGAAGGAAGTGCAGTTAAAGCATACAGTTGTGTTAATTTGTTTATATTGAAAGATATAGGAAATACGTCATTTCACGGAAGCGCCCAAATGACCTGAACTTGTTTTTCCCCAATGAAACTACCTGTATCTATAAACGTTGCTGAATATATATTTAAACCACAGTATGTTCACATTTTGTCCAAAGCCTAACAGTTCCTGTGTTTTTGTTGTTGGTGTAGTCCTTAGTTGAAGCCAATTTTTTTTATTTTTTATTTTCAGTATTTAGTAAGTGATACAAAACAAACAAGTAACGTTTATTACATTATTATTACATTACATAGTAAACTGTTGGAAATTCATATTTTCATTTGTGGACGAGATTCATTTCACTACGTTTCGGAACAGAAGTGGAATACTTTGATTAATTGTATTTGGTTTGTTTTTCAAATGCTGAATAATGCTTGCTTATGATCATACTTGTGAATATATTTTATGCCACAGGTGAGTTTAAACTGCTAAAAACAGTATTTTTTCAATTACATGCATGTACTGAATCAGGTTAGAGTGCATTGCTTTGTTCGAAAATAATTTGTTCAGAATTGTGGCTCATGGAATGCATACCATTGGAATAAAATCAGGAAACGGGAAAAAGGGAAAAATTAATTTCCCACCCAACGTTTTGGGAAAGACACGTATCCGGTGTTTCGGGAGAAACTGGAATCCCACCCAGCTGTGATCAGTAGAAGTTAACATGTATGACAGGAACTATTTGTGTACCATTACAAACCATAGAAAAATTATTTTTTTCTGAAGTATTGATTTTAGTTGCAGTTTATATTTTTAGTATGTTCTAACTCGTGGTTTGATAACAAGGAATTACATTACTGTAGTGTGAAAGTATATGGTTGTGCATGAACACAAATTTCAGGCTTTGCTAAAAAAAAAAAAAAATTGTTAAAAATATTTAAACTTAAAATGCATGCAGAAAAGTCTACATCAGCTCACGAGCAAACTGCAGACATCTTGGATCCCCATTGTGAAATTGTTTTTTAAGAACATCTACACTTTTATTATTCTGTTTCTTTTCTTGCTCTGAATTTTCCGTGTGTCTTCCACATTGTATACATATTCAATAACCATTCAGTAAGTCGGCTTCGCCCTCATAAATAATCATGGAACAGTGATGACAATAGGGTGTGGCATTAGAAACTCTTTCATCAAGATTACACTAATACTTTCATTAAAAAATTATTAGGTATGGAATCTTAGTATGTATAAAAGAATTGAGGGATGCATTTAAAAAATGTTATCAGTTATTAATATAAAAATATTTCCACGAATACTATAAAAAAAATTTTCTCGTGAGTGGATGTTCAAAAAAAAATTGGGAGGATTTCCATGATCATTTTAATCAGTAGCCATGAAGTCTCTTGTTTTCCTTACCCTGTTAGTATTTTATTTTAAATAGAGTTTTTGTGTGAATTAACAGTCACAAATTAAAATGTTATGTTGCAGGTCACAAGGTATTGAAAAAATATTCAAGTTGAAGGAAGTTGGTGTAGGCTGTGAGAAGTCTCAATGTATATACCTGGTGCTGGCAGACCTGATCACAATGAAGCGTGTGTGTGATCAGATCTGTGCTGAAATAGCACATGATAGACACAATGTTTATCACTTGATACTGGTCCCATGTAGTCTCTTCAGTATTGAACAGCTGTTGGAGGAAGAAGGGATATACGGAGAGGTCACTGTCCACACATTCTCTTGGGAGATGCATCACATCGACACCAACCTGCTATCCCTGGAACTTCCCTGCTTGTTCAGAATGTTGTTTGCAGATGGTGATTGTTCATTTTTACCAGTAGTTGCCCACTCTTTGTGGTCTCTACAAATGCTCTTTGGAAGATTTCCTTTATTTTTGGCTCATGGCCGCTATGCTGTTCAAGTACAAAGAATGCAAGAACTTCTTTTAGAAGAAAGTAGCAGTGTTGAAAAGTGTGCTTCTGATATTGACTGTGTACTTTTGGTAGACAGGGACATTGATTATGCGTCAGCCTTGCTGACACCAGTCACGTACTCTGCTCTCCTTGACGAGGTGTTTGGCATAACAGGAGGCACCATAGAGTTAGATGAAAGAGTGCTCGGAGCCAACAAGACACTGACGTATAAGCTTAGCAAATATGACGAAGTTTATGATAACATAAAAAACAAGCACTTCTCTGATGTTTATTCGTTCCTTAGTGCTAAAACAAAAGAGCTTCAAGTAGAATTTGAGCGGTCAAGTAAAATGGCTTTGAATGAAATAAAACAATATGTAAGTACTCAGTTGCAAAAAGTGACAGCTTCAAAACGTGCTCTTGCGTATCATATTGGTGCTTGTGAAGTGGTTATTGGTGAAATGGGTCAGTCCTTTGAAAATCTTCATACAGTTGAACAAAACATGCTGGATGGTAGAAATCGAAGAGAGAATATAAACTATGTAGAGGAACATCTAGCAATTGCTGGAAAGATTGCATCATTGAGATTGCTGTGTCTTGCTTCATTAACACAGGATGGACTGCTGCAAGATGAAGCATTATCATTCAAAAGTCAATTTCTGCATGCTTATGGCTATGAGCATTTAGCAACATTTAATAACCTGGAGAAGATGGGTCTTTTCACCCAGCAAGGGAGCGCACTTTCCCTGAGCAGTCTTGCAAGCGACACCGCGGGGAAACTGGCGGATCGTGTTGCTCAGGTAGTGTCGTTACCCAAGAGAAGTGCCTTCCAAGCGGTGTCTAACAAACTCAAACTTTTCCCTAACGTTAATGATAAATACGATCTCAAAAACCCAAAAGACATGGCTTATGTTTTTAGTGGATCATACATTCCTGCAGTGTGCCAGTTGATCCAGATGCTCATAAGGCAAGAACTGTCTGTGGACGAAATTCTCAAACAAATTCCGGGACCATCATCAAAAAGAGGGAGTTTTTTAAATGGGGCAACTGCTCCTCGGACTTATTTGGTTTATTTTATTGGTGGGGTTACATATGCAGAAGTTGCAGCATTCCATTTATTAGAGAAACAAACTGGTACAAAAATCCTTGTGGCTGGTACATCACTTACCAATGGAAATAAATTGATAGAAAGTGCTTTTGGATGAGTGGTTATTTTCAGGATTGACTGTTTGCATTTTGTGGATATGTTTTGTGTGTGTCACGCATACTGAATTTATGGCAGAGCCTAGGCATGTGTGTATCTATGCCTGAATAATGCTAGTCATTGTAGCAAACAATTGGTCTGCAGTTCTTGCCACGATTGTTAAATGTTAATGAGTTCCTATATCCAGCTGATGCTGGCTACAGATAAAGAATATAAAATATTCTCAGGGATTTTTTTTACTTGTTAGACAAGTAGTCTGTTCTGAAGCTGGTCAGCCTGATGAGTTTTGCTTATGCGCTTAAACTTAATTAAATTCTCTGCATAATATTCTGATTTCTTTCTGGTGTTATAACCATATTGTCCATCACTTAGGCAGAGTTTCATATAAGCTTAATTGTAGATGCATTTTGATTGAGCTTCAGCTATTAACGGTTTTTGGCTGCTGGTGGGATTTCACGGTAGAGAATTGTTGCTTTTTTCACAGTACAGAGTTAAATACTTTTAGTTCTTTAGACATGTTAATTTATCTGTAGCTTTGACACACACACATGCTTGAGATTACTCATATATTTGATGATAATATAATTTACACAAATGAGGAGAGTGCGATTGAGTGGTTTAATCAATTTGTAACAACCTAGACTAATGCCCTCCCCCATTGGTTAAATGCTTTAATAATCAATTTAGTTTTGTTGTCCCATCGCGTTCAGTACATTGGTTATATTTGCAGATATCATGTAAATAACATGTTTTTATTTCTTTTGAGAAAGTTTCCTGTGTTTGCTGTATGTTTTATAATCATAATTTACTTTATTTCATGCTTTTTCAAATTATTCTGATGATTTGCTTACTTTATAGTGGATGAGCCCCTTGACCTTATTTTTACCTGTTTGTTTGTAGATTTAGGTTTTTGTGGAATTTAACATATTTTCAAAAGTAGTGTTTGTGTTACTTGCATAGGCGTGCGCACGGTAGGTGCCACAGGTGCCTTGGCACCACCATTAGGGTTAACGTTATTTTGTTTTTTACAAGCAGAAATAATACATACTTACAAAAATCCGTATTATTTCCAAAAAATATGTTTTCCAATCGTGTCGAGTTACAAATATGTGCTCATAACACTATCAGTATATCAATTACCAATCGAACCAACTATACACACGGAAACAAGCCAGTTGCAATTACTTGTGCTCTACACGCGGGCCGCGGCTACGAAACTTCTGAAATGTAAATACTTCTCATAGTTCTCCTCGAATTACATAGAATGCGCGCTCGGTGTCCACTGTTCACTCCACTCGGCAGGCGCACGGAATAATAGCCGCCGTCCGCCAGGGTTTATTTTTAAAAAAAGAGAGAGTTTAGTTAGTTAAATGGATAGGCTTACTCGATGACTTATATGCAGTCGCCGACAAAACATTTTTGTTGTATTTCAAAAGTTAAAACTTTTGCCTACTCTTATTTGTGTATTTTTATTATTTTAATATTTACATATTTAAGGAATGTTACAAAAACTCCCTTGATTTGTTGATTTTAAAACTTAACATTTGAGAATGTTTTTTATAGCATTTATTTGGCGTCTTCAGAAAACATGTAAGTACGGTTTTTCAAAGCCACCAGCATGAATTCCGTGCAAACCATTTGTGCAATTTACTTTATGGCTCAACAAAGCTTAAAACTGTAAATAGTTTAGTAGTTTTCCTGGTGATTATAACGTTCAAAGCCATAATTTGTCATAAAAAATTTTAAAATTTTTACATCTGTGTATTTAATGTTTTTGTTCGGAAACACCTTAAATAGCACCATTTTGCGCTTTCAAATCCAAATTTTTCCGGGGGAGGACCCTCGGACCCCCCCACTTTAGGCTCGGGGTCCGTGAATGACAGGGCTGTTGTGTAATCTGGCACCACCAATACTGAAGTCCTGTGCACGCCTATGGTTACTTGGTTCATAAATGAGAGTATTAATGTAATTTTCTTTCATAATATGCATTCACCATGATTCTTTGTCTGAATGTAAGCTGATGCAATAGTGTGGCCTATTGTGTAAGAAGGAGAATAATTAGAGAAAGACAGAGTTTGTAGTCGTGAGAAAAAAACGTTAGAAGTTGTTGGGCAGCTGTTACCATTTGCCATGATTGGCTGGTAGTTTTTAATTGATCTTTGTTTTGAAAACAGGGAAGAGGTTATGTGTAACTTGTTTGTAAATTTTACATGTACTTTTTTGGTGTTTGCAAGATTGCTGCCTCAATGACTAAATTTTCTTCAAGTATCAATAAAAATATTTTGATATCAGTTTGGTGTCTGAGAGACATTATTTCAGTAACAAATCTACAGCAGTAACTATTTCTTTGGAACTAACTTGATTTTTCAGCGCCCAACTTATTTATACAAGTGTTTATGAATGTCCACTTCAGGCCGAATTTTGAACTAGCCGGGGAGTTCTGGAGTGTGACAAATATTCACCTTTGGTGACCTGGGTTCAAATCCTGGTGGAGAAAAACCCACATTTGCCAGTGGCAAAGCTGGTAAATGTTTTTGTGAGTCGGTGGAATTTGTTTCGTTACTGTTACATTCCCCACCAAATTCATTTACTGCTCCACCTTCACCTCATCCCATGTGAAATAATATTCAGGCTGGCCGGAATGGCAGTTCCATCCATATTGATCCCGTATCATCAAAAATCATGTAGCTTTTCATTTATTTCATTATTTCTTATGTACTGTATTTTATCGCATATTCGTCGCACATTTTATACTAAAATCAGGTTTGAAAAGTAGGGGTGCAACATTTATGCGAGAGAAAATTTTTTTTTAAGTCAAGTTATTCATAAAAATAAAGCCCATTCATGGAAAGTACGTTTATGCAAAAAAAAAAAGAGTGGAGTATACAAGAGCACGCCAAACAATTTATATTAATAAGTAATACAAAAAAACCTTTCTTCAACTTTAAATAGAAAAACAAAATCTATGACCCGAACGCGAGCCACTTGAATGTGTGACAACTAACGCGTAACTATCGTCGTAGTAACACCACGAAAGAGTGCGGGCTATTAAATGTAGTTAACTCGGCACTCGACAAAGAGCGCGCGTTGTATGAATCGGTGAGATATTGATATTAGACTACGTGTGCGCGCTGTATACGGGAAGCAACATAACCAAACATGAATGATGCCAACTAGTTCTGGCTACGTTTTTATAAGCGGTACACCGCTGCGACGCAGACGAACAGATAAAGGTTATAATGTTTAAAAAGTCTTTGAAAGAAAATTTACACATTAGACAACCTCGTGTTTCCGTTAAATAAGTGGTAATGTCCGAATAAATAATTACATCATTTTATACGGAAGAGATACCTACACAAAGCACTCGGAATCTAATAGCGGGACCAAAAACGTCATGCAACGTTTACGCGAGAATTTTTTTATCCAAATTTTGACGCCCTAAAATATGGGTGCGACAATTATGCGCGTGTAATGATTATGTAATAAAACAGAGTAACTTATTTACACAATTAGCTTTATTTTAACGTGCACCATTGGTATTTTCATTCTCTCGTAGAAAAAGTAGGCTGTTAGTCAAGACAAATGCTGTTATTTTAAAAAATTTATAATTCAATCCCAAGGAAAGATAATTTTAAGTTCAGTTACTGTATAGTACATATCACAATTAGATTGTAATGTGCAGTGTAAAATAACTTTGTCCTCGGTTTTAAGTTGTAGTTTTTCTGTTAGCACTGCCCTGGTTTCAGTTTGCAGTGTTGCAAGAAAACCTTAGAATTCAAATTGAAAATTTAGAATGTTAAAAATTTACTACTTATTTTATTAATGTGCTGTGTTTGATAATATTAAATTTATAGGTCCATAGTAATTTTAAAGGGCGACAAAAATTAAAACTATAATTTTTTTACTAAAATCCTTTTAGCAAAGTCAGTTAGGTTAGGTTTTAATTTAATTCAGTGCATCCATTGTATTTTTTTGTAAGTTTGGAAAAAAAGTATTGGAAAAGTAATTTTATACAAAAATAATATGTTACAAAATACAGTAGACTCTCGATTATGTGGGTGCGGGGCGGGTTAGCCATGCCATATTTCTCTTTCATGAATTAATAATGTGACGAACCAACAAACAATATTTTGCCTTTTCCTCAATTGCTATTGGCTTCCTTCATTGCATAATTATTTCCCAAGTGTTCAGCAAACGTTAACATTCTGCATGTCAACAGCAGCTCTGGAGAGAAGAGCCAGAAGCGTTAAGGGCTAGTCTACCTTTGGCCACTAGGATGCGCTAGTGGCAAATGCGCTAATGGCAAATCGGTTTAATAAAGAACAGTGTCTGGAATTACGTTAACTGGTTAAATAAGCTTTCTATAATAGAAAAAAATTAAGTTTATGCTTTTTAAAATCTTATTTTAACTTAAATATATCTCCTATATCAAAAACATTATTTTGTAACTCAGAAATGTTGGTAGTGCCTACTTAGGAAAAAAAAAGTTATGCCCAAGCCCTATTATGTAAACAATACAGTACATGAATTTTCAAATTTAATTTTAGGTCGATTGATCTCTAAATGTTATTCATAAATTATTTAAATGCACTTAAGATGTATTTAGTTATTAGTACTGTAAATTAATTTGAATGTGAGTAGTGTCTTGATCAAAATGGTAGTCAGCAAGCACACTTACCAGTTTGGAAAACAAATTATTTTCATTCAAATACTCTCTTATGGGAAAAAGTATTTGACTAATGCTGTTTTGATTATCACTCAGTTTATTTGAACGAATTAAGGCGTTACTTTTAGGGGCGGGTGTTAACAGTTGTTGTCTAGATAGGATAAAATAAATTATTATTTTTCTACATTGCTTTAACCCTGATTTTTGGTTATCCGTGGACCCCTTGTCAGTCATAAACAAACCCATGCCCGGATAATTGGGAGTCTACTGAACAAAAAAATTGATACACTGTATAAAAAATACATTACAATAAATAAAGAAGTATTTCTTACCTTCTATTTTGTGAATTAGCCACTGGATCTGTAGTGAGCGGGTCAGCAGTATCCACATTAAAAAAAAATAAACGCCACCTGCAATGATCAAGCAGTATTCGAAGTTATATGATAAGTGCATAAATTTATTTTTAGGTGGCAATGAAGGAATCTAATGATCTTTAACTCTTTAATACTCAAGTTTTACTAAGGTAATAAAATAACTTGTTTTAATTTAATGCTCAATGCTGTGCATGTTTATAAATTTACACTTTCAGGAATGACACATTGGCTTCTTTTTTTTTGTTAGTGTACACAAACGTGTACGTGATGAAACTAAGATTTTCCATTTTTAATTACTCAGAACGTTATTCCAGGACTTAATACTAGGGCGCCAGAGGTCATCAAGAATTAACAACAAAATAACACAAAAAAACTTATTTTATTGTTTTAATCATAATGAGAAACCTCGAGTCATGGAAATAATAACCAAACAAACAAATATTAAATAAAGTCTATGGGATGTCGTAGATAACCTGACTCTTGAATAAAATACAAAATAAATAAAGTTCCTGAAATTGTTCACTGAGTAAAAGTTTTGGGGTTTTGCTCCGGCTTGCTCGAGCATGAAACGCCTAACCAAAAGACTTCTGGACTTGTGTACATATAGTTTGTGCTAATGTGAGTAAATTTGCCGTTAATCGCCGAAAGTCAATGTTCAACTAATTTTATGATAATTCAAAGTTTATATAATTATAGTTCGCGTATGTTGACGGTAAAATTTACGCCAATTTTAATATATAGCGATGATGCAGACCATACCTTAACTCGGGATGATTAAAGTCGTTCGTAAAATACTCCGTCACTCACGTGAATTGAATGCGATTCTTCTGCATTCAATTACAGGGCGTCAATTAACATTGCCCAGTATTTTGACGTAATTTCCAGATCAATAACGCCGAAATTAGCATCGCCACGAACGAAATATTCCCAGAGGGAATACACTACCACACGCACTAAATGGCGTCATTTTCCACTCTTTCTCTTCTCTCTTGCCGAAATTAAATTGTTAATTGAAAAGGGCCAATCACGGCCGCGACACGTTAGCGTCCTTTTTAATGAAGCCAATGAAATGTCAATATCAATCAAGCATAGGCTCGTTAAAGCTGTTCCGAACGCCGCGCGATTATTTATTTTAGCAGTTGTCATGACGACACAGCACGAGATGCGCGCGCCGCCATGCGTGGAACAAAACAAAACACTGCCGAAAGTATCGGGAAGCGGTATTAACCTCGAACGTAAAACAATAATAAACAGTTTCAGTTAGTCTGATAATACCGTAGTATTACAGTGCCGCTCCCGACATAAATTTATATTTCACTGTCCAAAAAGTTAAATTCAATTTAGATCGTTAAAACAAATAACTGGAACTGGTTACTTCACAAGTTGGCAACATTGCGATGAAAGTTGAAAAACGTTATTCTCTTGCCAAACGACACTACTCTTCGTAGGCTGGACAGTCGCACTGTTGTTTGTAAACATGATCTGTCTAAATGTTGTGGAGTATCAGTTACCTGATTAGGCGAAGCAAGGATGTAGAAGAAGGCTCACCAATCTCCATACATGGTAAGTGACAGCTGAGCAGAGAGGTCGACTGCGGTGTAAACCACAGTGCTGGGATGGCGGTTCAGCCAACAATACCCTGTTGTAGGCGATCGACGTCGTGAAGACTGCTGGACCAGTGTGCTGTTCATCGATGATCGCATCACCTGATGTCACCAATGACATCACGATGGATGCCGTGGTGTCGTGCTGATGCGGACCCACCGGGTCTGCGGCGTGTTCGCTGGGGTCGTACCAACTGGTAAGAGCTGCTGAGTCAAATGTCCAACACATGACTCTACATGTGCCTTGGACTACTGCTGCTGCTGCTGCTGCTGCTGCTGCTGCTGCAGCTGCATCTACTGCTGCAGACGGTGTCGAAGGGGACCGCAACAAAACTCGTTCAGTTCGTCGGCAATCAGAAGACACACACACGTTAATCACACGTCCTATAACAGTTCTTATCACTTGCGCGATATGAATATACAGCGTCCTGTGATCGTGCCTCATGCTATCACTAACCCCTCTTCTTCTCTTGCTCCCCTAATCTAACATAAATTAAATGACTCGAGATTCCTCAAACTCATAAACTTAATAATTCATAACAACTTAATAATAAATATAAACATTAATTGAACACATAATAACTCTGTTAAATAATAAGGTAATGCATAAATAAACAGTATTTGCAACAATAACATTGCATAGTGTTTTTCAATAACAACAACAGGTTATTGTTTACCTTTATTGTAGGTGATGAATAAATAAAATATATTTTATGGATGTTATCAACATAATATCTTCACCTAGTAAATAATTACATTCAATTTCTTAATTGAGATTTGTCAATAATATTGGGCTTTCAATAACATATTAGCATATTTAATATGCTTCTCACATATCATATGTGAATATTTTCCTTCATCACATGTTATACAATAGCTACACTTATTTACAAGAAGAGACATTATTTGCTTCTCAGCTATGAAATAATGACAATAACCTCAAGATAAATATTATTGATTGAGTGCTAGTGTATAGTGTTTATGTTTTTAAAGCTGTTCATTAAAGACAATCTTTAAAATTCTTTATCTTTCATTTCTTCTTTTCTCAATATAAAGTGGAGTGTTTTTACATCCTATTCATAAGAGTGTGGATGAAGTTGATATCCACTTATAGTTTCGGGTGTCCTGTGGGAACCCAATTAAAGTGCATTATTAACTACTAGACGATGAAGAAGCATAGGTAGGGGCAAGGCAGTAGCCTGGATCAAACTGTAAGTACTCATACCAACAAGTGTGTTCATTTAGTAGGATATTAGTCAACTAATCTTTAGGCCATTAATTATATGTAGTATTTAGTTGTGTGTTGCATTAGTTATACATTGTAATATGTCACATAGTGTTTGTACACATCTTATGCCAAATATTATTTAAAACTCACGTGTATATCCATTGCTAATATGGTCGAACTCGACTAATAGGGTGATAATAACTGTGTCTCAACACAGTAACTGTACACACAGTACATAATATTTGGTATGTCTCTCTAGGACAATGTACCAAACCAACGCTCAGGCAACACATATGCTCCAAGCACAAATATCAGTTGGAATAAAATCATCAACTGACAAACACCCTAATTCTTCGAATATAAATTACCATATCGAAGCAATGAGGTACCTATACACCTGGATTACCTCTATCAACTCATGAGGATATATATATATTTAAATTTCCTTAGTAACATAAACAATACAATGATTTTTTAGCATAACACAAGTAATAATGGTACATATTTGGTGTTCTAATCCACCACAGGTGTTTTGTAAGGCCTAAGCTGACTCAAATTGTAATTCCCTACAATTTTTCCTGTATCAGGGTCCTGTAGAGTGTAGCAGTTACATTTCTCCACAGCTACTACTTTGTAGGGACCTGAGTACAATAAAAATAGTTTCTTCGCTAGATGAGCCCACTTGTTACTAGTTGGTGCTGTACGGCGTAGAACTAAGTCTCCTACAGTGAATTTACTGATCCTGGATGCTGGCTTCCTTTTCTTCCTAAGGTCGGCTTCTCTTGTTAATTTATCTCGTACCAGTTCTCAATTTCTTCCTGAGTTGGCCTCTCCATGTCTTGTTCTGGTTTGTCGCATTCCGGTATTAATTTCGGTGGTAACACCTCCGATCTTACTGAGCATAATTATTTTGATGCTCCTCAATTACAGCTTGAGTGTAGCTGCAATTCGCAGTCTGCTGAGGCTGCGTTCCTGTGCAGTTGGGTGGGATCGGCTGCTGCCGAGCAAAATATCCTCGCTGCATGGGATACGATGTGGTTGGAGGATGGTTGAGTGTAGAGAAACTCGCTGGTGATTGATTCACAGGAGCGGTGTCTGCTACAGGGGGATGCAACATATGCTGTTGCATATTGTTGGGCGGCTGACGGTTAGAGTAACTCCTGTACTCCCACCTGGGTGGCCTTCCATTTGGATCTTCAGGACGGTAATGCTTTCCCCACCACTGGTTTTGGTTGTGGGTGTAGGGTTTCTTCGGCTGGCGGTTTCCTTGATGTTGAGGTTGGAATTCCCTCCTGGTCTTCCACTTCCCTGTCCGGTACTGTTTCGCAGGCTGCCATGACGTGCAGTGGACGTTGGCCTTGCCGCCGTCGTTACCACGCTGCCAGGGTGTGTAGAGTGGTGCTGCCTTCTGATGTGTAGGCTTGAGGTCTTTCTCCACCTCACTATTGTTGTTCCTGGACAGCCGCTCCAGCCGGTCGAAAGCGAGGACCTGTTCGCGGAACTCTGTGATATTGTGGAAGCTGCGCCCTGTCAAATGTACTTGGTACTTGATGGGTAGCTGGGAGGTCACCATCGCCATGAACTCAATATCACCCATCTCTGGTTCGAGGTAGCGCGTCCTCTCGAACATTTGAGACAAGTGTGTCTCCAGAGTTCGGTTCTTCTTGCTATCATACCGCTCGGTATGCAGACGTGCTCTCAATGTTCCCTGTATTTTCACATTCCAAAACTGCTGTTTGAAATGGCTTTTGAATTCTTGGTAGGAAGTGATGGTACTTTGTAATACCTCCCACCAGTAATACGCATGGTCCCTCAGTGCAGTTGCCATGCATTTCAGGCGTTCAGCATCACTTAGCCTGAACATGTCAGCGTATTCCTCGAAACGTCAAAGGAATCTCATTGGATTCTCTCCTTCATGGGCAGAGAACCTAGGCATCGCCTCTGACCATTGGCGTGCCGGGTGGTGCATCACTGCAACGGGATCCAAGGTGGTGTGTGTGTTAGCGGGGTTGGAGCGTGTGATTGGGAGCTCAGGTTGCTCAACTTGCGGTGAATCACAGCTACTGAGGATTTCATTGGCATTGGTGTTCAGGGCTGGGGCCAATGCTACATGCTGACTGGAGGTGCGAGTAAGATTGTCTACCCTCAACTGCAATACCTTCTCTTGTAGCTTGCCTACCTGCTGCTCTATGTCCATTGAAAACTCTGTCTGCCTTTTCACTAATGTGTCCACCTGCTCCCTCATGTCTGTGGTGTGATTGATTACCACATTTTCAATCATGGTCTGGCATGTGGATTGAATTTGTTCCAGGCCACAGCTGTTCTGAGCAGCTTGCTCAGCTAATTGATTTAACCTGTCATTCAGCTGGCTGGTCTGGGTATTTAACTCTGTTGCTAACCTAGTTGTAGTACTACTGCACTGCTGTTGTATTAGCTGCAACTGTGTATCAGTGTAGCTTTCGTGTTCTGCCAACCGCACAGAAATAGCAGCCACACTACTTTTTACTTCACCCATTTCACTTTTAAGGGTGCTATCTATGACTTCCAGTTGTTGTTTAATACTACTATTGAGACTCTCCTCCAATCTAGCACTAGTGCCCTGTAGACTCTCCTCCAATCTAGCATTCTGTTCTTCTAGCCTAGTACTAGTTCCCTGGAGACTCTCCTCTAACTTAGCACTCCTAGCACTTTGTTCCTGAAAACTAGCTTGCTGTTGTTGGTGGTTAGCTTTCACCTCTTGCCACATGCTTTGCAGCATGATGAGCAAGCTAGCACTTGTTTCATTACTAATTGCAGCTGGCAATAAAGGTAAGTGTATGTGTGGTGTGGTGGTAGCTTGGGGTGGTGTCACATCTACTCTAGCCGCTCCAGCATGTGTTACTGGGGTAACAAAATCTGTGTTAGGTACTTGGCTAGGTGATGTGGGAACAGACACATCTACAGTGTGTGTAGACTCCACACTGCTGTCCCTGGAGCTGTCCTGACTGACACGTCTACTCCTTCCCCTAGTTTCCATATTTACTTATAACTTACAACATAAGAACACAATACAAATATGCACACTATCGGCCCCACAGTTCGTGCGCCAGAAAAATGGTTTGTAATTTCTTATTCCCTTCTGTACACAAACGTGTACGTGATGAAACTAAGATTTTCCATTTTTAATTACTCAGAACGTTATTCCAGGACTTAATACTAGGGCGCCAGAGGTCATCAAGAATTAACAACAAAATAACACAAAAAAACTTATTTTATTGTTTTAATCATAATGAGAAACCTCGAGTCATGGAAATAATAACCAAACAAACAAATATTAAATAAAGTCTATGGGATGTCGTAGATAACCTGACTCTTGAATAAAATACAAAATAAATAAAGTTCCTGAAATTGTTCACTGAGTAAAAGTTTTGGGGTTTTGCTCCGGCTTGCTCGAGCATGAAACGCCTAACCAAAAGACTTCTGGACTTGTGTACATATAGTTTGTGCTAATGTGAGTAAATTTGCCGTTAATCGCCGAAAGTCAATGTTCAACTAATTTTATGATAATTCAAACTTTATATAATTATAGTTCGCGTATGTTGACGGTAAAATTTACGCCAATTTTAATATATAGCGATGATGCAGACCATACCTTAACTCGGGATGATTAAAGTCGTTCGTAAAATACTCCGTCACTCACGTGAATTGAATGCGATTCTTCTGCATTCAATTACAGGGCGTCAATTAACATTGCCCAGTATTTTGACGTAATTTCCAGATCAATAACGCCGAAATTAGCATCGCCACGAACGAAATATTCCCAGAGGGAATACACTACCACACGCACTAAATGGCGTCATTTTCCACTCTTTCTCTTCTCTCTTGCCGAAATTAAATTGTTAATTGAAAAGGGCCAATCACGGCCGCGACACGTTAGCGTCCTTTTTAATGAAGCCAATGAAATGTCAATATCAATCAAGCATAGGCTCGTTAAAGCTGTTCCGAACGCCGCGCGATTATTTATTTTAGCAGTTGTCATGACGACACAGCACGAGATGCGCGCGCCGCCATGCGTGGAACAAAACAAAACACTGCCGAAAGTATCGGGAAGCGGTATTAACCTCGAACGTAAAACAATAATAAACAGTTTCAGTTAGTCTGATAATACCGTAGTATTACATTAGATTTGTTGAAAGCAAGGGAATTGTTAAGACGGTTTTGTTTTCGAAAGAAATACAAATGCAATGTGTTTATTAGTTATCAGTCTGTTGCTGTAAAATGTTTTTTTTTGTGCGCTTGTGCTATGCGGTTTAAATATATTCCGCGACATTGTCGCTAGGGGGGTGTAGATCAGTATATTCTTGCTGAATTGCAATAAGCCTACGTAGATTCTACTGGTCTTTTAATGAAAGTAATTGGCAGCTAAAATAATAAATCAAAGAAGCCATCTGACAGCCATTTGCTTTAAAAAATGTTTCTTAACCACCACACTATTTTGTGCCTTAGTCATAACAATGACTGACTGACTGTACTGTACCTACAGCATTTAAACAGCTATATGTATTGATAAAAACTCAGTGAAGACATATTATTTAGTTATGTTTAATCATTTCTTTATCATTTGAATGCTTATTACATCATAATAAACCATAGAAAGTGAAGCACACAAAAAAACTATTATAGATATATAGTAAGAAAAGGAATAAGTACATTCTAAAATGGTTTTAAGAATTTTTAAAAATTATGAGAATATTCTGAATACAGCAGTCTTTGAAAAGAACTGTTATCACCATTTTGAGATGACAGAAACTGCTTAGTACTTCAAAAATTATATATATTTATATACATACATTTGAGCTTCCTAAAAATTACAGCTTACAATAATGTTTGACACTAAACATGTTACTTTAAATATGTTCTACCTATAAAAAAAATTTGCCATTTACTCTGTATTTGGGCCCAAGTTTGGTATAGTGGTATGGAAATTGAGTGATTTGCTGATTAATAAATTTTTTATCTAAATACAATGTTATGTATGTTATAAATACAACTTACAGGGGTTATTCTAGGACTGATGGAGCACTCTTTTAAATTGTGTATTCATGTATAGGTGGCAGTCTTTTTAAATTAGGAAATATAAACTGCTGCATGGAGAAATGATTGAGAATGGATTTTAATATAAATATGGGAAATCTCCAGCATTGCTTTTCTTTCAGCAAAAAAAAGTTTTTCAATGTACATGCTAGCACATTATACTTTTATACCTTTCACATATACACTTATGACTTCGTATCATTTTCTCCAAATTGTCATTTATTGAAAAATTTTACTTCAGTGTGTTTACATGATTGTTTCTTACACACCAACAATCTCTCTCCAAGACTTGATTCTACTTCTGGTTTTTTTTTAAACACAACTGTTGTAATTGATTGCATAAAAACACATTTAAGTTTCAATTGTAAACTTAAGATTCTTCCACTGCATTTCATTCTCTCTGTGCCATTTAAAGTGGTTTATGTTTTATATATTCCCGTGAAACTTGGAAGAGATTTAGTTGTGACAGTGTTTTGAGAATTTGAATCTTAAGGTTAATTTTGTGTTTCACAATGTTGGATATGAAGAACATAGTTGTAACTTTTAGCACTTAGAAAGCAAGCAATGTTCAAGTTTTATAGAGATTATTTTTTTTCATATTTGTTTTACATAAACATGAAAGGTATAGTTTCTAAATGACACACAGGTGTAAATTTATGGCTTCTAACACTGCCTGGAAATATATATGCAAGCATTCAAAAACTGAAAAACACATTTTAGTTGAGCATAATTTGACTTTAAAGCGGGACCATTTTCCAGATAAGGAAATCATAATGAAGTATAACAATGCAAGGAATAAACCAGTTTTCAGGATGAATGTAAGTGAAAAATCACAAATTTGTTTTTTAGAGTTTTTAAATATTTTTTTATTTTTTATTTATTTCTACACACACTAATAGTTAAGGTGATACTAAACCCTAATCAGTAGTGATCACTTTGATGGTATTTTATGTATATATTACTAATTAAAGTAGAAACATGGTAAAGTAGTTTGTCCTAAAGTTGTTTGACCAAATGTCGTTTGTCCTAAAGTCGTTTGCCCTTAAAGCATTTGTCCTAAATTCGTTTATTTTGAAGTTGTTTGTTCTAAACTTTTTTTTGACCTTAATATTGTTTGTCCTAAAGTCGTTTATTCTAAAACTCGGTGCAAAAATTTGTCGATTCTATACCTACAGTCGTTTGTTCTAAACTTGTTTTGCCCTAATGTCGTTTGTCCTAATTCTTATCTTAGGGTAAACGACTTCAGGACCAGCGACCCACCCCCCAAGTACCCCGAGTACGCGGTGTTGCGGTGTTGCAGGGGAATCCTTTTCACGGACGAGAGAGCCAAACGTCCGATCGTGCATATTCGGTTTTTTTTTTTTTGTTCATTGTAAATAAATATGACTGTGTTGATAAGAGGATACTAATGGTCAATTAGGTTAAGTTAGCTACATTATAAATACTTTAAAACATTGTGGACGGTTGAATTGGTTAGGATGGCTACATAAAAGATACGGGTAAAAAAAAGCATGAACTTCGGGGAACTTCGGGTTTTGGCTCTCTCGTCTGTGAAGAGGCGGCTTCCCGCGTTGTAGCGGGCACGGAGGTGGCAACACTGGCGCACGGCGAAGCGCGACTACGCGGGGCAGGTGTGGTAAGTGGCGCGCGCCAGAGCCCGCAGTCTGAGCGAGCGAGCGCCATGGAGCGGTGGTCCGGCCGCGTTGCCGTGGTTACCGGCGCCAGCGCCGGCATAGGAGCAGCCATAGCCCAGCTGCTGGTGAAGCGAGGCTTGCGAGTGGTGGGCCTGGCGCGCAGGGCTGACAACATACAGGTCAGTCCGCGCCTTGCTGCTTACCTACTACCCAGGGGCGCAACAACTAAATTTCCAAAGGGGGGGGGGGGCAATATACCTTTTTATAAAGAATCATCGATCCCCCCTATTGAAGCGGGGGGTCCCGGGGTCCTCCCCCGGGAAAATTTGTATTTCAAGGTGGAAAATGGTGCTATTTAAGCAGTTTTATTATCTAAAAATTGATTACACAGCACTTTATTTGCCCCGTTTGCCTCCACTTCAAGGTTTCAGAGGGGGGGGGGGGGGGGGGGGGGGGCAAAATACCCTTGCCCCCCCCCCCCCCCTGTTGTTGCGCCTCTGCTACTACCTACAGTCTTTAATTGTTATATGTATTAAATTATAGGCTATTTAACATTTTGACGTGATTGATAACGTCTTGTAAATCGATGAACGCCGGCTGCACGCACGAAAAAATTGTCACTTTCCGCCTGAGCCGAGCGTGCAAGAACCGGCCAACCACCGCGCGAGAAAATTTTCTATGATATCAAACAGGTTAAGGCGGGCTTTTTAACTAATTGTTCGTGATTATATTTAAACAAAATTATTTAAATTAAATTTGCAAAAACGGTAAATAATATTTGAAAATTAAAAAGTATGCAATTTTTCGTCAATGTTTTCTTATGACGTTATCACGTAAAATTATCGTCCGTAAACCGACTTTACAGACAATCCCCTTTTTTATCATGAGGTATGATATTTGGTATGAAGGTGCGATCATAAATTTACCAAAGGTTTTTTTTTCTACAAAAAATTTAATGGTTTTTTATAGCATGTGCTATTATATATGGTACAAATGAAAGGGCATGGGGTACAGGACTTACCTACGTCATAATATTATAAATATATATATTTTTAATACTTTAAAAATTTATCATACCATATGTTATTACATTCGGCACGAATGAAGAAAGGGCTTATGTCTAAGACGTACAAATTTCATATGTTTATAGTTATATTAACAATTAATTTTAAAAAGTTGTAAAATATTTTAAAATCAGTTATTGTATATATTAAGGATAAATATAGGGGCCTAGTCTAAAGGTAGGTACGCCTTTGTCATAATAACATAAAATGTTACGATCTATGCATAGGCGTGCCTACAGGGGGGGGGGGGGGGGGTTGCCAGGTGGTCCATGCCCCCCCCCCCCCCCTAATGTAATCACTCAGATCGACATTTTCTCTAATGCGTTAGTAAATATTCGTATATTCCTGGCACTGTGACACTCAAAACTGTTTTTCAGTGTTGCAGCGTGCTAATTAACAATATTTTTAAACATTTTATCGTTCTGGAAATACAGCCGCCTTAGTTTATTTAAAACACGAGGTCCCTTAAAATGGCCAAGCAAAAAAAAATTTAAGAGGTTTGTTAAAGTTCTGTTGTCTGAATTGCTGTGTTTGCATTCACTAAAAAGTTCATTTCAAGGTAGATCTGGACCAAGCTATTGGAAAATTCGAGAGGGAAAAATGTGTAAGTATCCTTTAAACATTGTCTATAGAAAAAAAAACATATTTTCAAGTTTGTTAAAATTATACGGATATAAATATTAACTAGTAAACATATCTCGTTGATACTGCACAAAAATATAAACACGGCAATGAGTGAATGTATTTAGGCTATTTAACATTCTAAATTCAGCTTCTGATTTAATAATTTAGAAGCCCCCCCCTCCCCCCCCCCCCCCACCCAATGGATATGTCTGGGCACACCTATGGATCTATGTAGGGAGACGTTACGGAGAAAAATGTGGCACCCATTTACGCCACTCCGCGCGGCGGCTCGCGGAATTCTCAAGGTCGTTTAGCGATAGATGACAGCGCCGAGGATTGGCGCTGCGTGACTACGGGGAAGGGGGGGGGGGGATTAGCGACGACCCTGGTAATCCGGCCAGGCACGCGTGGCACCACAGAACAAGGAGGGAAATAAAGAAGTGCGACTCTTACAGTGGAAGCTGAAACCATGTTTCACGCGACATGTGTCGCTATCTGTTGGGCGGGCCCATAACTACCAGCGAGTAGGAGGTCGGAATAGAGATTCTTAATACGTTTTTTTTTGTTAAGTTATCTCCTTGGCGACGCAAAACTAATTTAATCGATGCGAAAATACTTAATGCTGTTTTGCAATAAACCGCCATGTAATAAATATAGTAGTAGGGGGTGCAAATATTCTTTGTATTACACAACACAGAATTAGTGGCTATCTAAATAGAGTGAATTTTCACTGGTTTGTTTGCCTGATAATAGCTTATACATTACTTCTCCTAGTAAATTAATGTAGTTATGTCAGCAATATATGATGAAAACTACCATCTAGCGGACGGGCCCATAACAACTTCAAAAAACTGGGTCTCAGTCTCGGTATTTAGAGTTTCTCCCCCATGGCGTGGCATGCCTTACGTCAGTGGACAGCGCGTGACGCCAGTGGCCTTGAGGGGCAGCCAGCCAGCTCCGAACCTGGCATCGCAGTCTGGTCTCTGGCGTTTCCAACATTCCATTTATAACACTGCTACATTTCATTATGTCATGGCGGCCGAGCGGGTCGAGGCGAATTCTCTAGTTCGTGCGTAATTGGAGTTCTGATGGGTGAGCACGAATTTTATAAAACTAGAAAAAAATTACCAATTAATTACATACTTGCGCAATATTTTCGATGTTTTTGAGACTTCCACGCAGACGCATCGCCGTTTTTTACACATTTCCGTTTCATATTCACGAAATAACTCCAACAAAATGCTGCATTTCGACTATTGTATATATGCACATCATAAATTAGAAACGAATATTTATGGGCAGGGGCGTTCGATATCTTAAGATATCCTTAAAAAAAAAAAATCCTAAAAAATATATCAACCCACCTACACAAGGAAAGAATTTGAAAGAAAACTGCCAAAGAGGTTCTATTCCTTTTCTCCCCCTTTCCATGATATTAAATACTGCGTACACTCGTTATATTATATATATATATATATATATATATATATATATATATATATATATATATATATATAAATATATAAAGTCAAATGAATGCTTTATTTTCATGAACGAAATTATAATTTTTAGTAAGATTCTTACGCATGCATTCGTGAGGGACAATTTAACCATGGGCAGTTTTGCGTCACAGGAGCTGCATGGAGGTTTTAGGTGTGCAGATCTCTCAAAGTTTATAGTCGGTTGCGAACTTAATCAGTACATACAGCCTTGTTGCTCACAAACGTGACTCCCACCAGAGATTTGTACAAACCCGTGACCTCTGCGATCATAGAGATCAACGGCCATAATTTAAATTAGCGGTGGTGAAAGCTAGACTTTTAATTAATTATGACAAATGCAAAACTGTTGATGTTATGGTATATGATATGAACGAGAGGGGACATGACTGCGTTGAAAAATTTTGCAAAGAAAATTAAATGATTTAGGTAAAACTTGGAATACATGTTTTAAAAAAAATTATGTTTGTAAGGAAATGCTGTGTTGGTTATTACAACGGGAAATGGTGCAAGGAGATATTTACTGGGTGAGTTAAAAATATATATATATAAAAAAAACTTGTTTCAGTTGTATATAATTCATATAATTGTCGGTTATGAAACTGGATTTATGGGTGTGGTGTCGTTGCTGCGACCTTGGATGACGTCACGACTTGTCCGCAAATTGGATGTGACTGTCACGCCGCCGTGATAACAAGATTGGATCACCTTGGACCTAGACCTTATGCGCCATATTTTAAACCGCCTTATTGACTTTGATTATATAATTTTTTTTAAAATATTTATATTATAAAACATCACATCATGGACGTCGAAAGTACCTGTGTGAACCTGAGTTCAATTTTTTTTTAATTTAAAAAATGCATATTTAAAAATCCTCTAAAAAATTGTCCTAGGATTATTGAATTATGAAACTCACTTATGTCACACCTTTTGGAGTTTCTGAGTTCGATTCGTGGCAGGTGCTCTTCAAAAAATTTCACAGAGTAACCTTACGCACAATGTCCACCAGCAGACTAAACACCCACCATTGTCTCAAAGGTATATATTATTCCCACCAATGTAACATCATAGCAGCCATATTGGTTGCCATATTGAATACCATATTGGATTTTCTTTTCCTCTGCTTGTGTCGATTGCTATCTTGCTCCACTTGATTTATTCTAGATTACACAGGTTTTATCACCAGTTCGTTCGACGCACCTTGTCGGCCATCTTGAAAATCTTTCATAGCCACACGAAAATCGAAAATATCGAAATTTATTAAAATATTCATAAAATCGGATAATTTATATACCAGGTTACTAATAATTATATGGCACCGTAATGTTGAAAAACAATTGAGTATATGAGTATACTTATGTAGGCGCGTTAGAAGTTATACTTACTTGGCGTAAAAAAATCTTAACTTTAATTTTGCATGAAAATAATTAACAGAAATTTAAAAATGAAGTATGCAAGTGTGCAAGTCTGCTGCGTCATTTCTAATTCTCCCTGCCGTCTCCTCCTGATTCCCCACCACGTATCTAGCTATTCCCCTCGTGCGATCGGAATTTCCGTAACGCTCGGAAATTGTACTCTTCAGCAAAGGAGTTTCGCTTCAAATTATTCTTTGAAACTAGGGAAGCACACGCAAGTGTTGCTTCAACTTGCGAGCCCGAGTGCTCGGGCTGTTGGGCCAGACGGGGTCCCAGTTGCGAGCGACCCCGGCTTGTACCGGCCGCGACAATGAAGGCTGTTAGCACCAGTGAAGTCGGAGCACACACGGCCGTCGAGGTCGGTCGTGTTGCGTGCGAGCGTGGTTGCCGCGGCCTGGTTGCCAACCCCAACCAGCACTGCAAGTGTGTGAACCTTCCTCCTCGAGGATTCTCATTTCCTGATCTGCCCTAAAGCTGCGAGTCAATGAGACATGCAAATAATTCAGTAATGTTGTGCCATTTGAGTTTGTCGACGAGCTTTAATGGTCTTCACTTTCCCCGCTTATGGGTCAGATAAATCAATTATTCCTTCAACACATCTGCAGTACAGTATTGCCTCCGATAAATTGTCTTTGAGGCGTATAAAGTGTATTCAAACGTGACTTGTATTCCCTTCCATATAAAATTAATAGCAAAAATGTTTGATGGGACCGCTCAAAAAATACAATTATGTACTTGTTGGCTCTTACGAAATTAATGACATTGCAAATTACATCTATAAAAAGTTACAGCCAAATGTACACATTCAACTACGTGGAAATCCAAACATACAAAAAAAAAGCATTCGAACATGTAGAGAAAAAGTAGACTTCACGAAACCAGGGACCATAGGTACGATGCTTGGATTCGAACCAAAGGTGAACACTGCAGGAAAAGCATACGAATCTACGCGAGCAGTAAACATTACACCTGTCAATGTTATATGAATAAACTGCAATTTAGCAAATGGAATGTGTATCAACCGAAGACTAAAAAAAACATGCTACACGAGTATTTTAATGAGTACATAAAGACCATACAAACCCTGATAGTTAATGGAAGGTAGAACTTATGTGCATGGGACTGATAATGGTGCCCGCAAGGAACAAACAGCAGAAACATAGATACTGTTATCCAAGATGGCAACTTCCAGCAGAATAAAAAAAAACAATATGGTGGCTGTGATGTCATCCAAGATGGCGACATCCAGCAGACGAAAACCAGATAGCGGCCATGATGCCAAAATCGAAAAAAAGTGGCTGTGACATCTTCCAAGATGGCTAACTCAAGAAGACGAAAACCAGATGCAGACATGTCAGAATCGGAAAAAAAGGTGGTGACATCATCCAGGAATGCACCCTCCAGCAGACATTAACAAGATGGCTGCCATGATGTCATAATCCAAAATGGTGGAAGGTTTTACAATGACCAAAACTGCAACGATCGTGAGTGAGACACTCGATATCAAGATGGGGACATATAATCCAAGATGGCAGATTCAAGATGACTGCCGGAATCAATATCAAGGTCAAACTTCATGGTCAAAGTCATCCAAGATGGACACTATGACATCAGATGGTGGTCGATCACTGACCCCACCTCACACCTCACCCAGGAACCGGGGGTCGGACCAGATAAGGTACACTACTGACTATGAAGAAGAGCCAAAGAGATCTTGCCTACATCCAAGTGTCACGTCTCAGTGCCTCCATCGGCGTTCTGGGAAATTGCCGCCTGAGTAACGTCGCAAACTGTGTGGTGGTAAATAGAAGGGAGACTCGCACTTGTTACCACTCTTCCGTGACGTGACGTCGTATCCTTGTTGACAATGCTGGGAAGGTCTTTTATTGTAGTCCATGGCCGATTCTTTGCCGAGTGCCCCTAATTAGAATCTTGCATTTCCTTCTATAAGTACCTGGCTGTCCATGAGACACTTAAACTATAATAATTCATACCTATTAATAATAAATTGCACTCGTGGTACATACCACTTTAGCCGCAGTATCTACAGGAAGAAGTGACAGGAATTTCCAGGCTCATGTTCGGAAGATGTACGGAAACAGGCCAGTGTGGTATACACAACCGCTGACTTCAGATGTGTATCACAATGAAATGAAAAGAAATTAATTGAGCTTGACGTTTCGTCAACATCGGAATCATTAGAGACGATGAGAAGGGGATGAGATATGATTATGATGGAGCATTGATGGAATGACTAGGTGGGGGAAACTTAAGTACCCCGAGAAACTCAATCGGCCATGATGGCGACAAGTTTCCCACTTGCGAAAAATCCAGGTGCACACAAAGACATTCAAAATGGACATCTGTTCACTGTTCTTCCAATCAACAGAAAACAGACTCGCCTGTTGAAGTTATTAGGTATATCTCAATATTTTACAACATTAGAAATTTCCATGTGTGTCATTCTTTTTCCGCAGCAATAGCTAGATATTCATCGTCATGACATGAGTACCATTAATATAATATTGACCTGATGACTATCATCCACACCATCACCAACATCATCAGCATTGGAAACCGACTACCAAATAATCAGATTTAAAATATAATTTTTTTTAATAAGACAATGCTCTACAATTAAGGTTAGCGAGACATTTATAACCCTCCTGAAATGTAATAAATTAAAACGTGTACTCCGGTGGGTGCAATAATCATCCGACTCAAGATCACTTTCTATCTTATCTTATCAGATTGTAGCTAACCTAAGTTGATAGTTGCTTCCTCTCATTAATCATACAATTCAAAGTTAACACACAGGGTGTAACTAATAAACGTCCAAAAACTTTAATCTCATTGAGTTATTGAATGCACAACCAACAGTAAAAAGAAAATTCCAAAGCTTTAGGCAAGTGCGATTACAGTGTGAAATCATTTAAAATAAATATCTTAGCAACACACTCATTTCGTTAAGTTTTTAAGTTAGAAGCCTTTTACTGTTATTCCCATACCCAAGCGCAGCCCAATAGGATTTATTAAGGTATGTAACAAGTTATGGGCATCAACAATAGGAACATATATTCTTCGAAAAAAGGTTCTTACTGCATGGAGTTTCTTCGATTACTAATACCACCTAGGTGTGTGTGTGTGTGTGTGCGTGCGTGTGTATATATATATACACACAAATGCAAGGGCGCAACAACAGGGGGGGGGGAAGGGTATTTTGCCCCCCCCCCCCCCCTCTGAAACCTGGAAGTGGGGGCAAAGAAAGTGCTGTGTAATTAGTTTTTAGGTAATAAAACTGCTTAAATAGCACCATTTTCCACCTTGAAATACAAATTTTCCCGGGGGAGGACCCCCGGACCCCCCGCTTCAATAGGGGGGATCGATGATTCTTTATAAAAAGGTATATTGCCCCCCCTTTGGAAATTTAGTTGTTGCGCCGCTGCACAAATGCCTACCCCAACCACCATTGTGACATCATCTCATTTTGTCGCCATATTGTCTTTTGTGTTAGTGTGTGCTAGTGTTGCATGGCACTTCAGTGACAATTATTCTCTAGATCACACTAGTGTCGGCCATCATTTTGTCTGCCATATTGGCAGATATCTTGTTGAGGCCAACTAAAAAATAAATAAAAACAGAAAAAATACAGAAATGCAAAAATAAAAGTTTACCAAAAATCGCATGTAATCAGAAAAAATTAATTTACCAAGCTGTTTTCCCCAACCTTCACTTCTTACAAATAGTTATTATTTACAAAATAAGTACGTGTCGACGAAATAATTCCAAAAATAAATTTCGATCATTTTAAAATATGTATGTGTTTATAAAATATTTTTAGTACATAACTAATATATTAAAATGTATGTATATATATATATATGTGTTATATATAGGCTATATATACATGGGAATTCTGGCGCAGGCTTCCGGCTGGGCAGCAGGGAGCGGGTTAATGACAGGCCGCCATCTTTGATTTTTAGAGATTATTTTCTCAAAATTCTATAGACTACTTAAAAAATCCTCAAAAAATATCACAAAAAAAACTTAATTCGAGGTAAAAATTCCCTTGTGAAATTCAATTTTCCCGTTTTAATCCTAAAATAATCTGGTGGCATGAAAAGTCATAAAATCTGCTTAAAACACTCCTTAATTTTTTTAAATTTAAGTCACTAATTCTGGATCTTGTACGTTGACCCTCTTCGAATGTAATTTGACACCACGATTCCATTTTTACATAATATTTATTTTATTAAAAAATACTTAAAAATTATAAAATGTGTTTAATAATAAAGAATGTACGCTATAAAGTACGCAGTCCTCGGTTCGATCCCGACAAGAGTAATTTAATAAAATATTAATAAAATATAATAAATTCAGAAAAATGTTATTAAAATACTTAAATGAAAACCGCACTTCAGTCATACATTTGACGACAGTCGTCGTGCCCTCATAGACTTAGAGGCCGTTTCTGCCCACCGCCGGGTACCTGAGGGGGGCTATTTCCCCCTAACCCCTCTGTGCAGTGCAGTGAGTGCTCCGTGCTAGGGACGCACCTGCGTGCGCCCTAACTTCGCTGCTGGACCGCTCAAGGACGGACATCTTTGTATAATTATTTGTAAAAACTTAACTTATAATTGTGTATTCAAATAGGGTAGTTATGTGTTTTGTTTGAATCGTGTAGCTTTGTACAGGGGCCGCGCCTGGCCCGCAGTGGACACGCGACCCTCCGTGCCGCTTTCCCCCCTTCCCCCCCCCCCCCTCCCCCACACTCGCGCGGTGCTGCGGCCGCGCGGGGCGGGGAGCAGTGTTGCCAGACGTACGAGAATTCTCGTATTTGTACGAGAATTTAGAACCTGTGTACGTTGTACGAGGTAAAGTTGGATCTCGTACGCTTTTGTACGAGAATTTTGAAGATCACTATTACCTTAAAGCTATTCAAAGCTATTACTGTTGGTTTTTTTTTACCCGGGTTCTAGTAAGACATATTAGTTTTATTGTATCGTTTTCTCAAAACAAGTGAATAACATTTCTTTTGTAACTTAATACCATTAAGTGAAGTTCCTGCCCGACAGCGTTGACTTGTGCCAACCTCTATTTATCTAGCACAGGAAATGATGACTCAGAGTCAGAATAATGTTAAATTCACAACCCCTAACTCACAATTTAGAGAATTTTTGTATGTTAAATTAACGAAAATTAAAAAAAAAAACTGGCTTTTTTTTACGAAAAAATAATGCAAAAAGAGTGAATAGCAGGAATAATTGTATTGTTGTGAAAATCGTTGTTAATAATGTTTTAATTATGTAATCATAGGATTGTGAAAATTGTTTAGTTTAGATTTGTTAGGCTTGTAACTCAAATATAAAAATATTTTAGAAACACATTTAAACTTTTGCTTATACAATACCATTGTGTACGAGATTTTTTGTGTGTCGTACGAGAATTTTCGCTCCTTGGTACGAGACATTGACATTTACAATCTGGCAACACTGGCGGGGAGTCGTCAGTCGCCGCTTGGCTGCCGTCAAGGGATGTCCTGTGTCGCTGCGCTCCGCGAGTCCGTAGGCCCTCTGCCACGCGCGTTGCTAGCATCGCTACCGTCGTTTCGGTTAGCTCCCACGTTCGACATCTTCAGTTGCGGAGTAGTGCACCTTCGTGGTTGACCTGCAATTTGCGTTCGTTCACGGCGCGGCGGGGGACGTGTCCCGTAACATCGTTGTGGGTCAGGCGCGCTCAGGGAAAAGGACTAAATAAAACATCTTGTAGACTAACAGCGGACGTTTCCTGGTTCGATCTCCACTCCCATACGCCTGCTCGGTTCATCACCTACCCCTCTACCCAGCTCCCGGTCCCGGCCACAGTAGGCACGAACCCCCACCTCTCACTGAGTTAGTCGGCAACAATAATTCCAACCTAAATTCAAAGTCGCACGTCGGGGATCGGGAAGGAGCCACGGCCTGGGGACGACACATTTTCGAAGTCCTTCTTTCGATTCCCGGGGAATGTATTTTTAAAATGAACACAACAGCCTTTTACATATCAATTCTACTAAACCGACTGAATATTACCAAGGCATATATTACTCTCAATTAATAGAACATCATAGTGACCATTTGGATTCCACCATCTTGGTTTGGTTTTGGCCTGCTAAAAAGTGCACGCATTATCTAGGTTCCTTTTTTACCTACTAAAGTTCAGTAATATCAATCACAAGATCGTCAGCTGTCATATCATCCGCCATCTTGTCAGCCATATTGGCCGCCATATTGGAATTTCAAAATTATAGTCCAAAAAATCGATAGTAATTTCAAAACTCATTAAATATATACCTATTAATATATTAAATAGGCCTAACTCAATCAATTTACGTTCTCGGTTCTATCACTGGTCCATGTATAAAATACTTAAAACTTTTTAGTGTGTACATTTAAAGGCCCACGTTTAATTCTTCATAAGATTACAAGAAATAAAGCAAACATTTTTACAAACCTTATTTATTGCGTAAATTCGAATCTACTACATGTATGCATGCCAAATTAAGCAGTCTATTTAACATCTACTTCTGTAATGGATCTAAATGGTAATTCTCAGCTTCAGTTTGTCCACCGAAGTCAGCGTACGGCCAGGTCCTTTTCCTATGTAGCCTTTTTCTTCTTGACAGTTTCTTAATACCTTGTATTGCAGACTGCTCTGCATTGTCAGAATTGTAAATGGCAGTATTCATCGTCGTGAAAGTGCACTGATTCACTTGGTTCTCATGCGGCTCAGGTTTACCATATACGTAGTTCAATCATAAATTATATTTTAAAACTCAGTGCGTTGTTACTTTGTCTAAAGCTGATTTATTATATTCTGTTTGATATCACCAAGCAATTACAAATTTATTTTAATCCACATGTTTTTTTAAATAATAATAGTCTTTCAACGTTCCACAAAATGCGGATACAGCTAAGGTTGAATCTATATTAATTTACATGAAATGCACTGATCACAGTCTTAAGTATAAATTCATTTCCAGGCGTCATCACATTCGGTTGCTGTGCATCTGCTTTACTGCCTATACGCAAGAGAGTCTTCAGGTTAAACTGAGGAGTCGAAATATCTGCATGTAATTCCACAGTAGGTAAAGGACCTCGCCTTTACAGTTATTTATGTGTCTTCTCAAACTGTCAATACGAGTAAACCATTGATGACAGCGAAACTTCATGTAGACAGTAGACCACCATTACCAAAACCACCATAAAACACATTGCCATCACCACCATCACCATCACCATCACCATCACCATCACCATCAACACCATCAACACCATTACCGCCACCATCACAACAATCGCCATCATCACCATCACTACCAATATCACAATCACCACCACTATCGCCATCACCACCACCGTCACCACTATTATCAACACAATCACCATAATTACCACCACCAATATCGCCATCACCACCATTACCAAAACCACCATCGCCATCACCTCCAACATCACAATTACCACCACCATCATTACCACCATCATCACAAATCACCATCATCGCCATCACCGCCATCATTATCACCATCACCACAATCACCAACTCTACCAACATCACCACCATCACCATAACTCTTGCCGATTTTCCCTTCTGCCTGTCAGTAATGTCATGTTGTGTCCCCAGGCGCTGGCAGATAGTCTGAAGGATGCCCCAGGGAAACTGTATGCGGTGAAGGCTGACCTCTCCAAAGAGGAGGACATCATGGTCGCTTTCCAGTGGGTCAAAGACAACCTGGGAGGAGTGGATCTGTTGGTGAACAATGCTGCAGTGGCTCACAACAACAATCTAGCAGGTGAATAGAACGTCAATGTAACGATACAGAATAATCTGTTCTTTAAAAATCCTTCTGTAAGACATCTGACCATTGTAATAGGAACAAATATAACCACTTTCTGTCACCCTCACTGATTACTATCTTTGGAAATGTATAATGAATTACATTCATCACCTCTGCTAAGCTAAAATTTGATCTTAGTCACTCAAATTGTGTGATTCACTAACGACAAAATACTCTCATTTTTTTTTTATATTTTCGGTAGCATTTCTTCAGTTAGAATTTATTATATCTCAGACATTTTTTCAGTGAATCTGGCATAAAACTGTCTTTTGCACTTTGAAGAATTTTATTTTTGGTCATGTATTATTTATTTTTTTGCAAAAATATCAAATAATTTTATTGTAGCTGTTCGCGAACAACTTTTCCTATAATTAACAACATTTTGCGCCATCTGCGATAAAATAATTTTTTACTCTGGCGCTACTATCCAAGTGAAAAGTTTATTCACTTCGCTCATCAGTCTTTGGCATTACGTTTCTTAAATTTACCTTAAGGGCAAACACATGAAACGGCTGCAACACAGCACTTCGAAACCTCTGTAAGCATTGCTAACCGACGTAGTCTCAAAGTAGAAGCACAGTTACTTTCAATAACTCTGATTCCAAACGCCTCCTATCGGAATTAACCTAAATCGAAACATTACACTAAAAATAAAGATCTTAGGCTTTCACGGCCATTGTCTGGAAGTAGCTTGGCTTCTGGGTTGTTGCCGCGTCCAAGGCAACACCGACGGTTCGGTCGACATTGCAGAAGAACTTGTAATAACCTCAGTGGGTAACTCCACCCTGATGGTGGCGACTGCAATGTCGATCGAAACGTCGATGATACATTCGCCTTGGACAAGATACAACCCTGAAGCCAAGCTATTTCGTAGCACGAAAAACTCAATACTAAAATTCCATATAATTCGATGGGGAAAAAAAGGGGGGTTGTCTGTAAAGTCGGTTTACGAACGATAATTTCACATGATAACGTCATAAAACATTGATGAAGAATTGCATACTTTTTAATTTTCAAATATTATTTACAGTTTTTGCAAATTTAATTTAAATAATTTGTTTAAATATAATCAAGGACAATTAGTTAAAAATCCCGCCTTAACGTGTTTGATATTACAGAAGATTTGCTCGCACGGCGGTTGGCCGGTTCTTGCACGCTCGGCTCAGGCGGAACGTGACAATTTTTCGTGCGTGCAGCCGGCGTTCATCGCTTTATAAGACGTTATCACGTCAAAAAAATAATTTTATTTCTCAAAGGGTAACGAAAAGTGTAACCCGAATTTTTATTTCATATTTCAGCGATAAAATTACTGGCGAAAAACACACAACTAGCAGAAGCAACACTCGACAGCTTGTTTGCATCATAAGACACTTGCGTACTTGCATACTTTCCCACTCGCACACTTTCCCACTCGCACACTTTCCCACTCGCACACTTGTTCAATCGCCCACTTGTTCAATCGCATACTTGGCTTACGCGCCTACTTCCTCACTTGAATACCTGTACTTTCGTCTGTACGCTTGTGTACTTGTATATTTGTGTACCCTACAAATTTTCTATTCTCGTATCTGCGAAGTTTCACCCCCACCCCCTTTTTTTTTTTATGTCTCGCGGCTCACTATATCCCAGAATGCCTTAGGTAGTAGGCACCATCTCGAACCAGATGTTTTGCAGTACGCGATAATGTTAGACTGCACAACTGTTTCAAAAGCAACAATGTGTGTATTGTGCTTATTTTTAGTACTGTACGAACTAAACTACAATAAACATTTAAGTGTGAGCACCATTTTACATATTTTATTTTACAGTAACTTCAAAACCTTGCTCCAAACTTGAATAGTTGAGTGGCCATAAGGGTTTGAGTTAATTTGATACATTTTAGATAAAAAAATTGGTTGTCTGTAAAGTCGGTTTACGGACGATAGTTTGACGTGACAACGCCATAACAAAACATTGATGAAATGATTGCATACTTTATGAATAAAATTGAATCATTTTTATTTTAATAATAAAAGAATAAATACTTGAAATTATACTAGTAATCAGATTTTTAAAATGCAAGAATAATTAACCTTTATTGCAGAAATTATTGTTGTAATAAGCAATGAAAACCACATTAACTTATCACCTCACTTTATAAACAGTCGAGTGGAAGAGAGAGAGATGCGGCGCAAGCGTACAATGAGCGTAACGGGACACAGCGTAACGGAACAATGTGCGTAACGGGACACTTTTTCGTGCGTGCAGCCGGCGTTCATCGATTTATTAGACATCACGTCAAAAAGGAACACAAAATTTATTATATCAAATATGTTTAGAGTACTGATAATGTATCATAGAATGTAGCGTTGTAAAGAGCCGCACCTAGCACATTCTTTGTAATGTATTTTGTTGCAGTTAATATATTTTGTTACTGTGTTTTGAGGTTTAGTATATAACGGTTATAAGTAGTATATAATAGGGGCGCCGGGCGCACGGCTTCTGGCTGTGGTGCCGGTGCCGGTGTCCGCCATCTTGGATTGTGACGTCACGGCGGCAAAAATTCCTCAAAATTCCTCAAAAATGACTCAAAATGACTCAAAAATTCCCGTTTTAAGAAAAAATTTCCCGTTTTCGAGGGAAAAATTCCCGTTTCGAGGGAAAATTTCCCGTTTTATTCCTCAAAAATCCCAACGGCTAGAAATGTCCTGATAGAGGCTTAAGCATCCTTAACTCAAGCCTCAGTTAAGCCTCTATCAGGATGTGACCTTGACCTTTGACCTTGACCCCGGCGGCCATCTTGGATCCGCCATTTTGGATGACGTCATTTCGTTTTCTAGAAAATTCCAGCATTGTGTTATCCGCCATATTGAACGATGACGTCACCGTTGCAATTTTCGTTACGGCCGCCATCTTTAACTTTTTTATTTATTATCCGATTTCAATGAAAAAATTTTTAAAATTTATTAAAAAATCCATTTAATAAAATTTTAATGAAAAATATTTAAAAAATATATTTTTACGACACGGAGTTCGGAGTCCTCGGTTCGAACCCGGTGAGGCCAAAAAAATTAAAAATGGCGACCGATCCTCCTCCCGTGGTGACTTTTGGCAGACTGACTCCCACCACTTTTCTTAAAGCATATATATCGTCACCTAGTATGACGTCATGTCCGCCATCTTGTCTTCGATGCTGGAAGCCATCATCATCATTGTATCGTCGACGAGAGTGCGCTGACACCGTGTTAGTTTAGTTCGTATCCGCTAGAGTGCAGTAATCATTTATTATTACTCTGACACCCGCCATCTTGAAATATGGCCGCCATCTTGAAAATCCGTAATTATTTAGCTAGAAATTCGGGAAAAATTCCAAAATTCATTAAATAAATCACTCATTAACTTACATATTGATTCGATCCGCTCCAGTCCTTGGTTCGATCCCTGAATGATGCAAAACATTTAATTTTATATAAAAAATAATAATTTCAATAAACCATGTTCAAAATTCTTAAAGAGACTTTAAATCCTCTACTACCATCATCCTATCAGACACCAAGACCACCATATTGGAAATTCGTAATTGTAATGCTAGAGATTCGGGAAAAAGTTCAAAATTCATTAAATAAATTTGTAATCTATATACTGATTGATTAGATCGACTAAGGTCCTTGGTTCGATCCCTGGCCGATACAAAACAACTTTAATTTTAAAAAAGTACCAGAAAAGTGTAAGGTTCGAGAAATAAAACACCTCAAAGTCTATTACAAACATAATATTTATTACACAATTTCTATCCTACTACAGAATCACTTGCGAAAGCCAACAACAATCTTATAAACATTTAGCCCTGCATAGACGTGCAACGACTACTTCTTAGCTCCAAATGGCTCCCAAAGCTCCAACAGCCTCCAAATGCTTAACACAGCTCCAAATGGCTCCAAATGGCTCCAAATGCTCCAAACGGCTCCAAATGCTCCAAACGGCCTCCAAATGCTTGACAGCCTCCAAAAAAAGGCTCCAAATGCTCCAATAGCCTCCAAATGCTTAACACAGCTCCAAATGGCTCCAAATGCTCCAAACGGCCTCCAAATGCTTGACAGCCTCCAAATGCTTAACACAGCTCTAAATGGCTCCAAATGCTCCAAACGGCCTCCAAATGCTTGACAGCTCCAAATGTCTCCAGCAGCTCCAAATGCTCCAACAGCTCCAAAAAAAGGCTCCAAATGCTCCAACAGCCTCCAAATGCTTAACGGAGCTCCAAATGGCTCCAAATGCTTGACAGCTCCAAATGCATAACACAGCTCCAAATGGCTCCAAATGCTCCAAACGGCCTCCAAATGCTTGACAGCTCCAAATGTCTCCAGCAGCTCCAAATGCTCCAACAGCTCCAAAAAAAAAGGCTCCAAAAGCTCCAACAGCCTCCAAATGCTTAACACAGTTCCAAATGGCTCCAAATGCTCCAAACAGCCTCCAAATGCTTGACAGCTCCAAATGTTTCCAGCAGCTCCAAATGCTCCAAATGCTTGACAGCTCCAAATGCTTCAAAAGGCTCCAAATGCTCCAAATGCTCCAAACGGCCTCCAAATGGCTCCAACAGCTCCAACAGCCTCCAAATGCTTAACACAGCTCTAAATGGCTCCAACAGCTCCAAAAGACTCCAAATGCTTCAAAAGGCTCCAATTGCTCCAAGAGCTCCATCTCCAATTGGTTCCAACTGATTCCTATTACTTTTATCGAACTTGGCATGATTACTAACATGTCTTTATCAGTATACATTTTGACTGGCAGTGGTAACGTTTTTTTACACCTTTAAGTTATAAGTTTTATTTAGAAATCAGATTTCGATAAATGATAGCTTCCATCTGGAAAGAAAATATATTAATTTATCTTCAAGTTTATACACATACATTTAATTTAATCCATTATTGTATGTAGCCAGCTTCCCTCAGTTCTTTGAGTATGAAGGATATTTCTTCAATGTTCGAATAGTTTCCTGCACAAAGCGATCCATGTAGTAGTCGTAGCCTGTTAACCAATATGTTAGGATCTTCCCATGAGGTATAATCAATCTCTTCTGCTGCCTTCATCATCCTTGCATGTTTATAATAAATATTATCTCTGGTGTTTATCGTTTTAACACCAACCACAAGGTCACTTTCGTCATCTTGCCAGTGATTATCACAAGCTTGATCAGGATAATTTATTTTATTATGCCGTTTCCATCGTTTTGGTCTCAAACCACCATCACAGTCTTCGCTCTTGCATGCTTTTGGTGCTTCAGTACAGTACTCAATCATGTCAGCCTCAGATGTGTCACCACAATCTTCAATCATGCCAGCTTCTGATGTGTCACCACAGTCTTCAATCATGTCAGCACCACAAACTTGATCAGGATAATTTATTTTATTACGTCGTTTCCATCGTTTTGGTCTCAGACTGCCATCACAGTCTTCGATCTTGCCTGCTTTAGGTGTTTCAGTACAGTACTCAATCATGTCAGCCTCAGATGTGTCACCACAATCTTCAATCATGCCAGCCTCAGATGATTCATCAAAGTCTTCGACCTTGTAAGCTTCAGGTGGTTCTCCATCTTTCACATTTTCATGGAGACGACTAGATATTGGAGTAAATATATTTTCATTTCTAATGTGGTTACAACTTCCTTCGTTTGTTTTAAATTTTAAATTATTATCTTGATCTAGATCAGTAATTTTAGCATTAGCTTTTTCGCCTTCGTTCCTCTTCCGCGATGTTGTAGCCCAGTCTTCGTTATCTTTATTCATCTTAATTGTACAGGTCTTGTAATGTCTATCCAAGTAATATCTTCTACCAAAGGATTTCTGACACTGACTGCAATGAAATGGTTTTTGACAAGGACCCAAATTACACTCGCTTCTCTCATGTCGTTTAGCATTCTTTCTCAAGGTAAACACCTTGCTACAGTATCTACAGTGATGACGTTTTGATACAGCAACAAATCCCGTTTCAGGATTCATATTAGTTATTGAGACTAATGCCAGATGCAAACTAAGAGTTTTAAATTAGATATATTACTTAAATAGAATTTTTTAATTATTTCATCAGCGAGAATTAATTTATCTCATTCAAAGGTACTTGTTGCAAGTAGTTCTGCTTTTCAACAACAGATGTCGCCACATGTTACTTGCAGGTAAATAATATTTAGTTATTTTATGCGGGATGCGGGATGCTCACTAACGATCGCAAAAGAAGGATGGCTTCGCTAGACTCCAAGGAGAAGGAAGTTCGTCCATCCTGTTAGTGCTTCTTAGATTTCTCAGAGATTATTTGACTGAGTAATGATATTTTTTTAAATTTCCACCTGATAAAAATATTACAAGTGCTGATTTATTGGCAGAATTTCAATAATTAAATGCGACCTTGAATAAAAAATGACATGACTCATTAAGTAAAAAAAATTCTTCATGCAGAGATCAATTCCTCATCAGTAACCAGAAGCACTCGGAGAAAACCATCAGATGTCTAGTCAGGAATAATCAGAAGCACCCAGAGAAAACCATCAAAATATTGTCAAGAATAATCAGGAGCACACGGAGAAAACTACCATAATATTGTCAAGAATAAACGGGAGCACACGGAGAAATCCACCATAATATTGACAAGAATAATCAGGAGCACACGGAGAAAACCACCGCAAGTTTTCTTTGATATCATAAAATTTCAGGAAAAAAATAATACTAAAAATAAATTAATAAAAAATAAAATAAAAAATAAAAAAAATACATAAAATTCTGCTAGCTTGTGAACTTCTCATTGTTGAACAAAGATAGCAGAATTTTATGTTTTTTTTTATTTTATTTTTTTTAATTTTTTATTAATTTATTTTTATTTTTAGTATTATTTTTTTCCTGAAATTTTATGATATCAAAGAAAACTTGCGGTGGTTTTCTCCGTGTGCTCCTGATTATTCTTGTCAATATTATGGTGGATTTCTCCGTGTGCTCCCGTTTATTCTTGACAATATTATGGTAGTTTTCTCCGTGTGCTCCTGATTATTCTTGACAATATTTTGATGGTTTTCTCTGGGTGCTTCTGATTATTCCTGACTAGACATCTGATGGTTTTCTCCGAGTGCTTCTGGTTACTGATGAGGAATTGATCTCTGCATGAAGAATTTTTTTTACTTAATGAGTCATGTCATTTTTTATTCAAGGTCGCATTTAATTATTGAAATTCTGCCAATAAATCAGCACTTGTAATATTTTTATCAGGTGGAAATTTAAAAAAATATCATTACTCAGTCAAATAATCTCTGAGAAATCTAAGAAGCACTAACAGGATGGACGAACTTCCTTCTCCTTGGAGTCTAGCGAAGCCATCCTTCTTTTGCGATCGTTAGTGAGCATCCCGCATCCCGCATAAAATAACTAAATATTATTTACCTGCAAGTAACATGTGGCGACATCTGTTGTTGAAAAGCAGAACTACTTGCAACAAGTACCTTTGAATGAGATAAATTAATTCTCGCTGATGAAATAATTAAAAAATTCTATTTAAGTAATATATCTAATTTAAAACTCTTAGTTTGCATCTGGCATTAGTCTCAATAACTAATATGAATCCTGAAACGGGATTTGTTGCTGTATCAAAACGTCATCACTGTAGATACTGTAGCAAGGTGTTTACCTTGAGAAAGAATGCTAAACGACATGAGAGAAGCGAGTGTAATTTGGGTCCTTGTCAAAAACCATTTCATTGCAGTCAGTGTCAGAAATCCTTTGGTAGAAGATATTACTTGGATAGACATTACAAGACCTGTACAATTAAGATGAATAAAGATAACGAAGACTGGGCTACAACATCGCGGAAGAGGAACGAAGGCGAAAAAGCTAATGCTAAAATTACTGATCTAGATCAAGATAATAATTTAAAATTTAAAACAAACGAAGGAAGTTGTAACCACATTAGAAATGAAAATATATTTACTCCAATATCTAGTCGTCTCCATGAAAATGTGAAAGATGGAGAACCACCTGAAGCTTACAAGGTCGAAGACTTTGATGAATCATCTGAGGCTGGCATGATTGAAGATTGTGGTGACACATCTGAGGCTGACATGATTGAGTACTGTACTGAAACACCTAAAGCAGGCAAGATCGAAGACTGTGATGGCAGTCTGAGACCAAAACGATGGAAACGACGTAATAAAATAAATTATCCTGATCAAGTTTGTGGTGCTGACATGATTGAAGACTGTGGTGACACATCAGAAGCTGGCATGATTGAAGATTGTGGTGACACATCTGAGGCTGACATGATTGAGTACTGTACTGAAGCACCAAAAGCATGCAAGAGCGAAGACTGTGATGGTGGTTTGAGACCAAAACGATGGAAACGGCATAATAAAATAAATTATCCTGATCAAGCTTGTGATAATCACTGGCAAGATGACGAAAGTGACCTTGTGGTTGGTGTTAAAACGATAAACATCAGAGATAATATTTATTATAAACATGCAAGGATGATGAAGGCAGCAGAAGAGATTGATTATACCTCATGGGAAGATCCTAACATATTGGTTAACAGGCTACGACTACTACATGGATCGCTTTGTGCAGGAAACTATTCGAACATTAAAGAAATATTCTTCATACTCAAAGAACTGAGGGAAGCTGGCTACATACAATAATGGATTAAATTAAATGTATGTGTATAAACTTGAAGATAAATTAATATATTTTCTTTCCAGATGGAAGCTATCATTTATCGAAATCTGATTTCTAAATAAAACTTATAACTTAAAGGTGTAAAAAAACGTTACCACTGCCAGTCAAAATGTATACTGATAAAGACATGTTAGTAATCATGCCAAGTTCGATAAAAGTAATAGGAATCAGTTGGAACCAATTGGAGATGGAGCTCTTGGAGCAATTGGAGCCTTTTGAAGCATTTGGAGTCTTTTGGAGCTGTTGGAGCCATTTGGAGGCCGTTTGGAGCATTTGGAGCATTTGGAGCCTTTTGAAGCATTTGGAGCTGTCAAGCATTTGGAGCATTTGGAGCTGCTGGAAACATTTGGAGCTGTCAAGCATTTGGAGGCTGTTTGGAGCATTTGGAGCCATTTGGAACTGTGTTAAGCATTTGGAGGCTGTTGGAGCTTTTGGAGCCTTTTTTTTTTGGAGCTGTTGGAGCATTTGGAGCTGCTGGAGACATTTGGAGCTGTCAAGCATTTGGAGGCCGTTTGGAGCATTTGGAGCCATTTGGAGCTGTGTTATGCATTTGGAGCTGTCAAGCATTTGGAGCCATTTTGAGCTCCGTTAAGCATTTGGAGGCTGTTGGAGCATTTGGAGCCTTTTTTTGGAGCTGTTGGAGCATTTGGAGCTGCTGGAGACATTTGGAGCTGTCAAGCATTTGGAGGCCGTTTGGAGCATTTGGAGCCATTTAGAGCTGTGTTAAGCATTTGGAGGCTGTCAAGCATTTGGAGGCCGTTTGGAGCATTTGGAGCCATTTGGAGCTGTGTTAAGCATTTGGAGGCTATTGGAGCATTTGGAGCCTTTTTTTGGAGGCTGTCAAGCATTTGGAGGCCGTTTGGAGCATTTGGAGCCGTTTGGAGCATTTGGAGCCATTTGGAGCTGTGTTAAGCATTTGGAGGCTGTTGGAGCTTTGGGAGCCATTTGGAGCTAAGAAGTAGTCGTTGCACGTCTATGCAGGGCTAAATGTTTATAAGATTGTTGTTGGCTTTCGCAAGTGATTCTGTAGTAGGATAGAAATTGTGTAATAAATATTATGTTTGTAATAGACTTTGAGGTGTTTTATTTCTCGAACCTTACACTTTTCTGGTACTTTTTTAAAATTAAAGTTGTTTTGTATCGGCCAGGGATCGAACCAAGGACCTTAGTCGATCTAATCAATCAGTATATAGATTACAAATTTATTTAATGAATTTTGAACTTTTTCCCGAATCTCTAGCATTACAATTACGAATTTCCAATATGGTGGTCTTGGTGTCTGATAGGATGATGGTAGTAGAGGATTTAAAGTCTCTTTAAGAATTTTGAACATGGTTTATTGAAATTATTATTTTTTATATAAAATTAAATGTTTTGCATCATTCAGGGATCGAACCAAGGACTGGAGCGGATCGAATCAATATGTAAGTTAATGAGTGATTTATTTAATGAATTTTGGAATTTTTCCCGAATTTCTAGCTAAATAATTACGGATTTTCAAGATGGCGGCCATATTTCAAGATGGCGGGTGTCACAGTAATAATAAATGATTACTGCACTCTAGCGGATACGAACTAAACTAACATGGTGTCAGCGCACTCTCGTCGACGATACAATGATGATGATGGCTTCCAGCATCGAAGACAAGATGGCGGACATGACGTCATACTAGGTGACGATATATATGCTTTAAGAAAAGTGGTGGGAGTCAGTCTGCCAAAAGTCACCACGGGAGGAGGATCGGTCGCCATTTTTAATTTTTTTGGCCTCACCGGGTTCGAACCGAGGACTCCGAACTCCGTGTCGTAAAAATATATTTTTTAAATATTTTTCATTAAAATTTTATTAAATGGATTTTTTAATAAATTTTAAAAATTTTTTCATTGAAATCGGATAATAAATAAAAAAGTTAAAGATGGCAGCCGTAACGAAAATTGCAACGGTGACGTCATCGTCCAATATGGCGGATAACACAATGCCGGAATTTTCTAGAAAACGAAATGACGTCATCCAAAATGGCGGATCCAAGATGGCCGCCGGGGTCAAGGTCAAAGGTCAAGGTCACATCCTGATAGAGGCTTAACTGAGGCTTGAGTTAAGGATGCTTAAGCCTCTATCAGGACATTTCTAGCCGTTGGGATTTTTGAGGAATAAAACGGGAAATTTTCCCTCGAAACGGGAATTTTTCCCTCGAAAACGGGAAATTTTTTCTTAAAACGGGAATTTTTGAGTCATTTTGAGTCATTTTTGAGGAATTTTGAGGAATTTTTGCCGCCGTGACGTCACAATCCAAGATGGCGGACACCGGCACCGGCACCACAGCCAGAAGCCGTGCGCCCGGCGCCCCTATTATATACTACTGTTATATATTAGCATGCAGATATGTTTAAAGTTTCTGTAGACAATTATACCTATCCATGGTTATCTCTATCGGAAGCTGGACGAATTTAAAATTATTTATTTACATATTTTTATAAACGGCATTAAAAGTAAATTTTACCCATTTCAGGAGGTAGCCGATAATAATGTTACCGTATTAGTTATTGTATTTTATTTCATAGTTAGTGTGTCACTGCCAGAATTGGGTAAGACATGTTGCTGAGAAACAATTATTGCCAGAAGTGTAAAAAATAAAATAAAACAGGAATTGGTGGAACCTGCCGAGCGTGGAAACTCAAGGACAAACATAAGTATAATTGAGAAGCAAAGAGAAAAAAAAAAGGATTTAAAAAAAGCAGAGAGAGTAATTCCCCTGAAACACCGTACACGCACCGTTCGGCCTTGAGTTCGGACTGACAGGCTGAAATGAGACAGTCCCGGTTTCTTACCACACATCTGAAGTTTCGTCGTTCTCAGTGCTTTGTAATAGCTTCCAAGTAGAGATAGTAGTTGATAACCGTTCTTTTTTCATCAGCCCTCATTGTTTGCTCATAAGGACGAAATTTGTAATATGCTTACAATAATTGGATTGGCCATCTACTGCCAGCGAGGCGCGGTGGAGACCTAAAAGGGTCACCGGCTTCCGCGACGCGCGGGTAATGAGGTTAGAGCAGTTCCCGGAAACACGTGATTGGCTATTATCGTCGTGACGTGAAGGACTGATGACCATTAGTTTTGGTAAAACTATTGTGTTCGTTTCGTCTTTTTCGTTTTATCGTGTTTTTTGTCTCGTCTCAACTGTTGTGCTGAATTCTTTTGGGTTCATATTTTTTTGCTGTCATCATTTGTGGTTATTTTTTATCGTTCTATTCTTTTTTGGAAAACTATTGTGTTTGTTTCGTCTTTTCGTTTTGTGGTGTTTTGTTTCGTTTCAACCGTTGTGCTGAATTTTTTTGGGTTCAATATTTCTGTGTCGTCTTCATTTGTGGGTTTTTTCGTTCTCTTAGTACATTTTTCTTTGTTTTTCTTTGTTTTGTTGACCATATTCCTGTCACGGAATATTTTGTGGTGTTTATATCCTTGTTGACAACAGCAATTTTTTGCTTAATTTTGTGTTTTTTGTCTTTTTTTTTGGTTTTATTTAATATTTCGTTATTTTTATTTTTTAGTTTTTCTTCAACAGAAAAAGTTTTTAGCAATGGCGTGTGTCCAAAATCTTACATCAAGTCATGCACTCCCATTGCACAAATCTTTCAAAGATAATATTAGCTGACCTCCCGCGCTGGTCCTCTACCGCCTGCCGCCGCCGCAGAGCCAGTAGTGCTTCACAGCGTGTTTTTAGCTGCGTTTCCCTAATGCGATTTCCTTTTTTGACGTGATAACGTCTTATAAATCGATGAACGCCGGCTGCGCGCACGAAAAAATGTCACGTTCCGCCTGAGCCGAGCGTGCAAGAACCGGCCAACCACCGTGCGATAAAATCTTCTATAATATCAAACAGGTTAAGGTGGGCTTTTTAACTAATTGTTCGTGATAATATTTAAACAAATCATTTAAATTAAATTTGCAAAAACTGTAAATAATATTGGACAATTAAAAAGTACGCAATTTTTCATCAATGTTTTCTTATGAGGTTATCACGTAAAATTATCGTCCGTAAACCGACTTTACAAACACCCCCCCCCCCCCCTTTTTTTTTTTTTTTAAGCGATGTCCTGATGACCTAATCTCTTCGACTTAGTCTACCGGCTGTGAAGAAGTTTCACTTAAAAACAGAATTTGCAGGCTTGCATGGCTTTGGTCTGAGTCGGCTTGGCTGGAATGCACAAGCCAAGCAAATTTAGTGACACGGATTGTTAGAGAGAAACAAATGAATCACACGGCATCGCTTCAGGTTGGGGTGTTTGACGGGAAGCCTTTTTTATACAGACGAGAGAGCCAAACCAACCGATCGTGCATCTTCGGTTTTTTTTTTTTTTTTTTGTTCATTGTTACTCATGATAACTAATGGTCAATTAGGTTAGGTTAGCTACATTATAAATACTTTAAAACATTGTGGACGGTTGATTTGGTTAGGATAGCTACATTAAAGATACTGTGAAATCATGTAAACGGTTTCCTAGCCCTGGATAGCTACATTTTAAAAAGTTATTTGCTAAGCAACCATAAAATGATTTTACAATATTTTTAATGTAGCTATACTTAACCTAATATAACAAACCATCCACAATGTTTTAAAGTATTTATAATGTAGCTGACCAATCCTAATCGACCGCAAAATTTGATGCCACACCGGTTTATACAATGAGATAGAACGGGGGGGGGAAAAAGCGGGCATAAACTTCGGGTGTGGCTCTCTCGTGTGTGAGATGAAGGCTTCCCGTGTTTGACGTGTGTGGTGCGTGCAGACGGGAAGACGGAGCAATGGCGGCAGCTGCTCGAAGTAAACCTGCTGGCGCTCAGCATCTGCACGCGAGAGGCCCTGCAGTCCATGAAGGAGAGATCTGTGGACGACGGCCACATCGTGCACATCAACAGGTGCGGACCCGGTTCACCCTGAGACTGTGGCTGTGGCTTGAGCCACGGGTGCCAGCCACTGCGCGACCGTGAAAACCAGTCCCGTCCCGTCCCTCCCTGGGGAAGTCTACGGTTCACTCGTCCTTCTGGACATACCCGAATACTCACGTTGGCAAGCCTTCTTTTCACAGACGAGAGAGCCAAACCCGAAGTTCATGCTCGCTTTTTTTTTTTTTCGTACCACAACAGGTGTATTTATTTTGGGGGAAACCGTTTACATGATTTCACAGTATCTTTAATGTAGCTATCCTAACAAAATCAACCGTCCACAATGTTTTAAAGTATTTATAATGTAGCTAACCTAACCTATTTGACCATTAGTTATCATGAGTTGTATTTTTATTTACAATGAACAAAAAAAAACCGAAGATGCACGATCGGGAGTTTGGCTCTCTCATCTTCATTTGTTGAAAGAAGGCTTGACTACGTGAGTATTCGGGTATGTCCAGAAGGACGAGTGAATCGTAGGCTTCCCACGTCCCAGGCGGGAGGGGAGAAACTTGTGGCTGGAGGAGGGGGGATGTACAGCGTCCACCAGGAGTTAGTGCAACACCCTGGTGCTTTAGTCGGCAGTAGTAGGCAGCGCTACGACAAAGACTAGTGGTTTCTGTACGTTTTCGTTACAAACAGTGGTGCAATTCGGGAAGCCTTCTTTTCACAGACGAGAGAGCCAAAACCCGAAGTTCCCCGAAGTTCATGCTTTTTTCCCCGTATCATTTATGTAGCTATCCTAACCAAATCAACCGTCTACGATGTTTTTAAAGTATTTATAATGTAGCCAACCTAACCTAATTGGCCATTAGTATCCTTTTATCAACACCGCCATATTTATTTACAATGAACAAAAAAAACCGAAGATGCACTATCAGGTGTTTGGCTCTCTCGTCTGTGAAAAGTAGGATTCCCGTGTAATTCCAAGTGAAATGGGAATGTTTTGATTATGTTTCTTAAAGTAACAGCTTTCAATATTAATTAAAGTTAAGGTCTACAACATCAGAGAGGTTTTTTTTACGTCATCGTGTTACGAAGAAAATTATCGTACAATTTTTACCGTGTTTTAAAGAATGTCTTCAAGTAATTATTATATATTAAGCCATGTGTTATTTATTAACGTCTTAAATGAAATGTAAATGTTACCTTACTATTGCCAAATACCTATTACTAATGCATTATTAAAATGTAAATAAAATAATGTTTTAATGTATTTTGCGCATTAGTTAATAATTGTCTTGAAACACAAATGATCCTAAGATTTCATCACATAAAGTGATACTAGATTTTTAAAAACTCAAAAAACTTGAACATCGGCAACTTGCGATTTTTTTTCGAATTATGGGAAAAAAAAACTTTTTCCAACTATTCTACATTATCTGGTATTACCGCCCTACATCATACACGGCGCGATAATGTCCACACACTGTACGATATTTCACTCGGCACACTGCGAATAGGCGGTAGGCGCCTGCGGGCGGGGAGTGTCGTGAGTGGTACATAAAAGGGGCTTCGATTCCAGGGACCAGGACAGGAGCCGAGGAGCCGACCGCCATCTTGGATTGTGACGTCACGGTGGCCATCTTGAATTACTTTGACCTTGACCTTCAAAAATTGCCCAAAAAACTAAAAATTTGCCAAATTTACCCTAAATTCGCCACAATCAGCCAACATTTCCAGTTTTCTTTGACAAAAAATCCGCTACAAATCTCAAAAAATCATAAAAACAAAAATTTCCCTATTTTGAGGAAAATATTCCCGTTTTGAGATAAAATTTCCCAGTTTAATTCTCAAAAATGTGAAATGCTTGAAAAGTCCGCAAAGCGGCTTAAAATCCCCATCTAAAAGCTGCCCTAAGCCGCTGAGGTCATGACCTCGGCCATAAAAATGTCATGGACGCCATTTTGAGTTATGTCGTCACCGTTGCAATTTTCGTTACGGCCGTCATATTGAAAATTCGTAATTATTATCCTATTTTAATGGGAACATTTTTAAAATTAACAAATAATTTAATTAATAAAATTGCAATAAAATAAATCCGCAGTGTAATATTGTCTGCCATATTGGAAATCCGTAATTATTTAGCTATGAATTCGGGGAAAACTTGAAATTTAACAAAAAATTATTTTAATATAATTTTATAATATTTTACTTAAAACACATTTACATCATGGAGTCCTGAGTTCGAACCCGGTAAGGGAAAAAAATTTAAATGGTGACGGATACTTCCTCCATGGAAGCCACCGCACCATAGATCATCAAAACTTCATAAAACCGCTCAGTCCCTATTACAGACTCACTAACCCCGAGTCGGCACTCAAATGATCTGCGTTTGTTCATCTTCCAATTTTTTATATAGCAATATTTAGTAAAAGTAAAATATATTTTATTTAAGGTGTGTTTCGTAAAGAAAATCCTTTCAAAAAATATCCTTTATTATTTTTATGCACGTGAGTGCATTTTTTTACATCTATAAAAAATTAAATTAAATTCAATTTTGATTAGGTTATTTAAGCATCATTTAAAAGACTATTAAGTCTTGAAAACGTATTAAACACCTTGGGTCGTTGCTTCGCTCCTGCGCCTCGCAAGCAAACAAAAAAAAACTTGATTACCTTATACTAATTTATTTTTTGTGTCATGATATAAATAAATTAATAATTTAACTATAGATTAATGCTGCTGATGTTTGTATCAAGTAAATATGTGTTTATTTTGTAATTTTTTTTTAACTTTAAAGGCCATGCTATTTTTCGAAATTGGCGTGAACCAAGAGCACGTTTTCATTTGTTTATAGTTTTTGGTATAACTTTTGTTTGTATTCTAACGTGTTTTATGAAGAAGAAAAATAGGCCTCGTACAAACGGTTTGCAGCTTGCGAAAACAGCGACGAGTGCCTGGTGATTGGCTGGTGTTGCAGCGTGGCGGGACACTCCGTGGTGGACTTCCCAGGCATCGCCTTCTACTCGGCCACCAAGCACGGGGTCACGGCGCTCACAGAAGGCCTCAGGAAGGAGCTGGCGTGCCTGAAGTCTGGCATCAGGGTGACGGTCAGTGTTTCCATGCCATCACTCACCACATTCGGGCCTTTTACATGCACATCACACGTCACAAAGAACGACGACCCAGTGGCGTAGCCAGGATTTCTGTATGGGGGGTGTTAAGAAGCATGGCCCCCCCTGTATTAAAGCGGGGGGTGGGGGTGGTCCTCCTCCGGGAAAATTTGGATTTTAAGGTGTAAAATAGTGCTATTTTAGCAGTTTTCGGTACTTAAATTTAAATATTGTAATGGTAAAAATTTTATTAATTTTAATATGAAATTTGTTTGAGTGATGAATAAGAAATTAATTAAAGATTTGGTGCTAAGGGGAGGGGGGGTTAGAACCCCTAAACCTTCCCCCCCCCCCCCCCCCCCCCGGCTACGCCCCTGCGACGACCCAAAACACAATTTCACCATTTCTCCATTTCGTATTTCTTAAAAAAATATATGAATGTTCCCAAACATTGGTAGTTTTTATGTGTTAATCTGATAAAGAGTATAAGTGATGATCATAATACCATACTTATTTAGTAGTTACTGTGGAATATGTTATAAAGTGTCTGAAACAGTGATGGCCGACTTATATCGACCATATGATCAAGGCAATAGCTTTGAAGGTCTAAAGACAGGCACTGGTGAGGTGCTAAGTGTAGGGTTCGAGGAGTGCAAAGCAAGTCCTTGCGCGGCCGCCATCTTGTATTGGTGACGTCACAGCCGCCATATTAGATATTCTTGACTGGGTTATGTAAACCCTGACCATCTGCCTTCTTAGTTTCCATCATCTTGCATTAAAAATATTCAATAAAGTATTATTAAAAATTACATGTTTCTTAACAATTTAATATAAATGAGAGTTTTGGTTTGATTCCCGAGGTATGCAACTATGAAAAATCACACAGTAAGCTCTCACTTTCACGACACAAAGCAGACTTACCCCACCACTACTATCAAAACCAGGGGCGAATATTCCATGGAACCAAGGGAACCATTGGTTCCCTGCTGCTGACAAATAAATAAAATAAATATATTACTACTTGTCTACTATCGTAAATAATTTAACTTGTATTTTTTGAACAGCTAGCCGTAACACTTTGTGTAGGCGTGTTCGCGCGTAGAACCTCTCCAGCTATAGCTTTATCTCTCTCACGCCTCTCTTTCTCTCTCTGCCTTCCCCGCTCCCACATCTTACCCCCCCCCCCCCCCTCCCCGGATGCTTCGATTGCCTTCTGAGCCTTCATTGGTAGCCGACTCCTTATCGGATCTCTCCCCCTTCGCCTTCGGGTGTTTCCGTGAGCTCTCGGCTTCGGCCGCCGACCTGGGGAACCAAACCAGACAGCTGGTTCCATCGCGTGCCGCTTGGTGTATTCTCTAAAGAAATTGTGTGCTTCGCGTTGCGTAAAATAACTCGCCTGACAGCCTGAAAACAGATTTACTGCGGTAAGAATACGTACTTTATAATACTTCTTACGTCCCAAGTTTTTGGTGAAGAGTATCGTCAAATTCAAAAGTGGCCACATAGCTACAGCATTGCGGTAGGCTTGGCCAAGGGAACCAACAGTCTATTCTGCGGGCCCTGGCCATGGAGGGGAATTCAAGGGGAGTGCGGAGGGACGAAGCTGTCGCAGGGTGCAGTTCAGGAGGGGAAGGAGCGGCAGGAAACAGACGCGCTTGTGACTGCGTGGTAGAAAATTTACTTGTTTCATCTTTTGGTGCTAAAAGTTTCGAACAAAAACGAGTTTTAATTTTGCAAGGTAGACCCACGCCAGACATGTCGTGTATGGTAACAAATGCTAAATCAAGCGGTGTGCAGTGCAAAAGACACTTCAAATCTAATTTTTACAGTTCGCACAAATGGCTTACTGCTTGTAAACAAACTTTAAAACTGTACTGTTGGCCTTGTTTAATATTTACTAATGAGAAAGGAGTTTGGAATAAGAGCGGTTTTAGTGACATGAACAATTTTCATAAAGCAGCTCACAGACATGAACTCTCGCAGACACATTTATCAGCCGTCTGTAAGCTAAAGATGTTTGGATTCAGTCGTGTTGATCTGGATCTAAACGAACAACTCCGCGCTGATGTCAAAAACACAATGAGGCTGTGGACCGAAACAGAGAAGTTTTGAAACGTTTGATTGATGTCACTATGTTTCTCGGGCGACAAGAGCTTGCGTTCCGAGGTCACGATGAAAAAGAATGTTCCTCAAACTGCGGTAATTACATAGAATTAGTGAAATTGTTAAGCAGTTACGATTCAGTATTAGCCTCACATTTGGAAACTTCTAAGGTTTTCACAGGCTTGTCTAGTAACATACAAAATGACATAATAGAAAGTATTGCCGAAGCGATTGTAACGGAAATTAAAACACAAGTTAGTCAGACTCCTTTTGTAGCACTAATCCTTGACGAAACGACTGATGTTGCCAACATGTCGCAGCTTGCATCTGTACTGCGGTATGTAACGAACGAGGGTAACATCGAAGAGAGATTCCTCGGTTTTACAAACGTTAGTTCTAACAGATCAGCAAAAGCACTGGCAGAGCACGTTTTTAAGTTAGTAGATGAGTATAACTGTGGTGAAAAATTGGTATCTCAAACATACGATGGAGCTGCTGTTATGGCTGGTCATCTGAATGGGCTACAAAAATTAGTGAGAGAAAAATATGATAATGCTATATTCATACATTGTTGTGCGCATAGACTCAATCTTGTGCTTTCGCAATCACTCAACAACATTACTGATTGTAAGATATTTTTCAAAACATTAAGTGGGTTTGCCTCATTCTTCTCTCATTCTACCAAACGAACACAGGCATTAGACAAATTTGTGAGCAAACGATTTCCCAAAGTATGTCCTACAAGGTGGAATTATAATTCCCGCTTAGTTCATACGATTTTTGAAAACAAATCAGATCTGATAAGCCTTTTCGAAAACATAACCGAAAGTCCTGATGAATGGGATAATGAAACCTACATTGCTGCGCGTGGCTTCCTAGCTGCATTAAAAGAATTCAATTTTAATTTTATGTTACATGTGTTTTCTGATTTATTTTCCATCACAGATGCATTGTTTCAGATTATTCAAGCAAAAACTTTCGACATTAGCTATTGCCTTCAAAAACTGAAAGAAACAGAAAAATTAATTTCTGAGAAGAGAATCACATTCAGTTCAACAATTTGGTCCATCTTCAAAGATGACCCTCCCACTAAGAAAAGGCGTACATCTGAGGAAAATGATCCAGAAGCTAGCTACAGAAAACTGTATTTTGAAATTATTGATAATATTCTAGTACAGCTTGTTACACGATTCAGCTCACTCGAAAATTTGAAGTTCCTGGGTCTAATGGATCCAAATAAAAACGAGGAAAATGCAAAAATATTTCCCGAGGAAGCATTCGCCTCTTTAAAATCTTCTTATGGCAACTACTTCGATTTACCTCGTTTAAGGAGTGAATTAATTGCAAAATTCAGTTTAGCAGAGTTTAAATCTAAATCAATTTATGAGATATTGCAGGTATTGAAACAGTCGGGTTTAAGTGTTGACGGTTTTCCTGAGCTGTATAAATTGTGTTCGTTAGTAGCTACAATTCCAGCAACAAGTGCATCTGTCGAGCGCTCGTTTTCCTCTCTGAAACGAATTAAGACTTACATCAGAAACGCCCAGAAACAAGAAAGACTGTCAAATCTTGGACTCATTTCAATTGAACATAAATTATTGCTTTCCCTGAAACAAAGTAAAACTTTCTACAGTGATGTAATTGACAATTTTGTTCGCAAGACACGACGACTAGACTTGGTTTACAAATAACTAAGTAGCAGCCCACCTCAGCAATTCCCCGGATGTGGATATTACCAGACAATGTTGCTGGTCAGCAAGTTTACTCAAGATCTCCTGTATTCCCCGCTCTTGCATTCCAGTGCTGCTCCATCCCACCTCATTCACCTGCATCAGTTCTCAAGACCACAAATGTTAAGCGCCGCCCAAATCTCTCCACTCCACCAATAATGTCTACAAGCTGACAGGATGGTGAGTAGGAAATTTCCTAAATTACAGAGCTTTCTTCCATATTTTAGTTTCAAAATTGTTATGTACGCACAGATTTGTTAACATTTTGGCAGTATATATATATATTGAGATTTTTTAAGACTGACTTGTATGTATTCATTACTTAAGCGAAATAGCCTAACAAAACGACCATACATGCTCATGCTTGAAAGTGAGAGTTAAGATTATTAAATTTTGTGTGACTTTAAAATGTATTGCATTGACTACCAAAATCATAATTTCGTGAATTTTGATATATGCTGGTGATGTGTTTCCGAGCGTATCTTTCACTGTTTCACTGATTAAAAAAATCTTGCTTCGTGTAATGACGATTGTTCAAGTTTTAGTCATACCAGCATTTTAATTTTGTTATAATATAGGAGATGTTGACTTAAAATTTTGTAGAGAAACTCTTAGGCCTGGCTTTCATCAACACTTAAAATTGTTTTGCTGCGGAAACCACCTTATTAGTCGAGGCAACAAAAGAAAAATAGATTAAAAACATACGAATAGATCCATTGGTGGTGAACCAGAGGTGGGAGGGCTGTTTAAAGGTACAATTCATCGCTTTTGCTTTAGTATTTTCCAAACTATGAGTTTTAGCAAAAAAAAAAAAAAAAAAAAATTTGATACAAAATTAAAGAACATAAAATTTCCTACAAAAGAGATACGTTAAACCGCTTAAATAGCACCAATTTGCACATTAAAATCAAATTTTTCTGGGGGAGGACCCCCGGACCCCCCCCCCCCCCCCCCAACTTAATAGGGGGTGACAGTGAACATACTTGGTTCCCCCACTTTGAAATTCACCCTTCGCCACTGATCAAAACACATTCATGCTAACCTACCCCCACCAAGGTGATATCACAACAGCAGTGTTGGTTTCGCTTGTCATAGGCTGTGCTATGCTACTGACCATCGCTGTTTTCCCCCCTTTTTATTTGCTAGAGTGCACTAGTCAATTACAAGATCATCAAAAATTTTACTGGCTGCTTTTTGGTAGGCCATCCAGAGTGAGCAAAAAAGGTTTGAACATGTTCAAAAAAATTATAAAAACTAATCGGTGCAGCTGATTCACCTACATTTTCTTTCAGTCAATAGAGAATATTTTATTTTTTTTAATGTTAGAGTGACTGAACATGTGCTCTTATATTTATGCGCAAGCATCGAGGTGGTATTCAAACTCTCCCTGCACTTTGTGCAGTGTGTCTGCGGTGAAAAACTCAAAATTATTCCTTCAACATTATGCTGCAGAAAGTTGTGTCCGGTGGTCATCTTAGTGGTAATCGGCCTCACACCACATCGACGACACATCACGACCAAGCCATCCCCCAGGGAGATGCGAGCATATGTCTTCCAGAGATGTGAATATATGTCTCCCATACCACCGAGTTGAAGTGAGGCGGTGCACCATTCTGATGGAAGATAAAATTGTTCGTATTCTTCTCCCAATTGTGCCAGAGGTAAGCATGTCGAGGTAGGAATAACCTGTGGCAGATTTTTTTTTCGACTGAAAAGAAGGGCCCATAAATCTTCTTCCTTGACATGGTGCAGAAAACTTTCTCTCATGCACAATGGTGATTGAGAATTTTCTGTTCCTAAAAAAACTCACTTGTGCATATTCTTTTTGGCATTCATGTGGAATGTGGCCTCGTCACTGAAAATTACCTAACCTCATTGGCAAGTTTTTGTCGTTAATCCTCGTTAGCAACTCAAAGCTAAATGTGTATTGTGCACCCGTTTGAGTGCCTGGACCAACTGGAGTGTGTAATGTTTGTTCCGGATTTTCGATAGCGTTGTTTGGGGAGACTGCTAAAATTGATTCTTGATCAGGGTATAATCTTCCTCGGGCACAGGAGGTCTTGCCTTTGCAAATGCATCCTCTCCCTACAGACGTGTTGTATCAAGCGTGAATGGGTGCACTGGTGAATGGTTTTGCGTTACAGGTGCGCGGAATGATGCTGCACAACAGTAGCTGACTCTTTCTCGCTGATTGAAGCACCACCATCTCATCTGTCTGCTGTGCGGTAGCCATCCTTATAGACGCTAGAGGCTCCTAGCGATGACGAGCTTTAGTAAAGGAATCAATACTATTTGTAAAATACTTCCAGAGATTCTCTACTGATTAAAAGAAGTTTCATGTTAATCATCTGCACCATTTAACTTTTGTGATTTTCTGAAAGTGTACGAATAATTTATGCTCATTCTGTATTGAAAATCTTTAAATTAAATCAACACAACATTTCCTTATTAAAAAAAACTGTCAAAGTATGTATGTTGGAGGTAAAATGTAGCCACATATAACTTCTTTAGGTTTATTTTTCTCACTTTAAAGAATATGAACATTGCATAGTCAATTATAAACAAAAAAAACATAATGTGGTTCTATTTGTACTTATTCGTATAGAGTAATTTTTGTCTGTTTGCAGTGCAGCATGGTTGATGTTAAAATGAAATATATTGGAAGGTGACTAAATCCCACCTGAACGTACTTACAAGTAATACCCTGTTTGACTGCATGTGTGCATATCCAGGTGACAGGCATGCATGATGCTGGTGGCAGCATGCGAGGGCGTCGTGCGAGAATACTGTCGGTGTTCCCAGAGCATCAGCCCAGGAGCTGTGGACACAGACATGCTGAGGGTTGCCATCATGCATGACGAAGCCTTCAAGGACGTCTTGAAGGACCTGCCCATGCTGCTGCCCGAGGACATAGCAGAGGCTGTGGAGTACGCCATCTCCGTGCCGGCTCGCGTCCAGGTAGCATCCTTCTTCTGCGACCCACGGATCACTTCTCTCTAGTGTTTGTTGTCACCAGAGGGATTCCCGAAAGGAAACCACTTGTACATGTGCAGACTTGCCAACCTTTACGATTTTTTCGTAAAATGTACGAAAATCACGTCCGTTTTACGATTGTACGAGGATGTCTGCATTTTTTACGAATTTTAAGTACGAGACGTTTATTAAAACATGTATTTTCCATCTGCCTTAAATGTTTTATTGTATGGTTTGTGAAAGCTGTTGCCATGTGTTGTTGCTGTGGAAATGAGTGCGGTAATTGAGTTATATTATTGGTCGAAGGCCAGCAAACCACGTTATTTGTTGTTCGATTGTATATCTTTCCTTATTGGCCGCCTGAGTTACATTGATGCGCTTACAACCAATCACGAACCAGTTTAAATAACATTTTTAGTATGGCAAGATGGTGTCGTGCATAAGCGTATGTTGTGATTCTTCAGTTAAAGTTGAGCCAATTTTGATTTTGTTTATTACAGGTTAGGAAACAAATTTATTGCATGTTTTTAATAAAAACGTGTTATGTGCACAATTAACGGAAGTGGAATCAAGTGAAGAAGAAAATGCCCCCGAAACGTGATACGCATTATTCTCAGGCATTTCGTGATACATACACGCGGATTTTCCTTGTACATATTCTTAAATCAAGCAAGGGAACACAGTTCGCATTTTGTTCAGTGTGTAGATGCAACATCAACATTGGGCACGGCGGAAGATATGACATCAATCTCCACGTGAACTGTTCAAAACATCTCGCAAAAGTTAAAATTGTCGCAGTAAGTTCAAAGGTTAGTGATTAGTTCGCTAAAAATAACAGCACAGACAATGCTGTAATACGTGCAAAATGTATGTTTACAAACTTTTTGGTTGAACATAATATTCCTTTAAATGTTTCGGATCACGCCGGCCCGTTATTAAGAAAAATGTTTTCAAATTCTGAAGTAGCAAAAAAATTTGGTTGCGCAAGAACAAAGTCGACTGCTATCGTGAAAGAAATGGCAACAGATGCAACTATAAAATTGTTTGTAATTTACAAACTGTGGCATTTTCAGTCGCGACCAACGGCAGCAATGACTCTGAATCCAAATTATATCCACTAGTAGTAACATTTTGTGATGCAGGTTTGAAAATTATTGTGTCAAGGTTGATTTCATTACCAGTACTTTAGGGAGATTCTACTGGAAGTTAACTGATATCAGTGTATATTGTAACAAAGGTACACTCTGTTGATTTGTAGGGTACCACAAGGAACAAAGTTTTTTCTTTGATGTACTACTAAGCAAAAATGTTTCCATAATGGTAAATAATGAGAATGATTGTTGGTCTGCAATGTCAATTTATGTTAAAACGATTACATAATTTCGATTACTAGAAAAAATGTGATACAGTAAATTCTCTTTAGTACGTACCCCTCCTTTACGTACTATTCTGTATAAAGTATTAACACGTCGGTCCCTTGAAAGCCAATGATAATTCATAGGGATTATTATCATATAACGTACAATTTTCCTTGGCGCGAATCATTATTACTCGGTAATACGTACAATTTTTATTCGTGTGAACAAAAAAAGTTTATTTAAAATTTATCTATGTAGTATTTCTACGTAGAATAATTGCATTCACTCGTTTTACTTCGCTATACGCCATATTACGTTGCTTTACAAGCGTGTTTATTGATGAACATGGATAAAAAAAAAGATAGCGTCAGTGCAGGAAACAGCGCGCGGCTAAATTTCATTTTAGCGCGAAACATTACTCAACTTACGTATTTACGTGTTAACTGACTGCCAAATCAAATTTATCAACATCAAACGAAGACGCGGGGCCAAATTTTAAATATTTTTTAATGTACTATATTATGCATATTATCGTTGTTGAATAAGCAAATGGTTATGGCAGCGATGACGTGTTTTATTACTCGTACCTACTGGCTACACTGCAGCCTGTGACCGAGCGTCTCAAGGTTGGCTATGCTGCATCTTGAGCTAATCTAAACAGTTTTGTTCGCGACGTAACGTAACCTATACGGTAATAACGTATAAACGGAATATACCCTGCAATTGTAATTCAATTCCACTTACACATTGAAAGAACTCGCGCTTTCTATTACATAGATTGTTAGTTTTGTTGAATGTATACTAGATAAAAATGCAAGTGAAACTTTCCGCCGCAACTAAAGATTTGTAGCAAATATTGTAATAGGATAATATGGGAAACTCCGGCCAATTAGCATTGGCGAAGCGCGAGACACCAGACTGCAGCGCATTCTAGCGGCGTGGACTGAAGAAAGTCCCGCGTAATTCAATTTTACGTGCATATTAAAGGGAACATGTTTACACAATTAAGTGCTGTTTTTACCAAAACTAGAAATTCAAACACATTTAATGCTATTATTCATACAGAACTGTTCTCAGGCTTTATTTAAAGGTATGTGTCAAAGATAGATATGTAATCATGTGCAAAATATAATCTATCAAAATAACTGAACAAGTAGTAGGCCTATGTAGTATCTAATTGGTTTTCCAGCTGTTTTATTTTTAAGGAAACAAGAACACCTAGTTTTAGTAAGGGAAGTAAATTGTATGTATGAAATTAATTTCTCACCTGAAAATGTGACTGCATTTTAAATAAAAATCCTTAATTAAACCGAAAGAAACTGCTGCAAACAAATCATGTTACAAGAATGGTAAGGAATTATAATAAATAATTACTTTATAATAAGAGACAAAAATATAAAACAAAGGGGTTAAAATTGTGAATGCGCGAAACGCGAAACACTTACTGCGTTGGGTCCGCTGGAAATCTGAAAAAGACTTTGAGCAGTTAGTAACGTTGTAATTTTTGCAGCCAAACACCGCACAGATATTTCCGGCCATTCTGAATTACTGTTCACATAATAATGTGTTTATTTATTCGCAAATAGAACCATCATCTTATAGCACCAAACACACTTCAATGCCTTTTACCGCCGTTTCCAAAGCGTAGGTTCAGTCCACGCCGCCAGGTTCGCTGAACAACATGTCTCACATTTTTTTTGTCTGTTTCCCATATTATCCTATTACAATATTTGTTTGTAGGTTACACTATGAGTACCGGTACTAAAAAACGTGTTGGTATTAGTATTGGAACAAAACTCGAGATTCTAAAATTATTTTGTTAGTTTTATTTACCGGTAACTTATGCCAGTGGCCAAATTTTTGTAATTAATGTTTTCAAAGTAGAGAAAATATGGAAGATATGGAAATAATACTGTATTGTAGGGCCTATGAAATGAACATTTAAAAACATCTCTGATGCACTGTATGAATGGCTATTACTTCCACAGCAAAAAGAGGTAAGCCTACTATGTATGTATATTTAAGGTTACCTATGTATTTAAATTATATTAACTATGTTTTACTAATATTTTGCATTACTTTACTTTTTTAAGTAAGTAAATCACATCATTGATAAAAACAAGGCGTGTAAGACCACATACATATGTTTTAATTAGAAAAAAAAATTGTAAACATGTGTGGGAAGCGACATTTTTTTGGTTTAGGGTAACTCCTCTATAAAGTACTCCTCTATAAAGTAGTATCATATTTTTGGTCCCCTAAAGTACTTTATAAAGGGAATTTACTGTATCATGAAAGTTTATTAATTTTTCAATTGCCGCGAGCAGTTTACGCGTGTTATATTATTTTTTATGTATTTTACTAATTGAGGGTTTCAAAAGTTGGAAAGTCTGCATGTGTGTCAGATCTGCAATCGGTCCTGTTATAAAACCGTCACAAAACAAGTGTACCCAGACACTGGCGACACATTTCAGATCTTCAAACGGTCAGCAATCTATGGGCGGAGGGGAGCGAACCATGATTAAAGAGTACTGGATAGTTTGTTCTACAGATTGTTGAAGCCAAGGATTCTCCTGTTCCTAGTTATAAAGAGGAGCACTGAAAAACACATTGATGTTCAATCTAAAATTACTGTGTGGAGAACCACAATGCAACACACAGTTTACTGGAGATACAGTGTTCTTTGAAAACAAAAAGTATATCAGATAAATCACTACCTTAACCATGGGAGAAAAGCTTCACACTCTTCTGAGGGAATTATAGCCCAAGAAATGAAATCACCAGCATGACCCACTTACATCAGTTACAGCACAAAGTGTGAGGCCAGTTGGAGGATGCTAGTGAGCGTATCGCAACTCTAGGCTGACCCTCATGGTGCAGATGGCTGAAGCACCAGCCATCTTTGGCGTGAGAGGTTTCATGTTCCGGTCCTTGATAAGGCTTGGGTGTGTACTGTAAGCTAGATTTCCTTTACAACACAAGATTACCTCCAGTTCATATGCCAAATAGTGAAAATAAAAAAATGAGTAAATTATCGAGGCTACTGAAAGAAGGTCGCTGAAACAATAAATAACAAACATATGGCTCAGAAGTGTCTAGTTTAGAACTAAAACACTAAGTAATACTTCGTCCTTTTGGCGTGCAAATGACCAGGCGGAGCATTCATTTAACCTTCACCTCCTTCACCCCACCACAGCCCCTTCCATGCCAATGGATGACGAATCCTGGAGCGATGTGTACGCGGCGAACTCAGTGAAGCAGCCAACACCCGCACACTCGGTACAGTAACGTCTCGATGCTGAATACGTTATATTCCCGATTCGCCAAAACGGTGACAGAACAGCAGTGCAACACAACCAGTAAGGTTTTTTAAGTTACTCTATAATTTTTGTTGTAAATGAAACTGAAATAAAAATACAGATATTTGTACATTTGTGAATTTACATGAGAGTAACTTTATTGCTACAAAAAAAATCGCAGTAATACTGGGTTCGGATTTATGCCCTAGCATTTACGATCAGTGAGTGGATCTCGTGACTGCCGTATTGTAAAGATCAATTTTCCAGTTGTCTGTCAAAAGTTCAGTTTGTTTGGCTGCACTTTCGCTAGCATATGCTGCATCAAGAAACTTTCCATGTTATTGATTCATTTAGACAGCTAGCCCAACTGGTGCATGAGCAATAAAATATGCTTAGAAGCTGGAAAGTAGCTTTTAAGTCCGGCGTTCATATGGAGAAACTTTAATTCAGCCAACTTAACTTTTAAATTAAAGCAAAAGTCTTTATAGCTGAGCTTAAATTGAGAAGGTCGCTGAAAAAAAGACTGCTCCAGGCAGGAGGCCGACTTTTAGTTCTTTATTATGTTTTATTGATTTGCTGTCACTCTGTACTCGAGTAATTTGAGCGATGTGTGCTTTGTGTTCTCAGGTGCACGAGATTACCATCCACCCGACCGGAGAGAAGTTCTAGCCGCCTCTTCGTGTGCGAGCAGAGGCCCAGCACCATGGCATGAAGACAGCCTGCTGGGTCAACAGACTAACACTTCTTCTACTGGACATTTGGTTTCTTTCTTCTGAACTGTCCTATACATTTTTGGGCTAAATATAACATGTTTCATACTGTTTGCTTTCCTTTACTACTGTCACCTCTTGAAATCATAAACCAAGCATAAAATCGTAAACCACAATTTTCAATGTTCATCTAGTCCAGACAAGTTGATAACAACTCCATCACTTTTTGAAAATCCCAGGACTAAAAGTGAAGGATTATCATAGGAAAATGAGCTGAGGAATATTTACTGGTGTTAAAAAACTACACGAATTTTCAAAATAAAATCCCCAGATCCTGTAGGATGGGCGGGAACTTGTGTTCTGTACAATGCGAGTGGCAGCAAACACTTGGAGCTCTGCCCCACTGTCGAACTTTCATACCCATCTATTTTTGAGTGTAAACTTTGAGGTGTAACATTGATTAAAATATAGCTTTAAAGTTTTTCCTTAGAATAACATTAGACAGACAATAGGTAGCTCAGTACTGTCACGCTATAAGATTTCTTTCATTTAACAGAACAAGATCAAACTTATAGATTTAACATCATTTTAATATTTATAGTATATCACAATCCTGGATTAAAAAATATTAACATGACATTTTTTCTTATCTTAACATTTACGCAGATGTTATTTAAATCACATAAATTCTCGTTGCATGTAAAAATTAATATTTCACAAACATAAAGGTGTTCAAAACATTATGCACTATTTCCCGTGAAAATACATCATAGAAAAACATTTACAAAAACATTTTTTTTTTACTTCTTTTATCTCTCTTATCTCCCATATGTACTTAATCATTTTATATATGTGTTCAGGTAAAATAAGATAACTAATTCCACGCCCTTCCAGACAACTCGGTGTCATTATTCGCAGGTGCTGGGTGAGGGAACAGAATGTCGTGATGGGCCAGGCAAGTCCAGGCAGACCGACCATCTCCGCTGCCTAGCAACACTTTTAAACACTATAAAGTGTTTATCTAAAAATAATTTTTAATATATATATATATATTTACCAAACAAGGATAATGGTGGATGTTACCAACGTTAAGATCCTGGGTCCAAAATTTAATCTTTATAAAGTAGAACTACCTAGTTCACCTATCCTGTCTGCAGCCACAAAAGTATTCTTTATACTTCAACTTCTCCAGACAAATATAACTAAAATACCTAACATACAATGTACATTCTCATAAGGTCTAAGCATAGACATGTGGACTTTTGAGAATGTATCTCTCTTAATGGTGGAACCCTCTACAACAGAATCACTTCCGTAGTACTTGCATGCCAACGAAACAATTTTTTTTGTAACAAGTTACATTATGAACAAAAAAAATCAATGAATTTATCTTATGTATAATAAATTTAATTTTAATATTCACATTATGAATATAACATGTGCTAGAATACCGTCCATATAATATAAATATTGCCTGCCCCTACCTATATAGAATGGAACGGATTGAGCTTGACATATTGTCGACGTGGGGGTAATAAGTGACAGTGAAAGCTGATGTGATGAGATGCAAATGGAGCATTGCCGGAACGAGTGGTTGAGGAAACAAGAGTACTTGGACTGCGCACGGAAACGTCCGCCATGTATCCCACTTGCGGACAAATCCACGTGACCTTTGGAGTGCGGCGCATGGGCGCTTTGGGGTGTGGCGAGCTAGGCAGCCCCAAACCGGACCGTGCTTCAGCATCAGCACCGGTTATGTCCGAAAGAGGACAGTGCAAGGCGGGTGACTACCGAGCAGTTCTTGTTGGTGGTGATGCCAGCGAGGAAGTGTCGTGGGAACAGTGGTTTGCGAGCACAAAAGACACGAGACGTTTGCATGTGCTTGATTAACTGAATGGATATACGACAATCCAAAAACATAAAAAGTAGCTTTTAATATTAGTTTAATCAATATACAGACATATATGTTGGTTTTATGAAATGGACTACATTTTAAAACCTTTTTTTTTCTGCTCAGCTTCGTAACAATATTAATAAAAATATTAAATTTCCGACATTATGGAATCTGGAAGTATAAATTATGCAAAAAAATATTTAATGTTAAAAAAAAAATTAAATTCTGGTAAATTATTGAAGTTTTTCTGTTTTAATTAATGAACTAAACCTAAAAAATAACCCATTATTAAATTTCAAAATCAAATCGCTAGAAATGCACACCTTCTGAACCTGCACCAACATTGGCACGTCAAATATTATTCTGTCTCTTGGCTGTTTAATATTTTCTCAGTAAATACTATTTCCAGAAGTTCAGAACCTACAGTGTCAACTAAATGTGTTACGCGAAATATATATTTTTTATTCACACAAAGAACAACTTTACCCCACCTATCAGGATAGTTAAGACACCATTGTAGACCTGTCTGTTACCCAAGTACCAATCAAGTATAATGGCAATGAAGCTTACATATATTATAATAATACTATGTGACTGTTCAAAACTGGAACATTAAAGCAATGGAATGTTTCTTTTTAGTGTATAAATATCTTAGAGATATTTTAATATTATATCATAATCACAATATACTTTAGCATCCTTTCAGCAGTGCAAGTACTTTTGATGGTGGCATTTTGTTACTCAACTACGTAATTGAAACATTAAAGGTTTGGTATAATAGTTTATTAAAAAGACATAAGAAAGTTATTATCAAATGTTTATTTCAATAATAGCCTCTTATTACAGACTTTCACAGATTTGTTAAAAGAGTAAATATGGTATTAAAAAAAGTAATTGATTGTTGTGCTTGATGTCAACCCTAGCGATGAGCGACATATTCAAACCTGTGTTTTCTGGTGGATGAAATGGATCGCATAGTGATGGAGAGTTGTTCGTTCTTATCGATCGCCATGGAAGACATATAAAGAGGGCGACTTCCTCGATGCTCGCTTGTTGCCGGTCGCTTGCTCCAGACCGTTCCGCACGAGCTGGTTGAAGTCGATGATGGACAGGCGAGGGGGTTCGTTGCGTCTCGGCGTGACCCACGCCGTGCTGAGAGTCCCGGACCAGCAGGCCGGCGCAGGTCTGCCAACCTTCCTGCCCGCCAGCTTCTTTTGTCCCGCCGACAGCGACAGTCGCGACAGCCTCAGCTCCAGGGTCGGTATCTCGTGGCAGTGGAGTGTGATGGCTGATCGTCGCTCCTGTAATCAGTTGTGAGAAGCCCGAGTTCTTGTCGAGAAAGCTTACAGTCCATGTCACAGAATGCTTCCTTGAGACCAAATTATGTGTACCTATGTATTTGGTCATAAGTGAGATAATTTTTTTTTTTTATTGTAGGTCATACTGGTCCAATTCAGTTTTGTTAAGATTTCACGCTCCCCGCCTCACCCCCCAGGCCAAGTGGTGTAACGGTAACCGACCATTGTGTAAACACTGTGTACAACAAAAAATTGTTTAATTTAATGCACGGATACACATAATTTTAAAAACAAAATTGTGCGTGGAGTCCACACGCGACAGAAAGTGAAACTTCTTGCTCTTTAGTTATAGATAGCGATGAATTACTAATAATTTTTTTAATAGAACAAGAGATAATAATTGAGAATAGTAAGGACTCAGGTATGATCTCAAACTAAATAACTATTTCACATGAATAAATAAATTGTAGATTCTTCGAATTTAAAAAAAATGTAATAAAATATTTTTTTCGTTCATTCAAAACAAACTGATTTTAAATAATTCTTAAACTTAAAGCTTGCCGATAATTAGGTCGTTTGTGCAGCTTAACTAATTGTCCAAATGGACTTGTGTAGTCTGAGGTAGATATCTGGCATGTGAAAGTGACAACATGGCATACGAATAGGGCCTAGCTCAATGTTACTTTGTTGAGCTACAGCTACACTCCGATCAAGATTGAAATTCACGCTTCTTAGTTGAACTTAACATATTTAAACACTCGTGGGCTCGTAACTCTAATACGGTGTGTAATTTAATTAATCAAATATAAAAAGAGCGCGTGTATCTCATTACACGTAACAGAAGTGAAACTTCATTGGGAATTCAAACCTCGACTCGTAAGTATATCGTAAGGGGTAAAACGGTAGAGAGAGAGAAAGAAGACAGTTTTATATATAAACATGACCTTACAAAATTATTACTTTCTTCAAAACACCTACTCAGGATATCAATAATTATTTATTAATCAATAATGATTGACAATAAATATTACCTACTGTTGAAATAATCACACCGTAAAATTTTATATTAAGATTTTCAGGCCCCCTACTATAGCATGAAAACAATTATAACTACAATTTATACACATTTTAAAAAGCAAATAAACTTCATTAAATTTTAGTCTGAAACAATATATTTATAATATTACTTAGTATTACTCAACAAAGTCATTTATACAATTTAATAATAAGACAACATTGCAGGGTTTTTCCTTTAATTTTTTGTCAAGTATCTAGTTGAGAATTTTAACTTTTATGTGTTTATTAGATTTTTATTATGACAGAAATAAATACATAAACATTAATTAACAAAATTATTACTGACTTCAAAATAACAGCTCAGGATAACAATATTTATTGATCAAACAATATTCATTGATTAAAAATAAATATTACTCACTGTTGACATACCTACTCACACCATAACGAAAATTGGTTTAGTAAATATCAAAATTAGGATTAATAAAAATATATTAATTTTTAATTGAATTTGATATGTATAGGTTAGACGTGTTCGAGCATTTTTCTAGTCTGATTTTGTAGCTCTGCCAATATCACCTTATCATTGAGTAATAGTGCAACAGATTATGCCAAAAGGTTACATAGACATACTGCAATATATTCATTGGCATTGATAATGTTCTTCCATTGAATGAATGATCAATGACAACATGTCCGCCACTCCGCGATGTATAAACTAAACGACACGGACCTTCCTCACAGTAATTCTTTACATTATAACCATATTGCTACTAAGTGAAAATAAAATCATCTAATATTCCACGCACTGGATTTTTTAAACTATTTTAAATAGCATATTCTTAGTTGGACTCAACATATTTACACGCTCGTGGGCTCATAATTATAATACGGTGAGTGATAAAATTAATCAAATAATAATACGTGACATAATTACCCTGTCAAACTAAAGAGTGAAAAATCATTATACCAGCAAAAAATATTTTGTTATCGCAGCTAAAACAATAGGTAGGTACTCATATAACACGTTTTAACACTGATTTACACAAGTAATTAAAATAAACACACTTTAAAGAACACCATTTTCTTGCGAGGCAATGCCAGTGTTCTTTAAGTGCTTTAAAACTTTTCATTACTTCTTTCCATGCCTATTTTAGTTTGCCAGATATTTTACAGGTTAGTTTCACTATCAAAACTTCATTTGGAACACCAATACATTTGGTAACTTATGTCCCCTAATGTTTATGAAAGGGACTATACGGGTTTATGTTGCTACACATGGGTCCGCCATCTTGTCGACTTCAGCTCGTGGGTACAGCAGAAAAATACAACATGTTCAATTACGGTTTTAGCTAAGACTTCGGGTATGAAAACTTTTATATCCAAAGCCATAGCAATAGGGTGCTGAAATATTACCTACACGTGAGCAGATGCGCAAACAGAAAATATAACTGAAATCTTCTAAGGAAATGGGTATCGTCTATCCTCTATCGCGCGGGGCTAGCTTAAGCGATAAGGTCGCTATAACGAAAAAGTCGCGGCGACTTGGCCCTGCGACTTTCATGTCGCTGGTCAGGGCTTGTCACAGGGACAACATTTGTCGCTACCTGGGTGCGACGTGCTGACAGGGGCGAGCTCTCGCGCGACAAGTGCTGCCCCCTGTGCGGGCGCGAGTGGCAACTGGCTCGGGCACCGGGCGAGGTTGGCAGGCCTGCCGCCACCACCCCCACGGCGCGGTAGTAGTCCAGGCAGGTGCGCGCCAGGCTGCGCCCCAGCCTCAAGTCTGCGGCGAGTGTCAAGGAAACCATAGACCCTCACCCTCTCTGCTCGGGGCCCCGCGCCTTGCCAACTATCTTCTTGAAAATACTAAAAAAGTATGTTGTTATATTCAGTGTTTTCATATATTACAGATAAACTCATCACATCAGTGACATGCTGGGACCAAGACAGATAAAGTTTACATAACGAAAAAGAGATATTTTTCTCAAGTAAAAATAATATTAGTGAAACCACTAAACATGTACTTTAAATGTGCTCTAAATCATATAACACAATCTGATACACACTTTTTATTGTCAGAAAATAAGTTTAACTACAAACATGCCAAATATATAGATAAACGTCACAACATTAACAATGTATTGATCTCTCCTAAGTTTAAAATTAATTTTACCTCAACCAAAATATGAAAACATTTTTTCTTACTTAGTAACGTAGGTACATTCTGGTGGGATAAGCCAAATAAAAAACTCACTATTTCTTTATCTATATCTGTATCTATATCAATATCTTCACAATGTTTCAAACACAGCATTTTACTTAGTTGACTAGGTAAGAATAGTAATTATTGTTACCAATATAAATAAACTTTAAAAACTGTACTGCTATCAAACACCAATTGTCACTTCCAACATTAAAACTGTTTTATTTGAGAGACAATAAAGGCACGTCTACAATTGCAATGTCCTAAACTGTGTCCGACGGACACTGATTGATCACTGATTGGTGATTGGCCCACGTGATCCTCCGACGTCCTTGGTCCGAATACATTGGTCAACTTGAACTTTTTGTCCTAATCTGTGTCCTTTAGTAGGTATCATCATAAAACAACAACGAAATACTCACAATATTTAAATAGCCGGTTCCCGTTTCAAAAGGTAAACAAAATAACGGACATTTATTAGATTTACTTTTGCCTTACAGAATAAAGAAATATTATTGAACTCTAACAAATTTAACAAGATAACTAAATATTTCATCTTAGCTGCGTTCATATTTACACAGCATGAAAATAGTAAAAAAGAATAATCGAAAACCATTATTTAGGCGCTCTATATTCACTGCGCTCTGGTAACTACTTTATAAATCAGTTAATGCAGACATCGGACATCGCATTTGTAGACTGGGCTGTTTTCCGTGTGACAATGTGACGTCATTCACATTAGGATAAGGACACGGACCGCCCACCAGTGTTGCCAACCTTTTCAAATATATTTATGCTACAACTCAGAAAAAAATATGCTATTTTGAGAAAAATTATGCTACATTTAACCAATTTTCTTTTAAATTATTTATTGAGGTAGAAAAACATTGCTTTTACGATGCAAAATAATAAAGCTGTAAAAATTTGCTAAAACTTAATATTTCACATACATTATTATAATATGCATTATTATAAATTAATATCGATTTGCTTTTTAGTCCCAGCTGTTTTACTTTACACACACACACTCACACACACATTAATAACCAAATACAGCTAAGGAAGAGCTTCATCCTCTGTACTGCTGTCGTCAGCAGAATTTAGCACATTCGCAGATGTCAAAGTATTGGTCCTGGGATACAAAGATGTCTTTGTCATGCAGCCAACCATGCATTTGGGTTGGAGTGAAGCCTGTACAGAATCCAGACATCTTCACTGTTTGTCTTGCTAGAAGTGTTCCATTGATCGTGGAAGTAATCATCAGTTCCCTACAAACAATACCGCTTTCAAGACGTCGCTGAAAGATAGTAGTGTGTGTGGCTGTGTAATCAGAGATCCCAGTCCTTGCATGTTCCACCGAAACTGTGTTATCTATTGTATTTAGTTACATTATTTGTAGCTTTTGAACTCAATTCTTTATAGTTCATTTTTTTCTGAAATAAAGAAATTATGCTACTTTTGCGTAGCATAACTGGCTTCATATGCTACATGCTACAGCAACAACAAATTCTGCTACATGTAGCATAATTATGCTACGGTTGGCAACACTGCTGCCCACAGGTTCGGACTATTGTAGACAGGCCTTAAGGGTGTTCAAGGGAGTCGGACATGTCATTAAAGGCAATGTTATGTGAGATATTAGTCATATATATGTAACAGGTATGTGTTAAGAGCATGTTTAATAACATTTCGAAACCAAAACTACTTCTATTAAACTTTTTAATTTAAGTTTTAATGTCCAAAATACATTCATACATATCGATATACTTATATTTCTTTTTAGTAATGTTTAAAGATATATTTATTGTAAATGTTTTCAACATTATCCTCTGAAGATTTAATTTTGTTAGAGCCAGAAGATTATTTTTTTTATTCTATTAAGAATTATGGTCATTTGAACAGAAACAAAAATGGTTGCAGTTTACTTAGAAAATGAAATTATAATAGGGGTATTATTGAATCATATTACCAGAGGATACAGCCATGTCTGTTCACTTTACGCTGATACATGATTTGTATATATACGATGAAAAATACAGCTGTGGTGTAAGAATACATGGAGACGTGTGTCGCTCTCGCGCGAGTAACCGACTTCGTGTTTCGTTCCTGCGCAACCTTCGTCCAGTGTTGCCAGATTGTAAATGTCAATGTCTCGTACCAAGGAGCCACAATTCTCGTACGACACACAAAACATCTCGTACACAATGGTATTGTAAAAGCAAAAGTTTAAATGTGTTTCTACAATATTTTTATATCCTTGACATTTGAGTTGCAAGCCTAACAAAACAAAACTAAACAATTTTCACAATCCTATGATTACATAAGTAAAACATTATTAACAACAATTTTCACACAAAACAATTATTATTCCTGCCATTTACTCTTTTTGCATTATTTTTTTCGTAAAAAATATCCAGTTTTTTTTATTTTCGTTAATTTAACATACAAAAATACTCTAAATTGTGAGTTTGGAGTTGTACATTTAACATTATTCTAACTGGGTCATCATTTCCTGTGCTAGACAAATAGAGGTTGGCACCTGCTAATAAAAAAACAAAACTATATTTTAGTCGGCGTCGCCTATGTTGCCAGCCAAAAAAAAAAGTCAACGCTGTCGGGCAGGAACTTCACTTAATGGTATTAAGTTACAAAATAAATGTTATACACTTGTTTTGACAAAACGATACAATAAAACTAATATATCTTACTAGAACCCAGGTAAAAAAACAACATTGATAATGATCTTCAAAATTCTCGTACAATAGCGTACGATATCCAACTTTACCTCGTACAACGTACACAGGTTCTAAATTCTCGTACAAATACGAGAATTCTCGTACGTCTGGCAACACTGCCTTCGTCCCCGCGTGTCCGTCCACTGGCGCTCGTGGTGGCATTGCTTGGAACTACGTCCGGGAGCTCCCACCAGCCGCACCGCGCTACTGCGCGTTCGTCAAACACTACAATCGCGCGCATTTTGTGTTTTCTTTAGTGAAGTGCATTTGTTAGTCGTTGAAAATATTCTTCCGTGCGCCATGCCGAGGTCTAAACCACCTCCGAGCCGCTCTCACAAAAAAAAAAAAAAAAAAAAAGCAAGAAAGCAAGGATTAAAAGGAATTTTTGGCTGGAGAAAAAAGCTAAGGATACCGAATCTGAAAAACTTTCACATATTTTCATTGCGTGTATTTAGTTGTGTCTATTGGTATATCCTTAGACAATGTGTAGTTTTAAATGTATGTGTGCATTCCCACACTCTGTACTCATTATTTTTTATTTTCAGAAATATATAATCACCTACATCCAGCCCACAGTGGGGCTGTACACAATTTCTCTTTCAGTCGCCTCTACTTGGACCCTTGTGTCCTATTCCTTTGGTACCGCCCTCATGAAGTGATATCGGGACCTTGTCTCCGGGTTAGAACCTTTCGGCAGAAATTAACTTTTATCTACCTTTAAAATTCTAGCAGGAAAATGTCATAAACAATTATTAGATTTGTGACCTTGTAAACAGCGTCATGTAATGGTGGACTGTATCTGCTTTCGTGTGATTCTACAGATGTTAAAGATTATTCATTCATTTTGCTTTCAAAAATTGCTTGCTTTAATTTTAAGTATACAGTGTAATTTCTTAAGTTTTAATTTCACAAGGAAGGTTATTTATGATCGTATTATATTTTTTGTGTTTGGAGTTATTTTAGGTATTGAGTTGATCGGGAGATTGAAATGTATTCAAAGTTTATAGTATTTCTTTTATTCTTAATTAACTGCACATATTATTTAAGTAAATGTAGGTGTGGGTTTTAAGTATAGTAAAAGGTTTCAATAACTATGACTTAATAAGTTTTTATTAAATAAAAATATAAATTAAGTATGAGACTTGTTTTATTGACGAAATGTAACATTGCAAAACCCAGCAGGTCTTTTAGTTTTTTAAGGTATACTAATATGTTTTATGTTATACAGAAGATTTGCTGATCATGTCAATCAAGGTCATGTTAATTAATATTTGCTTTACATTTTTACTTAAAATGTGTATTTACACTATTTACTAAATGTTTCGTATTTGGTTAGGAGAATGTTTATGGATAAATATTTTACAACATACAATTTAAATGAATTTTTTTTTTTTATGTGAAACGGCCCTCGTGTCGAAATGTGCCGAAATACCTAATTTCCGGCACATATGGATTTGTGTTATATTAGCGATGTTATAAAAGCTATGTGTCGTTTCTGCAATGTTGGTGCATGTGCTAGTGAAAGAATAGACGACAGGCAGGTGTGCACCGCGACTAGCCGGCGCTAAGACATTCTGAGGCCTACTGCATGTATTGTTATGATGGGCAGTTGAACCAGTGAACTCTGGGGACACACACGGGGAGACAGTAATTTCATCCATATTTTGTAACAACCAATGTATTTGTGTATGAAAAGTGTTTTTTTGTCTCTCCATTTTCTCCCTCTGTGATTGGAGGAGTTGCGCCATCTTCCTCAATTTAATATTTAAATTAATATACTAATCATTTTAATTGGTTGTGCTAAAAAAATAACTGAAATAATTTTTTTCACATATTTAAAAATTGCGTTCTCTGTTTTGCAAATATTGTTTGATGTTTTTCTGCGATCTAATTATTTCAGGTTTCATTGCCAGTGGCCATTGTACTTTGTTGATGGTGTTTCCAGGATTTGGTATTTTATATGTTATTTTTGATGAATACTACCAGACAGCAAACAAGACAAAACACTAAGATGTGTTCATTATATTTGTTATTAATTTATACACTGATGATAAGAGTATTTTGTTTTATGATTAAAATTTGATATAGTATTTTGTTTTATGATTAAAATTTGATATAGATTATATTTTTCCTTTTTTTTTTGTCTATTCAGTTGGAATGAATTTTGTGTGTTTAATTTTTTGATGAACGTTAACAGTCTTATGATTTATTTTGAGAATTATTTTACTGGCTCTCGTCCTTGAATACTTAACCATCAGTTCTCCTAGCTTGGATTAAGCTCTCAGTTATTCTTGAAATGTCATTTTAAAAATAAATAATACTTAGTTCTTTATCTGAATTCTGGTCAAATGAGTAACTTTCCGAGTGAATTGGTAATAATCATTACGATTTAAAAGGCACTTGAATTTAAGAATAGTTCTACTGAAGTAGTTCTAATATTTATCTATACGACTGTAACACTGCTTGGTCTGAATCGTTATTAGTTAAAAAAAAATTGTGTTGTACAATTAGGGATATCATATAATTTGACAAAGTACTTATAGTTAAGAAAATAAATTAATATTAAATTGCTGAAAACAGAAACACTCATTAAAAATCGTGCCAAAATCGTTTACATGAATCAGCCTACATAAATTTCGGGGAATACCTATATATTTTTCTAGTTTTCATTTGCTAGAAATAATATATATATATATATAATTTCGATTTTGTTTATTACTTTAGTCAGAGGAGACGTCAGACGATTTCCATAGTTTCAACAACGTGTGTATACACATAGTCTACATACATACATACATATACATACTTCAACAGAAAAATCGTAAATTTACAGAAATTTACCTAATTGTTATAATAATTTGTCAGTATATTCACGGAAATTTCAAGATAAATATTTACCAATATTTTCCATAATATAACAGGATTTTTTTTAAACAGCATACCTAAACCATAGTCGATCATCATTATATACTTTATCAACTTATATATATAATTTATAGACATGGGGCTTGTAGCTGATTATTTAGTGGGAAAATGCACGAGTTTGTGTGTTTTTCCATGATGAGGCTTCTACAACAATGGTACAATGGCCGATTGCCATCACGATGCTGCTATAACAATGGACGATGGCCTGGCTTGGTGGGGAATTTAGACGATTTTTTTATTGCGACGTCAAGAATAAGAAAAAATTCAACTTTTTGGAATTTTTCCGCCGGTCACGGGACGAGATCTATTTCGTGTGAAAATTTCGAGTTTCTAGCGTTTCGGGAAGTGGGTTAGAATTTTTATAGGTCAGTTCAGTGAGTCGCACAAGGGGTTGGGTTGTAAATATATTTGGATTAAAAAATTAATGCATATAGGCCATACAAATTTTAAAGTATTAGCGTCACACCGCTCACCGAGTCTCAAACCAACGCAGGTTCTGCTCATCGCCGGAATTCGGTTACGTCTTCTGCTTTGTTTCAGAACATAAGGGATAACAGTAAAAATATTTCCATTGTATAAATATTTGTCAACAAAATCTGAATCAAATCATAGCTACCTTATGCTTGCAGGTTCCGTGATGTGTGTAATGTAGACAGTGCTAAGAGTTTTCTGTTGAGATAAATCAAGAAAGTGTTAATAATTTGATACAGAAATAACATAATGGTGATCTGAGTAATTTAAGTATTGAATCAATTTTATTTCTTCTTATATAATGGAACGGTTTTATCTACCATGTCTTTTCAGATAAATACGCCAGTCTTAAAAGAAATATGCACTGCATATGCATTGTGTCTTTGAGTTATAAAATGCAATACCTTATACCAAAATATTTTAGAACTATAAAATTTGTTTCCGCAATCATTGTTCAATCTAGAAACATATTGATATACTTTAACGTTGAATACAGACAAAAAGCTAAGAGAGTTTACACCTATATAAGTATAGCTGAGTACATGTGATAGATATATATATATATATAAGTATCGGCATGTGTATGAAGCAACAAGAAAGATAATCGAGAAAGGATATTAAATGGCAGCCATATTATTCGCTGTGAAAGTACGCCGTTGCTTAGCATGAACACGCGAAGCTACGCTCCGTGCTGGCACAAAAAGCCTGGCGGACACCAGGCGAATACGACCCGGCGAGGAGTGAGTTCTGGTTGTGATATCCCAGCTGTTTCTTCCGCCCCCTCCATCCTACCTTTGAATATATATACTGTAAAGAAGCGCCAGCCAAGGTTAAAATTTCTAATACGGTTTGAGGTAGTTGGTTAATTCACCGCCGCAATCGCCACCATCTCTAGGGCATCGACTTGTGGTGGTCCCTAGCGGACAAGTGTCGAACTCTTCAAACACCCCTTCCCCCTCCCGTTGAACGACCTTGAGCTGCAGTGAATGATGGGTGCGGGGGAATGACAGCGGGCGACAGTGCTGCGCTCTAACGTGTAAATAACAACCTAAGACGATACAGGGCGTTACGGCAGCGCACTGCAGCGGTGAAGTTCCCAAGCTGCACATCATACGCTCCTGAAAAACGTAAGAGTAAATCCTATCCACTCGCGACTTCTATACAGTATATATATTCAAAGATCCTACCTGCTGCCAGCCTACAAACGGTTAGCTAAACCCCCGCTTGGAGCGACAGGGGCGACATTCTTACGCGCATCGACCTCCCGCTGTTCAGGAGCCGAGTGACACAACCTCCCCCTTCGAAGGCCCTCAGGCGACTGAGCGCTCAGCGGTGAGACCCAGACTCTTATACAGAGTGCTATTAGGGTGTTTAGAGATCAGTTTTTATGCTATTTTGAGTGATGTATCAGTTTGAAGTCATTCGGAAGTGGGGACGTTTTTTTGGACCACTGTAACACCCTTAAGGAACCGAGCAGACAATGAAAGCTGGTATCTGAATACATATTAGGTCTCCCATAGATTTAACCGATAAGATCGAAGATCCAGAGATCCCCAGATATCCCAATACAATATTGAACTTCCCACCTATCTTCTCTATCCCATTCCTTTTCAGAGTTTACTATGGTGGTGTCAGAACCTCGGACCACTACAGTACGGGGTCAAGACTGATTTTAGAATCCATACATACATACACACTTACACACATATATGTATATATATAAATAATATGTTATGGGTAATGCCAGCCAGCGTTCGGCAGACCTAGGTGTACACGGGTAAACGTCGAACTCAAATTTATTTGAGTGAATATTCGGACTATAGTCAACAAACTTGGATAATTCTAAGTTAAGTTAACCCGGGATGAACTTAGGTTGACTTATTTTAGCATTATTCGTAACACACATATACACTGTATTAATGATACATTAAATAAATTATTAATTTCCGATCAGTCTGCAATCTAATTCGAGACCTCCGGCACTGACTGAGCGGTAGGGGGAGGAGAGTGAGGGGGGGGGAGGGCCGGGTAGTGGTAGGAGAGGGGGGGGGGGGGGGGGCTGAGCATACTCAGAGCGAGAAATCTCGCTCCTACATTCTTCGCAGGACGGCTCTGTTGAGCGACAGCGATGAAGAAAAGAAATCCTCGGGAACCAGGCACTCGTTAATAAGTATTTTCCTTTGTTTATCGCGAGGGGCGTTATTATTAATGAATTATAAATAAAATTTCGTGCCCGGGGCCACACTACAAAATATTAGAGACCGGAATAATTCGTCGTCCATTGTAGTCCGGCCTCCCCTGCCGGTCGCCCGGGCAAGCGCGCATCGCCTCCCACTATCTGAATGAAGGCTGTGATCAGACAGGAGGGATCTCGCAGCCCGCCCTCTGCGCGCTCCTTTGTTCCCGCACTTCAGACCTGAGCGCCAGCGTCAGAATAACAATAACAAAACAAATTGTAAAGAGGGGTTAAGCCCGAGAATTGGGCAAGGCCCAATGTGCAGGGCGTTAAATGGATGCAAAAAATATGTATTGGACAGGTAAAACCCACTTAATGCCCCCCGCCCATCCGGAGACACATACGGTGTGCAGAAGAGCTCCAGAAAAGAAACTACGCTATTTGGAAACAGCTCGCGATACCAGACAATCATCTGCTCACGAAGAGCACTTGAGAATGCGCTGAGGGTGGATGAGTAATTCTGAGTCAGAAGAACCAGTGGGTGTCGCACTTATCATCCCGCCTCGCTGACGTTAACACACCTATGACTGGTCGGGGCCCCTGGAACTTCATAAATGCAAAAACCAAAACATTTCTGAGTTCAATTCAAAATCATTTGCATGGACGTGGGGTAGTTTGCAGAAGTTGATTTAACATCAACGTAAATATTACACAGTTACGAATGCGACAGACCAGACCACAATGCCAGGTTCGGAGCTGGCTGGCAGCCCCGCACGGTCACTGACGTCACGCGCCATCAATTGACGTAAGGAATTACAAGCGTGCCTGGCCGGATGCCCACCCCTACCCCCCCCCCTCCTCCTTCCGCTCCCCGCGGATTGTCATGGCTCGGCGCTGCTATCTACCGTTGAGCGGCCTTGGAAATTCCGCGGGGCCGCCGCGCGGAGCGGCGTGAATTTACGCCGCCCTTCTGGATTGTTCGGGCGTCGGGTCGGCGCGGGATGGCGCGACTCGTCACGGCCGCTCTCGTCGGTTCGAGAAAGCACGCCCAGGTACTTAAGCAGCGAATCCTCCGGCCCTCCGCGGGAGTTCGACAACGGAGTCCCGCGTGGGAGTGTCGCGTTGAGTACCGAGTTCCGCGACAGTTGCGGAGTTCCGAGCGGTTTCCGAGCGAAGGGAAGTGCGACATCGGCGAAGAGGGTGAGAGACCCCCCCCCCCCTTCCCCCCTGAGAGTGGCGCGACGTCCCGGAGTTCGACTGGATCGTGAGAGTGCGGCGACCGAGTAGCGCGACACTGCTTAATAATTTGAAGTTCATACAAATTATCTTGCATATAAATATCGTAACTTCAGAATTAGAATTACGTGAATATGATTGTTACGTGAAAGTTCTCAAGACAATTGAAACCTTCGGAAATATTTTCGCAACTAAATTTGCCGACGAAAGCTTTTGCAAAATAAAATGGGAAGCCTCTCGCAGATATGAGGTAGATGACGTTGCTTCTTTACCAGCTGAGTTTGTTACGGCCACTTTTATGGTGTTTTACCACCTCAAATTATTTAAATGAAACAGTTTCGCTACAAAGGCAGAATTCTTTAAAATAATGCTGAACTTGAGAATACACAAAAAATAAATTGTTTTGAACTACATTTCTTGGCGCGAATCGCACGTAGTTTGCGCAACCACCGCTAGAATTCGCTTTAGAAGAAGCGGCTACGTCGACTAGTTTGCAGAGTGAAAATTGAAAACTATATTAACTAAACGGCTCCGATAAAAGCGACAAAAATACTTCAATGACTAGTGAATGTTATTAAAATAACTGTGAAGTATCCCTTTAACTTTGTGGATTACAAGCAACGCTTTTGCGAATTTTTCCGTTTTCCACGCGACTCCTGTTTCCAATTCACGAAATCATTGCAATGTCCGAGAGGTGAAGACGTTGCACGTCAGTAGTTGTGACCTGGGTCACTCTTGCCCGCTGGCCGTTGGGCGAAATGCGTCAGCGAGGCGGGATGATAAACGCGATGCTCGCTGGTGCTTCTAGCGCGGTGTCTCCTCTGGACTGGCGCGCAGTCTTCTCGTCGTGCACAGGATAACTGTGAGATCTGAGCGGTGACCGTAAAATTATATGGCCGATAAATGAAGATAAAGGTGTAATGCAAGTCCCTTAAGTGCTTTTAATAATCTGTATCTGTGGTTTTACGCCTAAAAAATTACTCTGAAAATATGCGTTTTAGCAATTTTAAGTGTTCTAAAAATACAGTTTGAAAACTTAATCCGAAATCAAAAAGTACTTTTTTGGCCCTCAGCGAACTCTTAAACGCTTTTCGTAAGCAGACCCCAACTCGGATATCTCGAGTAGTTTTGAAATCGCGTTGTTTTTTTCTCCTGAAGCTCTGCGCACCGCGCGTGTGTGTGTGTGTGTGTGTGTCCGGGTGGGCGGGGGCCTTAAAAGGAAGAACGTAGCGCGGAGTCGCGAGAGTGTGTGACGGCTCGCGTCAAATGGGCCACGTTGGAGCGAGTCCGCACGCGCTGAATCAGTTAGTTTCAGTTGCGCTGCTGAGACGGGGGGAGACGTTCCACAGGTGAGTGAATCTTTGCGGTCACGCCACAGCGCGTTTAAGCTAACGGGAAGCCTACGATTCACTCGTCTTTCTGGACATACCCGAATACTCACGTTGGCAAGCCTTTTTTTTTTCACAGACGAGAGAGCCAAGCCCGAAGTTCCCCGAAGTTCATGCGCTCTTTTTTTTTTTCCGTTCTATCTCATTGTATAAACCGGTGTGGCATTAAATTTTGCGGTCGATTAGGATAGGTTAGCTACATTATAAATACTTTAAAACATTGTGGATGGTTGGTATAGCTGCATTAAAAATACTGCAAAATCATTTTATGGTTGCTTAGCAAATAACTTTTTAATATGTAGCTATCCAGGGCTAGGAAACCGTTTACATGATTTCACAGTATCTTTAATGTAGCTATCCTAACCAAATCAACCGTCTACAATGTTTTAAAGTAGGTATTTATAATGTAGCTAACCTAACCTAATTGACCATTAGTTATCATGAGTTACAATGAACAAAAAAAAAAAACCGAAGATGCGCATCGGGCGTTTGGCTCTCTCGTTTGTTGAAAGAAGGCTTGCCAACGTGAGTATTCGGGTATGTCCAGAAGGATGAGTAAATCGTAGGCTTCCCACAGTGCGTTTAAGCTAACACTAACGCGATCCAATCATTCTCTCTCTTTTTTTTTTCTGAAGTGAAAACTTCTTTAGCCGCGTTGAGCTTTTTTTTTTTGTAGGGGGCAAAACTTAAAGGATTCCGACATGCTCGTGACGTGTTGCGCCAGACTGGCGACGCGCAGCGGCCTGTGTACATGTATACTCATATATACACTAATGTGCGTGTTGGACTCTGTTTGTATGGGTAAAATCTTGTGAGCTCGCATCACCGACATGCTGTAGTAGCAGTAAGTGAAGTTAAAATTGATTGCGTTGAGCGATTTTCTTTTGTTCAGTTATTTACGAAGTGAATGTTTATTTTATTTGTGAGTCAAGTTCATAGATTTTTTAATGTTAAAACTTAATTTATTCTAATTCGAAGTTATTTTTGGTACGTGCAAAACTTACGGGTTCGCGTCACCGACATGCTAGTGACGTTTATATATATACATACACACACACACAGATATGGATATATAGAACGCTCCACACTCGACGGCCAAAGACGAAAATTACTCGCTAACGCGTGAAAAAATAGAAAAAGAGAACAAACGGTTTCGTCTCACTCGCACTCTCTAGTAAAGACAGATAGGTCCGAGAATAGCCGAAGACCCTTTGTTTGTGTTCAGTTCACACGTACGCTCGCATGCACACTAGCCCCACTTTTACAATTACGCTTTACTACTTTCTCTCCAATATTTCTCGCTCATGTTTGCAAATACGAAGATGGACCTGAGAACCGTTTTTTATGTATTTTTTAAATTCTCCGCAACATTTGTTTGAAACGTTTTTCGCTTAAACGCCTAAATTAGGAGAAAAACTGAGTCGAACCAATTTTTAACAACCCTTTTCTCTAAAAACTTCACGTCCGATTAAAAATAATAATAATAACACCATTCGATTCAGCATCCTCGAATTACCCTTATTTCAAGTTTTCAGGTCTGCTGGTGAAAAGTGCTTACTTTGCCTCTTGTTGACTGGCCTACGCTCGCGTAATGGAGGAGCCTTAAATTCCAACGACCCTCCGCGGTGCATTGCTGAACAAACTGCAAGTCTGTCGCGCAGTTTCGCTGTGGGAATAGCGCGTTACAAATTAACATTTCCTTCTGGTTTAGAGACACTGAACTATTTTTAAGTTTACTATAACAAAAATTAAAGTAAATACATACTCAGTATTAAATAATACAACAAACATGTGTATAAAACTAATTATTTAATTTGGTAAAATAATCGAGATGAATTTTAATTAATAATGAAAAGCAATAAATAATTTATTAAATGTTATTATTTATAATGTAATAATTTATAATATGCACAAATTAAACGTACATACAGTAACATACACTTGAAAAAGTTTATAAACACTATTTCTATCACTAATATTCACAATAAATTAAGATTTTTTTTTATTTTCGTACACGTGAGGTCCACCGTCTTCCTGTGAAGATTTTCTTTGCAGGTGCGCAAGCATCGTAAAAATTCACTCACTTTTTTTTCATAACGCGCCTAAAGAATAACAACTTCAAAAGATCAAGCACCATTTGACTAGTTCCCCCCCCCCTTTTTTTTCCATTTAAGAGTAACTCAAAATCACTTTTTTTATGACCAAACTTCGTCAATACTAGCGATAACTACACTACTAAAAATTTAAAAAAAAATAGTTGTCTGTAAAGTTGGTTTACGATAGTTTAACGTGACAACGTCATAACAAAACATTGATGAAATGATTGCATACTTTTATTAATAAAATTGAATAATTTTTATTTTAATAATAAAAGAATAAATACTTGAAATTATACTAGTAATCAGATTTTTAAAATGCAAGAATAATTAACCTTTATTGCCGAAATTGTTGTTGTAATAAGCAATGAAAACCACATTAACTTTTCACTTCACTTTATAAACAGTCGACGTAACAGTTCACGTGTAGATGTAAGTTGTGTGCTGCCGCTGTCTTTCTTCTCCTCGGAAGCATAGGCCAATCGAGTGGAAGAGCGATAGATGCGGCGCAAGCGTACAATGAGCGTAATGGTACACAGCGTAACGGAACACTTTTTCGTTCGTGCAGCCGGCGCGGCGTTCGTCGATTTATTAGACGTTGTCACGTCAAAAATAGTTTAGACTGTATCGGTACGAAGCCGCAAATTTTTTAACGTGAGTACGTCGTGTAAATGGGAAATTCAAAACTAGGCAAGGTGACGTCCGCCATTTTGGCTTTCAGAGTCTGCACCGGTGAATATCACAAGCTGTCCTTTCTTTAATCGCCGTTTCTTGCAATTACGATCGTATATATTCGCTGTGTGCCCCGACATTGTAATTTTTGGTACAATTTATTTCGTAATTTATTTTCTCACAGTTTTACCAATAAATTTTATTTTTAACCTTTCAAGCGTGGTTTGTGTTCTAATAACTCTTTATGCTGCTGGCCCCTAGTTGTGGTAGCCACTGTAATAAAACCTCCTTGCTCTATAGTATATGGTGTTCAACTCTCTCTAATTATTGGTGTGTTCTCACGGGGTTCTTGGCGCCTACCCTCTTCGCAGTAAATATCAGGAACGCTGCTACTGGATGGTCTGCCCAGACTGATAGTCCAGCTAGCACGTCACTGCCCTGTGTTACTGACCAGAGAGTAATTATAAAAAGAAAATTTGGTATTGTTGTGTGACTAGTAGAAATTTGCATATAAATGAAATAATAATAACTGAAAAACATATGATTTTAATGGGTTCTTGAATATGGGTGTGAAGTTACTGTTAACCTGTGATTAAGCGAGAACAACCAAGGTGTCAAACCTAGGTGTCGGTAATTGGATGCAAATGACGTCACTGGAACACATTGAATACCATGCCGGGTCTAGCTATACGTTGTCGGAGGCTTGAGGCTCTCTTCACAGGACCTCCAGGTGGTCTGCTGCTACACTGGAACACTGGATGCTGTAAGCTGTAATTAGCGAACTACAGAAGGTCTGAGGTAGCCGGGTATCTGCTGAAGACTCGACTTCCCTCTCGTCCTAGAAAGTCTGGTTTAATCTGGATCGGTCTCACCAATCGTCGTGGCCGATCGCACCTGGCGCTGACCTCAGTTGTCTGGAACCACTACGGGACGAAAACGGGACCGACGCGGAAGTTGGCAATCGAAGTCGCCGATACTCCCTATCTAGGACTTATTTAGTCCAGATACAATTCTCTCAACTCGTAGAGCGGAGAATTCTAAGTAGGACACGATCGCGGATGACGCGAATCTTCTATTTCTCGGGCGGCAACCAAGGCTTTGGTTCGCCCCAGCCCGAGAAACGTCTTCCCGCTACTAGATGGCGATGGCGTCTCCCTTCTTCCTCCTTATAACTATTTACTTTTAGTCCCTAGCAACCAAGGGGCTATCGATATCAGCAAACAGAATAAACTGCATAGTGAAATAAAAACTTGGATGTTAGAGTGTAAGAGTATCGAACTAAGACCAAATGAATAAAGTTTCCAAAGAATAATTCTTAGAAGACCCTGAAGTTGAAAGTGTGTTGTCTATGGCAATAAGATGTGTTATATCTGTTATACCTTGGTTGTCCTCTTTACAATCAAAACAATTAAATACATAATATTCGCTCATGAAATATACAATTAATGTTATAATAATAAAAATAATAATCATATAACTGTAAACAGTTGTACTGGTTACAGTGTAGTTCTTTATTTTTATGTGCAAAATTTATTTTATCTCGTTCAGTTTGGCTAACGCGTGTGTCAAATATCAGCTGTCAAATTATATGAGGCAACCGGACACGATCGTTCTAGAAACTTGCCTAATACTCGTGCAGACTTATAAGTATACCAAATCTGTTTATAATGGCGCATGAAAAGCCATGAATCGCTCTCTCTCTCTCTCTCTCTCTCTCTATGTCAAGCCCGGTTTATTTTTATAATGTTTAAAAATCCATCGTTATATTTTATTTTAACTTTGAGACTGGTATCCCGATTTATATAAGACGTGGTATTGAAGTCTAAAAAGCGAATTTTGCCGAATGTGATGTTTATGCTACAGGCCTTACCTAACCTACCGCTAACCACATAAAAACAACAAAAAAATCCGCCTCTTTCGTTTTTTCTCGTAACGGTTTTCCCCGTAAAAAAACTCTTCTCTCGTCCAGATCACATTCTAAAACAAATCGTGAGGCAAATATTTTACTGAACCATCATACGAAAGCTTTTTTGAACATATTAACCTAAATAAGTGTATATACAACGATATTTAACTAAATGAAACACAAAATGACTTTCATTGTATTTTAGCGCGAACATCAAATACTTTTCCTAATTTATATCTATAGAAGTATTGGTTTTAACGTTTAATTATTTATTTCTAGTTAAGTTAGTTTTTTAGCACTTATAATTTATATATATTTTTGCCCTTTTAGCTAAGTAAATTTTTATGTTAAGTTATAATTTTTTTTATATGTAGCGATTTATCTGGAAACAGGCTAAGAAAAGGAAGTAACTGTTAAGTTGGCAATACCTCACGTGATCCGAAAGCTACGAAAACTTTGTGGTTTGTTACAAATCGTGTTGTAGGGTATTTAGTATGCTTAAAAATATTATTTACATAAAATTTTAGCTTGAAATTTTTAATACTCATATATTACTTGGCTACCTGAGTTATAGGCACGAGTTATTATAAAAGAAGGGGGGTTTGAACTATTTTCGTGCCGTGTGCGCTGACGTCAATTTGGTCACGTGTGTTCACGTGTGCTTCCGGAGAAGCCTAAGATGTACATCAAGTTCCGTCCCTGCCCGAACACGCCCGAATATTCACCTTCGGCCAACCTCGGGATTTGTTTTATTTTTGCGCAGGAAAAAATGAATTCAAATATTAAAAGTGGTCGGTTAGGTTAGCTACATTAAAACACTTTAAAACACTATGGACGGTTAGTTAGGTTAGTATAGCTACATTAAAATAAACAGAGAAATATAAATGAACCCGACGTTGGCCGAAGGTGAATATTCGGGCGTGTTCGGGCAGGGACAGAACTTGATGTACATCTTAGGCTACAAGAGTCTAGAGGCAGCACCGCTACTTCCTGCAACTGGCTGCAAATGCCGCACCGCTCACGCTCGTTCCGGGGCCGGCGGCGCGATTCCGCAACGGGAAGCCTTTTCACTGACGAGAGAGCAAAACGTCCGATCGTGCATTTTGGTTTTTTTTTTTTTTTTTTTTTTTTTGTTCATCGTAAATAAATATGGAGGTGTTGATAAAAGGAAAGACCATAAACAAGGCAATGGTATTTATTTGTAATTGTTTTTAGAGGAAAATACCTAATTGAAGAAACTTACTTCGTGGATTTATATATTTTTCATACCGTATAAATTCTAGGAAGTCTTTGTCTTCCACAAATATTCTCGGGGCGCCCCATATTCCCTTGCAATTTTACGCAACTTGTAATTTTCAAGTGAGGACATGATAACTAATAGTCAATTAGGTTAGGTTAGCTACATTATAAATACTTTAAAACATTGTGGACGGTTGATTTGGTTAGGATAGCTACATTAAAGATACTGTGAAATCATGCAAACGGTTTCCTAGCGCTGGATAGCTTCATATTAAAAAGTTATTCGCTAAGAAACCATAAAATGATTTTACAGTATTTTTAATGTAGCTATACTTACCTAATATAACCAACCATACACTAAACAGTCTATGGTGGCTTTTTTTTATACTGGAGAGAAAAAACGCGCGCGTAAAAATAAAAAAATAAAAACATCCAGGGGGTAGGCGCTCCCGATCGGCCAACTTCGGAAAGGCTCGGCATTTGCAGCCAGTTGCAGGAAGTAGCGGTGCTGCCGCTAGACTCTTGTCTTAGGCTTGCCGTGCTTTCGTACGTTGGCGTGTTGGTGGGGCGGGAGGGCGGAGGGTGAAGTTGACAGATAGCCAATGGCCGCCGCGGATGACGCGTTCGCTGCTTCGCGATTATAAGTGTGCGTTACGTTTCGGGATGGCAAACTGGACGGTTTTTTTTTTACCCCGAAGTGACGAGCCTTCAGAATCGGCGAGAGCGTTGACTTGCGTCCTACAGAACTGGGTGCAGTTGGTGCTACATCAGTGTGCTTGCTGCCCTGGCAAGCAAACACCCGGAAGAAGAAAACTTCTAGAAGCCACGGATTCGAAAGTAAGTGTTGGCCGGCCATTTCATATACTACCCCCCTCCCCCCCCTAGTGCTTTGCCTGATCGTGTCTGTTCCGAAGTATTTGTGATTTCACAAGTACACTGAAGAGAAAATCGACACGGTTTTTTTGTCTTGGTTTCGCTACGCCGTCGTGGAGTGTATTTAAAATTCCCCCCGGAAATGGACTTGAACGTAATGATCAGCAAAGAAAAGCCGCCATTTTCCGGACCTGTTTAACGGTATTTTTTTTAAATAAACATTTTCTTTTGCACACGCGAAAGTTCAAATGACTTGATTTAAAAAAAAAATCATGTATTTGTCTCCGCCTGGGCGTAATTAATTAATTCTTAATGTCTAGTATTTTAACAGGTTGCCGTAATGCTTGGTGTTTTTTTTTATATTTTCTGTAGTCATATTTTAGACGCAAGTTTATAATGGGTTTAAGTCTTATTAAAAAGTGTGTGTTTCAGAACTATTCAAGGCCATTTGAATTTTTTTTGCTGTAAGAGAAGTTATTTGTTTTATAGTAAATGTTAAAAATATAATTTTGAATTTTTTAAAATGCTGTTGCTTATCCGTACACCCAATTTTGTCTGCTGAGATTTTTTAACATAAATATCGATTTCAGGTATAGGTTTGCTGGCACCCTAGAAGACTCTAAAGATAATTTTTTTTATTTGTGCGGCAGTTAGAAAAAAATCGGTTGATGTGTGCGACGCCATTGCGTAATGTAGATTCCCTCAAAGCGCTGCAGATTTTAGCACTGCCTCAGAGAAAGGGCAATGGTAAAAGAAGGTTTTCTTTACATTATCCTTGAGTTAAATACGAATAAATTAAATTTAAATAACGTCCTATGTACTAAGCATGATTTGCCTACACATTCTGGATGCAAGCCATACAAATATCCTGCTTCCGTCAACAAAAAACGTATTTGGAATGATTAAATGTGCATTACTCAATAACGTTCTATTACTGAAGCAGTTTTAGATGAAATTTGGATCAGAGGTAGGCCGTAATCTGGATTTAAGTAAAGGCTATGATATCGTTACGAAATTTCACTCCTAAGGGGCAAGTAATTATAAACATAAAGGGGCGTGGTCATAATTATTTCATAACATTCAATTCCTTTTAGGCTATCTTGGAAATTTGCTATTTTGTGAATCAAGGCGTAGGTACTCTTCATCTCTTTATAAGACAAGAATTCATTGAATTACAAATATGACATTTCATTTACAAAGATAACCCATGTTAGCCCAGGCCACAAAAAAAAAGTTACAACACTCATTACTCGCCAGACATGTGTAACATCTAACCTTGGTTAACGAGCCAATTCATATGTTCTCACGTTGAAAATAAACTTATAATATGAAACAATTACTCAAAATTTAATTCTTTAATTTTATGCCGAGTGTGGTAAAAATGTAAAAGCCATTTCCCCGTTTTAAAACTTGACTATAATTACTGTTAACAAGATGATAATAACCTTACCTAACTGAAACGAACCTAATCCCAACCACCCAACCCAGTTTATGTTAGGTAAATATATATTTTTTATATTCCTACAGTTTTTCTCAAAGTCAATACATCTGATGCGCTTCGGGTGGTTTCGTAACAGCTACGATGCTGTTCTTCCGCACGGTGTGAGCAAGTGTGTAGTGGCTTCATTGTGGTATTCAATTCCGTGCGAAAATTTACTCACATACCACCAAGGACGGGGAGAAAAAAATTATTAAAAATAGCGCAACTACAGAAAGCACAGTAGTTTTCATGAAAAAAAAAGACCATTACGTAAGACATAAGTAATAAAAACATGCAAATTAATGTCAATCGAAAAGAAAAAAAAATCTGACTTGCGTCAAAAAACAGAATAAAAATAAATGTATGTTTAATTGTAGGTTATTGTGTCAATCTTGGTAATAAACATAAAAACATATTTATACGTGGGTCCGACCTATTTTCAAGATTTATGAGACTTCCCGGCAGAAAAAACACCCTGATTACGCATTTCCGATCATTTCACTGCCGTTCCATTCACGAGACTACTTCTACCAAATGCCGTATACCGAGAGCTGAAATGTTTACACATCAAATTCGAAAGCAAAAAAATTGGTTGTCTGTAAAGTCGGTTTACGGACGATAGTTTAACGTGACGTCATAACAAAACATTGATGAAATGATTGCATACTTTTATGAATAAAATTGAATCATTTTTATTGAATTATCACTATTTTGTATGGATACAAAGAAGGAGTGAAATTAAATCCACAATTTAATTGATAAATTTACTTTTATTTGCACTCATTAATTCAAATATGTTTATTACTTTAACAAAAAGATTATTTTAACTATAACTTTTATACATGTTTGCTATTTAACTTCTTCCAATCTGTGTTATTCTGTTAAGAATAGGACGATGTTAGGAAAAGTAGGAAACGAATGGGAGTGTTTCAAGTTTAATGTGCCTCGATAAATCAAATCGATGGTTGTTCCAATCGAGTGGAAGAGAGATAGATGCGGCGCAAGCGTACAATGAGCGTAACGAGACAATGTGCGTAACGGGACACTTTTTCGTGCGTGCAGCCGGCGTTCATCGATTTATTAGACGTCACGTCAAAAAAAATTAGCCTACTGTAAATGTTTACGTTAGCATTATTGAATTCCGTAACAAGACGAACATAAATGTTTTACTTTACTCGGTACAAGACGAATATATATATATATATATATATATATATATATATATATATATAAGTATATATATTTTTTTACTTTTCCCGGATTCTATATGGCGAGGATAAAGCGAGTATCAGGTGTTATCATAGATACAGACGTGCATATATGATGCTGAGAGCAACAGAACGCCGCATAAATGAACATAAATCAAACGCAGTCAATTATGGGTACCACAGCGAATTATTCATTAAATTAAAATAAAATAAAAATAAAATTAAAATTAAAATAAAATTAAAATTAATATAAAATAAAAATTAAAATTAAAATAAAACATTTTTATTTAAAAAAAAATTTGCACCAACGCTGTCGCCAAGCTACAGGCGTAGAGAGAGTGAGTGAGTGAATCCCATGCATGAGTGGTGGGGGTAAGTACCTGCGTACGCAGAGCATGTTCGCGAAGCATGACCTCACGAGAAGCAATGCAGTGGAAGCATTTAGCTGGGGGCTTTGTTCTACGAGGACGCATGGCACGCAGCGTGTCCGGCGACACGTCTGGACGCATGTACGCACTCGTGAAACGCAAAGACCCCCGAACAGCTAAAACATGCGAGTAGCCGCGCTTCCGTGTAACCATCGCCGAGCGATTCATGCGCTCTACGCTTGTCACGCCCATGCAAGGTTCTGGTGCATGTGTGAGTGTGTGAATATCGACTGCATGAATGCTCAACTTTTTAAAGAAAGATTCACATAGTTGATTACGCGACGCGCGACGTCACACGATGCGAGTGCGCTGACGCACGTTGTCTTGCGTATTTTTTAGTTAAATATACGTAAAAAGGAAGAAATTTAAGTGTTGTATATGTTTTTTTTTGTTGTTTTTTTTTTACATTTTCGGTGGTACCCAACGTTGTCGGTTTAGACTTACGTTTAAATATTCTTTTTTAAAAAAATAAAGTTAAGTACAATTCAAAGGGAATATTATGTATATTATGCTTAACTACACTAATAGTTAACTTAAAAAATATGTATTATTTTACTTATTTGAAAAATTGGGTTGTTTACCCTCTCTAGAAGACGGACTACGGGACTGACTTAAATTTTTTTTTGTTTGGTAAAATAAAAATGATTTAAAATTCTTGGTAGTGTAGTACTGTAGCAGGAAATATATCCTTTAAAATGTGTCCTACACTCGGGTATCCTGCGAAACTTCGCGTCACACTCGATGCAGAAGGGGTGAAGTGTCGTGAAATTCTCTCAACGAGTATGTCGACGAAACAAGCGGTGAAAGGGTGTGAAAAAAAAATAATAATTGCGCTGTCATGGCGCGGGATTGAATAGATTCCGGTGGGTGGTCCAATTTATCTCCCCTCGATGGTATTCATCCATTTCGGTCTCCGTCTCGTGTCTCAACGTCTCGCGACGCGTCTTGATACTTCTCCGACAGGCTGTATCCTTAGAAGCGGAGTCTGTAGGCATGGTCCTCTGGCATATCTTCACCTCCGACCAGCAGCCGTCGTCCTAGCTGTTTCACTGTGGACACACTTTTTATAAAATAAATGGAAGTAAAACCGTTTGATGTGTAATACTTCAGCTCGCCTTACACGGCATTTTGTGGGAATAATTTACTGAACGTAAAGAAAAATACGTACCCACGGTACTGCTTTCTGTGGCTGGCGGCGCGAACTGAAAGTTCACAAAGCCAAAGGTAAACTTCATTTCATTAACTGTTTGATGAATTTTTAACAAGATAGGGGCGGTATTTTTTATGAAATTGTAGAAAATCAGGTTCTTAGCCGTGATTTATTATTTATTTTTTTTTCTTTTATAGGAACCTTTTTATTATACAGTTTAATCTTTTCGTTCTGAAAATCGAATGATTGAATAGTGAGGTAGCTGCTCCTGCAACGAATTCTAGCGGCGGGTGCGGAAACTACGTGTGATCAGCGTCAATGAATGTAGTTGAAAAAAATAAATTGGCGTGAATTTATCAGGCTCGACATTATTTTGAAGAATTCTACGTTAAATTTCGTTTACGAGTTTAGATTTATATAGTGTTTTTGCAACATGTGAACACATGAATTTGCTTGTTACCAAGGTTAGATGTTACACATTTCTGAGGAGAACTGAAAAAAACTCTCCCCCCCTTTTTTTTTTTTAGATTTAATCTTTTACTATTACACCAACAATTCTCTCGTGATTAATGGCTTTCTAGAAGTGTTATGGATTTAGTTTATAGCATATTTTATTTCGATTAGTCTAACCATTACTGCAAGGGGTTTAAAAATTACTGGGTAGAATTTAAAATATATATATATATATATATAACTCCATTAGTAGGTACACTATCAAATTCGTTCAAATTGTTTGTAAATCTTATAATTTTTTATTTAAAACTTTTGTCTGAAAATTAAAAAAAAATACGAAACATTGTTCCAGGGTGGTTAAAAAATAAAGTTGTAGAATTTTAAAAAAAGTCATAAATTACTTACCGTGTACACTGTTAAATCCGTTCTGTTTAATTGTAAAACCTTAAATTATCTACAGTTTTCGTCTGAAATATTTTTTATGTGACCAATCAATGTTACTAGGTGTAGAATAAACAAGGGTTGGAGAAAAAAAAATCGTAACTCCCTTCGTAGACACAACATTGAATTCGTTCAGATATTTTGTAGAGAACAGTTAAAAAAAAAAAGTTGAATACAAAGTTAGGCATAGAACTGTGGAGTGTACATTTTCTCTTTCTTTACTACCTGATGACTGACTTATTTAATTTGGTTACGTTTGTATAAAACTGCTGATAAAAAATTTATTTATATGTTTCTGTGAAAGTGTAACTCGTTGGAAAATTTTCCGATTTAGCAGAAGCTTTTCCGGTGAGTTACAGTAAAAATATTTCCACAAATAATTTTTTTTTTTTAACTGTTATCTCTAGTTGTAAGTCAGATTGAGGCGAAGTCCTCCGAAAGTAGATCTACGATAGAACAAACGGGGCGGGGGCACCTTCAGGCACAGACACACATCGCTAAGGGGCTCCGAGCACGAATCAGGTTATAGGATTGAACATTACATCACAGCTGGATACCTCCCCCTCCCCCCCCCCTTGCTCGACCCTGACACGAGCCACTCTCTCCGGAGAATGATCGAATTACATCGAAGCTTTGAGTATATATACTGTATAGAAGTCGCGAGTGGATAGGATTTACTCTACGTTTTTCAGGAGCGTATGATGAGCAGCTGCAGTGCGCTGCCGTAACGCCCTGTATCGTCTTAGTTGTTATTTACACGTTAGAGCGCAGCACTGTCGCCCGCTGTCATTCCCCGCACCCCCCACCCACTGCAGCTCAAGGTCGTTCAACGGGAGGGGGAAGGGGTGTATGAAGAGTTCGACACTTGTCCGCTAGGGACCACCACAAGTCGATGCCCTAGAGATGGTGGCGATTGCGGCGGTGAATTAACCAACTACCTCAAAACCGTATTAGAAAATTTTTAACCTGGGCTGGCGACTTCTATACAGTATATATATTCAAAGGTCGAAGCTGCTGAGGTCTATGGAACAGGTGGAGGGGTGAAGGTGAATGAAGGTGTTGGAGGGGGGGGGGGGGGGTAAGGGAGCGTGAGAGGGTGCACAATGAAGTTATAAAGAAATCATAAACGATGCAACACGGGTCCGTAGCGATGTGACCTTCGGCATGAACCTTCTTGTCCCGACGAGGCCCGACGAGGTACTATCTCCCCTCTTCCCATAGGCCAAGCCCACTCCACGATGAATAAAAGCATAACGACAAGTTGTTTCGGGCCGAAGCCCGGCCTAGCCTCAACAACCTCCACCTCCTGGGACTGAACCCGTCAGGGTGTTCCCAGGAGCACTAACTTTTCTTCTTTTCCTCCGGATGTCACCGGATGTACGATGGCATCTGGATGTTTGGCCTTTTGATGTTAACATATGCCGTAATTCGGATGGTTTTATACCATTTCTTTAGCCTCAACCAGAAAACAACTTAAACCTTTCTGTTTGAGCCGCCGTGCCCGCAGCCAGAATATAGCTTTGTCCAGTTGGTTATGAATCCTTGGCAATTGCATCAATGCTTTGTTAAAACACGACGGCTGTTGGTAAAAACACTACTGTCACTCCGCGTGGGGAGTAACATGACGACAATGATTTCCCTTCAAGCCGGGGTGGGGGGGGTGGAGGGCATTAAGGCAACCTTGCTCACGGGCTACTTGGTCTCTTGTCTCACCACGCAGTCGCATGAATGAGCCGTCACCACGTGGCGCGCCTGATGCCACCTCTCGGTTGCCCGTGTGAACGAATAAGCCTCAAGAGGGGAAGTAGTTCGACCACGGCCATCACCAGCCTATTGGAACAAACGTTCCACTTTAAAAATAGCACACGTGCAGAAATTCTGAGCGTATCTGGTTTTGTACTTTAAAATGCAGCATCCACGTCAACAAAAAAAAATGAGACAAAACAATTTGCTCTCACACCTTATCACCCGCAAACCTTCCCTCGTGACATCCTGTTGAAGTAAGGCACCGGAAGTGGCGTGTGGACAGCCGAGTCGCAGGAACATGCGCACGAAGCAAGGAACTATGTTGTTAGGAACACTAACCGCATTACGTTTAATGTAAATTTATTTATTTTTTCACTGCGTAACAACCAAAAACATTACTACCATAAAAATGATTTATCTTTTGTTACCTACAAACATTACAATCATGCATAGCAGCAAATTTATTAGTGCTGAAAATTTTTACGTCAGTTTCTATTGCAGAAAAAAAATAATTGCACACGAGCACATGCTTATTTAATTGATAAAAAAATAATTTAATTTCAGCATAAATTATCCCAAAGTATATAATATTTTGCCGTTCTAATCAAAACGCCACTACGTTAATACACAATTCCATAAATTCTTACCTAAGGATGTTCGTAAATATTATTATTTTTTATTTATGTTATTACTTTTAAGAATTGTTATGTTTCCCTCAAATTCGAAACTTAAATTTCGATGTTGGTATTTCTCAACCGCGCAGTTCCTTTGGTGGTCATGTTCCGCCCGTGCAGTTGCGTTGTGTGTGTTGTGTTTGTGTTTATTATTTTGTTTTTGTTGTTGTCAGTGTTGTGTGTTTTGTGTTGTTTTTGTTTTTCATGTGTTGTTTAGTTTGTGTTATTTTGTGTGGTTTTGTGTGTGTTGTTTTGTGTGTGTTTTGTGTGTAGTGTGTAGTGTGGTGAGGATAAGGTGCAGTGAGTTTTGATGTGTTTGTGGTGTTTTTGTGTTTTATGTTGTATGTTTGGTGTTTTATCTTATGTTTTTGTGTTATGCGTTTTGTGTTTTGTGTGTTGTGTGTTCTATGTGTTGTTGTGGTGAGTGTTTTGTGTGTTGTGTGTGAGTTTTGTGGTGAAAGGAATGTGGTGTGATGTGTGCGGAGTGTGATGTGATATTGTGGTGTGCGGAGTGTGGTGTAATATTGTGTTGTTTGGTGTGATGTAATGTGTGGTGTTTGTTGTAGTGTGTATTGTTTGGTGTGTGATGTTTGTTGTGGTATTAGATGTGGTGTTGGTGTATGATGTGTTGTGTGGTAAGGTATGTGGTGTCTCGTGTGTGTTTTGCGTTTTATGTTTTGTGTTGTGAATTTGGTGTCTTTTGTGTTTGGTGGTTTATGTTTTTATGTTATGCGTTTTGTGTTTTGTGTGTCTTGTGTGTTTTAGGTGTAGTTGTGGTGTGTGTTTTGTGTGTTGTGGTGAGTTTTGTGGTGAATGGAAAGTGGTGTGATGTGTGCGGAGTGTGGTGTGATATTGTGGTGTGTGGAGTGTGGTGTGATATTGTGTTTGGTGTTTTTTTTTTGTGTTTCGTGTTGTGTGTTTTGCATTTTATATGTTTTGAGTTGTGTGTTTTATGTTTTGTGTTGTGTTTTTGTGTTTTGTGTTGTGTGTTTTATGTTTTGTGTTGTGTTGTGTTTTGTGTTTTGTGGTTTTTTTGTGTTATTGAGTTTTGTGTGTTGTGTGTGAGTTTTGTAGTGAATGGAATGTAGTGTGATTTTGTGTGCGGAGTGTGGTGTGATATTGTAGTGTGCGGAATGTGGTGTGATATTGTGCTGTGGTGTGTGTTGTGTGGTGTGATGTGATGTTTGTTGAGGTGTGTGTTGTTAGATGTGGTGTGGGTGTTTGAAGTATGGTATGGTGTGTAAAGTATGTCGTGTTTTGTATGTTTTTATGTTGTGTGATGTATGGTATTTTTGTTAGATGTGGTGTGTGATGTGTGTGGTGTGTGGTGTGGTAAGGAATGTGGTGTGTGTTGTGTATGGCGTGGTAAGGTATGTGCTGTCTTGTGTGTGGTATGGTATGTGGTATGGTATGTGGTGTCTTGTGTGTGGTTTGTGGTGTGTGGTGTGTGGTCTGTGGTCTGTGGTGTGTGGTCTGTGGTGTGTGGTCTGTGGTGTGTGGTCTGTGGTGTGTGGTTTGTGCCTTTTATGTTGTGCGTTTTGTATTGTGTGGTGTGTGTTGTTTGTTGTTTGTTGTGTGTTGTGTGTTGTGTGATGTGTGATGTGTGGTGTGTGGTGTGTGGTGTGTGTTGTGTGTTGTGTTTTGTGTTTTGTGTTTTGTGTTTTGTGTTGTGTGTTTTGTATGGTGTGTTTTGTGTGGTGTGTGTTTTGTGTTGTATGAGTTAGTGTCTTATGTGTTTGTGTCTTATGTGTTTGTGTCTTATGTGTTTGTGTCTTATGTGTTTGTGTCTTATGTGTTTGTGTCTTATGTGTTTGTGTCTTATGTGTTTGTGTCTTATGTGTTGTGCGTGTTTTGTGTTGAGTGTTTTGTGTTGTGAGTGTTTTGTGTTGTGAGTGTTTTGTGTTGTATGTGTTTTGTGTGTTGGTGTTTTGTGTGTTGGTGTTTTGTGTGTTGGTGTTTTGTGTGTTGGTTTTTTGTGTGTTGGTGTTTTGTGTGTTGGTGTTTTGTGTGTTGGTGTTTTGTGTGTTGGTGTTTTGTGTTGTCTGTTGTGTAGTGTGCTGGGGTGTAAGTAGTGAATTTGGTGTGTGGTGTGGTGAGTGTTTTGTGGTGTGATTTGGTGTGTGGTGTGTGGACTGATGTTTGATGTGGTGTGTGGTGTTTGCTGTGCTGCTGGATGTGGTGTGTGATGTGGTGTGTGATTTGTTTTGTGGGTGTTTTTTGTGTTTCGTGTTGTGTGTTTTGCGTTTCGTGTTGTGTGTTTTGCGTTTCGTGTTGTGTGTTTTGCGTTTCGTGTTGTGTGTTTTGTGTGGTGTGTTTTACATTTTAGTGTTTTGTTTGTTGTGTGTTTAATTTGTTGTGTGTTTTTGTGTTATGTTTATTTGTGCTGTGTGATTTATGTGTTGCGTGATTTATGTGTTGTGTGTTTTATCTGTTGTGTGATTTATCTGTTGTGTGATTTATCTGTTGTGTGATTTATCTGTTGTGTGATTTATGTGTTGTTTGTTTTTTGTGTTGTGTGTTTTTGTGTTGTGTTTTTTATGTGTTGTGTGTGGTGTTTGCTGTGCTGTGGATGTGGTGTGTGATGTGGTGTGTGATTTGTTTTGTGGGTGTGTTTTGTGTTCCGTGTTGTGTGTTTTGCGTTTCGTGTTGTGTGTTTTGCGTTTCGTGTTGTGTGTTTTGCGTTTCGTGTTGTGTGTTTTGTGTGGTGTGTTTTACATTTTAGTATTTTGTGTGTTGTGTGTTTAATGTGTTGTGTGTTTAATGTGTTGTGTGTTTTTGTGTTGTTTATTTGTGCTGTGTGATTTAAGTGTCGTGTGTTTTATGTGCTATGTGTTTTATCTGTTGTGTGTTTTATGTGGTGTGTGTTTTATGTGGTGTGTGTTTTATGTGTTGTGTTTTATGTGTTGTGTTTTATGTGTTGTGTGTTTTATGTGTTTGGTGTTTTATGTGTTCTATGTTGTATGTGTTTTAAGTTGAATGTGTTTTATTTTTTATGTGTTTTGTGTTTTGGTGTTTTTAATGTTGTGTAATGCGTTTTGTGTTGTCTGTTTAGTGTGGTGGGTTTATGAAGTAAGTTTTGGTGTGTGGTGTGGTGAATGTTTTGTTTTGTGATGTGGTGTGTGGTGTGTGTACTTATGTGTGATGTGGTGTGTGGTGTTTTCTGCGGTAATAGATTTGGTGTGTATTTGTGTTGAGTATTGTGTGGTGTGTGTTAGGTGTTTCGTGTTGTGTGTTTTGTGTTGTGTTTAGCATTTTATGAGTTTTGTGTGATGTGTTTTATGTTTTGTGTGTTTTTGTGTTGTGTTTTTTGTGTTGTGTGTTTTATGTTTTTGTGTTGTATGTGTTTTTGAGTTGTATGTGTTTTGTGGGTTGGTGTTTGTAGTGTTGTAAAATGTGTTTTGTGTTTTATGTTTTTTTTGTGTTTGTGTTTTATGTATTTGTGATTAAATGTGTTTTGTGATTATGAGTTTTTGTTTTTTGCTGTGTGTTTTGTGTTTTATGTGTTTTTGTTTTTAGTTTTATGTGTTTTGAGTTTTATGTGTTTGTGTTCTAAGTGTTTGTGTTTATGTGTTACTGTTTTATGTGTTTGTATTTTATGTGTTATATGTCTTTATGTATTTGTTTTATAAGTGTTTTGTGTTGTATCTGTTTGGTGTTTCGTGTTGTGTTTTTTGTTTGTGTTTGTTTCAATTTAATGTGTTTGAGTGTAGTGTTTTATGTGTTTAGTGCATTGTGTGTTTTGTGTTGTGTTTTGTATGTGTTTAATGTTTTTGTGGGTTGGTGTTTTTAGTGTTGTGTACTGTGTTTTATGTTTTATGTTTTTGTGTTATGTGTTTGTGATTTATGTGTTTTGTGTTTAATGTGATGTGTGTTTTGTGTTTTTGTTTTATGTGTTTTGAGTTTTATGTGTTTGTGTTTTATGCGTTACTGTTTTATGTGTTAATGTTTATGTGTTTGTGTAATATGTTTTTGTGATTTCTGTATTTGTTTTATATGTGTTTTGTTATATATGTGTTTTGTTTTGTATCTGTTTGATGAGTACATGTTTTTTGGATGTGTTTTATGTTTTGTGTGTGTTGTTTTAATTTTTGTGTAATGTGTTTTGTGTGGTCTGTTGTGTAGTGTGGTGGGGTGTATGTAGTAAATTTGGTGTGTGGTGTGGTGAGTGTTTTGTGGTGAGGAAGTGCATGGTGTGTGGGCTGATGTATGATGTGGTGTGTGGTGTTTTCTTTGGTGTGTGTGTTGAATTTGATGTGTTTTGTATTGTATGTTTTATGTGTTGTGTATTTTATGTGTTTTGTGTTTAATGTTTTGTGTGTTTTTGTTTTATGTGTTTGTGTTTTATGTGTTTGTGTTTTATGTGTTTTGATTTGTATGTGTTTTGTGTTGTATGTGTTTTGTGTTGTATGCGATTTGTGTTGTATGTTATTTATGTTTGTGTTTTTTGTGTTGTGTGTTTTTGTGTTGTGGTTTTATGTGTTGTGTGTTTTTGTGTTGTGGTTTTATGGGTTGTGTGTATTATGTGTTTTGTATTGTATGTGTTTTGTATTGTATTTTTTTTATTGTAAGCATTTAGTGTTGAATGTGTTTTATGTTTTATGTGTTGATGTTTTAGTTTTGTGTAATGATGTTTTGTGTTTTATGTGTTAGTGTTTTATGTGTTAGTGTTTTATATGTTATATGTTTTATGTGTTATATGTTTTATGTGTTATATGTTTTATGTGTTTTGTGTTGTAAGTGTTTTGTGTGGTAAGTGTTTTGTGTGGTAAGTGTTTTGTGTGGTAAGTGTTTTGTGTGGTAAGTGTTTTGTGTGGTAAGTGTTTTGTGTGGTAAGTGTTTTGTGTGGTAAGTGTTTTGTGTGGTAAGTGTTTTGCGTGGTAAGTGTTTTGCGTGGTAAGTGTTTTGTGTGGTAAGTGTTTTGTGTGGTAAGTGTTTTGTGGTGTATGTGTTTTATGTTGTATGTGTATGTGTTTCGATTTGTGTTTTTATTTATTGTGTGTATTATGTTTTGTGTGTATTATGTGTTGTGTTTATTATGTGTTGTGTGTATTATGTGTTGTGTGTATTATGTGCTGTATGTAGTATGTGTTTTATGTGTTTTATGTTTTATGTGTTTTATGTTTATTGTGTTTTATGTTTAATGTGTTTTATGTGTTTTATGTTTAATGTGTTTTATATGTGTTTGTTTTATATGTGTTTGTTTTATATGTGTTTGTATTATATGTGTTTGTATTATATGTGTTTGTATTATATGTGTTTGTATTATATGTGTTTGTATTATATGTGTTTTATGTGTTTTGTTATTTATGTGTGTTGTTGTATGTGTTTTGTGTTGTGTGGTGTGTTTAGTGTTGTGTTTTTGATGTGTTTTTTTCTGAAGTGTTTTGTATTTTGGATTTGTGTTATGTGTTTTAAGTGTTGTGTGTTTTATGAGTTGCATGTTTTATGTGTTGTGTTTTTTATGTGTTGTGTGTTGGTGTTTTTAGTGTTATGTTGATATGAGTATTGTTTTGTCTGATGTGTAGTGTGTGGGGTGTATGTAGTGAATTTGGTGTGGGGTGTGGTGAGTGTTTGGTGTTGTGATGTGGTGTGGGGACTGATGTATAATGTGATGTGTGGTCTTTGCTGTGGTGTTGGATGTGGTGTGTGTTTGTTTTGTGTATTGTGGCGTGTGTTTGGCGTTTTGTGTTGTTTGTTTTGTGTTATGTGTTTTGTGAATCGTGTTTGTATGTTTTGTGTCTTATTTGTGTTGTGTTTTATGTGTGTTTGGTGTGTTTTTTGTTTAATTGTTCTGTTTTTTATGTTATACTGTGTTTTATGTGTTATGTGTTGGTGTTTCTAGTGTTGTGTATTGTGTTTATTGTCTTTTGTTTTTATTGTCTTTAATGTTTTTTGTGTGTTATGTGTTTGTGTTTAATGTATTATATGTTTTTATGTGTTTGTGATTTATGTGTTTTGTGTTGTATTTGGTTTGTGTTGTATGTTTTTTATGTTGTATGTGTTTATTTGTATGTGTTTTATGTGTTTTGTGTGTTTTTGTTTTTATTATTGTGTGTTGTGTTTCACGTTGTCGTTGTGTAGTGTGGTGGGGAGTGTGGTGAATTTGGTGTGTGGTGTGGTGAGTGTATTGCGGTGTAATGTGGTGTGTAGTGTGTGAACTGATGTGTTGAGTGTGTGGTGTTTGCTGTGGTGTTGAATGTGGTGTTTGATGTGGTGTGAGTTTTGGTTTGTGGGTTTTGTGTTATTTTTGTATGTTTTGTGTTTGTTTTCTGGTGTGTGTTTTGCATTTTATGTGTTTTATGTTGTTTGTGTGTTGGTGTTTTTAGTGTTGTAATGTGTTGTGTGTTATGTGTGTTGTGTGTTTTGTGTTGTGTGTTTTATGTTTTGTGTGTTGTGTGTTTTGTGTGTTGTGTGTTTTGTGTGTTGTGTGTTTTGTGTGTTTTGTGTGTTGTGTGTTTTGTGAGTTTTGTGTGTTTTTGTATTGTGTGTTTTATGTGTTGTGTGTTTTTGTGCTGTGTTTTTATGTGGTATATGTGTTGTGTGTTTTAAGTGTTGTGTGTTTTAAGTTTTGTGTGTTTTAAGTATTGTGTGTTTTATGTGTTGTGTGTTTAATGTATTGTGTTGATTTATGTTGTGTTATTTATGTGTTTGGTGTATTATGTGTTGTATGTTTTATTAGTTTTTGTTTAATTGTTCTGTGTTTTGTGTTTTATGTAATATGTGTTGGTGTTTTTATTGTTGTGTGATGCGTTTTTTGTGTTTTATGTGTTTGTATTTTTAATTTTGTGTAATATGTTTTTTATGTCTGTGTTTAATGATTTTGTGTTTTATGTGTTTGTGTTTTATGTGTTTGTGATTTATGTGTTTGTGATTTATGTGTTTTGTGATTTATGTTTTTTATTTGTTTTTTGTGTTGTATGTGTTTTGTTTTGTATGTTTTATGTGTTGTATATGTTTTGTGTTGTATGTGTTTTGTGTTGTATGTGCTTTGTGTTGTACATGTTTTGTGTTGTACATGTTTTGTGTTGTACATGTTTTGTGTTGTACATGTTTTGTGTTGTACATGTTTTGTGTTGTATGTGATTTGTGTTGTATGTATTATGTGTTGTATGTTTTAATGTGTTGTATGTGTTTTATGTTGTATGTGTTTTATGTTGTATGTGTTTTGTGTGTTGGTGTATTTAATGTTGTGTAATGCATTTTGTGTTGTCTTTTGCGTAGTGTGGTGGGGAGTATTTAGTGAAGTTGGTGTGTGGTGCTCTGAGTGTTTTGTGGTATGATGTGGTCTGTGGTGTGTGGACTGATGCTTGGTATGGTGTGTGGTTTTTGTAGTGGTGTTGGATGTGGTGTTGGATGTGGTGTGTAATGTGGTGGAGTTTTGGTTTGTGTGTTTTGTGTTACGTGTGTGTGTTTAGTGGTGTGTGTTTTACATTTTAGTGTTTTGTGTGTTGTGTGTTATATGTGTTGTGTGTTATTTGTGTTGTGTGTTTTAGGTGTTGTTGTGATGTGCGTTTTGTGTGTGTTGTGGTGAATGGAATGTGGTATGATGTGTGTTGTGTGGTGTGAATTTGTAGTGTTCTATGTTTTACTGTGTTTTATGTATTATGTGTTGGTGTTATTAGTGTTGTGTAATGCGTTTTATGTTTATGCTGTTTTGTTATTTTTGTGTTTTTATGTGTTTGTTTGTTTTATGTGTTTATGTTTTATGTGTAATTTGTTTTATGTGTTTGTGTTTTGTGTTGTATGTGTTTGTGATTTATGTCTTTTGTGTTGTATGTGTTTTGTGTTGTATTTTTATGTTGTGTGTATTTTATGTGTTTTGTGTGTTTGTGTTTTTATTTTTGTGTAAAGTGTTTTATGTTGTCTGTTGTGTCGTGTGGTGTGTGTAGTGAATTTGGTATGTGGTGTGTTGAGTGTTTAAGGTGTGATGTTGTGTGTAGTGTGTGGACTGATGTGTTAAGTGTGTGGTGTTTGCTGTGGTGTTTGATGTGGTGTGTGTGTTTTGGTTTGTGTGTTTTGCGTTACATGTGTGTGTTTTGTTTTTGTTTTCTGGTGTGTGTTTTGCATTTTATGTGTTTTATGTGTTTTATGTGTTGTGTGTGTAAGTGTTTTTTGTTTAACTGTTCTGTGATTTGTGTTGTATGTGCTTTATGTTTCAGTTTTGTGTAATGCGTTTTGTGTTTTGTGTGTTTGGTTTTTTATGTGTTTAGTTTTATGTGTTTGTGATTTATGTGTTTGTGTTTTATGTTTATATGTTTTATGTGTTAAATTTTTTTATGTGATATGTGTTGTATATGTTTTGTGTTGTAATTGTTTTGTAATTGTTTTGTGTTGTAATTGTTTTGTGTTGTATGTGTTTTATGTTGTATGTGTTTTGTGTGTTGGTGGTTTTAGTGTTGTGTAATGTGTTTTGTGTTTTCTGTTGTGTAGTGTGGTGGGTTATATGTAGTGAATTTGGTGTGTGGTGTGGTGTGGTGAGTGTTTTGTGTTGGGATATGGTTTGTGGACTGATGCTTGGTATGGTGTGTGGTGTTTGCTGTGCTGTTGGATGTGGTGTGTGATGTGGCGTGTGTTTGGTGTTGTGTGTTTTGTGTTTCGTGTTGTGTGTTTAGTGGTGTGTGTTTTACATTTTAGTGTTTTGTGTGTTGTGTGTTATATGTGTTGTGTGTTATTTGTGTTGTGTGTTTTAGGTGTTGTTGTGATGTGCGTTTTGTGTGTGTTGTGGTGAATGGAATGTGGTATGATGTGTGTTGTGTGGTGTGAATTTGTAGTGTGCGGAGTGTGGTGTGATATTGTGTTGTGAGGTGTGTATTTTGTGGTGTGTGTTTGTTTTCGTGTTAATTGTTTTTGCATTTTATATGTTTTGTGTTGTGTGTTTTATGTGTTTGGTGTTTTTTGTGTTTCGTGATTTGTTTTATGTATAATGAGTTTTCTGATGTGGTTTTGAGTTTTGAGTTGCTTGTGTTTTTTGTTGTTTTGTGTGTGTTTTTTGTACTGTTGTGAGTGGTTTGTGGTGTGTATTTTGTGATGTGTTTTGCATTTTGTGTTTTATGTATTGTGTGTTTTATGTGTTGTGTGTTTTATGTGTTGTGTGTTTTATGTGTTGTGTGTTTTGTGTTGTAGGTTTTATGTGTTGTGTGTTTTATGTGTTGTGTGTTTTATGTGTTGTGTGTTTCGATTTGTGTTTTTATTTATTGTGTGTTTTAATTTTTTGTGTGTATTATGTGCTGTATGTAGTATGTGTTTTATGTGTTTTATGTTTTATGTGTTTTATGTTTAATGTGTTTTATGTTTAATGTGTTTTATGTGTTTTATGTTTAATGTGTTTTATGTTTAATGTGTTTTATATGTGTTTGTTTTATATGTGTTTGTATTATATGTGTTTGTATTATATGTGTTTGTATTATATGTGTTTGTATTATATGTGTTTGTATTATATGTGTTTTATGTGTTTTGTTATTTATGTGTGTTGTTGTATGTGTTTTGTGTTGTGTGGTGTGTTTAGTGTTGTGTTTTTGTGGTGTGTTTTTTTCTGAAGTGTTTTGTATTTTGGATTTGTGTTATGTGTTTTAAGTGTTGTGTGTTTTATGAGTTGCATGTTTTATGTGTTGTGTTTTTTATGTGTTGTGTGTTGGTGTTTTTAGTGTTATGTTGATATGAGTATTGTTTTGTCTGATGTGTAGTGTGTGGGGTGTATGTAGTGAATTTGGTGTGGGGTGTGGTGAGTGTTTGGTGTTGTGATGTGGTGTGGGGACTGATGTATAATGTGATGTGTGGTCTTTGCTGTGGTGTTGGATGTGGTGTGTGTTTGTTTTGTGTATTGTGGCGTGTGTTTGGCGTTTTGTGTTGTTTGTTTTGTGTTATGTGTTTTGTGAATCGTGTTTTTATGTTTTGTGTCTTATTTGTGTTGTGTTTTATGTGTGTTTTGTGTGTTTTTTGTTTAATTGTTCTGTTTTTTATGTTATACTGTGTTTTATGTATTATGTGTTGGTGTTTCTAGTGTTGTGTATTGTGTTTATTGTCTTTTGTTTTTATTGTCTTTAATGTTTTTTGTGTGTTATGTGTTTGTGTTTAATGTATTATATGTTTTTATGTGTTTGTGATTTATGTGTTTTGTGTTGTATTTTGTTTGTGTTGTATGTTTTTTATGTTGTATGTGTTTATTTGTATGTGTTTTATGTGTTTTGTGTGTTTTTGTTTTTATTATTGTGTGTTGTGTTTCACGTTGTCGTTGTGTAGTGTGGTGGGGAGTGTGGTGAATTTGGTGTGTGGTGTGGTGAGTGTTTTGTGGTGTAATGTGGTGTGTAGTGTGTGACTGATGTTTTGAGTGTGTGGTGTTTGCTGTGGTGTTGGATGTGGTGTTTGATATGGTGTGTGTTTTGGTTTGTGGGTTTTGTGTTATTTTTGTGTGTTTTGTGTTTGTTTTCTGGTGTGTGTTTTGCATTTTATGTGTTTCATGTGTTGTGTGTTTTGTGTTGTGTGTTTTATGTGTTTTGTATTGTATGTGTTTTGTATGTGTTTAGTTTTGTATGTGTTCAGTGTTGTATGTGTCTTATGTGTTCGTGTTTTAGTTTAGTGTAATGATGTTTTGTGTTTTATTGGTTTGTGTTTTTATGTGTTTGTGTTCTATATTTTGTGTTTTATGTGTTTTATGTTGTATATGTTTTTCTATGTGTTTTATGTTGTTTGTGTGTTGGTGTTTTTAGTGTTGTAATGTGTTGTGTGTTATGTGTGTTGTGTGTTATGTGTTGTGTGTTTTGTGTTGTGTGTGTTGTGTGTTTTGTGTTTTGTGTGTTGTGGGTTTTGTGTGTTTTGTGTGTTTTGTGTGTTGTGTGTTTTATGTGTTGTGTGTTTTTGTGCTGTGTTTTGTGTGGTATATGTGTTGTGTGTTTTAAGTGTTATGTGTTTTAAGTTTTGTGTGTTTTAAGTGTTGTGTGTTTTATGTGTTCTGTGTTTAATGTATTGTGTTGATTTATGTTGTGTTATTTATGTGTTTGGTGTATTATGTGTTGTGTGTTTTATGTGTTTTTGTTTAATTGTTCTGTGTTTTGTGTGTTTTAAGTAATATGTGTTGGTGTTTTTATTGTTGTGTGATGCATTTTTTGTGTTTTATGTGTTTGTGTTTTTAATTTTGTGTAATGTGTTTTTTATGTTTGTGTTTAATGATTTTGTGTTTTATGTGTTTGTGATTTATGTTTTTTGTTATTTATGTTTTTTTGTGATTTGTTTTTTGTGTTGTATGTGTTTTGTTTTGTATGTTTTAATGCGTTGTATATGTTTTGTGTTGTATGTCCTTTGTGTTGTATGTGCTTTGTGTTGTATGTGCTTTGTGTTGTATGTGCTTTTTGTTGTACATGTTTTGTGTTGTACATGTTTTGAGTTGTATGTGATTTGTGTTGTATGTGATTTGTGTTGTATGTGTTATGTGTTATGTGTTGTATGTGTTATGTGTTGTATGTGTTTTATGTTGTATGTGTTGTATGTTGTATGTGTTTTATGTTGTATGTGTTTTGTGTGTTGGTGTATTTAATGTTTTGTAATGCATTTTGTTGTCTTTTGCGTAGTGTGGTGGGGAGTATTTAGTGAATTTGGTGTGAGGTGCTCTGAGTGTTTTGTGGTATGATGTGGTCTGTGGTGTGTAGACTGATGCTTGGTATGGTGTGTGGTTTTTGCTGTGGTGTTGGATATGGTGTGTAATGTGGTGGAGTTTTGGTTTGTGTGTTTTGTGTTACGTGTGTGTGTTTTGTGTGTTTTTTGTTTAATTGTTCTATGTTTTACTGTGTTTTATGTATTATGTGTTGGTGTTTTTAGTGTTGTGTAATGCGTTTTATGTTTATGCTGTTTTGTTATTTTTGTGTTTTATGTGTTTGTGTTTGTTTTATATGTTTGTGTTTTATGTGTTATTTGTTTTATGTGTTTGTGTTTTGTGTTGTATGTGTTTGTGATTTATGTCTTTTGTGTTGTATGTGTTTTGTGTTGTATTTTTATGTGTGTGTTTTTCATGTGTTTTGTGTGTTTGTGTTTTTATTTTTGTGTAATGTGTTTTGTGTTGTCTGTTGTGTCGTGTGGTGTGTGTAGTGAATTTGGTGTGTGGTGTGTTGAGTGTTTAAGGTGTGATGTTGTGTGTAGTGTGTGGACTGATGTGTTAAGTGTGTGGTGTTTGCTGTGGTGTTTGATGTGGTGTGTGTGTTTTGGTTTGTGTGTTTTGTGTTAGATTTGTGTGTTTTGTGTTTGTTTTCTGGTGTGTGTTTTGCATTTTATGTGTTTTATGTGCTGTGTGTTTTTTTATGTGCTGTGTGTTTTATGTTTTTATGTGTTATGTGTTTTATGTGTTGTTTGTTTAAGTGTTTTTTGTTTAACTGTTCTGTGATTTGTGTTGTATGTGCTTTATGTTTTAGTGTTGTGTAATGCATTTTGTGTTTTGTGTGTTTGGCTTGTTATGTGTTTAGTTTTATGTGTTTGTGATTTATGTGTTTGTGTTTTATGTTTATATGTTTTATGTGTTAAATTGTTTTATGTGATTTGTGTTGTATATGTTTTGTGTTGTATGTGTATTGTGTTGTAATTGTTTTGTGTTGTAATTGTTTTGTGTTGTATGTGTTTTATGTTGTATGTGTTTTGTGTGTTGGTGGTTTTAGTGTTGTGTAATGTGTTTTGTGTTTTCTGTTGTGTAGTGTGGTGGGGTATATGTAGTGAATTTGGTGTGTGGTGTGGTGTGGTGTGGTGCGTGTTTTGTGTTGTTATGTATTGTGTGTATTATGTATTGTGTGTATTATGTGTTGTGTGTATTATGTGTTGTGTGTATTATGTGCTGTATGTAGTATGTGTTTTATGTTTTTTTGTTTTATGTTTTATGGGTTTTATGTTTAATGTGTTTTATGTTAAATGTGTTTGTTTTATATGTGTTTTTTTATGTGTTTGTTTTATATGTGTTTGTTTTATATGTGTTTGTATTATATGTGTTTTATGTGTTTTGTTATTTATGTGTGTTGTTGTATGTGTTTTGTGTTGTGTGGTGTGTTTAGTGTTGTGTTTTTTTCTGAAGTGTTTTGCATTTTGGATTTGTGTTATGTGTTTTAAGTGTTGTTTGTTTTATGTGTTGTGTGTTTAATGAGTTGCATGTTTTATGTGTTGTGTTTTTATGTGTTGTGTGTTGGTGTTTTTAGTGTTATGTTGATATGAGTATTGTTTTGTCTGATGTGTAGTGTGTGGGGTGTATGTAGTGAATTTGGTGTGGGGTGTGGTGAGTGTTTGGTGTTGTGATGTGGTGTGGGGACTGATGTATAATGTGATGTGTGGTCTTTGCTGTGGTGTTGGATGTGGTGTGTGTTTGTTTTGTGTATTGTGGCGTGTGTTTGGCGTTTTGTGTTGTTTGTTTTGTGTTATGTGTTTTGTGAATTGTGTTTGTATGTTTTGTGTGTTATTTGTGTTGTGTTTTATGTGTGTTTTTTGTTTAATTGTTCTGTTTTTATGTTTTACTGTGTTTTATGTATTATGTGTTGGTGTTTCTAGTGTTGTGTATTGTGTTTTGTGTTTATTGTCTTTTGTTTTTATTGTCTTTAATGTTTTTTGTGTGTTATGTGTTTGTGTTTAATGTATTATATGTTTTTATGTGTTTGTGATTTATGTGTTTTGTGTTGTATTTGGTTTGTGTTGTATGTTTTTTATGTTGTATGTGTTTATTTGTATGTGTTTTATGTGTTTTGTGTGTTTTTGTTTTTATTATTGTGTGTTGTGTTTCACGTTGTCGTTGTGTAGTGTGGTGGGGAGTGTGGTGAATTTGGTGTGTGGTGTGGTGAGTGTTTTGTGGTGTAATGTGGTGTGTAGTGTGTGAACTGATGTTATGAGTGTGTGGTGTTGGATGTGGTGTTGGATGTGGTGTTTGATGTGGTGTGTGTTTTGGTTTGTGTTATTTTTGTGTGTTTTGTGTTTGTTTTCTGGTGTGTGTTTTGCATTTTATGTGTTTTATGTGTTGTGTGTTTTATGTGTTTTGTTTTTTATGTGTTGTGTATATAAGTGTTTTTTTGTTTATTTGTTCTCTGATTTGTGTTGTATGTGCTTTATGTTTTAGTGTTTTTAGTGTTGTGTAATGCGTTTTGTTTTGTGTGTTTTGTTTTTTATGTGTTTGTTTTGTGTGTTTGTGATTTATGTGTTTGTGTTTTATGTTTTATATGTTTTTATGTGTAAAATGTTTAATGTGATTTGTGTTGTATATGGTTTGTGTTGGTGCTTTTAGTGTTATGTTGATTTGCATTTTGTGTTGTCTGTTGTGTAGTTTGTTGGGGTGTTTGTAGTGAATTTGGTGTGTGGTGTGGTGAGTGTTTTGTGGTGTGTGGACTGATGTGTGATGTGGTGTGTGGTTTTATGATGTGTTGTGTGTTTTTTAAGTGTTTTGTGTTTTTTGTGGTTTATGTTTTGGTGTTTTAGTGTTGTGAAATGTGTTTTGTGTTGTCTGTTGTGTAGTGTGGTGGGGTGTATGTAGTGAGTTTTGGTGTGTTGTGTGGTGAATGTTATGTGGTGTGTGGTGTGTGGACTTATGTGTTTTGTGGTGTGTGGTGTGAGGAGTGATGTGTGATGTGGTGTTAGATGTGGTGTGTGTATTGTGGTGTGTGTTTTGTGTTTCGTGTTGTGTGTTTTGCATTTTATGTGTTTTGTGTTGTGTGTTGTGTGATTTATAGGTTTGTGTTTAATGTATTGTGTGATTTATGTGTTTTGTAATTTATGTGTTGGGTGATTTATGTGTTGTGTGTTTTATGTGTTGTGTGTTTGGTGTTTTTTGTGTCAAGTGTTTTGTGTGTGTTGTGTGTTTTGTTTTGTGTTTTTGGTGTTTTGTGGTTTATGTTTTTGTTATGCGTTTTGTGTTTTGTGTGTGTCGTTTTGTGTGTTTGTGTGTATGTTTTGCGGTGAATGGAATGTGGTGTCGTTGTGTGGAGTGTGATTTGGTGTGTGTTGTGTGGAGTGTGTTGTGTGTAGTGGTGTGTTGATTGGGGTGTGTTGAGTGGGGTGTGTTGAGTTGATTGTGTTGTGTGGAATGTGGTGTTATGTGGTGTGTGTTTTGTGGTGAATGGAATGTGGTGTTTGTTAAGTTGTGGATGGTGTGTTTTGTGTGTGTTTATTGTGTTGTGTGTAGTGTGTTTTTTGTGTAGTTTGTATTGTGTTTTGTTTTTTAGGTGTTTTTTGTTGTGAGTTTAATTGTTTGTTGTGTTTTTTGTGATATTTGTTTTGTTTCATATTGTTTTTGTTTTGTGTTATTGTTTAATGCATTTTGTGTGTTGTGTTTTTGTGTTTTGTGTGTTATGTGTGTTTTGTGTTTTTTGTATTTTGTGATGTGTGTTTTGTGTTAAGTGTGTCATGTGTGTTTTTTATGTTGTGTGGTTTGTGTTGTGTGTTGTGTAGTATATGTTGTGAGTAGTGAGTTGTGATGTGTCCTGTGGTGTGCTTTTGGTGTTTTTTGTGTGTGTTCGGTTTTTGTTTATGTTTTATGTTATGTGTTTTTGTGTTGTGTGTGTTATGTTTTTTGTATGTGATGTGTGTTTTGTTGGTTTTTGAAATTTTTTTTTGTGTGTGTTATGCTTTGTGTCATGTGTTTTTTATATGGTTTCTGTTGTGTGTTGTGTAGTATGTGTTGTATGGTGTGGTGTGTGTAGTGAATTTTGGTGTGTGATGTGGTGTGTTTTGTGGTTTGTGCTTGTGTGTTTTGTGTTATATGTTTTTTTGTTTTGAGTTGTGTGTGTTATGTATTTTGCATTGAAATTTGTTTCTTGTTTAGAGTTTTTGTGTTATGTGTGTTTTTTGTGTTGTGTTGATTGTGTTTTGTGTTTAAGGTGTTGTGTGTTTTGCTGTTTGTTTTGTGGTGTCTGTTTTGTGTTGTGTTTTGTGGTGTCTGTTTTGTTATGATTGTGTTTTGTGTTGTGGTGTGTGTGTTTTGCATGTTGTGGTATGTGTATTTTATGTATTGTTTTGTCTGTGTTTGTTTTATATTTTTTGTTTTTTTGGTGTATTGTGATATGTGTTTTATGTATTTTGAGTTATGGGTTTTGTGTTTTCTGTGTGTTTTAGGTTATTTGTGTTGTATGTTTTAGTTGTTTGTTTGGTTGTGTGTTGTGTGTTTTAGTTGTTGTTTGTGATGTGTGTTTTGTGTTGTGTTTGGTGTGTGTGTTAGACGCTCCTTTGATGTTCGAAGGCGTTCGTAACAACTGCCAAAACTCATCCCATAATTAATGGTATGTGGAATACCCGTTAAGTTAAGTCTACCTACTGATCTAATACAAAATGTATTTGTGACTGGTATATCCATACGAACATAAAAAAATATTTACTAAGGACTACTGAACTTATTTCAAAGTGCTTAAATTTTTTTACTGGATTTTTTTATTATAACTACGTAACTATCATTTTTGTGCAAATGCATAGAATGGTTTTGATGTAATACGTTTAACCGTTTAAAATTTATTATATTAATGCCATTAATAAGTTCAACAGTTTACAAAAGAAAAGCTCGAGACTCTATGTGAAAATTCATAGAATAACATTTCCTAGCTTCCTATGAACAGAACCGACCTTACAGTGAATGGCATAAGAATTTAAAATAGTTTTAATTTATTGAAAGCTGCGTTGCGTTATTGCTAGAGACCGGAAGATATAGCGGTTTCCTCTCGCGATAGGCTGAAATTCAAATACATATATGTACTACTTATGCTTAGAGACCTTAAAAATTCGCGGGTTCAATGCCCTGTAGGATGAACTCCACAGTTCTACGTACACTCGGTCAAATGCCACCCACTCATTGGCTGCTGTCGTGTGAGACGTCCCAGCGTAGCAGCCTGTGATTCGATAAAGCTTTGGTTGGGCGTTTCTCATTGGCCCAGAGTCATCCAGGTGAATTGTGAGCCAATAGCAGAGGCCGCACTGAGGTAAAACTATTTGTATATTAGCCTATCGCGAAATGAATTCGCGAATTTTTCCGGTCTCTACTTATGCTGCTTCTGCTGTTGGCTCACAGTTAATCTGGAGGTCACTGATCCAATTACAAACACTAAACAAAAGAAGCAACCAATCACAAGCTACCCTGTTGACGTCTCACAAGTCGGCAGCCAATGAACGGTGGTATTTGCCACCGTGTCTACAGAGGTCTTAAAGAGTCTTTCCCAGAAGACACTGGACCGACGAATCTTTCCGGTCCCCAGCTATTGCACCTTGCGTAGTTCATAAACAGGTACTCTAAAATGAGGTTGTTCAATAGTTTGCATCTTACGTTCTTGCGTAGTTTATAAGCCAGGTTAAGGCCCGTCATATATGTGACACGTAAACGGAGATGGACCCTTGCGGATTAACTCGGCAGTGCTGAGCTCTCCCGTTTACGTCTAGAAGCCGATTACTTGGCTGCAGCTCTTCCGTTTACGTTGCTACGTGCGACCAACAGAAGCCTACTACTTGGCTGCGGTGGTAGCCCTGTTTGTTCGTTTTCTAAATGGGTTTTTAAAAAAATTGTTTTCCAGTACAAGGACGCCCAAAGCGAAGGGGGGAGAGAACTCCCGCGCGCCCGTGCAGCAGAGGAGAGACTGCGGCGTGGTTCGGCCATTAATAAAAAATTTACCATTACAATATTTAAATTTAAGAACCTAAAACTGCTAAAATAGCACTATTTTACACCTTAAAATCCAAATTCTCCCGGGGGAGGACCCCCGGACCCCCCGCTTTAATACGGAGGGGGGATGCTTCTTAACACCCCCCATACACAAATCCTGGCTACGCCACTGGCTCCATCCATCGAAATAGTCAATCGAAATTGTCACTCGCCAAAACAAAACATTGAAAAACACACACGTCACAGATGGACACGATTTTCACAGTCCTGAAATCAGGGATTGATATCTGAACGCCTATTAGACTGAAACAAGGTATATACCCCGCTACCAGCGGTTTTTGCCAAGATCCCTAGCTGGTAATAGTTGTTTGCTCACCCTTGGTGGATGGGTTTTTTTTTCAAAATTTTGTTTATTTCTTCCTTTGCGTAGTATGAAAAGTGAAAATATTATAAAAGCTTTGGAAAGTAAGGTGTGGAGCATGTTTGGTAGCCCGGGACAGATTGTGTCGGACAATGCCACTTATTTTACTAGTAAAAATTTTTAAGTCATATGCCTCCATTGGGGTATCAAACATATCACTACCAGTCCTTATTACCCGAATCCTAATTTAGTGGAAAGAATGAACAAAAATATCAAGATCGGTCTTACTATTTTTCTACAACGCAATCATCGTTTTAAGTGGGATAGTATCATCCATATTTTAAATTTGGCTTTCAATATGACTGTGTAATTAACGCCGTCAGAAATATTTTTGGGGAGAAACGTACCGCATCCTTTACTTAACTGCTGGGGTTTGCATCCGAAATGTTTGAGTACTCAAAGTCCTCGTCTGCAGGAAAAAATGTGGGGCGAAGCAGCTGATAATTTGCAAAAAAGCTAAAAATAAAATAAGTATATATTATAACAAAGGACGGGTGAATGATGAATTTAAGATAGGAGATGAAGTTTTATGTAAGCAATTTGTACTAAGTAATAAAGCTATGTACAAAACTGCGAAGTTAGAATATGATTATGATGGACCTTTCAAGATCATAAAGTTTTTGGGACCTGTAACCGCTCTGTTGCAAGACGTCGAAAGGCCTAATAAGATTTAAAAAAGGGGCCCATTTAAGCCACATAAAGAAATTTGTAAGGCGGGACCTAAATTCCTGATTTATTTTTGAGTACGTCTTGTTGGATCGAAGTGTCCAAGTTAATTTATCGATCCTAACTGTTGGACTACACCATTTCAATTTTTGCTAATATCATGTTTTTGGACTGATGTACTAAAATTTGGATTTTTTTTTTGTCTTAGCTTTTACGATTTACCTGCTAATATGCAGTTATTTGTAGTGCTATCTAGTCATATCTTCTATGTGCTTTGTGATGTTAAGGTTTTCTAATCTTTTATATTTTTCTTAATCTTAACGTTTCCTATTTGCATATTTTTTTCTAGGTATCTTTTGAGCTAAGCAAAACATATTTTTAGTTACTAAATTTGTAAACGTAATGTTTGTCTCACTTATCAATTTGGCGTTTATCTTTAGCTAATTTATCTACCAAAGTATTTTTTGTTAGGGGTTGTTGTGGCCACCAGGCCACAATTATTATTTATATTTTATTTTGGCTATTCTGATTTTTCTCAATTATTTCAATTTTAAATTACCGTTTTAATCTTTAAAACTAAGTCGCAGTATTTTTGATTGTTTAATTTTTATGAATAATTCTTTTATTTATTATTCATTGTTTTGGTTTGATTCAGTTTCTTTAATACTGTACATCGATATTGGTTATATGGCCGGCTACTGGGCGCGGTATCGTCGCTTCCCGGTCTGACGTCACCAGCCCCATAGTGCGGGAGTGGGGAGTGAGCTGTGAGCCTCGGGGAGCGATGGACTGCGAGTCGCCGCCGACGCACGTGCGGTGGAATTACGCCGCGGGCAGAGGTGTATAATGCTTCGACACAGCGCCAGGCAGTCCGTGCCTGGGTTGGCATGGATGGGGCCGTACCTCCAGCTGGTACGGAAGGAAGTGCCTCGCAAGAGAATACTTCGATAAGGTAAAGAGGCGACACGCAGTATTGTTCGGATTTGGCGCAAAAACTAAATTTTGGAAGCACTATTACAGTTCACGTGCGTGTGTTAATTAACTGTGTCTGTGCTATCTACAATTACGTTAAGGCTGTTCAAGGGTAAAAAAAAAGTCTGAAATTTAATATTTACATTGTCCTGTATGGAAACCATTGATTAAATAGTACATCTGAAATAACACAAAGTAATTAAAAAAATATTTATTACTTTTTTTTAATATTTAATCGTTTTGATATTATTTTTCCAAAACGGCAATACCGTCTATGTTTTAAAGGTGAATTTTTTTTTATAATTGAAAAAATTGTATTTCTAATAGGCCAAGAAAGTTTTGTGTAGTTTCGAGAAGTCGTTCTCAAGGGGGAAAAAAAAACTTGTTGGCAAATTTTGTATCGAAAATTGGCAACATTAGTAGTACTCTAAAAACAAAAACAGTTTTATCTCTATCGAACATTACATTTTTAACATATAGCAGCATTCTTCCTGATTACAACGATACCAAGTTTATAGCAATGCGAGCTTTCTATTCATTCCGGTGCTGTTCCAAAGCAGCACGTGCACATCCTCTTCTGCGACGCGAAAGCTGCCATGGCGAGCGGCCCCTCCGCCGTTCTTACCTATCGGTGAGGTGGCGCTCCTCGCGCCACCTCTTGCAACTGCGTGGGGTATTTGAGAGGTGTCGGGGGCTCGCTTGCTGTATTTATTTTTCGCGGGCTTTTTGAGGTGCAGTGTTGTGATTGCAGTTGTAGCAAACAGCGGTATAGAAAATTAGGCTTTTCGTTGTCCTCGAGGTGTTTAACGATGTCAAAGGCTCGGCGACGGAAGCAATCACGGCCTTACAAACGGAGTAAAAAATCTAAAATCCAACGAGCTCTCTGGAAGAAAAAGAAATTAGTCGAAAATCAATTAACAATAAACAATGAAGTTACGAGGTAAGTATTTTTTTCTTTCAATCGGCTTAAAAATTACTGCATTATATATACATAATGTGTATTTAACGTGAATATTGTCTTCAACGTACTGGTATTGGCTGAGCATTTATCAGTAAAGGTTTTACTACGATAACAAAGGTTAAATACATACTATTTATTCCTTGAATCGGAAGTTACAATGTTGATAAAGATAACTGGATTCAAACTCTTTCGTTGCCTCATTTCAACAGTGATGTTATTTATTATTGTATTAATATTTTTAACAATTTTATATTTCACTATTTTTAATTGCCTATTTCAGGTACAAATAGTTTATATAGTTACAGTCTAGACTTTTTATAGTGTTACAGGCTAGGATGAAATTTAATATGAATTGCGATGCAGGAATAATTCTGCCGATGACAAACCATGGACGAAACCGAATTCTCATTTATAGGATTTCTGGATAGATATGTATATCGGTATGCAACGTGATAGAGCTCTTGAATTGTCTCAAATTTTCATGCAGTAAAAAAACGTAATTACCATTGTAATAAAGCGTAGCTCTTTGTAAAGCGAATTTAGGACAATCAAAGTGAATAATTCAAGAGTACGTCAGAAATTGTTCTTTTTTTTTCATATATTTTTTGTAATAATAATGCATCTTAAAATATTGCATACAAATTAATTGTATTGATGCAGAACAGTATTTCTGAGCGAAATTGTATGCATCATGTGTGGCAGTGATGTTTCTGTTTCATCACAATTTATTGACTGCGAACAACTTGTTTCTTGCGTTAGATATAACAAATATTAGTTTTTAAATTACTCTTTCCCAGGGAACTGAATACTCCAGCTATCATGTACGGGAGAGTGCGAGAACCGGATGCGTTGCTTAGATACAGCGATGTGAAAGGAGTAAAAGTTTACCCGTGTGGCATTTTTATTGGTGCTTAGGAACCCTTTAGCTCATCGCACACTACAGCGCGCCGCGACGCGCAGCCTTGCGGAAATTTCCGATGGTTCTGGAGGGGGTCGCACACTACAGATGCCGTTTTCTGATTCCGCGCGCTCAGTTCCTTCAATTGTGACCTACAGTACAGGAGTACCGAGGGGCTAGTTTTGCTTCCGTTTAGTTGTGTTGTTGGTTTTCAGGTTTAGTTTACTATTTAATTTCAAAGTCATGAGCAGTTCTAAGGAGGAATATATGTTTCTATATTGTTTACTGGAATCGGAAGAGGAAGAGAAGAGACAGAGGATTATGTGGGTTCACCCGATTAACGAGAAGAGAGATTTGCATGTTTTAGTTTCATATAACTTCATATACAACGTGACCCATCACCAATTTAAATTTTCGAAACTTAGGCAACATTAAACTAAAGGCCACAAAAAGGAGAAGGATAGCTTTTTGACTGATACGTTAGTTTGAGGTTAAACAAAATCTACACTTCTGTTATCTCAAAAACTTTTGTTTCCCGACCTGTTTATTTAAGTTTGAAAATTGAATCAAAGGTTAGCCCATTTATATAGTTAAATCAAAGATGTAAAATAAAGTAATCTATGCTTTAACTTACCTAAAATAGTCTTCTGTGTACACTAGATACGTACAGCCCGTGTGCAGGTCTTATAAAATAGACTCAAAAAAGAATAATGAACGAGAAGCACCGAAGAAACCCGGCACCGGAAGGTTATCTCAGCCCATATTGTGCTCCGTCTGTCACCAGACACGATAGCGCGCCGCTTGGCGCCTCGCCTCGCCCGCCTCCTTGGCGGAACAATTCCGCTCCGAATTCTCCCGGGAGTTCCGGCGCCGGAATAATTCCGCGGCGGACAGGGCGTCGCGGCGCGCCCAAGTGTGCGCATCGTCATTGCTTTACATGCGAAGAGTTCGGCCGGAATTTTTCCAGGGCGGCGCGGCGCGCTGTAGTGTGCGATGAGCTTTTCTAGCTGCAACACCGGATGGTCTGGTAGAAGATGATGGGTTGGTTGAGGTCAAATGTTTACCATCAGTGAAAGATAAGCTCCTAATGGAAGTTGCTAAGGAGAAAAAATCGTCACTCTGTTTAGAAATTATTAACGGAAAACTTCAACTAAAGAAAACCCACAAATATTATTACCAGGTGCAAGGGCAGCTAAATATCACTGGCAGACGTTATTGCGATTTCATTATTCTCACAGAAAAAGATTTTTACATACAAACTATTGAGAAAGATGAACTCGTTTGGATGAACGTCATGCTGCCAAAGCTAAAGACATTTTATTTACAATGCATGCTCCCAGAACTGGTAGACAGCAGAATAAAACGAAAAATGAAAGTCAGAGATCCACCTTATGTACTTGAAGCACAGAGAAAAGTTCAAAACAATAAAGAAAAACCCAATAGTAAAGTTTAAAATTTATTATACATAAATTATCCGAAACTCATAATTAGAAAACCACACGGAACTTAATGCAACCATTATGCTATTAGATATTTTGTGTAGCATACGGTCACTGGATAAGGATATATATTATGTACAGTTGCAGGGACACACGTGCCAATTATATGCTGACAATACACCTTCCTCAGATCGCAGTAATAAGAAAATATGATATTAAAAACTATGTCATTAAGGCGCTGTAGTTTTTCATAGAAAGTCATGCCGATCACATTTAGAAAGTTTACCCTTGGTTATATATGCATATATACACACATACATTTGTGCAAAACTAATTTTTTTTAATCATTTGTCAAAGATGTGAGAATTTGTGCAGTCATATGATGTACAAATTTATGTAAGCGATTTTCAAAATTACGCAACGTTTGTCTACAAAAATATTTTGCTTGAATTTAACCTATGTTTATATTAAAATTTATGATACTTCATTTGAAATAAAAATTTCAAAATAGGTGAGGTATTGTTATTGATAAAGGTATAGTGGCAAAACATATATTTTTTTGTTGACAAGAGTATGCAATTCCGGCATGCGTACATACCACGAAATCCAGTATTAATATAAAATATGAAACTTTATCGAACATTGTTGTTACAGATAAATTGAGAATTAAAAATAGATCGTTGTAAATTACCATGGATATTTATTTTTACTGAACGTCATTATTTGGAAATATAATGTGTATGCGCACGTTTTGGACTGCCATTTACTTTTATTTATACATATATTCTTTATATATTATACTTTACATTTTTCTGTGGTGATTTCAAAATTTTATACATTGCATATCACTACAATGTGCTAAACTCGGCTGTTACTTTTTTTTGCTTCTCTGAGTTCTTTTTCTGTAAGCGACACTGCTGCAGTGTTGTGTGAACGAGATGCATTGTTGCAAAATTCCATTCCTGTTACAAGAATTTTTCAAATTACTTTTAAACATTAAAGATTCAATTACTATATTTGCAGTACAGATTATAAACTACTTGGAAGAAACTCTACTTATTTGTATGCATTTTGGTTACAACGGTTTTTTACATTCCTTTTTTTTTTACATTAAAGCCGTAACGATTATTATACATTTTTTGGTACAACGTTTTAGACTGATTTTGTTTTCTTATATTATTTTGAAAGCTTTGTGCCTGTAAGCCAACACTTTTACTGCTGGTGTGAACATTTTATATTGTTATTTTATATACTATGTGTTTGTATATTTTTAATCTGTATAGTTGGTGAAGTTTTGTTCTTATAGTGTGCATGGTCGTATGTGTACTATGTTCATAATTTTTTTCACCAATTACTCTATTAATTCGTCTATTAGTAGGAAGTAACTAACTCTGTATTTTGTTTTGGTACCTTCTGGTAGTGTTTATGCATGAAAGTGATTTTATGACAAATAAATTCTACTTCAAATACAAGTTCTAAAACAATTAACATCTTGTATATGTTCGTAAGTTTGTCAGCAGTGAAAATGTATAGTAAACAATGGTCGATCCGCATTAGATAATTTATTTTTAATCAAACCCATTATATTTTCCTTTGACTTAATTGTAATCATAGAAACGTATATCATGAAGTTCCAAGTCATAGTCAAACAATAAATGATACGTTTAACATATTTAACAATTTCCACGATTCGGCGAAACATACCGCGAGTAGTGACAATAAACATAATTACGCTTCTTTTCGCAGGCATAAAAATATATTTTTAGGAATTACTGTATAATTAATTAATATTACTATAATATTAAATTATATTTTCCGAGCAAAAGCAGTTTCTCAATTTATTTAATGTTCACAAATTAACTATATATGTACCTATATGTAAATATGCATGTATATATACTACACACATCATAGATCTATCTATAACATATTGATAAACGGTTTTCCATTTGAATTCAAACTAAAATCAACATATACATAACATTAATTGTCTTATTTGTTTTGTTATAAAATATGTAATATTTTATCTCTTGTTTGTGCCTACTATAGCCCGTCCCACTCTTAGATTGCAGTACACGGCTTATGGCGCGCGCTGTTGCCAAATCTCTAACACATTACGAATTTCAGGAGATGCTTGTCTTTGTAATTTGGATCGAACAAGAAGCATTTTAAGAAATCATATCGTAATTTATAATATTTTATACTATTACACATATAAATTTGTAATAATGCCACTTTTATGTAAATTTCAAATAAAAACTACCTACTGTAGACGAAATTTTCTTATAGTTTTCTTTTCTGTTCTAAAAATCCCATATATATATATAATTATATATATATCACATTTTCATGGGCCCGATAAATGCCGTATGTTTGGACAAGTCATGTCCAAAATGATAAATAAAATACGGTAATGGAAATTCTCGGTCGAGTAAGTTATGGGAAAAATCCGAACAATTGGTTCGAAATGGGGAAGATTTTTTGAAAAACAGAAAAATCGCAACAACTCCCATAATATGAATAATATCGAATCCGTTTTAACGTATGATAACTCGGATTACCTAATGCCGAAAAATGTTTTCTAAATACATTTTTGATACGACCAGCCATAATTGCATGGGTTCGAAAAAAAATTTCACCGGACAAAAAAACGTAACTGCCTTAGTAGACACCTTATCAAATCTGTTTAAATTGTTTGTAATAATATCATTATTATTTTCCAAAACTTTGTCTAAAACAATGTTTGATAAGATGCTTGGTGAGAAGGATAGAAAAATAATTCAAAATTTTGTACCATGAACGCTATTAAATTCCTTCGTATTTATTTCATACATTTTAAATATTATGTTCAAGAATCGATTATAATATTTTTAGTTGACTAAGGAAGCCATGTATTTGAAATTGCTTGCAGGACAGAACCCCACTTATCTAAACACACGACCCTGTTTCCTCTTACGACGGCGGAAGCGCGCGCTCTTGTACTGATAAGACACATCTTTAACAGCTATTTCCACGGAAACTGTAGAAGCAATTGAGATGGAGCTGCTTTTAAAAACTAATTCAATTCATTGTGAACATTTTTCTCGCTTTCGTCCTCCATCTATCTTTAATAGAAATTTTTTTTTCCGCGGGTCAACTTTTTGATGTGTCAGTTTGTGAGAAAATGCATTTCAATATATAAAAAAAATTATTTAAGTGAAACCTGAACAGTTTTTGTCTTAACATTTGTTCGGTGGCGTCCTAAGGCATTAATTTACTAATAAAAAAAATCTGAATGAAATACACATGTAGGTTTTCTTTTTTTGATGTGAAACATATCGGAATACTTCAAAACAGTTCGCAGCGAATAAGTTATGTTTTTTAATTTTTTCGGACACTTAAAATATTGTTAAGTATTCAAAATAAGCATTGCCTGATGCGTATTTTCATTCTATACAATATGAAAAAAAGCTTGGTCCAAAAATTAAAATTTTAAATTTCGTTTGATATTTGGCAACAACGCACGAAGAAACAAGGACAGTGCTAACGGCAATCGGCGTGTGTTAGAGAGAGAGAGAATGCGCCCATTTACTTCCATACTGCAATCTAAGAGTGGGATGCTCTATATGCCAGGATAAGATTTCTTGTGTCATGCTGTTCCTTTTTATTGTTTTTTGTTTCGTAGAACAATAAACCAGGAAACAAATAATACTCAATCCGTGTTTTTTAAGCCCTCTTTTGAGCTATGAATTTCGAGGTTTTTGTACGCTGCACTGAAAAAATGTTTGTAGGTAAAGTATAGGTATCTATGTCAAAATTTCGCCAAGAAAGGTTTTTTTTTTTTTTTTCCGTACTGAACTGAAAATCTTGTGAAATATATACAAAAAGAACGTTTTCATAATCAATTGAATCAACGAAACATTTACTTTTCCGTAGACTTGTAGTAAATACAACGCAAAGGTATTTATTGTCGACGCACGTGTTATTAAACTAGCAGTACATAGTGCCATAGCATTGGTTGTTGAAATGGACCCAGTAGCTGATAACCTGTTGCAAGCAGAAGGGTTTTTTCGGAAGTGTTACGGGATATTTCCAGGATACGTCAAACACTGCAGCGCTGGTTTGCTGCCGATGTCACACCTGAATAGATACCTTGTTTGTTATTCATAATACACACAGCATATTCATATTTCGTTGGAGTTATGTGTCGAACGTTTTGTAGAGATAATCAAACCTCAATAGTTATTTTGATTCTGATAAAAATATTTTTGGATTAAAAAAAAGCACGTGTAAACTAGCAGGACACCATCAGCATTAAAAATTCACGTTCCCATTGTAAGTATAAAATCAATTGCTAGCTATAAAGGATCAAAACTCAAGCCAGTAGACACTCCCTCAGATATCCCAAGGAGAAAGCGGGCACCTAGTTCCGTAGTCTGTGTTCTCCAGGGCCATTCATGAAACCAGCAAAAGTTATTTCTAAGCCAAAAAGTAAAACGATGTAACTATAAATGAATAACTTATTTGACTGCTCACCCCACAACGGCGCCACCAGCTTGACGAGGCGATTACAATGCCATCTCGTGTCGGGCATTCCTACTAGTTTTAAAACTGCATAAGAATTCTACTATGGCTTGGAGACTTCTATAAGAATTATTTATATTCAATGGCAGTACGTAGTATTTTACCATGTCTGCAATTAAAGTGTTACGCAGTGACTATGTTATCAGTTAAATGTCACAATTTTAATATCAGTTTCGAAACGTTAATGTATGTAGGCAATAATTGAAATTATTATTTTTCAACCAAAATAATACTCAACAATATACATACGAGCAATGGAGATCATGGGCCTCTCTGGCATACCTATAACATTTGGTGGGGACATCAAATAAATGTATTTAAATACTAGTCTTGGAGCTGCTGTCACTAAGTTCCAGGAACATGAATTTTCTGGGACTCTTCTGTGAGCTCATACAAACACATGCTGGGCATGATCACTCTCCAATTTAGTGACAAAATGCAAGTTTTATTTAGCGAAATATAAAAAATTCCACTAGTTTATTTAACAACACTACGGATGTTGACTATTAATATAGTGTGTCTTTTTCCCAATACTATGCTTTGTATGTAGTTTTTTATTTGACACGTAATCAACTACTATATTACATTACTGTAATTACAGGTATTTCATAAATATGAAAAAAATACAACTTTAGGATGAACTTGTAAATATTGGGGGGGGGGGGGTTCCCCCGACCTACCCCCCCCCCCCCCTCCACCCGCCAGCGACGCCCGTGATGGAGATAGTGTACAATTTGACTATATACTCTGTGGATCTGTCTTAGTGATATTTTAATGGTCTCAGTTGCCAGCTGTCAGGTTTTTATTTTTACAAAAAAATTACTTATAACAATAATTACATGATGACGTTTATTTTATTCCAAATTATTTGTACCAGCATGATATACAAAATAAAATATATAGGTGTTAAGATAACTTTATGGAAATACTCCGGTTAACATTTTAATAGTTATTACCATAAAATGTACTCGATGTATGATAATATCGTTAGCGGGAGTGGAAGTGTTAAAAAAAAAATTATAAAAGTTATTACTACACAAAATGTTTTTCTCTACTCAGTGTCATAAACTTTCACACACTGTAAATAGTTGTTTTATTTTTGTTGGTTGTATAATTGTATAAACGGTTTTGTACTTTTCCCAGAAAAAACAACCATTTAGTCTATATTTATCTTACCAGTTATCCCAAAATAAGCAGGAAACAACTCAGTAGCTCAATTTGCAAGTATGATCACCGTTTTCCACGTGCAGCACACCTATCACTGAGGGGAAATGTTGAGTTGTCTGGTGCATTTATTTTTTATTTAAAATATATTTTCTTACTTAAAAAAATTGTCCATATGCCACTCTATCAGTGTTGTAGTGACAAATACAAAGAACTTTAATATTTTCAAACCGTCGTTGACGTGAGGGATAACTGAAGAAGACTGGTTCAGACTCACAGCGTTCTCCGCGTCTCTCAATCACCAAACATCTCAAGTGGTATTTGTCCGGAAACCCGGATTGCCGTGGAGAGATGTTGGCGTGCTATGTGTAACCAAGTGACTGACACATCAATGATACCTATAATTACTTTATTACATTAAATATATAATGTACTTTCGTGTCAGTTTGTGCGCCGGCCTCTAAAAATAGTTATTGCATAAATCGGGTAACGTTAATAAAACATGATTTAAAAAAAAGTCATTAAAATATTAGCATCACCCTGCTCACCTAGGCTACATGCGACGGCATCTACAGGGGTCTAGTGGGCTGTGAACTACTTGACAGAATAATTTCAGTCTTGCTGGAGATAAGTTTCGAAACAACGCAGCTTCGGCCATCTCGCCGCATTTTAAATGAGTCTTCTTTTGTTTTCAGAACATGAGGCAAATGACAGTAAAACTCTTTTGGTTTTATAAAGATCTAACAACGGATACTGAATCGATTTATAGCCATTGTAGCTTGCAGGTTTCGTAATGTGTTTCATGTGAATAGTGCAATCAAGTTTACTGGTGGGGAAAATCAAGGAAGTATTAATAAAGTAATTTGATGCAAAAATAGTCACATCGTTAGCCGTGTGATTTAAGTCTTGAATAATGTTTATTCTTAAATATAATGAAACAGTTCAATCTTCCAATCCCCCTTGGACAAGGATAGTATTTTTTAAAAATTATTGCAGCAGGTTTTGTCTTGGCATATAAAATACAATAATGCATATTGGAAAATGTTATGGCTCTCATTCTGCAATATAAATGTATATTGATTTACTGTATTATTGGATGTAGACAATAAGTAAATAAAAAATGTATGCCTCTATAAATTACATAAGCTTATCTATTGCACAGGCCGAGCGCATATGGATGAAGCAACATTATAGAAAATCTAGGAAGTATATGCGAAATGGTAGCTGTGGCAGTATGCCATTGTCTGCGGAGCAGGAACACGTATGACACCGCGCCCTGCTGGCCTGTGAGCCGAGCAGCGAGGACCGTCCGAGCTGTCACATCCTCCCCCTTCCCTTAGTCCAAGCCAGCGCGACTACCTGCTCCGGCCTTCAAGCAGTTAGGTTTCTCTCCGCTAGGAGTGACACTGTCCATTTTCTTACGCGCATCGCCTTTCCATTGTTCGGGAGCGGAGCGATACACCCTCCCCCTTTGAAGGCTGTCTCGCCACTGAATGCCCAGCGGCGCGACCCTGAGTCTTATACAGCGCTGTCAGGGTGCTCGGCCATCAGTTTTCATGCTATTGTGAGTGATGTATCAGTTTGAAGTCATTCTGAAGTAGGGACGATTTTTGGACCTCTTGAACAGCCTTAACTGACGTTTTAACGGCTGATCGAGGACAGCTCATTTGTGGTGTGTAGATAGATGCTAGGATTTTTTAAAGCTTATATCCTGGAGACAGATATATATGTTTACAAAATAAATGATAAGTCTTAACATGAACAATACTTAATTAAACTTTTTGATACTTGAAAGACGTAATTGCGAATTGTAATATTAAAATGTTCGTACGGCACGCTGAAAAGTATCAAAAGAGACGATTTTCAAATGATATGAATGTTAATATTCCAATACGTATCAAATCTGTTGATAATACCTTTGAATATATATTCAAAGATAATACTAACCATAAAGTGTTTACCTACCTACTGGTAAATACATATAGATTTTGTAAACGTCCGGAAGTTGTGTAATAATTCACCACTCCATGCTAGATGGCAGCACTTTCGTCACGTTTTGTGATTTTTGTTCTGAGCAGTTGGTTGACAATATCGCAGATAGAGGCCAGTGCTAGTGTGTCGATTTACGCAAGTACCTTGTTTAAATGTTCGTTATTTGTATATGCGAAGATCAATTATTAAATTACAATGTGTCTCAGAATAAAGAAAAATAAAATAACTCTAGTGTTAAGTGAGTAAATTAGTGAAAATAATAAAAAATTAAATTGCTCGTTTTGTGATTAACATAATCAGCGGCCTGGCTACAATGGACGAAAAACCAAACCTAATTATTTGGTTTATTATGTATGTTTTAGGTTGTTTTTTTTAAATTCGGATTTTTACCGTGAGATATATGGCGTAACACCATTGTGCGGAAATAACATACAGAATAAAATAATATTTATCTCAAGAAATTTTTATATTTATCAAAATAAATCTCAAATTAGGTCGTAGTAGGAATTTGAGAGCTTCTGACTCATCAAAATCTTGAGCAAATTCTATTTCCGGGCTTGTGCAAATTCTTAACGCAATTTTAGAGTATAGCTAGTCACAAGTGTGTATACATGTCAAAAAGTGAATGCTTTGTAAACGAGGGGGAGGGAAGAAATTTTTCGGAACAAACTTTTTTCCATGCAATAATAACAACAAAAGAAAGAACATCATGCACTATTTTTTTAAAACAATAAATTGTTAAGATAAGTCGCAATACCACCCTTTTATTGCCAACATAATACGCCCATGGCTAATCAGATTGAATTATGTGAAATTCAATTGTTTTTTAAAAGTAATGCTGTGTTGTGTTAGTAGGTAAAATGCTAATGATGATTGTCTCCTGACTTTAAGCAAACATACAATGATGGAGGGAACGTGAGTACCCCCGAAAGCCTACCAACTCAAGGCAACGCCCGCCATTTTTTAAAAACTTGCGAAAAATCCGACTTTAACCTCTCCTTTTAATCCTCGTCAACAGCGTAATTTCTTTCATTTATTTTATACAGTTGAAAATTAAGGAGTTTCCATCAAACATGTGATATATTTTAGCTTTGAAAGAAAACATTTTTTTATATATATTTGGTTTTACAGTCTTATTCCGTTTAAGTTTGATATGATACCTCGATAGCTTTTCTACGTAAAAAAAAAATATATATATATTTCAATAATGTTTTATATAAAAAAAAAGTAAAAATATTTTTTCTGTGGTTTTATTTACTCAACCATCCGCAGTCAAGATGTTTTTTTCTCCAATTCAAGCTATATACCGGTTTGAAGCTTTATTATTGCCAGATACTTCTTGCATTTCAGCATTCCTTGCTATAATCATCTGCTAAGGTAGGCTGACAATCTCATGTAGGTACAGGCACTTTTATTCATTCTTAAGGTTAGGTGCAACAGCATTTACCTTAATTAGTTCTTGTATCATATTAGTTCTTATATCATGTGAATAGTGGTGTCACTTAATTAACATTGCGATAAAGTAACATCTGGAATAAACTACACAACTAAATATCACATAATTGAGTATTTTGAATGAGTTACACATCTAATTTTAATGCCAACATAACCATTTTCTAAATTTCTTCGCTTTTTTTAAATCCGTATATTGTTTTGCTATAAAAAATTTGATAAATTTAGAAATATATTTTAAATGTTAGTATCAATTTTTAATAGCATCGCTATTTTAATATAATTTGTAGTGAAAATTTAAATTATTGCATAAAAGAAGACGTAAGAATTAGTTTTTAATGCCAACAGTTTGAACCAGGAACTGATGAGACGCATAGGTATATGTGTAGGTGTTGTTACTCTAGGCTGTAGCGTTAGTACTGATTTATTATAGAGTGTGGTTTGAGTCCCCAATACCACGAAGTTGACTCAGCACGTTAGCAATGCAGCTCAGACTTCATTGGGCCAGGGTGCCTGTGTAAAAAAAGGATACATGATTCTTCCGTGTATGTTAGGAATTCTGATCCATTGGGCCTCTTGTACCCATAGAATGATATTTCCAGCGTGTAGCAGTTGACAGATTTACTCAAGGTGTTGCAGAAGTGCCTGCAAAATAAATTTATAGTTAAAACATGCGGACAGAAAATTTTTCATTAACTTAATGTTTTACTCTTTTAAGTCTGAAAAAATTATTAGTTTTTTTTCGTACCGTTTTAAAAATATATAATTAGTATTAGTAGTACATGATAGCATATGGTACCAGCAATAGTAGTATGGAGCCTGTTAAATGAATTTGAACATTAAACTTTTTTTAAATTTTAACAAAAAAAAAAGACTCGAGTTTTCTTAAAACTCACCATGAGTTAGTTATATTTGTCTTCCAAAATGTCACTTAATCCCGCCAAAGTTTTCCGTGCGGAAGCTAAACATTGCATTGCCACCTCACGTTTAATATTTGCCACGCTGTTTTGTGGAGATCACGTAGTTTGCTAGTGTTTCTCCCAGCAAACAATTGTTTACTCTAGCGTATTGCTTAACATGTTGCCAATGAGTAAGAATAATTTTACAGCAAAAATTACTTCACATTATTTGTATTCACTCAAGAAAGCCCTAATACAAGATTTTGTTGTATCATAAAAAAATTGGTTGTCTGTAAAGTCGGTTTACGGACAATAGTTTAACGTGACAACGTCATAACAAAACATTGATGAAATGATTGCATACTTTTATGAATAAAATTGAATCATTTTTATTGAATTATCAATATTTTGTATGGATACAAAGGAGTGAAATGAAATCTACAATTTAATTGATAAATTTACTTTTATTTGCACTCATTAATTCAAATATGTTTATTACTTTAACGAAGAGATTATTTTAACTATAACTTTTATACATGTTTGCTATTTAACTTCTTCCAATCTGTGTTATTCTGTTAAGGATAGGACGATGATAGGAAAAGTAGGAAACGAATGGGAATGTTTCAAGTTTAATGTGCCTCGAAAAAGTCAAATCGATGGTTGTTCCAATCGAGTGGAAGAGAGATAGATGCGGCGCAAGCGTACAATGAGCGTAACGGGACACTTTTTCGTGCGTGCAGCCGGCGTTCATCGATTTATTAGACGTTGTCACGTCAAAAGGGCGTAAGTTAGAAATGTGGCGGACGTTGCGTAAGCCGGTGGGTTTTCTCGGGATACTCCCGTTTCCTCCACCCACTTATTCTTCCAGTGCTCCATTTGCATCTCGTCATCTCTCATCATCTCCATTTGACGTCGATGTCGACAAGACGTTAAGCTAAATTCTGCTCAAGTAGTTTATGATCCGTTAAAGCTAGTGCTTTTCCAAATCTCAATTTTATATCGCACAAACGTAATTTTAAACTTTCGTCGTACTATATTTTTCGTCTCATTTTGCATAGCGAAATTATTTCACAAATGTTTTTTAGTTGATCAGACACAGCCTGTGTACAAAAGCACTGGAAACCAGACAATGTTAAAAAAGCGATTACTGTCGTTAGTTTGGTAGCCGAATGTTTTTGGTCTATTGATTGTAATATGTGCATGTATGTATGAAGAAATGTTTAGTTACTTGTTGAAAGCATGTAAATAAATAACTATTCAACTGTGTGTCACTATTTATTTTTGGGATATTTCTCACTAATAGTTTACATCCTCATTGTTTTGAAGTGAGCGTTTTCTTGTCGAGTCGTAATAGTGTAAAAGTCATCATGAAAATCATAGTTTTATTGCTGACTGTAATAATGTTGGAATTTAAATACAAGTGAGAGTTGAAATGTGCAGATCCAAATCTGAACATTTTCGGCCTAAATTTTAATCAATCACTTTGTAAAGTATAATCCAGACTTGCTTGTAAATGACTGTTAGTTACGTTGAGAAATAGAGCCTATGGAAAAATGTAATTACTGTGACTGTATAGGCCAAATTGTTCGGGGAAGCTTGGTTATATATTTGTTCCAAGTTAGGACGTAATAATATAGTTGAACGAATAATTGCGCTAAAGGCGTTTTAGGTATCCATCGCTTGGTGAATATGTTTATAGTTTGCATTGTACAAGTAGCATTGCTCTGTGCATTGAGCGTGGCTTCAGAATGCCTCATGCTTCGGGGCTCATTGAGGAACTGGGACCCAGACATGTTGCCGAGAAGCTTGGCATTTTGGCAGGCGAAGGTTCCTTCCTCCATTATTTGTTTCTTTTCGTGCAACCGGCGAGAACATATCACGCGATCCGGAAATTTCATTCATTATAACAATTTATCAATTTTTTTGACGTGACGTCTAATAAATCGATGAAAGCCGCCTGCACGCACGAAAAAGTGTCCCGTTACGCGCATTGTCCCGTTACGCTCATTGTTCCGTTACGCTGTCGGCGAGTGCAGTAATAATAGGTTATGTTACAATTGACTAAAAAATTATGGTGATACATATAATTGATGATAGATATTTTATTACAGTTTATTTATATGAAAACTTGTTCATAATTATATTTAAACTTTATAGCTAAACGCCAGATTTTAAAATTAATTAAAAGTCATCTACACGTGAACTGTTTCGTCGACTGTTTATAAACTGAAGTGAAAAGTTAATGTGGTTTTCATTGCTTATTACAACAATTTCGGCAATAAAGGTTAATTATTCTTGCATTTTAAAAATCTGATTACTAGTATAATTTCAAGTATTTATTATTTTATTATTAAAATAAAAATGATTCAAGTTTATTCATAAAAGTATGCAATCATTTCATCAATGTTTTGTTATGACGTCACGTTAAACTATCGTCCGTAAACCGACTTTACAGACAACCAATTTTTATTGTAGATTTGTCTTTGTGTAAAGCCACATGTGCTTGATAATACTAATGCATGCCACAACGTTCTGAGTTCCTTATTTAATATGAGTGTTTCTCATATTGTGATACGTTGCTACAGTTGGCCTTTAGAATATTTTTAAAAAAATGCAGCACCTAACGTTACTGCTAAACGTTTGAGCAGTGATACAAAGAAATTTTGTCACTTCGTCCAGTTGATATTTGTGTATTTACTCACTGCAATATTTCCTGGAATTTTAAAGGTTCGTGCAGAACTTTTGTGTGCATAATAATAAGTTATTTATCACTCGGTAACGTAGTTTTGAGTTTGATTTGAAGTGCGCTCTTAAATGCCTGCCTTTTGGGGTCTGAAACCTACGAGGTTAAATTCCCAGCGGCGGATCTATTGCTAACTGTACGCCATGTTAACTAATTCTTCAACTCTTTTTTGACGTGATAACGTCTTATAAATCGATGAACGCTGGCTGCACGCACGAAAAATTGTCACGTTCCGCCTGAGCCGAGCGTGCAAGAACCGGCCAACCACCGTGCTAAACAAATTACTTAAATTAAATTTGCAAAAACTGTAAATAATATTTGAAAATTAAAAAGTATGCAATTTTTCATGAATGTTTTCTAATGACGTTATCACGTAAAAGTATCGTCCGTAAACCGACTTTACAGACAAGCCCTTTTTTTTTAAATTAAAATAGGTTTTCTGTTAAGGTTTTAATTGTTTGAGCATCAATTTACCCCACATTTTTAACATGAATCTCATTAGGGTTTATAGCCATACCTCCAAAATGGGCGGTAACATATTTTATACTTATTGAAAATGTATTCGATTACAAGATGCATTTTTTGTAATAATTTTATAGAAAATGTATTTTCATAGAGAAAAAATGTACGAAGAGCCTACCTTCTTGCAGTGCCTGCTTTGGCAGGGTCTCTGTTGTACATGGTGTTGGCAGTCACGTAGTCCTCTGTGTTCTGCGCCCACATCTTGGGGAACATTATGTGCCGCTCATACCTGCAGGTTTAACACAGTCTCTTGGGCAAGTCAGTGGAACAAAGTTTCCTTATTGTAAACAGCAAACTACTCTGTTTTCTGCTGTTCTTAGCGCTAAGTTTGCTGTTCACTGAATATCTAATTTCCCTTTCCTTAAGGCAAAAAAAATCCAATGACAAATGACTAAAAAAAATATAAAGTATTACATAAACATGTTGCTAGACATATGAGATCCTTAGAGCTACCAGAAAAAAATACACTATGTTACCAAAGTTACATTTTATCATTTACGGGGTGTGGCAGTAATTAATCAGCTGTTTCCGCCCTCCCTCTGCCTACTCAACTACGTGTTTAAGTGCCATTATCATGTAGTATCCAGACTTACGTACATCTGGCTGTACTATTTACAATGAACCATTGTACTGACCCTGAGGCGTCTCCTATAATTAGTTTCTAGTAACTAGTTTTATAATTAGTTTCAAAGGCAGCCGGCAAGTTCTACTATGTGCGCGCAGAGCAGAGAAGCCAAGAGTTGTTAGCAAAAAGAAGAAAATACGAAAATGCAAACGGTAATAAAATTTTACCAAATGGTTCTAGGATATCACAAAAATTACAATTATGGCTTTGTACGCGGTATACAGATTATTAAGACCACTATATATACATAATGTGGTGCCCCAAGTTAGCTAACGATATAAAACCAGTAACATATGAACAGAAAAATTAAATAGATATTTATTTTAGCATTTAAAATTTTAATGCTCATAACTGCTCATGAAAAGATTATACTAAAGATTAATTACAAATTTACAATACTTTTGTACAGGCTCTTGATTATTCGCAAGACTCAAAAAATATTTCATTCGAAGTCTCAATTGCACAAATGTTCCAAGGATCATTTAACATCAAAACAGGGCTTGCGCCAAAATTTATTAAAGAAAGGGAAACGAGATAAAAGGGAAAATGCCGTATTGCCCGAAAAAGTTACTCCCGGCTAATGTAGAAATTGTCGTCACTCCAATAAGTAATCCTGCAAAGTTATTAATCAGTAGTTGCATTCAGATGAAGTCCCTCCGCAACAATACCAACAGTAATTTCAAATTGTTAACAGTCTAAAAGTGATTTCCTGTACTTGAGATTTCCGCTATGCACATCACCAGTTGCAAAAGTTATAATCTCTCGTATCGACGTCTCGTTGTAAACTACGTTAGGTGCTATAGTCTGTCTTAACATAGTTTCACAAGCCGGCCAAAAAATCACATTTACCGTGCATTAAAAAATACCCTGATGAATTTATGCAATTCAGCATGTTAACACACATTAAGGGCAAGAACTATGAGGCACAGAACAGCTTAAATGACATATTAAGTTTCCACAAAAATATATTGATCCTTGTTAAGACGAAACGTAGAGTAGTTTCTCACTAGAGTCGTTTTACACACAGACACATGATGTCGGATTTGGTGCGCACACAAAACCATCAAAAGGGAAAGTCTTGTTGCTTGGTGCGTAATACACTTCTCAGCAAATAAAAACGTTTGCAGGCAGCAAACACATTTCATGCGACCAATATACAAATGTAGATAAAAAAAAAAAGGCCGCTCTGACAGAATTGCTTTACAGGCTCACGTAGGAAGAAAGCTGTTAGTTCCAAAATAAAACTTACGTTTACCTTCTCACGAACACACATTGTGCATAACACGAAACGTTTATTTGACTATTTGACTAGCTTGCCCGAATCGAGGCAATGCTTTTGTCCCAAACACCTAATTTGCCAATACGCAGCCAGGCCGGGGCGAAACTTAGCCACGTTCTACGATCTTGCCAGAAATCTACGGCTGCGATCTTCATGTTGTCAGCAGCCGGCGCGGCGACTGTCACACGGCAAGTCTCGCGACTGGGCAGTTTCTGCGAGCGCTGCATAGTTCGCCAACCATTTCCTTCTGGCGCTACATCAGCGCTGCATAGCTAAGACAACATTTCTTTCGAACTGAGGCGAAAATTTTATAGAGTGAATTCTGTGCTGAAATATTTGTTGACACCACGACTCAGACGTAGTTGAAACTTATAATCTAAGTGAATGAATTTAGTTAAATTGTTTCGGTGTATTGATTGTGGTCGTAGGGTTTCAGGTCCGAGTTACATAAGAGTCCAGAATTTCTGAAAGTTCCAGCATTTAATTTTTTTTCATTGCGTAATCCTACTGCAGGAAATATCTGCGAACCATTGACAAATAATTCAATGTCGGAAATACTCCAGAAGCAGCTGCTACATTTTCATTAACATGGTTAATTTCCTAATATTGCTTGTCTTAATTATTTAATGTCTTAATATAGTAGTCTGTTGATATGAATAACAATCAAATCTTCACGTTCAGCCCCAGAATTATATTAATATAATTACGAGATTACAATTATTGGTACAGAAATTGTTCCTTCTCAAATCATATTGTGCATAAGGAAAAAAAAAGCTTTGATAAAATTGAATACTAAATATTAAATAAAGAAACTACCAATGTCAACATTATAAGATCAATGCCATATAAACTGTTAAAAAAGGAACAGAGGGAATTTTCATATTTATAGCATATGCACAGTACTTGATTTCCAGGGAAACTACTTACACAATTCTTTAGAAGTGGTAGAATAATACCTGTATACGTCGTCATATGTGTTGCCGTACATAAACACTCCCAGTAAGCTTGAATGCGCGTGCAGATCAAGCACGAAGTCCAAGTCTATTTCCTGGAAAATAAAATACATGTATATAGAAAAACACAACAATATTGAAGTTACGCTTGTATTTCCTAGTGCTTGAGTTGTGTTGGAGCTTTTGTGAAACATGTAGTTTGAATAGCCCGTACCCTCGTTATCATTTAAAAGCAATTAAAACATAGTTCCATGTCAGATGTTTATGCACAGATGCTTATTGCGACGGGACCTCAGAGTACAACAACCATGACATATTACCCATAAGACTGATTGAGTTCTAATTAGCAACACGAATTCTGTGCTGAATTCGTCACTCTGGATACCTGCTAAATAGAGACCGGAAAAATTCGTGGATTCATTTCGCGATACGCTAAAATTCAAATACACATACCTTTAAGCTGCTTTTGTTATTGGTTCACTGATCATCCGGACGACTCTGGGCCAATGGAAAACACTCAACCAAAGAAGTATCGTATCACAAGCAAACTAGTTGAGACGACTCACATGTCAACAGCCAATGACCAGGCGTTATTTTCCCGAGTATACTGAGGACTGTGTAGTCTATCCTGAAGGTCATCGAAAACCCGAATTTTTCCAGTCCCTACTGATAAAATCGCAATAAAGGAAGAACTAAGGTAACTAACAATATGCGTCACTCGATGCCACACATTTTAACTGTCAGTAAAGGACACTTTTCAATGTGATTCTTGTAAACATAGTCACAAACCATCGTGCCCCAGACTACCCTCAGCTCTCAAATCAGGGTTTTTCCGGTCTTTTCCCGAAGTGACCTAACCACTCCTGGCCCTTGCTTATTATAATTTTCATTCGTTTTATTCATCTGCATTTAAGAAATGTTTCATGCCTGTATACTGGAATATGAGGCTTCGGGTGGGAACAGTGCAAAGTTTTATTTTTAGGAGTGGCGTGTTGTGCTACTGCATTGCCTCTGGTAACTTTATTCAACCCTAAATGAGTCTAGCGAGTTGACTTCGCTCTGAAATGATTTTCGAGCAGACAACTACCTATAAATTTTAATTAAAATAAACTATAAGTTTTTGAAGATTCACATGCATTGAAAAATCTCTGGTCACCCGCTGTTTAATCGCTTGTTTTAGGTTCTCTATTTGAATAAAAGAAATAATGTTTTCTTTAAAAATGTATTTCTTCTAAACTTTTCGTTTGCTAAAAAAATTTATACAGCGTCCACTTAATGCTTTATGAAAAGTTTCCCTTGGTCACGTTCACTTTTCTACGGTAAAAAATGTCAAAATTTTTCGTTCGACACACACTTTACTCACCTTAGTATTATCAAATTCTGTAAGCATTATGTTGACAGCGTGCAAAGTTGGATGTCCCCAGGGAGATATTTGGTTCCACGAGCGATTTAGATCGAAGCCCATTAGCGTTGATCTAAAAACCAGAATGAGATATTAAGCTGCATAGGAACTTACGTGAAATAATAATAATTCAAATGAAACTCAACATTGATAAGTAATTAACTATAATTTCAATTATTATGAAAAATATTTAATTTTTGATAATTAATATTCATAATTTATTACTTAGAGCCAATTCTAACTTTATAAAATACTATAAATGCGCAACTTTTTATAAAGTATCGCCTAGTTTCTGTTTTTCTGTTGTGTAATTTTTTTCGTAGTTTGTTTTTCTTAGAGGTTAAAATAGGCTACGGCAACTCCAATTGTTACGTATAAAATATTTATTTTAAAACAAATGTGCATCTGCATTTTTTAATAGTTTTTATTTAAAGTTGCAATTCGATGCTTAATTATGACTGAGATCAAAGTTATAGAAAATATCTGTCAGAAACTTTGGTTCTGTTATTTGTTATCGACATTGAATGAACCGCAGCCTAACCGTTCAGAATACAAACACTGAAACATAAAGAGGGGCAGAAGCATGCAAGGCATATGTTCTTCCGAATTCACGCAAACACGCATGTCTTGATGCAGTGCAGGAATTCTGAAAAGTGTTCTTGTTTATTTTCGGACGGTATTTAGAGTAAGGTTAGATAGTTTGTAAGCCCTCCGTCCACGGAAGGCAGTTGCAAACCCCTGCAGACTCTCTCTGCCGTGAGAACCTCGGGTGTGTCGCGTCTTCCCCTGCAGTCACCGCGCGTTGCAAACTGTCAGTCAAGACGCGCCAGCAATGTGACTGAGTAAACCATCCTCGCTGTACCTTGCAGCATGATGCAGGGACCTTGCAGTATGACGCAGGGACCTTGCAGCATGATGCAGGGACCTTGCACTATGACGCTAGGACCTTGCAGCATGACGCGGGGACCTTGCAGCATGACGCTAGGGCATTGCAGCATGATACAGGGACCTCGCAGCATGACGCAGGGACCTTGCAGCATGACGCAGGGACCTTGCAGCGTGATGCAGGGACCTTGCAGCATGACGCACGGACCTTGCAGCATGATGCAGGGACCTTGCAGCATGATGCAGGGACCTTGCAGCATGACGCGGGGACCTTGCAGCATGACGCGGGGACCTTGCAGCATGATGCAGGGACCTTGCAGCATGATGCAGGGACCTTGCAGCATGATGTAGGGACCTTGCAGCATGATGCAGGGACCTTGCAGTATGACGCGGGGACCTTGCAGCATGACGCAGGGACCTTGCAGCATGACGCAGGGACCTTGCAGCATGACGCGGGGACCTTGCAGCATGACGCGGGGACCTTGCAGCATGACGCTAGGACATTGCAGCATGATGCAGGGACCTTGCAGCATGACGCGGGGACCTTGCAGCATGACGCTACGACCTTGCAGCATGTTGCAGGAACCTTGCAGTATGACGCAGGGACCTTGCAGTATGACGCAGGGACCTTGCAGCATGACGCGGGGACCTTGCAGCATGACGCGGGGACCTTGATTTATGACGCACGTACCTTGCAGCATGATGCAGGGACCTTGCAGCATGACACAGGGACGCCAGTATTCTCTAAACAGTCCTACCAACACGCTTTTTGACCAATAAGTATCCTAAATCTACATTTGTGTGATTCTCAACTAAATTTTCACATTTAGGACGTATATACCGACACTACCCATATGATAAGACTGCTTACAGTGGGAAGTTTGTATATCTACCATAGTGCCCACTTTAATATATTTTAGAGCAATAATATTTATACCGATTATTCCCTGTGAGATTAGAACAAAACTTTACCCTATGTTTGTCTACTACCATTGGCATTTAATCATGCCTTATGCTTTTTACAGACACAATACTACGTCACAGGCTAACCTATATAAGCTATCAATTTTCCATCATCTACAGCTATTGTCCCTAAACTAAACGTAATACTGCAGCGTGTTTCCATATTAATGTATATATACATTGATGTAGTATAAACATGTGTGCACGGGTCTTTCATACCAAGAGATCTAGAATGATAATCTTATAATCCTTTACAAATACACTTAAACTATTAGTCTCACTAACAATTTCCTTTAACTAACTATATGTTTCAATGTTATATATTATTTATAAATATGTTTAAATTTTCCTTGAATTGACATTAATGTATCTTTTTTCAGGGCTAAAGTAAATTTACTTTCATTTTTCGAGTTAGCATCTATCTTCACATTCATCTTCTATATCATATTATGCAACAATTTATTTGAATTAACTAGTATTTGCTTTTTTTTAGGTATATATATATTTAAAAAGTTTTCAGACGTAATTTACCAATTTTTAAATGTTCGCCCTCTCTTCCAATCCCCACTTATAATTGCTCATCGATCTTATAATTGCACATTCACTAAGCTAACGACTTACTGCAACCGACGACTTCTCAAGAGTCATTTGGTTGAGTGGAAGTTCTGAAGACATTCATTATACATTCTTTAGAAACTATCATTTTTCTGCAGCCCGTTAGTTCAACCTCTTTTTAGATTCTACCACTGATCCACTGCGCTCAATCAAATTTTAATATTGGAAACCAGCATTTTGGAAGTTTACAATACAGAAAAGATCTTAGTTAATTTTTAACACGTGGATTTTTTTTAAGTGAAAACATTTAAAAACAGAAATAATATTTTATTAAATGATTTCTTAATATTGATACTAAAAGTTATTTAAAAAAATATAATAGAGACATTACATATGTTTGTTGCACTCAGAAATAATTAAGGCAATAATACATCTAAAGTAAATGTGGGATTCTTACAACTTGTTTATCGTCTCGGTACTTCATTTGCAACCTATGACTGAGCATACTTTGAATATAAGTTATTGGTTTTGCAGCTGTCTAATTTTACTTAGTATTATCTCTCTTCGTGTTTCGAATCGCTTAACCTTTATGGGCGGAGTTTGTAACAATCTGACAAAGTTTAATTTTGGAAAGAAATTTTTGAATTTTTTACTATCTTATTACGGGGTTGTTATTCTAACATCGTTCATTATCAACTAGCAGTGATACATTACTTTTCTTGAAAGTTTGCTCAAAATCATTGCTTTAAAAACACTTGAAATGATGGTTTGGTTACACAGGCTCGTTTCTGCAAGATAATATGCGCATGTCGGCAGTGACAAATAGACGTCATACGGTATTCTTTCACACATACTAGTGCTTATCAGATTGATCCATAAGGACTTAAACACTTGTTATTTAGAGATCACTGCATCAGGATAATAGCATAATTTTTTTGTTAGAAAATATTTATACGGGGTAGTATAATTTATTCCTTATGTTACTTTACCTAAAGTCTCAATTTGCCTAATCATTAAAAACCAGACTTGAAATTTACTGCAAGTAATTTTAAACCCACAAAAATGGTTACAAAAATTCCATATCAATTCTTAGGTGACTAATATTGCTGCATTTTGACAGATCAGTTTACCTATAGGTGGGTGGGGTGTAAGGTGATATACATTCTTTTACTTTGTTAATGCACATAAATATGTTTCTTGAAGCGTTGGGTCGAAAACATTTGCACTTGTATTATCATCGTGCATTTAAGAATGACGATCAATACTATCTGCAGCTCCCTGCTTTATTCCCGCCATTTTATCCTTCTTGAAATTATCACTTGTAAAAGAGAGTATTTAAATATTCAGTTAAATATGATACATGAAATAAGATTTTTTACCTGTAGTTTCCTAAAAATACTCCATCAGGATTCATCATTGGTATAATCTTGAACACTATATGTTGCCTAAGAATTTGTGCTATCGGATGACTGCTCACAAGGAAGTCCATCAATCCTGAAATCCAGTAAGTATGTTTTTAGTTTATCTATACAGTCAAAATGTGTTGCACGAATATTCAACATACATTTGTCCTTCAAATATTTTAAAGTAGTAATAAACATAAAAAGTATTTACATACAAAAAATTATTTAAATCGTGCAAAATATCTGACTTAAAACCCATCATATCAGACTGCGGGCAAAATTCATAAAAAAAACATTTAAAATTACTTAAAAAATCAAAAAAGGCAAAGTAGATGTTTTTTCAAGAAGCAGTCCACAAAAGATTAATGACGCGAGGGCGGGCCGTACTTGCCTTGGCACACGAGAGTGGCCGGGCTGGGGGAGGAGCGAGGGATGGCCGTACTTACCTTGGTACACGAGAGTGAGCGGAGTGGGGGAGGAGCGAGGGCGGGCCGTACTTGCCTTGGCACACGAGAGTGAGCGTTGTGGGGGAGGAGCGAGGGATGACTGTACTTGCCTTGGCACACGAGAGTGACCGGGGTGGGGGAGGAGCGAGGGCGGGCCGTACTTGCCTTGGCACACGAGAGTGACCGGGGTAGGGGAGGAGCGAGGGCGGGCCGTACTTGCCTTGGCACACGAGAGTGACCTGCCTGGAGGAGGAGCGAGGGCTGGCCGTACTTGCCTTGGCACACGAGAGTGACCTGCCTGGAGGAGGAGCGAGGGCGGGCCGTACTTGCCTTGGCACACGAGAGTGACCTGCCTGGAGGAGGAGCGAGGGCGGGCCGTACTTGCCTTGGCACACGAGAGTGACCTGCCTGGAGGAGGAGCGAGGGCGGGCCGTACTTGCCTTGGCACACGAGAGTGACCTGCCTGGAGGAGGAGCGAGGGCGGGCCGTACTTGCCTTGGCACACGAGAGTGAGCGTTGTGGGGGAGGAGCGAGGGATGACTGTACTTGCCTTGGCACACGAGAGTGACCGGGGTGGGGGAGGAGCGAGGGCGGGCCGTACTTGCCTTGGCACACGAGAGTGACCGGGGTAGGGGAGGAGCGAGGGCGGGCCGTACTTGCCTTGGCACACGAGAGTGACCTGCCTGGAGGAGGAGCGAGGGCTGGCCGTACTTGCCTTGGCACACGAGAGAGACCGTGGTGGGGGAGGAGCGAGGGTGGGCCGTACTTGCCTTGGCACAGGAGAGTGACCGGGCTGGGGGAGGAGCATGGATGGCCGTACTTGCCTTGGCACAGGAGAGTGACCGGGCTGGGGGAGGAGCATGGATGGCCGTACTTGCCTTGGCACACGAAGGAGGCCGGGGACTCGCCGGGGTGGATGCGGCCCAGCAGAACCACAACGTGTTGCTTGCGGCCGTCCAGCTTCATGTTGCTGGGGTGCGTCACCGTCACCACGTCCAGCCGCCGCTGCTGCTGTGGCAACACCGCAGAACCCGTTCCAGCCAAGTTCACTAGTCGTCAGCTTCTTATTTGTGTCCGCACTTACGTGCTCTCTTTTTTTTTACATTATTTTCTACATGCATTTCATTTGCAATTTAACTTTCTTTAAAAGGTATCCCAGTTATAAAAATAAGCTATGAGTCAAGGTTGTCATGTTAAGTGTGTTATCTTATACCAAGCTTGATTCTAGCTAACTTGTTTGCACAATACTGGCTTGCAGTAAGCCTGCAATGGTAACTGTGTTAGCTTGAAACAAGTTTGATTCAATCTAACTAGAGTTCACATGACAAGTTTGCATTAAGCCTGCCAAGATAAACTTGTCTTGGTAAGAGTGTTAGATTGAATGAAGCTTAATTCAAGCTTTGATCAAGATTTGATGTGTCAAACTTGCAGCGAATCGTCCTAGTCTCTCCGTGGTTCTTCGGCACCCAGTCTTCTACCCGCGCTATGGTCCGAAAGGACCAGGGAATCATCCTACTTAATCCGTGGTCTCGCCCGGCGAGGAGTATTCCGAAACAGCACTCGATCGCTGACGGTGTTGTCCGGTAGGTTGTGACCTTTTTTTTGTAAATATTATACTGAAGCTGTAATACTAGTTGCAAACAACTTGAACGTGTACTCACATGCTCCAATTTATAGAGCTCTTTCGTGATGAACATAAATGGATGATAAGTGGATTAGAGGTGATAATGAATATCGAAATGAACATTGTTGGGAAAATGTTATGTAAAAACCCAATGTACTGCGAACGTTTGGGGTCAGAAAGTGGGAAGTTAGTGTATCAGTTAAAATTATACTGACTGAACCAGTTGTGACGTTGTGTGTTCTTTCTGGTAAGAACCTAGTGGACAGAATATAGTTGCTCTTAATTTTATGGTGGGTCTCCCAAGGAAAAAATATTTTATTCGCTGAATGGATATTGGGTGTGTGTACATCACAACTGCCGAGCGATGAGACTATGGGATTGTGATGATGACTGGCTTTGTGGAAACCTTTTTCTGCAAGTGTCTTAATTTGAAAGTTGAGAGAATGTTTGGGAAGCTGTCAGAACATTCGGGAAGCTGCCAGAATATAATTAAACCGAACAGAAGGTTCGGGAAGCTGCCAAAAAATTGAGGAAGCTGCCAGAACAATATGAAAGTGGATGTAATGTTTGGGGAGCTGTCAGAACATTCGGGAAGCTGCCAGAATATTATTAAAGCAAACAGAAGGTTCGGGAAGCGGCCACAAAATTAAGGAAGCTGCCAGAACAATATGAAAGTGGATGTAATGTTAAGGGAGCTGTCAGAACATTCGAGAAGCTGCCAGAATTTAATGAAAGCGATCAGAAGGTTCGGGAAGCGGCTAAAAAATTGAGGAAGCTGCCAGAACATTATGAAAGTAGATAGAATGTTTGGGAAGCTGTCAGAACATTCGGGAAGCTGCCAGAATATAATGAAAGCAAACAGAAGGTTCGGGAAGCGGCCACAAAATTGAGGAAGCTGCCAGAACATTATGAAAGTGGATAGAATGTTTGGGAAGCTGTCATAACATTCGGGAAGCTGCCAGAACATTATGAAAGTGAATATAATTTTTGGGAAGCTGTCAGAACATTCGGAAAGCTGTCAGAATATTGTGAAAGCGAATAGAAGGTTCGGGAAGCAGCCACAACATTGAGGAAGCTGCCAGAACATTATGAAAGTGGATAGAATGTTCGGGAAGCTGCCAGAATATTGTAAAAGCGAACAGAAGGTTCGGGAAGCTGCCAGAATATTGTGAAAGCTAATAGAAGGTTTGGGAAGCGGCCACAAAATTGAGGAAGCTGCCAGAACATTATGGAAGTAGATAGAATGTTTGGGGAGCTGTCAGAACATTCGGGAAGCTGCCAGAATATTGTGAAAGCGAATAGAAGGTTCGGGAAGCGGCCACAACGTTGAGGAAGCTGCCAGAACATTATGAAAGTGGATAGAATGTTCGGGAATTTGCCAGAATATTGTGAAAGCGAACAGAAGGTTCAGGAGGCGGCCACAACGTTGAGGAAGCTGCCAGAACAATATGAAAGTGGATAGAATGTTAGGGAATCTGCCAGAATATTGTGAAAGCGAACAGAAGGTTCGGGAAGCAGCCACAACATTGAGGAAGCTGCCAGAACATTATGAAAGTGGATAGAATGTTCGGGAAGCTGCCAGAATATAGTGAAAGCGAACAGACGGTTCGGGAAGCTGCCAGAATATTATGAAAGCGAACAGAAGGTTCGGGAAGCGGCCACACCGTTGAGGAAGCTGCCAGAAGATTCGGGAAGCGTGACTCACCACGGTGGTGGCCACCAACTCGCGCCGGAAGTGCGGCAGGCGGCGCGCCTCCAACAGCCCCAGGTGCGCCTGGCAGCGCGAGTACGAGTAGGGGTAGCCCAGCGCGAACTGGTAGGCGTCGTCCTCACGCTCGAAGGTGAAGGCGAACGAGAGCACGTGGTGGCCGCGGTGCTGCGGCGACTGGTAGTAGAACACATGCTGCCGCGGCAACCGCTGCCTGGAACATTGCCCCCGTCAGTCGTCAAGACCTGAAATAATAATGACCAGTCCACTGCTTTGCAAGTTTCAGATTCTCAACCTTGTTTGACAATTACGTTTAAGGAGAAGGAAGGATAACTTAATAACAAACATTCCTAGTCTCCTATACCCCTCCCCCTCCCACATAAAACAGACTATTACACAAAACAATTAACGCTTAAAGCTTAAGTGCTCTCCCTAGTAGCACCAAAAGTTAGCAAACACCATTTTTTTTTACTAAAACTACGTATCAGAAGATTTTTTCAACAAACAAGAAGAAATTACAACAATTGTGCATATACGTTTCATTTTTTTATTTTTTTTTGTGTCAAAATATAAAATTAAAATAATCTAATTTTAAACTTTGGCTCAATTTTGTACTATTTGGGGCAGTGAAGGAAAGACAGTAAGCTTACAGGTGTATTAGAAACACATACTTGTGTACTATATGCCACACACTCGAGAATCATGTTCCCAATCTTGACGGATTAGTTCGAAGAATTGAAGATGCCCTAAAACTACCTGCTTACTGCATACATATGGGATTGGATAAAGGACTTAATTTTTTACCAAAGGACTTCACAAACCCGCGAGGAACTATTTTAGAGTATCATAAATGCCGATACAGTAATCAACCCGTGTGCAGCTACTTAACATATTATTTTCCACCCAAAAGTTATCATAGTACTTATATGTTAATATGCATGTTGATACGACTCGAGTGGTGCCCCAATCTGACACGATAAACCAAGATAGTTTTTTTATGAATTTAAATAACGTCGCAATGTGAGAAAGTATGTGAGAAACGCCATTTAACTACCGTGTGATACTTAAGTGTGCGACTAAATGTGTACAGAAGTAGATGGAAACATGATTGTACATCTTTTGAAAGATTGCTTCAGAAAATTGTGGAGCTCAACTGCAAAAAAAAAAATTCGGTCAATTATACATCACTGTGTTACCCTCTGAATCGGTGACATTACGGCAATGGACATTTAGCTAAGGTTTCAAATTACGCTGAAATTGTCAGCAATAGAGCCCACATTTGTTATGATATAATGTAAGGAATAATGACTGTGTTGGTAGAAACTCCTAGTAATTCATCCTGTTCAGTAAAAAAAAATTTTTGGTGTATTATTATTCTTGTTAAGGGCCTGTGATGTTGTATGCCCTCTGATCACCTGGCTGCTGGGGGCAGGAGACTACAAGCTGAAATATACCACGTAGTGCATTTAAGAACACATCTCACCCGAGGTCCTATCGCACCGAAGTTGGGACTTCAAGAGGCCCGTGTAGTTCTGCTCCCGAGGAGAACTAGTGAAAACTTCTTGCAGTTAAGTTAACATCTCGCGGCAATGTCTGCTTGAAGGACTCGCCAGCGGATCCTTGCAGACAGCCATCGCGCTGAACCAGAGCCGGGTGGAGTGCAGAGCGACTGCGGACTTGCCCGGCGAGACCCGGGCAGAGCGGACCTGAAGGGCTCCGGCAAGAGGTCGCTGGCGCATCGATCGCTCCGCCCCAGCCCCGGGGGCTGTGCCCCGGGCCCCGCCCTCGTCCCGGCCCATTGCACGCCCTCGCTGACACCGCCACACCAAGTCCCACATCCTGGTCGCTCTCCAGTACGTCATTATGTTTTCTGTTGCTACATTTTCCAAACATTTCTTATTAAATTTATGGAATATGCCAGAAAACACATAAAATCCGAATTGGATGAAGTTCACGGCTCGGACTGTCGGGGTGCTGAATTAAATCGCTCCCAAAACACCTGGTTAGTTTAATGAAGGCGCCAAAGATATGAAGGCCCAAGAAGAGTTGGTTAATACACCCACATAACTCAGGTGGTTTGAAGCCATGTAATAAACCGACGCACATATTTAAAAAAAAAAAACTGCCAAGAATAACACACACCTGTTATTTTGGGTTCAAGGATGAAAAATGACATCCATACTATTTTTAGCCAACAACGCACAACCAGATTCCTAGTCCACTACTTCCTACCCCACTGCTTCTTGTAGTCTCTGGCGGAGTCCACTGTGCGGAGCGCAAATGTATGCGAGGTTCAATTACCTGCAGTTATTATCAGGTAATTTGGGTGAACAAAGGTCCCTGTCCTGGACATTTTAGTCGCACGCCAGTTCAAAGTCATGTGATACAGGATGTCCCACGTGAGTTGGAAGTTAGGTGCTACAGGATGTCCCATGTGAGTTGGAAGTCATGTGCTACAGGATGTCCCACGAAAGTTGGAAGTCCCGTGGTACAGGATGTCCCACGCGAGTTGGAAGTCAAGTGATACAGGCTGTTCAGCATCAGGGGAATTCCCATTTTTACCAACAAATGTCGTTGAGTTGTATATATAATTATTTTACGTTGAAAGGAGAAGGAAATTCGTCTTGCATGATATTGTTTCTCATAATTTTTAAGGAATTGTAATTGACTTAGTAATCATATGTTTTGTTTGAATGCCACATGATAAAAAATATTGGTGATTTGGTGACAGGAATTCACCAATTAAACCAAACTCGAAATACAATTATATGTCTCAGTTTAAAAAAAAATACTTGCAGAGATTGTTTTGCCAGGAATACAAGGAGCACATGGATAACACCAACGTACATCTTGCAAAAGCCAGCTCAATGATTGTTTCTACTGTTGACGACCATAAAATAAAAATAAAAAATACTAATAAACTTTTGTCAGCTTGTGAACATCTCTATGGTTCAACGAGGATAGAGTTCTCGCACAAGCCTGGCTTCCATTCTTGCTGAATAAAGACGTAGTTAATAAGCTAACAGAAATTGTATTGTAATTTTTATTTTTTAGTATATCTTTTTGTGATTCACTGAGTTTGATTTAGCAAGACGTGCGTCGGTTTTCTCCATGTGTTCCTGGATATTCATGATAATATTTTATTTTTTTTTCTCTTTGTGCTTCTGATTATTCCTGTCAATTTTTTGGAGTTCTCCGAGTGCTTCTGGTTATTCCTGAGAAAAAAAAATCGCTACATGCTTTTATTTTTCGATGTGAGATATGGAAATGTGGTCAGAGTTTCATTTTATTACTGAATTCCTGTTATCGAATCAACACATACAATATATTTTTATCATGTGGAATTCAAACAAAAAATTTAAAAAAAGATTCATTACTCGGTAGATTTCTTTGACTTAAAACAACTGAGAAACATTATCATGCAAAGTCCTCCTCCTGCGATCGTGTGTGAGCATCCTACATCCCACGTGAAAGAGTGACTGGCTGTACAGCGCATCGAATAAAAGATAATTACTCAGTCGATTACTATGACTTAAAACAGCTAAGAAACACTATCATGCAAGACGATTTTCCTCCCCCTTGAGGTCTAAAGAAGCCCTTATTCTCTTGCAGTCGTGAGTGAGCATCCCGCATCCCACATGAAAGAGTGACTGACTGTACAACAGAGCATTTGGTGACAACTGTTGGAAAAAATCGGAACTACTTGCAACAAGTTATCTTGCATGATATAACTTAACTCTTGCTGCTGAATGGAACTATTCCACTTTTAGCCTTGTAGACTTTTAGTCTCATAGCATTATAGTCATGTAGACTTGTAGTCATGTAGCCTCATATCCTCGTAGTCTTGTAGCCTTGTAAACTTGTGGCCATGTAACTTTGTAGCCACATATCCTTGTAGCATCGTAGCCTTGTAGCCTTTTAGCCTTGTATCATTGTAATCTTGTAGCCTCTTAGCCAAATGCCACTGTAGCCAGATGGAGCCGACATGCAATTGGAGCAGCTGGAGCCAAAATGCCATTGGTACAGTTGGGGAGCAGTTGTAGCCAAAGACAGGTGGATCAGTTGGAGCCAAAGACAGATGGAGTAGTTGGAGCAGTTGGAGCCAAAGACAGATGGAGCAGTTGGAGCCAAATACAGTTGGGGCATTGTATCCTACCACATCCTTCAACCGACCATATCCTACAGATTGTATCTATCATACCATATCTGCGATCGTATCCTACTGATGGGCTCATATCCTACTGATGGTTTCGCAACCCTTTGATGGGATCTTATCGCCTTAATGAGATCATATCCCTTTGATCGGATTGTATCCCACTAATGAGATCGTATCCGTTTGATGGGACTGTGACACTTTGATAAGATCGTATCCCTTTGATGATACTGTATACCTACCAATGGGATCGTATCCATTTGGTGGGATTGTATCCCTTTAATGGGATAGTATCCTACTGATGGGATCATATCCCTTTGGTGATATTGCGTCCCTACTGATGGGATCGTACCTATTTTATATGATTGTATCGATACTAATGTTATCATTTCCAAGAACAGATAGAGCCAAATGCAAATGGAGAAATTGCAGTCAGACTGAGTCAAATGCAGATGGAGGCATTTTAGCCAGGTAGAGCCAAATGCAGATGGAGGCTTTTTAGTCAGGTAGAGCCAAATGCAGATTGAGGCTTTGTAGCCAGGTGGAGCCAAATATATATATATGTGTGTGTGTGTGTGTGTGTGTGTGTGTGTGTGTGTGTGTGTGTGTCACAGGGGTTTCCCCCCTTTTCTTTGTTAACCCGGCCTCTTAGCCTAACGGCCCTACCGCCCCGGGGCCCCCACGGGCGTGGATGCGGATCACGCCGCATACGCAACCAGGAAGGGCGATAGAGCTTTGGCTATACACAGGGGCTGAGGCTACCCATCCCAGCATATGTACCACCTCGGCCCCCTACCCCACTCGGCTAACCAGAAAGTTGGATGCTCCCTTAGCCCTCCGGAGTTGTTATCTGGAGCCAAATACAGGTGGAAGCAAATGCAGATGGAACCAATGCAGATGGAACCAAATGAAAATGGGGACAAATGCAGATGGTGCCAAACTCAGATGGAGCCAAATACAGATTGAGGCATTGTAGCCTACCATATATTGGCGATCGTATCCTACAAAGTTGTATGCATGCTCTTTTCGTTAAATGCTCGTATTCAAGTTGTAGCCATACCCTACTGATGGGATTGGTATCCTACCAGATCCTGCGATCGCATCTTACCAAGATTAATTTTCGTCTAAATGTGCGTCCTTTCCGTTTAATGTGCTTCCTTTTATGAATGTGTTTCCAAATGTGTGTCTTTTTTGTCGAATGTGTGTCGAATGTGTCAACTTTTCGTTGTTGTATGTGCAAATATGTGTCCAGTATGTATCCAATGTGTGTACTTTTCGTTGTTACATATACAAATATATGCCCAGTATGTGCCCAAAGTGTGTCCAGTGTCTGACTTTTTCATTTATTGTGTGTCCAATGTGTGTCCTTTTTGGTCGAATGTGTGTCTAGTGTGAGTCCTTTATGACGAATGTGAGTCCAGCGTGCCTACGTTTTTGACGAATTTGTGTCGAATTGTGTGTCTTTTTTGTTACATGAGTATCCAGTGTGTGTACTTTTTGACGAATGTGTACAGTGTGTATCCCTTCTGACTAATGTTTGTCCAATTGTATGTCTTTTTTCTAATGTGCATTGTCAAGTTTTTACTAAGGATTGATGATATAATGGTTCAGTGCCTTTTAGTCTTGTAGTAAGCATAAAACATGTTTCAGGTATCGTCCAAAAAGGTCTCGCGGTTCGGAGATGCTTGGCCTACACGTCTGACATTGTACATGACCTTGGTAGGCAAAGTGAAATCGAGTAAAATATTTACTCAGCTGGGCAGGAATCCTTGTTTTCAGTGAGGATGATTAATTAAATCAATATTTTAGAGCAAACATTACCTTTTAGCAACGTCAGAGGATCAAGCCAAAGACAGCAATCGATCTAATCAATCAGTTGATTAATGAGTGAATTTTTTGATGGTTTTTGGGATTTTACCCGAATTTCTAGGTTAATAAAATCGCAGATTATCAAAATGGTGGCCATAACGAAAATATCAACGGTGATGTTATAATTAAAAATGGTGTACATATGTTAAAATTCAATATGGTGGTATGTTCTACAGTAATGTCAAATGCAACATTTGAGAGCGGAGACCTCGATGATGTCATCGTAACGAAAAGTGAAACTTTTGGAGTGAGGCACTGTATGTTAATATGGTGGAATTCAAGATGGCGGATTCCAAGCTAGCGACTGGGGTTAAAGGTCAAAGTCATGGTCAAGGTCAAGTTAAAAGTCAAGGTAAAATTTCAATTTTAAGTTCAAAGGTAAAGGGCGAAGGTCAGAGGTCAAGGTCATCCAAGGTGGCCATTGTGACGTAATTGCGTTTATTAAAATTATTGTTATTAATATTTTATTAAATTGTTCTTGGTGGGATCAAACCGAGGATCCTCCGAAATAGATGCGTTATTATTATTATTTTTTAGTTTGTTGGTTAAAATGGAATTGCGGTTCCGAATTTTACTCGAGGTATCATATTTCAGTTCTCACGAGAGTTAAAAGGTCAAGATCCTGACTGAAAGGCTTGAGTTTTTAGATTTTTCAGGAGTGTTAAGCTTTTTTTAGGACTTTAAAGCCTCCGGCATTTTTGAGGACCTAAACGGAAAATTTTCTCTCAAAACGAGACATTTTTTCATGAAATAGGGACATTTTAATTAATTTTGAGTCAGTTTTGAAGAATTTTGAGGAATTTTTCCTTAAAAAAAACAAAATGGTGGTCGGTCATTTCATTGAAACCATCCTCAATCAACGCCTTGGATCCTGTTTCTGATTTCCCATTATCCTACTACTACCAGTGATCCCTGCAACCCTTGTTTAGGCCGTAAACTAACAATACGCAGTTACAGTATAAATATGCATCGTTTCAAAGCTTTTAACTCTTTTTTATAATTGATCAAATAAAATATCTATCGTATACTGGATCTGTTTGCCTTCTTCGTAAAAGTGTTTTATTAAACATTATTTTACATAACCATAGTGATTAAAATTTCTTGCTCTATTTTTGCAGCAAATATAAATAGTAATCATGTCTGAAAAATACTTTTTTTGTAATCAAACGAAACAGATATTTAGTTCTGACCAAATTTATGTATTTTACGTGACGTTCAAAGCCTTAATTTCACCATAATTTGCGTAATAAATAAATACTCCTTAAATGCATTAACTGACAAGATGTAATAAGCGTGAATCGTCTATTATTGTGTTCGTTCAATGTTTTGTTATCCTGTGACAAAGATATATTACTTTTTATCGAGACTTTTTCAATCGCTGTTAAAGCATTCAGTGAGAAATGCTTACTCAGAAATATCATTTTAACTCTGCGCGTATTAAAAGCCATCGCTAAGTTCGAAGAAGAAAGATTAAAAAAGCGTTCCTCTCCTGATTTGTGTTCGCAGATATATCACTGCTGACATTTACGTTGTTATAGATTTTCAAAGAGAGAAACATGAATAGTAGAACTTTCAATTTCATTAAAAACTTCCGATAGAATTTTTTTAATTTTCATTTCTGTGATTAAAGAGATTTATATAATAGAGATTATGCGTAAACTAACAGTAACAGCTCAACAAATAATTCAATTGCTGTAATGAGATTTTTAGGTACTTAAATGGAGTAAATAATTTTCTATAATTCATAGTTATGGAAATAATTTACTTATATCCTTTAATTGAAAGTTTTAGCTTACATTATTCCTTTATAAAGCGTATATTACTTTATCATTAAGTGAGACCCCTATGGGTATTTTGTTAACTTTATGAGAAATAATTTCAGCGAATAAACATGATTACGGACAGCGCAAAATAAGACGTTTGATGTCGTTTCAAAACAGCCCATCATGCCTTCCAGGAAGCCAGTCCACAAAGCATGCTCATCTGCCTAGTTACCCAAAATACAAGACTCATAATTTCTTCCAAACATTGTCCTAAGTCGGATGTTACAACTCATGAATAATTACGGCGTCATCACTTGAATACAGGAGGCGTAAGATCAAGTTGAGAACACTTCTAGAATTTGGAATTTTCTAAAGTATTCGCCAGTCAATGTTTACGGCCGGAATGTGGTATCACTAGAGCTATGCTATGCATATGTGGTAAGATTTGTGTATGCAACGGTCTTGAAAAAAAAATGATAAATGTGTGTACCTACTTATGTACGCGCATTAGAAGTTGTACTTATTTTTGATTTAAGAAACGAACTATTTTGAAGTTTATTTATCCTGAACCTGACACCGCACGTAACCACCAAAGTTTCGGGCGGTGTTTATTCATTTTGGTCTCTCCATACAGGGACCGAACCAAGCAGGTGCATTAGTGGGCGATTTCGAGAACTGATTATTACGTGAACATGAACACATATACTTAATGTTTGGAGTCGTGAGTAAACGACTCGCCCGTCGATAAACTAAATATTTTTAAGTTCACAAAGAAAATAACGCTGATTGGTTATAATTGTTTTGAGTTTGCTTGGTGTTGAGGAGGCATTTTGTGCTCTGGCATTCTTAATAATTAAGAATAAACTACTCGTTAATATTTGTAGCGATAATAAGCAGTAGTTTGTGCGGATCGAGTAGGAAGTCAATTTATTTTTTTCACCCAGATATTATTGTATTCTTGTACTGATCCATAACTTATATTGTGGTTGCCACACGTGTGAGAAGTAATAATTATGCCTGATAAGTAATTACAATTTTTTTTTGTTTATGAGTCTGAATATACTGCATAGAGGAATCCTGTTATTGTTTGATGCCACCCCTACATCTCAATAAGGGGAAGACAGCGCTCCATTTGTATAATAGCTATCTGTTGGAAAATAATATTGACTTGTTATGTCAACCTCCTGCATCCTTGAAGTCCTTGCTGAGCTCCTTAGGCTAGTAGTCCGCAACAAGCCTAGCACGCAGGTCAATGAACCCCGGTGATTTGCTGCGGTGCGTGGCGGTGGCAGTAAATGTGTAAATGCGGCGCGAGTAGAGGGGTAGAGCGTGTCCGGGAGCAGCTAGTGGCGTAGCGGGGTGGGGGAAGCTAAGGAGGGGAAGTGTGAGGAGGGGGCTGCTCGCGAGCGTGGGTGGGGGAGGAATGTAAGGTCGGGAAGGGGAGTCGCTTGTGAGCGGGAGAGGGGAGGGGCGAGGGCTGCTCGCGTGTGGGAGGTGGGCAAAGGAGGGCAAGGGAGGGTTAAGAGCTGCTCGCGAGAAGGGTTTGGGAGGAGTGTTAAGGGAGGGGAAGGGACTGTTCGCGAGCTGCGTGGGTCGATACTGCGGCCGCCGCGGGCATCGCGGCCGGGCGAGAGGCGAGGTGTCGCGGGCCGCCAACTCCCGGGCTGTTCGCAAGTCCCACCTAGTCCACACCCGTTGACCGAGTTCGCGTAGGTAATAGCATAACCAGAAGATCGTTTGTTTGTTAAGGGAGGGAGGTTATGCCACATTGCCATGCATAGAAGATTGAGGCGATGGGGCCTCCAATATTATAAAGTGGACCCCAGATTACAGAGAACGTATTCGGTGATCATTCGTATGAGTGATGCCGGGGTCCTGGAATCTTCTATGCAACCCTCGCCAAGAGAGAGAGAGATGCCGTTGGTGGACACAACCACCAATGACCTCTACCAGGACTTTGTGAACCTGGGATTAGGCAGGAAGAGTCCTATAAAAATCATATGTTTTTCTTCCAAAAAAAAAAAAAAGTAATTTTATTCCTCAAGCTCCTCTTCTTCCTTGGACATCCAAATCAATGGTTGTGCACAAACCTATGCTCTGATTCTCTAGATTGTTGCAAGGAGAAGTATTTATTTTGTCTAATGTGGTTGGGAATTTTTTCGTTAACTTCATCGCTGTAGCTGATGGAGGCAGGCATATCACTCTAAAGCGATGACTTCTTCCAACTATCTGTGGCAATGGAGTTTCAATTGAGCAGGTTTCATTGCGATACAGAACTGAAATGTTGCTTCTTTTCTTATTTCAAAGTTAATATTTAATTTTTCTTACACAAAACACAACTTTGAAGGTTTTTAAAAGCATTTCAACCTCTATTTAAAAATATTAATAAGTTACAACCCTAGTTGAACTTTTCCCCTTCTTTTCCCAAGGAAAAAAAGAACATTATACCCCAATAAACTTTTATAAAGTTGCAAAAGTTATAAGTCATGTAGCAAGAGATTTCTCTCATTAACCCCCAGCCTGTGCTAAACATGCAAGCTTCCTAATTTATCTAGGCAGCATTTCCATTTTTTTCATCTGTTAAACTTGTACCTAATACAAAGCAAACAATAATAGTAGATGTAAAATGAGAGTTCAACATCAGGCAGAGGGGTGAGGAGGCAAATTACCTTGACCTCTACCACCATCTTGGATCATCTTGACCATGAAATATCCCTTCTTAGCCCTTAAAACACCTCAAAAGTCCTCATTATGTTGAAAATTCCCGTATTTCGAGAGAAAATTCCTTTATCGAGGGAATATTCCCCTTTTTACACCCTTGAAAAACATCCGAAATGACCATTTTCTTCAGTGAGATGAAACTCCACAGGGAGATGTCATGCTCTCCAACAACATCTCTCTGGAGGAGCACAAGATTAACATGCAAACCCCTATAATTGCATTTAGAAACTCTGGTAGGATTGTGATTTAGGCGGAGGATAGACTTTCCAAATAACCTCGATCTCGACGACCTTGACCACGACCTTGACTCAATTGACCTTGGCCTGGTGACCTTGACTCCATTGACCTTGACCTGGTGACCTTGACTTTGGTTATCTTGACCTCTCTCGGTTAACCATTTTTTAAGTTACTGCAGACACAAGTCCCGCAGGCTGGACGGAGCGAAACGGAGCGAAACTGAAAGTTAACAGAGACCGCTCCCGACTCGCGGTCGAAAGCAAAAGTTTGTTTACACCCGCAACCACGCCGCAGATGTGTGACGTCACAGTCGCACGCCTCGGAGAGTCAGGCGCTGGCTCCGGGAGTCAGGATGGCAAGGACATAAACTACCGGCTGGATGACCTCAGTGACCTCGGGGACCTTGAACCTTTACAGCTAGTACACTCCTAAAAGTTACGCCATCCGTTACGCGCCTCGATCGACATCGAGCACCCCAATCACGTTCCGTGTAGGCTCTAGTGTGGTATTGACTCGGTTAAGGTGTGTGTCGTCTCGACCGATATTTTACATGCTTTATATTAGCTTCACCTGTATGTTTGTCTGTCCGTCTGTAACTCTTTCGACTAAGAGTGAGTGGTTCATCACTGTAAAATGTCCCAACTATTTCATTACGTACGTTAGCCGAGAGGTCTAAGGCGCGCGTTTGGATTCAGCGATCGTGGGTTCTTCTCCCGGCCACGCCGAAGAATTTATTTTTTATTTTTTTTCGGTAAATTCTAAGATTATATCCATACATCTAACTGTAAATGATTCGGAGAGACTTTACCATTTCTTTGTGACGTTGCCACTCCAAATAGTTATCTCAGATGGTAATAGGTAGTGTCGGTAACTCATTTCCCTATGATAATTACTTATACATAAATATAGTTTAAAAAACTAAAAAAACATGCTTTTAAAGAATATCAAACTAAAAAGTTAAAAATAAATATAGTTTAAAAACTAAAGAAACATGCTTTTAAAGATTATCAAACTAAAAAGATAAAAATAATTTTAAAATTTAATTTATGACAATAGTATATAAGATATACTAGTATAAATGAGAAAAAAGCATGGGGCGCTTAATATACAAAAAATATGGCACAAAGCGCCTCAATCTTTTTTCTCATTTATACTAGTATTGCTTATATACTATTGTCATAAATTAAATTTTAAAATTATTTTTATCTTTTTAGTTTGATAATCTTTAAAAGCATGTTTCTTTAGTTTGAAACTATATTTATTCAAATTACTGTCACTCGTCAGTCCTGCCGGCCGGAGAGACCAAAACTAAAAGTAAAAGTAACATGTAGCTTGGTAATCACAGCTCGCCCCCTCCCCCTTTTCCACTCTCCAATCTCGTCTGCAAGAGAATGATAAAGTATGTTCACGATCGCAGCTACTCCACAGACAGCGCCATCGTCGCTCTGTCTCATGCGCGTAAGGACGATGTTCTGCAGCCTACCATTGTTGTTCTGACCCCTACAGACATATTAAAATTACATTTTTTAGACAAAATACATTGCAAGCGAGGAGATTCGAACCATGACATTTCGAACTTCTGGGTTGGAAAACATACGCCACTGACCACAAGGCCACCGAAACATATTCCAGACAAGGAGCTAAATAAGGTAAATATAAAAATATCACATATTCGGACCTGTAATTTCTTCATATGGAGATTTAATAGCTGCACCTGTTGAATGTCGAGCCGCCAACGTTGTTTTAAATACTTTGTACTAGAAGCACTAGTTTCACACATTTTATAAGATGTATACTAGAGTGCGCAACCGCCATTTTTGTTTTCAATGCTAGCTACTTGTAGGGCTATATCACATATTTCACACCTCGACTGCTAGAGAGGCTGTCATAATATTAGATTAATTTATACCCTCTAGAGTGCATTAGTGACAATCACTAAATCGTAGCAACCACAATCTTGTTTTTTTTTTCTTGTAGAAATAGATAATAATTTTTTATTTGTAATTTTGTTGTTTTATTTTTTGAACCTGTTGTTTTTTAGTCATTTTAAATTTTTGCATCCGTCGAGGATCAAACCGAGGTGATCGAATCAATCATAATTTTAACAAGTGAATTTTTTGATAATTTTTGGAATTTTTTCTGATTTTGTAGCTTTATAATTACAGATCTTCAAGATGGTGGCCAATATTGCTAATAAAATGGCGGATGCCACGACTGTCTGGTGATTGGCTCTCTATCTGGTAAAAATTAAATCAATATGGTGGAGGCATCCTCAAGCAGATGTCATATTTACTATGTGACATTCACACTCCTGGTATTAAATACTGAAAATAAGATGGCAGCAGTTCACTCTGGCAGACGACATGTTTACTATGTAAAACTAGCGCTCCTGGTAGCAAGTATTGAAAATAATTATGGCTGCCTCCAGCAGACAAAAACAAGATGGCGACTATGATGTTATAATCCAAGATGGCGGTCTCCATCAGACGAGAACAAGATGGTGGACATGATGTTATACTAGCTGGCGATATATATTTACCTTGGAATTAGTGGTGGTAGGTCATTCTGCCAGTGGCTTGTGTAGAGGATGGATATGTCGCCATTCTTAATCGAATTATTTCGCTGGGTTCGAATCCAGAACTTTTTATAAATTGTTAACAAAATTTTATTAAGTAATTTTTTATGAATTTAAAAACTTTTCCCGATTTTCTTGCTTAAATATTACGGATTTTCAAGATGACGGACAAATTTCAAAAAAGCGGGAATTTTTTCATAAAAATTTTTATTATTAAATTTTTTTGAAAAAATTATTTTCCTGAATTTCTAGCATAAAAATTACGGATTTTCAAGATAGTGGCCGTAATTTCATTCAAAATTTCGGCCAAGGTCAAGGTCGAGGTCAAAGCTTCCCTCCAAACACTATGGGAGGCTTGACGACGGGGAATTTAAGCCTCAATGAGGACAATTCAAGCCTCTGGCTTTTTTGGGGTATAAAATGGGAATTTTTCCCTCAAAAGGGGAATTTTCCCTTGAAATAGGGAAATTTCTAAAACTTTTGAGGAAATTTGACATCAAAAATGGCCGCTGTGACGTCATAACCCAAGATAGCGGTCGGCACCGCATGCACCGGGCCCTGGACTCTGCCAGAACACACATTCGTATACTACTATTAGAAAAAAGTCCAAACATTATTTATGTCTAAACGAGCACTTTTTAGGATCTACGCGCATGTTAAATGTTACCCGAGATGGTTTTCTTTTATTTAGAATTCAAATTGATGATGATAAATAAGCACAACTTCTGTCTAAAAAATATGCTTCTTTCTTTGTTTCATTAAAAATAAGTTTATTCATTATTTCTGAAAATATTCTCACTACGCTACTTAGTAATAAATTAACATATTTTAAAAAATGTGAATAGCAATTTAAATTCTTGCCATTAAATAATCGCAATGATTACTATGAATTAGCTCGATGAGATTACCAATGAATGTAATGTTATGATTATGCAAAATTAAAACAGACGTAAATTTTACATACAATTCTCATTTTATTATAGATCCTTCGCTCTTTTTCAATCCAATACATAAAAAGCTACTCTCTGACATATGCCTTTCCCGTGATGTCAATGGTAGTGCTCTCCGACATAGCCTCAATTTTAATTTACTTTTTAAATTTTTTTATTAAAATCTTGATAGATAGGTCGAATATCAAAAGTGGCTGACATAATATTTATGTTTTAAAATACAAGCGGGCTTTTTGTTTAATCGACCCGCTTTAGAGGAAATTGGGCTTCGCAGATTGTTTTGAAGATTCGGATGTAATTTTTCATGCTGGAAGTTTAGTATTATTTAGAGAAAGGACAATTTTACATGTTACACTGTTTAGAAGAGCCTTGAATAAATTCCAGGCAAAAGTAAAAGGGAAATGTACGTCAACAAAGTCACAGAAGTTTAAGTTGGTTCCCCGATACCGCAAAACCACATACGCGCCTAAAGTAAACATCAGCAGTGCGTCGGTAACTGAAGGGGAAAGGAAATAACCGAAATATGTGATCTTCGTTTCAACCTATTTTGTCATGACAATGTTTTATCGCTTGACTTTCAAAATTTAGCTTCGTTAAAGCATAGTTTATAATTTATGGAATGCCTGAAATTAATTTTGACTGTCTGCTAAGGCTACCCTACAGTCATTGGCTATTTGTATTGAATGCATCTTCTTTTTTTTTCCAAATGACTACAACTTTATTCATACTGTACACAGACACTGTGTTGGGGTTTTAAATGTCTTTTCAATTATAATCTGTGTTATTGCATAAAAAAAAGGGTTGTCTGTAAAGTCGGTTAACGGACGATAATTTTACGTGATAACGTCATAAGAAAACATTGATGAAAAATTGCATACTTTTTAATTTTCAAATATTATTTACAGTTTTTTGCAAATTTAATTTAAATAATTTGTTTAAATATAATCACGAAAAAATAGTTAAAAAGCCCGCCTTAACCTGTTTGATATTATAGAAGATTTTCTCGCACGGTGGTCGGCCGGTTCTTGCACGATCGGCTCAGGCGGAACGTGACAATTTATCGTGCGTGCAGCCGGCGTTCGTCGACTTATAAGACGTTATCACGTCAAAAAAAGATTGAAACTGACATGTATTTCGGTCCGTGATGTCCTTCGCTGCAACTGCATGCGTGTTACACAGCGGACTGGAACCTCGCCGTGATTGGCCACACTGTTGTTGTGCTCACCACTTTGGTCTGCTGGTCGACTTCACTAGAGGAGTCATGCCGTCTCTGAACAGGTTCTTGTGCTTGCTGAAGTTCACGATGTTGAAGATAACCCTCTGCAATTGAACACACTTTACAGACTTGGGGTCTCCATTAACATAACACAGTATTGAACACACATCTATATAGTTTAAAAGTAAACACGATACACGTATTAACATTCATGTTGTACACTTCTTTCGCGCAATTTCAAGGCATTTCTGGTATTTTACCATTGTAAAAAAAAGTATATGTTTTATTCAAACATTTTTACTAAAGAAATTGCCAGTTGTATAAACGTTTAAATTCATAAGAAAACAATTTAACAGTATTTACTAAATAAGTTATTTTTAATTTTATACATATTTTATATAAAATATAATAATTAATATTTTATTTTTTATTTTTTATGGTTTATGTATATAATTGTATGACACGCTTTCACCCACCTCCTCGTCTGCATGGACTTCAATATTCGATCCAGAGGGGAATAAATAAAGAGGGAAAATGAATTATAAAATGAATTGAATGAGTCTGATTCATACTGCAGTTTTGCGCTTCATTGTCATGGTAGAGTCGCGGAATTAAAATTGTTTCATAATAACACTCATAATTTAATGCAATACATTTCTGTAGACAACATTATACAGGCATGATTTATTATTTTCGCCAGTCTGTAAAAGTTTTGGGCACTCGGTACTCTTGAAAAACTAACATAGAGCTGACCATGCGAGAAGCGTGGAGTGCCCATATTAACCAGAGCCACTTTCAATTTTCAGTCCAGGGACTTGTTAACTGTGATTGTAAAAGTTAACTTTAGCTGGAAATGCAGCCTCTTGAATTGTAACGGCCAATTGTTGGGATGCGAGGAATCAAACATGCTCTCTCCTTTAGCTGATCCACTGTTTCTCCCCAGCTCTGATATGCACAGCAAAATCATTTTTTCAATAAAAACAAAGGAAAAAGAGCGGTCAAAGCACTGAATTGGTAATCCGGAGGCCGTGGGTTCAATTCCGACTACCCCTAAATTAGTTTTAACTTTTTTTTAAATATTTTAAAGAACCACCATAAGCACTGACACAAAGCGATTTTTACAGTAGAAGTAGCCAATACCGGAAAAAAAACGATAAAATATGGCGCCGAATGTTACCGAAGATGGTCGAAGAACTCCCGATTTATTTTTTATTTTTCCTAACCTAACTAAAACTAAGTGTATTTTGGAGGGGTCCGGGTTAGGGAGGGACCTAGGTGCGTCTCAGGCCGAAGCCTTTACGCCTAGTCATGCTGGGATTAGCCATGCAGGGAGAGGGTCGCATGCATCATGTGCTAGGAGGGGATTGGCCAGCCATGGCAGCGATTGGCGCCATGACTAACTCCCCTCACTCTTAAATCTAGACTATAACTAGAGATAGGTTGGGCCCAGGTAAAACCTGCATAGACACAGGGAAAACCCTGGGCACATTCATGCGGGATGCAAATTGGCATGCATTACGTGTAGGAATTTACAGGAGACAGAGGATGGTCTGGATGAAGTGTTGGACAGAGTAGAAAAGAGTCTACCATGCGGGGGTTGGGCACTTGGACTCGTGGTCCGCTTTTCTAGTTGTCCAGCACTGGATTTAGTGACCACGGACGCAAGCGCCCCTGGTGGTGAGTGGTTGCACTGACCACTCACTCCGCCGCCAGTCAGCACCTAAAAAACTAAGAAACTAACGAACTCCCGATCATAGGCATCGAGAGGCGGACACGCCCGAACAGTGCCGATTCCTCACGATTGGAAAGCCACCATAAAGCCGTAGTCCCATAAGAAATACATTGTGCCAGAATCGCCATTTATACAACTACTACTGTGCGTCTATAGCGATTGTATACAAACCCGTGTATCTATTTAAAATGGCGTTAATTTTGTTAGTGTGACGCATTTGAAAGCGCATACGTATTTTCTCCCCAAAAATCACCACCAAGTGAACCGCGAGATAATTTGTGTCTGGAAGGTCGGGGAAACTTGTCGATTCAGATCTTTAAAAGCTGTTAACGTCAGGGAATTTTGGAATTTCAAGCTAATAGCAATCCTGTTAAAACAGCACGTATCATGTACCAAAATAATTAAAATAATTTTCAATAAGTAATTCAATTAAACAAATATCGCCAATTAAAATAAACACGCAACATTCAATATTTAAAGAATGTTGTGAATAAAATTATTATTTTATAAATATTTAAAATTAATTAATTAGAATAAAGATTCAGCATATTTATTGATTTTAATTACTAAATAAAAATTTATTCAGAATATTTTAATAATAAGATAACTATTTTATACACATGTTTATATTAATATTGAATACTGAGTACATATTTTGTTTAATTTTTTGTTACAATAATTTCAAAATAGTTCAGTGTCGTAAATCAAAAATAAGTATAACTTCTAACGCGCTCACAAAAGTATACAAACCTGTTTTTTATATTTTAGATAAAAACGAGAACGAGTTGTCATTTTCTCTTTATATGTCAAACATTAGCTTAGTTCAAACCCCAGACCTAACAGGACGAGCCTAAAGCCGATTTTAGAACTTTTAAAGTCATCGAGAGTTTTAAAGGAAAAAAAAAGTAAAATTTTTCCTCAAAACGGGATTTTTTATTTGGAAATAGGGAAATTTCTATAGATTTTTCAGGAATTTTGAATTAATTTGGAAGGTCTAAATCACGAGAATGGCCGCCTGTTGTATCCGACTTGCAATCATAGTAAATCTCAATTCTCTGACTGCTTTTAGTAAATAAATTTTAAAAAAATTAAATAAATAATAATAATTGTATTTGTATAAGTATAATAATACATAAACGTGTTATTTAAAACTGTAAGAATTAAATTAATGAGGGAAAACTATTCCCAAGTATACGTACACTTATAAAAATATTTTATTTATAGATTGACTGTGTAGCAGAGTGGTCAAAGGCATTATGCTAGCATGCTGAAGGTGGTGACATCGAAAACGCCCACTTCCAATATAATTTTAACATTTTTTATAATCTTTAAGGATCCATCATAAGGACTAACATAAAGCGATTTTTACGATAGAATTAACCAATCCTTAAAATAATATTAAATATTGCTATCTGCGACGATATGGCGCCTCAGAAACGACACTAGCGCACCTAGCGAGCCATTGGGCAGGACTGATTCATTTTCCCTAACATAACTAAAACTAAGTGTATATGCAGGAGGGGTCCGGGTTAGGGGAGGGACCTAGATGCGTCTCAGGCCGAATTCTGTACGGCTAGTCATGCTGGGAATAAACTTGCAGGGAGAGGGTCGTATGCATCGTGTGCTAGGAGGGGATTGGCCAGCCATGGCAACGATTGGAGACATGACTAACTCCCCTCACTCTTAACTCTAGACTACAACTACTAGATAAGTTGGGCCCAGGCAAAACCTGCACAGACACAGGGAAAACCCTGGGCTCTGTCATGTTTGCATGCATTAAGTGTAGGAGAATACAGGATACAGAGGATGGTCTTGATGAATAGTTGGACAGAGTAGAAATAAGTCTACCATGCGGGGGGTTGGGCACATGGACTCGTGGTCCGCTTTATATTTTTAACCATTGTTGTATTTATGACCAGGGGCTCTCGCATCCTGGCGGTGAGTGGCTACTCTGGCCACTCACTCCACTGTCTGTCAGCCTCCAAAACAAGAGAAGAAAGAAAACTAGACAAACTTACACTCTTAGACACATGATTAGTTTCTTGATGTACACAGCTTCCAACCGAGTGGGCGCACTTTTCTCGAAATTAGACGTCATATAATATACTGAAACTAAATTAGTTTTCTTGTTTTATCAGTAGGAAATATTCGGCTACAATATTTATTTTTCATTTACGTATTTTGTTCCCTAAGTACCCATTATTTTTAAGACTTTGTGTTGAATTTTTTGATTAAAATAGTTTGATTTTATCTGGATTTTTTATCGTCTCTAAATTCCTTTTAGATACAGAGAAAAAACATCTTGTGGCACTATAAAAAATTGGAGAATCTTTTTACTTAATATTTAGTCCATCTCACTCGAAAGTATGCCGACCGCTGGCCTAACCTAACGCATGGCTGGGCCTCAAAAAAGATCAGGCAGGCCTTGAAAGGAGATGGTGTACATACGTGCAGTTTCAATACCGTGTCCTTAACGATATTCCATTACAAGGCTGAGTATCGAGATGGATGCAGTGCACGAGGAGTAGCTGAACTCCATCCCGGAGCACGGCTGGGTATCGAGATGGTTGCAGTGCCCGAGGAGTAGCTGAACTCCATCCAGGAGCACGGCTGGGTATCAAGTAGATGCAGTGCCCGAGGAGTAGCTGAACTCCATCCCGGAGCACGGCTGGGTATCGAGATGGTTGCAGTGCCCGAGGAGTAGCTGAACTCCATCCCGGAGCACGGCTGGGTATCGAGATGGATGCAGTGCCCGAGGAGTAGCTGAACTCCATCCCGGAGCACAGCTGGGTATCGAGAAGAATGAAGTGCCCCGAGGAGTAACTGAACTCCATCCCGGAGCACGGCTGGGTATCGAGATGGATGCAGTGCCCGAGGAGTAGCTGAACTCCATCCCGGAGCACGGCTGGGTATCGAGAAGGATGCAGTGGCCCGAGGAGTATCTGAACTCCACCCCGGAGCACGGCTGGGTATCGAGATGGATGCAGTGCCCGAGGAGTAGCTGAACTCCATCCCGGAGCACGGCTGGGTATCGAGATGGATGCAGTGCCCGAGGAGTAGCTGAACTCCATCCCGGATCACGGCTGCGTATCGAGATGGATGCAGTGCCCGAGGAGTAGCTGAACTCCATCCCGGAGCACGGCTGGGTATCGAGATGGATGCAGTGCCCGAGGAGTAGCTGAACTCCATCCCGGAGCACGGCTGGGTATCGAGATGGATGCAGTGGCCCGAGGAGTATCTGAACTCCACCCCGGAGCACGGCTGGGTATCGAGATGGATGCAGTGGCCCGAGGAGTAGCTGAACTCCACCCCGTAGCACGGCTGGGTATCGAGATGGATGCAGTGCCCGAGGAGTAGCTGAACTCCACCCCGGAGCACGGCTGGGTATAGAGATGGATGCAGTGGCCCGAGGAGTAGCTGAACTCCATCCCGGAGCACGGCTGGGTATCGAGATGCATGCAGTGGCCCGAGGAGTAGCTGAACTCCATCCCGGAGCACGGCTGGGTATCGAGATGGATGCAGTGCTCCTGAGGAGTAGCTGAACTCCACCCCGGAGCACGGCTGGGTATAGAGATGGATGCAGTGGCCTGAGAAGTAGCTGAACTCCACCCCGGAGCACGGCTGGGTATCGAGATGGATGCAGTGCCCGAGGAGTAGCTGAACTCCACCCCGGAGCACGGCTGGGTATCGAGATGGATGCAGTGCCCGAGGAGTAGATGAACTCCACCCCGCAGCACGGCTGGGTATCGAGATGGATGCAGTGCCCGAGGAGTAGCTGAACTCCACCCCGGAGCACGGCTGGGTATAGAGATGGATGCAGTGGCCCGAGGAGTAGCTGAACTCCATACCGGAGCACGGCTGGGTATCGAGATGGTTGCAGTGCTCCGAGTATTAGCTATTTCCATCCCGGAGCAAGGCAGGGTATAGAAATGGATGCAGTGCTCCGAGGAGTAGCCAAGCTCCACCCCGGAGCACGGCTGGGTATAGAGATGAATGCAGTGGCCCGAGGAGTAGCTGAACTCTACCCCGGAGCACGGCTGGGTATAGAGATGGATGCAGTGGCCCGAGGAATAGCTGAACTCCATCCCGGAGCACGGCTGGGTATAGAGATGGATGCAGTGGCCCGAGGAGTAGCTGAACTCCACCCCGGAGCACGGCTGGGTATCGAGATGGATGCAGTGCCCGAGGAGTAGCTGAACTCCATCCCGGAGCACGGCTGGGTATCGAGATGCATGCAGTGCTCCTGAGGAGTAGCTGAACTCCACCCCGGAGCACGGCTGGGTATCGAGATGGATGCAGTGCCCGAGGAGTAGCTGAACTCCACCCCGGAGCACGGCTGGGTATAGAGATGGATGCAGTGGCCCGAGGAGTAGCTGAACTCCACCCCGGAGCACGGCTGGGTATCGAGATGGATGCAGTGGCCCGAGGAGTAGCTGAACTCCACCCCGGAGCACGGCTGGGTATCGAGATGGATGCAGTGCCCGAGGAGTAGCTGAACTCCACCCCGGAGCACGGCTGGGTATAGAGATGGATGCAGTGGCCCGAGGAGTAGCTGAACTCCACCCCGGAGCACGGCTGGGTATCGAGATGGATGCAGTGGCCCGAGGAGTAGCTGAACTCCACCCCGGAGTACGGCTGGGTATCGAGATGGATGCAGTGCCCGAGGAGTAGCTGATCTCCACCCCGGAGCACGGCTGGGTATAGAGATGGATGCAGTGGCCCGAGGAGTAGCTGAACTCCACCCCGGAGCACGGCTGGGTATCGAGATGGATGCAGTGGCCCGAGGAGTAGCTGAACTCCACCCCGGAGCACGGCTGGGTATAGAGATGGATGCAGTGGCCCGAGGAGTAGCTGAACTCCACCCCGGAGCACGGCTGGGTATCGAGATGGATGCAGTGGCCCGAGGAGTAGCTGAACTCCACCCCGGAGCACGGCTGGGTATCGAGATACATGCAGTGCTCCTGAGGAGTAGCTGAACTCCATCCCGGAGCACGGCTGGGTATCGAGATGGATGCAGTGCCCGAGGAGTAGCTGAACTCCCCCGGAGCACGGCTGGGTATAGAGATGGATGCAGTGGCCCGAGGAGTAGCTGAACTCCACCCCGGAGCACGGCTGGGTATCGAGATGGATGCAGTGGCCCGAGGAGTAGCTGAACTCCACCCCAGAGCACGGCTGGGTATCAAGATGGATGCAGTGCCCGAGGAGTAGCTGAACTCCATCCCGGAGCACGGCTGGGTATCGAGATGCATGCAGTGCTCCTGAGGAGTAGCTGAACTCCACCCCGGAGCACGGCTGGGTATCGAGATGGATGCAGTGGCCCGAGGAGTAGCTGAACTCCATCCCGGAGCACGGCTGGGTATCGAGATGCATGCAGTGCTCCTGAGGAGTACCTGAACTCCATCCCGGAGCACAGCTGGGTATCGAGATGGTTGCAGTGCCCGAGGAGTAGCTGAACTCCACCCCGGAGCACGGCTGGGTATCGAGATGCATGCAGTGGCCCGAGGAGTAGCTGAACTCCACCCCGGAGCACGGCTGGGTATCGAGATGGATGCAGTGGCCCGAGGAGTAGCTGAACTCCATCCCGGAGCACGGCTGGGTATAGAGATGGATGCAGTGGCCCGAGGAGTAGCTGAACTCCACCCCGGGGCACGGCTGGGTATCGAGATGGATGCAGTGCCCGAGGAGTAGCTGAACTCCACCCCAGAGCACGGCTGGGTATAGAGATGGATGCAGTGGCCCGAGGAGTAGCTGAACTCCACCCCGGAGCATGGCTGGGTATAGAGATGGATGCAGTGGCCCGAGGAGTAGCTGAACTCCACCCCGGAGCACGGCTGGGTATCGAGATGGATGCAGTGGCCCGAGGAGTAGCTGAACTCCACCCCGGAGCACGGCTGGGTATAGAGATGGATGCAGTGGCCCGAGGAGTAGCTGAACTCCACCCCGGAGCACGGCTGGGTATCGAGATGGATGCAGTGGCCCGAGGAGTAGCTGAACTCCACCCCGGAGCACGGCTGGGTATCGAGATACATGCAGTGCTCCTGAGGAGTAGCTGAACTCCATCCCGGAGCACGGCTGGGTATCGAGATGGATGCAGTGCCCGAGGAGTAGCTGAACTCCCCCGGAGCACGGCTGGGTATAGAGATGGATGCAGTGGCCCGAGGAGTAGCTGAACTCCACCCCGGAGCACGGCTGGGTATCGAGTTGGATGCAGTGGCCCGAGGAGTAGCTGAACTCCACCCCAGAGCACGGCTGGGTATCAAGATGGATGCAGTGCCCGAGGAGTAGCTGAACTCCATCCCGGAGCACGGCTGGGTATCGAGATGCATGCAGTGCTCCTGAGGAGTAGCTGAACTCCACCCCGGAGCACGGCTGGGTATCGAGATGGATGCAGTGGCCCGAGGAGTAGCTGAACTCCATCCCGGAGCACGGCTGGGTATCGAGATGCATGCAGTGCTCCTGAGGAGTACCTGAACTCCATCCCGGAGCACAGCTGGGTATCGAGATGGTTGCAGTGCCCGAGGAGTAGCTGAACTCCACCCCGGAGCACGGCTGGGTATCGAGATGCATGCAGTGGCCCGAGGAGTAGCTGAACTCCACCCCGGAGCACGGCTGGGTATCGAGATGGATGCAGTGGCCCGAGGAGTAGCTGAACTCCATCCCGGAGCACGGCTGGGTATAGAGATGGATGCAGTGGCCCGAGGAGTAGCTGAACTCCACCCCGGGGCACGGCTGGGTATCGAGATGGATGCAGTGGCCCGAGGAGTAGCTGAACTCCACCCCGGAGCACGGCTGGGTATCGAGATGGATGCAGTGCCCGAGGAGTAGCTGAACTCCACCCCGGAGCACGGCTGGGTATAGTGATGGATGCAGTGGCCCGAGGAGTAGCTGAACTCCACCCCGGAGCACGGCTGGGTATCGAGATGGATGCAGTGGCCCGGCTGGGTATCGAGATGGATGCAGTGCTCCTGAGGAGTAGCTGAACTCCACCCCGGAGCACGGCTGGGTATCGAGATGCATGCAGTGCTCCTGAGGAGTAGCTGAACTCCTTCCGGAGCACGGCTGGGTATCGAGATGCATGCAGTGGCTCGAGGAGTAGCTGAACTCCACCCCGGAGCACGGCTGGGTATCGAGATACATGCAGTGCTCCTGAGGAGTAGCTGAACTCCATCCCGGAGCACGGCTGGGTATCGAGATGCATGCAGTGGCCCGAGGAGTAGCTGAACTCCATCCCGGAGCACGGCTGGGTATCGAGATGGATGCAGTGGCCTGAGGAGTAGCTGAACTCCACCCCGGAGCACGGCTGGGTATCGAGATGCATGCAGTGGCCCGAGGAGTAGCTGAACTCCACCCCGGAGCACGGCTGGGTATCGAGATGCATGCAGTGGCCCGAGGAGTAGCTGAACTCCACCCCGGAGCACGGCTGGGTATCGAGATGCATGCAGTGCTCCTGAGGAGTAGCTGAACTCCACCCCGGAGCACGGCTGGGTATCGAGATGCATGCAGTGGCCCGAGGAGTAGCTGAACTCCACCCCGGAGCACGGCTGGGCCTCCAACAGGCGGACGGCAATGAGCGTGCAGCTCGGCCGCGGCTCGGCTGCAGGATCAATGCGCGCCCTGCGGGTAGGGGGAGGGCATTGCCCGCGAGCCACCCTCCCAGGGCCTGGGCAAGTGCACAGTCTCGCCTCCCAGGGCCTGGGCAAGTGCACAGACTCGCCTCACAGGGCTGCACGTGTCGGTGGCACGCCAGTACACCACCAATAGTTACACTTTCCTGGCACTAAAATATCTTGGAGACTTTAGCTCTTAATTCATTTTACTGAGTGGCCGACAACCCGAATTAATTTTTTTAAAATATAACTTTAGCAAATGTCGTGTCTTTGACAGTCATTTAAACTGAAACCTAAATCTTAAGTTACTTCTCCGACGTTTAAAGAAATTGACTTGAGGTTCACTAAACGCTGCCCTATGTGACTCTACCACTGTAGTTGTTGGTGGCAATGTCCGCTATCTTGGATTGTGACGTCACGGCGGCCATCTTTGATGACATTTGTCTTTACCTTTCACCTTTACCTTTCACCTTAAACTTTGACCATAATCTATGTATTGACATTTGACCTTGACCTTGGAAGTTGACCTCATCCGCCATCTTAAATCCCGCCATCTTAAATCCCGCCATCTTAAATCCCGCCATCTTAAATCCCGCCATCTTAAATCCCGCCATCTTAAATTTCGCCATCTTGAAATCGAGCACCCTACTCACGATCGTTGCGCTTTTCGTTACGGTAGAATTTTATGCCATTTTTAAATTATGACACTGTGTTCACAATTTTGTTTTGGTCTGCTGGAGGCCGCCATATTGAATCTGACATCAAAGCCACTTTTTTTTATTCTGATGTCACAGCCGCCATCCCTTTTTAGTCTGCCGTATGCCGCCATCTTGGATGACATCACAACTGCCATATTTTTTTTTTTCTGCTGGAGGTCGCCATCTTGAATGACATAATGTTCGCCATATTAGTTTCTGTTGTTATTTCCTAGAATGCCCCAGCATCGCTCTGTCTCGTGCAAGTAAGGTCGATTATCCATTCCTAAAAGTAGTGTAATGACCCTTATCGACATATTAAATTTTTTATACAAAATACACTGGAAAACTAGGTCATTCGAACCATGACAGCTCAGGCATCTGGTTGGAAAACATATGCTTTTGACTACACGGCCATCGGGACATTTACCTGACTGAGAATTCAATAAGGTATATATAAAAATAATACACATATTCGGACTTTTGAATGTCATTAATTTGAATGAATAATATCATCACCATTTGGAGACTGAGCTACCATCTTTATTTTCTGTACTTGATCCCAGGAGCACTAGTGAACACGCCGACTGCTAGAGGGCACTGCCGACATGTTGTTTTGAATACTCGATACTAGGAATGCTAGTGTCATGTGGTACACACATCGTCTGTTAGTGTGTGCTGCCGCCATATTAGTATAATTTTTACCCACTAGAGTGCAATAGTATTTATTACCATGACATCCACATATCGCATATCTGAGCCACCATCTTGAAAATCTGTTATTGTTAAGCTAGAAATTCGGAAAAAATTCCAAAAACCATCAAAACATTTACTCGAGCGCTCAATATCGCAAATAAAATCTAAATATTGTTGTAGGTACTTTAGTAGATCTTCCTCTACCACTGGTGTTTGGGACTAGTAAGACCCAAAGAAATACCACAATAAATATTTAAATTTTGCCTCTTAAAAAATATTATTTAGGAGTTTGAAGAATTTTTTACAACACTGTTCGAGAATTGACATGATAGGGCAGACTTACGGGCATTTAAAATTCGCTAACCACGCCTTTACATTGAGGTTTTTTTTTTGGAACAGATTAGTGCTACTAGTCATCCTTAGTTATCTTTCAGGTCCACAGAATTGATGGTATCTAACTAGATTAGGATATGAATGTGCTTGGCACGAAATATCCTGTTACTTATGAGTTAAATTATGATGAGCCGGGGACATAGGTCTTAATTTAATTGCTCCTTAGAAGTAAAAGGAATTTAAAACAGTGTGTGACTGGTGACTCACCTGGTCCAGACGCACATTGTCCACGCTGAAGTTGAACCAGAGCCGGAAGCGAGGGTTGCATGTGTCCGGCCGGATGGACAGGTCGTACTCGAACTCCGACACCAGGTCCACGCGGCCCAGGTTCCCTGCCAACACGTCGAGTCCACTCCGAGTCCACTCCGGGTCCACTCGGTCGCCAACCGCGCTGGCAGCTGACTCGTCAACTGCTTACTTCCACGCGATGAAGAAACGAATTAACTGTTCCGGCTAGGAAATTTATGCTTTCACACTTTTTGACGTGACAACGTCTAATAAATCGATGAACGCCGGCTGCACGCACGGAAAATTGTCCCGTTGCGCACATTGTCCCGTTACGCTGTGTCCCGTTACGCTCATTGTACGCTTGCGCCGCATCTATCTCTCTTCCACTCGATTGGCCTATGCGTCCTGGTGATTCATATGACTGATGATAGATATTTGATTACAGTTTATTTATATGAAAACTTGTTCATAATTATATTTAAACTTTATAGCTAAACACCAGTTTTTAAAATTAATTACAAGTCATCTACACGTGAACTGATTCAATTTTATTCATAAAAGTATGCAATCATTTCATCAATGTTTTATTATGACGTGGTCACGTTTAACCTTTACAGAAAACCCAATTTTTTTTTTCTAGTTCACTGTAATGTGTGTTATTAATATTAAAATTCTAAGTTTCTAGTGTCAGTTTCAAGTATTTATGGGGGCTAATAATTATTATTTTTTGGCAGGCATGTTCTGTTCCCTATGGCTCCCTGGAACAATATATAATGAACATATAAAAAAATGTTCGCAAATGGTGGGGCATAATTTTAATGTGTGGCAGAAAATGTCAAAAACAAAAAGTCACTTTTGTTGAACAAATGTTTAGAAACAAGTCCCTGCAAAGTTGCATATGCGCGCACAGCCTTTTCTGCGCAGTCACGCATGCAAGATGGCCAACCGGAAATGAGAGCGCTCCAGCGCAGCAGGTGTGTGTTCAGGGAAGCCTAAGATGTACATCAAGCATTGTCCCTTCCCCACCACGCCCGAATATTCACCTTCGGCCAACCTCGGGTTCATTTATATATATATTTTTATTTCTCTGTTTATTTTAATGTAGCCATACTAACCTAACTAACCGTCCATAGTGTTTTAAAGTGTTTTAGTGTAGCTAACCTAACCGACCACTTTTAATATTTGAATTCATTTTTCCTGCGCGATTGTTTAATTTTTTTTCTAACCTAACTAAAACTAAGTGTATCTGGTAGGGGTCCGGGTTAGGGGAGGGACCTAGGTGCGTCTATACGCCTAGTCATGCTGGGATTAGCCATGCAGGAAGAGGGTCGCATGCATCATGTGCTAGGAGGGGATTGGCCAGCCATGGCAACGATTGGTGCCATGACTAACTCCTTTCACTCTTAAATCTAGACTATAACTAGATATAGGTTGGGCCCAGGTAAAACCTGCATAGACACAGGGAAAACCCTGGGCACATTCATGCGGGATGCAAATTGGCATGCATTACGTGTAGGAATTTACAGGAGACAGAGGATGGTCTGGATGAAGTGTTGGACAGGGTATAAAAGAAAAATAAAACAAATCCCGAGGTTGGCCGAAGGTGAATGTTCGGGCGTGTTCGGGCAGGGACGGAACTTGATGTACATCTCAGGCTTCTCCCAGCGCAGCAGGTGTGTGTTAACTCACCCGTCTCGAACGAGGCGTCGAAGCAGAGGTGGCCTCGCTTGGCCTTGCCGCTGTGTCCGGGCGGTCGTATCACGACACGTGCGACGTTGCCTTGTCCTCCCTCGTTCTCGCTGTCCTCCTCTGGAACACGGGCGATTCCTGCCATTGCTTGCTTGCACCGAGTGGCACGGAGCCAACCCGAACGACAGACAAACGCACAGAAACACAGAAAGCTAACAAAATCAGCCTGCCGATTATATAATGGTATAAATTAAATCTAATTAGTAGAGACCTGCAAAATTCGCGGTTTCGATGGCCTTCAGGATAGACTGCACATACCTCTGTACACTCGGGCAAATAACGTAAGTTGATTGGCTGCCGACTTGTAAGTCGTCTCAGCCGCTTTGGTTGTGGGTTTATAACTGGTTGAGATTCGTCCAGATGAACAGTAAGCCAATATCAAAATTATCTAAGAGGTATATGTGTTTGAATTCTAGCCTATCGCCGAATGAATTCGCGAATTTTGCAAATCTCTACTATTTAGTTAAGCTCAACCATGGAAAACTACTTCAGTAGTATATAATAGGGCATACTGACACAGGCTTTAAGGTTTTGAGCCGGAGGAGCTGAACATCATCTTTGATTGTGACGTCATAGCGGCCATCTTAGACTCTAAATGACTCAAAAATAACTCTAAGTGACTCAAAATTTCTAAAACGTTTTCAATTTCGTTGGAAAAATTCCCGTTTTGAGGGGAAATTTCCTGTTGTATTCCTCGAAAATTAAAAAATTGGGAATTCGATAAACCTCAAAAGACTTTACCTTAGGAAAAACAAAAATTTCATAAAAGCGGCTTAAGACTCCTAAAAGCAAGCCGCCATAAGCCGCTATCATCAGGACCTTGACCTTGTCCTTGACCTTAAAATTCAAATTCTTTAATTTTTGACCGAAAAAATTCTGAAAAAATTCCAAAACAATATTTTACAAAATTGCCTACTTCAAATGTTTAGCTAGTAATAAATTTTGGCTTTGGTTCGATTCCCGGCGTGAGTAAACATGTAATTTATTAATGTATTAAAAAAATTCTTCGTAAAAAATTTAAAAGTGATAAAAATTTTTACGTCACACCCACCATCTTGTATTAAGACGTAATTGTTGCAATTTTCGTTACGGCCACCATCTTGAAAATCCGTAATTTTTATGCTAGAAAATAAGGAAATATGTTACATTTATAAAAAAAAATATTATAATAATATTTTAATAAAATATTTTTAAAAAACTGTTGCACATATAGTTACGGTCGCCATATTGGATTCTATAAACGTTGCACATTTCGTTACGCCCGCCATCTTGTACGTGTATGACATAATCGTTGCACGGTTTGTTACGGACACCATCTTGAAATTGAAAATCCGTAATTATTATCAGATTTTAATGGGAAAAATATAAAATTTATAAAAAAAATAATTAATAAAATTTAATATGAAATATGACATCACAGACACTATATTGTTTTCTTCTGGTGGAGGCAGCCATCTTTATTTTCCGTACTTTCTACCAGTAGCGCTAGTGTTCTGTCATCTGCCATCTTGTTTTCAGTACTCGATACCAGGAGCACTAGTGTCACATAGTACATATGCCGTCTGCTAGAGGACACTTCTGCCATATTGATTTAATATTTACCCGCTAGAGGGCCAATCACCAGACCATTGTGGCATCCACCATCTTGTCGGTCGTATTGGCCACCATCTTGAAAATATGTAATTATAAAGCTAGAAATTCAGTAAAAATTCTAAATTTCATAAAAAAAAACTGCAATTAATATATTGATTGATTAGATCGATGAAACAATTTGAGTTTGTGTAAAAAAAAATATTAATTTCAATAATATATAGTGAAATCTCTTAAACAGACATAAATAACTCTACTCTCAGCTTCCAGTAAGCAGATGTTTACATTTTGACCGCAACCTTGAAAATCTTTAGTTGTTTACTTAGAAATTCGGCGCCAGATGAGGTCGAGTTGCCCCAGAATCCTTGTGAGCCAGAACCACAGTATTTGTCTGTTTGTAACGTATTCTCGGAAAGTTGATATCAACATTCGTGTTTCGCAGAGCAAGGGTGTTGTGTGTGTCAGTATTAGGAAGGATTTACAGACGAAGAAAGCTGTGCCGTATTTCGAAGAAATCCTAAAGCTATAGTTCCCGAAACCCTTCGTCCTTTGGTATCGACTTACTTCCGTGTTTTTTTTTTATTGAATGCCACTTATGTGTTGAAAACAAACTTTTCGCCGAATTTCATCATATTTGGCCTGGCCGGAGCTGCGTACGGACGTACGTAATTTCGTACGTTCCTTTACGGAATGCCAGTGGTCCAAGACCCCACATAAAGCATTTAACAGTCGGCTTTTACTGTGCATTTATCCATGATGTGTGTAATAAACTATAGATATATTATTTTAAGTAGAGAAAATTTTTGACGTGATAACGTCTTATAAATCGATGAACGCCGGTTGCACGCACGAAAAAGCATGACTCATTGTCAGGTTCCGCCTGAGACGAGCGTGCAAGAACCGGCCAACCACCGTGCGAGAAAATCTTCTATAATATCAAACAGGTTAAGGCGGGCTTTTTAAAAGCAGCAATTTAAAAAATTTCATTTGTTTGTCCAATTTCGTCATTTCAAATTAACAATTAATTGATATTGATTTAATTTCAGTTTATTTCTATAACTAATTGTTCGTGATTATATTCAAACAAATTATTTAAATTAAATTTGCAAAAACTGTAAATAATATTTGAAAATTAAAAAGTATGCAATTATTTCATCAATGTTTTCTTATGACGTTATCACGTAAAATTATCGTCCGTAAACCGACTTTACAGATAACCACCTCCCTCCCCTTTTTTACACGGTTATAACACAAAAAATACTCCAACATATTCGCACTGAATCGACATGACAGGAAATTGGGAAGCCTTCTTTTCACAGACGAGAGAGCCAAACGACCGATCGTGCATCTTAGTTTTTTTTTTTTTTGGTTCATTGTAAATGTGTTGATAAAAGGATACTAATGGTCAATTAGGTTAGGTTAGCTTTCAGTATAAATACTTTAAAACATTGTGGACGGTTGATTTGGTTAGGATAGCTACATTAAAGATCCGTGGGGGGGGGGGGGGGGGGGGAAGCGAGCATGAACTTCGGGGAACTTCGGGTTTTGGCTCTCTCGTCTGTGAAAAGAAGGCTTCCCCAGGAAAATACGTGTGCAAATGCTCGACATACGCCAGTTCCGGCGGGAAACCACGCGGCGACCTGCGTCACTCTACGCGGGTGCCGACTCTATGGCCGGGCGGCAGAGATCGCGGCGTATTGGAAATCGTTACGCACGCACGCGGGCGGGCGGCTGCCGCAGTCACGTCTGGCAGCCCGCCGAGGCCCGAGCAAACACTCGGGCCCGCCTCGAACCGCGGACCAATCAGCGCCCCGCTTCGGCCGCGCGCGACGCCGCCATTGGCCCACACTCGGCCGCGCGGGCGCGTGGTCGCCAGTCGCGCAGCAACGAGAAGCCTGAGATGCACATCAAATTCTGTCCCTGCCCGATCACACCCGAACAATTCACCTTCGGCCAACTTCGGGATTTGTTTTACTTTTTGCGCAGGAAAAATGATTTCGAATATTAAAAGTGGTCGGTTAGGTTAGCTACATTGAAACACTTTAAAACACCATGGACGGTTAGTTAAGTTAGTAGATATAGCTACATTGAAATAAACAGAGAAATATAAATTTTTTTTTCCTAACCTAACTAAAACTAAGTGTATCTGGTAGGAGTCCGGGTTAGGGAGGGACCTAGGTGCGTCTCAGGCCGAAGCCTATACGCCTAGTCATGCTGGGATTAGCCATGCAGGGAGAGGGTCGCATGCATCATGTGCTAGGAGGGGATTGGCCAGCCATGGCAGCGATTGGCGCCATGACTAACTCCCCTCACTCTTAAATCTAGACTATAACTAGAGATAGGTTGGGCCCAGGTAAAACCTGCATAGACACAGGGAAAACCCTGGGCACATTCATGCGGGATGCAAATTGGCATGCATTACGTGTAGGAATTTGCCCATCAAGTTCTGTCCCTTCCCAATTACACCCGAACAATTCACCTTCGGCCAACTTCGGGATTTGTTTTACTTTTTGCGAAGGAAAAATGATTTCGAATATGAAAAGTGGTCGGTTAGGTTAGCTACATTAAAACACTTCAAAACACTGTGGACGGTTGGTTAGGTTAGTACGGCTACATTAAAATAAACAGAGAAATATAAATATATATAAATGAACCCGAGGTTGGCCGAAGGTGAATTGTTCGGGTGTGTTCGGGCAGGGACAGAACTTGATGGACATCTTAGGCTTCCCCGCAGCAACGCGGACACGTCAAGTTTATGGTTAAGTAGTTATTTGACACAGAACATATTCATAACACGGCCAGCAACTTTCGGCTATCTCAAAGCTTACGATTCCCAACTATTCTGATGTGTAACATGAAAATATGACTGAAAAGGGGAAAAAAAAACTTCCATGCATTCTAAACATGCAGAAATTAAGATAAATCAACTACGAAATATAAAAAATTGAATTTTAAGAAGACGACGAATAATGTAAATCATGCTCGCAATCATAATGAAATATTATTTAAACTCGTACATAAAAAGTGATACGATATTTAATAACCTGCAGAATGCGCGTCTGTCGTCCGCTATAGTGCAGTGTGTCGATAGAAAAATGTCGACCTCGCAGCTTGCGCACTCTGTCTACGTACATTCTTAGTCTATTATCGGAACACTTTTAAAATCGTCCGTTGGATAATAAACAAAATTGTCTCATGAGTACAATTTCAGTACATTCCCGCGCTTGAAATATATTTGGTTCGTACTTACGTTATTTTGCATGTTATTCTATCAGAAAAAGAAAACCTTAATTATTGTTTCCTTGAAGTGATTGCAAGCATTTTCTGTAACCTTAACCAAATGTCATAAAAACGGTTTTTTGACGTGACAACGTCTAATAAATCGATGAACGCCGGCTGCACGCACGAAAAAGTGTCCCGTTACGCTCATTGTACGCTTGCGCCGCATCTATCTCTCGTCCACTCGATTGGAACAACCATCGATTTGACTTTTTCGAGGCACATTAAACTTGAAACATTCCCATTCGTTTCCCACTTTTCCTATCATCGTCCTATCCTTAACAGAATAACACAGATTGGAAGAAGTTAAATAGCAAACATGTATAAAAGTTATAGTTAAATAATGTCTTAGTTAAAGTAATAAACATATTTGAATTAATGAGTGCAAATAAAAGTAAATTTATCAATTAAATTGTATATTTCATTTCACTCCTTGTTTGTATCTATACAAAATAGTGATAATTCAATAAAAATGATTCAATTTTATTCATAAAAGTATGCAATCATTTCATCAATGTTTTGTTATGACGTACGTTAAACTATCGTCCGTAAACCGACTTTACAGACAACCATTTTTTTTTTTCAATTTTAATATTTTCCGTTTTAACCTGTGTTGCGACAACAAAAAGACTACTGATATAATAGCGTGAGTAATACATACTTAATAATTAAACATTATAGACCAGGACATTCGTGATATAAAAATTGCTCAGTATACGGAATAGGATAAAGTAAACCGCCTTCTTTATCCGCGCGTACCGGCAACGCTGCGAGATACAGCATAGACTTAGTTTATATGAGTATGTGTGAAATGTAAGCTTAGTAGTAAAGGTGAAAGTTTCAAATATAATGTCAGGATGAGATGGAGGTGTGTGAGTTTGTAATTTTGCTGTACATAATTTTTTTTTTTAAAAAAGGGAGGTTGTCTGTACAGTCGGTTTACGGACGATAATTTTACGTGATAACTTCATAAGAAAACATTGATGAAAAATTGCATACTTTCCAATTCAAATATTACTTAGAGTTTTTGCAGATTTAATTTAAATAATTTGTATAAATATAATCACGAACAATTAGTTTAAAAAGCCCGCCTTAACCTGTTTGATATTATAGAGGATTTTCTCGCGCGGTGGTTGGCAGGTTCTTGCACGCTCGGCTCAGGCGGAACGTGACAATTTTTCGTGCGCGCAGCCGGTGTTCATCGATTTATAAGACGTTATTACGTCAAAAAAAATATTATACTCTACTATATATTAACAGATTAATATACATTACAAAAAAAATACAAGAAGATAACTGGGTACTTACTTATTATTGAGCAGAGTCAATACTTTTTAGCCTTTCCAACTCCATCAAAGATGCTGAATGATGAGTGTGGCATAAAGGTTTCCACGGGTCCAGATTGCTAATAAATAAACCCTCCAATGTTCTTACCCTACTTAATGCAACGTAAACTTGGCCCTTTGCAAAAATATGTTTTCCAACGTCAAAAAAAGAAAGGAATGAAATCGGTTACAACCGGGGTTTACAAGGTATAATCGACTCCTCATATTGTTTAAGTCGGTTAAAACGTAGCCTTTGTTACCCGGGTCATAATCACGATTCGATTGACACCTCATTCATCAAAATCGGATGAATAGTTTAGGCGCTACGGAGTAACATACACACATACATACATACATAGACTGCTAAAATCATAACCCTTCCTTTTGGCTTCGCCGTAGTCGGGTAAAAAACAAATACAGCCAACCCTTGTTTGAACCATTATTGAAGGGGAATGATTTGGCAACCGTGTTTTAACAGTCACAAAATCACCGATATTTGAATTACCATTCCCGATTTGTTGCTTATTGGCAAGCAGTTTCTGATATTTCTTTAAAAGGTTTTATTTGAATGTTCTTGGTAGGGGCGGATTAAGAGGAAACGATGAATATGATTCCTTTTAACATTATTTTCTTGGAAAGACTTGCCAGCCGAGTGTTGCCGTATTTTTATTTTTTTTTATTTGTGTTGGTTGCTCCACCTGGGCTTCACGATGTTTACCCAATAAAGCGAACATAACCTTGTTTGCGACCACGTGAGACGGCAGTGGGTCGGAGGGGGAAGGTGGCAGGGGGACCAACAGCAGATAACATAGTATATGTCGGGAGCCAGGATATGCAAACAGGGTTACCATCCGATCAACATCAAAGTGGATTGAATTACTGCGAATCCTTTAACCCCCTCTCTCCCCGAACCTAGTTAAGTGTTCATATCTCCCAGTTCGCTAGAGAAAAAAAAAAAACTTCTGAGGAAAACCTGAAAAGCTCTTCAGCGCAATATTCGATTATCCTAAGTTTTGCTAATGCAATTTTTTTTAGTTTATCTGGCTACAAAGCATTCGTTTGACATTTATAATTTCCTATTTTTGGTGACGTCTACACAAATTAACCTTTCCGAGGCTAAATAACATACTACTGAAAGGTAGTGTTATTTAACAGTTTCGATATCCTAAGCTCTTGTCTATTCGGATATAAATTCAAAATACGAAACTCCAATAGTAATTGTTTGGTATATTTTTTTTTTGCATAAGTTGCAGTTTTTTCTAAGGCCCACGAACCAAAAAATTAACAAAAATCAAGGAATATGTATCACCAGTAACCAAACAAAATTCATAATTTCTTGTATGCGAAGCATAAATAATTACGTACGCTTTTTTTTTAACAAAGGTATCCTAAAATACAAAATACTCAAGCCTCGAACAAGGGTGTCGGTTAATTCGGGTCACGAGAGTAACAGCAACGAACGACTGGGAAAACAAGTGCCCTCATATAAAAAGTTCAAATGTTTTATTTGTCACTTAAAATACATCTTATAATTTATCTAATCGAAATTTCATCATCAAAGTGTCAAGTACAACAATACCTGCAATTTGAAATAGTCCAGTAATGTAACAATATTTTGTTTCTTTTGAAATTGATTTCCATGTTATACAACTCAAACTTTGTAATAATCTAAAGTTTATTAGTGGACCTGTTCCCAGTTAAAAAGCTGGAGATGTTCTTTGCCAATAACATATAAGTTTATACATATTTTTAAAAAAAAAATTTACTGAAACGTTTTTGTTAGATTTTTAACTGTCGTCATGTCATTCCAAATTTGAACGCGGGCCTCGCTCTTCAAACACTTGGTGAGGTCCTCAGGCCTACTTGTCCTGCATACAAACAACATTTCCAGGTGCAATTCTCACACCCGTCCCGGCAAAGGCGCAACTATTGCACGTTTTTACCAACAGTATGCACAAAGATCACGAGAATGGTTATTTAATAGTAATGAAAAATAATTCCATTCATATTTATATGACAACAATTGTTTGAAATCTATTTCAAATATATATTCCAATTTTAAAATGTACTTGTTTTTTTTTTAGTATAACTTTTTGTTAGCTTACAAACTTCTGTATTCAATGAGTAAATTATTTTTGACGTGATAACGTCTTATAAATCGATGAACGCCGGATGCACGCACGAAAAAAGCATGACTCATTGTCACGTTCCGCCTGAGCCGAGCGTGCAATAACCGGCCAACCACCGTGCGAGAAAATCTTCTATAATATCAAACAGGTTAAGGTCGGCTTTAAAAAGCTGCAATTTAAAAAAAATGATGATATTTGTCCAATTTCGTCATTTCAAATTAACAATTTATTGACATTGATTTGATTTCAGTTTATTTCTATAACTAATTGTTCCTGATTATATTTAAACAAATTATTTAAATTAGATTTGCAGAAACTGTAAATAATATCTGAAAATTAAAAAGTATGCAATTTTTTCATCAATGTTTTCTTATGACGTTATCACGTAAAATTATCGTCCGTAAAGCGAATTTATTTTTAAAGAATTTTTTTTCTCTTGGAATCGACCTCCAGTAGAATCTACGGATCTTCCGACCAGAGGCTCTCGCGGTATGTTGGCGTGTTCCTTCAGTGATGTGTTTACCCGTCATCGTGACTGACGCGCGAATTAAGGAAGCACGGGACCAAAAATGATTTATAGTGCTTCAAGTTATTATTTCTCTTTTCTATGGTATTTTCGCTTATATAATGTGAATAGTTTTTTTATTTAACAAGGTCACATTTTAAAATCAATTAATGATTCAAACTTTTAATAAAGTTAAAAAAAAAAATGCTACCATTAACGTCTCAAGAAATAAAATTAATAATTATTGATCAATGACAGATAACAAACTTTTTTAAGTGGTTAGATTATATATTGTATCAAAAAAAATTGGTTGTCTGTAAAGTCGGTTTACGGACGATAGTTTAACGTGACAACGTCATAACAAAACATTGATGAAATGATTGCATACTTTTATGAATAACATTGAATCATTTTGATTTTAATAATAAGAGAATAAATACTTGAAATTATACTAGTAATCAGATTTTTAAAATGCAAGAATAATTAACCTTTATTGCCGAAATTGTTGTTGTAATAAGCAATGAAAACCACATTAACATTTCACTTCACTTTATAAACAGTCGAGTGGAAGAGAGATAGATGCGGCGCAAGCGTACAATGAGCGTAACGGGACACAGCGTAACGGAACAATGTATGTAACGGGACACAGCGTAACGGAACAATGTGCGCAACGGGACACTTTTTCGTGCGTGCAGACGGCGTTCATAGATTTATTAGACGTTGTCACGTCAAAATTATTTTTGGGGGTTTTATTATTATTCGGCTAAAAATAAAACTTGCAAAGTCCAGGGTAGTGGCTATTAAATGCTTTTCGTTGTCAGATGCGTTGCATAAGTCTCGAACTGATTGTAAATGGCACGTGGAACCCCCGAGCTCTGCACACCGAATTTCATGTGCAGACAAACTGTCACAAGTCACCGTAAAACTGGCTGTCCACCTGAATATGATAGCATGCGTCAAGTAGGAATAAAATGTTTAGGCGTAGAACTGTAGACTGTGAACCTCAAAGAGTTAAGACAGAACAGTTTTTTTTTTCTTCTCATTCGGAAATGGTTTTGTATACTAAGTCCATACAGAATTTTCGCACACTTATCACTGCCACGATATTTAAGGAAGAGAAAATGGCTTAATTTCTTTCAATCAGTGAAATAACTGTTTTGTACACGTGGCCAATTACAATAGTCATGGCCTAGAGCCAGGCCATTGTGATGTTGAGCCGTGTAAAGTAGTACGGAAGCTGCACTTCTGTGTCTCCGTATTTGGGCTATAATTTCCCTAGACCTAAATAAATACTTTCCATTATTTGAAATGTCATGGTCACAAATGCAGTTCTTCGCTCAACATGGAGACAATCACACGACGATGGACCATTAAGTGCAGTTTTTTTTCCTCTCGCCTGCTTCCATCCTCCACAGTAAGAACATGTTGGCGTAACCCAAACACGAGCAAACATTATCCCAAATAGTTACAGTCGAATCATACCTGCCAATTTTATAATAGAAGGGTTGCTGCGATGTTTTATGGTAAAGAAACTTAAATTCGTGTCTCCCAAGTGCTCGCAAGACCATCCACTATTCCTTTCCGGCTGCAGGGAAATGGGTTTAGTGACATCGAGGTCATAGGTACCGTGTGAGGAGTAAACAAATAAAACAACGCAGCGACGGATTGAACAGTTGTGGATAATGGCAGTAGAACCCGAAATACTTTTACGTAAGGCGGGTTACCTGGAAACCTTTGAATATATATACTGTATAGAAGTCGCGAGTGGATAGGATTTACTCTACGTTTTTCAGAAGCGTATGATGAGCAGCTTGGGAACTTCACCGCTGCAGTGCGCTGCCGTAACGCCCTGTATCGTCTTAGTTGTTATTTACACGTTAGAGCGCAGCGCTGTCACCTGCTGTCATTCCCCGCACCCCTCATCAATCATTCACTGCAGTTCAACGTCGTTCAACAGGAGGGGGAAGGGGTGTTTGAAGAGTTCGACACTTGTCCGCTAGGGACCACCACAAGTCGATGCCCTAGAGATGGTGGCGATTGCGGCGGTGAATTAACCAACTACCTCAAAACCGTATTAGAAATTTTAACCTGGGCTGGCGACTTCTATACAGTATATATATTCAAAGCTGGAAACTCCACCACCATTGATCCTTATGCTTTCTGAACAAAACATTTTCCTAAGCTACCTTCATATTTTTCACGTGAATGGATTTTCCAGCTACCAATTTTATCCGGATTATCCTTCGAGCTTTTCAACAGAATTGATGCTTATGTGGCACGTGGCGAGCGCCTTGAAGAATCGAGCACCGCAAACCGCAGTACCGCAGTGCGAGTTTGAAGCCTAACCTCTAGGGCGCAGCAACTGTACGCTCTGCTCCGAGCCGAGTCCAGAGACCATACGGAACACTAGCGGTCGCCTTGTGCAGGCCCTATATGTATGCTGGTGCGTTGCAATGTTGGTGTTGTCACCTGGAACGAGCGTACACAGCGTAAACAGTGTATAAACTAAGCTTTCAAGCGAGTCCGCTAAGTATAAGCGTGAGCTTGGAACGGACTGGCGCAGCGGAATAAAACACTGGCTAAAACACCCGGGTTCTAGGGTAAGTGACCAGATTAGGTCATTGTTAACAAAACAACACCATTTCCAAAAATAAATGGTCACAGCATTGAATTTTGTCAGTTTAACAGAAAATTATTTGTGAGTTTCTCGCGAGAATATGAAACTTGAGCGCTGAAAACAGTGACCCTTAAGATTGTAAGCACAGTTGAATCTCGCCAGCAGGCCGGAAGTGCAGCCCGGGGTGGCTGCACATCATCAGCAACCACCTCGCCCCTCTGAAGCCTTGTTCCCACGGCGTGTGGCTTGGCGAGCCTGGTCTGAGGCCTTGTTCCCACGGCGTGTGGCTTGGCGAGCCTGGTCTGAGGCCTTGTTCCCACAGCGTATGGCTTGGCGAGCCTGGTCTGAGGCCTTGTTACCACGGAATGTGGCTTGGCGAGCCTGGTCTGAAGCCTTGTTCCCACGGCGTGTGGCTTGGCGAGCCAGGTCTGAGGCCTTGTTCCCACGGCGTGTGGCTTGGCGAGCCTGGGCTGAAGCCTTATTTCCACGGCGTGTGGTTTGGCGAGCCTGTTCTGAAGCCTTGTTCCCACGGCGTGTGGCTTGGCAAACCTAGTCTGAAGCCTTGTTCCCACGGCGTGTGGCTTGGCGAGCCTGGTCTGAGGCCTTGTTCCCATGGCGTGTGGCTTGGCGAGCCTGGTCTGAAGCCTTGTTCCCACGGCGTGTGGCTTGGCGAGCATGGTCTGAAGCCTTGTTCCCACGTTCCCACGGCGTGTGTCTTGGCGAGCCTGGTCTGAGGCCTTGTTACCACGACGTGTGGCTTGGCGAGCTTGGTCTGAAGCCTTGTTCCCACGGCGTATGGCTTGGCGAGCCTGGTCTGAAGCATTGTTCTCGCAGCGTGTGGTGCGGTGAGTCTGCGCGCTGGCCGTACTGAGGCTAGTCTTCTCTCCATCCATAATCCTTTCAAGTCTTAACATTCACCTACCTTTCACGGAAAAGGTCGAGCCAACCCAAGTTCCCATGACGTGAGGTAGACAAACTTAATTCTACGGGCTCTTCAAGTTACACCTCGTGGGAAGAAGGCTTCGGACCTGACTCTTCAAGCAATACACTGTGGGAACAAAGCTTCAGACCGGCCTCACCAAGCCACAAATAGTGAAAACATGATTATAGACAAGGCTCGCCGTGTAACACGCCATAAGAACAAGGCTTCGGACCAGGCTCGCCAAGCCACATGCCATGGGAACAAGGCTTTAGACCGGGCTTGTTAAGCCAAATGCCGTGGTAACAAGGATTCAGGCCAGGTTTGCCAAGCCACATGCTGTGGGAACAAGGCTTTATACTGGGCTTGCCAAGCTTCACGCTGTAGGAACAAGGATTCAGACCAGTTTTGCCAAGTCACTTGCTGTGGGAACAAGGCTTTAGATCGGGCTTATTAAGCCACACGTTGTGGGAACAAGGCTTCAGATTAGGCTCACTAAGCCACACGTCGTGGGAACAAGACTTCAGACCAGGCTCGCCAAGCCAAACTCCGTGGAAACAATGTTTATTCCAGGCTCAACAATCCACTTGCCATGGGAACGATGCTTCAGACCGGGCTTGCCAAGCTTCACGCTGTGGGAACAAGGATTCAGACCAGTTTTGCCAAGTCACTTGCTGTGGGAACAAGGCTTTAGATCGGGCTTATTAAGCCACACGTTGTGGGAACAAGGCTTCAGATTAGGCTCACCAAGCCACACGTCGTGGGAACAAGACTTCAGACCAGGCTCGCCAAGCCAAACTCCGTGGAAACAATGTTTATTCCAGGCTCAACAATCCACTTGCCATGGGAACGATGCTTCAGACCGGGCTTGCCAAGCTTCACGCTGTGGTAACAAGGATTCAGACCAGTTTTGCCAAGTCACTTGCTGTGGGAACAAGGCTTTAGATCGGGCTTATTAAGCCACACGTTGTGGGAACAAGGCTTCAGACCAGGCTCACCAAGCTACATTCCGTGGAAACAAGGTTTATTCCAGGCTCAACAATCCACTTGCCATGGGAACGATGCTTCAGACCGGGCTTGCCAAGCTTCAAGCTGTGGTAACAAGGATTCAGACCAGTTTTGCCAAGTCACTTTCCATGGGAACAAGGCTTCAGACCAGGCTCACCAAGCCACACTTCGTGGGAACAAGGCTTCAGACCAGGCTCGCCAAGCCACACTCCGTGGAAACAAGGTTTATTCCAGGCTCAACAATCCACTTGCCATGGGAACGATGCTTCAGACCGGGCTTGCCAAGCTTCACGCTGTGGTAACAAGGTTTTATAAGGCTCGTCAAGAAACACGCCGTGAGTAAAGGCTTGGGAACGGGCTTGCGTAGCCACAGGCCTTCGGTAACGCACACGAGTGAGACTTCAAGCAGTTACCCTGTCTGTTTATGTCCTGGCAATAAAGATGAAATTGTGCTCCACGCTCCAATGCCTCTTTATTGGATATATTACACCGCACTTTAACACGGGCGAATCGACGGTAATTCTAGTTTCACTGCCTATAAAATACGTAGGTACTCGAAACGAGCGAATGAAGTTTGTACCAGATTAGTGAAATATCTTTTTGAATGATTTTAACACCAAGATGCTACTACGAAAGCTTGGTAGATGTATACTTTTATATATATATATATATATATATATATATATATATATATATATATATATATTTATATATATATATATATATAATCAGCAGTATGTACTGAGGATCTACACAACATTTGACGGACATTTAAATACACTAGTTGAGTAAGTGTCATTGCAGATTTTCAACTAGTATTAATAAACATGCAAAGCCTATTAAGATTTACTACAACACTGCCATAAATATCAAAAAATTAATTTTGAATCAATATACTAGAATAATGCGTATATTTTACAACATTTTAAAATATTAAGCCAGTAAAGACATTATATATTTAATTATTAAATGAAAATATGAAAATATTTAGCTCTCAGCGACTTGCAATGGAGATAGCAAATAGTTTAGCATTACCATAATTCCACGCTGATTTTTTCTCTTACCATTGTAGGAGTAATTTCCTATAAAATAACAAACTAAAAATAAAAACAATATATTAAATTACAGCTTTGTTCAAGGTTTATTAAAAATTGCAAAATTATGTTTACCTAATTATCAAAAATCTACGTTATGTTGTTCAGCATGATTTTAAAATACTTATTTATCTTTAATTTATTGGTTTTTTTTAGTAATTATTTGTATGTATTTATCCATATATGTATATACATAATCTTAAAATGTAAGTGTCGAAAGTGTTACGTTTTCATGGAAATGCTGAACTATTTGTTATCGTCCCTGATATTAGCTACCTATATAAATGCTCTCTCAATTTGATTGAAACAAAATATTTATAGTGACACCGATTTTTTATAATAATGTTAAAACTAATTTACTTTTTAGTGTAATTATAAATTCAGATGTGGTAAGAGAATTTTCTGTTAAGAAGTTTTTTTTTTTTTAAGTTTGCAATAATGTCTGCATGTTTTGAGTAGCCGGCAGTAGACCCACTCTACTTGTACGTGGCGGGTGGGACCAGCCTTCGCCGCTCCACGCGCCGCTGTGCAAACCTGTGCCACGTGCAGTGAGGTTATGTGCGCCCTACAGCCGCCTGCCCACCTGAGTCGAAGTCTGCCATGGTCGGCGCGTCACTGCGGCCGGCTGCATCGATCCGCCTGCGCCGCAGGCTACCGCGGGCCCAGGCAGGCCCCGCCCCTTCTCCCCCGGGCTGCGCGCGCATCCACCCCCCTCCCTCGCGCGACCCCTCCCGCCGCGCGCTCATTTAGTTCCGGCACCGTCTGACTGCATCTTGTGTTCCGTTCGTAGCAGTTCGTCGAAGATTTCTTTGCTGTTTTCCTTCCGTTCATTTTTTTATTTTAATAATCTGTTTCGGTCTGGTTAGATTCTGCATTTTCTAACTGACCCACCATCGCCTAATTTACTTCGAATTGGTACGTGTTTATTTTTTTTTTTTAATTTTTAGCTAAGAACTATATCAGCTTGTACTTCATTGCTGCCTGTGTCTTGTTCTCTCGCACCGGAGCACGCTCTTAGCCGCTTGCTGCGAACGGAAAACATCCGTCTTGCTGATTCCTCCTTAAGCCTACGACAATGTCATTATATATATATATATATATATATATATATATATATATATATATCCAGGCTGTGTACACGTCAGGGTTCATGCACCTCTACGGAGTGCGTTCGTTCCCTGGGGCTGTGCGTGGCGATGGTGTACGCTTGCTGCCAAGTGTGTAGCGCGTAGTGTATAGTAGGAGGCGTGACGTGTGCGTTGCGTGAGTGTGTGCGTGTGTGTGCGTGTGTGTGCGAGCGAGAGTGCGGCAAAGCAGCCCCGCGCATCGATTGCTTTGTCCAAGATGGAGCCCCCTCGCTCGCTCGCTGAGCTTCGCCTGCCCTGTCAGCGACGCTCTGTGACGGACACGGCCCGTGTTGCCCAGTGCGTGCGCAGGCGGGTTCCACGCGCAGTAACAAACGTTTGCTGACAAGTCACAAACAGCGGCAAATGTTTCTTTCAACACCCCGTGTCTCGTAATTTCTCATTGCAATGCTGGTGTAGAATATAGTCCAAAGTTACATCATGGTTTAACGATACGCAGGTTCAAATGTTGCTGAGTTCAGTAACCTAAAGAAAAAAAAACTGCAACGTATATTACGTTTATATTTAACTTTCGTCCTGAAGCTTGCATCAAATCAAGCAAGGTGCTTTCTCCTGAACATTCTCGTTTATTGACCTAATGTAACATATGAAGTAAGTCTATTAAAGATTCAAAGTTTTTTTTTTAGATATTTTTCATCATTTTATAATGTGTAATATAAAATTTATGTCTGTTTCATTAAATTATGTTAAAGTAGTATGCTTTCATGTTACAGGCCTAGCTATATGTTATGGTAATAAAACGTAAAATAATTGGCCCAGTAAAATATTTCAATGCACATGGGTCAATCTATCTTCAGATATTTTAGTCTTATTAACTAAGATCATGACTGTTAACTGTCATTTATTAATTTTGATCATAAAGAAGATATAAAATCATATTAACAATTATCTATGCGGGGAATATAGCGAGTAACTTTTGAGTTAATTACACATGCAGGTATTCTTACATTCACAAGTAGGTAGTTATTTTTGCCTCAAGAGCATGGAGGTATGTAGCGGCTAGTGGATGGTGGTACCAAATTTACTAAAATCTGAATGTGTTGGGCCGCCTTTTAGAGGTAAGTATGTGAAACTAATTTGAGGTAGCTACAAAGTGGCCGTAAGTTTGACAACTACTGTGTTGTCAGCCTGACTGCCGCTACTAAGCTTCACGCTCGTCTAGAGAGTGTATACAATAGTACTTGAAGCGTCAACGGAATGTCAGGCTTCAAGTGGTTGTGTGAGCTACGTTTAAACTTCTGAGAAAAAGAAATGCCAAACACAATACCCCCGGCAGTGACCCATAGAGCATACACTATTTTACGTACATTTAATAAATGTAACACTTGAATTTTTGAAATGTTTTAACGTTGCTGTAACATTGCGTAAATTTTGTCAAAGACTTTTGTGTTCTATGGGAGGGAGTAGCCAACTAAAAAGAGACGTGGGTATGGATTAGTTTGAGTTACCTGCATGCTATAATACAGGTTGTTTTTTTTTTATCTTGTACAAGGCATCAGTGACGCTCTAGCCGAATGTTGCCGAGTGTTTCCGAGTGGTAAGCTGTGCTATCTCTCAGCGTGAGGAAGGGCTGTAAATATGTCACAATGTTCCCTTAGCGCCTGCACAGAGCTGCTGCCGACCACCCCTGAGGCCTCTGCTAGAATCTACCTCGGGCACAGATGTACTGGCTTCGACTCCAGAGTCCTGCGCAAATCAGACGACAGTAAACTTGTGACATGTTGAAATGTAACGATTCATAATCTTTCCAACAACTTGTTTTCGAAAATAATTTCTTCGTCTCACAATTGAACAATCTTACACGCGAACTCCACGCTAATCCACCTCACAGTTACTAGAAGCACACACGGGACTAAGTATTAAAAGAAGGAACTTGCTATTTCACTCGAACAAAAACAGTCCTAGCAATCGCGGAATGCTACAAAGCCTGCCAGCGCTAAGCCACAGGAAAACTTTATTCCGGGCAAATAGCCAGAGATTGTTCCCAACTTGCCTGCTTGCTATAAGTAATAGCCGCTAAAATATTCCTCGTCTCACTTAAAAGGTTACTAATGTCGTAGTTCCCTCGCAATGATTTGACAGAACAACATTTCTTACCCGTTTATCAATATTTGTTTGAACAGTTAGTTATGGACTATGCTTAGAAATAGTATTTTCTGCAGCTGTCAAGAGATTTTTATATTTACATTTATTTTTCTGTCACAGCCTAATAAAAACCATAATGTTTCCATAAAAAACACTCCTTGACATTATTTTCAATACTTATGTATTTAATAAAATGTCTACCTTTGTGATGAAAACAATTCATCAAACCAACAAGTACCAAAGAGATAACTTTCTGCACAAGTAAAAAGTTTACATGAGATCTTTCTTACATAAGCTTACACGTACGATAATAATTTTGGTCATCTGGCATAATTTCTAAAGGGTTTGTTTTTAGTTTTCATTAATTGCTTTAAAAGTATATTTTTAATAAGTGTCCTTTGATTTAGCAACGGAACGCAACGAATTTTGGCGTTGTTTAAAAACATGAACAAGGTTGCTAAAAATTCTTAAAAAACAAATTATGTGCATATGTATATTTCATTCAAATTGGCAAAGAAATTTTAAAATATAAAAATAATGAAGCAAATAATTATAACAATTTCAAAATATGTGTCCTAGATGTTTTTTTGGGAACAGAGAAATTATAACTCCTCTCTTATACTCAAGTTTCATTGCCATGTAATTTCACGCTACGTTTACATTAATTCACATTTACGTGGATAAAAATTATAAATTTGTCGTACAAAACATGCAGCAGTGTTAAAAAAAACACGTTTAATTAATTATCTTATTTTCAATTAATTTTATTTTAAGTAACTGATTCGTCTTTGTGTCAAAGTCAAATTTTGCATTGAAATTTTCTCCCACTTCCGTATAAAATATTTTTACTCGAGACTGCAAACATATTCAGCAATGACGAAAATGTCAGCAGTTTTGTTCAGAAATATTAATTCTTATAGAAAACTAAATCATGTAGAGCATTGTTATAGTTCAACGTAACATATTATTAGGGTAGAACTAACTTTTTAAGCAGATATTAAGACCTTGTAGTTAAGATGAACTAAAGGGAAAGTTTAAGGGGTTGGATTCTTTTTAGGTTAAGGTTTAAATTAGAATTTTTGGTCAATGTTAGGGTAATATTTACCTAACCCACTAAATATAAATCATTGACATATATTAATCCGTCTACAGCAAGATAATACGTTATATATTTTTGAAAGTTTAAAAACATTAACACTTAAATATAAAATCTTTAAAGTAGAGTGATATATAATTAAGTAAAGTATTTTTGAGTATAGAAAAATAAATTTTACCACAAATTATATTATTTTAGTGACAAAATAGAAGCGTAGATTTCTCTTAAATACGTAGACTTGGGATGAGTTAAAAGTTAACTTTTAACGCATATGTAAGTGGATCTTTGGATTTCATTGGCATTTATATAAGCTCTAACATATAACTTGTTTACTGAAATATTTGTTGCTTACAAATCCTGTTATAGCTTCATTTACCAATTTTTTGACTGCATCTTAAATATTGCTTAAATAAATAAATACAGACCAAAAAATGTTATGACCCCTCGATTTCATTAATAATTATAGCTAGTTACTAGGTTGTGCAAAAATTGATGTTATAATTTTTAGCAAATGGTTTTTAAAATAAATTTTGTTTTAAACTTATGTTTGTTGTTTAACATGATTTAATATAGTAAGAAGGATTTTGTGTAACTTTGTGCAGTAAAAAATAAGCTATATTCATACATTTACTATGAATAAAATTAATCAAACTGCCGTCGTAAATAATTTCAGTTTCTATGGTGGTAATGTGTATGGTAAATTCTGAAATATTTATTATTAATTAAATACATCGTATTTCACAGTAGTAAAAAATAACGCTTGTCTTGGATAGTCTTACCCGAACTATTCAACAATTAATACTAGAGAGGTTTGCATTACAAACCTGCAAACACTTCGCAACAGGTTTATCGTGACATACATGCACAGCTACCTGGGACTTCAACCTAAATTGAACTTAGATATTCTGGCTACCGATGGGCCTCTAGCAGTTTCTAAGTATGCATAAAGAAAATAAACAGGCGAGTACTGGGAAAGTCTCCTCTGAGTACTGAGGCACTCAGAGCATAAGTACTAACAACCTCTCGTAAAGATCTTAATCACCGGCAGGAAAGCCAATTGCTAACTTCCAGGCCAGCCAACAAATATTGTATCTTAAAACATTCACCGTGTTAATTTAAATCTTCAATTTCTTTTAAATAATGCACATTATTGTTGCATTAGTTGTAGATGTATTTATTTATCCGTTAAGATGCGTGTTAGGTTCGCCAATGCCCCGGCAGGATGTGTCGAGGAAGTTGTCTCGGCCATTTCTAACTTTGATGATCACCAAGTCGGTTTTCAAGTCGTCGGAGCCCGCTATAATTTACATTATATTTGGTGGGAAGCACTTTGTAATAGACTATTACAGTTCGCTGTTAAAAATCTTTGCCATAAATTTCCGAAGAAATCTGGTTAAAATTCATCCAAGGATCTTCATTAATGCAAAGAAAACTTGACTTGATGTAAGCTTTTAGACATACGCCATTGCTAAGCACATGTATGTCTGTAGAAGAAAACCACAAAAAATCCAAAAGACAAAACCAAAACACAAATTAAGCAAAAAGTTGCAAAAAAGTCGCACCTGTGTTTTCGTACCATGTGCGTCTCTGCCTGAGGACGGGAGCAGATAGCAGTTCCCGAAACGTCGCTTGTCTCTGGTTTGGAAAACTATTGTGTTTGTTTCGTCTTTTCGTTTTGTCGTGTTTTTGTCTCGTTTCAACTGTTGTGCTGAATTTTTTTGGGTTCAATATTTTTGTGCTGTCATCATTTGTGGGGGTTTTTTCATTCTCTTCTATTTTGGAAAACTATTGTGTTTGTTTCGTCTTTACGTTTTGTCGTGTTTTTGTCTCGTATCAACTGTTGTGCTGAATTTTTTTGGGTTCTATATTTTTGTGCTGTCATCATTTGTGGGTTTTTTTTCGTTCTGTTAATCCATTTTTTTTGTTTTTATTTGTTTGTTGACCATATTCCCGTTATGGAATATTATGTGGTGTTTATATCCTATTGACAACAGCAATTTTTTGCTTAATTTGTGTTTTTGTTTTTGTCTTTTGGGGTTTTTGTAGTTTTCTTCTACAGACATACGTGTGCTCAGCAATGGTGTATGTCCAAAATCTTACATCAAGTCATGCACTCCCATTGCACAAATCTTTCAAAGATAATAAAGAAAACTTGGTTGGTTAACTAGTGCTGAGTTTACTTCATTTGAACATAAACTTAAGAGAATCATCTTGGAATGTTAACGAAACCCTGCCGCGTGAGTGTTCTCCCTGTTCAAAACGGAACTCAGGACCAGGAAGTCGGTATCCGGAATGGTTCCTACTGGGATTCATCAACCTGTAACCACGAAGAAACCTTCGTTTATTTGAATTGCATTCTTCGTTAAAGAGTACGCAAATTTACTGAGATTTATAACAGTGTGGTAGCAATGTATGTACGTAGTTCAAACTTAGGGCGCGGTTACACGGGACCCTGAACTACTTCAGGTGAACATGTTTAAGTAAACACGTTTACAAACGCGAAAGTGTACGGTTACACGGTAGTTGCTGAAAAGTGTGTTCAGCTCTAAAACCGATTGTCTACTGTAAACGAATGACTGTGTTGTTGTTCTCTATTTGTGTAGTTGTATCCAGAAAACGAGGGATTTTCTCACTTGTTTATACAGCATTATCAGCAGAAATGGAATGTGTTTTCATATTGCTCAATATTTGTTTTTACAAATCGGGAATTCAAACAACATGCACAGTAAAATTTTTAAACTTATTTTTTATTATTTTTTGAGCGAGAGTACCTATCTCAGTTTTAAGAAAATTAAGGTCAAGATATATATATATATATATATATATATAAAATTATCTGTTGATTTTTTTTGTTGCATTCGGTAAAATATTACTCGAACTTGTGCCAGAAACACTTTCCATCTTGAATTTATGCAAAAGACTGTTTATATTCTAAACAACCAATCAGAGGCTAATGTAGAAGATATGTCGATCTGAACTACTTTGCCAACCTGTTTAAGTTAAATGAGAAATGGCCTCAAACGAAACATGTTCAGACTGTGTGTAACCGCACTCAACAGCTGAACATGTTCACCTGAAGTAGTTCAGACTCCCGTGTAACCGCGCCCTTACTCAGCTCTACGATCAACGATAAAAAAAAATCTAACTACACTTTCATTTTCTCACTGTAAGTTCGTATTTAAAAAAAATCTCGTTGGCAGATAGAAATTACGAAGACGTGCGTTCGCTACGCCCGCTTCAAGAGCAAGGACAGGCTTGGCTGCCACACTGGACTGCAAGAGGCAGGGTCGGCTTGGATGAGCTGAGTGGCGCCTCTGGGAACTGCTGCATTGCCACACGGATAATCCTGGCAGGCCTGTTCCACAAACTACTTGGATGCTTGTTCCCGCTTGCGAGTTCCACTGCTCTGAACAGCACTTGCTCTACAAGCCTTCGTTCGAAGTGAAACTTCTTTGGGCGCGATGAGAGTAAAATTTCAAGGCCGAATTTTGATGCAGCCTTTTCATGAAACATTATTGTGAAAATTTTCTGACACGAAAACGACAGAAAATAAGTACTTGGCCAAAGATATATAAAGAGAACACTATGCTATATACATTGCTGGGCTTGTTTTCGTTCTCCTCTTTGTGCGATGATTCGTCCCCCACCAAAAAAAAAGGACCGAGAGAGATAGATGAACGAAAGAATAAGATAGAGAGTGTGTGCGTGCGCATGTTTCAGAAAATAGATATAGGTAAGGCATCTGTGAATGCCTTGAACTTTATATTTGCTACCAGCGCGTCGCTTTCCTTCTTGTTCAACCAGCAGCGTATAGAGCGCTGTTGTGACAGTCCCTGCATTTCCCGCATAGATAGCGCTACGTGTTATGAATTTTATATTTCGTTCAGAGATTTGGCGTGTTTCAAATGGCAGAATTGTTTGAAGAAACAGTAACACACACAATTTTTCTTTATGGTGTATTTCAAAAGTGAGTATTATTTATTGTTAATTAATAATTATTTATTGATCAATAATTATCGATATCCTGAGAAATTATTTGAAGTGAGTAATAATTTTGTTGATTCGTGTTTATTAATTAATTTTTATTTTAATCAAGTTTCTAATAAATACAAAAAAAAGTTAGGATTCTTACATACTTGGAAAAGAAATGAAGCAAAAAAACAGCGCTGTATATTTTTAGAAAATTATTGTCTTTCTCTCTCTCTCTCTCTCACTGTGTGTGTGTGTGTGTATATATATGTGTGTGCGTGCGTGTGTGTGTATATCTGCCGTTTTACTTCTTACGATATACTTACGAGTCGAGCTTTGAATTGCCAAGTAGTTTCTCTTCTATCACGTGTACTGAGTAACGCGCTCTTTTTTTGAGAAACGAGAAACCCAGGCCGTTAAAATGAATGGTTTTCGTTCGACTACTTCCACGCTAAAATATTAGTTTCTGCGATACGTAGGTTATGAAATATTCCTATTATTAGGTTCACTTATTAAACTGGATACTAGGGTTTTGAATTATTTGTACTAAGAGCTTTTAAACATAAAAAAACAGAATGAAACTGCATAGCATCTTAAATTAACACTAAACTCATCTTTGTAGAAAAAGTTTAAAGCTGGTATAGCGAATAGTTACAATATCTTAATATAAGTGTGCGCGTTAAATGAGTAGAGAGAGGAATTGCATTAAAACGCTTCGCGACGAAATTTAGTTTTAAAAATTCACATTTATTTTAACAATGTAACTATAATGGCTTCTAAAGAAAATGAATATTTGTTTGACGTTGCCGTTACATGTACTTATACTGCATCTTTGGACTTACAGGCCCCGCAAAGAGGTGACTGAATGTTTTTTATTGATAATTTTACGTTCTATTGCCACTAATTTTGATTATAATAATTATTAATTTATTTTTAAGCGTTTATCTTCAATGCTATTATGTTTTTATTTTGTACTTTATGTTTTGGGCATGTTGCTTTGTATTTTAGAAAGTAATGAAATAATTTAAAATTACATCGTCGATTCAATTTTATGTTAGGATGTAATAATTTATTTACGAAACTAAAAAAAATTTAACAATTAATTTTTTAAACCAAAATACCACGTTTCATTGAGCTGATGCTGTTGCTGACAGAATCATAACAACGGCGCCACTTTTCGCCAAAATAATTGAGAGTTAAGCATTCGTTAAAAAAAATTGTTTGTTTTCTGGTATCAGCTTATTATTTTATAAACTAGTGCAATTTTTAACTTCAAGGAAAGTTTTATTTTTGTCTTTAATAAAGTATGTGTAATAAAGCTTAACAATGATAGCATTTAAAAGTTTTGATAGTATGTATATAAAAATTAAAGAACGAGGACGTAGCTAAAACTTTATTGCGGGAGTGAATATACATACATAAATTTGCACTTATAAATATAATATGCCTTCTAAATTTTTGTGTTATTAATACGGTTATAATAAATCATATTTTATTAATGTAGAGAAATATAACATAAAAGTATGTCCGGGTACTGGATTCTGTGTGTGGTGAGGGTGGCAGTGTGTGCTGCCTTGGAACCTACATCTCCGATGACGTCACGGCGGCCATCTTGGACTCAAAATTCCTCAAAATTTCTCAAAAATGACTTAATACATAAAATTCTAGAAATTTCACTACTTCGTAGAGAAATTGCCAGTTTTTAGAGAACATTTCCCGTTTTATTCTTCAAAAATTCGAAAATTCTAAATTCAGAATGCCTCAAAAAACTTTTGCCTTTGAAAGAACCAAAATTCCCCATTGAGGCTTAAATTCCCCATGGCAAGCATCCAATAAGCATCTGGTGGGTAGCTTCGGTCTTGAACTTGATAGTAAACATGAAATCTTTAATTTTCGACCAATAAATTCCAAAAAAATTTCAAAAAATATAAAAAAAAATTTGCTTACTTCAAACTTTTAATTACCTAAAGGATTTCGGTCCTCGGTTCGATTACCGGCGAGAGTATAAATGTAATTTATTTATAAAAAATTTAAAAAATCTTAATTGCAATTTAACTAAAATTAGAAAAATTCTTGCTTGCGTAACACCCGCCGTTTTGGGTTATGGAACGTTCCACTTTTTGTTACAGCCGCCATCTTGAAAATCTGTAATTTTTATGCTATAAAATCAGGAAAATTTTAAAAATTTATGAAAAATTCAATTATTAAAATTTAAATATAAAAAAACCTCCACCATTTTGCAAATTGTCCACCATATTTAAAATCCGTAATTATTATATGATTTTAACCGGGAAATTTTCAAAAGTTATAAAAAAATAATTAAATTTTAATGAAAAAATTATTATGGAGTTTTCGGTGACAGATCCTTCCTCCACGGAAGCCACCGGCAGACTGACCTCCGACCACTAATGCCAAGATATATATCGCCAGCTAGTATGACATCACGTCCGCCATATTGTTTTCGTCTATTGGAGGCCGCCTTCTGGTTTTCATCTGCTGGAGGCCAACATCTTGTTTTCGTCTGCTAGAGTGAGCTACCGCCATGTTAGTTTATTTTTTACCCACTAGAGTGCAGCAATCGTTTACTACTGTGACGCCTGCATCTTGACACGTGGGCGCCATCTTGGAAATTCGTAAATACTTAGCTAGAAGTTCGGGAAAAATTCAAAAATTAATCAAAAAATCATTCATTAATAATAAACCGATTGATTCAATCGGTTTATTAATCATTCTCTCTACAAAAAACTACTCTAAACAAGATATCTGTCCAACGAAATAAATACTTTGTCGATATGCCTACCATGGAAGTCTAATTTTTCGATACTTGAAATAGGGGAGACCGGGGCTGGTTGTAACAGGGGCAGGTTGTAACAGGGCGAATAGTTCCACGACCAGCCACAAGAGCGTATCATCGTTTCAGCCATCAAGGCACATTATGATGCCTTCAGTGCGAGTGGTAACACTGTGGCAGTCGGACGATTTCACTGGCGACAAGAAGGAAAAATTTGTTTTTGGACGAGGTAAGTAAATATTGTTTGTTTGACTGACATTCGTATTGTACGTAATGTATAGGGAGTTTAGAAAATGTCTTCGGGGCAAAATAATCTCCTAAGCTTTAGGTTCTGATATGTTTTGTTGGCATTGGAAACAAATACAAACTATATGGTAAAATTAAATGTGTTCTATAATGATGTCACATGGGGTAGGTTGTAACAGCGAAATTAATCTGTTACAACCTGCCCCACGTACTGTTACAACCTACCCCGTGACCACGTTTACCTAATTTATTGTTCCTTTTAAGTCTTTTATGAAAGAAAAAAAATACATTTTAAACGGTTTTATCTTGTAGATGTAATTAATAACTTCCAGTCAAATTTTAATTTCAGATGCGTAACTACAAAAGAAAAACCGACAAAGGAAAATATTCTATTGACATGTTGGAGAAAGCAGCTGAAGTTGTAAGAGAAGGAAGATCTGTTAGGCATGCTGCGAAAACGTACAACATCTGCCATGTGACACTTGGGAGGTACATAAAAAAGAAAAACAAACGTAAGTTGCATTCATTAATGAATTTTCTTAATTACATCTGCTTGATTTCTAACATAAATACGTCTCAACAATGGGTTGTAAACGTTTTTTATTGTATTAGTACAAAAATATGGTTTTGCGTAGTTTAGATTTTCTTATGTGAAAACAGGAGCAAAATTAACATAGGCCTGTATGGTTTTTCTATTGTTTCAGGTTTAAATGCAGTCGATATTAATTTTCGAGAGGAGTGGAAACCTTTGGCTGGTTATTATGGGAACAGACAGGTATTTACACCTTTGCAAGAGATCGCTCTTGTTTCCTACATAAAAACATGTTCTGACATATATTTTGGACTCACTCCACGTGATGTACGTCATCTTGCATTCTTATGTGGGAAGAAGTATAATGTTCCCATGCCAAACACATGGAGTGACAAAGAACTAGCAGGTGCAGATTGGCTCTCTTCCTTTTTAAAGCGCCACCCAGACCTTTCCATTCGGACTCCAGAGGCAACTAGTTTGGGAAGGGCTTCTAGTTTTAATCGTGCCAACGTTTCCAAATTTTTTGACAAACTCTCTGAAGTTTATGATCGCCATTCTTTCACAGCTAATGACATTTGGAATGTAGATGAGACCGGGGTCACTACTGTCCAGAATCCTTCAAAAATCGTAGCAAGAAAGGGGGTAAAACAAATTGGAGCAATGACATCATCTGAACGAGGGCAGTTAGTTACTCTAACTGTAGCAGTAAATGCTGCTGGAAATGCTATCCCTCCTATGTTTATTTTTCCTAGGGTAAGGTATTATGATCACTTCATCAGAGATGGTCCAACTGGATGTATAGGTGCTGCAAATAAGTCTGGCTGGACTACGGAGGTAGAGTTCTTGCTTTTTCTTAAGCATTTTGTTTCTTGTATTCGTTCGAGCCCAGAGAAACCTATCCTCCTCCTTCTAGACAATCATCAGTCGCATTTAGCTCCTGACTGTTTAGATTTTGCCAAAGAAAATGGCATTGTAATGCTATCGTTCCCACCTCACTGCACTCATCGCCTTCAGCCACTTGATCGAAGTGTTTTTGCCCCACTCAAAAAACAGATCAATAGGGCAATGGATGCATGGTTGAGGAACAACAAAACACCAGAGAGCACAGTTAAGCCTATGTCAATCTATGATATTCCCTCAATCTTAAAGATAGCTTTTCCACTGCCACAACGCCAAGAAATATCCAACAAGGATTTGAGAAATGTGGAATACATCCTTATAATAGGGAAATATTTCAGGATGCCGATTTCGCTCCTTCGTTTGTGACAGACAGGCCTGATCCAGACTTAGCACCAAGTTGTTCACACGATGTGTCCAGGGATTCACAAGGAACACCAGTTCAATCTTTTTCTAACTGTTCCCACACACCAGAGAAGTTTTCTCCAGAAGTGGTTCTACCTCTTCCTAAAGTCGCTCCAAGGAAAAGGAAAGGAGGAAGAAAGACCAGGAAAAGTGCCATTTTGACGGATACTCCAGAGAAGAAAGCCATTGAAGAAGAATTTGCGAAACGAGGAACACCAGGCTTGATTAAGATAAAAGGGAATGTATCACAAACGCGCATGCCTGCAAAATCCACGCCCAAACGTTCTCTAAAACGAAGATCAGCAGAGTGCAGCTCATCAGAGGAAGAAAGCGAGTGCTTTTGTTTAGTGTGTTTGGAATCATTCTCTACAAGCAAACCAGGAGAGGAGTGGGTTCGTTGTCTAAACTGCCAGTTATGGTCGCATTTTTCTTGTGCAAAAAAATCTAAAATGTATATTTGTCATAATTGCCAATCAGATGAAATCTCTGAGTGAGGACCACTGTTCATTTAATATTTGACAAACTGAAGTTAAACAAGTGAAAAAATAATAATTTTTGTTGAAATATATTGTATAAGTAGTAATTTGTTATAAGTAATCCCAGTAAAAATTATATTTTACCTTGTAGTAATGTTGTTACAACCTACCCCAATGTGTGTTACAACCAGCCCCGCCTCGGGGCAGGTTGTAACACTTTACACTTCCGAGGTTTTAGATTTGTACAGAAAAATATGCTAGAGGAAATTTTATGTAAAAATTGTTTTGTAAAAGTAGAATAACTACTGAATAAGTTAGCTCAATCAGAAGTGCCGTTTATGTTATCCATGATCAGATAAAAAAATAAAATAGCGAAACTGTTACAACCAGCCCCGGTCTCCCCTACCTTACAACCAGGTCTTGTACAATGTTAGGCGTATATACCAAGTGTCTTCGGACCATGAGGCCTGGCCATGTACAATGTCAGGCTGTAGACCAGATTTCTCCTAACCACTAGGCCAATCGACCTGACTACAGACATAATGATACAGAATCAACAGTAGAATACGATTAGTTGCAAGATGTGGTGGGATACAATGACTCCAAATGTCTTTTCCTCCAACTGTCTTTAGCTCCAACAGGCTTTAGTTCCAACTGTCTTTGGCTCCAACGTCTTTATCTCCAACTGTCTTTGGCTCCAAATTTCATTGGCTACTAAACTCCATAAAAGGTAATGGGAAACATAATTTAAAATTTATTTTTAGAATTTAGTTTCTCTTATCACTTACTGTGAATCAAACTAAGGACGGGAATCGATCGAGTGAATTATTATTTCAATGATTAATTTTTTTAAGATTTTTGGAATATTTCCTGAATTTCTAGCTGAATAATTACATAAATTATATATAACAATCAAAATGCCATCATCGGCTTACTAAAGACTTCTAGTAAAGAATTTTAAGCCTATTTTTATGACTTTCCACCATATTTATTGAAATGAACATTTTTTCCCCCCATAAAATAAAAATTTTGTATTGGTCAAATATCGAACCAAGGACAGGAACCAACGCACATTTTCCTAAACCAAGATCAAATAACCACAAAAATTAATAAAAAATAAATAAAAATGGAAAAGAACATAAAGTTCAATATTAAAAATAAAAATAAAACAGCAAAAAAATTACAAAATATTTTGGCTTGTGCTAGAACTCTATCTTTGCTGAACAAAAGGACACGTTTACAAGCTGGTAGAAGCTGTTTTTGTTATTACTGGTTACATACTGGAGCATACTGTATCATACTGGGGCATATGTGGCCAACCTGCGCTACAAGATTGGTGGGTGAAGGAGGAGGGCGTACAGAAATGGAAAATACATCCACGTGCTATTAGTGTTCACAAGAGCCGTGCCAAACTGTGAATTTCAAATAGCAAGCTGTTATTGTTTGTTATTGATACCGATTCTTACTGCGAAAATTACCGACTAAATTTCACATGTGAATATTTTTCACATGCTGCCAAACAGTACCCAATTTAGGTAAATAGTAACTGCATTTAAGTCATATTAAGAAAAAATTAAGCTCATACCTTAAGTTTTAAAAATTATTTAAAAGTACAAATAACATCATTAATTCCATAAATATTACTTACATGCTATTTTGTAATTTGGAACGTTAATTATCTTTAAATTTTCATAATTATTAAAGATCTGTAAGAGCTTACAGTCAGCGCAATAATATTAGCACTTTTACTGATGAACATCAATAAATAGTTTCGTAATCTTAGTTTATTAAAATATTATCGATAAATAAATTTAAAAACGTTATCAAATGCAAAATATAAATATTGAATACAATTATTTGTTAAAAATAATTATTATCTTTATAAATTTTAATACTTTACATACATAAACATTTAATGGCTTTACCTCTACATCCTGTATTTTAGCAGTATTTACTTGGTCTCAACGTAAGGGTTGGGTGTTTGTGGTGAAACAATGTTTCTTCAGGTTCTTCACCGATGATTTGTATGATTGTTTATGCTTGCAGATATAACACTGTGAAAATCTTCATCAACTCTTGTGAAGTAATTCCACGCGGTGCTAGATTTTCCCTTTTTACATTCCTTCTTGAGAGTGCATCGCATTACACCTCTCATAAAACTTATCTCCAAAATGCCTCCCTTGCCAGAGTTTGAGATCCAACAGAGAACTCCTAGAGTGTAACTGTAAAGAATGGTAAATTAGCTTGTGAGTCCACCTTTGACACTTCGGTCGTAATTTTAATATGTGCTCTAATTTAAGACATTGCTTCTGAGCTACATTATTTCTCAAGGTTATAGCCCATATCTCTTTATATTGGTGTTGGAAAGTGAGAATAATAATTGGAATAACATTTCACTTTTGGCGAAGAATATGTTGTTTGAGAATTAGCATTCCGTGTTCATATTCGTCTCTGAATGAACTCACCTGATACTAACAAGCTTAAAGCTGTCGTGTCGTTTGGCTTAAACGACATCATCCAAATTGGTGTACGTGAATAAGATTCTGTTTCTGAACACAGTTTATTTTCTTAATTGTTTAAACTGTTTAACAAACTAATTTTAGCAATGAGACAGTAATAAATTAAAACGTACTAATCAACTACAAAACAATAAATATGGAGAGCTCAATATGTGCTTTTAAGTTTGGAAAATATCCCTTTAGCTCAAGGTAAACGTTGAATGTAAAACATATCCCAAAAATAAAAGTTATTTTTAACATATTTTTAACGATACACATATCAATAACAAAACTTTCCATATCGCTATGAAACTAAATAAAACACTATTGGTACAAAATGACTCTTGCATGAGCAAAATTTTGTTTGCTGAGGACATATTGCTAACTTCGTATTTTAATAAAGAAAACAGTTTTTTTATGAAATGTGTGATCGATAACTGAAACTTTGTTTGTAAATTTGAAATGGTTTTACTCAAATATAGTATTATTATGTACTTAATTTATAATTCTTTGCGTTTAGGTGGCAATAGAAATAAAACTCAGCATATGAAATGTTAAATATCTACACACGTTAAAAAATGTATTTTTTTTTATTTGGGGCTATTTGGTTTGCTGTGTTTGGGTTATATAAACTGTTTACAGTAAAAGTAATTTCTTTATAAGACGCTATAAAGCAATAATCTTTCCCAGTGGAAGACCACGTGTAAAGAAATCAGTATGTTGCTTACTGTTAATGCCTTTGCTTCATTATTCTAAACGAATTTTTATGTTGCTACTGACTTATAAATGAGGCATGTCCTACCACAGACTTCATAAAAACACATGGAGTTACTTCAGTCTAAAGGAACGTACTTGGCTTTACTCACACCATTTTTAAGCAAAAGCTTCACTCTTTGGAAAGTCTAAGCAAGTGTTAGATCCTGCAGCTCCTTCATAATTTACCCACTGAAATCCAAGGAACCACTTGAAATAATCATATTTTTAAGAAATGTTTCTGTTTATTCACTCTACTCATTTGTTTAGATATTCTAGATAGTAGGTCTTCAATTCTGATTAACGATCATGTATTGGATGGAAAAACTTCAGGAAATTAATTCACTTTAAAGAGTTCTACAAAAACACCTTCATGCCATGTATCTTTGTACCTATGGTATTTCCGTCACAAACTTATTACAAGACTTACTTTGCACATAAAAGTAAGCCAACTTGTTTTATCTCTTTTGTTCACAGTCTGCTTGCTTTTAGTTACGATTTAGAAACATGGCTAAGTGTCCAATCCGCTAACTTATCCCTGGTATTCTCCTCTTCTCAGCAAATTTTCTCAGTGCTGTAGTAAACAGTCTCTTCTACATCGTGCGAAATGTGAAGGACAGAAAATACCATCTTGAATGCTCATTTGTGAGTCTCTTCATGAAGCGGCTCAGATGTGCCATATGTTCATTTTAACCATAAGTTGTATTTTAAAGCGCCATCACTTTCTAATTGATCTTTACGCTGATTTACTATAGCCATCTAAGCATCAGCCAGAAAAGTTCCACTCTTTTATTTGCTTAGGTGAGCCGTTTAGGTAATGTTTTGTTTTTAGACACTCACGGAATGCAGAATCTTCTGGAAAGAGTCCATGTTAATTCTCCTTTAATGCGGTGGGAAAAGCTTGAAGCCGTTTTGCATATTGAGGTGATGTCGAGGCTTCTTGGTAATAATGCAGCACTAGCTGAACAGCAGTGGATGAAAGAACCGCCCATTTAAAGTTTTTCAAATATCTACGGAAATTTCCAATACCTGAAAATCACAGGTTGCATCTTGTACAGCAAAAGGCCATACGGGAGTGGTTCTTAAAAATGTATTTTTGTTGCTGTCATATTTATCGGTTCGTTGGTGGATATCGTGGTGAAAATATTTGAGGCTATTTTAATCTTCAAGCGCTCATCATGAATTAAACGCAGAATCTCCGAAAACCATAACCTAAGTGCATTTTTTATAAACAGTTTTATATTATATTTTACCATTTTCAATTAAGTTTAATATTTAGTTGTGTGTTAAATTATTTTAACTTTAAAAAAAGATATGTTTATTTCCAGATAAAACGTGAGAGAAAGGATTTTTTTTAGAATGTCCATAAGTTTCGTCGGTTTTTCAAAAATATTCGGTTAGAATATTTGGATTTTTTTTGTAAGTCAAGGGAAACACTGGCCACTGTTATAAAAATGATGGCGTTTATGATATTTTGAAATTATTTGAGAAAACATTCCCTCTAAAAGGGAACCTAAAAGGAAAAAAAAATAGATATTTTCGTAAATTTTAGGAATTTCGAGACACTACTTAAAAGAAGGAAATATTAAAGGTCAATGTTATCCAATAGGTTTAACGTGACGTTATTCATTACCACTAATATAAGCCTGTGCTCGAACATGTTAATTTATACTTCTTACGTGCTTAGAAACAATGATACATTCTAAACTAAAAAAAAAATTATTTCCTTTATTACGACCATTTTCTTGACATAACACAAACAAAGGAAGCTTTATAAATCTTGGAGTTTAGGATATTTGAAATTCTCAATTGGATATAGTACATGAATTTCCAAGGATGTTCATCACCAACTGTAAAATGTTTGTAACTTTTCAATCTCAATTTCAGGGTAATGCAACAATAGTGTGGCGCCTCAAGAATTTTTTTCTGTTTGTTGGTAAGCGCGCGTTCATTCCTAACGTTTGTTCTGCATACTGATCTTATATTTAAGTACGTGATACCCACCTATGTTTCATCTGTTACTTTTTATAAATCTTAACACATGAGGGGGAAAAAACAAGTGTATTAAGTTACGCTGTTCGAAGTTCTAGAAGACTAGAAATGAATATCAGCTATAGTTTCACAATTATTATTTGTTTGTTACCATATGGGACCTCGAGGAAATTTGGTGTGTGTATTCGTCTCCATAAAAAAGTCAATTTTTTTAAATGTCTGTCATTAGGGTACGTTGTTGTGTTGGACTTAATTTATGCTAAGTACGCATTTGAAGGGTTTTTTTCATTTTAGAAATGGTGACTTCCAATATTTCTTAAGCCCCAAGTCGAGAAAAATTATTGAATTTAGATTGGGAAAGTAATATTTCTGCCTATTAAGATAACATTGTTACAAATGGGGGAACAGGTCCGGAAATGTAACCTAGTTAATTACATACAGATTTTTTACTACATAATATTTACACTTTTCGTTCAGTCATAACAATTTAATTGTATGTCCACAAATTAATCACTCTTTCATTAGGTCCACAATTCACTCTTCCCACTAGAGCTCAACTCGCCAGTGGCTCTCTCTACTGCTCGTCTCTTAACACGCTCATCTGTATCAACACACTGCTACCCACCACTCACTGGTCCGCCGCACATACAACACCCGAATGTTTCGGTCCTTGATGCACCATTCTTCGCACATGAAGTCCACCTCTCGCCTCCTGCTATCGCTCACCAAGGCGACACTTATTCTCTTCTCTTCACTGCCTCGCCGGTATCGCCACCAGCCTCCGTCACTCACACATTGCTAGCCACACACGGGTCTCTCTTAAATACCTACCGAGTCCCAAACTGGAAAGGTCTCTTAGCCCTCCGAAACGTCTCGTCATCAGAATCCACGACTTAACACTCGAAGCTTCGAGAACAATAGCGTTCTAGTTACGCCACTTCACGCAGACGGGGGGCTCTGAGAACGTTCCGAACATTCGAGATACAGGGAGCTAGGCGCCGCATTAATAACGATTTAGGTAAGTTGCCACTTTTTCGTGGGCATGCAAAATAACGTTACTTTTATAATTTGCGGAATATTTTAAACCGCTTAAAAATAACCTTAAAATGTTATGTGTGTCATGTGTATTGTTGCAAGAAGAAATGAAAACAGACATCCAGTCTATTTAGCGCGCGAGAGGCGCGAGACCCATATGTTCTCGAAGTAACTGGGTCGCACCTGGCAATAGCGCGCGGCGCCGGCTGTCTTTGAAACACTCTAGCCTTAGTGATGTCTCCAGCCCTGGCACGTCAGCTCGCGTCTGTCAGCACGCCGCCGCCATGTTAAGCTCTCCCGTCCCGAGCTGGTCCGGAGGAGACTTTGGCGTCAGATGAAGAGCCTTGGTTTCCAGCACAATCGCAAAGCTACAATCGCCTTTGTAACCTGTGGCCACACGGGGCACTATGCTCGCTATGTTCGCGATGTTCGCTACGCGAGTAAAATCTCAGATGCAACTGGCCACACAAAGGTGTGTTCACTACGTTCGCTATGTTGGCAACGTCGCCAGGTGTTTGGGTTTTAGCTATTTTTCTAAAACCGTCACTGAATTCACGCATGCGCAGATAAAAATAAACTGTTTTCACGCGGAATTTGGCTGTACTTGTGCGTTTGCTTTATGCTATGTTTAATTTCGCTCAGTATTGTTTTTTAAATTTTCAAGTCGACGGACAAGTTAATTGAAAGATTAGAATTCAAAATTACGAAATCCAAGATGGCGGCCGGAGTCAAGGTCATAGGTCAAGGTCAAGGTCATCCAAGATTCCGCCGTGACGTCATAATCCAAAATGACCGCCGGGGTCATTAACCTACACCACGCAAACAACCTAAAGCCATTCCCTACTCGCTATTTACCTGGTACTAATTATATCTCCGAATTTAATAAAGGGTAATAAATGATATTGGGTACTAATAATAAACGAACGAAAAATACTAACCACATTTTTATATTTTTCGTAATGCAACTACTAATAGGTGATAAGGGTAAGTATGATTTAATGATGATTCTGTAATATTTAATAATTATATCTCCGAATTAAAGTAAAAATAATAAATAATTTGGCTATCAATAATAATCATATGAAAACAACCCACCACAATTTTACGATTTTGAGAAATTCAATCCGTAAGGGGTGAAAAAGAGGTAAGTATGGTTTGAAGATAATTAAATTTATCTCCAAAGCTAACCAAGTATATTAAAAATATTAGGGACCAATAATGAACACTTAAAAACTACCTGACACAATTTTACCATTTTGTATAATTCCAGCCCTAAGGGGGTGAAAAAAGGGTAAATATGGTTTTCAAGAAAATAATTTCAATTTCTAATTTAATCAAGCATAATAAAAAAAATTGAGTACCAATAATAAACAATCATAAACTACTACGTTTAGAAATTCAATCCCTTAAGGTTGGTTAAAGGGTTGGGTAGTATTTTAAAACAAATAACTGTCACTGCCAATCAAATTTGAATTAGAAGTAAGAAACTAAAAATAACTTTATCTAGAGTTGAGTATTGTTTCTTTTTTTTTTTTCGTTTATTGAAATTCATCTTTTATTAGAAAAAAACGGGGTACGTTTTCTCTTATTTTAAAAAAATCGTATCTACGAAACGTTTTGAGTAAAATGCAATTTAAATGGTAAAAAGAATAAACTTAATTTATTATTTTACTAATTTTCAAGACTCTGCCCCTATTGATTGGGGTTAAATTGTTTTTTTTTTTTTAAAAATCCATACTTCCGAATATACTTGATCTAGGGTTAGAAATTTAGAATGAACAACAAGCATATAGAGTTACGAATTATATTTTTTTCAGTTTTCCTAATTGTGTTTTTAAGGGTGTTAAAAGAGATACGTTTTGTTTTATCATAAAAAATTCAAATCTCTAAAGCAAATTAAGCTGGACGTAAAAACTTATTATGAATAACGTAAATAATTAAGTACTTAGATTACTTGACCATTCTTCGATATTCGGTCTCAAATAAAGTGAAACAGGGCCATGTTTAATTTTTATAGTAGTAAATCATATATCCAACAAAATAAAGTTGAAGGAAAAATCTTGAGCAAGAATAATGTACACAATTATGATTTATTAGCATCTTTTAACCTTTGCCATGTTTCTATATTCGACCGCATAAGGGGTGAAAAGGCGTTTTTTTAATTATAAAAGTCGTATCTGGGAACCTATCAAGTGAGGCCGGTCTCAACTGGTTACAAACACTCATTGCAAGCACTAACTCTTTTACTCTATTTTCTGGCCATATGGGACCTAACCTGCATATTTAATGAAAATCAGAGGAAATAACCTAAATGCTGAAAACTTTAGAAGATAGCAGACCATTAACAAGACAAAACAAGTAAATTTTATTTATTTTATTGAGTGTAAATATCAAACAAATATAGGAAAAAACAAACTTTCCGTTAACAATACAAAAATAATCAATCTGATCTCATTACTTTGGTGAGGTACAATGAAGTTATTATATATTTTGTATTTAATCACACGAAATTATCTCAAAAAATAGTCTCAGCTGTTAAATATGTATCTCAAGTTATTTATAACAAATGTTTTTGAGCGAAAAAGTCTTAAATCTCCGAAAAAGAACAAATATATAATTAAAAATAATTTCAAGGCTTTGGAGAGTTACGTAACTTTTACTACTCTGAAACAAATATGGCCACCAAGTAAACAGCGCAGAAGGTGCAGAAGAATGTGTAAAACAAGTGCAGAGTATTATAAACACACAAAAAAAAAACTAACATTTACCTTATCAGGTGCATCACACACAAAATACCAATGTAAATGGTGTCAGAAAACTTCAGTGAAATATACAAATACCCTTGTATAAGAGCAAACATATCAAACTTAAAAAAATTACTGGCCATTAAAGAAAATAAAAAACACAAAAATTATACTTAGCTCTCCAATAACCTCCATACTCTCGTGCCACACTCTCTCTCTCTCTCTCTCTCTCTCTCTCTCTCTCTCTCTCTCTCTCTTCCTCTCTCTGATGACATTGGTTAATGGTGGCGGCGTCTTGATGGCCATTACTGCTCCAACCTGAACTGCCTAAAATACCAAGTATTTATACCCTAAATTCCTCCCCTCTCTCCCTCATTTTGCCTCTCAAGCTCTCTAGGATACAATATTGTGTCTGGGATGGTTACAGAAAGTTCTGTAGTCCAAACAATCAACACGAGGCGAGACTTCCAGGTGTATTCTTCTTGCTAAGAACTCGGTTGGTACCCTTGAGTTTGAAGCTGTTTTTGAACGGTAGCCTACAACTCGCGTAGTTTCGGTTCCCTACCACGTTCGTGCAACTTCGGATTTCTCTCAAAAATTTAAATTTAAAAAAATCGAAGGGTTAGGTTAGGTTAGGTCAGTAACAACATGCTTGTTTTCATTGGAAACTTCTGATTTAGCGGCTGAAGTGGCGTTAATACTAAAACGCAAAACTTCGGAAATCTTCGAAAATTCTTGCAGGGAACCGAAACTACGTGAGTTGTAGGCTTCCCGTTTTTGAATGAACCCTCGTGATTTTTCTTGTAGGGTACTGTCTTTAACAGCACACAGCAGTAGCATAGATATCTATGACTTGTGATGTCACAAGATGATGATTCCACGTGGTAAACAGGTAAGGTTATGTTTCTCTCGTGTCCTTAAATTTTTTAAGCCGATCTCCATAGCGTAGTTGGATGCACACCGGCTTATGGTGCTAGGGGTTCCGGGTTCGGATCCCGGGTAAGGCATGGGTGTAAATCTACGTACGGATATTATATTGATATGATAATAATAAGGTTTGGACTAAGAAAATGCATCTAGTACTGGTTGTGGGAGAAAGCCAATAACCATACAAACAATTTTAAAAAAATTGGTTGTCTGTAAAGTCGATTTACGGACAATAGTTTAACGTGACAACGTCATAACAAAACATTTATGAAATGATTGCATACTTTTATGAATAAAATTGAATCATTTTTATTGAATTACCACTATTTTGTATGGATACAATGAAGGAGTGAAATGAAATCTACAATTTAATTGATAAATTTACTTTTATTTGCACACATTAATTCAAATATGTTTATTACTTTAACGAACGGATTATTTTAACTATAACTTATATACATGTTTACTATTTAACTTCTTCCTATCTGTGTTATTGTGTTAAGGATAGGACGATGATAGGAAAACTAGGAAACGAATGGGAGTGTTTCAAGTTTAATGTGTCTCGAAAAAGTCAAATCGATGGTTGTTCCAATCGAGTGGAAGAGAGATAGATGCGGCGCAAGTGTACAATGAGCGTAACGGGACTAAGCATAACGGGACAATGTGCGTAACGGGACAATGAGTCATCCTTTTTCGTGCGTGCAGCCGGCGTTCATCGATTTATTAGACGTTGTCACGTCAAAAAATAATGTGTTAATGTAGAAAATTAACATGAAACGTCTCGTGACCAATACATATGGTCTTACAGGCGGGATGTTAAGTTATGTGGTACGATTCTGGAAGATGCAGAATCTAACAACTTTTTACAAGGTAAAATATTGTAAATGTGTTTTTAATATTGAAAAATAATATCTTCTGATCAAATTAAACTTAATTTAAGATCCTGGAAATGATAAACAGACATACTTTAAGCTACCTTTTTTATTCAACGTTCTCCAAAATATCACCTCTTAAGTTGTAGAGGGGTTAATAGTATTAAAGAAATAAAAAAAGTAATGTAACACATTCAATCGTATTGGCAGTATGAATTTAAACTTAATATGAATATAAGTTAAATATAATTATTTTGGAGTTAACATCTGTGGTAAAAAAAAGGGTTGAGTTTGGTGTTATGTGGTTAACGGATATTGCCATATTTATTTAGTTCTCAGTTTTTACATAGGCATCCCGGATGGAAAAGAAGAGAGGGGAAAAAATTGGGAATTTCTTTTTAAGGTACCTATACTAAACATAATTAATGCTTCTGGGCTGTAGCCGTGTCCTTGGCAAATAATTCACCAACGTTTCGGTCGACATTGGAGTCACCATCATCAGGGAGCAGTTACCTACTGAGGTTCTTACCAGTCGTCCTGCCTTTATATACTTTTGCCTGAGGGGAAGGTGCTTCCTGATTGGCTGCTGCTGTGGGCCAATCTGAGCCTTCCTTTCTTCTGGTTGGCTGGGCTGTTTTGCCAATCAGGGGCGATTTGTCTGATGTTGGCTATTCTAAGCTATTCTAAGTTATTCCAAGCATAGCTTTAACCGTAGTAAATGAAAGTGTTGGTGTAAACGATGGCATTAACTCAGTTAAAATGAAATAGGTGAGTGTTTAACAATTGTTAAATTGTCTACCTTGTGAAATGAAAAGGATTTGAATGTGATTTAATAAAGTTGAATATATACTCGAACACTCTAAATCAGAAGTTTTAAAATCAGATAATACTTAATCTATACTAAAAATTTAAAAAGGCCTACACATAACCCCTTTAAAAAATATAATTCTTAAACGGGTTTGTTTGAAATAAATCTTTAATGCACCTGACAATTTATTGTGTCTATTTATTTAGTAAAAATTTTTGGAACTAATCACATACTTTTTCTTTCAATGGTAAGATTTTTAGTAATAATCTGAAACTGCGCGTCAGAAGGCACTATTTATTAGCTAGTCTACAATCAATATGTAAGGAGATGTCAATAGGTTATGTAGATCTCAAGGATAAATAGATATGGAGCCAATCATAATCTTGTTTCTTGCTATCATCATGTTCCTTGTCAACATCTTGTTTCCTATCGCCATTCAGTTTCCTGCTTTCAAGCATTTTCAGCTCCGTTATGAAATTTCTATCTGCCATAAAGTGTTCGTAATCTTTTTGCCTCTCGTTCGCAATCTTTTTACCCTGTCGACCACATTTGATTTCGTTTTCTCCTACTCCCTTTTTCCATATTCCACATTGGATTTGAGTTCTTTTTTCTCTCATTCCTTCGGGAAAATGTAAATATGATTTTCGCTTGAACCAATATATTTAAAGAACGATTGGATTTCTTGGTTGAACTGATGTAGGCAGGCGCATATTATAGGTAAGTGTAAAGTATGGCCTAGTAGGTATACATTTTTAAATCCACAGAAAGTTTACGATACAAAAAATTTAATTTGAACATATTTTCTAGTTTTCATCAAGCCTGCCGGCATATGACAGGGACGTTAATGTTCTCTGAAATAATATTTTTAAAAAATACATTCAAAGCGATACTGATAAACCTTCTTAAAATACAATATCAGTCACAAAATCATAGTGTATATGCTAATGAGAATTTAGTTCCTCCGCTACACACAAGGTAGCGCGCGCTCCAAGTGCGCTTCTTGCTTAATAGTTCCTCCATTCACCGAGGCACAGCGCTGTGGTCTTCAACCCCTTTACAGCTGTCGTGACCACGGTCATATAGACAGGTCTGGTAACTTACCTTCATCCTGAGTCGACTTCGTGAAGTTCGCGGCGGCCTGCGAACTAACGGTGCTAGTAGTAGATCAACCCATCATTAACACTGTGTTAAATGGGAGTTTCGTATAAAATATTATATTATTCCTTATTGCTTCTCAACTATTGACACTTTTTTCCCAGATTACTATTTTTTAAATTCTTTTGGGTGCTTGGTAAATGCCTTAAAAAATTTTTCAGGATCTGTTAGTTGAGTTGGAGAGATATTTCAGGAATAGTTTTAAAGCAGTCAATTGACGGGCTTGGAGCAGTGGTCAGGTGTATGACCTGGCAATCTGCCGGCTTGGGTTCGATACTCAGTGAAACAGGTTTTTCTTTACGTATCTTTGCCCGGTTCAGTGTTAGCATTTCCAGTAAACAAACGAGCGTTTTAATGAAGAATGCGCCCCGAATACATTAAGGGTTCTTCGTAGTTGCAAATATTAGTTAGACCATATTCTGACCTCCAAATTCTGTGTTCCGTTGTTACAGGTCCAACATACGTGTGTAAAGTTAGACTCAAAATGATCCGTCTGTCCGTCAACGAGCCAAGCGATTCACAATTATCCGCACGTCCATCAAATACTTTTCCATTTTAATGCTGCCATCAGACCAAAAATTTTAAATACTGGTGTATATTTATCTTGTATCTGTATCTTATATTGACGATCATGAAAGATAAGCACTTAAAAATAATTCAGTTCAATTTTTTTCGCTCTGATATTTATTAAAATATTTCTAGTTGTTAAAAATATGTTCAAACGTATGTTAATAACATATAATGGAAGCAGATAAACAAATAAATATACTTAAAAATCTTATAAGACAGTAAAGGTCGCCGGCGAAAGGTATCTTCCTAACATTTCGGAGGTTACTTCATCCGTATGTCTGTCGAAAGTTGAAGCTTTGTAAGGTTTTGACAGACGGACGGATGGAATTTTCCGGACCATCTGATTGGCTGCAGGTCACGTGATTGGACGGACGGGTGACCGACGGATGAGTTTTTATAGTCTTTTTGTGCTAAAATATAAATCTTGTACGTTCATCGTCGAAGTAAGTGAACTCATTTGCTGTAAATTTACGATCTCCGTGAATTCCCGAAGATAATTGGATAACTTATAATCAGTGCCCTTCGTAAATTTGAGGTGAAATTTTCATATTTCGTTGATCTGAGCAAGAAAGCTCAATTATTTGAGACGATATCTTCCCAGAAAGCGAGACCCCGCGTGTTAACCTCACTTCATTCACCGAGCGAGCTGGCGCGTCGGTGACACTTTTGACTCTCCGGCAATGCCGAGTTCTTATCCCATCACCTGACATCGCCTCTAATGACCTTTAGAGGCCTTGGTCATTCATTCTTCCTCCAAACCAACCAAGAGTAAAGGCATTACATTTTGGTGACTTTTCCAATTGGATTGCGCTGGTTGCGAACAGAACGCGCTCTAAGAACTACTGTAGAAAATGTAAACAATCGTTCTTAGTTGAACTTTTTCAGTTGCACTTGTCCTGAAGAAGGTGCAGAAATCTTGTTCCGTCCATCGTGAGTTCGGTTGCCCGTGGTTTACAAATTCTGGGGTGGTGCCTCGCAACAGACGACAGTGATTCCTTCCCTGGTTTCCCTGTCTTCCATGACTTGTACTGTATATGTCCTTCTCAGACGACCTCGCTGGCTACAAGACGTAAAACAAAAATAAACAAGTGAATAAATGAGCCTTGTTTCGTTCACTAGTTTCTCCGGCAATGGTGGTATGTACAGAGCATTGAAGAACATTGAATGGATTGGACGTGGGTCGCAGCCGAGGCAAGGTAAGTTCACGCTCGTTTAAGTGTGCATAAGTCACGTCATTGCAATGAACGAGTGCACCACGAAGAACAAAATGTTGTTCATGCTGAACATTTTACTTTTTGTGTTCAACAAATCACAGATACTCCGTTCACAGAGTATAATCCTCTCACCTCTCTATGGTAATATTATATCCTAATTTTTCTGTAATTTCGACAATATTTACAAGCTTTGTTTTAACAAAAATATACAAACAAATAAAATTCTTCCTACTCTCTACAAAGTTTTCAAATGGCTGGTGGCTTCAGAGATTCGTGAAATAAGATCTGGTAACTCACCACACGTGACGACAAACTTACACCGACACGTACGCCATAAACATAAACTGTACCGTCAGAATCCATTCTTCCGTTTTGTATCGTGCGCTTTTTATGTGTCCTGCTTTTAACGAGAGCCCGCCTTCGCTTCGAGAGCGGTTGTAAAAAGGCTGCGAATCAGGTGGAGGAGGGTGTTATTCAGACTGGCCAGCTTTAAGGAAGAACTGCAGGATCTAAGTGTTTGGTTCTGGTTTTGCGTAACCATCCCTCCACCTTAATTTATAGAAATAGTCTAAGAATGATGCCCTTTGGAGTAAGCCCCTATAAAAATGTTACCATAATGTGAAAACCGGTTGTTTTTTAGATTTATCTCAGCTTTATTCATTTGTTGAGGAGTAAATGCTAATACCAAAAATTATAGATTTTTCAGAGGGTGTACATCTAATAAAAATAATAAAACAAAATTAATATTAACTTAAATAACAAAAAATATATTAATTCACAGCGTTTTAATTACTAACCTAATACTCGCAATGCATGTTTTCCCTCCTCGTGCTTAATGCTTTGTTCAAATAAGCAGATTCCAGGGGCGTAGTTTCTTTCGGTGCGTGAACGAAGAACCGCCTATTTTCAGGGGTTGTATCATTGCCGCTGAAACGTGTGTGCGCTGTAAGCTGAAACAGCGCGTCGTAGGTCATTATAATGTCATAATTCTCAATAAAAAGTAATCGAAACGTTCGTAACATCGAAAGGCAAAAAACATTTTAACGCAATAATAGTTGGCCACCCACTATTGTTTTTTTTTTATGAAGTGGACGAGGTAATCTTAATTTTTTTCTCATTGAGCGAACAACCATGCAGCATAAAACACTATCCCCGGAATCTTAGTTTGGTTTCAAAAGTTTAAAATATTTCGCACAAAATCACTTTCTCAAACTGATTATCAAAGTAGTCAAAGTCACCCCTAGGAATCGAGCTAGGTGTAAGTGGCTAATGGCCAGTTCTGCCATTAAAGTTGAAGCGTTTACTCGTATCGTAAACTCGTTTGATAGTGGTCCGACCGCATTATCTACTGCTACTGTTGGCTATGGACTTGCATAGAGAGCGTGTTCAGCGCCTGTCACTGCGTCGCACGCAGCCGTGTTGGCAGCCACGCTACACGGGTTGCCTACCCTCGAGGCATCCACCAGTCTCAGGTCAGTATGCTTTATCTGCTGGGGTCTCTCTCACTCATCGAGGTACCACAAAATGTTACTTATCTAGCTGAGTACTTTGTTACTGCGGATCTCCCCCTGAAGCCTGCAACACAAGTAACGTTGTAGCCCGGATACATACCTAATAATTTTGTGTGATTTGCACTTTAATCATAATTTGTGTTTTCTGTCATCTTTTCGCTATCTGAAAGTGTCGTCTGATTCATGTTTTCAAGTCCAGGAAACTGTGGTACGTGTGCTCACTTTTTTTACGTTTCAGTCTTGAAAGTGAGCCTTATTGCACAGACTATGATAAGTTACACTTTGGAGTGAAACTCTGTATCCCTCACTTCTCAGTGGAAAGTTGTTCTTCGGTGGACCTGCAATGCCTTTGGCCGCGGTCGCTAGGACCAGCTACGTGAGCTGATGAGGCATGATTCACCACGCGAGAGGGTGGTTTCAGACGTGTCTGTCTGATGCCGCGGTGTCGCGGGGTTGGGGGGGGGGGCTGAATTGTATCCCCCTTGGAAAGGGTACCTTTCATACTTTTGGTGGTGGTAGTGTAGCTGGGTAGAAACTGGAAAGGTACCCTTTCCGATTTCTTAAAATGTTTCGGTTTTAATGCAAATATGCACTGGAAAGGTATCCCCTCAGAAAGGTTACCTTTCAGGATTTTCTGTACAATGACACAGCAGAAAATAAACTGGAAAGGTACCCTTTCTGATTTATTAAAATGCATATTATGTTCTGCTTTAAAATCCTGAAAGTTATCCCCTTGGTTAGGTTAGGTTAGGTAAGTATGATGCACTAACACAGACAATACACGGGATAAGAATTTTCCTCCGATCATATATTCTGATCGAGGTAAAGTTTACACGCAGAACAAAAGACAAAAGAGAAGACAATATAAAATGTTACGCTACATAGGCGGTTATTTTGCTAAGGTATTCTGTGGACACTCCCTACCAGCGGTACCTAGTATGAAACTGAGGAACTAAGTGCTTGTATCGATACATTACTTGTCTGGCAGCCATTTTGTGATATGTTTACAAGGGGAATAACTTTCAAGATTTTAAAGCAGAAAATAATATGCATTTTAAGAAATCTGAAAGGGTACATTTCCAGTTTGTTTTCTGCTGTGTCATTGTACAGAAAATCCTGAAAGGTATCCTTTCCGAGGGGATACCTTTTCAGTGCATATTTGCATTAAAACCGAAACATTTTAAGAAATCGGAAAGGGTACCTTTCCAGTTTCTACCCAGCTACACTACCGCCACCAAAAGTATCCCAGGGGATACAATTCTATCGCCCTGGTTGGAGCCGAGACACGGCTGTTGTCACGTGACTCCCACCAGTTAGTTCCCCACGGCCGCATCGCCACCGACCTGCCTTGTCAGAGCTGCGTCGTCTTTCAAGTGAAACTTCTTTACAGCCACGGGGGAAGCTGAGGCGATGGCGTCTCCGGAGCAAAACGAAGAAAATGCAGCGCTCACGTAACGAAAAGTGCAACACGGACATGTTTATCAAACTTAGCAAAAACACCATAAGCAGCGCTCGTTGACGGTTTCCCACCATGACACACGTGTTAGAGGTGGGATGTTACAGCAATTTTCGGTATCTGTTCCAACCAGTTACTAATACAGTAATGTACTGGTTACAAGTAGCTGATACTTCTGTATCAGCAATAGCAGTAGCGGTCCCAGGAAGCAACAAGGTATCAGCATCCTCGTTACAGGTTACACATCCTCCGTACCGTCATCACCAGCGTAAAAAGGTATCAGTTTTCTCTTTCCACGTTCTTCGTAAAAAGTTATCAGTTTTCTCATTCTACATTCTTCGTAGTCGAAAAAAGGTATCGGTGTTCTCTTTCCACGCCTTTCGTAATCGGAGTCTTCAATCTTTGCAAGTAGCACGCACTGCGCACTGAGCGTTCTTTGATGAGAAGCCTAAGATGTACATCAAGCTCTGTCCCTGCCCGAACACGCCCGAATATTCATCTTCGGCCAACCTCGGGATTTGTTTTATTTTTGCGCAGGAAAAATGAATTCAAATATTAAAAGTGGTCGGATAGGTTAGCTACATTAAAACACTTGAAAACACTATGGACGGTTAGTTAGATTAGTATAGCTACATTAGAATAAACAGATAAATATAAATACATATAAATAAACCCGAGGTTGGCCGAAGGTGAATATTCGGGCGTGTTCGGGCAGGGACAGAACTTGATGTACATCTTAGGCTTCCCCCTCCCCTACATTCTTTCCCTTCTTTATCCCTTATTCGTCGTGCCGCTCCCTCCCCTTTCACAAGCTCCGCCCAAGTGACCGTCATCTGCGATCGGGTTCTGCGCACATTGGCCGTGGTGTTGTTCCAGGTGAATTCTAAACTGATACTAAAGTACTTGATACTTGAATAGTGTACTCGTTTGCAGTACTTGATACAGGCGTGTATCAGTTACAAAGAAGCAGATTGATACTCTGCAACCCACTTCTAACACGTGTGTACTTGCGCACTAGTATACTTACTCACTTCGCATTCTTTCGCACTCGAAAATCTTGCACGCATTCTCATGCAAACGTACATGTTTGCACTTTTTCGTACGCTTGTATACTTGCACACTTGCACAGGCGTTTAAAATGTCTGTGAACTCTAAAAATTTCCTTTTTCCTCCAACTGTGACGTTTCACGTCCAACGCGCAAGACGGCCACGCACCCATTTTTATGACGAGACAAACATTTCACATTCTTTTAGAATTGATTCATTATAAGAGACCCGGAAATTTCGCGGTTTCATTTAGTCGCAAGCTAGAATGCAAACCTTCACACTCTCGCACTGTGTTCATGATTGGCACGCAGTTGTTTGGACACGCCCGTCTACGACCGTGAGCCAATCATGCCCAGCTAGGAGAGAAGTAAGCGAATCAGGTAGTACCAAATAACAAGGATAAAAATGTTCTCGCTAAGAAATGAACCAATGGGAAAGTAAGCATGGGTCGAGCACACCTATAACTTTGAATTCTATCCTGAGGCCAGAAGAATCCGCGAAATTTCCGGGTCTCTATTCATTATATTCCAAACTTCGTCTAGTTAAAGTCCTATGGATTGTTTTGATATTTTTTTGGCCCTTTTTTTAATATTCCCAAATACCTAAGTTTATCTGCCCCTTGAGCTTTGGTCTTCAATATTACACACAATTTGGTCATTTACGATGTGCCTAGTGGGGTGTTTGTTTGTGTTTGCTCAGGAGATACGCATTTATTGCATCTAATTATAATTATTTCAAAAATTTTATTATATTTTTCTCTTGGGAAGTCAGAAGGTATGTCTTCTATTACAACTCCGCCTTTGCGGTCTTCTTTTAGAGCCCAAGCAATTGGTTGCGCATCTAGTGGTTTTAAATACGATAATAGTTTGTAAGTAAATCCTTGGATTCAAAGTAAAATGTGAGTTCACCAACTTCAATCGTACCCAGGGGCGCAAAAACAGGGGGGGGGGGGCAAGGGTATTTTGCCCCCCCCCCCCTCTGAAACCTTGAAGTGGGGGCAAACAGGGGCAAAGAAAGTGCTGTGTAATCAATTTTTAGATAATAAAACTGTTTAAATAGCACCATTTTCCACCTTGAAATACAAATTTTCCCGGGGGAGGACCCCTGGACCCCCCGCTTTAATAGGGGGGATCGATGATTCTTTATAAAAAGGTATATTGCCCCCCTTTGGAAGTTTAGTTGTTGCGCCCCTGATGGTACCTGTGAATTTTTTATATCGTAATCGTAAGTTGATCAACGAATTATGTATGAATACAAATGAACAAAAAAGTTGGTGGTGGGCATTTTCGTATTTTTGTTAGTCGAGAATTATTGTTTACTTGTACAATAGGTTGATAGTTCATTCCTTGGCTAAGTGCTTTTTCGGGAATTTGTGTTTGTGGAGCCAAATTCTCTTGGTTGAGGCTGATGTTTCCTCTAGCTGTGATTTATTGTGTTTGTGTTTGTTTTGACTGTTTTTGGATGACACTTTTTCCCAGTCCATGTGATCTTCATCCTAGGAAGTTTCTCTTGCTTCAGATCGTAGTGTGTATTAGTGTTTGTCTGAATTTTTGGTAGCTATTTGTCAAAACAAGTAAATATAAAAATATTATTTCAATAATATTTGACGAATTAACATTATTATCACCGTTCGAGTTGGTAGATCCTAATGTTCCTGGATTTCTAATGTTGTTCAAATTGTCTTAGATTACTTAACTCAACTGCTAAATTATTATTAAATATAAAATTACACATATAAAAATTATTAACATTTATATACAACCCGCAAAAAATATCATTAACAATCGGTATGTCAATGGTTAAAAAATTATAATTAAACCTGCTGTAAATTAAATTTAATTAAAAATAAAATATAAAATCATGATTCAAATTCACCATTATAATAATCGATTTTATTGGATATTAAAAAAGAACATATAGGCCTATATAATTTAGGGTCCTCTTAAAAATTGGCGCAGAAAATTTAAGGATTAAGTTAATATTTAGAAACATGACTTAAAATCACAATACAGGCTTTCATTACTTGGAACTTTGGGGTATAAAATCCAATCGCCCACAAGTGCAAAACATTCCCGGTATTAACATGACTTTGTCATAATTTCTTTCATAGTGAGCGTAAAATCCAAAGTTACAATGAACATCATTCATAAAACGTGATAGTACTTAGTTCGAGGTAATAATTGGCGTAATCTCAAAAACTATGTTTTGGGTTGACACCTAGTTTTATGCCACATTCTGTATCATACACATTGCTAACTATCAGTGCTAGCGGTTACCTTTCACCAATATTAACACTAGCCTTATCTTTCAGCTTAGTTTGACAACACTATACTTAAGTTATTCGCTAAGCACAGTTGCTAACAAAATTAAATTTGTGGAGATAGGGCTTGACAACATAGCGCTAAGGCATCCTTAACACACAAATTCTAAATGACAACAGACAAAAGTTAACAAAAAAACTGTCATCAAAAAATATTCTCGAATGTACTTCGTTTTCCGCGTTGATAACTACTTTTTGTGGCTTGATTTTAGTTTCAAAATTCTGAAACACTGAAAATCAAACTCGAAAGGTTTTTTTCAGTTTAGATATCATTAAGAATGAGATTTTTGCTGGCTAGTAATTCTCTTGTTAACAGAGATATGTTTTGATACATTTGTCAACCTATATGAAAATAATCATAGTTAAAAGTTATGTTTATACCCAAACAGTACTTAAAACCTGAGCCCATAATCGTAATAAACATATTTTAGTGTAATTTCTCATGAGAGACAATAATTCGTGCCCTAGTTGGATTTGGATGAAATTTCTTTTAGGAGGTAATATTTATTACTCGTAGTAATACACACAGCACATTTTATCTCAAATACTTTAGTCGGTCCCAATATTAGTCATTTTATAATAATGTCACTTATAAATATATTTTGTCTCGAAATTATAAATGCATAAATGTGTTTGAGTATCGATGTATAATCTTCCATTGGCATATACCTAATAATATCACGGCCACTCTGCACCACCCCCGGAAAAGGAGTTTGAAGCAGGTGGGGCACGAGTCACCCACCTGACTGCCTCAAACGTCACAAGACACAATTATAAAAAAAGAGAACAAGTAAATAAATAAATAGTGGAGAAACCCATTTGTATAATGTGAACAACATTAATTAATACATTTAATAACTTGTACATTTTTTAATACTTAAATGGCACATTTATCATACATCATAGAAGATTACCCTATAAGAGAATATTGATTTACATAACATTAATACAAACAAGTATAACAGGTCGTAAACTCAATAACAATTTTACATTTAAAAAATAAAAGACAAAATCATAATTATGAGTCGCCCCTGTGGACCTGGTAAGGCGTGGTAACAATCCAGAAAAAAAAACGAGATGGCAAATCAAAAAGGGCAGAAGGCCTGAATGATGCAGCCAGCGCGTGGCATAGCATCAATAATTAATCACAGCAGGCTCGGCCGCATGGCGAACAGCGCGAAGACAAGTGGGCATGACCAGCAAACACGAACATTAAACTCAAAGGCATTAACAAGGCCCGACAACAGGCGCCAGCGCCTGGAGTGGAAGAGACATAAGTAAGTCTGAAATGGGCATGGCCGAGCACGCCTGCAAATACGCCTTACCAGACACAGGGGCGACGGGAACCAGGACCGCTGCCGGTTGACAGACGAGTGAAGCGACCGGCTCACTAACGGTAAACAAGTGGGCGGGACGAGGGGAAGATAGGAGACGGGGGAAGGGGTGGCAAGGAAGGTTTAGAAGGCCGGAACGATCTGGAAGGTCGGAGGAGGAGGAAGGAGGGAGGGGAAGGGGAAAGGAAGAAAGGAGGGGCATGGCAAGCAAAGGAGGGGAAGGAAGGGAAGAGAAACAAGAATGGACTGGAAGAAGGGGGGGCAAGGAAGGGAGGGGAAGGAAGGGAGGAGAGGTAAGAACGAACTAGAAGAATCTGGCCATTCTTCAACCCCCTTTCCTAAAGTGGCCCTGCCTGGACGCGGAGAACATGACGAACAGACATCGTGTGCTTGAAAGATCGGCGAGGTTCAGCAAGGAGTAGTAGCTGCTGTCGTTGGAGCGGCGAGAGGATATCGTCCTCGACATGATTTGCTGGAATTCCAGAGAAGGAGTCCTCAAGTCCAGAGAAGCTCCGACGAATCACGTCCTCCAGGCCAGGGAGGGGGGGACTCCAGTCGGAACTGAAGAACGCAGCCGAGGGAGGCTGTCCGAGGTACAGCCCGAAGACAGTTCCATCACCAAGAGCTCCGAGACCGCAGGCGGCTCACAGCGGTGCATGGGCACTCAGCCGGAGCCACTATAAACAGTCTCAAAAAACACGCAGGAGGAAGAGCACTCAGACCTCCTCAGAGCCACCAGCCATCAGGAGTAGAGAAGCGGTAAAGCGAAGATATCGTCCCAGGCAGGGAGCCACGGAAAGGGAAAAAGGGGGGGTTGATGCAGATGTCGCCCCGCAGAGACGTCTCCCGGCGAGGTGCTGATGATGATGACAGTGCATGGCTAGGATTACCTGAAAGGGGTAAGGGGTAGGGAACCAGACAAAAAATGCCCATCAAAAAACAAACAACAACAACAACATAAATAACTAGCAACACACAATGATCCTCGAGGATCACAAGTATAAAAATTATAATAATAAAAAGATGTGCACATCGTGAATACAAAGCCAGAATACAGGGCTAGCCCTTACAAATTATCCCACAAAAGGCTTAAGATGCGATACATGAGATTTCCTAAACCTATTCTTACGTTGCAAATCCTAAACAACAACATGTTAGGTCCTAAAACCTTATTAACAATAAATGACCCTTCATAAGAGGGCAAGAGTTTACAATTTATTTTGTTTGTCAAGTTTGGGAGAGTAAATGACTTACACAGGACCTTGCTGCCTACCTGAAAATCATGAATGGTCCTACCCCTATTGTATGAGTTCGCGACGGCCTGACGGGCCTTCTCAAGATTACAAGAGACAGTATCCAACACAAGTTCTAATTCCCGAGCATCCAGACTGGCGTCGACGGGGGACAGCCCCCACTGGTTTAATAAGGGGTGAGTGAGTTCTTGACCCAAAAAAGGAATGGATGGAGGGAAACCGGAAGCTGAATGGACAGCGGAATTCAGTGTCACATTGATAAATTCCAGATCTGAGTCCCACAGGGTCTGATCGGCACGGTAAAAAGATGTAAGGATACCCTTGATTACCTTATTGACACGTTCAACCTGGTTTCCCTGAGGGAAGTAAGGTGAACTGTAGACAGCTTTGACGGCCCATTCAAACAGAAAATCCCTGTACACTGAAGATTGGAAGTAGGGAGCATTATCGGAAACAATGATATGAGGAGGTCCAAAAAACTTAAACACCTGGGTTTGTAGAGCATTAACAATGGAAACAGATTTCAAGTTTTTAAGAGGTAAGAGAATCACAAATTTAGAAAATATGTCTAAAACAACTAAAAGGCACACATTGCCTTTATGTGAGCGGGTTAGGGGCCCAAAGATGTCGACGTGAATAACGTGCCAGCGTGCCACAGGAGGATCAGCTGAATAAAGTCCCATTTTAGAATTATGAGCGGGTTTTGAAACCTGACAATCAAAACAAGACCTGACATAGTCTCTAACATCAGAATTAAGCTGAGGCCAAAAGAAATGAGCTGAGATTCTTCGCTGAGTTTATCAATACCTAGGTGACCACATACTAAGGAAGAATGGAAATAAGCAATTACCATAGGTTTAAGAGAAAGTGGTACAACGGCCTTACGTGCCCTACTTGAGGATCTAGTAAAAAAAGACCTTGTTCTTCCATATAAGGTATTGTTTTGTTGGACTGAAGATCATTATGGATCTGCTGGCAAAAAGCGTCTTGCGCCTGCTGATCCCTGATATTAAAATACGACTCTGGAAAAATTTTAATGGAAGACACAAGTTCAGCGGGCAAGGTGTTACAGAGATCTACGGACTCGAACTCATCGGTGCAAAACATACAGGAGAGGGAGTCGGCGACGATGTTGTCCTTGCCAGATACATGGTGGATACAGAACTGAAAACGCGAGAGTCTTAAAATCCAGCGTCCCAACTTGCCGAGCTGATGGGGATGGTTGAAAAGCCAACTGAGAGCACGATTGTCAGTATAGAGGTCAAACTCGCGAGAGTCCAAATAGCTTTCAAATTTCTCCATAGCGAATAGACAGGCAAGCGCCTCCTTTTCGTAGACGCTGAGGCGTAGTTCGGATTCGGACAAAGATCGACTCGCGTAGGCAATCGGTCTGATTTTTCCTTCCTCAAGATGACCTAGTACTACGCCAAGGGCAACTGAAGAGGCGTCCACCTGAAGGGCGAAACGTCTATCGAAATCGGGGAGTATTAACACCGGGGGTTTGGCCATGCAAGCCTTTAGATTCTGAAATGACTGCTCCTGTTCGGAACCCCAAACAAAGATGGAACTCTTCTTTTTTAAGGAATTTAAGGGTGCACTAAGAGTAGCGAAATTATCAATAAAACATGAAAAATATCCGAGAAGGCCCAAAAATCGTTGAACTCCCTTGGCATTTATGGGCTTAGGGAACTGTACAATAGGTGCAATTTTGTCTGGGTCCATGAGAAGGGTACCCTGCGAAATGACATAACCTAAAAATTTAATGGAGGTTTTACCAAAGGTAATTTTATCTGGATTAACAGTTAAGTGAGCAGAACGCAAATGAGTAAGAACTTCTGAGAGGTGATTAAGATGATCTTCAAAGCTGGTACTATAAATTATATCATCAATGTAATTGAATACACATTTGTACTTAAGATCCGAGAGAACATGATCCAAAACTCTACTCATCGCCTGACTACCGAAGCTGACTCCCATGGGAATGCGGTTGAATTCAAAATGTCCAAATGGGGTTGAGAAGGCAGTATACTTACGACAGCTAGGGTCCAAGAGACATTGATGGAAGCTCTGGTTAAGATCAATAACTGAAAAGTAGTTCGCTTTTCCTAAATGCTGAAGAGTGCTTTCAACAGTGGGGAGTGGGTACACATCATCCTTGGAAATCTTCTGGTTCAAGGGAATATAATTGTGGATCATGCGCCAGCTTATTCCGTCTTTTTTGCGAACCAAAAAAGTTGAAGTGCTAAAGTCAGATGTTGAGGATGAAATGACTCCAGCTGTCAAGAGCTTGTCAATAATGTATCGCATAGCCTGAAGCTTAGGTGGAGAGACCTTATGATACCTGCTACGTACAGGATTTTCATCCTTTAAGTAAAACTTGTAGGGAAGGATGTCACATTTTCCTAATTTGGGAGTGATAACATCCGCAAATTTCTGTCTAAGGGCTGAAAGAGCAAGCTCCCGATCGGGGTGACAAGACCCATTACACTGTAAGACAATGGAACTGTTATTCTGAATTCTCAGCACTATTTTACAAGAAGGGGCAAAGGCAAATGAAAGCTCGCGGCGATCTAAATCTAAAAGGCAGCGGGTTTTGCTCAAAAAATCAAGGCTGACAATAAAATTAGGTGAGACACCGGGGACAACTATGAATCTCCAATCCCACGAGAAATGCATGATCTTGAAATGTATGACAACTGATTTGCACGAGCGTAGACACTCACCATTAGCAACACAAATATTAGCATAGTCCTCTGAGGAGAGACAGTAAGAAAGAGCTGGAAAGAGACTAAGCAATTGTTGCAAAAAAGTTTCACTAATCACTGAGCAGGAAGCACCAGTATCCACAAGGGCAGGAAACAACCGGTCGCCGATGGACACGGACAAGAAATGCAAAAATGAAGAGGAAGAGGTTTTTCTTTTTAGACGACAGAGCCGGCCTCTTTTCCGCCCTGTCATGCGGAGTTTAAAAGGGCAATTGACTCTATAATGCCCCAAGGCTTTGCACGAGAAGCACTGCCAGCTATTAATGTCTACACGTGGCTGGGTGCAATCCTCGGTAATGTGTCCAAAGACACAACAGTTCGCGCACCGAGCGCATATATGGGCGGACTGAGGAATGACCGAGGGCTGCTTCTTATTGCGAGGAGGAGTTGCATTACTGGAGCCGCGCCTAGGCGCGCTATAAGATGATGGCCCATTAACCTTATGTAATGCAGGGACCTGCCTCTGAGTGCTCGAAGCACTAGGATCAGAAATCATACTCACTCTGTGTTTACCCAACTCTTGTGTACATGGCCCTGAGCCTGTCCTTACTGTGGAGGGAAATTCTGATTCATATTTACTGATAGCCATGAGGCGCGCCTCGACCTCGCTGCCCCAAGCACGCAGTGACTTGAAAGTAGTAGGTGGGGAGAGAATACTACACGAACTGAAAACATGAGGACCAAAATTTCCTAAAATAAGCTGCACGAGCTCAGCTTCAGGAGTGTCAATCTCTAACACAGTAGCAAAGGCCAAAACGCTATCAATAAATTGAGACACAGGCTCGTCAGGTCGCTGGAAGCGAAACACTAGATCGCGCTTACAAGCGTCCATGACACGAGGAGGGCACACATCATGAAGAACAGCTAGTTTGAAGGCTCGCAAGTCCCCCTTTTGAACGATAATATTTGTAAGCTTCGTCACATAAACACCACAACACTTCGTCAGAAAAGCCTTTAAAAGGGCATCAGGGGGTACCAGGGCTAACTTGGCGACACGATCGGCCTCACAGAAAAATTCTAAGATGTGTTTGGGATCGGTACCATGAGGGTGGGTAAGGACTTCAGGACAGAAAAGAACAATTTTTGTGCGAAGGGGTCTGACGAACTTTCACTCACGTCCAGTGTTGAGCGCGCCGCGCCGTCGCCAGCCGGGAGCTCACCCGCACTGCGCATGAATTTAACGAGCCTGGTACGCATCGCTGCCACGGTGTCCCCATCTTCCACCTGGAGCTGGTTCTCCTCCAGATATCGCATCAGTTCATCCCGGTGGAGGCGGTAGATCCAGGAAACAGTTGAGCCACTCATGATGTTCAGATGTTCATGAAACACAAGTACAAAGTGATTAGCTGCCTTAGCAGAGTAGCACAGAGTTGAACCAGGTGGGGCACGAGTCACCCACCTGACTGCCTCAAACGTCACAAGACACAATTATAAAAAAAGAGAACAAGTAAATAAATAAATAGTGCAGAAATCCATTTGTATAATGTGAACAACATTAATTAATACATTGGTTAACTTGTACATTTGTTAGTACTGAAATGGCACATTTATCATACATCATATAAGGTTACCCTATAAGAAAATATTGATTTACATAACATTAATACAAACAAGTATAACAGGTCGTAAACTCAATAACAATTTAACATTTAAAAAATAAAAGACAAAATCATAATTATGATTTGCCCCTGTGGACCTGGTAAGGTGTGGTAACAATCCAGAAAAAAACGAGATGGCAAATCCAAAAGGGCAGAAGGCCTGAATGATGCAGCCAACGCGTGGCATAGCATCAATAATTAATCACGGCAGGCTCGGCCGCAGGGCGAACAGCGCGAAGACAAGTGGGCATGACCAGCAAACACGAACATAAAACTCAAAAGCGATAACAAGGCCCGACAACAGGCGCCAGCGCCTGGAATGGAAGAGACATAAGTAAGTCTGAAATGGGCATGGCCGAGCACGCCTGCAAATACGCCTTACCAGACACAGGGGCGACGGGAACCAGGACACCTGCCGAAGAGAGTTAGTCCACTGCCACCAGTCTGCACGGAAGCGTGGATGATGTCTACAAAATGGCGGGTGCTAAAATTACAATAAAACAATAGAAAGCAGGAGGTGGCCACGTTCGAACGATAACATGATAAGTGTGTGAAGCCGTTTTTTGTTTCTTCAGTTAATCGTTGCGCCATATTGGTTAGAGCCCAAAACATTGAAATAAGTATAGTGTTAGCAGTGTAGAAACAGTTTTAAATTATTTTGTTTTTATGAAACTGTTTTGAACGACAGAGGAGATTATAATTCATACTAACTTACCATCATCGAACGAGGTCAAGCACCATTTCCGCAATGTTATGTGCGGAACATTATGGCGATTTTGAGGTTAAAAAGTGACTTCAACTAGGTCACAGCACGCCGTCTGCTGACAGTTCCTAACTCCGTGGTGGAAAGGGAAGCCTTCTTTTCACAGACGAGAGAGCCAAACGACCGATCGTGCATCTTAGGTTTTTTTATTTTGTTCATTGTAATTCATGATAACTAATGGTCAATTAGGTTAGGTTAGCTACATTATAAATACTTTAAAACATTGTGGACGGTTGATTTGGTTAGGATAGCTACATTAAAGATACTGTGAAATCATGTTAACGGTTTCCTAGCCCTGGATAGCACATATTAAAAAAGTTATTTGTTAAGCAACCATAAAGTGATTTTACAGTATTTTTAATGAAGCTATACTTACCTAATATAAACAACCCTACACAATGTTTTAAAGTATTTATAATGTAGCTAACCTATCCTAATCGACCGCAAAATTTAATGCCACACCGGTTTATACAATGAGATAGAACGGGGAAAAAAACCGAGCATGAACTTCGGGGAACTACGGGTGTGGCTCTCACGTCTGTGAAATGAAGGCTTCCCTGGTGGAAAGGCAGTCGCGCAGTCTGGCAACGCCTCCAGCCTCGTGGGCTTTGCGTGGTTGGAGGGGGGAGGGGGATGGCGCGTGCGCCGAGCCAGACGCGTCATGCGATGTAAGCACGCCATGTTCGGGTAGCCTGTCCTACTAGCGTAGTTACCTCGTTACTGTAAACTACAATTTAAATAATAAATGTGTGTTGTTAAATTATTGAAATGCATTTTTATAATTTTTTTTTACACATAACATAGAAACAAGTTCAAAGAAGTTTTTGTGGCTTAAGGCCCTGTCACACTGTCAAATATATTGTATCCAATAAATTGGACAACAAAATTTGAAGGGTGATTTTGGATGAAATACGTCTTCAAATATATTGTATTCAATATTATTTGACGAGCAATGTAAAATATATTTGAAGTCATTTCACACTATCAATTTTCTTTGAGTGAGCTCGTTTTACCAAACATTCTGTAGAGAACTGTAAATGACAGTATTTAGAATCAAAAACAAATTTTGGGTCAAGGAACGCGGGCTTTTTTAAGTAGGTTATATTCCAATTTAGGTATATTGTGATCATACACAGTTTAAAATTTACGTTTTCCAGGTGTTTGGAATGCCTGCATTAAGAGCATCAAAGTGTTTCAAAAGCTGTAGCTGTAATTGCAATTGTAGCAAGTCTCAGTAAGCTAGAAGAGAGATCTAAGAAAAGGAAACGCAGATGGTGGACGAGACAGTGGATACTTTCCCGGCAAACAAATGGTGTTTTACCCCTTTTTGTCATGAACTTCGATACGAAGATGCCGATTCATTTCCGAACTATGTAATAATGGATTCTGAAAGTTTTGATCTTCTTCTTTCAATTGTGGAGTCTCGCATTGCAAAGAAGGATACTCATTTGTGCCAGTCTATACCAGCAAAGCAGAGGCTGGCAGTTACATTAAGATTTTTGGCGACAGGGGAATCATTTAAGTCCCTTATGTTCTCTACAAGTATTCCACACAACACCATCTCAAAATTTTTACCTGAAATTTGTAGTGCAATTTATAGTGCTCTTCAAAAACAATATTTAAAGGTATGTTTAGTAAGAATAAAACATATAATTAAATGTAAATCTGCAAGTAGGCATATCCCTTCTCATTCCCGCTTATTTTCTCACCCAACTAGCTGCTGTTGTATGGACACTTTCACTTGTATTTCATCAAAACTGTTCCTATACTTTAAAGTGAATGTGTTAATTTTTGCTGTGTTTAGAAATTGGCAATTTTGTTTTATTTTGAATTAAGTGTATTTACTGTTACAAACCTCAACCTGAGCCTTTAAGCTAACTTCACCTCAGTCACATTATCTCTTTAAAATAATTTTTTAACGAGATATTAGACCAGGTATGCTTGTTTCGTATAGCCTGGGAAGTATAGGCTTACTGACAAGGATCTGCTACACAAATATTTACATTCACGAAAAATGGTATTACTTTCAAAACTTAAATAATAATAATTGAACACGTAGGCAGAATTTTAATATTTCTAGGCCTTTCTTGCAAATCACCAGAGCTACTTGCTTACTCAGAGATGCTGCTTTAACATAAGTCAGTACCATCTATTGTCAGGAAATTATGAGTCTATATTCCAGAAAATTCCAGACAATACTTACAGAGTAGCAGCTATTGTAAAATAAGGAGAACAATGACTTATAAGAAAGATTGATTGGGTAAGCCAAAATAATTTTAGTTACATTAAGTCTCTGAATTGAAATATTTTAAAATTTATTTTAGGTGTTATTAATTAGGATTTGTAGGTAAAAGTTCCGAAATGCATATCCTAGTTTTGATACCTCATTCCTGATGGCACATTTTGTACGCAATGCTTGCTGTTTTAATTTAGTGTATCAACAATACCTGAACATAAGCAAAACTGGTATAGCAGTCAAATAATGATCGTAAGTTGAATAGAAGATGTTTTCTGGTTTAAGGACCATAATATTCCAAAACTACAGTAACTTCTTTTAGTCAAATATATTAACCTGCACTTCCGTACATACAGATTCAATTGGAGGATAATATACAATAACAATTACATATTCCAGCAGAAAATAAAATAGTATTAATTAAATTAGTGCATTTATTTCCCATTCGCCATTGCTGATATTTAAACTATTACACTTCAGAAACGGAAACAAAAGCGGCCGCTTTATTTTAGATAACTCTGATTGGCTGATCCCATCCAACATCCAACATCCAACATATTTTAGAACCAGTCCTATACGTAAAATATTTGAAGGAAACTCTAGACATTCAATCTCTCAAATAAACATGGCTGCGATAGTGACGTTTAACGTGACGTCACAACCCTCAAAGATATTGGATCCAACATATTGGAAGGTGTTGGAAGCTAAAATTTGACAGTGTGACAGGGCCTTTAGCTATGAAATACAATACAGTAAATTTCTTTCTCCTGGCCGTCGTTTTAGTAAAATAGCCATTCTTCTGGCATACTTAGTACATCAAATTACATAGCTGCCTATAACCTACATACATATTTAATCATATACATACATACATACATACATACATACATACATAGATACATACATACATACATACATATAAATATTTAATCATCTCAAACAATGTAAGCGAGTCTTTCAGGGTACTCGCCAGTGATGTGTAACATGTAACCGCGGTAACGAGCAAATTCGTGTATTCTCGTGTTGCAAATAAACCTATAATACGAAACTTGGACACCAAATTTAATGTAGAATTCTTTTAAAAAATGCAGAGTATGATAAATATACGCAAATTGTATTTTCAACTATTTTCTGGACGCGAATCATACGTATTATCTTTGAAAGATTTGTGCAGTGGGAGTGCATGACTTGATGTAAGCTTTTGGACATACGCCAACGTTTTAGAAAACTATTGTGTTTGTTTCGTCTTTTCGTTTTGTCGTGTTTTTGTCTCGTTTCAACTGTTTTGCTGAATTAATTTTTTTTGTTCAATATTTTTGTGTTGTCATCATTTGTGGGGGTTTTCTCGTTCTCTTAGTCCATTTTTCTTTGTTTTTCTTTGTTTGTTGACCATATTCCTGTTATGGAATATTGTGTGGTGTTTATATCCTCTTGACAACAGCAATTTTTTGCTTAATTTGTGTTTTTGTCTTTTGGGTATTTTTTAGTATTCTTCTACAGAAAAAGTCCTAGTCCTTAGCAATGGCGTATGTCCAAAAGCTTACATCAAGGATCACACGTAGTTTCCGCACCCGCCGCTAGAATTCGCTGCCGGAGCAGCTTCGTCGGCTCTCGAATCGAATTTAAACTAAACAATGAAAAGGATTCTATAAAGGCGAAAAAGACTCGAAAAAATACTTAACTCCGGCATTGGACCTGATTTTCGACAAGGAACTTTATTAAAATAATGCCCATCTTGTTAAAATTCACTAAATAGTTTTCAACACCATGGTTGTTACATGTGACACATTTCCGTTCCTTGATTTCTGTCGCATTCGCAACATTACTACCACCAAATGCCGTATATAGAGAGCTAACTAAGATGTCACACATCAAAAATCTACAAGTGACGTTTCAACAGAGCTGGGAGAACAAAAAGGAGGGGGGAGAATTTCCCGCTTAACCTGTAAGTAAACTTAATCCCACTAGAAACATTATGCAAGAATATTACTATTCCCCCCCCCCCCCCCCAAACAATAGTTGAAATGTCCCTGAGGTTCACAAATGCTACATATTCAAATATGTTGCACATTACTAATTTTAAAATAAATATTTGAAAGTTTGTGTTATAAGTGAACTATTTTTAATTCAAGAAAAAGGGAGTGTGTACTTAGGTAAACATGTTATAAGTTATACTTCTATGGCAGTACTAAAATATTCACCTAAAAATTTAGAAAAACTAATATTACAACACTAAGTATATGATTGTATGTTTGCTTTTGCTTAAGCGACTGAAATCACTCCACTGGCGGATTCAGAGGAGGGGGGCCATAGAGGCATGGCCGCCACCCCTGAACCCTAAATAATTTTAAGCTCTTCTCCTAATTCCATATCTATGTTTAGCAAACTTTCTAAAGTATTATTTTCTGCAGTGCTATATATGATCGGACGTTTTTGACCTACAGATAAAATTTACTAAATATTTAAATTCTTACTGTACTAAAATTCTATTAGAAAATTTAATTTGACCCTCTACTGACCATTATTATGGATCCGACCTTGAATCAGTCTGTAAATATCTCTTAAAAACAAGCTTAATCAACATTTAAGATTTAACAGTAAAAATTTTATCACAAATTATTTTTTTTTATTTTTATGGCATCGAATATACATAGGCTAATAAACGGTGTAAATTCTGTGATGTTCACGAAAGCAATATAAATGAAGGAAGGTATACAGAAATGGAGAGTTCTAGGACAGGCGAGGGTCAAGGAACTGGCGGCCAACTTGGATGACGTCCCCGGCAGCCATATTTGATGATTTCATCGGCCGCCATCATGAATTTGGCCTTGATCTTTGACCCTGGTGGCCATCTTGGGTTACACTTGGAGATGTGATGTTCCCATTGCATTTTTCGCTATGGTTGATTTTAGCCCCCATCTTTTTTTGGTCTGCTGATGGTCATCTTAGTTCCAAAGTTTAAAGGTAGGTGATGCCACTGTCGCCGAAGAATTTTATTTTGATCAAAAATCTTTCAATTAAAGTGGTCAAGCCCCGAACCGAAGAACGCCACAGCATGTTGAGGTTTGAAAACATAAACCTTTAACTGCTCGGCTAGCAGACCAATTGGAGAATAAAGAAATAAATAATTTATATATGCTTTCAAAGTATGCCTTTAAGTTGATAGTAGTAGTGATGTATGGCTGGCATGGAGTGCTATGTTTAAATTACAAAATATAGTTTCTCAAAGGATGCCAAATTTAAATTTCGAAAATTATTTTATGGATAGCAAGCACCACCATCGGCCATTTTTAATTCCAGCATAAGCTACCAGATAGCACTACAATCGGTCTTCTTCAATTCATGATTTTGCTGCCAAAGGGCGCCACAGTCGACCATCTTTAATTTATGGTGTTGTTGCCAGAGGGCACCACAGTCTACCATATTTCATACATGATGTTGCTGTCAGATAGTGTTAGTATAATCTGCTAGAGGGTTCCACATTTAAATTTCAAAAATTAGTGGCCAGAGGGCGCCGCCATCTTTAGTGCAAGAGTTATACGCTAGGAAGTGCCATCTAGGATTGACTTTTTGTCTGCTAGGTTATGTTTTTTACATGATCAGAGTGCACAAGGTAAGCCTTTAATGCGTTACATTCCCTGCCATATTGGATTTAGTAACCCCACCATCTTGGATCGAGAAGTGAGGGCATGATGCGCCTAAGACTATGCTCGTTTATGAGCACAGAGTGCACAAGGAAAATGTTCAATGCATTCAATTTCCCGCCATCTTGGATTGAAAAAGGTGCCATCTTAAATGGAAAGTTGTTGCATAGTGCGCCTAAGAATATGTTCATTTATGTGTATCAAAAGCAGGTGTGAGAAATTGCCTTGTCAAAGTCATTATAGTAATATATATGCATATGGTAATATGGGTAAATATAATCCTAATATGTTTATTAAATTAAAATCTTTGTATATGTATGCTTATGTATGTTTATTTATATATGCTTTATACGTGTATGCATATATGTTTATGTGTATATGTATGCTTATAGTGCTACTATGATTATCATGTTTAAAACTTTTTAAGTGTATACATATATTGATAAGTAGATATAGCTTATTTATGAAGTAAGTAAAGTTGTAATATATATTTTGTTATAGACACAGAATATGTAATAATTACGAGGATCCGCCATCCTTTCGAGACTTCGGAGACTTCCACAAATGGCAGCACCATGTTTACACGTTTCCGTTATTTTGATATCAATATATTTATTGGTTACTTATGTTTTTATTATTTAGTTTTTATTATTTAGTATTTATTTAATTTGAAAAATGAAATGAAAATCACGCTAACCTCAGCGTGATCAATATTCTTTCACCTGCTGGCACACATTTCCTCATATTTGTGTCCATATTCTCCATGAAAGGGCCAACTTTTTTTTCCAATCTCAGGTAAGATTCTTTCGACATTCTGTAAAAAGCTATAAACTTTCTGTCTTTCTGAGAAAACTCTTTTTCTACTACAAACAGCCTAGGTTTCACATTTTTCCTTCAGTGCGGATGGATCCAGTGCTCTGTACCCTTCGGGGCCTGCGGTATTGATAATAATCACCATGTCTTCCTTATCTGAATCGGAATTGGACATAGCTAACACCGAAAAACTAACTGCACTGCTCGAATAACACCAACTGATCCATAATCAATCTTGTTATTGTGCGGACAGAAGTTTCGTTGTAAACTGGTTGCAAACTTGACTGACTTGCAGCCTCCTTCTCAAAACAGTTGTTCCTTGTGCGCTCTGCCTAACTATACGTCTGCGCCCCACGCGTTACCTGAAATCACGCGTTCTTTCAACCACTAGATTAGCTCCTAAAGGTGTGCAGGGTCCAAATTTACTCCTTACTTTTCTCTCCTGTAAATTTTTCAGAGTTTTATTTCTGGTCACATGTTCTTTAACAAAAAAAAATTGGGATACTGCTGCAAGATTTTAACGTGAATACGTCGTACTAGGCCGCGGCTGCTACTACCGGCGATGCCTGCACTAGTACTACGTCCGCCATCTTAGCTTTCTTCCTCTCCCTGCAGATATTGGTCCGTTCAGCAACAGTGATTAGCGCCACTTGATACAGCCACAAGCTGTTCTTTATTCTAATAATTTTTTTTTTTTTGCAATTCCGATTGTATCAATTCGCCATATGCCTCAACATTGTCATTTATCCGCTCGATTCTTCATGATATCGTCTCGCAGTTGTTATATCATGCAATTTTATAAAACTTTTTAAACGTGGTTTATAAAGTTCACTATTTTCTGGACAAAATTAATTCTAATGGTTTCAAGTTGGTTAAAGCGTGTGTCCTTTATCTGCTCTCACAGTAGATAAGTCACACTTAATCGAACGTCCGAGTAACTGGTCTATTACTGTAAATAAACAAAACAAAAAGGGGATTGTCTGTAAAGTCTGTTTACGGACGATAATTATACGTGATTACGTCATAAGAAAACATTGATGAAAACTTGCATACTTTTTATCTTTCAAATACTATTTACAGTATTTGCGAATATAATTTGAATAATTTGTTTAAATATAATCACGAACAAAAAGTTAAAACGACCGCCTTAACCTTTTTGATATTATAGAAGATTTTCTCGCACGGTGGTTGGCCGGTTCTTGCACTCTCGGCTCAGGCGGAACGTGACACTTTTTAGTGCGTGTAGCCGGCGTTCATCGGTTTATAAGACGTTATCACGTCAAAAATTTTTAATAACAGTTCATGCATAAGCCCTTGCCCTATCTATTTATCTTGTGTATATCCTATTTTCGTTACACTTGACTTTTCAAACTGGCACATCGATCTGTAGGACATAAAAGCATTCCCTGCCACGCACCCACCACAGAACAAGGAGGTAAATAAAGAAGTGCGTCACTGACAGTGGAAACTGAAACCATGTTTCACGCGACATGTGTCGCTATCTGTTGGGCGGGCCCATAACTACCACCAAATAAAAAATCGGAATAGAGGTTCTCATACAAAGTTTTTTTAGTTAATACGTTGTTTTTTTTTTGTTGTATTAAGTTATCTCCTTGGCGGCGAAAAACTAATTTAATCGATGCGAAAATACTTAATGCTGTTTTGTAATAAACCGTCATGTAATATATAAAGGAGTAGGAGGTGCAAAAACTCATTGTATTACACACCACAAAATTAGTGGCTACCTAAATAGAGTGAATTTTTCACTGGTTTGTTTGCCTGATAATGTAGTTATGTCAGCAATATATTATGAAAACTACTATCTAGCGGACGGGCCCATAACTACTTCAAAAAACTAGGTCACAGTCTCGGTAATTAGAGTTTCTCCCCCATGGCACCCGCTGAACGGTCAGCAGTTTGCGAGCAGCCTGTACGGCGAACAGCTGAGCGCGGCTTCCGGCGGCACCAGGTGTCGCGGTGTTGCCTGCGTGTGCGTGCAGCGCTGCCGGCTGCGAGTGGCTGCCGCGACCAGAGACCGCGACTCACACCAGGTGTTCCCCGGGGAACACAGCACCTTGCCCTTGCCTTGCCGGGAAGCACCGTCCATGGGCCGACACGGAGACGTAGTTTTTTTTTGACGTGACAACGTCTAATAAATCGATGAACGCCGGCTGCACGCACGGAAAAAGTGTCTCGTTACGCACATTATCCCGTTATGCTCATTGTACGCTTGCGCCGCATCTATCTCTCTTCCACTCGATTGGAACAACCATCGATTTGACTTTTTCGAGGCACATTAAACTTGAAACACTCCCATTCGTTTCCTACTTTTCCTATCATCGTCTTATCCTTAACAGAATAACACAGATTGGAAGAAGTTAAATAGCAAACATGTATAAAAGTTATAGTTAAAATAACCTGTTCGTTAAAGTAATAAACATATTTGAATTAATGAGTGCAAATAAAAGTACATTTATCAATTAAATTGTAGATTTCATTTCACTCCTTTGTAACCATACAAAATAGTGATAATTCAATAAAAATTATTCAATTTTATTCATAAAAGTATGCAATAATTTCATCAATATTTTGTTATGACGTTGTCACGTTAAACTATAGTCCGTAAACCGTCTTTACAGACAACCAATTTTTTTTACTAACAAAAAAATTAAGTGTTTTTCGCACAGTTGAAATCTCTTTTACCAAGCTTTTAGTCAAGTAGTTAAATTAACACTATTTAACTAACACTTTGGATTAGAACCTCCCGCCCGAGTTGTTTTTGCTAGTAGTAGTTAGGAGCCCACCTGACAGATAGCGTCACATGTCGCGTAAAACATGGCTTCTGTTTCCACTGCGAGAGTCGCACTTCTGTATCTTCCTTCTTGTTCTGTGGCACAATCACACTGACGGGGTAGTATCCTACATGCTTCTGCTTCTAATGTTTAGTGATTTTTCCACAGTATTTTTAGTAAATTCTTAAAATAAGGCCTTTCTCTTCTAAACATTAATGGTTTTTAAGATATTGAATGCAAATTTTTATGTAAACATGAAATCATATACGTAGCATAAGTTTTGGACTAATCGTAGGTATATAGTTTTCATATCAAAAAGCTCTTTATTTTTAGTATACAATTCATAATTAAATTTAAATTATGTTATTTTCTAAAACCATAGAAAATATTTTTGGTGATATTTAGGTAAATTCGTAATCAGAGTATCAAATCTCACTGAAAATTTCACAATATATGTCTTGAAATGCCAGGTTGACATTAATTATATTTTTAAGGAGTTTCTCTCATCTAAAGAAAAAAAAATGCTGAGGAAAGTTAGAACATTTTTATCATCTAAAACAATGATGGCCACCTGGTGTTCAGGAATCTTGCAAGAGAGAAATGTCAAAAGGTAAACTGTCGTATGTATGCCATCTTTCTTTGTGTATAGGTACGTAGAGTAAGCTGTCAGCAGAGACTGTTCAGAAGCCACAATATTCTCACATAAATATTGAGTAACACGTTTTTAATATTTTTGTCATCTAAATATATTATTAAATTTTTCTAGGACTAATATTTTTTGCAAATAGTTTTTTAAGGAGTTATTTTTTAGTTAATTTTTTGCTTATTCTATAGAAAAATATGGCATAAAAATGTTTGTAAGAAATGTAATATCTATTAAAATGAGTCAGGCACTCGCAATAGTTTCAAAAAAATTGGTTGTCTGTAAAGTCGGTTTACGGACGATAGTTTAACGTGACAACGTCATAACAAAACATTGATGAAATGATTGCATTCTTTTATGAATAAAATTGAATCATTTTTATTGAATTATCACTATTTTATATGGATACAAAGACGGAGTGAAATGAAATCTACCATTTAATTGATAAATGTACTTTTATTTGCACTAATTAATTCAAATGTGTTTATTACTTTAACGAACAGATTATTTTAACTAAAACTTTTATACATGTTTGCTATTTAGCTTCTTCCAATCTGTGTTATTCTGTTAAGGATAGGACGATGATAGGAAAAGTAGGAAACGAATGGGAGTGTTTCAAGTTGAATGTGCCTCGAAAAAGTCAAATCGATGGTTGTTCCAATCGAGTGGAAGAGAGATAGATGCGGCGCAAGCGTACAATGAGCGTAACGGGACACATCGTAACGGGACAATGTGCGTAACGGGACACTTTTTTCGTGCGTGCAGCCGGCGTTCATCGATTTATTAGACGTTGTCACGTCAAAATGAAGTGTGGCGCTGTAAGATTGTGAAGTTGGCTACGTAGAGAAACACTGTGGTGTAAGAAAACGGGACTAATCTAATCGGAAAGCACCCTCCCGCAGAGTGAGATGCCTAATGTTTGACACAGCGGATCCCCTTTCGAGGACGCTGGTTGGGTGGTTGTTACCACGTGTCATGGCCGACTCCTACATTGCTGTCCCTGCATTTAGGCATGGGCCTAGTCCCCCTGCCCACAAACAGGAGTTGATAATCCTCCACTGTGGAGACAATCGTAACTGTGAAACCGGCATTGTAGTAACGCAAAAACTATGTTTTAAGGGAAACGTTTTGAATGTCATACAGTTGTTTTCCGCTTACTACATGCATATAGGCTAGACCACGAGGTGAGATTCCGTTCTTTTACTTTGTGATACATACATTTACATACGTTTTCACGTATATTTTTACTTCACCGTTGAGCAAATTTAAATTAATAGTGATCATGTTAGTTTGTGCTACTTCTGAAAATATTTCATTTTCTGTAGCTCATAGCTGTTAATGAACAATATGTACTCTCAAACAATTTTAAATTTTATCACCTTTTATTGCTCAAGTTAATACATCGAACAATCTGAGTGAATTAGAGGAATATCAATACCATGACCTTTTGGTTGTTAGGTTACCGTCTTGACAACTTGACTATCGTGTGCACAATAAAACATTGTGTAATGGGAATAGTAATTTCGGAATATACTTTTCATTCAATGGGGATTGTCAGGATGAATCGCAAAATACATTAATTTTTGCAGTTTCTTGGTAATAGTAAATTTACTCTGACAAATATTTTTTTATAATTACGTATGTTTGTACCTACAAGTACAGATTACTGACAAAAAACATGACACTGATTAATTAACACTTGATGTATGTGTCATTTCATTCATACAATGAAATGTGTACAATTACGTTAGTTATTGTAATAATATATGAGCATTCGTTAATTTTAACCGAAGACTGTAGCACAATTTAGAAACATTTGTGTAAAATTACATCAACTATACTAGTTTTTCAAAATAACACGACATAAATGTGAAATTACTAAACTTTTGTTTATGTAATTTTGCAAATTTTTTATGGTGTAAATATTTGTTTTTATGACATCATTTCTGTCGACGTGCTTAAAAACCCAACTGAAATAGAAATATATAAATACACTCCTTAATCTGAAGCCTGGTGCTGTAACAACCAACTTATACTATAATTTTTTTGAGTGTTAACCTTTACGTCTTGAATGAAAATACTGAGAGAAGGTAGAAGGTATAAGTTATAAGACTTAAGCTTAGCTCTTAGATATTATATTTGCTTTTGCTAGTGTTATATTTCAGATTATGTAAATTTAGATTAATGTTTATAAATGTAAATTGTAAATAATAAAATAATAGTAGTGCAATTTTATGCATTGGAAAACGCCCTTGTGAAACGTTTCCCAAAATGAACTTTTATAATTTTATTGCAGAATACTAAAGATAAATGTGTGCCACTTAATAATTATTACTGAATCCGTAATTGTAATAACATTCGTCTAAGAAATATTTATTGTAAAAAAAAAGGGGGGGTGGGGTTGTCTGTAAAGTAGGTTTACGGACGATAATTTTACGTGATAACGTCATAAGAAAACATTGATGAAAAATTGCATACTTTTTAATTTTCGAATATTATTTACAGTTTTTTGCAAATTTAATTTAAAAAATTTGTTTAAATATAATCACGAACAATTAGTTAAAAAGCCCGCCTTAACCTGTTTGATATTATAGAAGATTTTCTCGCACGGTGGTTGGCCGGTTCTTGCACGCTCGGCTCAGGCGGAACGTGGCAATTTTTCGTGCGTGCAGCCGGCGTTCTTCGATTTATTAGACGCTATCACGTCAAAAATATAGGTATATGTTAGAATGGCGTATGTCCAAGAAATTGTATTAAATCGAAATTGCACGTGTGTGAGCCGCTTGCAGCCCACCACCTGCGATGCTGGTTCTGAGCAGTTCACACACAGGAAGCCTTCTTTACACAGACGAGAGCCAAACGCCCGATCGTGCATCTTCGGTTTTTTTTTTTTGTTCATTGTAACTCATGATAACTAATGGTCAATTAGGTTAGGTTAGCTACATTATAAATACTTTAAAACATTGTGGACGGTTGATTTGGTTAGCGGACAGCTACATTAAAGATACTGTGAAATCATGTAAACGGTCTCCTAGCCCTGGAGAGCTACATATTAAAAAGTTATTTGCTAAGCAACCATAAAATGATTTTACAGTATTTTTAATGTAGCTATACTTACCTAATATAACCAACCATCCACAATGTTTTAAAGTATTTATAATGTAGCTAACCTATCCTAATCGACCGCAAAATTTAATGCCACACCGGTTAGTACAATGAGATAGAACTGGGAAAAAAGGCTAGCATGAACTTCGGGGAACTTCGGGTGTGGCTCTCTCGTCTGTGAAAAGAAGGCTTCCCGTTCACACACAGCCCTGGCGGCGTGCGTGGCGGGGTGGTTTTAACGATGCAGCGCTGGAGGGTGGGTTACGTCGAGGGAGGCGGCTGGGGCAGATCAGCTGAGCGAGCTAACTTGGCAACGCCGCGCCGCATGACGGCTGCTTTGTTGCGCGCCAGCTGAGACCCCCCACTCCCCGGACCAGTCGTGCAACCCTCCCCCTGCGTGAGGCACGCGCGCGTCCGTCCCACGTCTGCCAACTTCGATCCGGGTGCGAAAACCTGTCTCCTGTCTCCACTCGGAAGCCAGACAAAATGTGCGCCTACTCCGAACTCCCGCCACAAATGCTCGGAATTCCACCGTGATGCAGTAAATTTACGTGAACATCGTAACCACACGACGCGTGTAAGTTAAAGTAGACAGGGCAACAGGAAAAGAGCATTTCCCGGTGAACATTAACTCGTTGCTGTTCAGAACCAAACGATACATATTCTAGGCGAATGAACTCGAAATATATTTTTTTAACAGATTTTGCGATCAAAGTTATTACGTTTGATCATTATCTTTTTTGACGTGACAACGTCTAATAAATCGATGAACGCCGGCTGCACGCACGAAAAAGTGTCCCGTTACGCACATTGTCCCACTACGCGGTGTCCCGTTACGCTCATTGTACGCTTGCGCCGCATCTAACTCTCTTCCACTCGATTGGAACAACCAAACTTGAAACACTCCCATTCGTTTCCTACTTTTCCTATCATCGTCCTATCCTTAACAGAATAACACAGATTGGAAGAAGTTAAATAGCAAACATGTATAAAAGTTATAGTTAAAATAATCTCTTCGTTGAAGTAATATACATATTTGAATTAATGAGTGCAAATAAAAGTAAATTTATCAATTAAATTGTAGATTTCATTGCACTCCTTCTTTTTATCCATACAAAATAGTGATAATTCAATAAAAATGATTCAATTTTATTCATAAAAGTATGCAATCATTTCATCAATGTTTTGTTATGACGTCACGTTAAACTATCGTCCGTAAACCGACTTTACAGACAACCAATTTTTTTTTTCGGAGTGAATACGGACGAGAGGTACTAGTAAAAAAAAAAGTAACACTTTTCAAGTTCATTCACCGGGAAACGCCTCTAAAGCCATGCGTTCTTCCCTCTTCCCTCTTTCCGTGGGAATGTCAATACGTCCATCCTCTGTAGAATTAACTGCAAACACAATTGATAAATGCAATTAAATATAACTACACTATCCCGATAATACAATTGATGCATTTTCTTGGGTTTTCAAAGTGTAAACATCTTAGATCTCGGTATACGGCATTTGGTAGTAGTAATAGCGTGAAAAAGGAACGGAAGCCGATGAACTAAAATGTGTCAAAAAGATGGCGGACCCACGTGTAGCAACATAAGCCTGTATATAGTCACTTTCGTAAACATTAGGAAAAATACCAAACATATTGGTGTGCCAAATGAAACTTTATGATACTGAAACTACCCTGGAATATATTTGGTAAACAAAAATAGTTATAGTAAAGAGTAATCCTAATTTTTTTAAAAACATATTAAGCTGTCATAAAAATATAATAAAACATATTCGCCTTCTGATTCCTCAAAGTAGCACACGCGCGCTTGTTAACCACATGGTTCAAATTTTGTCACTGGAATTTTTTTTTAACTTTTTAAATTCATTTGTAATAGAATATTATTTAATTACAATGTTTAATAAGCTCAGTAAGGTTAATGTTTGTATGTAGGAAGTATTTACGACTGATTTCAGTAGTTTAAGCAAAAATAAATGTACAAACACATACTTTGTGTTATGATTGTTTTATAAAGGTTTCTGGTTAGTATTTTAGTAATGTCATAGATGTATAACTACTAACGAGTGCAGAAACTTTATAGTATTAAATATTTAGTGAATTTTTTACAACATGGGCAGTATTTTAATAAAATTCCTTATCGAAAATCAGGTCCAAAACCAAGGTTCTATCGGAACCGTTTCTAATAGTTTAAAACTTCCGATTGTTTCCTGCTGCTAGTTGCTATGTGCGTTGATGGTGGCAAGGAACGTTTACAATTCAGGCAGTGAATTCTAGCAACGGGCGCAGAAAGTAAGTGTGTGATTCGCATCCCGGATATATTTGTATTTTAAAAACTATTATATTTATCAGTTTTTTTTAACACACTCGGCTTATTTCAAAGAATTCTAGGTTAAATTTCGTGTTCGAGTTTCGTATTATAAGTTGATTTGTAACATGAACACCACGGGAACACATGTGTTTGCTCTTTAGCGAGGTTAGATATTTACACTTCACTGGCGACTACTGAAATACTCGATCACATTTTTTTATACACATACTAATATCATACATTTTTTAATCACGTACAGGTGCCATATTGATTATGGATAATGTATACTAACAAAAGTCCCCTTACTTTAAATTTCCATGCAATACAAAAGAATTAAATCATTTCAACAAAAATGTATTTACATCTCAACAACTGGCATCCGTACCTGGAGATAATGCGAGCTGTTACACAATAAGCGATTACATGGGAACGAGTTTGATAGTATCTTGCATGCAAAAAAAAAAAACATGCACAGTAAACTGTGACATCACTAGCTCGGCGAGTGTTGTTGGCGAGTTTACTCACTCACACTAGGTTTGCTGTAATACATTGTATTTTTATCACATTGTTTGTAATAGTTTTTATTTGTTAGAGTTTATATGTTAGTGAAATTATGTCACTATCGATAATTTTTGAAGTGAAGCTTCTCTTCTGAGGGGGGTAACAATTTTCGAGCGTTACGAAAATTCCGATCGCATGATGGGACATAGCTAGATATTTCGTGGGGGAACCGGAAGAGGAGGGGAATAGATACGTATATGATAGAGGAACCGATAGAGGAGACGGCAGGAAAAGGTAGAAATGACGCAACATACTTGCGCTTTTGCTCTGTTGCGCTCTTGAGCTCTTGCATTCTTGCGCTCTTGCGCTCTTGCGCTCACTCGCTCAATCGCTCACTCGCTCACTCGCTCTCTAGCTCAATCGCTCACTCGCTCACTCGCTCTCTAGCTCAATCGCTCACTCGCTCTCTCGCTCTCTCGCTCTCTCGTTCTCTCGTTCTCTCGCTCTCTCGTTCTCTCGTTCTCTCGTTCTTCTCTCGTTCTTCTCTCGTTCTTCTCTCGTTCTGCTCTCGTCCTCTCGTACTTCTCTCGTTATCTCGTTCTTCTCTCGTTCTCTCGTTCTTCTCTCGTTCTCTCGTTCTTTCGTTCTTCTCTCGTTCTCTCGTTCTTCTCTCGTTCTTCTCGAGTTCTTCTCTCGTTCTCTCGTTCTTCTCTCGTTCTCTCGTTTATCTCTCGTTCTTCTCTCTTTCTCTCGTTCTTCTCTCGTTCTCTCGTTCTTCTCTCGTTCTCTCGTTCTTCTCTCGTTCTTCTCTCGTTCTCCTCTCGTTATTCTCTCGTTCTCTCGTTCTTCTCTCATTCTCTCGTTCTTCTCTCGTTCTTCTCTCGTTCTTCTCTCGTTCTTCTCTCGTTCTACTCTCGTTCTCTCGTTCTTCTCTCGTTCTCTCGTTTTTCTCTCGTTCTTCTCTCGTTCCATCGTTCTTCTCTCGTTCTCTCGTTATTCTCTCGTTCTCTCGTTCTTCTCTCGTTCTCTCGTTCTTCTCTCGTTCTTCTCTCGTTCTTCTCTCGTTCTTCTCTCGTTCTTCTCTCGTTCTCTCGTTCTTCTCTCGTTCTCTCGTTCTTCTCTCGTTCTTCTCTCGTTCTCTCGTTCTCTCGTTCTTCTCTCGTTCTCTCGTTCTCTCTTTCTTCTCCCGTTCTCCCGTTCTCTCGTTCTCTCGTTCTCTCGTTTTCTCGTTATCTCGTTATTTTCTTTCTCTCTTTCTCGCGCACTTGCGCAAATTCATGTACGCGGTTGTTTGTTGTGGGTGGACGTCACACTATCCCCACTCCGGGGCCGTTAGCGCTGTCGGTGATCTGAAATCAATAATCCCCATTGCAAGAACTATTTAAAAAAATGAATACATTTGTTTATTTAATGAGTGCAGTGCGTTTACGCTTTACGAGAAACAGTGTTATTAACCAATTACTAAATGAAAAATATACCCTTTAGCTACACTCACAAATATATCTTATTGCTTTCCATTTTGTTGAAAACTAATTTCTCAATTTTTAAATTTTATTTTATATTTTTGATAGCTCTATTTTTTTGTGTTTCAAAAACAAATCATGGCTTACCAGAACCACAACAAACAGTACAGTTGCTGGACTTGGCCGTTGTTGGTTAATAATTTTCGTTTTTATTAATAAGGCTTATTTTATCTCTTACGCATAAATCATAACAAATTAATAAAGTTTTTTTTCACTTTAAAAGCTAAACACAGTTTAACATATTTGTATTGGTGCACTATATTTTTATGCTATTGCCCAGTTCCCTCAAAATTCCATCACCGTAACTGTAATATAAGGAAATTAATACTTAAGTCAACTATATAGCCCATACGTGATAGAGAACAACTTATATAGACTAATACGCACTGCTTTATTGACTGTTTATTATTGAGAAATAATGAATACATATTTTGCGACTGTATACGCTTGGGAAACAAGCATTACTTATATTGTGAATATGAATTCATAATGAGCAATACTTGAGAAACCATTTCTTGATGAAGAACTACTTCAAGGTTGGCAAATACGTTATACTTGTTTCAGCGACTGTGAAATGAAAACACCATTTAAGTACGCTTGTTTCAATAGATGCTTATATGACGACAATGAATGTCACCGTAAGACCGTGTCGATTTTTTTTCCTAACCTAAATTAAAACTTAGTGTGTTGGGGAGGGTTCCGGGTTAGGGAGGGAGACTAAGTGCGTCTTAGCTTTGAATATATATACTGTATAGAAGTCGCCAGCCCAGGTTAAAATTTCTAATACGGTTTTGAGGTAGTTGGTTAATTCACCGCCGCAATCACCACCATCTCTAGGGCATCGACTTGTGGTGGTCCCTAGCGGACAAGTGTCGAACTCTTCAAACACCCCTTCCCCCTCCCGTTGAACGACCTTGAGCTGCAGTGAATGATAGGTGGGGTATGCGGGGAATGACAGCGGGCGACAGTGCTGCGCTCTAACGTGTAAATAACAACTAAGACGATACAGGGCGTTACGGCAGCGCACTGCAGCGGTGAAGTTCCCAAGCTGCTCATCATACGCTTCAGAAAAACGTAGAGTAAATCCTATCCACTCGCGACTTCTATACAGTATATATATTCAAAGGTCTCAGGCCGAAGCCCATACGCTCTAATCATGCAGGGTGTTAGCCATGCAGGAAGGGTAGCATGCATCGTGTGCTAGGAGGGGATTGGCCAGCCCTGGCAGCGATTGGCGCCATGACTAACTCCCCTCATTGACTATACTAGACTAAAACTAGATAAGTTGAGCCCAGGTAAAACCTGCATAGACACAGGGAAAACCCTGGGCTCTGTCATGTTTGCATGCATTAAGTGTAGGAGAATACAGGATACAGAGGATGGATCTGGAAGAATAGTTGGACAGAGTAGAAAAGCGTCTACCATGCAGGGGGGGGGGGGGGGGGGGGGGCCTTGCACATTGCTGTCCGCATTGGTTTGGGTGGCACTGGTGGTTTCGGGGGCGACTTTAGTAGTTTCCCGCCGGGCTGCCAGCCAGCCCACTTAAATTATGAAGAAAGAAAATTATTTAGGTAAATTTTGTAGCCGAAGCTACGCGGATACGCACTCCAATGTACTCGGCACAAAGCTGATGGCACCATTGGCTTGCCATGTAGGCCGTTTCCGAATGCGCTGGAAGTGTACACTCACAGAAATGAAATCACGAAGGGCTGTACGAATTGGAAGTGAAGTCAACAGAACAGGTATGAAAGTAATTGAATCTGTGTACTCCTCGCGCACTTTCATGTAAAGAAACGTCGCTATTTCGAAAAGAATTTTGTTGGTTGTCTTTGAGATAGCACATACGTAGATTTAAAGACTAACTTAATATTCACACTTAAGACTTGCTGGAGTTAACTTATTGAACACAAAATTATTTAAACAAGTTTATAAAGAAAATTTAACTAAAACATGAACATATGTACTGATCGTAACTTGGGTTGCCTCAAATTCGTGGCGGTAAAATAATATACCAAATTAATAATTTATTTAAACTTTTTTTTTAAGAAAACTCATTTATTGAAAAAAAAAATATCAACCTGTTCGGCTGGCTAATACCTTTTGTAGAGTCCTGTTGCTCAAGTACATCACAAGGTTCAAATATGTGTGTTACTTTTTATATACATTATTTAATTTTCAGTCTGGTAAATGTCTCAATGGCCGTGCGGTCAAAGGCATATGTTTTCCAACCTAGAGGTCAGAGCTGCGTTGGTTCGAATAAGAGCTTGGTTATAATAAGAGCGCTTCCAATGTATTTTCGATAAAAAATTTAATTCATTATGTCGATAAGGACCATAACAGCTCTGGTAGGTAATGGAATATCGACCTTATGTGATGAGACAGGGCAATACTGGCGCTCTCTAGGAATAAACTGCAAAAACAAAGATGTCGGTATCCAATATGGCGGCTCCAGCAGACTAGAATAAAAACCAAATGGCGGATGTGTCGTCATCCAAGATGGCTGCCTCCAGCAGACGAAAACAAGATGGCGGACATTATGTCAGAATTGAATAAAGTGGTTGTGAAATCAGATCAAAGATGGCGGCCGTAACGGGAAGTGTAACGATGATATCATACACATCCAAGGTGGCTGGCATAACGAAAAGTGCAGCATTAGTGAGCGGGGCGCTCGATTTAAAGATGGTGGATCCAAGATGGCCGCCGCTGTCAAGGTCAGTCATCCAAGATGGCCGCCCTGACGTGACAATCCAAGATGACTGTCGTTACCACCAGCACTACAGCCAGAAGCCACATTTGTATACTATCGGTTCTTCTAAAGTTTTGCACACCATAATGTGTGGCCAGGTAGGCGGGGCCCTTAACAGTTACTGAAAGATTTTTAAAAAAAAGTCAAATTTGCAGTAAGTTTTTCAACATACGATAAACCCTTATTTACTGTGTGTTTTAAGTTATGCCCGTTATTCAAATATTATTTTACGACACGTAGTTACAAAATTGGTAATATTTCACTTCTTCAGTGCATTACCACACAAAATCGGACGTTTTTGCAAGACATAAAGTTCGCAAGTTTTGTAGAATCCTTGTGAGACTGTATCTACTTCAAAATTCAATTTCTAGCAAAAAATTTTAAAAATAAAATTTGGCAAAATTAAAAACAGAATTTCGTTTATGATATATCTATGGAACATTTTCTAATCCAACTATTGAGAATAATAAGGTAGTTTTTGACTTCCTACAATTTACATACAAGTATTAAATGTCGATTCTGTCAGATACATGCCTAAAATTAATTCGAAATAGTTTTTATTTATAAAATTATTTAATTATTAAAAATTTACGCAACTTATTTCAAACTCATGTTTAAGTTTAAATGTTAAAAATTCGAAATCAATGTTAGTGGTGAATCAAAGGTTTAAATACCAATAGTAATGCAGTTTTTATTTTATTTATGACCAGTAAGGCTTTGGCCGAGGCTATGTTCGGTGACTTCTGCAACTGAACAGCAACCAAGCAGTTATAAGGCGTTCTTGTTACTAGAATATTGGAATGGAATGGATTGGATTGATTTGGACTTCTCCGCGCCATCGTGGGCATTAGATACGCCGAAGCTTGATAAGCTAATGTCGTACTGACGGAATGAATGGGTGAGAGGAATGAGAGTACCCCGAGAAAACTCATCGGCTCACGGCAACGTTCGCCACATTTCCCACTTGGGAAAACCCATTCTTCTAATGGGCGTAGTAAACAATTCTACCCCCACTCGGGAGGCGATGTAAAAGCGCGGGCTAGTAGTTGAATACCTGGTTTTGTAAGTTAACATTATGACGAAAAGAGAATATTTTGCAAATAATGACGTGATATATATATAACATTTAGGGCAAAGTTATATTTAAAATAATTTAAATATAAAAATAAAGTGAGATAATTTTAAATATTTAATCAAACATTTTTTGTTTCACATACAATACTTACTTCAAAAATAGAAATTATTCATATTTTATACCTTACAATTGACATTTACTCACATTTAAACAATGACTTGTATAAATTACAAGATGACATTTCATGACCGACTTTAAAAAAAAAAAAATCCTTGTTCTTCAGCACTTACGCATTCGGGTGAGAATACACACTAGCTCATTTCTGCATAAGTTGCAAATGGTACAGCCCACAGAACAAAACTCGAGAATGAAAAGCAGTTGTTATGTTTTCCTGACTTCCGCAGTCTTGAACATTACAGGCGGATGTTGAATTGAAAGTTGTGCTTACTACACTGCTTGCTTTGCATCTTCCTGCAACAGTTCCCGTATAGTAATTTCCGAAATGTTTGGTATTCATTCCACAAAGAGCTTTTTTTTTTTTTTTTTTTTTTTTTTTTTTTTTTTTTTTTTTTTTTAGCACATCAAGCGTGCTTGGTGATCGAAGACATTCGTGGAGAGTTCGGCAGCCAGTTTTGCATACACTGACAGTACAAAGGAAAAAAAAAACCTGAAAGTTTAATGTATAGATGGGAGGAAAGCGATCGAATGGCGTGCTGTTGACTCACGCATGCGGTTCGCTTTGCATGCGATGACTCATTGCGACTGGCGGCGAGGGGGCGCAGGCAGTAACCTGCCGCTGCGCAGTGCGCATGCGCAGTCGCTCGGCTGGGGAGATGCGCAGAGACGGCCCGGGGTGGCGTGACGTCACTCGCGCCGAGCACGAGCCGCCAGGGGGCGCAACTTAACAGACAGAATATGGCCACTAAAAATGGCGCGGTTAAGAAAGAAAACAAACATGATAACTTAAAAAGTAATTTTGCATACATTATTTCAGAATTTATGGACTCGTGTATAAACAAACTAACGTTTTGAGTTTAATTGAAAAACAATTATACTTTAAAATTTTTTTTTGACATAGTTGAATTATCTTGGCAGCAATGAAATAAGCATGGCTGCCATGTGCACATGTGCAGGCGTGTGCTCGTGTGTATTTTTTGCAATTGGTATGGAAGTTATGATTTTCATCACTTATACTTTGCGGCTATGCTGTTTTTACGTTTTGAAACCAATGATAAAGCACTTTAACATAGTGTTTTGGTTGTTCCGTATTGGAAAATAGGTGGTCTGAAACATTATGATGAATATTCCCATCAACGAAAGGCTAAATAAAACCAAGCTAGTCAACATTTACTTTCAAATCCCAAGAAAATAAGATAGTTAGTTGTAGCATTGATTTGCGACACTTTTATCTTCCTTACTTTTTGTTTGCCGCTAAGTTCTCTCACATGGAGTTGGGAACCTCTCGGGAGATGGCGGGATGTGACGTAGGTGGAATAACTTTCTGCCTCGCCGACGCCATGTTTCAACACAGAAAACAGTGCTGCTTGACCGCGCCTAATGACGGTTTATAAATATGAATTAGAACTTCCGTCCTTAAACGCAGTTCTTTGAAATTTACGCAATGCAAATACCGCAATTCGCAGGAAAGTTCGCCGAAATTCAAATTGGGAAGGGGGCAGGGGTAGTACATTTCCCTGTTTTATGCTTTAATTTTTTTTCCTTTCCTGGTGGGAAAGCCATTGGTTTTGGGTGTCTCGCAAACATGGCGTGGACCATTAACATAGGATTCTGCTCATCAACACTTGTATCGAGTATACTATCGAGTTCAGACATGGCTAGACAATCAACTGAACCCCGAAGACTGGTGTTGGAAATTAACAGATAATACTTAGGAACCTATTCAAACTATACTTCCACCTGCTCTGGAAAAACTCCTAAAAACTATTTTTTGCAATTGCAAAAAAGGTTGTAGTGCTAGGGTTGTTGTGTTCACCAGCGTGCACTAATTGCCAAGGCCAGTCTTGCTCGAATGTTCGATTTAATCCAATAGACGAAGATTCATGTGATATCGATAAAGAGACAGCTGATTCATCTTCAGTTGAACCATTTCTGAACATCCAGCAAGCAGAAGAGGAAGAAGAAGAAATCGAAGAAGACATGACAGTTTAAGTTGAATTTGAAGAATATGAATCAGATTAGAATATTAACATAAATCAGAACTACAATTTAAATCAATCACCTATATCGGTATCAAAATCAGTAATCATCATGCAGTATATACAGTATTTTCTCATAAAACTCCGTCATAACAAATCGTGAAGTAGGCCTACCGCGGAAACCACGTATAAAAAAAAACGCGCCAAGTACACTATCTCACAGGTGGCGTGGAAATGTGTGCATATAGTGTACTATCTAACTCTTTCAAATTTTTAGAATGCCGATATCTTACAAATGGTTTTTCTTAGGAAAATATGTATTAGGACTATTTTTGTAGATAATTTTATAATCTACAATTTTTGTCTAGGCTATATTTTTAATAAAACTTGCCGTTTATGAGAAAAATCCAAAAAAAAAAGTTTGACCTTTGAACTTGAATAATTTTTTTTTTAGCACACATGGGATATATGGGGACTTCTTGACTTTATTTCTACTGGTGTACCCCAGGTCTCTACCAAAATTCAGCACTGTTGGAATTTTTGTTATTTGAAAAGTCTATTTTGACCGGACTACACACGCAACGCAACCATCGTTGTGCCACTCAAATTAATACAAAATTGCTTGAAAAAAAAAACCTGTGCATGGAATTTCTCTGTTGGTAATCCACGTATAGTACAATTTTATGGGTGGCGTTAAACTGTACGTTTGATTCCTTAGTTGTAACTATTTAGCATACTGACATAATGCTGACAGCTCCCAAAGGGAGATCTCTTCATAGGCGCTCGAGCGGGGGGCTGCCTCTGGCCTTCACACAGGCGATTGAGACTGCCTGGTTACTGAACTCTACACAGGCACCCGAGACTGCCAAGTTACTGACCCCTCCACAGGCACCAGAGACTGCCAGGTTACTAAACTCTACACAGGCACCCGAGACTGCCTGGTTACTGAACTCTACACAGGCACCCGAGACTGCCTGGTTACTGAACTCTACACAGGCACCCGAGACTTCCTGGTTACTGAACTCTACACAGGCACCCCAGTCTGCCAGGTTACTGAACTCTACACAGGCACCCGAGACTGCCAGGTTACTGACCTCTCCACAGACACCCTAGTCTGCCAGGTTACTGACCCCTCCACAGGCACCCGAGACTGCCAGCTTACTGACCCCTCCACAGGCACCCGAGTCTGCCAGGTTACTGAACTCTACACATGCACCCGAGACTGCAAAGTTACTGACCTCTCCACAGGCACCCGAGACTGCCAGGTTACAGAACTCTACACATGCACCCGAGACTACCAGGTTACTGAACTCTACACAGGCACCCGAGACTGCCTGGTTACTGAACTCTACACAGGCACCCGAGACTGCCTGGTTACTGAACTCTACACAGGCACCCGAAACTGCCAGGTTACTGACCCCTCCACAGGCACCCGAGACTGCCAGGTTACTAAACTCTACACAGGCACCCGAGACTGCCAGATTACTGACCCCTCCTAGGCACCCGAGTCTGCCAGGTTACTGACCCCTCCACAGGCACCCGAGACTACCAGGTTACTGACCCCTCCACAGGCACCCGAGACTACCAGGTTACTGACCTCTCCACAGGCAACCGAGACTACCAGGTTACTAAACCCTCCACAGGCACCCGAGACTTCCAGGTTACTGAACTCTACACAGGCACCCGAGACTTCCAGGTTACTAAACCCTACACATGCACCCGAGACTTCCAGGTTACTGAACCCTCCACAGGCACCCGTGACTGTCAGGTTACTGAACTCTACACAGGCACCCTAGACTGCCAGGTTACTGACCCCTCCACAGGCACCCGAGACTGCCAGGTTACTGAACCCTCCACAGGCACCCGAGACTACCAGGTTACTGAACTCTACACAAGCACCCGAGACTGCCAGTTTACTGACATCTCCACAGGCACCCGAGACTACCAGGTTACTAAACCCTCCACAGGCACCCGAGACTTACAGGTTACTGAACTCACACAGGCACCCGAGACTTCCAGGTTACTAAACCCTACACAGGCACCCGAGACTTCCAGGTTACTGAACTCTACACAGGCACCCGAGACTACCAGGTTACTAAACCCTACACAGGCACCCGAGACTTCCAGGTTATTGAACTCTACACATGCACCCGAGACTTCCAGGTTACTAAACCCTACACATGCACCCGAGACTTCCAGGTTACTGAACTCTACACAGGAACCCGAGACTACCAGGTTACTAAACCCTCCACAGGCACCCGAGACTACCAGGTTACTAAACCGTACACATGCACCCGAGACTTCCAGGTTATTGAACCCTTCACAGGCACCCGTGACTGCCAGGTTACTGAACTCTACACAAGCACCTGTGACTGCCAGGTTACTGAACCCTCCACAGGCACCCGTGACTACCAGATTACTAAACCCTACACATGCACCCGAGACTACCAGGTTACTAAACCCTACACAGGCACCCGAGTCTTCCAGGTTACTGAACTCTACACATGCACCCGAGACTTCCAGGTTACTGACATCTCTACAGGCACCCGAGACTACCAGGTTACTAAACCCTCCACAGGCACCCGAGACTTACAGGTTACTGAACTCACACAGGCACCCGAGACATCCAGGTTACTAAACTCTACACAGGCACCCGAGACTGCCAGGTTACTGAACCCTCCACAGGCACCCGAGACTACCAGGTTACTGAACTCTACACAAGCACCCGAGACTGCCAGTTTACTGACATCTCCACAGGCACCCGAGACTACCAGGTTACTAAACCCTCCACAGGCACCCGAGACTTACAGGTTACTGAACTCACACAGGCACCCGAGACTTCCAGGTTACTAAACCCTACACAGGCACCCGAGACTTCCAGGTTACTGAACTCTACACAGGCACCCGAGACTACCAGGTTACTAAACCCTACACAGGCACCCGAGACTTCCAGGTTATTGAACTCTACACATGAACCCGAGACTTCCAGGTTACTAAACCCTACACATGCACCCGAGACTTCCAGGTTACTGAACTCTACACAGGAACCCGAGACTACCAGGTTACTAAACCCTCCACAGGCACCCGAGACTACCAGGTTACTAAACCGTACACATGCACCCGAGACTTCCAGGTTATTGAACCCTTCACAGGCACCCGTGACTGCCAGGTTACTGAACTCTACACAAGTACCTGTGACTGCCAGGTTACTGAACCCTCCACAGGCACCCGTGACTACCAGATTACTAAACCCTACACATGCACCCGAGACTTCCAGGTTACTGAACTCTACACAGGCACCCGAGACTACCAGGTTACTAAACCCTACACAGGCACCCGAGTCTTCCAGGTTACTGAACTCTACACATGCACCCGAATCTTCCAGGTTACTGAACTCTACACAGGCACCCGAGACTACCAGGTTACTGAACTCTACACATGCACCCGAGACTTCCAGGTTACTGAACTCTACACAGGCACCCGAGACTACCAGGTTACTAAACCCTACACAGGCACCCGAGTCTTCCAGGTTACTGAACTCTACACATGCACCCGAGACTTCCAGGTTACTGAACTCTACACATGCACCCGAGAATTTCTGGTTACTGACCCCTCCACAGGCACCCGTGACTGCCAGGTTACTGAACTCTACACAAGCACCTGTGACTGCCAGGTTACTGAACCCTCCACAGGCACCCGAGACTACCAGGTTACTAAACCCTACACATGCACCCGAGACTTCCAGGTTACTGAACTCTACACAGGCACCCGAGATTACCAGGTTAATAAACCCTACACAGGCACCCGAGTCTTCCAGGTTACTGAACTCTACACATGCACCCGAGACTTCCAGGTTACTGAACTCTACACAGGCACCCGAGACTTCCAGGTTACTAAACCCTACACAGGCACCCGAGTCTTCCAGGTTACAGAACTCTACACATGCACCCGAGACTTCCAGGTTACTGAACTCTACACATGCACCCGAGACTTTCTGGTTACTGACCTCTCCACAGGCACCCGAGACTTCCAGGTTACTGACCCCTCCACAGGCACCCGAGACTGCCATGTTACTGACCCCTCCACAGTCACCCGAGACTGCCAGGTTACTGACCCCTCCACAGGCACCCGAGACTGCCAGGTTACTGACCCCTCCACAGGCACCCGAGACTTCCAGGTTACTGACCCCTCCACAGGCACCCGAGACTGCCATGTTACTGACCCCTCAACAGGCACCCGAGACTGCCAGGTTACTGACCCCTCCACAGGCACCCGAGACTGTAAGGTTACTGAACCCTCCACAGGCACCCGAGACTACCAGGTTACTGAACTCTACAAGACTTCCAGGTTATTGAACCCTTCACAGGCACCCGTGACTGCCAGGTTACTGAACTCTACACAAGCACCTTTGACTGCCAGGTTACTGAACCCTCCACAGGCACCCGAGACTACCAGGTTACTAAACCCTACACATGCACCCGAGACTTCCAGGTTACTGAACTCTACACAGGCACCCGAGACTACCAGGTTACTAAACCCTACACAGGCACCCGAGACTACCAGGTTACTAAACCCTACACAGGCACCCGAGTCTTCCAGGTTACTGAACTCTACACATGCACCCGAGACTTCCAGGTTACTGAACTCTGCACAGGCACCCAAGATACCAGGTTACTAAACCCTACACAGGCACCCGAGTCTTCCAGGTTACTGAACTCTACACATGCACCCGAGACTTCCAGGTTACTGAACTCTACACATGCACCCGAGACTTTCTGGTTACTGACCCCTCCACAGGCACCCGAGACTTCCAGGTTACTGACCCCTCCACAGGCACCCGAGACTGCCATGTTACTGACCCCTCCAGAGGCACCCGAGACTACCAGCTTACTGACCCCTCCACAGGCACCCGAGACTTCTAGGTTACTGAACTCTACACAAGCACCCGAGACTGCCAGTTTACTGACCCCTCCACAGGCACCCGAGACTGTCATGTTACTGACCCCTCCAGAGGCACCCGAGACTACCAGCTTACTGACCCCTCCACAGGCACCCGAGACTGCCATGTTACTGACCCCTCCAGAGGCACCCGAGACTACCAGCTTACTGACCCCTCCACAGGCACCCGAGACTGCCATGTTACTGACCCCTCCAGAGGTACCCGAGACTACCAGCTTACTGACCCCTCCACAGGCACCCGAGACTTCCAGGTTACTAAACCCTACACAGGCACCCGAGACTACCAGGTTACTAAACCCTACACAGGCATTCGAGACTACCAGGTTACTAAACCCTACACAGGCACCCGAGTCTTCCAGGTTACTGAACTCTACACATGCACCCGAGACTTCCAGGTTACTGAACTCTACACATGCACCCGAGACTTTCTGGTTACTGACCCCTCCACAGGCACCCGAGACTTCCAGGTTACTGACCCCTCCACAGGCACCCGAGACTGCCATGTTACTGACCCCTCCAGAGGCACCCGAGACTACCAGCTTACTGACCCCTCCACAGGCACCCGAGACTTCTAGGTTACTGAACTCTACACATGCACCCGAGACTACCAGGTTACTAAACCCTACACAGACACCCGAGACTTCCAGGTTATTGAACTCTACACATGCACCCGAGACTTCCAGGTTACTGAACTCTACACAGGCACCCGAGACTACCAGGTTACTAAACCCTACACAGGCACCCGAGTCTTCCAGGTTACTGAACCCTCCACAGGCACCCGAGACTACCAGGTTACTAAACCCTACACAGGCACCCGAGTCTTCCAGGTTACTGAACTCTACACAGGCACCCGAGACTACCAGGTTACTAAACCCTACACAGGCACCCGAGTTTTCCAGGTTACTGAACCCTCCACAGGCACCCGAGACTACCAGGTTACTAAACCCTACACAGGCACCCGAGTCTTCCAGGTTACTGAACTCTACACAGGCACCCGAGACTACCAGGTTACTAAACCCTACACAGGCACCCGAGTCTTCCAGGTTACTGAACCCTCCACAGGCACCCGAGACTTCCAGGTTACTGAACTCTACACATGCACCCGAGACTACCAGGTTACTAAACCCTACACAGACACCCGAGACTTCCAGGTTACTGAACTCTACACATGCACCCGAGACTTTCTGGTTACTGACCCCTCCACAGGCACCCGAGACTTCCAGGTTACTGACCCCTCCACAGGCACCCGAGACTGCCATGTTACTGACCCCTCCAGAGGCACCCGAGACTACCAGCTTACTGACCCCTCCACAGGCACCCGAGACTGCCATGTTACTGACCCCTCCAGAGGCACCCGAGACTACCAGCTTACTGACCCCTCCACAGGCACCCGAGACTTCCAGGTTACTGACCCCTCCACAGGCACCCGAGACTGCCATGTTACTGACCCCTCCAGAGGCACCCGAGACTACCAGCTTACTGACCCCTCCACAGGCACCCGAGACTTCCAGGTTACTGACCCCTCCACAGGCACCCGAGACTGCCATGTTACTGACCCCTCCAGAGGCACCCGAGACTACCAGCTTACGGACCCCTCCACAGGCACCCGAGACTGCCATGTTACTGACCCCTCCAGAGGCACCCGAGACTACCAGCTTACTGACCCCTCCACAGGCACCCGAGACTTCCAGGTTACTGACCCCTCCACAGGCACCCGAGACTGCCATGTTTCTGACCCCTCCAGAGGCACCCGAGACTACCAGCTTACTGACCCCTCCACAGGCACCCGAGACTTCCAGGTTACTGACCCCTCCACAGGCACCCGAGACTGCCATGTTACTGACCCCTCCAGAGGCACCCGAGACTACCAGCTTACTGACCCCTCCACAGGCACCCGAGACTTCCAGGTTACTGACCCCCCCACAGGCACCCGAGACTGCCATGTTACTGACCCCATCCAGAGGCACCCGAGACTACCAGCTTACTGACCCCTCCACAGGCACCCGAGACTTCCAGGTTACTGACCCCTCCACAGGCACCCGAGACTGCCATGTTACTGACCCCTCCAGAGGCACCCGAGACTACCAGCTTACTGACCCCTCCACAGGCACCCGAGACTTCCAGGTTACTGACCCCTCCACAGGCACCCGAGACTGCCATGTTACTGACCCCTCCAGAGGCACCCGAGACTACCAGCTTACTGACCCCTCCACAGGCACCCGAGACTTCCAGGTTACTGACCCCTCCACAGGCACCCGAGACTGCCATGTTACTGACCCCTCCAGAGGCACCCGAGACTACCAGCTTACTGACCCCTCCACAGGCACCCGAGACTGCCATGTTACTGACCCCTCCAGAGGCACCCGAGACTACCAGCTTACTGACTCCTCCACAGGCACCCGAGACTTCCAGGTTACTGAACCCTCCACAGGCACCCGAGACTACCAGCTTACTGACCCCTCCACAGGCACCCGAGACTGCCATGTTACTGACCCCTCCAGAGGCACCCGAGACTACCAGCTTACTGATCCCTCCACAGGCACCCGAGACTGCCATGTTACTGACCCCTCCAGAGGCACCCGAGACTACCAGCTTACTGACCCCTCCACAGGCACCCGAAACTACCAGCTTACTGACCCCTCCGGAGGCACCCGAGACTACCAGCTTACTGACCCCTCCAGAGGCACCCGAGACTACCAGCTTACTGACCCCTCCACAGGCACCCGAGACTTCCAGGTTACTGACCCCTCCACAGGCACCCGAGACTGCCATGTTACTGACCCCTCCAGAGGCACCCGAGACTACCAGCTTACTGACCCCTCCACAGGCACCCGAGACTGCCATGTTACTGACCCCTCCAGAGGCACCCGAGACTACCAGCTTACTGACCCCTCCACAGGCACCCGAGACTTCCAGGTTACTGACCCCTCCACAGGCACCCGAGACTGCCATGTTACTGACCCCTCCAGAGGCACCCGAGACTACCAGCTTACTGACCCCTCCACAGGCACCCGAGACTTCCAGGTTACTGACCACTCCACAGGCACCCGAGACTGCCATGTTACTGACCCCTCCAGAGGCACCCGAGACTACCAGCTTACTGACCCCTCCACAGGCACCCGAGACTTCTAGGTTACTGAACTCTACACATGCACCCGAGACTACCAGGTTACTAAACCCTACACAGACACCCGAGACTTCCAGGTTATTGAACTCTACACATGCACCCGAGACTTCCAGGTTACTGAACTCTACACATGCACCCGAGACTACCAGGTTACTAAACCCTACACAGACACCCGAGACTTCCAGGTTACTGAACTCTACACATGCACCCGAGACTTTCTGGTTACTGACCCCTCCACAGGCACCCGAGACTTCCAGGTTACTGACCCCTCCACAGGCACCCGAGACTGCCATGTTACTGACCCCTCCAGAGGCACCCGAGACTACCAGCTTACTGACCCCTCCACAGGCACCCGAGACTTCCAGGTTACTGACCCCTCCACAGGCACCCGAGACTGCCATGTTACTGACCCCTCCAGAGGCACCCGAGACTACCAGCTTACTGACCCCTCCACAGGCACCCGAGACTTCCAGGTTACTGACCCCTCGACAGGCACCCGAGACTGCCATGTTACTGACCCCTCCAGAGGCACCCGAGACTACCAGCTTACTGACCCCTCCACAGGCACCCGAGACTTCTAGGTTACTGAACTCTACACATGCACCCGAGACTACCAGGTTACTAAACCCTACACAGACACCCGAGACTTCCAGGTTATTGAACTCTACACATGCACCCGAGACTTCCAGGTTACTGAACTCTACACAGGCACCCGAGACTACCAGGTTACTAAACCCTACACAGGCACCCGAGTCTTCCAGGTTACTGAACCCTCCACAGGCACCCGAGACTACCAGGTTACTAAACCCTACACAGGCACCCGAGTCTTCCAGGTTACTGAACCCTCCACAGGCACCCGAGACTACCAGGTTACTAAACCCTACACAGGCACCCGAGTCTTCCAGGTTACTGAACTCTACACAGGCACCGGAGACTACCAGGTTACTAAACCCTACACAGGCACCCGAGTCTTCCAGGTTACTGAACCCTCCACAGGCACCCGAGACTACCAGGTTACTAAACGCTACACAGGCACCCGAGACTTCCAGGTTACTGAACTCTACTCATGCACCCGAGACTACCAGGTACTGACTTCAGAACGGAAAGGAATACCTTTGTACCGCTGTCTGGTATTAAAATTCTGCAAAAATCTAATGTCTGATTTTAATTGTAAAATATTTTGCGTTGCACAAAACAACTATTACACACCGAGGGGCAATACATAACTCACTTACTGTGTTTTCATAGTATCCTCTCTTGTTAGCAAGTTACACTGGCACATGTCCCACAAATATTTCTTTTTACTCTCTTGATTCCAAAGGTTTTCATTGATTTCGTAAAATCTGAAATGTTCATAGGTGGAAAATAATGTTTTTGGTTTTCTTTTACTATCGGCACACTTACTATTTCGCACGAAAACTTGCAATGTCAAATAATAAATTTGGTAAAATAAGTATAAATTAGTTATTCACTCAGCATTTAAAGATTGTTTGAATATTTGTTAGTGTATTTGTTTCAATTTTTGTTATCAACTACATTTAATCGGGTATAATCATTACTAATAGAACAACAGCTACATAACTTAAGAATATAATTGTGACTGTGTTTTGAAATATAATTTTGCTATAATCATAATATTGTTTCAGAAATGTATCAGTCTAATATAAGAATAGGTTCTAAATATTTTACATAGGTAATTTTTATAGTGAACAATTAGTTTATACACTTTTAAGCATTTTATGCGTCTGTTTTAACTTAACATTATTCTTGTCACCCAATTTGTTTGTAGTTTTCCTGAAACAGGCTAATTCCTTTCCAACATAAATGGGCAATGGCTGTATATCAATGCCGTTTGTTTGTTAGCTTTCCAATTAGGAAAATAAACTTTCCGTCTTTTACATTATTTAGAATTTTTTTTGATTTTTGTATTTTAGCGACATAAAATTGTCAGCCATTTTGCTTGTAGTAACAAAATTAGTCTACTAAACAGTTGTACATTACAGTGGCAACTGTAATTCCAGTCTGAAAAAAATTTACCATTTACCGCAGTATTAAAAATACAATATAAGCAGATCTTTAAACACTTTTTAAAAAAATGTTGGTTCAAAGTAAATTATTCAAATGTAGATCACATGTGGCTTCATAAATCAAAGCCCGAGGAAATTAATTGGATGAAAATAATACAGACATCAACTCTCATAATTTAATGTAAAAATTACCTTTATTGACCTCCATATAATTTTCTACAATATACAATATATTTTTTACATTATATAATTATATATATTATATTCCTTAGGAATAAAGTTTTTTTTATAGATTATATAGGAATGAAATACTGTCAACCAATCAAATACGTTTTGAATCCTATCTGTTCACAAGACATGTTCAGTATACACACCGGCTCTAGTTGTTTTGCTTAATCTGCGAAAATAGAGGTCGTAAAAAGCCCTTGTCAAGTGATCCTCTCGCTTGCAGTTCAAATTAAATAATTATCTCGGAATACTTTAAGTAATAAACACTACTAAAATGAAATAAAAATGGGTGCGTGTACTTTGTACGCGCATTATAAGTTTAATTTTTTTTCAGGCTAATGATTAATATAAATAAAATAATAAAAGGACTTGAGTGTTATTATGAATGCGGTTGGTAGAGTATATACTCAAATTAAAAAATTAATAAATACTCGGTATTAAATATTAACATTAACATGTTTATTATATTAATTATTTAATTTAGCACAATAATCGAGATGAATTTGAATTAATAATGAAAAATCAATAAATATGATGAATGTTTATTCTAATTTGTTACTTCTATTATATTTTTTGTAAAAAGTTAACGTTTATAATTTATAATGCAAATAAACTATACATACGAAAACATAACCTCAAAAAACTACCATGAAAATGGCACAGACACTCACTGCCCGCGACAATGGATGCTTACAAGGAACCTGACTTCGCTAAACATACGGGAACATAACCTCTTTTATATGCACGTGAAAATACACTAGAACACGTTTATGAACACAATTTTCTATCTCTAATATGCGAATTAAATATTTTTTTATTACATGGACAAGCATTCACTATCAATCACTTAAGTGTATGATTTAAATTCATATGTTTAATTTGTATTTGTATGAAGCCTGTATTTTGTGAGTAGCCCTTTTTTCATCCTGTAAATATTTAGTTGCATAGTGCGCGCGCATCGTAAAAAATTCACTCTCATCATTTGTTCACAACGTGCTTAAAGACGTATACTTGAATACAAATAATACATACATTTTACTACAAATGAGATTTTACGAACGTAAGAAATATGGAATGATCCGAAGGGGGAGAGGAAAATAACTTTGCTTCCTCCGTTCAAAAATAGTATTAGCTTCCTACGCGTCTAATTTTGCTTGACGACGGGAAACCAATCAAAATAACGCTGCCAGCAGGAAATTCATGGTTAAACATGCAAGCGTTTTCGTTGCCATGGTTTCGTTTTGACGTCACAAAACTTATTTATGCTTCACTCTTCTCACAACATACCTTTTGTTAGTATTCAATCCATGTTGATGTAGCAAATTCTGTGATTCTTACTCAGCCGGGCTCAGTCTTACTCTGCAGGGCTGCCATTCTATAACTTTGGCTCCGATCTTTGGCCGCAGTTAGATTGCTCTAGAGCTCAAAGTGTGCTAAAAGAATGGCGTTTATATGGCGTCAGCAGAAAGCGTAATTTTGGTGTAGATATGCAAGACCTCGTAAGTAATCAGCCAGTGAAAACTGGCGATAGACAAACAAGGCACGGTTTGGAATTAGGTTGCTTTTTTTTTTTTTTTTACCAATTAACAGTTACGTGGGACTGATTAGTTTGAAATTGCAACGTTTTAGTGTGTAAGCATTAAATGCCATCAGTGTGTACACCTAAAAAAAATTAATTAATAATTTCGTGCTTTTGAATACTTTACTGTCCCTAGTTTAAGGCGCCGGCTTCAACCAAATTCACTCCAGCCGTGGGATAGGCATTTACATGCAAAACAAATTCTCGCGCGATTTCCACCATTTTTGTGATAACGGCGTCAAACAAAAACCATGTTATAGATTTTCAAGACCTTAACAGCGCTATATCTTCAAAAGTTTTATTTATTTTTTATTTCAAGATGGTGATATCATGTGATATGATATTCAAAGTATCATGGTTTTCAGGCTATTCATTTGATCGCTTAAACAGCTGTACTGCCGCCTTGAATGAGTTGAATCCTTTAAAAAAGTCAGCGGCGCTGATATTCTATCTCTAAAAACCAAGTCACAGCAGCAGTCTGGTCATTTGTAATGGAAACATTGAGGCCGCGAGGCCCAGCACGTGGTTTGTGGGAGAGGGGTAGCAGGGGGGAGAGGACAGCGCGCGGGGTGGCGGAGACAGGCTGCAGTGTTGCCAGCTCCTTCCTGGAAGGTCACCCACCCCTCGCGACTGTGAGCCAGGGCGATGTCCATCAAGTTCTGTCCCTGCCCGAACACGCCCGAATATTCAGCTTCGGCCAACCTCGGGATTTGTTTTATTTTTGCGCAGGAAAAATGAATTCAAATATTAAAAGTGGTCGGTTAGGTTAGCTACATTAAAACACTTTAAAACACTATGGACGGTTAGTTAGGTTAGTAAAGCTACATTAAAATAAACAGAGAAATATAAATATATATAAATAAACCCGAGGTTGGCCGAAGGTGAATATTCGGGCGTGTTCGGGCAGGGACAGAGCTTTGTGTACATCTTAGGCTTCCCCTGGCTCAGACTTGTTGCTGCAAACTGCAACTGTACTGCCATCATAGCCATTGCGGGCCTCGAGGTCCGAATGCAAGATCCGGGCATCGAACCACGGGCCCGCGTAGAGTTCCAGGCCGCGGATTGCCGCCCACTACCTCTAGTTGTGAAAATATATATTAGGTTTGATCTACGCTTTGACTTCAACAATTGTCTAAAGCTAAGTCCTCTGGTTTGAAGAGCCATAACATTAAATAACAAATATGCTGTGCAAGTTGTGAACTTTTTTTTTTAAATTCCAACTTATCTTTAACAATTCCTCGTAGATCTGTTTGGCAGCCAATACAGTCGCAGGAACACGGAAAATTGTTTAATTTGATTAGGATATTAGACTTCATTTTCACGGTAAAAAAATACAAATTTATATTTGAATAAAAATTTAACAGATCACTGCTAACATCATACCATACACTGTAAGAAAACTAAAAGAAGTATAGTCTTCACAGTCATTTATTTCCATGTGTACGGAGAGTTACGAACTAATTACTATTTCGTTCATACATTGGCTGCTGGTGGCCTTGCTAGTAATTGTAAATTCATTGGCGTTATAATTTTGTTTTGAAGGGATACTCGGGCAAAAGCGACTCTGGGAAGACTTCTTAGGAGGGGCTTTCGTACAAACGAAGGATGCTGCTGCAAAACAATAAAATCAAATAAGTCAGAGATAGCCTTGGAATATTTACAAATATTTGGTCTCAAATACTGAACTTAAATAGTTGAACACATATTTTGATGAAATAAGAGTATAACAAAGACATTTAAGTATCTAATTAAACATAAATTTACCCCCCCCCCCCAAAAAAAAAGGTATGTACTTATGTACATGCGTTAGATGTTATACTAACTTTTAGATTTAAGACAGTGAACTGTTTTGAAATTTATTGTAACAAAAATTAATTACATAAATACTCAGTATTCGATATAATATAAACATTCGAATACAATTAATTATTTAATTGAGTAAAATAATCGATACAATTTTTATTAATAATATTGAATTTAAATAAATATGCTGAATGTTTATTCTAAAATATTAATTTTAATTATTTATTTAATATTAAGTAATAATTTTAATGCAAATAAATTATATATACGGGAACATAACCTTGCTTATATCAATACACTTTAAAATACACTTGATAGAGTTTATAAACTATTTTATATTATAAATATTCACAATAAATACATGTTTTTATAATTATATGGGCTAGCAGTCAATATAAATTACTATATTTCTGAACGCGACTCACACATAGTTCCGCTAGAATTCGCTACCGGAGCAGCTACGTCGATTATCGAATTATTCGATTTGCAGAGCGAAAGGTTAAACTGTTTTATAAAACATCGCCGATAAAAACGAAAAAAGACTCTAAAAAATACTAAACCCCGGCTTGGATTTGATCATTGACAAGTAATTTTATTAAAATACTGTCCACCTTGTTAAAAATTATTAAAAAGTTAATATTATATAGTTTTCGCACACGTTAGATGACTATAAATTAGTATGTATTAAAGGGTGGTTTTACTATTATAGAATTTTATTTATGATTATCTATGCGAATTCATGGAAATTAATTTCCTAACAAATTTAATCAATTTAATATTGCTATAAATAATAATAATAGATGATATAGGCCTACCCAGTATGAAATAATCAATTTAATGGACTGAACTATGCGTTTAATAATATTATAGCACTACGATAAATAAAATGTAATCATATATTATCTTTAAAATATATATATATATATATAATCCCATATACTGTAATTAAAAAAAAATTAAAAAATTTGCATCGCTAAGTTTTGAATTACGTTCATTAACTTATTAACCGCGCACAATAACTACTGCGCTACGATGCCCGACAGCAGGTGATTGTAGGAGAACATTTATTATAACTGTTGTAATATGTACCAGTATAAATTTGTGTTTTAAAACATGAAATTACTATTTTTAATGTGACTATTTTACTTTACCAAATATATTCCAGGGTAGTTTCTCTATCATGATGTTCCATTTGGCACACCAATACGTTTGGTTACGTCCCCTAATTTTTATGAACGTGACTAAATATGGTTTTATGCCATCTTCATGTGAAAATTTCGTTGCATGGTGCGCGCTCTTCGTAAAAATTAATTCTCACCTTGATGTAAGCTTTTGGACATACGCCATTGCTAAGCACACGAATGTCTGTAGAAGAAAACTACAAAAAACCAAAAGACAAAAAACACAAATTAAGCAAAAAATTGCTGTTGTCAACAGAATATATAACCACATAATATTCCATAACAGGAATATGGTCAACAAACAAAGAAAAACAAAGAAAAATGGACTAAGAGAACGAAAAAACCCCACAGATGATGAATTTTTTTGGGGTTCAATCATTTTTTGTGGGGTTTTTTCGTTCTCTTAGTCCATTTTTCTTTGTTTGTTGACCATATTCCTGATACGGAATATTATGTGGTGTATATATCCTGTTGACAACAGCAATTTTTTTGCTTAATTTGTGTTTTGTGTCTTTTGGTTTTTTGTAGTTTTCTTCTACAGACATACATGTGCTTAGCAATAGCGTATGTCCAAAAGCTTACATCAAGTCATGCACTCCCATTGCACAAATCTTTCAAAGATAATTTCATTCTCACAATTTTTACATAATTTGCCTAAAGAAGTATAACTTCAATAAAAACTATATATATAAATATATAATTTTGGCTCGGGATGATCTATCGCCCTTGGTGCCTCCTCTAGAGCAGCTGTTTTCCCAATATTCGAACTCGCGCACTTACACTCTGAAGTGACATCAAAGAGTGTTTTATTGTGTGATCAAGCGTGAGTGCAAGTTCAAGATCTGGTTTTCAGACAGAGCTTTAGAAATCAATAATACATTTAGGTAGCAATTTTCAAAAATTAATAATTGGTGTTTAATCATTCATAGAATCGAGTGTAAGGGAAGATAGTGCTGGAGACATGAACAGCTAACAACACTAAATTCTACCTACACACCTTTAACCTAGCCAGCAGAGTGGCACAACGCGTCACTGCCTTGCTTGCAATCCAAAGAGGGAAAACAGGCAGTAACTGAAGGAAAATCTAGGTGTAAGATGAAGGTACGCCCTACTAGAATTATTATATTTACTATACTTAATTATTCACTATTCGTTAATATAGTATAAGAGATTAGAATTTTTAATCTTTGTGCGCCTATGGTTTGTATTTTTTTTTAATTAAAAAATCTCTTAATAGGAAACACCACAATTTTTACGAAATCGTCGATAATTCGTGTATTGATTTAGTTTGTGTTTGATCATAAATTCGAATTGACAATATTTTTTATTACTAATTTATAGAACCGATGTCTGATACTGTGAGTAATGAAGTGTTAAAAAAAAAAAGCTGGAATCTTGACCACCCTCCAATCCTAAGCCGTAAACGGGTGACAAGTCAGTATGAATGCTGGATAATTTATTGCAGCCGGTATATTTAATTAACATTTCTACGTTTCTGTATGGGCACGAACGTATTCAAACGCACTTATTCGACACTGCAAGTAACGGGAGAGCTGTACGCTGTGGATAGCCAAGAACGACAGGCGGCGGCGTGGCTGGGAGGCGGACGCGGCCGAAGCACGTTCGGGCGGGTTCGGGTGAAGGTGGAAATGTGGGGCGAACGGCCGACCCTGGGGAGGGGATCAGATCCAGGGTGTAGCTGTAGCTAGAGTGAATAGTGCGTTGCTCGCAGCCGGGCTTAGTTGCAGCTTGGCGTCACTGCGGCCGGGCTGGGGGATCCGCTTTATCTGCCAATACTGTGCTACAGCCTCAGTGCGAAGATAAGCCGGCTGTAGAACATCACCGCCGGCTCGCCGACCCGAAGATAGCTTCCACGTACCAGGTAGTCCAGTTTTGCGCGCACTTTCATTTTTAATACGTTGGCACCATTATACCGCGCTCCGAGTTTCAAACTGTCAGACGTGAATGTTACCATTTCTGACCGCACTGTTTAAATAGTTGTGTGTGAAATAAGTTGTAGATTATCTGATGTGTAATTAAGGCATCCCTTAATTTTTATGTCGTGCCTGCTACTATAGATAATATTATAGATTTTATTTTGATGTTAATAGTTCTCATTGGATTAATAACTTAAGACAGTAAAACCAATTAATTTCGTTAAAATCTTTTCATGGCAACGAAGTCCCTTAAATTCAACCCATTTAAGAAACATACATATATATGTATATATACACACACACAGTCATACAAAAGTAATAAAGGTGTGATTAATCAGTGGGTTACATAGAGGTTTGTTACAGGGAATGCGTTTGTTGGAAATATTGATTAAATGTTTTGTTGTTATCTCTGCGTAAATTGAAGTATCAGCTTACGGTAAATTTATTTCATATTTTTATATTTCGTAAGATTTATATAGTAACAAATCAATTATTTATATACATTTTTTTAGGATGTATTCATTGTGATACGTTAACAGGAATATTGTAACATGTGGTTTTTACAAGAATAATAAATAGGTAAAAATAGGTTGTGGTCGCACATTTCACAGAAACAAAGGGGCTGTTCTTAAGCTCTGGAGGAAAACAGGGGTGACCGCCATTTTATTTACTACTGTGTACGAGACATCCGCCTGATAAAGGCAGCGAATAAAACACGTGTTCATGTTAGTATCGTTTTCTTCACACCTCTACGGCAGGGAAATATTTAGCTCGTGGTCATTGCTGAACGTTCGTGTTGTGCTAAATGAAGGCTTTCCAGGTCATCTGAACACTTTAAAATATTTTTTATATCCTTTCAATCAGATGCATAACTTTTAAATTTTTTTTCCATATGTTGTTAATTTGCTGTGTAGGCGGGCAAGAATTTTTGAAAGCTGATAATAGTATGTTTGATAAGCTGGAATTTTATTTTAATTAACTAGAGTAAAAATCGTTTTGTTTTTACAAGTTTGTAAATAAGAGATGATAATTGCTTTTTATCAATGAGATGAACTGAATATGAAAAGGCAGAGAAGTTGAGTGTTTTTACGGTGGTTCGCAGTACGTAGAGCGCGACTGGTTGCGATGTTACGCAATGTCAGTTAAAAAAAAAAAGTGCTTGGCATGCGCGAACCAGAATGTGCAGCGGTAAGCTAGCTCGTATCTGCAGCAGCTGTAGTCTCCCCCACAGCTGCTACCCCCTCCCTCCGCCCGACATGTGCTCCCACTTTGAAATGAATCTGCTCTGCGTCCCCTTGTCCGGCTAACGAGGCTTGCGGCGTTGCCACACCTCGTGCGTTCTGCGAGACGGATCGCGTAAACTGCGACCGGTCTTACGGAACGCACGCGGTCACGGACGGGAAGCCTATTCACAGACGAGAGAGCCGAACACCCAATCGTGCATCTTCGGAGTTTTTTTTTTGTTCATTGTAACTCATGATAACTAATGGTCAATTAGGTTAGGTTAGCTACGTTATAAATACTTTAAAACATTGTGGACCTTTGATTTGGTTAGAATAGCTACATTAAAGATACTGTGAAATCATGTAAACGGTTTCCTAGCCCTGGATAGCTACATATTAAAAAGTTATTTGCTAAGCAACCATAAAATGATTTTACAGTATTTTTAATGTAGCTATACTTACCTAATATAACCAACCATCCACAATGTTTTAAAGTATTTATAATGTAGCTTACCTATCCTAATCGAACGCAAAATTTAATGCCACACCGGTTTATACAATGAGATAGAACGAAAAAAAAAAAAAAAGCGAGCATGAACTTCGGGGAACTTCGGGTGTGGCTCTCTCGTCTGTGAAATGAAGGCTTCCCGTCACGGACCCTACGGTTTAGCTCGGCGATGCCCAACACTTTTGTTTACGTTACTCCGTGCGACAAGTAGCAGAGTATTTGGCCGCGATGTTAGCTATGTTTACACATACATTAAAATTAGTTTCAAGTACAAGAATATCTAATGTTCTATCATTGCTTTATAATTCATTTTTATTATATACGTAAATACAAAAACTGCTTTACGTTTTTGTACCTATTTTTTTTCAAATTAGTTTAAATGATCGTGAAATCCAATATCGTTAATTACCATTGGTATGACATTGAAACGTAAATATCTTGTTGGTCCGTAATCAGTTTACATTTTTTACCTTTCCGTGTCATTTTAGAACGGGCCTTGAGGCATGCGTGAGAATCCCAAGTATGTTACTGTTCGTAATTTAACGTATGTGGATTATCGTTTTACATTAACCAGAATTTTAATACAAACCGTAAATATAACTTTTCTTAATTGATAATTGCATTTTTTTTATCCATTTTTGTAAGCTCTTTATATACAACATAGGCGTCTACGTGCATATTAAAAGAAAAAATAATATGCACTTAAAATTAAATAATAAACACTTTCACATGCGTATTATTCTTAAATACTTCAAAATAAAATTACCGTAATATGTATTCTCATTATTGCTTATAATATTAATTACTGTTGGGGAGAAGGTTAAATAATAGTAATCAGGTAAGCACGGGAGAAATTTTTTTTACTTCTCAAATACAAATAGACAAGTAATTTTCATTTCAAAGCTCGTTATCTTCATACTTAACTCTGAAACAATAAATGAATTAATTTTCCTAATAAGATCATTTATTTTATGTGTTTTTCAGCTTTCAAGCTAGGTATATTTTATAAATATAATTTATTTTATGATTGTCAGTTTTCAAGCTAGGTATATTTTATAAATATAGTTAATTTTATAAGTGTTTGTCAGCTTTCAAGCTAGGTATATTTTATGTTTGTCAGTTTTCAAGCTAGGCATAATGTGCGAGGCTTAAATCAAAGTGAACTGTCTCTCAATAGGAGTACTAATTGCGGTGAGTAGGACTGGAGTGCGAAGGCGAGTGGTTTCAGTGCCGCCATGAGCATACGTGGGCATAGGTGGCTGACTGATGTCGTCGAACAACTTGGCAGGATACTAACCTTGAGACCTGCGTTGGTGTTCATTAGAATGCAGTAGTTTATGTGTTTTTTTTTCTGTGGGTTTCAGTATAATTTGAGAAACTAATTGAGACAAAACTATATTCTGACATTCAGTAATAATTTGACAGTTCTCAAAAGGACCGGCGGTACTCATTTCCCAAATGTCACTTTGCAAAGCAACACATGTTTGTTTACCAACACCGTGCAAGTGGTAGAATGGTGCATGCACCGTTGGTATTACTTTTGAGAACCGTCCAATTTGCTAACGTTACATGACTATACTGGCAGTAAGTTATTGCTTAGGGCGAATTCGTATCCATCGTATGTTTTTTTTTACGATTTAGGGTAGGTGTACTTAAAGATTATTATTTTTGGCAAAGCTTATTTAGGACTAGCAGTTTTTACTTGCAGATTATTGCTTTTCGAAGGATACTGTGGAGTGTTGAACTAGGTTAGAAAGTTAAGGGGACCAGAATTTTAATATCAAAACTAGTAAACTGTGATCATGTCGCATGATATTTAAAGCAAGGTTGGATCTAAAGAGCGTCCATTGAAGGGTGAGAGATATGTTAATTAATTTTTTTTATCATTTCTTACTGAACTTTTTGTGTGTGATTTGTGTGAAAAAAAAAAGGCTCTCTTGTACCCTTGACACGTAAAGAATATTTACAGCATTTAATAAATTAAATACCACTAATTTCCGACCAGATGTCGTTTTGCACGTTTAAAAACCAGGAGAAAACGAGCGATAAGTGCAACACATGCATGTGCTTTACGTTCCACATGGCCTCTAAGGCCTCTAAAATCTAAACGCAAAGTTTAAAACTGGTGTGAATTTTTTTCTTCCACTGTGCTGCGTGTAGCTGCGATCCTGTAGTTATATTGTTAGGATGCATTTCATTCATGTAATTTTTTTGTGTTCAAAATATTACGGAACTATATCCTAAGTACCTAGCATAACATTGTGATGTTATTTATGATCTTAATTATCATGCATAAAAAAAAATTGGTGCGTGTACTTAGGTACGCGCGTGAGAAGTTATACTTCTTTGGCATCATTAAAAAATAGTTTTTAATTGCATGCAAATAATTCTCCATGGTAGCGTTATTCTCTATGGTAGCGTTAAACGTTTAACGCAACCTTGTTGGAAGTCACATTAGAAGTATAACTTCAAAAACTATAGGGATAGTAACCATTTTAAATCTCGAATACAGTTTACGAAAATTAAATAAACTGACCCACACCCGGTTCCGTTTAGTCATTCATCAATACTGTTCGAAGTCAGGCTACGTTGAATTTGTCATTTTTGTAATTTCGAAGAATTCAATATGAATACATTTCGTAATTAACTTTTTCCACTCGCACAACACTCCAATGAGGTAGTATTAGATTTTATTTTAATAGTTCTTCTGAACTGCATTCTCGTGCTATGTTATTAATTACACCAACTTTACACCCAACATGGAAAATTCGTAATTTTTTCGTTACAAAAAACAATTTTTTTTAATACGTTGTTTATGAAATTAATTTGAGGTCACGTAAATGTCTACAAAATCGGTCCATTTGAATACTGCCTCAGAGGGTCTGGTTTATAAATTTCGCTTCTTCAAGACACTAACCTTATCTTCTAGCTGTTGTTAATAACACTTTCCATAACTTGGTGCTCCCTAAGAATTTTGCTAACGAATTAAAAGTTATAGTAAAAGGAGTTGGCACCATAGAATTTTGGTCTTATTGACACACTACATTTTTAATTCGGTTATATAAGGGAGTAACAAATTATTTTCATTACTCTGTACACATTTTGTTTCACGCATTGATTTTTGATTAATTTTAGCCAATGAAAACCAATATTGTTTGACAACACTTCAAGTAAACTAATAATAAAATTTAAAATGCAAGTTACTACGTTATGAGTAAAAAAAATTTTTTCTTTCGTAAAATAAAAGGTTCCTCTAAGTAAGTAAATCATTATCCATTAGAGTTGGCAATTTGCTTGCTAGTAAGTTTCTTGTACACAGAGAGAAATATGAACTCCCGTGAGTTAAACACGATGTGCAAATTATCGCATTTAAATTTATTTTAATACTCAACATTTAAAACATCAACACAATAACATTAAATATATCACCGTGGAATTTCATATGTAACCTTGTTGCGCATATATATATAAATTTACGGGGTGGCAGGGTACACCAAAACATGCAATTTTTGTCGAGGAAACATGCTCTAAAAAGGCAACCCTGCAAAGATAATAAAAATGTCGTATGAAAGAGACTCCACTCCACTGTCAGAGTACGCGCGAAGGCGCAGTGACGTTAAACGCTCCGTGGGAAGCAGGCGCGGGTGACGTAGAAGGTCAGAGTTAGTCAAACGCACGGGAAGCCTTCTTTTCACAGACGAGAGAGCCACACCCGAAGTTCCCCAATGTTCATGCTCGCTTTTATTTTTTCCGTACCACAACAGGTGTATTTATTTGGGATGTAGCTTACTCATACGTCATACGCCGTTCAATCTGATTGTATAATAGAGTGTGGCATTAAATTTTGCGGTCGATTAGGATAGGTTATCTACATTATAAATACTTTGAAACGTTGTGGATGGTTGGTTATATTAGGTAAGTATAGCTACATTAAAAATACTGTAAAATCATTTTATGGTTGCTTAGCAAATAACTTTTTAATATGTAGCTATCCAGGGCTAGGAAACCGTTTACATGATTTCACAGTATCTTCAATGTAGCTATCCTAACCAAATCAACCGTCCACAATGTTTTAAAGTATTTATAATGTAGCTAACCTAACCTAATTGACCATTAGTTATCATGAGTTGTCCAAAATAAACATCCACGGACACACGGCAAACGAAAAATATGGCGGCGTACAAGTAAATACCGTTGCCTTGTTTATGCTCTTTCCTTTTATCAACACCGCCATATTTATTTACAAAGAACAAAAAAAAAAAAAGCCGGAAGATGCACGATCGGTCGTTTGGCTCTCTCGTCTGTGAAAAGAAGGCTTCCCCTGGTGCACAGCACACAGGATGGTTGGTTGTGGTATGTCGGGTAATAGTATGTCGGTGAATAACGTCCCGCGACAACAGATTTGGCAAACAGCAGCATGCACGGGAAGATTGTTACATTCGCAGAGATGGCCGGTTTGTCTGTCGTGTACGGGGAGTCGAGGCATTACAACAAAACAGTGCGCATGTACTAGAGGGCGCTTTCCCAACAGACGAGAACACAATAGGTAGAACTTTATACTTCTTTACCAGCAACTGCCTGAAACTGATAGTTACATACCAATAAGTGTTATGTTGGTCTAAGGTTCTTCTTGGCTACAGAATAAATTAACCTGTTTTTCTTTTTCTGAAGGTTGTAAAGGCTGTATTCGTTATTTTTCTCATATATTTTTTTTTCGTGTAAACATCTTAGCTCTCGGTATACGCCATTTCGTGAAAATGGAACGGAATTCGAACGAAATGTGATACAGATGGCGACCCACGTGTACACACACAAACCCGTTTGTCATTTTCCTAAACATAAGGGTATATACCAAACGAAGTGGTGTGCCAAATGAAACTTTATGATGGTGAAACTACCCTAGAATATATTTGGTAAACTAAAATAGTCATAGTAAAAAGTAATCTCAAGTTTTAAATACGTATGAATGATGGCATTACAATTTAAACACAGTGTCTCATTTCAAAACACCAATAGTCTAGATAGCGCAGTGGTTGATAAGCTCAAGGGGAAATCTGTGAACGTGTTTCAAACCTCGACACTTGGAAAACTTATTTAATAACGGATTGGCTTAAAATAATTGTGCTTCAAGCAAACTTAAATGAATACATTTTATCTTATTTCTATAATATAATTAAGTACATGGCTCAGTTCATTGAATTATTACGTACTAGGAAATCCCGGTCACGAAAGTACCCAATAATCCCCGGTCACGAAAGTACCCAATAATCCCCGGTCACGAAAGTACCCAATAATCCCCGGTCACGAAAGTACCCGGTAAACCCCCCGGTCACGAAAGTACCCGGTAAACCCCCCGGTCACGAAAGTACCCGGTAAACCCCCCGGTCACGAAAGTACCCGGTAAACCCCCCGGTCACGAAAGTACCCGGTAAACCCCCCGGTCACGAAAGTACCCGGTAAACCCCCCGGTCACGAAAGTACCCGGTAAACCCCCCGGTCACGAAAGTACCCGGTAAACCCCCCCGGTCACGAAAGTACCCGGTAAACCCCCCGGTCACGAAAGTACCCGGTAAACCCCCCGGTCACGAAAGTACCCGGTAAACCCCCGGTCACGAAAGTACCCGGTAAACCCCCCCGGTCACGAAAGTACCCGGTAAACCCCCCCGGTCACGAAAGTACCCGGTAAACCCCCCCGGTCACGAAAGTACCCGGTAAACCCCCCCGGTCACGAAAGTACCCGGTAAACCCCCCGGTCACGAAAGTACCCGGTAAACCCCCCGGTCACGAAAGTACCCGGTAAACCCCCCGGTCACGAAAGTACCCGGTAAACCCCCTGGTCACGAAAGTACCCGGTAAACCCCCTGGTCACGAAAGTACCCGGTAAACCCCCTGGTCACGAAAGTACCCGGTAAACCCCCCGGTCACGAAAGTACCCGGTAAACCCCCCGGTCACGAACGTACCCGGTAAACCCCCCGGTCACGAAAGTACCCGGTAAACCCCCCGGTCACGAAAGTACCCGGTAAACCCCCCGGTCACGAAAGTACCCGGTAAACCCTGGTATTTGGAATTTAAAATCGATTCCCGGTTCTTTCAGTACTTTCGGGACTCTACTTCGACTGCATAATTTTTTTTTATTGCGCACTAAGGTTATTTTCATGTGGTACTGTCCGCTGGCGATGTGGTAAGGGGAGAGTCAGCGGCGTTCAGTCGAGTCTTGTGTTCTGCTGCGTGTGCTAGTTCCTGTGGTTGTTGCGTCAATGTCCTTTTAGTAACGATATTTATTCTGTTAAGTTTGTTATTTTAAATTAACTTTGTGATTTTGCATGCGTTGAAAAAATTATCTGTTGGATTTTTTTATTTTTCCTTCCAAAGTTAAATATTAAGAGTAATACTGATCATAAAGTGATTTGTTCACGTTAATAGATACCTTTTGCAATATTTTTTTTTAACACAAATGTTTATCTTTTAACTTTTGGTCACTTAACTTGTTTAATCGTTCAAACCTATTACTAGTTCAATCGCCGACCGCTGCACCATTAATAAAAAAAAAATACCTAGTACCAAAAGTACCGGGAATTCTCGGTTCTGTTGAAGACTAGTACCGAAATTTCCGTGGTACAAGATGCTTGCCGTTTTAATTTAGTACGTCGAAAGATACTGAAGATGTTGTGATGTAAAAATAATTATGATCGTAAGTTGAATACAAAATAAAATATAGCAAAAATGTTGTGAGCTACCAAATATGTATAATAATTAATATTTTTTAAATGCTAGTAACATGGGAAACAAGAGGCCTATGATTCAGAGCAGCTATGGCTCCATGGTATGTAAACAGTCTGTTAGTACAGGCGGACAACAGAGTGATTTCAGTGCAAATAAGATGATTCGGATGTTTACTTGGACGGGGAAATTTGGCGACCCCAGCACGCAGTAGAAAAACAAAACGTTCTGGAAGCTTTTGTGTAACCACGGAAGGTTCTGTGTCAGACTCTGTAAACGAAAGTTTCCAGAAGGAACAACTGGCCTGAGACGTAGCAGAAACAGATATATAGTGACTCGCAAGCTGCAGACAGGCTTCTTTGGTTCAGGGACGTCAGTTAGTATGTAGAGTCTACGAGAGACGCAGGGGACTACCCTGTATCAGTAATCTGTACTACGAGTTGTAAGACTGATAAGTCAAGAATTGTAATCATACTGTATAGTAACTTGAATTCGAATGTAGCCAGCTGTATGCCTCAATCGTATTAAGTGAATAAACAGCAAGAATATTTTATGAGCAGTAGTTAGGTAATTGCCTTTCACTCTCCTACCTACCCACTCAGCCGAAGAGGTATCCATTCCGCTCGGGGATACGACAACAAGACTTAACATAGTTAGTTTTTGTTTGGCTTGGATCTTTCGAAGTACTAAATTAAAACGGTAAACTTAATGTACCACAGGATTAATGTAAACAGAATCTTGCCTTCAAGATGAGGGGATAAGCTTGGATACTTGATACAAAACTTTTACCAAATATTAATAAAATAGTAGGTGCAAAAAGTTTTCGTTCTGCACTTTGGATGCATTTTTACACAACAAAACTTTTTAATGTATTACGGGATACTACAATGAACCTAGTCTTGCAAATGTACCATTTATATAGTTTTTGCTGTAAGACCGGGACATAAAACCCATATGATGACTTTTCGCAAGTCAGAAGAACTAGACTTGTTCCAGATATATGTTCGTAGGTTTTACAGATAGTCTATACTTCATGTTGTATTTTTTTTCCCATCGTCTTAGCTTATTTATTGCAATTATAATTTTAACTTAAACGTAACCTTTTTTTTGCCATGTTATTCTTGTGGGTATATAAAGAACACATTATATAATTTACAAGAATTTATTTTTATATATTTATTGATGAAATATCGCAACGTTGCTTTGGATACACATTAGTACCTTAGTGCTTAATTTACGCAAGTATTTTTTCTTCTCAAAAATAAAAAAAAATTGCACCTAAATATCAGAGAGTGTGGATATTCGCTGAAAAAAAGTGACCAAAACGGCCAGGTAATAGCTGCTTCTAGAACCGCCAGATGCCGGAAAGTTCGGTGCGAGAGAGAGAGTTGAGAAGAGCGAGACAGTGCTTCATACATTTCCGAGAGTGGAGAAAGCGAGTGAGAGGAGGGTTGGGTGTTTGTGCGGCTTCGAGGTAAAACTCAAATAATGTCAGACCACCCTTTTCCTTCAGCGGTGGGTCTGCAATCCTTGCCGGACTTCTCATTATGGCAAGTGGTACATGATCTCTAAAGCAAAGCGTCAACTTCTACTAATTCCTGTCGGGTACTGGAATGGAGTAAATCCGCTCATGACTTTCTGTAATGGATTAGATTTTGGTTTGAAATTATAATCTCTTGGTCAGTATCCAGCTCTTACTTTATTGGTAGTGAAATTAGATTTAATTTTATTATGGTACAAATTCTGAAAGTAGCCTGCATATTTAATAATAGTGGCGTTCTATTTAGAGCATTCTTGTTTTATTTTTGGCGATTAAGGCAAGGCAAATCTGTATGAAAAACGTTTTAAATATTTACCAAATATCTTATGTTAAAAGACACAATATTATTCATTCCTTTTTGGTATTGGGACAACGGTTTTCAGATAAAAATTATAAAAATGTAAAAATATTTTCTTTAATATTAGTGGCTGTAATTAAACAATTACCGTTTTCTATAAATAAGTGATTTTTGTGACTTCCCTCGCAAAGATTTATAGTCAAAACGTAAATCAGTAATGAAAAATGGCTATTTAATTGTATCATTGGCAAATGTAGACAATATTATTAAGATGAATAAACTTACGCACAATAGAACCAACTGAAAATAAAAATACTATCAAATGTGACAAGTTTTTAAACTGTGTTCTTTGTATTCACGATTATCTGCTTTATTATTTATATAAGTTATTTAAGTATGCTTGTAAACGATAGTGTTTACGGACATTCGTGTGTAGTGATCAACAAAATAATCAAGTGAAATGCATTTTAATTGGTAAAGTAAAAAATAAAAAGTTATTTAAGTACTGGATATTTGTGATAAATATAGCTTGTGACACTGAAATGGAATGTCCTGAGATTCCACTGTTACAGTTTTGGAATAGTCTCATCAGGCTTTACAGGCAATGCTTATAATAATTATTTACTCTTAATGTTTACTGATTTTTTGTGCAGATTGTGATTGTATAGATTTTTAAAGTTGATAGATTTAAAAATACAACATTTCGCGTTTTGTTGGTTTGCTCATATATATATATATATATATATATATATATATATATATAATATTCAATAGTAAATTTAATAATAATTTTGTATTGAAGGTTATATGATATCTGCAAGTTTGGCGTACGGCCGAGAATTAAAAAAAAGGTGCTTTATTTAGTCTGAATAGTTGCGGCAGTATGCCAATTCATATTTCGCATGTAATTTATGGAGTTCCCGATTTGGGAAGAACGATGATCTTACGAGGTCTGATCTTGTTCGTGACCGTCATATATATAGCACAGATCTTAGTGAAGTTTAGGCGTAAAACTTTTCAGCTGATCGGATTGGTCCGTCCGCAAGGAGCACCCCAGAATATGGGATCGACGGTACCTGATCACAATTGAGGGGCAAGGGCTGTGGAGTTTGTCAGCAAAAGGTTTAAATAATTAATTTTGCGACTGCCACAGTGCGTTATACAGACGCCAGCCATTCTTAGTTACTGTTTTCTAACATATAATAATCGTATTAAATATGAAAAAATAACGCTTAAAAATTCCTACTGCAAGAATTTTATATAATGACAAGATGCATATAACTAATTTTCAAATACTTAACAAATTTTCAAGGATTTTTTAAAGTTGTAAATTCGTGGGATTTTCATGTTAGCCCATGTTACTCTTTACTTATATTGCCAGAGATTATTTCCTCGTGCTAATGTAAGGCATTTATTTGCTGAGCCTTAATTTAGTTTGACATTTTATTGAAACTGTAACGAAATTTTTCTTTTTTTCACATTTTAAAATTATGTGAATACTCACTGAATTCAATGATGTGCTAAAAAAAACAATCCATTGTAAGATATAAATTAGTTTGATTTTGTTTACAATATTCTTACTTTTTTAATTTTTTTGATTTATTATTTAATTTGAAATTTTACTTTTGTAATTGCACTTCCTTCTTTTGCTTAAAAGTATGTGTATTAATCTTTAATCAGACTTACCATTTGGGTGATCACATAGAACTGAAGTGAAACCTTTTTGCTTACTTCCATTGCATGTCTGTGAAGTAAAATGTCTTAAGTTCTCCCTGTTGGCATTTGTGTCATTTAAGGGTTTTGTGCTGACAAAAAGCATACGTACAATATTCTTAAATGTGGTAAAGAAGCTAAAATCGACACAATAGATATCGTCTTTACGGAATTTCCTTGTAGTATATGGGTTCATACTGCGAACTGGTTGGATTATTCACTAAATATTAAAGGTATTACATATTTGTAATAGTTGAATGCCTATTCCAGGAAAACAAAAGAATATGAATAAAATAAAGAAAAGTACATTAACATATTTCCATGCCATTTAAAAGTATCTTACGTAGTGTAATAATAAAAATAGCAAAAAATAGTTCAATTAATCATCGAGGTTCAATGATGTAATTTATGTCGGGCATTCGCATCATATGTGAGCTATAACATCCATTGCTGGAGTTACTAAAATTACACCACCTCAATGGTTTAAAGTTAATGAATGATTTAGATTATAAAAGTGTATTTTAGGATAATAGAAATTAACAGTTTATTTTTCGCAGAAAAGTACACGTAATATATGCTGCAAATATGACCCAAACTGACATGTACTGGTTTTAGAAGAGACTTTATTAACACGAACTGTATTATCCCGAGCTAGAGCTATAGAGTCGAGGAACAGTGTTGAAATGTTTTACTCGCAGGGAAATGGAAACCCTAACATCAAAACAGCATTCAAAAATAAATTCGGTTCGTGTAGGGTAGGCTTAAGCACTAGTTAAGTTAAACTGCAAGAACGTAATTCTATAAGCGAAACTAAACCGGTTGCATTTCATAGTGAGAGGAAAAACAGCACAACTACTTCCTACAACGGTTTGTGCCAGGTTCCTAACTCTGGCGACAGCACCCTCTAGCAGGTGATTCCATTTACCTTCAATTTTAAAATATGTGTATTCTTTATATACCTTATTAAATTCTCGGCCTAGTAAATGTCTCTATGGCCGTGCGGTTAAAGGCGCATGTTTTCCAACCCAGAGGTCCGAGCGGTCATGGTTCGAATCACCACCTCGCTTCCAATGTATTTTGTATAAAAATATATAATATGTCTTATAAGGGCTTTAACATCATTGGTAGATAATGGAACATCGACCTTGCATGCATGAGCCAGAGCGATCCTGGCGCACTTAAGGAACAAACAGAAGAAACAAAGATGTCTGTATCGAAGATGGTGGTTTCCAGCAGAACAAAAAACAAGATGGCAAACATGTCATAATCGAAAAAAAAAATAGTGTCTAATGTCAGACCCAAGATGGCGGATGTGTCAGAATTCAAAATGGCGGAAGGTTCTGCCATATAACGAAAACTGAAACATTCGGGGGGAGTTGGGCACTCGATGCCAAGATGACGGAATTCAATATGGCGTGAACCAAGATTGCGACTAAGTCAAATGTTCAAAGTCAAAGATAAAGGCCAAAATTCTAAATGACTACCGTAACGAAAAGTGCAACAATGACAATTTAAGATGGTGGCTTTTTTCCATTTTGTTTTTATTCATGAAGTATGTATATATATATATATATATATTTGTGTGTGTGTGTGTGTGTGGGGGGGGGGGGGAGGGGGGGTAGTAGTAGACCGATGACGTGTGGATCACAGGTTTTTGTACAGAATGTTCGAAAGTACCCAACATTATGTCTAGAGCAAGGGAAACAAGTTTAAATATGAATGAAGGTAATAAATTCGCTTATTCACTGATAAGCGAATACAAATATGCGAATGCGAATACGCAAATTCGAATATTTGTACATATTTGAAAATACTAATACGCTAATGCGAATACGAATAGGTACTTTATTCAAGTATTCTCTAATATGTGAAAACGACTATTCACACGAAAATACGAATACAACTGTATACATATTTACACCTGCATATATGAATATATTCGTATTCACGCCTGTAAATATAAATTTATTTATAGGTATCTATTTAAGATGCATTTGGAGAATACATTCGTATTCGTACTTACGACCATTACTGTTGGCCAGTTTCGTCGCTAGCTTTCGTAACAATACTAATGAAAAACTTGAAATATTTTACAGTTCTGGCATTCTTTTCAAACCGATTTTATTATGATTTTAAATAATTTTTTCTTTATTTATAAGTTTAAGTTTTTGTTTCAAAGAAATAAAATCCAGCATATTGCTCCGTATGAAAATCATCTACGTAGATAAACTTGGCAAAAAATATTTCTGCATAACGTCAAGAAAATTTGAACGAGGCTGAAGTTCGTGTTTTTTTCTGTTGACGATCTTCAAACACCACAGTGTTTAAGAGAAGGCTGGTTTAGAAAAAAAAACCACAGAGTGGAGATTTATGAAAGAATTTGGCGAGAATTTCAGCATGGCTGTTAGGGAGAAGAAAAATGTTTGAGCTCTTTGAAAGGCTCTTAACTGACTTGTCCAAGTTAGACTTCAGACATTGACTGAAGGCCTACGCGAAATTTTCATTAACAAGCCAACGCGCACATGGTTATTTATTGTGCATTGTGTATAGAGTTGACGCAAATAAGTAGACAAGACAATTTTTGACTTGACAACGTCTAATAAATCTATGAACGCCAGGCACGAAAAAAGTGTCCCGTAACGCACATTGTCCCGTTACGCTCATTTTACGCTTGCGCCGCATCTATCTCTTTTCCACTCGATTGGAACAACCATCGATTTGACGTTTTCGAGGCACGTTAAACTTGAAACACTCCAGTAGTATAGGTTAGCCGGAACTGGCACAGGGTCCAGGGTGTGGTGTCTGTGGTGTTTTCCGCCATATTGGATTGTAATGTCACGGCGGCCATCTTGGATGTTTGTGACCTTGACCTTTGACCTTGACCTTGAATTTGATCCTCAAAACGGGTCAAAATTTGCCAAAATTGGGCAAAAATTTCCCAAAATTCCTCAAAATTTCCATTTCTGTGAAAAAAAATTCCACCAAAAAATCTGAAAAAATTCCACAAATTAAAAATTTCTCTTTTGGAGGGAAAAATTCCCGTTTAGAGGGAAAATTTCTCGTTTTTAGTCCTTAAAAATCCCGGCGGCTAGAAATGTCCATATGTAGGCTTAAGCATCCATGTCGACAGCCTCCGATAAGCCTCACGTCATCATGGAATATGTCATCTTGGATAATGACGTCACCGTTGCAATTTCCGTTACGGTCGCCATCTTAAACTTTTTATTTATTATCCGATTTTAATGAAAATTTTTTTAAAATTTATAAAAAAAATTCACTTAATAAAAATTTAATGAAAAATATTTAAAAAACATACATTTACGACACGGAGCTCGGAGTCCTCGGTTCGAACCCGACGAGTGCAAAAAAATAAAAATGACGACCGATCCTTCACCTGTGGTGGGTGCTGGCATACTGACTCCCACCACTTATTTCAAAGCATATATATTGTCACCTAGTATGACATCATGTCCGCCATCTTGTCTTCGATGCTGGAAGCCATCATCATTGTATCGTTGGCTAGAGTGCGCTGATGACATGTTAGTTTAATTCTTATCCACTAGAGTGCAATAATCAATTATTGCTGTGACACTCGCCATCTTGAAATTCGGCCGCCATCTTGAAAATCCGTAATTATTTAGCAAGAAATTCGGGAAAAGTTCCAAAATTCATTAAATAAATCACTCATTAATTTACATATTGATTCGAGACTCGGTTCGATACCTGAACGATACAAATAATCTTAATTTTTATGTAAAAATACCTAAAAAATTACAGGTTTGAGAAAATAAAAACACCGCAAGTTCTTTTACAAACATAATATTTATTACATAATTTCTATTTTACTACAGGATCACCTGCGAAGGTTAGCAATCTTACAAACATTTAGGTCCGCATTGGCGTGAAATGACTAATTCTTAGCTCCAATCGGTTTATACAAGACAGAGTCCAACCAGATCCTTTACAGACATAGTCCTCTTCTTGACAGAGTTTCTGGATACCTTGTTCAACAGTTTGCTTGACATCGTTAGAACTGTAAATTACTGCAGCCGATGTCTTGAATGCACACTTCTTCTCTTTGTCATCGAATGGATAAGGCTTTCCATATATACAGTCCAACTACAAGTTATATTTCAAAGGTCCGTTTGTTGCTACGTCATCAGTAAGCTGATTGATTATGTCCTGTCTGATATCATCAAGAAAATTACAAATGTCCTTCGACTCACTTAACGTACTTGGATAATAGTAGTCTTTCAATGTTCCACGAAATGCAGACTGCGCCAAGTAGAAGCCATTATCGTTCACTTGTAATGCTCCGATCACAGTCTTAGGTTTATTTTCATGTTCAGATGCCACAGTAATCGGTTGCTGCACATCGGTTTTTTTACTTGTACGCTCACGAGTCACCAATCTAAACTCAGGAGTCGTAAGTGCTGCAGGTAGTTCTGCAGTAGGCGCACGGACTTCACCTTTACAGTTTATCGCATGTCGGCGCAAATTATCAATTCGAGTAAACCATTTATGACACTCGTCACAGCGAAACTTCATGCGAGAAGGATTCTTCGTACATTTACTCCTCTCATGTCTCCGTACATCATGTGCAAATGCAAACGTCATGTCGCAGTAGCCACAAGGATGCCTAGTTGAAGACAAACCCGAACCAGATGTCGCTGTTACTGCAACTTTACCATTTCCAGGCATACTCTTATGCACATCAATGCATCGTTGTTGTATAGAAACCTTTACTTTCTGCCGCACTGCAGGACCTTTACATGTCTCCAAGTGATGCTTCAAATTAACATTTCTTGTAAATTGCTTGCGACACTTAATACAACCAAACATTTTACGATAAGGGTTCTTGGCACATTCTCTCTTCTCGTGTCGACGAGCATTACTGACGTTTGAGAAAATCTTGTCACAGTAACGACATCGATGTTCGTTAGTTGTTGACGATTCGCCATCCATTGAAGTCTCAATCGAGGGCGAAACAGCGTTCGTCGTGGATTCATGTACAGTCAGCACTACCGGCATTAAAGTCTCTTCTTTTGGTGGTATCACGTCTGTTGAAATCTCCTCCAGTGTTGACGTCGTCGTTGCCAACGGGATCTGCACCTTCTCCATCGTAGCTGTCGTCAAGGTTCCCGTAGTCGACGGTACAACCTCCATCGAGTTCGACGTTAAAGACGGTAAAGATGCCATCGAGGTCTCAAGAACAGCTAATTGACACGACTTATGCAACAGAAGAAACAAACTAGGTGATCCTTACACCGCCGACGTCAGTAACAAACTGAGCGTCCTGCTGTCTAGGACTCGCTTATATACATGCACCGTATGGAATAATACGCTAGTCAAATCAAGAACCATGTACAATAATACTAGAGTCAAATCTACAAATTAAAAAGAGGATCATTTGATCGAAAAAAAAATTCGATCTCTCCAATATACGCCAGGCTCCAAGAGCTACAATTCACGTCATCAGATCCATCTACATTTTGCTCTTATGCTTCAATTGACCATTAGCTGCAAGTGCTCCAACAGCTCCATCAGCTCCAACAAGTAATGTACGCAATGTACGCGCAATACATGCAATTTACACGCAATAAATGTAATGATTACACAGTACACTCAGGAAACGGAACATACACACAGTACACACAGGAAACGGAATGTACACACAATACACACAGGAAACTAAACGGACACACAGTACACACAGGAAACGGAACGTACACACAGTACACACATGAAACGTAATGATCACACATACAGTAGCGGAAACACACACATGCTTAGTTGGAAATCAGAATACAAGAAATAAAAACATTAAATTTTTACTTTCAATATTTTATTACTTCTCAACATTACACAAATACAAGTAAAAGAAGCCATTAATGTATGTAGCCAGCTTTCCTCAGTTCTTTGAGTATGAAGGATATTTCTTTGATGCACAGATAGTTTCCTGCACAAAGCGAGCCATGTAGAAGTCTTAGCCGGTCAACCAATATGTTTGGATCTTTCCATGATGTGTAATCAATCTCTTCTACCACCATCTTACTTGCTTGTTTATTATAAATACTTTTAATATCACAATCGTCCCAGTGATCATAATAAGAGTTATCAGATTTATTTATTATAACACGACGTTTCCATCGTTTCGGTCTCATGACATCGCCACATTCTTCGATCTTGTCAGCTCTAGGTGCTTCATCACAGTCTATGCCTTTGTCAACAGCCTCAGAGTCACTGTAACAATCACTGTAGAAGACATCCTCTTCACCCAGATTACCGTATGAATTCGCTATCGATGATGTCGAAGTGTCTTCATCGTCTTCATGCTTCCTTTTTAGGAGTCCATCATTTTTACAAAGAATGGAGGATCTACTGAATATAGGCTTGAATGCATTCTCGCTTTTCACGGTGTTGATACTTCCATTAGTTTCAGTCTTCCCGAAGCCATTAGCATCCTTCAATTTATGTTCTTCCTCACGATCGGGTGAGCTAATACCATCACGCTCAGGACAAGGAAAATTATTGTCATAATGCAGATCACTCTTCTTTAGTCTAGTGGATCCATCGGTGTCCTCTATGCCGTAAGTAGTCTTGACTTTACATGTTCTACCATGTCTTTTTAAGCTGTCAATTCGTGTTAACAACCTGCTACATCGATTACAGCTTAACATGTTGCGTAGTGGGTTTCTAGCACAATCATTCTTCTCATGACGTCTAGCATTCCTTCTCATGACAAAATCTTTGCCACAGTATCTACAGCGGCTTCCTTCCGATTCAGCTATAGATAACAAACCACGATCCATGGTAGCTTCTGTGACTAATGTTAGATACAAACTGTCAGTTTTCTCCAATTGGAACCATTTCTTAAATAGAGTTTTTGAAATATTTCATCAGTGAGAGTTAAGTTATCTAATGCAAAGCAAATTGATGCAAGTAGTTCCGGCTGTCGTCAACAGATGGCGCCACGTGTTGCTTGCAGGTAAATAATATATATTTCATTAATATGGGATGCGGAACGCTCACTATCGATCGCAAAGGGAGGTTGGCTTCGATAGTATCCAAGGAGAAAAAAGTTCGTCCTTCCTGATAGTGCTTCTCAGAATTCTCACGGTCCGCCATCTTGGACTACGACGTCACGACGGCCATCTTGGATGGGTGTGACCTTGACCTTTGACCGAAACCTCAGGAATGATCACAAGCAGACGGATTAACCATCAAAATATTGATAAGAATAATCAGGAGCACACGGAGAAAACCATCATAATATTGGCAAGAATAATCAGGAGCACACGGAGAAAACCGCCACAAGTTTTCTTTGATATCATTAAAATACAAAAAAAAATTAATAAAAAATTAAAAATAAAAACGAAAAAAAATTCAAACATTCTGCTAGCTTGTGAACTTCTCATTGTTGAGCAAAGATAGAGTTCTAGTACAAGCCAGAATGTTTGAATTTTTTTTCGTTTTTTATTTTTAATTTTTTATTAATTTTTTTTTTTTGTATTTTAATGATATCAAAGAAAACTTGTGGCGGTTTTTTCCGTGTGCTCCTGATTATTCTTGCCAATATTATGATGGTTTTCTCCGTGTGCTCCTGATTATTCTTATCAATATTTTGATGGTTAATCCGTCTGCTTGTGATCATTCCTGCGGTTTCGGTCAAAGGTCAAGGTCACACCCATCCAAGATGGCCGTCGTGACGTCGTAGTCCAAGATGGCGGACCGTGAGAATTCTGAGAAGCACTATCAGGAAGGACGAACTTTTTTCTCCTTGAATACTATCGAAGCCAACCTCCCTTTGCGATCGATAGTGAGCGTTCCGCATCCCATATTAATGAAATATATATTATTTACCTGCAAGCAACACGTGGCGCCATCTGTTGACGACAGCCGGAACTACTTGCATCAATTTGCTTTGCATTAGATAACTTAACTCTCACTGATGAAATATTTCAAAAACTCTATTTAAGAAATGGTTCCAATTGGAGAAAACTGACAGTTTGTATCTAACATTAGTCACAGAAGCTACCATGGATCGTGGTTTGTTATCTATAGCTGAATCGGAAGGAAGCCGCTGTAGATACTGTGGCAAAGATTTTGTCATGAGAAGGAATGCTAGACGTCATGAGAAGAATGATTGTGCTAGAAACCCACTACGCAACATGTTAAGCTGTAAACGATGTAGCAGGTTGTTAACACGAATTGACAGCTTAAAAAGACATGGTAGAACATGTAAAGTCAAGACTACTTACGGCATAGAGGACACCGATGGATCCACTAGACTAAAGAAGAGTGATCTGCATTATGACAATAATTTTCCTTGTCCTGAGCGTGATGGTATTAGCTCACCCGATCGTGAGGAAGAACATAAATTGAAGGATGCTAATGGCTTCGGGAAGACTGAAACTAATGGAAGTATCAACACCGTGAAAAGTGAGAATGCATTCAAGCCTATATTCAGTAGATCCTCCATTCTTTGTAAAAATGATGGACTCCTAAAAAGGAAGCATGAAGACGATGAAGACACTTCGACATCATCGATAGCGAATTCATACGGTAATCTGGGTGAAGAGGATGTCTTCTACAGTGATTGTTACAGTGACTCTGAGGCTGTTGACAAAGGCATAGACTGTGATGAAGCACCTAGAGCTGACAAGATCGAAGAATGTGGCGATGTCCTGAAACCGAAACGATGGAAACGTCGTGTTATAATAAATAAATCTGATAACGCTTATTATGATCACTGGGACGATTGTGATATTAAAAGTATTTATAATAAACAAGCAAGTAAGATGGTGGTAGAAGAGATTGATTACACATCATGGAAAGATCCAAACATATTGGTTGACCGGCTAAGACTTCTACATGGCTCGCTTTGTGCAGGAAACTATCTGTGCATCAAAGAAATATCCTTCATACTCAAAGAACTGAGGAAAGCTGGCTACATACATTAATGGCTTCTTTTACTTGTATTTGTGTAATGTTGAGAAGTAATAAAATATTGAAAGTAAACATTTAATGTTTTTATTTCTTGTATTCTGATTTCCAACTAAGCATGTGTGTTTCCGCTACTGTATGTGTGATCATTACGTTTCATGTGTGTACTGTGTGTATGTTCCGTTTCCTGTGTGTACTGTGTGTACTGTGTGTACGTTCCGTTTCCTGTGTGTACTGTGTGTACGTTCCGTTTCCTGTGTGTACTGTGTGTACGTTCCGTTTCCTGTGTGTACTGTGTGTACGTTCCGTTTTCTGTGTGTACTGTGTGTACGTTCCGTTTCCTGAGTGTACTGTGTGTACGTTCAGTTTCCTGTGTGTACTGTGTGTACGTTCCGTTTCCTGTGTGTACTGTGTGTACGTTTAGTTTCCTGTGTGTACGTTCCGTTTCCTGTGTGTACTGTGTGTACTGTGTGTACGTTCAGTTTCCTGTGTGTACTGTGTGTACGTTCCGTTTCCTGTGTGTACTGTGTGTCCGTTTAGTTTCCTGTGTGTACTGTGTGTACATTCCGTTTCCTGTGTGTACGTTCCGTTTCCTGAGTGTACTGTGTAATCATTACATTTATTGCGTGTAAATTGCATGTATTGCGCTTACATTGCGTACATTACTTGTTGGAGCTGATGGAGCTGTTGGAGCACTTGCAGCTAATGGTCAATTGAAGCATAAGAGCAAAATGTAGATGGATCTGATGACGTGAATTGTAGCTCTTGGAGCCTGGCGTATATTGGAGAGATCGAATTTTTTTTTCGATCAAATGATCCTCTTTTTTAATTTGTAGATTTGACTCTAGTATTATTGTACATGGTTCTTGATTTGACTAGCGTATTATTCCATACGGTGCATGTATATAAGCGAGTCCTAGACAGCAGGACGCTCAGTTTGTTACTGACGTCGGCGGTGTAAGGATCACCTAGTTTGTTTCTTCTGGTGCATAAGTCGTGTCAATTAGCTGTTCTTGAGACCTCGATGGCATCTTTACCGTCTTTAACGTCGAACTCGATGGAGGTTGTACCGTCGACTACGGGAACCTTGACGACAGCTACGATGGAGAAGGTGCAGATCCCGTTGGCAACGACGACGTCAACACTGGAGGAGATTTCAACAGACGTGATACCACCAAAAGAAGAGACTTTAATGCCGGTAGTGCTGACTGTACAGGAATCCACGACGAACGCTGTTTCGCCCTCGATGGAGACTTCAATGGATGGCGAATCGTCAACAACTAACGAACATCGATGTCGTTACTGTGACACGATTTTCTCAAACGTCAGTAATGCTCGTCGACACGAGAAGAGAGAATGTGCCAAGAACCCTTATCGTAAAATGTTTGGTTGTATTAAGTGTCGCAAGCAATTTACAAGAAATGTTAATTTGAAGCATCACTTGGAGACATGTAAAGGTCCTGCAGTGCGGCAGAAAGTAAAGGTTTCTATACAACAACGATGCATTGATGTGCATAAGAGTATGCCTGGAAATGGTAAAGTTGCAGTAACAGCGACATCTGGTTCGGGTTTGTCTTCAACTAGGCATCCTTGTGGCTACTGCGACATGACGTTTGCATTTGCACATGATGTACGGAGACATGAGAGGAGTAAATGTACGAAGAATCCTTCTCGCATGAAGTTTCGCTGTGACGAGTGTCATAAATGGTTTACTCGAATTGATAATTTGCGCCGACATGCGATAAACTGTAAAGGTGAAGTCCGTGCGCCTACTGCAGAACTACCTGCAGCAATTACGACTCCTGAGTTTAGATTGGTGACTCGTGAGCGTACAAGTAAAAAAACCGATGTGCAGCAACCGATTACTGTGGCATCTGAACATGAAAATAAACCTAAGACTGTGATCGGAGCATTACAAGTGAACGATAATGGCTTCTACTTGGCGCAGTCTGCATTTCGTGGAACATTGAAAGACTACTATTATCCAAGTACGTTAAGTGAGTCGAAGGACATTTGTAATTTTCTTGATGATATCAGACAGGACATAATCAATCAGCTTACTGATGACGTAGCAACAAACGGACCTTTGAAATATAACTTGTGGTTGGACTGTATGTATGGAAAGCCTTATCCATTCGATGACAAAGAGAAGAAGTGTGCATTCAAGACATCGGCTGCAGTAATTTACAGTTCTAACGATGTCAAGCAAACTGTTGAACAAGGTATCCAGAAACTCTGTCAAGAAGAGGAGGACTATGTCTGTAAAGGATCTGGTTGGACTCTGTCTTGTATAAACCGATTGGAGCTAAGAATTAGTCATTTCACGCCAATGCGGACCTAAATGTTTGTAAGATTGCTAACCTTCGCAGGTGATCCTGTAGTAAAATAGAAATTATGTAATAAATATTATGTTTGTAAAAGAACTTGCGGTGTTTTTATTTTCTCAAACCTGTAATTTTTTAGGTATTTTTACATAAAAATTAAGATTATTTGTATCGTTCAGGTATCGAACCGAGTCTCGAATCAATATGTAAATTAATGAGTGATTTATTTAATGAATTTTGGAACTTTTCCCGAATTTCTTGCTAAATAATTACGGATTTTCAAGATGGCGGCCGAATTTCAAGATGGCGAGTGTCACAGCAATAATTGATTATTGCACTCTAGCGGATAAGAATTAAACTAACATGTCATCAGCGCACTCTAGCCGACGATACAATGATGATGGCTTCCAGCATCGAAGACAAGATGGCGGACATGATGTCATACTAGGTGACAATATATATGCTTTGAAATAAGTGGTGGGAGTCAGTATGCCAGCACCCACCACAGGGGAAGGATCGGTCGTCATTTTTATTTTTTTGCACTCGTCGGGTTCGAACCGAGGACTCCGAGCTCCGTGTCGTAAATGTATGTTTTTTAAATATTTTTCATTAAATTTTTATTAAGTGAATTTTTTTATAAATTTTAAAAAAATTTTCATTAAAATCGGATAATAAATAAAAAGTTTAAGATGGCGACCGTAACGGAAATTGCAACGGTGACGTCATTATCCAAGATGACATATTCCATGATGACGTGAGGCTTATCGGAGGCTGTCGACATGGATGCTTAAGCCTACATATGGACATTTCTAGCCGCCGGGATTTTTAAGGACTAAAAACGAGAAATTTTTCCTCTAAACGGGAATTTTTCCCTCCAAAAGAGAAATTTTTAATTTGTGGAATTTTTTCAGATTTTTTGGTGGAATTTTTTTCACAGAAATGGAAATTTTGAGGAATTTTGGGCAATTTTTGCCCAATTTTGGCAAATTTTGACCCGTTTTGAGGATCAAATTCAAGGTCAAGGTCAAAGGTCAAGGTCACAAACATCCAAGATGGCCGCCGTGACATTACAATCCAATATGGCGGAAAACACCACAGACACCACACCCTGGACCCTGTGCCAGTTCCGGCTAACCTATACTACTTACTCCCATTCGTTTCCTACTTTTCCTATCATCGTCCTATCCTTAACAGAATAACACAGATTGGAAGAAGTTAAATAGCAAACATGTATAAAAGTTATAGTTAAAATAATCTCTTCGTTAAAGTAATAAACATATTTGAATTAATGAGTGCAAATAAAGTAAATTTATCAATTAAATTGTAGATTTCATTTCACTCCTCCTTTGTATCCAAACAAAATAGTGATAATTCAATAAAAATGATTCAATTTTATTCATAAAAGTATGCAATCATTTCATCAATGTTTTGTTATGACGTCACGTTAAACTATCGTCCGTAAACTGACTGTACAGACAACCAATTTTTTTTTATTACCGCTTTGCTATTATTCCGTACTTAGAGGTGTGGGTAACTCGTAGGGACACCACACTTGCTTGGCTTAGCTGTTCCGCGTGGCTGAAGTGTCCGCCATAGTGACCACTTGGCACAACAAATGTAATCGCTGTTTTATAAAGTATTTTTGCAGTGTGGTGTACTTGACGGATACTTTCGAAAATATTTCGTGCGGGTATTTTCGTAAGCAGTGCTCTAGACCGATCAAATGCGTTCCATCATTTTTGACGTGAATACGTCTTTAAAATTGCTTCCATAGCGGGAGGCAATTAAAAAAAAACAACGAATGATAAACTAAATCGGGGGATACAGTTTGGTGTTGCAGCTACATATCTATCATCTCCATCCAAAATTTAATTACACCACTGGATTGCTAAAGTATCAAAGAATTCGTTACCCTAAGTGAGGACTGTGACGCATCGCGCGGGGTGGAGGGGGAAGAGCCGCCATTTTGAGGTCATTTTGCTGCGTTTCAAGATTTCCATGTAGTATAACTTTTGACTCGGAGAAGCTACGACGTTCGTTTAGTTTCAATCATCTCTCGTCAAAATCTATATATTGCATATATAAAACATTAGTGTAAAATAGTTACAGTGAATATGTATGGTGTTAAAATACAAAAATATAATAAAATATAGATAATGTCGGCCTATACGCGACTTCTTAGTGTTCAAACATGATTATAACATACATAAAATAGCGTATTTTATATTTTGTATAGAACATATAACCTGTTACGTACACGTATTCATATACAACACACGGTCGTGCCCATGACATAGCCACACCTCATTTTTTTCCTGGCCATTAATAAGTCTGCAGTTATTTGGGAAGGAATAGGTCTGCTCACACGTGTTAGAGCACTCTCATTCGTAATGAAGCTTCAAAGATGTTTACGAATCCTTGTCCAGTCCAAACAAGTTGCGTGCAAATTTCTGGTTGTGGACGGTATCGGACGGCTTCAGTTGGAAAATTAATCCAACAGATTCTAACGCCAGTTAACTGTTGTAAGAGGAAAACCTGGTTAACATTGTCTTAAACCATAGCAGCTCTATTGTATGGTTCTGGGGAATTACCTTCGCTTATATGGTCTTGTACGAAATTAATTTTTTTTTATCTATTGTGCACAGCGGGAAACCTTATAACAACGGAAATTAAGGTAACTGATGAACGTTACGAAAGCATTTTTAAGGTGAGAAAATTGTTGAAACATCTGGCAAAGAGTTTAAAACTCGACGTTGCTCGACTTAAAAATATTTACAGTTAATTCTTGGTGCAGTCAATATACTTTCTTTTGTTATGTCAGTGTACTTGTTTTAATATCGCAATTACTTTACGTAGATAGCAAAAAAAGCAAAAAATAAATTACTACTATGGAACTAACAGCTGCCCTAATTGTTACTTAGTTAGCTCATGAACTTTGTTTGAAAATTGAGTGCTGCAAACATTATTAAATTATCGGCATCCTAATCATACCAGAGTGCTTTGTAACCTTTACTACGTCCGGCGCACGTACTTCAGAAAGTTAACCACATTAGTCAGGAAGCAGGCTATTAACATTCACTGACGCTGACCGTGTGGAATCTCACATTCTGGTGGCGCGTTTCAAACTACGCGGGTAGTGTTTTACTTCATCTTTGTGGAGAATGTTCTCACAGTTGCTAGTAGTCGTCGCTTCTTATCAAGCGTGCTTGCTAAAAACATAGCAAGGGAAAACTGTGGTTTCGTTATGGTAATATATTCAGATTATATTTTTATTTTAATTATATTTTGAACTTTGTATACATTGAATATGTACATTCTTTTACCTGTAAAGCAAGCGAGAACGTGTACAACTTCACCAATGCATATATTAACTAAATACGTTAAGTAACATGGGCCCGAGGATTAATTACTCTTTTAAGTTTTATGACTGTGCTAGCTGTTCGTGTTTCCTAGACACACATGCTACTGTAATAATCCTAAATAATGTTCGCAGGCTTTCACGGCCATTGTCTGAAGTAGCTTGGCTTCTGGGTTGTGGCCATGTCCTTGGCGAATAATTCACCGACGTTTCGGTCGACATTGCAGTCGCCATCATCAGGGAGCAGTTACCTACTGAGTAACTGCTGGCGAATAATTCACCGACGTTTCGGTCGACGTTTCGGTCGACATTGCAGTCGCCATCATCAGGGAGCAGTTGCCTACTGAGTAACTGCTTCCTGATGATGGCGACTGCAATGTCGACCGAAACTTCGGTGAATTATTCGCCGAGGACACGGCCACAACCCAGAAGCCAAGCTACTTATATAATCCTAAATCTTTGCTTCTAAATCTTGGTTCAGCACCGGTGTGTGGTTCTGAACCCGAGTTCTCCTGCCTGCAGTCGTAGGTCTGCTGAGCAGGCCACGTGTCGAACGGCGCAGAGAGCATGTTCGAACTGGTCGCGTGACCCCGTTGCGAGGTGTCGGTCAAGGTCTTCGGGCGCCCATTGCGACGGAAGTGGCCAGTACACTCTGCAGTGGCGCGGCAGTTGGCAGTTTGGCAGTCGGCAGTTGGCAGTCGGCGCTTCGATGATGCACCGATCAAGCATTGTGACTTGTTTCTGGGCAAATCCAACGAAACCTTCAACTCCGCAGAACTCATAAATCTGAGAATCCTGATGATTTTTGAAGAGGTCTGAATCACGAGACGCAACCTGATATTCGAGGCTATTTTCAAACGGTAACGCTCATGTGTATTTTTAATGCCACGGAGAAGCTTATTAAAACTCGCTTGATGTGTCATTGTACTGAATTAAAAAATTTCTATGGTATTCTTGTTAAAATTATGTTGACGTTTGATAGTCCGTCTTATCCGTGGTCGCAAACTTAAGTCGCTCGCTTTGCTCGGCTATTGTAATTGAAAATTGGTTTACTATTCTAGTCATTTGCGTTCAATCGCTGTTTTTTATTGGACCTTAATGTGTGTATAGACAAAAGTACGAAGTCGATACAAAAGAAACATTTTAATTTTAATAAAAACTATATGCACGTGTTGCGAAAATAAGACCTCACAGGCTCATTACGCGAAACCTCTTGTAACACACTATTTAAGCTAGACAATGAGCTCGCATGCGCTCGTTTTTTTTTTTTTTTTCATATATGAGTCGCTAGCAAACTCAACCCAACCAATGTTATACAGATAAGGAAACACTTGTTAAATTGACTTTTTTATTTTCTGGTAACAAGTGCCATCCAAATTTATAACGCGGGCATTGATTACTACGAATCACAAGCCAGGGGTAGCACAAAACTTGTGAACTGTTACTGAAACCTCTAATAAAAAAAAAGCATACAGTTAACATCAATAGAGCTTGTGCAGCGTCAGTCATATTGAAGAGAACTACGAAATGGATAAATATTTAAACAACGGGGTTGGGGGTTACAAAAATAAAACGCAGGCGAGATGGTTATTTAATAATTTTATTAAGTAGATAAGAAAAACTTTAGGAAGTCCTATTAAGTGTAACTTGGGGATTTATATTTTACTTCTGTAAAAGTACCATTAGCTTATAAAAGCATAGGGGGAAACACAAACACAGAAATTTAACTGTCGCTCGGTAGAGCCAAACTGCAGCGAGAGAATAAATCAGTACCGATTGGATCCTAAGTTTTGTCATCTTATACAGGAAGTTTTCTGAGGTAAGTTAACACCTTAACCCATGGACTGAATTGAAAATAACTATACACTGATTAAAAAAAAATATAAAGCACATACACTACAAAAATGTCTAATTTTAAAATTAGTCCGTATGAAATGAAAGTCTTAATTTAAACGTCAGAATAATATATTGTTAACCCTCAAGCAACGACTGACATACTGTTGAGTACTCGGAGAGAATAAAATAGATAATATCCAAACTTTATCCTAACCATTATGACGCATTACTTAATTATCTTAAACCTTATTAATGATTGCTCCTTAAGGTGCGACTACGGTGCTCACGATTATCCCGAGAGTTTGACCCTTGCCCTGACTTGAACCCTTCAACTCGGGCCTCTCCTGCCCTCGGTGCCTTAAAGAACTTGACATCTTCCAAGTCGGAAGGTCCACTTCAACTCCGTAACTCTCTTCATCGAACCGACTCGTGTCCTCAGAGCTGCGTAGCTTCCCCCGGAGTGCGTCCCTTTGACGCCCCTGTCTCACGTTCCAGAACGTTCCAGCCCCGCCCGGTCGCCATTAGCCCGCCCTCTGTCGCAGCGACTGGGCGATGGGAAGTCGCGGCTTTAGGCGACGGTCGCAGGATGCCTTCCTGTAGGTACTCCTTGTTAGAAACGCACGTGCTAAAAGAAAAAAAAAACACAAACAAACGAAGACAGCAATGGGTGCATCCGCTAGTAAGTCAGTGACTTATTAAAATCTTTAGATAAATAAAATTTACTGCCTTTTTATTTACTACACCCGGGTGATCTCAGTTTCTGATAACACTCTTTACATACATATATACCTACAACACCTTTTTTTTCTTTCAAATTTCTGTTAAGTTCTTTAATGCAAAATTATAGAGTTAATGTAGTTTTCCTACCTCTGAAATTAACAGTTTCGATTCTATATCCTTTGTTGAATTCACCACGAGGCACGAGCGCCCTGCTCTGGCGCGTCGCTTCGCGGCAGTCGCTGCTACAGTCGTGTCGCCCGTGTTGTGAAGGGACAGGTTTAAAAACGACTGTTCGTGACAGGAATGAAACCAGTTGCGTCTTTTTAGTCGCGGCAATAAAAATACGCTCGTGTGCATGGATCAATTGCAATGCATTGGTTCCATCAAGAGCGACTTTTAAGTCGCTGCTACTGAGCGACAAAGTCGTCATTGTGTAAGGGCCCTTAGCCACAGTGCGACCCGAAACCTGCAGCACGACGGCCGCGCCAGACGCGCAGCTGTGGTAGCGCAACAAGCCACAGTGCGACCCGAAAACCTGCAGCACGACGGCCGCGCCAGACGCGCAGTTGTGGTAGCGCAACAAGCCACAGTGCGACCCGAAACCTGCAGCACGACGGCCGCGCCAGACGCGCAGCTGTGGTAGTGCAACAAGCCACAGTGCGACCCGAAACCTGCAGCACGACGGCCGCGCCAGACGCGCAGCTGTGGTAGCGCAACAAGCCACAGTGCGACCCGAAACCTGCAGCACGACGGCCGCGCCAGACGCGCAGCTGTGGTAGCGCAACAAGCCACAGTGCGACCCGAAACCTGCAGCACGACGGCCGCGCCAGACGCGCAGTTGTGGTAGCGCAACAAGCCACAGTGCGACCCGAAACCTGCAGCACGACGGCCGCGCCAGACGCGCAGTTGTGGTAGCGCAACAAGCCACAGTGCGACCCGAAACCTGCAGCACGACGGCCGCGCCAGACGCGCAGCTGTGGTAGCGCAACAAGCCACAGTGCGACCCGAAACCTGCAGCACGACGGCCGCGCCAGAGGCGCAGCTGTGGTAGCGCAACAAGCCACAGTGCGACCCGAAACCTGCAGCACGACGGCCGCGCCAGACGCGCAGCTGTGGTAGCGCAACAAGCCACAGTGCGACCCGAAACCTGCAGCACGACGGCCGCGCCAGACGCGCAGCTGTGGTAGCGCAACAAGCCACAGTGCGACCCGAAACCTGCAGCACGACGGCCGCGCCAGACGCGCAGTTGTGGTAGCGTCACAGTTCTGCCTCCCCCCCCCCCCCGTCCCAAAGCCATCTACAACACCTAATCAGAATCCGAATCAAGTTTTGTTGTGCAGAGGCAGGTTTGGCTGGTTAATACCACAATGGTTTAAACTAAGTGGTTTTATAAAAAAAACCAAATGGTTATTAAATAATACATTTTTAAATTGAATATTTAAAAATTTTTTTATTAAAGTTTTCCTCTGAATACTGAAAGACACTAACATTTCAGGAGTGGAATCTAAAATTGTTAACCTAGAGAATGGATGTTTATTTTTTCTTCTATACCTCATTTGCCTAAAATTAACTACAGTCGTTAATAAAAGCAGGCTACAGCAGCTGATACAAATATAAACAAACGTCCGCCATATTGGTATGTGAAAATCAGGAGAAAAAAATTGTGGACAAACCTGCTTCACGTCTGACGGCTAATGCTCCATGCGTATCATTTCCTAGTCTGTGTACGTAAGTGGCTGAATGGTGCCATTGGTGTTACTGTCGAGAACTGTCCAGCCGGGACAGGCAGACTATCGCAGTAGCGTGCTGGGGCATAGCGACCGCCCATGACTCATGTGAAGAGCCCAGAACCCTAGACGACAGAGAAGCGGAGGGCGGATTCAGTCCCTTCTCAAAGACTGAGGGCCAGATTTCAGGCTTGTACAGGATGTGCGAAGACATGAAAAGGAGGTTGAAATGCCAGTGGACAAAAGGTCCTGCATGGCCTTTTGTTTTCCGCTTGAGTCTTTTGCCGTGTGCAAGGATGTAACACTGGACCATTGTTATATGGAAGGCCACATCGTCCAGGTACTCAACTAACCACACCTATCGCTGGTTTGGAATGTGAGCTGAGCATCGAGAGACCAACCGTATTTTACCCCGTATGCATGTCACCTGTCCTGGATGTACAAATCCATCTGGATGGCGAGAATAAGGAAATAAAAGTTTAAAATTACTTTTACGCGTGGTATTCATACATATGGCCCAAAGGTCCTCTTAACAAAAGTTTCTTCTTTAAAGTTTTTACTAAATCCTGTCTTTCAATCTCTGCCATCAGAGAAATTTGAACAGTAAAGTAAAATACGTTTGGTTGTATTTGACGCGGCAAAGTTTTTGTTTGTGTAAAATGTTTTATTAAAACAATTCATTACAGCTTATGAGATAGTGTTATACAATTTTTAAGTGTCAGAATTAAAAAAAAAATTGGTTGTCTGTAAATTCGGTTTACGGACGATAGTTTAACGTGACGTCATAACAAAATATTGATGAAATTATTGCATACTTTATGAATAAAATTGAATCATTTTTATTTCAATAATAAAAGAAATACTTGAAATTATACTAGTAATCAGATTTTTAAAATGCAAGCATAATTAACCTTTATTGCCGAAATTGTTGTAATAAGCAATTAAAACCACATTAACTTTTCACTTCACTTTATAAACAGTCGAGTGGAAGAGAGATAAGATGCGGCGCAAGCGTACAATGTGCGTATCGGGACACAGCGCAACGGGACAATGTGCGTAACGGGACATTTTTTCGTGCGTGCAGCCGGCGTTCATCGATTTATGAGACGTTGTCACGTCAAAAAGATTGTGTTTCATAACCACTGCGTCATTCTAAAGCGGTAAGGGTCGTGGCTTCGACATGGCTCATATTCATGAGTGAGTATCAAGTGGCGCGATGGAGGTCTCGTCACCTCACGCTTCTGTGCTTGACCGGGCAACGTAACGGCATTTTCAGAATCTCGGCGGTCTCGTGCGACGTGAAACTCATCTCATTTAAATAATCACTTGTCATTTGCCAAACGTTTGCCATTTAAAATTTTTGTTCTTCGCAAACGTCGAAAATACTTTTTTATTTACTGAGCTAGAAAAGTTGATAATCCCGTTGAGCATCCAACAAATTTCCGTGATCCCTCGTTTACACATCATGTTCGACAAAAGTAAACCCAATGCGATTAAATTTTAAAACTGGCCGCTTAGTTGAAGTTTTCAGTGACATCATAAACACTAAACTTTAGACCGACAGTGGAGGTGTTTGGCGGTAGACTGCGATAAAATGGAAAAGGGGTTAATTTTGTATTCCCAGATGGCGTAGTTACAGTATTTTATGCCTCAGACGTGTTAACATACGTGCTGACTTTGCTTGTTATATATTATACTTAATAAAAAAAATTGGTTGTCTGTAAAGTCGGTTTACGGACGATAGTTTAACTTGACAAACGTCATAACAAAACATAGATGAAATGATTGCATACTTTTATGAATAAAATTAAATCATTTTTATTGAATTATCACTATTTTGTATGAATACAAAGAAGGAGTGAAATTAAATATACAATTTAATTGATAAATTTACTTTTATTTGCACTCATTAATTCAACTATGTTTATTACTTTAACGAAGAGATTATTTTAACTATAACTTTTATACATGTTTGCTATTTAACTTCTTCCAATCTGTGTTATTTTTTTAAGGATAGGACGATGATAGGAAAAGTAGGAAACGAATGGGAGTGTTTCAAGTTTAATGTGCCTCGAAAAAGTCGAATCGATGGTTGTTCCAATCGAGTGGAAGAGAGATAGATGCGGCGCAAGCGTACAATGAGCGTAACGGGACACTTTTTCGTGCGTGCAGACGGCGTTCATCAATTTATTAGACGTCACGTCAAAATTATCCATGATATGAAAAAGTTTTCAAGTGGGCCTGAGCAAGTCCTACATGTGTTTGGCACTGCAGATTAGCCAATGAACGCACACTTGCTCGGTGGAAGCCTGCTAGGACTGCACCAGCCACTGCGGAGCGCGGAGTTTTGGCTGCTCGGGGCGAGCACTTTCCGTGTTCGTTTCGGCCGCTCGATCCTGCCCGGCGCGCTGGCGTGCAGACGCCAGCATGGCGGCCCGGGTGCCCTCACGCGATCTGCCCTGCACTCCGCGTGCTAGCCGAACGATTTTTCGGCTCCCGTTTCGACACGTGTTGTGTTGGGCGTCAGTCCACAAAAACTCAAATCCTGCTTAAAATTACGTGTGCTCAAGTTTAAAGTGTGGACACTACGACAAAATAAGTCTCAAAAAGTATATTCACTACCATTTGTAACTCAAATCCTGCCTAAAATTACGTATGCTCAAGTTTAAAGTGTGGACACTACGACAAAATAAGTCTCAAAAAGTATATTCACTACCATCTGTGCTAAAGTAGCATAAGTATCGCCGGTTGTGCATGCTCTAAGCCAAAGTCACTTGTCATACTAAATTAATTGCTACTTTCAATTATCTTTGAAAGATTTGTGCAATGGGAGTGCATGACTTGATGTAAGCGTTTGGACATACGCCATTGCTAAGCACATGTATGTCTGTAGAAGAAAACTACAAAAAACACAAAAGACAAAAACACAAATTAAGCAAAAAATTGCTGTTGTCAACAGGATATAAAACCACATAATATTCCATAACTGGAGTATGGTAAAAAACAAAGAAAAACAAAGAAAAATGGACTATCAGAACGATGATGGTTAAACTTGAAAAAAAAAATTGTTTGTAATATGTCCCGGTGTTTGTTTCTTGCATTCAGTGGTACCTGCAGAAGGATTAAAATTTTAGTTGCTCTCCGCAGACGGGCTCCTATTTAACTCGAGGACCACATGACATGGACTGGTTTGAAGTCGCGAACTGGATTGTTTTACCACTAAAAAGTAGAGGTCACTAGCTTTGTGATAACATTATGAAAGAATAATATCACGTCTTAATTGCCAAATTTTAGTAGCATGGGTCTTAGAATGGCCTGCTGAGCCATCGTTGTTTTCTTGCGCCGTTGTAATTGGCGGTCGAACGGCTCTCAGTAAAGTTAGAAGTGGCAAAAATTAACTTTCTCTGATCTCCACTGAAAACATATCTTTTTAAATAAAAGTAGAAAATGGGTATTGAGAGGGGGGAAAAAACTCAACCTCATTTGTGCAGCAGTTCTGTTAAGGCGTTACTGTAAAAAAAATGGGTCAATAGTTAGTAAGTAATTGCTGTAAAGGATTTTTAATATGATTCTGCTGTCGTTTTACGCTTGGAAGGTCCGCCTGTAAGATGTTTGCTAACATTTTTAATTATTGTAAATTTGTTTAATGTAAATTATATGTTAATCACGATATCATTAAAATTATCCTAATAAGTTGTAAATTATATCCAGCTAAATACTCCTGTAAAATTTAATTAATTAATTTTAGACAGTGTAAAAAAAGAGAGGAAATGATTTTATTATTAAAAAATATTCCTATTCTGTGGGAAATCCCCGACAGTACTGTAAATCCCTATTCTGTGGGAAACACCCATTCTATAGAGAATACTCTTCCTGTGGGGAAATACCCTTTCTGTGGTTAAGTCCCAGTCAGATGTGCAGAGTTGATGGACTCGGTTTTTTGATGATATAACTTTTCTGGTTCTACATGAGTGGAAGAAAGTGAGATGTACAGCTTTGATTTGAACCTGCTGAGAAGAAAAATAACTAACATAATGAAAAAACCAAAAGATCCATGTTGTTTGGGTTAAAAAAAAAAAAAAAATGAAATTCCGACCCTGGTTGCAGTGAGTTTTTACGTTGTCTGTGACGACAATAAAGGAAACAGCAACTGATGGTGTCGCATCACATAATTGTGCGTACTGTGACATCAAAAACTTGATAATTCGTGAATATGTAATTCACGATCGTAACAGTATCTCTGAGCGCATTAAATATCAGTGCAACAAGTGCTGTAGCGAGTTTGTAAACTACGGAAACTTGAAAAGGCACATGTGGCTTTGGACAGCACGGGTTGAACATTCATCAGAATCAACCTTCATAGTCTGTGGCAGACGCACTTCAGCAGACAAAAACTAAATGGCGGATTGAAGATGGCTGCCATGTCATCATATGGGTTGGCATGATATATTTTGGGAGGTCAGTCTTCTGGTAGCTTCTGTGGAGGAAGAAGCTGTCGCCATTTTTAACTGACCTCACCGGGTTCGAACAGAGGAGGACTCAAGAGCTTCTTTTATTGAAATTGTATTTAAATAATTTTGTTATAAATTTTAATTTTCTAAAATGTTTCTATAATCATTACGAATTTTCAAAATGACGGAATCCAAAATGGTGTAAAGTTCTAGAAAACAAGATGGCCTAATCAAGATGGACCTGCCATAATTAAAAATGGTGTAATACAAAATAGCGTACGGGGTCAAGGTCATTACTCAGAGGCTCGAGTTTTAGAAATTTTAAGGAATTTAAGCCTTGGCAGTAAAATTAAGCCTCAGGAAGGAAAATAAAGCCTCAGGATTTTTTAGGAAAAAAATTGGGAAAATATCCCTTGAAATAGAAAATATTTCCCTTGACATAGATTCTCAAATTTTCTGATTTTATAAGGCTCTTTTTAGCGGAATTGTTTTTCGAAAAATGTGGAAAGTTTGTCTTATTTTCATAAATTTTGGTCAATTTTGACGAATTTGACTAAATTTTGAAGAAATTGAGGTCAAGGTTAAGTAAATGTCATTTAGATGGTCGCCTTCGTCACAATCAAAGATGGTGGACCGGCACCACGACAGCATACAAAATATTTTAGTAGAACAATATAGGAAACTCAGCCTTTCAACATGGCGAACGCTGGCTGCAGCGATCCTAGCGGATTGGCCTGAAGAACGCCCGCAAAATTCAATTTCCCTTGTACTACAATGGGCGATATCGGCTCAGATTGTCTCTCGTCGTTTGAAATATTGTTTTTGTAGAGTAATGAATTAACACTCCATACATTTGTATAAAATCAGTGTATTCTTAATCAATCAATTTTTCGCAATCTCTCTCTCTGTCTCTCTCTCTCTCTCTATATATATATATATATATATATATATATATATATATATATATATATATATATATATATACAAACAATATATATTGACTTAATAGATAGTGAAAAATGACCCAACTTTAAAACATAATGCCAAAAGGGCAATGATCATACAACTTAAAACAATGAAACTTACTTAACTTAAAAATTAATTTTTGTAAAGCGTTTATTTAGTAAATAATTCCGTGATAAATAAAATAGTTTTATCTCATAGAATAGGTACTCATCTAAAGAAAAAAAACCCTCTCCGATAAAATGTATTAGTACTTCTGTTCCGAGTGTTTATAATGTCGTTAACTTAAACTAACCAACCATTAAAACCATTAACAGCATATCAAATGGAGCTAACATTATAAATTGTTCAAAATGGTGAACTATTGGTAAACTACTTGAAATATCAAATGCTGTTTATGTCATCAATTAGAATGAGAGGAACTCAACAATCCAATTTTCAGAATTTTATATCATATTTTTAAAAGAGAACCTACTCTAGAAAATTAAGATTTAAATGTTTACAAAAATGCTTTTAAAATCATTAATATATAAAAGGAATAAATATTTAAAAGCATTACAATTTGCAGATGTGTAACTTCTTTACTTTATACTCATTGAGATTTGTTTCTATAAAAATGTTAGACACAATTTTTTTCACAATTAGATGAAGACTGTGATGATGATCTTATTTTGAATGGAGGTTGTTCAAAATTTCACCAGGAAGTACCAAAATTACACTTTAAGGGGCTGGGAAAGGGAAGTGGGGATTTTTTTTTTTGACATCTTATGTAGACGGTGACATTTTACTTATTTTGAAGGTCAAGCGTGTACAATTTCATCAGATTTCATTAATATTTCTGCTAGGGCAGTGTCGGTCCGAGATCATTGTTCACGAACCGCCCAGAACGTCGGATCTTCTCGAAGTTCCCGAATGATCTTGTTTGAGCGCTCAAAACTCGACGGTGCAACAGAAAACTTGGTCGAAACACGGCAAAAAAGGTTAACGAAACAAGATCGCGCGATCGCGCTTGAACTCTTAATGGCGCGTCTGGCCGTTAAACATACCCCCTCCACGTGACAGACGCCACAGATGCGTGAAACGATCCAATTTCATATCCGCATAAAAATGTTGGGAAGCCTTCTTTTCACAGAGAAGAGAGCCAAACGCCGATCGTGCATCTTCGGGGCTTTTTTTTGTTCATTGTAAATAAATATGGCGGTGTTGATAAAAGGAAAGACCATAAACAAGGCAACGGTATTTATTTGCACGCCGCCCATATTTTTCGTTTGCCGTGTGTCCGTGAATGTTTATTTTGGACAACTCATGATAACTAATGGTCAATTAGGTTAGGTTAGCTACATTATAAATACTTTAAAACATTGTGGACGGTTGATTTGGTTAGGATAGCTACATTAATGATACTGTGAAATCATGTAAACGGTTTCCTAGCGCTGGATAGCTACATATTAAAAAGTTATTTGCTAAGCAACCATAAAATGATTTTACAGTATTTTTAATGTAGCTTTACTTACCTAATATAACCAAACATCCACAATGTTTTAAAGTATTTATAATTTAGCTAACCTATATTATCGACCGCAAAATGTAATGCCACACCGGTTTATACAATGAGATAGAACGGCGTATGACGTATGAGTAAGCTACATCCCAAATAAATACACCTGTTGTGGTACGGAAAAAAAAAGTGAGCATGAACTTCGGGGAACTTCGGGTGTGGCTCTCTCGTCTGTGAAATGAAGGCTTCCCAAAAATATTTACCTCAACCCAACACGGAGACATCTGTTTGCAAGAATCTGGACTACATGCAACAAATTATTTTGCATGAGATGAATTAATCCTCGCAGCTAAATGGAGTCAAAGACAGAGCAATCCAACTCGCATGGTATATTACGAACACAACATTTTTCGTTAAACTCCGACCATTGGTGATGATCTAACGGTATATAACCTTTGAGTATGAACAGTAGCGGATCCAGAGGGGGGGCTAAGGGACTCAAGCCCCCTCCAAAATCATCTGGGTCCACTATTGTTTTAGTGTTTGCCTTGATAAAGCCTAGCCTCAGCTGGGTCAAGCCCCTCCCAAACCAAAATCCTGGATCCACCACTGAGTATGAACCGTATGAACACACATTTCGGATGGCATTTATCGCCACGGTGCTACGTTATATACCACGTTTGTACCAGAATAAGACGTTAGCGATGTAATTAAGCTAAAATAAGTATTAAATAATGTGAAATTTTAGTGGCACGATCTTTCTTTTTATCATAGCTGAGACTGTTGAGGAGCCAAACCAATTAACAATGAAGTTTTACGTAAACCATTTTTGAGGTTAGGATCTGTTGCACAAATAAATTTACCTTATTTTTGAATTTAATAAATATGAAACAAATTATCGATAGTTTAAATGCCAGAAATACAAATAAAAAAAATATATATATATTTAATTTATCAGTGAAACAATTTTTGACGTGACAACGTCTAATAAATAGATGAACGCCGGCTACACGCACGAAAAAGTGTCTCTTACGCACATTGTCCCGTTACGCGGTGACCCGTTACGCTCATTGTACGCTTGCGCCGCATCTATCTCTCTTCCACTCGATAGGAACAACCATCGATTTGACATTTTCGAGGCACATTAAACTTGAAACACTTCCATTCGTTTCCTACTTTTCCTATCATCGTCTTATCCTTAACATAATAACACAGATTGGAAGAAGTTAAATAGCAAACATGTATAAAAGTTATAGTTAAAATAATCTGTTCGTTAAAGTAATAAACATATTTGAATTAATGAGTGGAAATAAAAGTAAATTCATCAATTAAATTGTAGATTTCATTTCACGCCTTCTTTGTATCCATACAAGATAGTGATAATTCAATAAAAATGGTTCAATTTTATTCATGAAAGTATGCAATTATTTTATCAGTGTTTTGTTATGACGTTGTCACGTTAAACTATCGTCCGTAAACAGACTTTACAGACAACCAATTTTTTTTTTAACGCGCACTTGATTATCGAGTAGTTGCTGGCCCTGTTGACGTGACTGATTTGTGCCGTGGCTCAAGTCTCGCATGCCGAGTGCGGCGGTACGTGGCCCACCACGAGTGTTCGCATCTGCCCGCGGGCTGCGGCGGTCGAGTGATGAGAGCTGTCTATCTCTCGCTTCCGCGGCGGGGGCGAGCGAGCCCGTGGGTTTCCTCCTGTCGCCCCTGTAATAGCGTTGCGAGACTCCTCCATCCACGCATCTTCAACTCTCCCCCTTCCTAACCGATCCCGATGTCCTCAGGGCCGCAACTAGAGTCTCTGACACCCGGGGCATGAATGAATTCATGGCCCCCCCCCCCCCCCCCTCTTTTTTTTCACATACTGCGGTGCGCCACTGCTTCCTCACAGCCAGTGGTACCACCCTCTCTGACAACATTGTACTGTATTCGTGTAGAGGACGCATTAAATCTAACTTCTCCCTTTACAATTTTTTATGTTAATGATGAACTCAACATTTTTCTCAGAGTACTTTTAAAATAAATATGTTGAGACGTTATATTGTAAATCAGATTAGACGTTCCTGGCATGCAAGTTAAAAAAACTTTTTACCAGTTACCAGTTGCAGTAGGAATTACAATGCAAGCGATTTCGGCGCCCCCACAGCTTTGCGCCCGGGGCGTATGCTTCCCCCCCCCCCCCCCCGCCCCCTAGTTGCGGCCCTGAATGTCCTTCATGCGTACAACCACAGAAATGTTGTTAATTTCTTTTCAATCTTCCTGTATTGTACTTGTGTTGTTGAAGAGGAGTTGTAAGTTGTACGTTCCTTACGTTTGCAATGAGTACGAATAAATAAAGCAAAAAAAAAAAAAAACCTGTTGGGAACAGAAATCCACTAAACACTTCCTTTTTTTTTTTTTTATGAGTACACGATATTCATGTGAAATGCCCGCTGCTAAGGATTCCAGCGCTTTCCTTTCATCGCTCTTTGCTACGAGGAAAACTCTTCAGAGGTGTACTTTTGTTATTTTGCAATATTTTACAGTTATATAAAATTTTCGTCGATACGTGGCTACAAAAGGTTAAAACATAAAATGGTTTTACGATTTTACGGGACAAGTACGGAGAGCACGCGGAAACAGAGTGAACAGTCCGTGGTGTGCGAACGCTTTAAAACAATTTTGAATTTAAAATACATTATAACAATATAAATCGTATTTGGTTGGATTTTTTTTTTTGTGGCGACTGAGATTTGTTTTAGACACTGTGATAAGTAGGGGAGATACTGTGTGAGAAACAGCTTCGGCTGTACACTGTTGCCAGAACTAAATGTATGTTTTTATTAATATAAATTTATTCCAGTGTTTCCAATAAAGTGGAATAAAAAAAAACACGCCCGTCTTAAGCAGTCTGTTTGGACGGGAAGCCTAAGATGCACATAAAGTTCTGACATTCCCGATTACACCCGAACAATTCACCTTCGTCCAACCTCGGGTTTATATATATATATTTATATTTCTCTGTTTGTTTTAATGTAGCTATACTAACCTAACTAACCGTCCATAGTGTTTTAAAGTGATTTAATGTAGCTAACCTAACCGACCACTTTTAATATTTGAATCCATTTTTCCTGCGCAAAAAAATAAAACAAATCCCGAAGTTGGCCGAAGGTGAATTGTTCGGGTGTAATCGGGAATGGCAGAACTTTATGTGCATCTTAGGTCTCCCTGTTTGGACACGTGAACGGGGCTAGGCAGGGGTTGTTAAGTTTGGCGGAACAGCCGTGATGGATGGGTGCATGTTAGTTTCGTACGGCATAATGGACAGGCGAGGTTGCATGGCAGGCACGGGCCCCGGAATGAGCGTGTCGTGCGAGCGGTCGCGCCAGGCGCAGCTTGGTGCGGCCCGACTTTGGCCGGGCCGCTTGGAGCCGGCAACATCGCGCCTCTATCGACCTGTCCCCCCTTCCCCCTACGCGTTCCCTTCCCCTTTGTTCTAGTACTCTCCCCCTTCTCCACATTCACCCCCCCCTTCCCCCCCCTGGCGGGCCCTGCGACTCCCGGGCACGCCACGCAGTCTCCCAGCGTTCGGCAGGCGGTTCCATCTAGTGGATGCTTTCAGAACTACATCCTAGAGTTGAGGGTCTTACGGATAACCTCACGGTGAAACGGGCGAATTGTTTAATTGTTAAAATAAAAATTATTAATAATAGTCTATTGAACGGCTATTTTTAACGCAATTCCAACCTCTTTCGAGCTGACTTTTACGACTACAAAGTCCAATAAATATCACAGTACAGAAGGACTAAAAATTCTGAAATAATACAATTTTACGGAAATAACATTCAACCAACTTCAGGTGTAGACTGGAGTAGATCACCTATAGTTATCATTACAATTTTTGACGTGACAACGTCTAATAAATGGATGAACGCTGGCTGCACGCACGAAAAAGGATGACTCATTGTCCCGTTACGCTCATTGTACGCTTGCGCCGCATATATCTCTCTTTCCACTCGAATGGAACAACCATCGATTTGACTTTTTCGAGGCACATTAAACTTGAAACACTCCCATTCGTGTCCTACTTTTCCTATTACCGTCCTATCTTTAACAGAATAACACAGATTGGAAGAAGTTAAATAGCAAACATGTATAAAAGTTATAGTTAAAATAATCTCTTCGTTAAAGTAATAAACATATTTGAATTAATGAGTGCAAATAAAAGTAAATTTATCAATTAAATTGTAGATTTAATTTCACTCCTTCTTTGTATCCATACAAAATAGTGATAATTCAATAAAAATGATTCAATTTTATTCATAAAAGTATGCAATCATTTCATCAATGTTTTGTTATGACGTTGTCACGTTAAACTATCGTCCGTAAACCGACGTTACAGACAAACAATTTTTTTTTGATGTGTACGTAAAAATCTTGGCTTTCGGTATACGGCATTTGGTAGTGGTAATCTTGTGAATGGAACGGAAGTGCCCGAGTTTTGGAAGAAGCTAATGAAAAATCGCTGTTAGGAGAAATTTCAGAAGTTCGGAATATCGAGCTGATACTTTGGAAGGGAATTATTGAATAAACTGGAGGGAATGAACGAATTTTTTTGTTTGGAATATTTGTAAAGCCAAACTCCGTCAAGTTACGTTCAATGTTTGAATGTAGTTCATGGCTACATATATTTGTAAACGCAATCGTTTTAAGTTTCTCGTGGGTTGGTGTGTTCGCCACATCCTGAATATTCATCTCGTGAAGAAAACACGTTTGGGAGTGATAGCATGCAGTTTATAGCTTTCTGCAGTGGAAGACGTATGTAAGGATGTACCAAAGGGACCTCAGGGATTTTAATAGGTTTGGTTTGTTACCACCATTTATATCTTCAGTCGTTTTTTTCATATCAATTTGGCTTTTCACGATTTGCTCTAATAATATCACTGATTGATCGTCTGTAACGCTTAAATTATATTAAGTAATAATTGCTTTTGACACTGCTGTATATTCTTATTACTATGAGTTTTCTCAAATTATAAACATAATGTAGAGATGGCAGCCTTGGAATTCAATAGTAAATGTAACTTTAACTAATTTCTAGGAGTATTGCCGGAGGAAGCATAAGCAAATGGGGGTACCCAAAAATATGTATTTTATTTCAATTACAGTAGTCACCTTAAGTATCGCGCTACCTGAAGGTGTTGAGGTAGTTTGCAAATTTCAGGATCAATATGTGATCAGATGTTTAACATCTCAATCCGATGGTGTCGTTTTCAGTCTCCTCAATGGAGACTGGGAAATAAGAAATCCGGAATGTGCCGGGACCTTGGACGCAACCGAGAACAAAACTGGTATCATGCGTTTTTTTTGTATCGGATGCAGATTTTAACTTTTTTCATGGGCAGTTAATACTTGGAACAAACGCAGATAGGACCGCGATGAAGCGTCAGGTTCGGAGCTGGCTGGCGGTCCCGCGCGGCCACTGACGTGAGGCATTCCACGCATCCCTGGCCGGATTACAAGGGTCCTCCTACCCCCTCCCCCTCCCCCCTGATCTACACCTCGCACCGTCCCGCCTCAGACCATTGGCAATGACCCTTTTAGCGGCCTGGGAATTCTGCGGGTTTCCCAAGGCTGCCGTGCTGAGCGGCGCGAACAAATACAGCCAGAATGTCTTGCCAAGAGTATAAAAGCAGCGACGCCGGCCTCCGCCAGAGTTCCGCCAGAGTTCCGCCAGAGTTCCGCCAGAGTTCCGCCAGAGTTCCGCCAGAGTTCCGCCAGAGTTCCGCCAGAGTTCCGCCAGAGTTCCGCCAGAGTTCCGCCAGAGTTCCGCCAGAGTTCCGCCAGAGTTCCGCCAGAGTTCCGCCAGAGTTCCGCCAGAGTTCCGCCAGAGTTCCGCCAGAGTTCCGCCAGAGTTCCGCCAGAGTTCCGCCAGAGTTCCGCCAGAGTTCCGCCAGAGTTCCGCCGTTTTTATGTACAATCATTTATTAGTAATGTAAATATTAGTAATTAATAAAACTTAATTGGGCTATCCCTTACGAACTATTCCCCTCCATTATACTCGTAACAATACCAATGCACGTAATGTAATGAATGTATTATTTTGTAATGTCTGTTGTTTGTAAGGAATGTATTTTGTGCGCAGTGAATGTAATTTGTGCGCAGTGAATGTAATTTGTGTGCAGTGAATGTTTTCTTGTGTGCCGTGAATGTTTTCTTGTGTGCCGTGAATTCTTTTTATGTGCAATGAATGTTTTTTTTGTGTGTGATGGAACGGGAGTTGTGTGAATGAATGTTACATGCGTGAAAAATTAATAGGAACAGATTGAGTTAAGCATGAAGGATAATTAATGTCGTTTGTTGGTAATTCGTCATAGTTGACGTTCCACTGGTACAATTTGCATAAGTTTTACAAGGTAGAATCTCTTGTTTGCCTTGCATTCATCTCTAGCAGATTTTTATGCAGAATTTGTCTTCACAAATTACAACACTTTACTCACCCGGTAGTTCTGAATAAGACGACACTCAATTGGAATTCAATAATAGGATTATGGAAATATTAACAAAAACACACTCCAGATGTCCTGAATACCCTTAAGAGATTGTTTAATTTTGAACGAAATCTGTATTTAAAATCGAAACTAATTGGTTTCCCCTCTGAGTGGTGGTGTGTCAAAGTGTATTCTAATGAATGGCATCAAATTAAAGCAAGTTATTCAGAACAGTCGGGATGGAGCGAGACTCGAAAACTCGAGCAGTGTCGATTAGGAGCTTCTTCAGTCGGACGCTCGAAAGTCTCGAAAGTCGAGTTCACTGTATTTGACTGGATGAGTCTCTGCAGTGTTATTTTTATAACTGCATACCTATTTGAGATGTACTATGAGCATCGGATTACGTATACCACATTCTTCATTCACTTTACAGTGAAACCACGTATTAACTGTCTTGAAGATTTAAGGGGAAGTGGGTATCGAGGCGCCGCTGCTAATGGTATTAGGCTTGTAGCGGTAATGGAGGGACGCTACTTGCATCGCGCCCCAACCGCAGTCTGGCCAACATCGTCGCTAGAGTCCTCGTAACAGTATTTCCTATCTGCATGGGAAGCTTGCATTACATGTTAAGACAGTATGTAAGTAACTTTAATTCCCAAGCTTACATTATTATTTTGTTAATTTACTTAACTTGGATGAAAAAGTGTATATTTTTTGCATGTATAATGGACGCGATGATTTGTGCTCTGATGGTTTTCGTTAAAATAACATTTAAACTATAATTTTTGAATTATTTTACAATTTTACTGTTTTACTTGATATTAGAGATTTTAAAGTGCGGGACATTTTTTCAAGAGACCATCACACCACTTGAATATTCTTAAATCAAACCATTTGAAGTAAATATAACTTGAGTCGAACTGCAGTTTGACGTAACTAATTTGGCACAAGTTGATAACTTCTTGTATTATGGGTTTAGGCCACGTTTGTGTAATTGGTGCGCCCGACGTTTCGGCGCACCTTGTTGGAGCCATCTTGAAGGTCGATAAATGCCTGCAACAAGGCACGCTGAAACGTCAGGAACACAATTACACAGACGTTGTCGCAACCCAGAATCCAAGAAGTGAGCCAAAATCTAGGAAAAGTTGACAGCGTGAGAGGGCTTAAAGACTGTGTCATAACTTAGGTTCCGGCTCGCTCAAATAAAACGCAAAAAAAGTTATTAAACCTATATATGATTTATTATACCTTTTATTCATATTATTTCACCCCACGTTCACACATGAACACGTTCTTTAAATTAATGATGCAGTGTGGAATTCTGATAGAATACAATTTATTGTACATGCGTTCGTCTGTGTTGTCTTGTCCATAATACCTGTTTAGGTTCATCGTTGGGTTTATCTGTTTGACATCAGCTGAATTTGTCTTGTTCTCTGTGGGTATACGTTTTATTTTTAAATCTTAATTTGCGTTCTTGAATTTTTTCCATGGCAAAAACAGCAATGGCGTATGTCCAAGAAATTGTATTAAATCAGAACAGTATATGTTTTTAATATGGAATTTCTTAATCGAATATTATTATTATGCTTTATTCACCTTAGGTAATGTATTTGATGGTAAACATTAATCCCACATAGCAGCAACAAGAGCACGACTGCAGGTTTTTTTCTTTCGAAAACACGAGTTGAACTTTGTGGCGTTAAACATGCTGGGTCAGAAGTATTCATACGCGTGGCCATTAATTAGCGAGAGACACAGGACAAAGTACTATAGTTCTCAATCTCACTTGGTTTATTGTCGGGCGATAGACCAGCAATTATCAATGACTGGTACACAACGGAAAGTGGAATGGGTATCGCAAATAAAACTAAATAATATTAAATGTAATGTGAGGCAGTTTATAGTTTCACAAAATCAAAATAGCAAATCAGGATTTTAAAAACTGCACAGACCGTTGAGAATTCACGTGTCTGTGTGCAAAGTGTAATTAAAAGTTTCAAAGAACATAAAATATTAACATACAAATATTGGGTCGTCTACTTACATTAACCTCAAGGAGAAGAATAAAAAAGTACATTAGATGCTAATGGTTATGAAGGACCCAAGAGTTTTGTTTAGTGCAATACCTACTTTTGTTGGGGAACAGTTTGGATAGCAGTTGCCATTACGTATAATAAGTTGAGTCACTAATCGTGCAAGATACAAAGCTAAGATTCCAAAAAATAATAATAAGAGCATATTTGGACTTCAAAAACTCTTATGTAGGAGAGGTTCTTGATTTGTAGGACAATATTTAATTTTTGGACCAGAGTAATTAAACTTCTTTTAAATTATTTGTTAGAATGTTGGTTTGGAGAATGTTTAATACCACACTTGACTTTGATACCTTACACCAATGTGAAAAGCATTGGGATGTATCGTCGAATCTGACATGGAGAAGATTTAATCGAGGGGACTTAAAGACACGTCTGCTTATTTAAACATTCCAAAAGGCAATTCAAGGAAGAGCGCTGGAAAATTGTACGTGGAAAAAGATTACTTCTTGCAGAACGACAACATTCCCAAGGAAACAGACGGGATTGTCCAATTATGGGTGTTCTGAAAAAAGCCCAGCAGTGATACAGAAAGTTCTGAGAAAAGGTGGACAAAGCGGGTACTGGGAATAGGCGGACACAGCAAGTACTAAGGGGCAGAATTCAGCTCCGTTTTCTTTGGGAAACCGCGCTTCTACGAATAAATTGACCGTGAGATCAAGTGTGTTTGACGATGTTTGTGTTCGGCGGCAGCACAAATAAGGGATGTTTCTGTGCGCTGGTTGTGGTGCTCGATGAGCGAGGTTGAGCGAGGTTGAGCGAGGTTGAGCGATGGCTGTGCGGACGGGGAAGCCAAACGCCCGATGCGCATCTTCGGTTTTTTTTTGTTCATTGTAACTCATGATAACTGATGGTCAATTAGGTTAGGTTATCTACATTATAAATACTTTAAAACAACCTAATATAACCAACCATCCACAATGTTTTAAAGTATTTATAATGTAGCTAACGTATCCTAATCGAACGCAAAATGTAATGCCACGCCGGTTTATACAATGAGAGAGAACGGGGGGGAAAAAGCGAGCAGGAACTTCGGGCGTGGCTCTCTCGTCTGTGAACTGAGGGCTGCCTGTGCGGACGACGTGGTCTGCTCGCCGCAGCCGCCGCGCCAGGAGGCGGTGGGCCTGCGAGTCGGGAGCGGACTGTACCGCGGCCGGGGGCGTAGCGACCAGGAAACAGCGACGCCGCTAAGAATAGCGTCGCGACGCGCCCGTCTCGACGCCACGCGCCAGCCGAGGCCCGCTCGCGCGCGCATTGTCTGCGCCAGCTCCACGCCGTGTTGGTTGGACGCCCGAAACCGGGACGCACCACAACGCCGAAATACCACAACGCCGAACGTACAATAACGCCGAAAACCATAACGCCGAATGCCAAATTGACTAAAACGCCGACAGCTAGGAAACTGCTGTGTACCACAACGCCGAAATACATTAACGCCGAAAAATGTCATTGCAGGACTACCACAAAGGTTAGGTTACTTAGGTAAGGTTAGCACACAAATTCATTCAGTTGTTTTTCATTTTGCTCCTGTGCCCCCCCCCCCCCCCCCCTCCCCACAGCAACATTTTTCGGCGTTACTGTATTTGGCGTTGTGGTACACAGCAGTTTTCTAGCTGTCGGCGTTGCGGTCAATTTGGCATTCGGCTTTATTGTACGTTCGGCGTTGTGGTATTTCGGCGTTGTGGTAACGACCCGCCCAAAACGTTTCATGAACAGTTTTGAATGACCATGTAAGTGACTTGCGTTTAGCGACTAAGGGCGGTATTCCAAGACGTTAGAGTAAGTTAGCTAATACGTACTGCCTTGTTGGGATGCAACCGTGATCAAACTCGCTGGCCGTATTCCAGATCGGGTCCAAACCGAATCCCGGTAAGGGAGCAGATCGGCAGCCGTTTCAATAAACTGTGCCCCGCGCGAGGCTAGAAACTGGTTCCGACGCTTTCTAGCGGACGTTTCGCATCCGTTGATAAAATTTTTACGGCAGAAATCTTGGAGATAAGCAGCACCTGCGCACAAAAATGGAACCACCTCAAAAGCACAAAGCAGACACTGCAGTAGGCTCCATGCTGAAGTATTAGGAGTATAGTGGCTTACCCTTGCTTGATAGTTAAAAAAGTATTACAATTTTTGTTTTAAAATTAAAATATTACATTTAATACAAATTATACGTACTTAAAAATCAGTTTTTATTCTTTTGTAAAGTTACTCAAATGTTTGTTGGGCGGTATTGTTTAGCTAAGCGACGATGTGTATTATAAGTTATAATAGCAATTATTCAAGCAAATATTTAATTTATTTTACACGAATTATATTGTCCATATGCAATAATGCATTTTATAAAAAGTTATTAAAATCCCCTCTGCGAGGTTTTGAACTTGCTACTACCCATATTCTTTGTTATGTACCGTGAATTAAATGTTGAGTGTTCTAATTTTCTCAAGTATGTAGCTACTTTTAAGTTGCTATTATTTCTTATCATTAGAGTGTACAAAATGTATTCCATGATGGTTTCGCTATTATAAGGTTTTATTTGTCACTCCAATAAGCGCAGTACTTCCTCCCGATGTTCAAGAAAAATAATACACAAGAGTTAATGGTGCAATCTAGACGAAATGATCGAAAAAGTGATCACGGATAGGACACCAAAATCCGTTCCCTAAAAATAAGGGACTGGCCGTGTCCTGTCATGCACTAGGAATACGGTTAGCGTGCAGGTGTAACATATTGAACACTTAAAACCCTTAGTTTTGTGTCTTGGAATACCGGCGTGAAATTATAATCACGGAGCTTGGTCAAACAAAAGCCGAAATTGGAGAGAGAGAGAGAGAGAGAGAGAGAGAGAGAGAGAGAGAGAGAGATATGTTGGCTGATGATAGGTAGTGTGTGTTACGCCCTTTCACATGAAAATTGGTATGAAATAAGAAAATATGTATGTACTAATATTGGATTCATGTTAACAAACCTTTTCAAGTTCTCAAAAGAAATAAACAGAATAAATCGTTGCAAAGTAAGGAAAATACAAATTTATTTTAAAAAACATTTGACCCACACTGGTTTACTGGTTTTACACATGCTGGTTTCACAGATAAAACCTAGAGAACGGACAAAGATAAAAATATACAAGGTTGAGGTTTCTCTGTGACAGTGTAAACCAGTAACGGTGGTGTCCAAAGAAACTTTTTAAATCTTCCCAGTTTCGAGAATCGTTCAATGAACGTGTAAATGCTAAGCGGGACGTTCGAAAGTAAGTTTCGTAATTTTTTTCTCACACGGAAAACTTTATTGCCAAAAAATACACCATGGCATCATGAACTACATTGCATAGTTGCCACCGACATTGAGACAATTGTCGTTGGAGGGCAATCAATCTGAAGAAACCGCTCTGGTGAAACTCTGTGCCCTGCGATGCAAGGAATTGTCGCACAGCCTGACCACCTCAGCATGGTCGTGGAACTGACGTCCCGAGAGTGCGGCTCTGCAGGGATGACAGCTCGCACTCCCATTGGCCACCTGGTGTCAGCACACGTCTGTCCGCCTCGTGATTGGGCTCCAGTAACCTCGGGCAAGCCGGTCTGCGGCGCTCTGCGCATGCGTCGTTCCTCCTCCGCGACGCTACTTCCGTCTTCGAACCAGCTACGGCTGTGGATTCTTGTTTCGCCTGGTGTACCATCTGCTCTTTCAAAAAAAAAATGACGGAACTTACTTTCGGAACGTCCGTCGTAGTTAATTACTCGCGCATGCGCTTATCTAGATTTGTTTGAGCTACTCTTTAATTGTAGCCTTGAACCCAAACCCTACAACTTTTACATTTGATACTATTAAAATTGATAACTGGAACATTATTTTATGGACATACTGTATTAACAGATTTTGATTTCCTAACTACAGTGCATTCCAGCTAATGGATTGCCAAGTGTTTTCTTCAAAACATGAAACGTCTTGGACATGGGTGTAAGCCAGGTAGTAGTTTTGGGTGGTGTTGGACAGGGCTGGACGGGGCTGGGTGGTGTTTGGACGGGGCTGGGTGGTGTTTGGACGGGGCTGGGTGGTGTTTGGACGGGGTTGGGTGGTGTTTGGACGGGGCTGGGTGGTGTTTGGACGGGGCTGGGTGGTGTTTGGACGGGGCTGGGCGGTGTTTGGACGGGGCTGGGTGGTGTTTGGACGGGGCTGGGTGGTGTTTGGACGGGGCTGGGCGGTGTTTGGACGGGGCTGGGCGGTATTTGGACGTTGTGGGACGGGGCTGGGCGGTATTTGGACGTTGTGGGACGGGGCTGGACGGTATTGGATGTTGTGGGACGGGGCTGGACGGTATTGGATGTTGTGGGACGGGGCTGGACGGTATTGGACAGGGCTGAAAGGGGCTGGACTGGGGCTGGACTGGGCTGGACGGTATTGGACGGGGCTGAAAGGGGCTGGGCGGGGCGGGGTTGGCCGGGGCTGGACTGCAAGGACTGGTGACAACACCGCCGCGCGGAAAGCGACAGCAGTGCGTAGGGAGCGCCCAGCAAGTCGGAGGTATTGATCCCCGGGTCTCGGCCACGCGGCGGGCATTGCCAGCACCGCAGCGCTGCCCCACGGCCAGTTGCCACCCTTCTTCATGCTGGCTCTACACATTTCCAACCTGCGACAACAGGTAGCAGCAGTGTCCAAGAGATGTTAGGTGCGTTTCTAACGACACGATCCGCTACACTCGATTGTGACTCGGCGATCAAATGATTGATGCGATTACTACAAGACAGCAGCACATAGTCGATGCCTTATCTTTTGAAATTTAATAACTGAAACACATACTGGTATTTAAAGTTTATACAAACCGAAACTGTCAGAAATATGAAGAGGTATTGACTTAAAAAATAAATATCTTATTTAATATTAAAAATATTGAAGTAAAATATTTAAACACTGTACTAAAATAAAAATAAAACATTTCATATCTTTATAATATGGACATTTCGCGTGATAAGAGGTTGTACCACTAAAATAAGTTAATTTTTTTTTAAATAATACTCCAATATTTACGTCTGATAATTTTTTACATCCTTAAATTCCGTGAAAACGCCGGCCATAACTGCTAGCGCAGTCTCGATCCGAGACATTGTCTGTTCACACAGTAGTTCCCAATGGTCTTCGCTAAGCGCTCACAACTCTATGGCGCGACAGAGAATGTGGTCGGACGAAGATCAAACCAGCCCATGACTGGAGATCACGCTTAAACTCGTATGGTGCAACTGACTACTAGCTGAGCTTCTCTGCGCGTCATCCACGTTAATTTCCTGGCGTTTACTAGTTTATTCTAGCTTCTTGTCGACGCAATCCTGCAAAGTTCTTACTTATTCATATTTTTCTGACTTTACAAACACACTGTTAAAAATTTTCACCTTCAGTTTACGAACACTAAAAAGTCTGTGGAACTTAAATGTGTACTGGTGTTTAAAATATCGTGTTTGTTTTCATGATCGCATTAGCCAGTTATATCGAAATGGGATACGTATATTTTGGTATTGCAGCGGTCATTTCCCAACTGTCACTAGTAAATCAACACACGACTTGATTCCAATACTGTTTGTAGAATAACAATTAGCTGAAAGATACCTGGATCACTTTACTACATTCCAAAACCGTCAAATTTGAGACAAGTCTCATGACACGGAATATATAAACCTAAAGGATGAAAATTATTTACAATAACTAAAACTAGTTCATGCAATTAGCTTTTTACATATGTTAATAATGCATATGTCATACTGAAACTCTGAATACGTTCTTTTTGTGTTTTATTCTCGAGCAACTCTTATGTCTTAGGAAGACTATTGTGCTGTGGTCGTTGTTGCCCGGATTATCTGTTAGTCTCTGTCTGTCATGCCATGTTGACTTATTCAGTTTTAGCCATTAATTTTATTTAAGGGCTATTTCTAAAATTTTAATTTGATACCTTCCTTGTATTTGTTCTGCCACCAATATTTTAAACAGATATTCACTTAGTGTAATATCATGGCTGTAAAAATTCGCGCAAGTCTTCGTAAAACACAAGGGAGGTATCAAGTTTAAATATTATAAATAGTCCTTAAATAAAACTAATGACGAAAAAATTGGTTGTCTGTAAAGTCGGTTTACGGACGATAGTTTAACGTGAAAACGTCATAACAAAACATTGATAAAATGATTGCATACTTTTATGAATAAAATTGAATCATATTTATTGAATTATCACTTTTTTTATTGGTACAAAGAAGGAGTGAAATGAAATCTACAATTTTATTGATACATTTGTACTCATTAATTCAAATATATTTATTACTTTAACGAAGATATTATTTTAACTATAACTATTATACATGTTTGGTATTTAACTTCTTCCAATCTGTGTTATTCTTTTAAGGATAGGACGATGATAGGAAAAGTAGGAAATGAATGTGGGAGTGTTTCAAGTTTAATGTGCCTCGAAAAAGTCAAATCGATGGTTGTTTCAATCGAGTGGAAGAGAGATAGATGCGGCGCAAGCGTACAATGAGCGTAACGGGACAATGTGCGTAATGGGACACTTTTTCGTGCGTGCAGCCGGCGTTCATCGATTTATTAGACGTCACGTCAAAAACCAATACATCAGTTTGTGTAGACCGAGCCTGAAGTCTCATCGCAACATCCAACTGTGCGTCGCTGTGTGGTCTAGACTAGCTGTTTATATCATTGGTGCGTTACTATGTGCGTCGCTGTGTTAGACAAGATGGTTGTTTGTCTGCATTTCATGTGCCTGTTGCAAATGTGTCGTCAGCCCATTGTTCGTCTGTACTCGGGTATTTTTCTAACATATTCCTTCCACAGAATTCTGTCTATGCATTCAACTTTTACATGGCTGATTTTGGTTTATTTGTGTTATGCATTGTAAACTCTCAACGTCGTATGTCCAAAAAAATGTTGTACACATAACAGAGCTCGGAATAAAGCATATCGTGGTAGGTGGAAGTAACCGCACCAAGCAGGATATATGGAGGGCCGCATTTGACTGGCTTGTGTCGGAAACACGCTCTCTAGGTACCCTGTTTCCTTGGCGTGCCCAGGACTTACAGACGGGTTGTGAGATTACCCAGCACCACCCGTGTGTCCGAGGAGTCTGTGCGGATCTTTGTGCATCGCACGCAAACAAATTTTTAAAAAAGTTCAACAAAATATGTGAATTACTTTAAAATATTTACCTTGTTAAATTTTTGTTATTGCCGTAGATTACATCACTGCAAAATACAGTTTAGCCCGTAAAAATGACCCAGATAAAAATTTTAATAGTATCAAGTGTAGGCGTTGCAGATTTTTGGTTCAAGGTCACAAAGAGTAACGTAAATAGTTTAAATATAGGCGCATGCACGAATATTGCTTTGTTGTTTTCTCGTTTGCAGCGCCACCTACGCAAAATGGCGGCTCCTGATCATAGTGTTTTGTGTTCTGCAATTCGCTAAGTGTGAATCTGTAATTTCAGTTCAACATGGGTTTAGTTTAAAGTTTAATCGCAATCCCCCCATGTGGCAAAAACATCCGCCGAATGTCGCGATGACAGAGCTCTTTTTCGCTAGCCTCCACGTTCACCTGACATAAAGCCACGCGATATACATTTTTGGTGCTTTATAAAACATCGTGTCTACATTCCGCCGCTACCTAATGCTTTGCCAGAGTTGAAAAACAGAATTGAAGAGGCTATTGCTTCCATTACTTCGGACGTGTTTACCAAAGTGTAGGCAGAATTGGACTTTAAGTTGGATGTGTGCCGCATAAATTAAGGCGCACATATTTAACGTTTGTAAAAGAACTAGGCTAGTTTACATTCAATTCTATGTATGCTTTGTTGTAAAAGTCTTAAACCGTAAGAATATGGCGTTTAAACTGGGACGTTTTTTTATGGACTACTTGTGCATTGAAAACTGTTGATTTCGTTTATTAGTACTTAATATTTTTCTTTAAGTTTTGAAACAGTTTCGCGCTATAAAAGTTAAAAAAAAATGCATGCACGGCAGTTTGTTTAGGAAACTTATTTGCAAATACTTCGGGCAGTAATAAACAAAGTAAATCGTGGATTGTGGTGTGGTGGTGGTGTAGTGTGGTGCGGTGGTGTTGTGATGTGGTGCGGTGGTGTTGTGATGTGGTGCGGTGGTGTTGTGATGTGGTGCGGTGGTGTTGTGATGTGGTGCGGTGGTGTTGTGGTGCGGTGGTGTTGTGATGTGGTGCGGTGGTGTTGTGATGTGGTGCGGTGGTGGTGTTGTGCGGTGCGGTGGTGGTGTTGTGCGGTGCGGTGGTGGTGTTGTGCGGTGCGGTGGTGGTGCGGTGCGGTGGTGGTGTGGTGCGGTGCGGTGGTGTTGTGGTGCAGTGCGGTGGTGTTGTGGTGCGGTGCGGTGCGGTGGTGTTGTGGTGCGGTGCGGTGCGGTGGTGTTGTGGTGCGGTGCGGTGGTGTTGTGGTGCGGTGCGGTGGTGTTGTGGTGCGGTGCGGTGGTGTTGTGGTGCGGTGCGGTGGTGTTGTGGTGCGGTGCGGTGGGGTGGTGTTGTGGTGCGGTGCGGTGGTGTTGTGGTGCGGTGCGGTGGTGTTGTGGTGCGGTGGTGTTGTGGTGCGGTGGTGTTGTGGTGCGGTGCGGTGGTGTTGTGGTGCGGTGCGGTGGTGTTGTGGTGCGGTGCGGTGGTGTTGTGGTGCGGTGCGGTGGTGTTGTGGTGCGGTGCGGTGGTGTTGTGGTGCGGTGCGGTGGTGTTGCGGTGCGGTGGTGTTGCGGTGCGGTGCGGTGGTGTTGTGTTGCGGTGGTGTTGTGTTGCGGTGGTGTTGTGTTGCGGTGGTGTGGTGCGGTGGTGTGGTGTGGTGTGCGGTGCGGTGCGGTTGTGGTGCGGTGCGGTGGTGTTGTGGTGGTGTGGTGCGCCGAGCGTGGACTTTTTTCTGCGAATGGCGAGCTATACTTAGAGCAGCCCGCGGTCAGCTGACTGCGCCTCGCTGCCGTGCAAACTGTGGAGCTGCCTGCGTGGTTCCTTTATTTCACCAGTCTTCGGCATGATGCTTCGCCACTAAAAGCGAGCATCGATTGAAAGTCTCCTTTCGTTGAGGCTTCGTCGCCATGACACGCCCGTCGGATGTATGACGTCATTCAACCCTGTCATACAGCCGACGACGTGTCTTACCTTCATGTCATACTGGAAATAATTCTTTCAAGCGAGCTTGATAATATATTCCGTCCAATTTAATGTTTTGCCTTAATCCTGTGTACTCGGAAATAATTTAGACGGAATTTATGATGGATATAAAAATGTTCGTGTGATTATTTTTCTCACCGTTATCCATTTCAAAAGGCTAAAAGTTAATATCAGTACATACATTATTTTGAGGCTATAAGACTCGTTCCGTTATAAACAAACTATAATTTGACCTGATTGACAGATATTTTGAAATTGCGGGCATACGCCATGGCGTGTATTTTAGTGCTGCCTTTGGTCGTAAATCCTGCGTAGAAATTCGTATTAAGAATTACCTACCTGTGGCGTAAATAACCCAGTTAACACTATTGAATCTTAAAATTGGGAAAAAAATTCCCGTGAACTAACTAAAGGTACTGGCAAAAGATAGGCGCTGACTGATTTCAACGTGTGCATGGCAGGAATCGCACAGATCTGATGTAAGAATTCTTTGCATTGTGTTATGAGACTACGCACACATCTCCGCATCGTACGTATTGGATGCCGTCAGTACCGGTGGGAATCGGTGAGAGTGCAAGGGGGACGCACCACAACGCCGAACGTACAATAACGCCGAATGCCAAATTGACTACAACGCCGACAGCTAGAAAACTGCTGTGTACCACAACGCCGAATTACCACAACGCCGAAATACATTAACGCCGAAAAATGTCATTACAGGACTGCCACAAAGGTTAGGTTAGCCTAGGTTAGGTTAGGTTAGCCTAGGTTAGGTTAGGTTAGCCTAGGTTAGGTTAGGTTAGCCTAGGTTAGGTTAGCCTAGGTTAGGTTAGCCTAGGTTAGGTTAGCCTAGGTTAGGTTAGCCTAGGTTAGCCTAGCCTAGGTTAGGTTAGGTGAAGTTGTGGTATTTCGGCGTTAAGATACATTTAAGAAACACATACAAATTCATTCAGTTGTTTTTCATTTTGCTCCTGTGCCCCCCCCCCCCCCCCCGCAACAACATTTTTTGGCGTTACTGTGTTTCGGCGTTGTGGTACACAGCAGTTTTCTAGCTGTCGGCGTTGCGGTCAATTTGGCATTCGGCGTTATGGTATTCGGTGTTATTGTACGTTCGGCGTTGTGGTAACGACCCGAGTGCAAGCCATCCAAATGGTCTTTAGGTGCGTATGGCCAGCGGTCTATAGCAGGTGGTTTATGCTATGTTTGTGTTTTAAGGTGTGTGTAATTGGCGTGTATTATCTCGCCTTTGATTCGCGTGGCATCGGCAGAGATCGTCCTTGTCTACCGAAGCTACAAGAAATACGGGGTCAAACGGTGTCAAGTTCAAATAACTATACCGTTAAGGGGAAATGAATGGCGCGTTGGAGATAGGCCATTAAAAGTGAGATGGTTGAAGTAACGTTAAAGTTCGTCATTTGGTATCAACGGAAGAGAGTATAACAATGTTTGATTGTTGTTCCAGTAAAGATTGGTTGTGTAAGTTGAGAAAAGGCCGTGTAACGAGATGTAAAATAAAAATAATAGTATCAGTATTGTATACACGAGGAATCTAGATCCAGCCGACAGACTTCGTCTGCAGTTTATCCATGACAAAATAAGTTGAAAAGTATGTACGTATTGTGGTTTTAAGTGCTTCCCAAAGCTGGTATATGGATTTAAAGTTGGAGCTGAACATATTTTATTTTGTAAATAAATGTGAAAGTATTTAATGTATAACACTAAACGTCTGGATTATGTTAAATTAAAAAAATCTAAAACTACAGCAAAAAAAAAAAGACTTATACCACTTTTGGGAAGCACTCAGACCGCAAGTCGTAAATGTTTTGAACCTAATTTGTCGTGATGAAGCATTCGAAGTGTCGATCGAATTCACTCACCCTATGTATAATTATTTACTATATATCTATGTGTAGTATATTATACGATACCAAAAGTATATTTTCATTAAGAAACGTGTATTGTGCAAAACATCCATACCATTGTTCCCCGCTCAAAACCCCCATATCCCGCGCTTGCCCCGTTAAAATTTAGGGCTGATGATAATGTGAGCGCCGCCATGTTGGAAAAGTCAAAAAATATTATGGTATCTGGATCTAGACTACTCCCGAAATAGGGAAAATTTTCGAAAAAAAAAAAAAAAATACTGCGACCATATATTTTTTTCTGGACAGTGGTGGTCAAACCGGAGAAGCCTAAGATGTTCATCAAGTTCTGTCCCTGCCCGAACACGCCCGAATATTCACCTTCGGCCAACCTCGGGATATGTTTTATTTTTGCGCAGGAAAATATGAATTCAAAAAATAAAAGTGGTCGGTTTGGTTAGCTACATTAAAACACTTTAAAAACACTATGGACGGTTAGTTAGGTTAGTATAGCTACATTAAAATAAACAGAGAAATATAAATATATATAAATAAACCCGAGGTTGACCGAAGGTAAATATTCGGGCGTGTTCGGGCAGGGACAGAACTTGATGTACATCTTAGGCTTCCCGTCCAACCGCACGTGAAAGAGAGCGATGATTCCAGTTGACGTCCGGAGGCAGGCTGTAAGTGTGGCGAGTGTGGACGCACGCTACTCGGGCGTGTCGGCGGGCGAAGAATCGGACAGCGGCGCGCGCCTAATTGCCGCGGCGGAGCGGCCAATCTGGCGAGGTCGCCAATTACCGCCCGTCTTTGTCCCTACCTGCTGGACGTCTCCCGAGCGTCGTTAGCGTCCGATCAGACAAGACTTCAGACCACACCTTAGCCGACTTGATGCAAGCTTTTGGACATACGCCATTGCTAAGCACATGCATGTCTGTAGAAGAAAACTAAAAAATACCCAAAAGACAAAAACACAAATTAAGCAAAAAAAAAATGCTGTTGTCAACAGGATATAAACACGACATAATATTCCATAACAGGAATATGGTCAACAAACAAAGAAAAACAAAGAAAAATGGACTAAGAGAACGAAAAAAATAATTTGTGTTTTTGTCTTTTGGGTATTTTTTTTAGTTTTCATCTACAGACATACATGTGCTTAGCAATGGCGTATGTCCAAAAGCTTACATCAAGTCATGCACTCTTATTGCACAAATCTTTCAAAGATAATAGCTTGTTAGCCGCACCACCACCTCCGTGCCCGCTTCTTCGCGGGTCCCAATCTCACGTCCATCGTGTTCTATTCTAGGGTGCCAAGGAAAGTAAGAAAAATATGTAAAAAGTACTCTATCTCCTCCCAGAAAGAGCCATCTCCCGTGGTCTTTCAGTAGTAAATGTCAGCAGTAAACCGTTTTTACTACATAACTGATTTTATAAAGAAATGTTGATGTTCAATTCCCTTGACGAAACTTGACTTGCATAATTTTTTTTCCCTGCAGTCTAGATATTTATTACCTCAAAAAAAAAAAAGAGTTCCCGATTGTTTAATAAATAACCTGTCACCTTCAGGCTGTCCGACGGGGCCATAGTTGGAAATGGTGCGCGGTAAAGTGATGATTGCATTGGACGATGTGCTTTCCTTAGTGTTGGGAGTAAATGGTGCCGGGCACCAGCTCACGCTGACAAGATGGTTCGTGCATGGACACGGGGAACACGGGATCCATAGGGTTCTTGATGGCTCTTTGACTTTCTGCCTTCGAGACGCGGTGCTAATATAACACTAATTCGAAATGACGCTTTAAATGCACGGTAGGTGGTGATGCACTGTACGTGGCCCAAGCCTGGTGGTATTCGCGTTGGGCTCTCATCTCTTAGTGAGGTAAAGTTACACAATGATACGCGCTGACATGCTGATGAGACAGATAAGTTACCCTACCATAATGACAGACCGAATGCTGACGGATCGCTACGAATGGTGACAGTGACAGATTGAATGCTGACGGGTCGCTACGAATGGTGACACAATGACAGACTGAATGCTGACGGGTCGCTACGAATGTTGGCACAATGGCAGACTGAATGTTGACGGGTCGCTACGAATGGTGACACAATGACAGACAATGCTGACGGTTCGCTACGAATGTTGGCACAATGGCAGACTGAATGTTGACGGGTCGCTACGAATGGTGACACAATGACAGACTGAATGCTGACGGGTCGCTACGAATGGTGACAGTGACAGATTGAATGCTGACGGGTCGCTACTAATGGTGACACAATAACAGACTGAATACTGACGGGTCGCTACGAATGGTGACAGTGACACGAGACTCGGGTGACGTCTTACATCCGCAAGCGCCTGGATGAGATTGCTCTCTCTGCAAAGCCAAGTGCGACGGGAGGCCGCGTTCAACATTGCCGTGTCCTGACGCGATTCTACATGGGTTGTTGGGGGCGAAAATTAACTCTGCACAGCATTTGTAGTCAACCATGGCAAGGAATATATACACTAAACATACATACCAGGTTTAGCTGTGGTATCAGATATGTGTGATTGAATATGTGTGAATGTACGTGTATATGTATGATTTATTTTAAGAAAATGTATTGGTATATATATATATATATATATATATATATATATATATTTAAATGTTGTGCCTTCGTTAGTTTTACATAAATATTTAGGTTATTAAATATCTTAAAATCTTTATAACTTTAGCATTAGATAGATTAAAAAAAGGCCTTTTATTAATATGTCTATAATATATTATACTTCAGGTAGCTCATGTGTATCTTATGCTATTTTTTTTATTTTCATATTTGTACTGTAATGTTAATTCAGTTTTTATTTAAATGTATTTGTGACAATTTTTTTGGTATGTGTAGGCCATAACATTTATCAGGTTTACTTTGCACGTACCTAGTTAGTAAAGATGTATGTGGTTAAGTGTAAGACAAGGTGGTACGCCTTTGCTTCGCCACTTAAAATAAGGCAATAAATAAATAAATAAATAAATAAATGATCGGTGGACGACTTCTTCATACCTCTCAGTGCTGACCGAAGGCCGTCGCACACGCGAAAGCACCCGTAGCTTCGTTTGCTGATGTACCTGACACACACAGTAATTTGGGAAGGGTTAAAAGGGGTGGGGGTAAAATGGCACTTCGTAACGGCCTTGCTTGGTTCCAAGGGTTCCAAGGGCACAGAGGCCATGTTGACGTCAAACCACCCTTGAAATGTTTGTGGGAGTAGTTAATTCGAAGTTAGATTTGGCGTTGTAGCTGGTAGCAATCGGTTGTCGGTTGGCGAGGGGGGAGGGATACTCGAGTAGATAATTCAGACGGCAGCTGACTTCACGATCGGCGTGTCTTATGTAATGACGGGTGATTATTAGAGAAATAATATATCTATTTTAGTTAGGCATAATTCTTATAAAGGTTATGATGGGAAACGTGCTAGAATAAAGAAGCTTTACAAATGAATTATTCACATCAATCATAATAAAAAGAATCCAGGCAAACTAGAAATAATAAATGATAACATAAGTGATTCCATCTATCTGTGGCGATATATTTAGAAACTTTTTTTCAAAGAAACGGTCAAACAACATTAAAATTCTGAAAAGGTAAACTAAATAGTAATATTTTCGTTAAATTTTAAATATTAGTTAGGGTGCACTCGAGTTAATTGTTAATAAATAATGTTACATATAACTTTTATTATTTAAATAAATATATATAATAAAACAGCATAATTACGATTTAAATAAATATTTCATTATTAGGGTTTCTAACTTTTACAATATTAAGCTTCTTCAGGAACAAAATGAAATAGTTATTAAAAAAAATTTAACTTGATGACGATAGTCTTTTGTACGCATTTGGTGACGAAACGGCCGGACGAACAACAATGATTTAATAATTCATAACAGGAAGGACAGAATTAGCTGCGGATGAGAAATTTCCGTGACTGGTTCAGGTCCAAAACCTCCGTACAGCCGCTGGTGTAGAACCATGTTCCCCGATCTGACGAGGACGATGATTCAACAATAAATCAATTGATAAAAAGATCAAAACTCAAAAAGTATCCAAAACGAGAACCTCGTGCAACATAAGGTTGTACACACACAAATTAAGTAAAAACAAGTCCAACACGAACATATAATATTCTCTCTCTCTTTCTCTCTCGTAACTTAACGAAAGTGGAGGACGAAGTAAAGTGATCCATAAATTCAGTGCATTTTGAAGCGCCAAATAACCACTACAGCTACGGTGAGACTATTCACAAAATTTTAGGAGTGAAAATCATGATGAGCAACAACCATCACAGATTGGAGCCATCTTGAAGAATGCCTTGTACAATGGCCAAAGTGTGTAATTAACAAAGAAACAATTGAGCATCGGAAGCTTAAAAGGACTGCCACCAGGTTGCGTGGGCGGTACTACCGAAAAACCGCTCCAGGGAAGAAAAAAGGGTCCAGAGGGCAGTTTTTTCTAGGAAATCACATGAAGAAGTGAGGCGAAACTGCAAGGAGCTGCTAGCGGTCACGTGGTAGGACGGGATGACGGGATGACGGGATGACGGGATGACGGGAGGACGGGTGGACGGGAGGACGGGATGACCCCCGAGCATCCGGCCAAGAATAGGAAGTCTCCGACTGGAAACATGAACTATAACTGAGCCTTCAAAGAAAAATATTATAATTCAAAATTGAAATTCATGATAGCTAATAGTCAATCCAGAGGAAAACATACAATTAATTTTAAAAATGCAGTCAAAACTTAGCTAATGTTAAAGGGCTAAATTAAAAAATAAATATAGCTGCGGCTAACATAATTTTAAAACAAATTGGTACAAGACATGGCACAGTGTACGAGAAGGAAAGAAATCAATTTGCCGCTAAAATATCGTTCACTATATACAAAATACTATTCCACTCCAGGGACACCATTCTAAGCACAAGTATGGCAATCTCATATATACTTTTTTACAAATACAAATTTATACTATATATATAATATAGTCTTTAACAAACTTCTTAGTCAGTAGCCATGCTAGTGTTAAATATTTTCGGAGCCATTCACTATACTATAAGGTCACCTTAACGCGCATCCTACTGCCTTTTGCTTAATGGCTGTGTCGAAGGTGACATTAACTCACTACTTACCTTATTTATCGAGATAAGATGGCGGACTGATGAAGGAAAACATGGAATTGAGGTAAAATAAGATATGATGTACAAAGATGTTGTGTAACAGGCCCTAGTATTTTGAAACTATTTTCTGGAAACTTAATTAACTCTGTTTCTCTCATTAGCTGTTTCTCTCATTCGCATATGTGAGAATAGTATTTAGAACTGGACTGGGTCGAGTGAAGTTTAATTCTTGTCAAGTCCAAAATTGTTTAATTTAAATAATTTAGGGCTGCAATTAGAATGTCTGCTTTGTTTCGAATAAGTAATGGCAAAAACCTTTTGGTTTGCAGAATTTTTTTTGTTTCTTTTTATGGAGTGTAACCAATGATTAATTTGACTGTAACAAGTAATAATTTTCAGTCCAAGAATATTTGCGATTACAATCCTAATCAGAACTTTAAAAACAATCGGTGGTCATTCTCGACAGATTTGAGGATATGTTGTGTGTTGTAAAATCTTAACAGAATATTTGTAAAAAAATGATGGTACTTATCTTAGTTTGGTTAATGTTTTTTTTCTGCTGTATTACATTTTTTAATGGTGTATCAGTGTGTGTAAATTTAATAATTAAAGAATCTAAACGATTAGTTAGTATAAAAAATTTCTGTTAGAAAAAAATATGTAGCTTACGACTAAAACTTCACAAAACGTGCAGAGAGATGAATCATTTTGAAAGGCCACAAATATTTATATTTAAAGGACAGATAAGTTATTTGAAAATTATTGAAAATGAATTTTTCTTAACGTTTAGTTTAGTGAGATTTTATTAATTATACTCTCTTGCAGTAAAATGTGACGGTTATAAGAACCCGTCGACATACTAAAAATTAACTTTTTTAATGTAACTGTAAGAAAATATTATTTTAGGTTTTATATGATTGATATCCACTACGCTGCTGGTTTATGCCAGTTTTCATGAGAAAAAAACTTAAATGGCGTATGATCAACACATTGCGTTAATTCATTTCACCCATTGGTATAATCGTTAAAAAAAACTGATCAAATAATACAAACTAACGAGGGTTTTCAGAAACTTTGAACCACTTCTCTATCAATTCTGTCTTATTTATAAAGCACTACTGACTTTTTTTCTATTCCACTTGTCTATTGCAAAATTAATTTTGTTTGTGGCCCAATACGGTGTTAAACCAAAGATTCGTTCATTTACACGTTATCGCTTGAAAGTTAAAAAAAAATTATAACCTAAGTTTTTAGGTATATAACATATATATAGGCATATAACATTGATTATAAAATATAATGTCCTTGTACATTTTTATGGTATAAACAATTGTAATAGCGCAGGTCACTGCATCATTTTTTTATTTTTGGTATTTTTGGAATCTAGAGTACATTATACTGCATTATTACAAACCGAACTAAAAGCCACCTTTATGAAGAAACCTGGTCGCTATTTACCGTCAATCATAAATATTTTATAGAGTCGTTGACTAACCACGACTAGAATCATCACTGCATTTCTGCTACATTTATATTAACAATAGCTTTACTAAACAGTGATTTTTGTGCTGGTAAAAGTTCAATTACGTTCAAATTTATAACGTTGTATGAAAACCCAAGAATGCAAGCGCAGTTCGTGGAACGAGCCTTCAATGTGCTATGAAACTGCTGTAGTTGAGTAACCTTTTTCAACACTTCTAGAGGAGCTCGTAGCGAGTCGTGTTCATAGTTTAATTAAAACACATTGTGCAGTGTGCTGGGTAGAGCGCTAGTGTTGGCTTCTCTGTGTCTTTGTGTGAGTTGAGAACATGTATGTACGGGTCTTGGTCGCCACTACGCCGTGGGAAACAACTGTGATTAACTATGTCGAAGGCAGATTCTGGTCTTGGAACCATAATTTGCTAACGATTTTCCAATGTAACTGCCACAACGAGTGGGTGTAAGACATGCTTTAATTTACAAATGGTTGTTTTAAGACACTCCAATAATACGCGTAAAATATATATCACTCACTGCATCGAAACTTGGGATATTGTAAGTGATAGTGTTTTATAACCTCAGTAATGTGCAAGCTGTGTCCGCCATGGGATAAAATGTTGACTGTTCCTTTGGAGACTAGCTCGTCAAAGTGGGCAGCTTGCGAGCGCCGTGTGTCTGATGTTGACTGTTCCTTTGGAGACTAGCTCGTCAAAGTGGGCAACTTGCGAGCGCCGTGTGTCAGATGTTGACTGTTCCTTTGGAGACTAGCTCGTCAAAGTGGGCAGCTTGCGAGCACCGTGTGTCTGATGTTGACTGTTCCTTTGGAGACTAGCTCGTCAAAGTGGGCAACTTGCGAGCGCCGTGTGTCTGATGTTGACTGTTCCTTTGGAGACTAGCTCGTCAAAGTGGGCAGCTTGCGAGCGCCGTGTGTCTGATGTTGACTGTTCCTTTGGAGACTAGCTCGTCAAAGTGGGCAGCTTGCGAGCGCCGTGTGTCTGATGTTGACTGTTCCTTTGGAGACTAGCTCGTCAAAGTGCCGTGTGTCTAAAGCGGAGCGTCTCGTGCTGGCTGTTGCAGGTTTCAACGCGTTAGTAGTACCATGATGCAGAACGGCATGGACAGTGTGCCCCAGCAGAACGGCACGCTGCACACCAATTCTTCAACGTCGTCGTCCAACTCGCACAACTCTTCGTCGCAAACGAACGCGGGCGGCCAGCAGGAGGAGAGCAAGACCAACCTGATCGTCAACTACCTCCCGCAGACGATGACGCAGGAGGAGATACGGTCTTTGTTCTCCTCCATCGGGGAAGTGGAGAGCTGTAAGCTCATCAGGGACAAAGTCACAGGTGAGCTCCCAGTCACGGGTCATTTTGTCTATTCTCATTTGTAACTTTACTGATTTTTGATTTTCTCAATACATATTTCTTTGCTCTTTTATTGAACATTTTCTATTGTAGTTCATCCTTTTTTTATCATGGGAAACCAACATTATGGTTTAAACCCAGGGATGGGCATAGCTTAAGATTTTGTTATTATTATTGTTGTTATGGGTTACTTTTCTCGCGGTGTTGGTTTCTTTATTTCTTTAAACCAGACGTGTTGACATGTTTTAGTATAAACTAGATTAATTTTCGATTTCTTTTTAGACACTGACTCTGAGCCGTACTCCAGTTTGCTTGGTCGTGAGTACCGATTATATATTACTTATACATTGGATGATGATCGATACCATTTTTTTTTTATTTGGCAAACATTATGGATATTTCCTCTACAAGAGAGATGCCCATCCCTAACACTTAACAATGTTCCATGCCAGAACAGAACTGTCACTGCCTGCCCTGTGTTGCCTTGTTTCACAGTCACTTAACCAGCCTCAGCACATCCGCACATGGCGGGAGTGCATGTGTTCCGGCAATCACCCGCATGTCTGGCACCGGCATTGTCCTGCATGCTGACTTGTTTGTGTGCACTACAGCCACTCGCATTCTCATGCCCATGCCATGGATAACATTTCATTACCATTTTTGCATTCTTTTGATCATTTTTAACGCTTACTTTGTACATTATGTGAGCTGAAACTTAAAATGGTTAACAATTATAACAATATAAAGTGTAACTCAAATAATATCCTATGTTCACCCTAACGATCCATTGTTTTATGTATGTGGTGTTGTATCAAATTAGTGCCACCCACACTAATGCGTTCTCAGCAATAGTTAAAGTTGTTAAAGTAACACATTGCTGTTTTTTTTATGTTATATGTAAATTTTAATTATTTTTTTTCGTGTGCATGCGTTTGTGGGGTAAATTGTCAGTGTTGTTTGACAATGTTTCCTGGTGTGCTAACCCGGTGGTGGTGCTGTGACTCGCACCTGGGGTGATGGAGGAATGTCTTACGAGGCCTGGTCGTGCAGAGACGTCGAGACTCGAGACTATCGAGACTATCGATACTGTCGAGACTTGAGTGCCCCGGACTCGGTGCTCGGAGGGCTGGGATCGAACCCAAGGCCATCGACCCACGAGCGAGACAGCATCTCCTGCTACAGCAGCAGGACTAGTTACTGAACAGCTAAATTATCCTGGACAAGTGGACGCCTTTGTATTTTGATTCAAACAAGCGCAAATTTTCCCAACATATCATTGTGATTTTAGTTTTCCATGATTTTAAATAATTCAGATACACGTGCATTTAATCCTTAATGATAAATAAAGCATGTTTTCAATGTTATCTTTGAAATGAGTACCAATATTTTTTGATAAAATAATTAAAAACTTAAATTTGTGGCCCCATATTGAGTATGTCACGCAAATCACTTGCCTTTGCGACATTAAAAATCGCGTGGTTCATGTAACCTTTTGGGTTTATTTACGGTTTTAGTGTATATAGTAGCATACATTCTGAAACAGCACAAGTATCCATTGTGTTTCCCAGGATTTTAACTTGGGAGCCCTGGCATTGAAGCCGGACTTCATTCCACTTCGCCACTGAGCTGTTGAAGATGCGGTCTCAGGCATACAATGCAAAGAAATGATTATTGCTCTTGTTAAGGTAGTCGCATTTCGTATTGTATTGCTGATGAAAATATATTCACAATTGTTTACATTGTCGAGCATAGCTGGGAATACTATTTTGCATTAGAAAATATGAATTATGAAATAGCGATCGGCTGGTTTCGACTTCTCATTAAATAACACGACAATTAATTAAAGAATTTAAACTACAACAAAAATTTTATGATGCTATTAAATAGTTGCTCATTTTGAAATGAGCTGATTTCGGTAAAGTCTATTTAATGTTTGTATTGTAAACTAACTGTGCGCGGTGTTGTTTCGTCTGCGGACACTTAAAAATGAGCTAAGATTTTAGTTAACTGTTGTGAACCAATATGTACGTGTAAATTGGACATCTACACTGGTGTGCGTCTTCGGGTTGACGCTTTACGCACGCACTTAACCTTAAAATTTATAATGTCTTTCTGGGCTCCAGATACCAAAGCCCACTTAAAAAAAATTGGTTATCTGTAAAGTCGGTTTACGGACGATAGTTTAACGTGACAACGTCATACGTCATAACAAAACATTGATGAAATTATTGCATACTTTTATGAATAAAATTGAATCATTTTTATTGAATTATCACTATATTTTGTATGGATAAAAAGGAGTGAAATGAAAACTACAATTTAATTGATAACTTTACTTTTATTTGCACTCATTAATTCAAATATGTTTATTACTTTAACGAAGAGATTATTTTAACTATAACTTTTATACATGTTTGCTATTTAACTTCTTCCAATCTGTGTTATTCTGTTAAGGATAGTACGATGATAGGAAAAGTAGGAAACGAATGGGAGTGTTTCAAGTTTAATGTGCCTCGAAAAAGTCAAATCGATGGTTGTTCCAATCGAGTGGAAGAGAGATATTTGGGCCACGGACTCTGCAGCAATGCTAGGAGGAACGGGTTAGCAAAGAGCAATGAAAATGTTACATTTAAATGCATGAAAACAGAATTACGCCACGGACTCGGTCGCAATGCTAGGAGGTTCAGGTTAGCAAAGAGTAATATAAAATGAGCGTAACGGGACACAGAGAAACGGGACAATGTGCGTAACGGGGCACTTTTTCGTGCGTGCAGCCGTCGTTCATCGATTTATTAGACGTTGTCACGTCAAAAAAACGCGAAGGTCACATTGTTAATGTTAGCTTCGCCCACAATCACGCTTCATTACTTTGGTAACCATTTTGCTTAGAAAATATAATTTGAAATTTTCCGACATTCTAATGGCTAAGTTGCGCCATACAAGTTTTAGGCGTGATCTCAAGTCAGGATCTGGTTTGTTCATCGTTCGATCACATTCTCTGTCGCACCATTGAGTTGTGAGCGCTGAGCGTAGATCAGTGGGAACTACGATGTGAACACACTCGGGTCGATTCATGATCTTGGATCGACAATGTTTTCTTTGTTGATGTGTATTTTTTTTAAATTATACACAGGTTGGACCCCCTATAGGCAAGCAAAGTTTTACCAAAAATATTGTTGAAGCTTGCAGCAAGTGCGTATGTTGAGTGCAACCGGCTTCAACGGGAAACTCAGTTAAGATTGTTACATTTGAATTATAGGCACTGTTAGTATGCACTTGTAATTAAGGAATATTTGAAGGGCCACTGGGAAAAATGATCATAGTCCAATCAAACAAAATTTTCAGTATTCAAATTTTTAAGTTTCAAGTTGAATAAACACCATATAGAATTGATAAAAAAAAACAATTTTTGAGCATTGTAGTCTACAATATGTCATTTATTTCATACTCAATTACAAAAAATTGTTTAAAAGTTATAAAAGCTTTGTAAAAAAATTCAACACAAAAACATACGAGGACCTTGATCGTTTTTGCCTGTTATTCTGCATAATTCTGCATCAATGGGTGGGTCGTCAACGTACTCGATGTCATTCTCATCATCTTGATCCAATTCAGGGTCAGGAACCAGTGACTCGTAGAAAGCTTGTGATGCAGCATTTGTCAAGAAATGTTTTAAATGAAGATCTTTCAATTTTGCTGGTTTGATTGGTAGTTTTCCATTGTAAAGGTTCCCCAGTACCTTTGTCTCACTTTGCCTCGCAGACTTTCTTGATTTTTTTGTTTTCTGTGCCTTGATTCTTAACAAAAGCCGCCTTTAGATAGCTTCCGGAGTAGTTTTCCTTGTAAAGTACAAATCTTGTCTGACTTTGTTCAATTTTCAAAATTCGTATCGGTCTTGTAGGCATAGGGCATTTTTTTAACACAAAGCCCAGATAAAAAGTCCGTCCAAGTTTCAAACTTTACTTCTATAGAACAATTTACTACAGTGAAAGACGATGGTTTGATTCGACTATTTCTGATGACGTCCCTCCAGTCATCAGGTGTTCCAGTGTACGATTTGGGATTTATAAGGCTCATGTCCTTGTCCCCCTCCATATAACAGTGGCCTCTTATAGGGAAAATCACTTTCACGGTTTCAAATAGATTAAGTGTATGAACTGTGTAGTGCAGAAAACGTATAACTGTGAAATTTTTGTTCTGCCCCGCACATGAATAGCAGAACATAACGATGTGCTTTACTTTTGAACTCAAAATGTTTTCAAAGAAGTGTTTTAGCATTGAGCATACGTCATCCGCCCCTTTTCGAGCAACACTTTAATTATATGTGTAAAATAATGAGGTTGAGTATGACAGAACATGAATATTGAAAGAAATAAAATTCAGTTGCCGACGGTAGTACACATCAGATGTTGTTATATGGGGGTTGGCAGTTTTTTTTAGAAATAAACAGTAAATGCCTCAAGTTCTTCACTTTTTCTGGATTCTTTACGAATATTTTTCTTTATTGAATAAAACTTTTCACTTCTTGCCAAGTGTACTTTCTTCTCCTTTTCTTTATTCAGCAACTCCTTTTCTAAAGATGCTCTAGTTTCCTCATCATTTTTCCTTCTAGTACGGATATTTCTGATTTTAATAAGTCACAGGTGCTGCACGTATCTTTTCTTGGGTAACCAAAACTGATATCGAAATTGGAATAAAAAATTTCACAGAAAGTTGTTAAACCAATAGTGTGCTCTTTATTAGACTCATTGAACATTCTGTGTAGTTTGGCTTTATTTAGCTCTGCAGGTAAATAAACCTTTGAAGTGTCTTTTAATGAATAGTGAGATTTTCTTCCTTTCAGAGATTTAATGAAATTTAACACTTTAGATCTAGTTTCCTCACTTAATTGATTTTGTCTGTTTTGGTGTTTACCCCGACCATCGGTCTTAGAATTACCAAATTCAGTCAAATGTTTCTTAATAGATTTTACATGGCGGTTTGTGATACCGTGTAAGGCTATGAAGGCTTTCTGACAAACAGTAATGTCATGCAATGTATCATTACCATTGATCCGAGCACGTACACGATAACAAAAAGAAGAAACATGATTACTTGCCTCTGCATCATCCTTTCTATTGCGACGCCGCTGAGCGGGAATAACACTGATCAATCCACTCAAATACTGATTCTGCTTATTGTAATCACCCAGTGCATTAAAGTTAGATATAATTTGGTGCCGTTCCTCAGGCGAAATAACCTCAAAACATTTGTGGCGAAAGCACTTGCTATCTTCTCCTATTTCATTAGTTGAAGCTCGCAGTTTCTTCATCACGTACTTCATTCTACCAGTGCTCTTCCTTTTCTTCACATCACTACGGTCAACTAGTCCCTTCTTCACTGTCTGTGCCACTAAAATCACTCGACATAATTAACTGTAGTAGGCCTACATTAACACCATACACAATATCAAAAGTTTAGGTTGAAGAAATGAGGTTATGTATGCGAATGTTGTTATTAAAGCATTGACAAAACAGTAAACAAAACACAACTGCAGGAATGGTGCTGGAGTGGACTGGACTGGAGTGGGGAGGCAGAATGGACCTTGATCCTCCTTGCCCGTCGGCGCAAGGACTATGTTCATTCTTGCCCGTTAGCCCCTATCTTATTATTGCTATAACTAAGGGACTATGATCTTTCTGGCCCGGATGATTTCACAGATGTTTTCTGTCACTTCTAAGCTACCGGTTTCCACTGGTAACTCATTTTGGCAAAAAAAAAATGGACATTGATCGGACTTCCCCGTGGCCCTTCATTTATTTCACCTTTAACTAAATTGGAATAGTAATGTCTTCCATTGTCTCGAAGTGATGGTAACTATACGAGGGTTATTTTTTCAACCTCCGATCGGCTGTAATAAAAAAACGGGAATGAATTGGGAAATTATTTTAATGTCAAAAGAAACGTACATCTTTACTCTATTAGCCACATAATCACCGTGCAGATTGAGGCATTTGTCGTACCGATGCACCAGCTTTCCAATACCCTCTGCATAAAATGATGCCTCCTGCCTATTCAGCCACGTTTTAACACACAACACTCATTCGGCGATGGATTTCTGCTGCAGTGTGCCCTTCTGCCTGTAAGAAACGGATTACTCCACGCAGCTCGCATTTCGCCGTACAGTTTATCGTTGCAGCCATGTTGACATTCCCATAACAAAGCTTCAACTGAGGTGTGAGTTGGCCGCTCCACATGGTTGGTGGAAGGGGGTAAACACTACGAGACGTGTCGATTCGTGTACGAGCGATTAGGGTATCGATTAAGAGAAATGAAGAAATGAAACTGTAATCACACTGCAGGGCACTGTTAAAACGTGGCTGAATAGGCAGGAGGCATCGTTTTATGCAGAGGGTATTGGAAAGCTGGTGCATCGGTACGACAAATGCCTCAATCTGCACAGTGATTATGTGGAAAAATAGAGTAAAGATGTACGTTTCTTTTGACATTAAAATAATTTCCCAATTCATTCCCGTTTTTTTATTACAGCCGATCGGAGGTTGAAAAAAAAATAACCCTCGTATATTTTCTGCAATATTTTGATACTAAAAGATGTTGATCTAGAGCGGAAAATACGTTACAAACTTGTTGTTAGTACAAATAATATTTAATTAAAACTTGTGTTTAAACCGTACGGAAAATATTTCATTCTCCTTACAAAGTTTTAGGCAAGTTAAACTAAACGAGAAAATTCTTTTTTTTTTCACTACTTAAATACTTGGCTCTGTAATAAGCCGTTAAATTTTGCTAGTCTTAGATACATTAAAATTTTATATAATATATAATCTTAAACTCACTTGGGATACATTTTTATAAATTCAGCATTCTTTTTTTAAAAGTAAGGAATTTGGTCGACACCCTATTGGCAAACCTAATTTTTCAAACTTGCACACCCAGCATAACTAGGTTACTCCTCCAGCGATGAATCTTACTCTTGTTGCGTGTCGAAGAGGTTGATTTACAATCGTGTTATTTACTTCTGAACAACCCAAATATATTATCTAACGCGTCACGGTCACACGGGATCTTCCCTGTTAGTTAATAGATGTCAAGTTGTTCTATTTCCTGACCTGTGCGAATAGCATAGTTTTGGTACAAACTTTACAGATTAGAAGAAGAAAAGAGAGTTAATAGCTTTCTTTAAAGTCGCTGGATCAGACCGAAATAGTTTCCTATGTGGACGGTGTTATGTAAAAATGGTTCAACCCACAAACATTTTCAACTGAGTAAATTGAGCTCAAAGTTGAACACATAGTAACCAGTATTGTGGCAGTGCGTTGAATGTTTGGTCGCAAGATGGCATAGTAGCAAGGAATGTCTGTTAAAAATTTTTTAGCTCAATTAAAAATGTGTCATTTTACCTACACAATTATTACAATGACTTTTTTTTTCCTTTTGTTGGTTAACTCATTTGTGCATAACACCATCCATGTTCAGTATTGTGCTCGCGCACACGTTGTGTCCATTTGTGAGGCTGTACATATATGCAGCACTATGCTAGCAACATGTTGTAACATACTGGCGTGATCTCAAATTATGACTATACATGTTGTGACCTAACTGCTCGGTTTTCAGATTGCGACGCTCTTGTGGGAACATAGCGTCAGGTCTACATATCTGCTTCTCGATCTCCTTGCCTCTGTATTCTCTCGTAAAAATTAGCTTTTGATTATTTTTCTCACTATACCCTGAGCTAGAGTTTCGCTCCTTTTTGACGTGACAACGTCTAATAAATCGATGAACGCCGGCTGCACGCACGAAAAAGTATCCCGTAACGCACATCGTCCCGTTACGCTGTCGGCGAGTGCAGTAATAATAGGTTATGTTACAATTGACTAAAAAATTATGGTGATTCATATAATTGATGATAGATATTTTATTACAGTTTATTTATATGAAAACTTGTTCATAATTATATTTAAACTTTATAGCTAAACGCCAGTTTTTAAAATTAATTACAAGTCATCTAAACGTGAACTGTTTCATCGACTGTTTATAAAGTGAAGTGAAAAGTTATTGTGGTTTTCATTGCTTATTACAACAACAATTTCGGCAATAAAGGTTAATTATTCTTGCATTTTAAAAAATCTGATTACTAGTATAATTTCAAATATTTATTCTCTTATTATTAAAATAAAAAATGATTCAATTTTATTCATAAAAGTATGCAATCATTTCATCAATGTTTTGTTATGACATTGTCACGTTAAACGATCGTCCGTAAACCGACTTTAATGACAACCAATTTTTTTTCTTTATGCCTTGTCTTTCCCTTCACCAATTTTTGTTTCCTTTGTGTTTATGTTCATTTCCTACTCCATCCGAGTAGCGGACAATCAAGCAGTCGACCTTCACAGACACACGGTAGGACGACAAGGCTGTTATAGAGGGTGTGGTCGGTTTCCCGGGGTGACGTTAGTGACACAGTATTTTCAACCACTTCTTGCCATTTATACTACGGTGGGTTTCTCACGGATATATAATTACATTTGGGTAAAAATTATTTTATTTCTATTATATCGAGTGATTTTGTTTGATGCATGGGCGTCGCAAGGATATATTTTGGGGGGACTTCAATTGATTTAGTTGTGGAGGAATATCCATCGCCTGGAAAAAAAGCGTGGGGTCCGGTGGTCCTCCCCCGGAAAAATTTGGGGTTTGAAGGTGCAAAAAGGTGGTTTTTAGGCATTTTTCTTTCCTAAATATTTTAATCAATGTTGGTTGCAATAAATAATTTATTTTTAAAAAAAAATTATTTTCAGAGAGCAAATTTGTAAAAGCACAGTTAACATTATCTGCTGGTGCTATATCCACACAAAATCATTAATTTAAACATCAGGAGAAACCTGAATGTTACACTCAAATGCCGCAGCAGTATTAATAATATTTCGCACATGTACACAAACATAAGTAATAAAGTGATTATATTCACTATTATTATAGTATCTCTCCTCGGTATCGGACCTGATTTTGATTTTACATGAAGATCGAATTAAAAAGTGCTCACATTACCACGATTGGACTAAATGCATCGTGCGCAACATATGGGTTATATCACAGAAATCATACTTTTAATATAACTACGAAACTAAATATATTATTGGAGGGGACGAAATTGAAGAATTTTATTATTTGGGGGGGGGGGGTGTCCCCCCCGTCCCCCCCGGTTGCGACGCCCATGTTTGATGTATTAGGTTTCCGACTCATTTTTGTATATGTGTTTTTATTTCATTTCCATTTGTTACGATTAAGATTAATTCGGTTATTTCACATTAAAATGTACAGTTAGGAAACATTACCACACATTTCAGTTCTTTCCTTTCATTTATTTCGTTACAATTCGCCATATTATAATTTATATTTCATAAGAGACGACGACACGCAGTTCATGCTAAGTCTTACCGCCTCCTTCCCAATACAGTATTCCCACACTCGCGGCCTGGTATTTCGCAGTGACGGGTGAAAAATTAGCGCTGGATTTACAACACTGATACCAACTTGCTTGCAGGTACAAAAGCAGTATGATTATCTCTAATAAATAATAAAATATTAATAAGTTGCTTCGGTTACAAGTTGTCTGCTATTTAACCCGTTTCTTCATCACCCTATTCTTCATCCGTAGAAGAGATAGCTACGATGATGCGATAGGTATTGTACCGGCCTCATTTATTACCGAAACAAAAATATGAGTGTCAGAACAGTAACGTCTGGCATCAGAATATTCTTCCAATGCTCTTAAAAAGTAACAATCAAATAATTTCATTTCCTAAATATGCAACATTAAAAATTTTTTAAGGGAAATTATTTTGAAAACAGGTAGTTAGTAAATACTAAAAAAATGAAAACTTTAGTTTAAAATGTCAATTTTTTTACAGGCAGTTCATAATTTTTAATACAGTAAACTTGGGATTAGTCCAAATATATATTCTATTAATAAAATCAATACAGGCTGAGACTGAATTCAACTTAAAAACTTCGGCTGCTTGTTCTACACGAAAAAAAAGTTAAAAAACATATTACGATTAGGTCTTAGGTGTTTCCAAAAGCTGGTACACGCGTTCGAAGTTGAAGCTGAACTTCTTTATTGGAAATAAAAGAGGAAGTATTTAAGATGAAACACAAAGCATCTGCCCTAATGTTTAATGTAACTTAATTCTACAATAACTTCCAAACTTGTCACTGACGTACAATATTTTCATTCAAATAATTAGGGGGAACACCGTTATTCCCCATACATTTTTGTGACGTGGATAAATAATGTGGGCTTTAGAGGCGGATTTTTAATATTCGATTCAAGAATAACAACTTTGGCCTTGCATTATTGCACTAAAGTATACAGTTTTAAAGATATCCTTGAATAAAACGAAAACGCCTAGCACCTATGCAATACGCACAAAACTTATGTACTCGGTTGTTGCTTCTAATCAGGGTCTCTCTCTATGAGTGAAGTACCTACAGTACACTCCCGATTATCCGCGAAATTAAATGGCAGGGCAAAACGCGGATATTGAAAAATCGCGGATAATCCGCAAAAGAGCCAAAAATGGGAAACAAAAAAGAAAACTTTAACTTCAACTTAAAAAACCAAACATTTATGTACAGTAAAAGTTACAATTATCAGTAAAAAATTTTAAATGATGCTAAAATTTTAGTATTTTACTGAATAATTAACACACAATACATTTCAGTAATGTAAACATAAAAGTGCTCAACCATACGACTAGAAACAAAGTGCGACAGAGACAGAAATAGCAACGCATGCCAGCCTACTGCGTGAGTTACGAGAAGGCCTGTGGCGTTTTACTGCATAATGCACACAATACACTCGTCAGTAGAGTTCAAATTTGCTCACGTGTAATAAAATACAGATCTACATATGTGCTGTATTTTTGCGTAGCATGCGCGGATAATAGGGAGTTTACTGTACCTCGTTCCTGCAGGCGATGCTGTTGTGATTGTTAGCATGAAGTTTCGTACACATGATTGAACATTTCTTCTTACGTGAGTGACAGAATCGTAGCGTTGCTCGCGCATCAGTCGCATAACGTGACACCAACTACGGTTTCCAGCTTTCGGCGGCATCTGTACCAAGATCTTCGGAAAATTTCTATCATGGCTGTACATATTTACAATTCAAGTTAATATTTTGTAATATACAATTTTTAATTTGTTATATTTTGAATGATATAAAGAAATTGATCTTTTTAGTTATAATAAACATATTTGACCCAATAATACATTAAATTTTGTAAAGGTACACGCGTGAATTTACGCCCACTTTAAGTAGTGGCTAGAGTTTCTGGCTGGTTGGCCAAGGGCCTGGGTTCGATTCTAGGCCGGGTGGGGGACTTTTGAAACCTTCTCCCTGGGTATAGGACTGGGCGTTTGCGATGTCCCTTTCACCATTATCCCGCGGAAGGCAACGGTAAACCACAGTGGAATCACCCTGCCTTGGCAACCATAAAGACATCACGACTGTCAATCACCGTGGCATTTCCTGTGCTCACGGCACTCGGTGATTGGTGAAACAACTCATCACATTAATAAATAAAATTGAGTCATTAGATGATGACCTTAACTCAAGTACCAAATTATGGTAATGACACTAATTTGTCATCTATTCTTGATACTTGTGTGAAATCTTAGTTTTTTTTTTTACAACGCTGTTACACAGAGGCTTAAGGCGACGATCTGTAAGATTATAGTGGGCATACATGCATGCATTTCAAGCTAAACAATAACGTGTAAAAAATTTATCAAAACACAATCATTTACAATATTGAGAGGGTACATTCCGTTCCAGGTAATTTTTTTTTTACATTGATGATGGTTTAACGTGTAGACGATATGATTACCTTAGTTTTCACAAAATAAAATTTTTTGTACCTTGCATAATTTTTGCGTGATTAGCTGCCAATTTTTTTTAAATTACAAACAAGGAGAAATTGACAGCGGAATCGAAACAATTGAGGTTTGAAGACAATGCTACTGGCTACTATAGCCTTTCATAACTCTCACACTTGTACTTACTAGACTGATTGGAATGAACAATGTGTCTGAAGTAAGGCCAAGAGTGATTAGCACTGGAATGTTAAAAAGCATATGAAGATAAAACTGCCACCCAAGTAAGCTACGGCAAAATTGGTCGGTATATATGTAATATCCCACCACTCAACGTAAAGTGTAGAACAGTTAACAAGCCAGTAAATTCCTTTCCAAAATTTAAAAATTGTCATCTTTTGAGTTATGCAATTTTTTGAATCGTTTTCGAATCCCCACCCTGCACCAAATTATAACACCGTTACTAAAGTATTTTGCTACTCAAATAGTTGATAGGCCAGTATGAATTTTTAAAAAAATACCGTTCAGATAAGTTTCCGATTTAGGCATTTTTTCGCAGGTTTTTAAATCCTCATCCTGCACCCAAATTATTATATGTTGTGACTAAACTTTTTGATACGCAATTAATAATCCTTTATTATTGATAACAATTAAAATAAAATCAAACATGCCATACTTTAAAGGGAAAAAATTATTTGGAAGACTCAAGCGGCAAACATTTTTTAATATAGTAAATTTTACTAGTCATAATGTAATGAAATTACTAACATAGCAATGCATTAAAAAAGCTACGTTGGCAAAGTAATTTATTTACAGATTAAAAATTGCCGCGTAAGTCGCGCAAAGAACTTTTTTCCCGAAAATTACATGTTGGATTCTTTAATTATCAATATTAAGGTTGTATACGATTGCGTAGCTATAGTTTTTATTCACAGTAACAAGTAATTTGGTGCAGAGTAGGGATTCAAAAGCGTTTTCCATAAATGCCTATAACTCGAAAACTGATACGGTTTGAATTTTTTTTATTTACAACCGATTTTACTTATCAATTGATCTTTGCTTGGCATTAGGTCATGGGATATTCTGTATATAACATATAGGGCGCCAAAATGTCAAGTTTTTACTTATTCTCTTTTTTCCTAAAAGGATTAAAATAAGACCTATTTTATAAAGAAATATATATATTAAAAGCCTATTATCTGTTGAATTTTACTACTACGACCATTGAAGGATCAGTCTGTTAACTGATCGAGGACTTATCCAATTTTTATTATTTTATTATGGGGGACTACGATGGTCCATCTCACCCATCACCCATCACCCATCACCCATCACCCATCACCCGTCCGCCAGTCGAGAAGCCTAAGATGTCCAAGTTCTGTCCCTGCCCGAACACGCCCGAATATTCACCTTCGGCCAACCTCGGGATTTGTTTTATTTTTGTGCAGGAAAAATGAATTCAAATATTAAAAGTGGTCGGTTAGGTTAGCTACATTAAAACACTTGAAAACACTATGGACGGTTAGTTAGGTTAGTATAGCTACATTAAAATAAACAGAGAAATATAAATATATATATATAAATAAACCCGAGGTTGGCTGAAGGTGAATATTCGGGCGTGTTCGGGCAGGGACAGAACTTGATGTACATCTTAGACTTCCTTCCGCCAGTCACCCTTCCCGTCAGTCAAATACCTTTCCATTTTAATGCTGCCAACTGACTAATAGGCTTAAATAGTAGTGGAAATGTATATTGTGTATGTTGACGATCATTAAAGTAAAGCACTTGTAAATCATAAAACCCAATTTTTTTTTTCTCTCTGATGTTTATTAATACATATTCAGAATTGCACACGTAATTTTTACACGTCTGTGTCTCGGCAAATTTTGTGTAACATTCGTCAAATTTAAAAAATATGCTCAAACTAAGTTAAAAATATTCGAAGCAGTTAAACAAATAAACGAACATCGAAAGAAACCTTTAAAGATGGTAAAAGTTCCAATCTTGCCAACATTTTGGAGGTTATTTCATCCATCCGTCCATCGAAAGTTAGAGCTCGGTAAGGTTTTGACGAACACACGGATGGAATTTTCCGGGACATCTGATTGGATGCATGCAGGTCACGTGATTCACGGACGGATGAGACTGTTTGTTGTGAGTTAAGCTTTATAATTTTTCCTTGCAGCTAAGATATTATATATATGTTTATATATGTTTATATATACACGCAGTATTTAACTCATCACGTAGACGTGCTGTTTTTTTTTCTCAAAAGCGCTTCTCTCGGAATATAGACGACTTTCCTCTCCGGTTATGCTATAAAAAAAAGTGGTTCCAGGTTTATATCGTCTCTCCCCACGTCACGCATGCTGTCAAGGACTTCTCGAACGAAATGTTTTTATTTTTATGTCGGTGGACGGGATGGTTGCCGAGTTCCCAGAATCTGGCAGGCGTTTCCTGTGTGGACACGCGGGGACTCTTAAGAGACTCCAGTGAACACTCGGCCAGCTAGCGAGGATCCTAGCGTGCTACGGGAAGCCTTCTTTTCACAGACGAGAGAGCCAAACTCCCGATCGTGCATCTTCGGGGTTTTTTTTTTTTTTGGTTCATTGTAACTGGCGGCGGAGTGAGTGGTCAGTGCAACCACTCACCACCAGGGGCGCTTGCGTCCCTGGTCACTAAATCCAGTACTGGACAACTAGAAAAGCGGACCACGAGTCCAAGTGCCCAACCCCCGCATGGTAGACTCTTTTCTACTCTGTCCAACACTTCATCCAGACCATCCTCTGTCTCCTGTAAATTCCTACACGTAATGCATGCCAATTTGCATCCCGCATGAATGTGCCCAGGGTTTTCCCTGTGTCTATGCAGGTTTTACCTGGGCCCAACCTATCTCTAGTTATAGTCTAGATTTAAGAGTGAGGGGAGTTAGTCATGGCGCCAATCGCTGCCATGGCTGGCCAATCCCCTCCTATAGAGCATCCCACTCTTAGATTGCAGTGTGGAAGTAAATGGGCGCATTCTCTCTCTCTCTAACACATGCCGATTGCCGTTAGCACTGTCCTTGTTTCTTCGTGCGTTGTTGCCAAATATCAAACGAAATTTAAAATTTTAATTTTTGGACCAAGCTTTTTTTCATATTGTATAGAATCAAAATACGCATCAGGCAATGCTTATTTTGAATACTTAACAGTATTTTAAGTGTCCGAAAAAATTAAAAAACATAACTTATTCGCTGCGAACTGTTTTGAAGTATTCCGATATGTTTCACATCAAAAAAAGAAAACCTACATGTGTATTTCATTCAGATTTTTTTTATTAGTAAATTAATGCCTTAGGACGCCACCGAACAAATGTTAAGACAAAAACTGTACAGGTTTCACTTAAATAATTTTTTTAATATATTGAAATGCATTTTCTCACAAACTGAAACATCAAAAAGTTGACCCGCGGAAAAAATTTTTTCTATTAAAGATAGATGGGGGACGAAAGCGAGAATCACAATGAATTGAATTAGTTTTTTAAAGCAGCCCCAACTCAATTGCTTCTACATTTTCCGTGGAAATAGCTGTTAAAGATGTGTCTTATCAGTACAAGAGCGCGCGCTGCCGTCGTAAGAGGAAACAGGGTCGTGTGTTTAGATAAGTGGGGTTCTGTCCTACAAGCAATTTCAAATACATGGCTTCCTTAGTCAACAAAAAATATTATAATCGATTCTTGAACAATATGTAAAATGTATGAAATAAATACGAAGGAATTCAATAGCGACCATGGTACAAAATTTTGAATTACTTTTCTATCCTTCTCAACACCAAGCATCTTATCAAACATTGTTTTAGACAAAGTTTTGGAAAATAACTATGATATTATTACAAACAATTTAAACAGATTTGATAAGGTGTCTACTAAGGCAGTTACGTTTTTTTGTCCGGTGAAAATTTTTTTCGAACCCATGCAGTTATGGCTGGTCGTATCAAAAATGTATTTAGAAAACATTTTTCGGCATTAGGTAATCCGAGTTATCATACGTTAAAACGGATTCGATATTATTCATATTATGGGAGTTGTTGCGATTTTCCTGTTTTTCAAAAAATCTTCCCCATTTCGAACCAATTGTTCGGATTTTTCCCATAACTTACTCGACCGAGAATTTCCATTACTGTATTTTATTTATCATTTTGGACATGACTTGTCCAAAAATACGGCATTTATCGGGCCCATGAAAATGTGATATATATATATATATATATATATATATATATATATATATATATGGGATTTTTAGAACAGAAAAGCAAACTATAAGAAATTTTCGTCTACAATAGGTAGTTTTTATTTGAAATTTACATAAAAGTGGTATTATTACAATTTTATATGTGTAATAGTATAAAATATTATAAATTACGATATGATTTCTTAAAATGCTTCTTTTTCGATCCAAATTACAAATACACGCATCTCCTGAAATTCTTAATGTGTTAGAGATTTGGCAACAGCGCGCGCCATAAGCCGTGTACTGCAATCTAAGAGTGGGACGGGCTATAGCACATGATGCATGCGACCCTCTCCTTGCATGGCTAATCCCAGCATGACTAGGCGTATAGGCTTCGGCCTGAGACGCACCTAGGTCCCTCCCTAACCCGGACCCCTCCAAAATACACTTAGTTTTAGTTAGGTTAGGAAAAAAAAATCATTGTAACTCATGATAACTAATGGTCGGTTAGGTTAGGTTGGCTACATTATAAATACTTTTAAAACATTGTGGACGGTTGATTTGGTTAGGATAGCTACATTAAAGATACTGTGAAATCATGTAAACTTTTTCCTATCCCTGGATAGCTACATATTAAAAAAGTTATTTGCTAAGCAACCATAAAATGATTTTACAGTATTTTTAATGTAGCTATACTTACCTAATATAACCAACCATCCACAATGTTTTAAAGTATTTATAATGTAGCTAACCTATCCTAATCGACCGCAAACTTTAATGCCACACCGGTTTATACAATGAGGTAGAACGGCGTATGATGTATGAGTAAGCTACATCCCAAATAAATACACCTGTTGTGGTACGGAAATAAAAAGCGAGCATGAACTTCGGGGAACTTCGGGTGTGGCTCTCTTGTCTGTGAAATGAAGGCTTCCCAACGAGCTACTTGGTTCATGTACATGCGCTGTGAAACCTAGTCAACTGCAACTACTCAAAACATTTAATATCGAATTGCATCGTTACATATCATGATGGAAAGTCATACAGTAAGTCATAAATACTTATCTATCGGTTGTAAATAAATAGAACGCCTCGCCTGTAACAGGTTCCAGGATCAGGATTGTCGGCCGCCATAATGGATTGTGTCGTCTCATATGCCATGTTGTATAATATTTGACCTTTACATTCAAAATTGATTGAAATTACTCAAAATTACTAAAAAAAAAAAAAATATTTTTTGGGGGGGGGGGGGGGGGTAGAAGGATTTTATGTTTTGAATAAATTTTTTCCCAAAAATTTAGCTGGCTTAAGTCCCATACCAGCCACCCGTAAGAGACTGAGCTCCATCTTGTATTAAATTTTTTTCTATAAATTAAAAATACAAAAATTTTTAAATCGATAAAGTCCTAAAAATTAATGAAATAATCACTGGCCTTATTAAGTTCAGAGTCCACTGTTGAACCCGCCGAGGGCAAAACTAATTACGTAATAAAATAATTAAAATAAAATAAACATAAAATAACATTCGCTTACGTCAGCTGTTTATTGGTGGTTTAAACATGGACTTCTAAGACGCTGCAACTGGTATTGGAACACTGATAAAACGATGCGACGAATTCATAAGGTTTATGGAGATTTTATGGAGATTATGTTGAGAAATAAAAATTTTGGAAGTGATTATCACTGGAAGTTAATTTTTAAATTACCTAATGGGATTTATGACTTTACCTCATAGATGGATTGAATGGTTTTCAACAAAAAAAATAGATGATTTGATGGTTCATGCACTACCATTTCTGTTGCAAAATAATTAAAAAATAAGACCTTATTTAAGTAGCATAAAATCTTTCACACAGGTACACCGAAAATCCACCAAATATTTTGCAGTTATTTCCTGGGCATTGATGCACTAGGAACAAAAAAAACACCAATCTGCCCTTTGTGTTCGGTGGACTTGAAAGAGTTCTAGGTAATTCCATGAACTTATTTCTGCGATATATTTTTAATTGCGTAAGTACATGTCGTCACTTCGTTAAATCTGCATTTTACAACCTGATTGCACAATGTTATATGGTGCAAGGAACTGAGAATGTAACAGGAGATCCATTTTTTCCTTTTTTCCGACGATTCGCCGACGTGATCACATTACTCTTCTTACCATAACATCAATAGTAAATAGGCGGAACACAATTTTTTTTTCTGAAGGTGGATTGCAGGCATTCGCGGCCATCATCCAATAAAACTGTTTTGGTTACAAGGTTGGGCCGCGTCTAAGTGGTAGATTGGATCGACGTTTCAACCCCCGTTGGCAGCAGGCATCACCAGAGTCAAGAAATCAACTGCGGTATTCCAGATTATTGCATTTATGAATTTCTGAATATAAATGGCTATGTATATGTGAGAGTCTTTACATTAAAAACATGCAGTTTGCTGTATCAAATTGAAATCTTAAAGGAGGTTACGCTCATTTCTGTTTTTCTAAAACTTAAGTTGAGAGTTTTATATTCATATAATTAACACAAATACTTACACCTAATTTCAACCCTTGTGTAAATTTCGTCATCTAGATGTTAGTTTCGCCATGGCATACATTGGTTTGAGATATCAGTAGTATATAATAGTTCTTCTTGCGACAGGTTCAAGATTGAGGTGCCGTGGTTAATGCCGCCATCTTGGATTGTGAAATCACGGTGGCTATCTTGGTGCCAAAAATTCCTCAAAAATAACTTTAAAAAAATACAAAAAATGACTAGAAATTATTTTTTATCAAGGAAAAATTTACCATTTTAGTCCCGGAAAATTCTGATGGCTTTAAATGTCCCCTAAGTGGCTTGAATTCCCCATCTAACAGCCACAAGTAAGCCGCTGGGGATGTTTGACATTGACCTTGACCTTAACCTGGACCGTAAGGACCGTGACCTCTGCCGCCATATTGGATTCAGCAACTAGGATTCTGCCATTTTGTTTTATAGAATGTTCCGCCATCTTGGATTACACCATTTTTAATTCTGACATTTCCTCCGACATCTTAAAGTTTCCTTACTGTCCAAAAATCTGAAAAATGTTTAAAATATTAAAAAAGTATTTAATATAAATGTAATGGAGCTTCGAGCCCTGGGTTCGATCCCAACGAAGTCATTCGTTTAAAAATGGTGACTGTCCCTCTTTATTCATGTCCTCAATCAGACTAACCCCCATCACCTTCGTCAAAGCAGATATTACGCAAACCGTTATATCGTCATGACTGCCATCTTGGATTCGGGCATTTTATTTTCCTCTACTAGAGTTCGCGCCACCCTATTGGTTTATTTTTACCCGCTAGAATACAGTAATATTTATTACCAGATCATAGTGGAATCAGCCATCTTGTCGGCCATTCTGGCTGCCATTTTTAATATATGTAATAATTAACCTAGAAATACAGGAAAAAATTGTAAATATAAAAAAAAGTTACACATTAATAGAATGATGGATTTGATCAATTAGTGTCCTTGGTAAGATCCTTGACCGGAGCCAGAGAAGATTGTTTAGGCTCAAAACCTTCTTCATTTATTGAAATAAAATAACTTCAATTTATTTTTACATCATAAAAGTCCAGAGTTACGTGCAAGAAATAAAACCTTTTTAGATAAGCGCATGCACGAGTACTATTGTGTCGTTTTCTCGCTTGCAGTGCCACCTACACAAAATGGCGATTAGTAGAGGGTGGACCTGTAAACTTTATTTGGCAACAGGATGGAGCCCTTCCCCATTGGAATCTCTTTGTACGTCGAAGTCTGTGACTGTTGGATTGGTCGAGACGAGAGATCTTTTTCGCTGGCCTCCACGTTCACCTGACATGACGCAATGCGACTTTTTTTTTTCTTTGAAGCTTTGTAAAATATCGTTTCAACGTTCCGCAGCTACTCAATAATTTGTCAGAGATGAGACGCAGCATTTAAGCGGCTATTGCTTCCATTACTCCGGAGGTATTAACCAAAGTGTGGGAAGAATTGGAATTTATGTTGGGATGTGTACCGTATTACTAACGGCGCACATATTTAACACTTGTAAGAAAAACTAGGTTAGTTTATTTTCAATTAGATTTGCGATTTGTTGTAAATAGTCTAATTAAACTTTAATAAAATAGCATTGAAACTGGGGCATTCTTTTATGGACATTCTTTTATGGACATTCTTTTATGGACATTCTTTTATGGACATTCTTTTATGGACATTCTTTTATGGACATTCTTTTATGGACATTCTTTTATGGACATTCTTTTATGGACATTCTTTTATGGACATTCTTTTATGGACATTCTTTTATGGACATTCTTTTATGGACATTCTTTTATGGACATTCTTTTATGGACATTCTGTATAATATGAATATAATTGCAGGGAGGATTATGATCTTGAACCTTAAAACGTGTTCATAAAAAAAATTACTAGTCACGGTTCATGTACAAACGTGTCAACTTGCGTATTGTCAATGGAAAATATCTGGGACGTTATTAATTATTGGAACGGAAGGCGGATCACTCCTTGAGTGAGGTGCCTCGCAGCTAGCAGTAGCAGCCACCACTGCTGTCCACGCGCTCTCAGCCAAGAGCAGTGAGGGGGGGAGGATTGTCTGTGAAGTCGGTTTACGGACAACAATTTTACGTGATAACGTCATAAGAAAACATTGATGAAAAATTGTTTACTTTTTAATTTTCAAATATTATTTACAGGTTTTGCAAATAAAATTTAAATAATTTATTTACAATTATCACGAACAATTAGTTTAAAAGCCCGCCTTAACCTGTTTGATATAATAGAAGATTTTCTCGCACGGTGGTTGGCCAGTTCTTGCACGCTAGGCTCAGGCGGAACGTGACAATTAGTCATGCTTTTTCGTGCGTGCAGCCGGCGTTCATCGATTTATAAGACGTTATCACGTCAAAAACACTTTAACATAAATTATAGTGGAAAACCACCCTTAAAAAATTCTAAGTCTCAATGCTGATTGTTTGCTAATTCGGGGCATAAATTCTACGGGTAGCAGGGAATGCCCAAAACAAGCCATCTTTGTTGAAGAATAAGTTATATATCCGGGAAAAGCAACTGTACAAATTTACTGGCGCGAAAAGTAGCGCGCAAATTAGAATACTCGGTAAATGCGCACTGTTTCTGCTTAAATGTCACTCTCCTCCTCGTGCACAATGTCCACATCGGCCATCTCTGCAGATGTCAAGAGTATGCTTTTCCAGTGCTGAACCATCAACACTGCCCTGATCGCACAAAGCTGAAGATGTAAATGCAGCACCACGCTGTACGACCCACTGCTGGTTGCTACTACTGCATTTGACTGTGTGAACGTGTGTGCCAAGCTCACGAGCGTGCCGCGCAGCACCTGAGCTGTGACGGCGCGACCTCGAAGCCACCGGAGTAGTGCCTAGATGAGCGCGAAACTCGCATTTGTCTCGCTACGGTTCGCGCCTGTCACCCGCCACGGTGGCTTGTCTTGGCATTCCCTGCCACCCGTTCAATTTAGACCCGCATTTTGAGAACATCCTGCACATAACAAATAATGTCTCTTAAAATTCAGAATTATTGACGTGACAACGTCTAATAAATCGATGAACGCCGGCTGCACGCACGAAAAAGTGTCCCGTTACGCTCATTATTCCGTTACGCAGTGTCCCGTTGCGCTGTGTCCCGTTACGCTGTGTTCTGTTGCGCTGTCGGCGAGTGCAGTAATAATAGGTTATGTTACAATTGACTAAAAAATTATGGTGATTCATATAATTGATGATAGATTTTTGATTACAGTTTATTTATATGAAAACTTGTTCATAATTATATTTAAACTTTATAGCTAAAAGCCATTTTTTTAAAATTAATTACAAGTCATCTACACGTGAACTGTTTCGTCGACTGTTTATAAAGTGAAGTGAAAAGTTAATGTGGTTTTCTTTGCTTATTACAACAAAAATTTCGGCAATAAATGTTGATTATTCTTGCATTTTAAAAATCTGATTACTAGTATAATTTAAAGTATTTATTCTTTCATTATTAAAATAAAAATGATTCAATTTTATTCATAAAAGTATGCAATCATTTCATCAATGTTTTGTTATGACGTCACGTTAAACTATCGTCCGTAAACCGACTATACAGACATCCAATTTTTTTACGTATAGTTTAGCACACCTTAACTAACAAGTTGTATTCATAAAAGTGGACAGAAATATTTTACTATCAAAACATAAACATGAGATCAAAAATTAACGTAAAGAATTATTTTAAAAATAGGAAAATTGGCGAGACCATAACACATCGGAATTATACTAAACTTATATATATTACACACACTTGCATATTAAAAACTTTATCAATTTCAAAGACTAAGAACTGAGTCTGGGGTTCGATTCTTATTGTGAATACCACTAAAAAACGTATTTTCATGAACATGCTGACCAGCATACGGACCTTCGCGATCACTAGCACGACATTAACTACCCATATTTTATGACGTCGATGTCGTATGTCATTTAGGCAGAAATGTTGAAGTCTCTCAATGATTGGCGAACAGCCTAAAACACTACAGAAAACAATAGTGAGAAAATCAACAAAGAAAATATTTTTAAATTAAGTAGATATGAAAACCCTTTATTAAATTTATATTTAAAAAATTGGGTTTGAACCGTTTTAGAAATTTCTTCATAAATATAAAATTGTAAAAGAATACCCACGATCATTAGTATGTTTTGTTTGGAATAATGATGCTATTAAAACATTCACATTTATATCTGCTGTTCAGTTTCTTTCGTAAAATAGTGTAATTTTGCTCAATATATTCCTTCAAAATCAGCATATAATGTCTGTGTAATTTTGCTCAATATATTCCTTCAAAATCAGCATATAATGTCGGTGTAATTTTTCTCAATATATTCCTTCAAAATCAGCATATAATGTCGGTGTAATTTTGTTCAATATATTCCTTCAAAATCAGCATATAATGTCGGTGTAATTTTGCTCAATATATCCCTAAAAAATCAGCATATAATGTCGGTAATATAAGTCCAAAAAACTTTTTTTTTGCTGTGGGCTATCTGCCACATTAAATATTCTAATAGTATTCTAAATATTTATAAAAAAATATTAAGTTGAGCAAAACACTAGTGCCCACCTACCTTTATGTTAAGAACTGTATTCCGAAAATGTTATATATCAATTTAATCGCACAGCCTACAGCGATTTAATAGTGAAGTTGGCTATTTCCTATCAGTAATGCTTAGTAACTATAATCGACTTACCTTACGTACTATAACCCTTAAGTGCCAACACACCCTGAAGTATATTATTTACGTAGCTGAAAATGTTTTTCAATTTATTAGGCCCACAAAGTCCATACTCAGACACTGTATCGCAACTATAGGACTTAAAATGTCAGTATTTACATACACACACAGACATCCAGGTTTAGATACTGCTCTGACTTTACTCAAAGAAATTTTAAGGGATAAATGGTGACGAAGTGTGAATTTGAGAAAGGGTGGTGGTGGTGGGGGGGGATGGGGGGTTGTAAATATAAAAACTAGCCCTAAAAGTACGTGCACTAATCATCTTTGTCAGAAACCTTTAGAAGCCTTATTCGATGCATAAATGCTTCAGACATGTCCAATTTAGCAACAAATTTCTGTGTTAACAACACACCAAACGATTTCGAACTGAACGATTTGAAGTGTTGTAGCGAGGTGGCGCAGTTGTGAGAGGCAGTGCTCCCATCAGGATTACCCGGGTTCGAATCCTGAGTTTCTTCCGAAAACAGCACAGACAATATTACTGAAGTGATTCCTGACTATAGGCCATGGTGTATTGCACTCGGAACTACTGTCGTACACTTCTTTCCGAACTTGGGCATCATCTTACAGTAACGCCATCCAAACGGTTCAATGCTAGCGGACTTATTAGCCAGTGATTCGTTCTAGGAGAGCGAGCAAAGTAGCCAGCGGCTAACGTTAAAATAGCACCGTGTGAAACCCCCCATGACGTGGTCCCACCCCCAGTAGGGACAGGCTGACACGAACACAGCGTGATTGCATCGCTAGACGCGTCTGCCCCCCCCCCCCTCCATCACAATTCATCCACCCTCCCAGGGTGGCGGCGTTGCCAGACTGCGCGACTGCCTTTCAGCTGTATTAAACCGAGGCCACACAAAGGTACGCTGCTGTTCTCTATGTTCGCTATGTTCGCTATGTTCGCTGCGCCAGGTGGCCAGACAGGATAGTCTAGTTCGCTATATTTTAGATGTTCGCTGCGCCAGGCGGCCAGACAGGATAGTCTAGTTCGCGATGTTCGCTATGTTCGCTGCGCCAGGTGGCCAGACAGGATAGTCTAGTTCGCGATTTCGCTGCGCCAGGTGGCCAGACAGGATAGTCTAGTTCGCGATGTTCGCTATGTTCGCTGCGCCAGGTGGCCAGACAGGATAGTCTAGTTCGCTATATTTTAGATGTTCGCTGCGCCAGGCGGCCAGACAGGATAGTCTAGTTCGCGATGTTCGCTATTATCGCTGCGCCAGGTGGCCAGACAGGATAGTCTAGTTCGCGATTTCGCTGCGCCAGGTGTCCAGACAGGATAGTCTAGTTCGCGATGTTCGCTATGTTCGCTGCGCCAGGTGGCCAGACAGGATAGTCTAGTTCGCGATTTCGCTGCGCCAGGTGGCCAGACAGGATAGTCTAGTTCGCGATGTTCGCTATGTTCGCTGCGCCAGGTGGCCAGGCAGGATAGTCTAGTTCGCTATATTTTAGATGTTCGCTGCGCCAGGCGGCCAGACAGGATAGTCTAGTTCGCGATGTTCGCTATGTTCGCTGCGCCAGGCGGCCAGACAGGATAGTCTAGTTCGCGATGTTCGCTATGTTCGCTGCGCCAGGTGGCCAGACAGGATAGTCTAGTTCGCGATGTTCGCTATGTTCGCTGCGCCAGGCGGCCAGACAGGATAGTCTAGTTCGTGATGTTCACTATGTTCGCTGCGCCAGGTGGCCACACAAGATAGTCCAGTTCGCTATATTCTAGATTTTCGCTGCGCCAGGTGGCCAGACAGGATAGTCTAGTTCGCTATATTCTAGATGTTCGCTGCGCCAGGCGGCCAGACAGGATAGTCTAGTTCGCGATGTTCGCTGCGCCAGGTGGCCAGACAGGATAGTCTAGTTCGCGATGTTCGCTATGTTCGCTGCGCCAGGCGGCCAGACAGGATAGTCTAGTTCGCTATATTCTAGATGTTCGCTGCGCCAGGCGGCCAGACAGGATAGTCTAGTTCGCGATGTTCGCTATGTTCGCTGCGCCAGGTGGCCACACGGGATAGTCAGGTTCGCTATATTCTAGATGTTCGCTGCGCCAGGTGGCCAGACAGGATAGTCTAGTTCGCGATGTTCGCTATGTTCGCTATGTTAGCTGCGCCAGGTGGCCAGACCGGATAGTCTAGTTCGCTATATTCTAGATGTTCGCTGCACCAAGTGGCCAGACAGGATAGTCTAGTTCTCGATGTTCACTATGTTCGCTGCGCCAGGCGGCAGACAGGATAGTCTAGTTCGCGATGTTCGCTATGTTCGCTATGTTCGCTATGTTAGCTGCGCCAGGTGGCCAGACAGGATAGTCTAGTTCGCTATATTCTAGATGTTCGCTGCGCCAGGCGGCCAGACAGGATAGTCTAGTTCGCTATATTCTAGATGTTCGCTGCGCCAGGCGGCCAGACAGGATAGTCTAGTTCGCGATGTTCGCTATGTTCGCTGCGCCAGGTGGCCAGACAGGATAGTCTAGTTCGCGATGTTCGCTATGTTCGCTGCGCCAGGTGGCCAGACAGGATAGTCTAGTTCGCGATGTTCGCTATGTTCGCTGCGCCAGGTGGCCAGACAGGATAGTCTAGTTCGCGATGTTCGCTATGTTCGCTGCGCCAGGTGGCCAGAAAGGATAGTCTAGTTCGCGATGTTCGCTATGTTCGCTGCGCCAGGTGGCCAGACAGGATAGTCTAGTTCGCGATGTTCGCTATGTTCGCTGCGCCAGGCGGCCAGACAGGATAGTCTAGTTCGCGATGTTCGCTATGTTCGCTGCGCCAGGTGGCCAGACAAGATAGTGTAGTTCGCGATGTCGGAGAGACGCATGCCGTGGGTTTCGAATGATGATTCCGACGATGATAATATTCGGCCGGCTCTCACAGTATGTGAACGTAACAAGAAATGGATTCATGACTTAAATATAAAAAAAATAATTTTAAGAATTTTATCATTTGATGAGGCAGTTTCTAGTAAGGGCAAAACCAAATTTATGGATTTTTTTCAGGATAAATTCAATTCAGTATGACAGCATTCCCTTGGAATCAAATCCCATGCATTGTCCTGCATATCCTGCCTTCTGTATTTTTCCATCAATTTATTGCATAAACATGGTTATTTTTGTAATCTTTCAATTAAAATTTCCGTCTACTTGACTATAAGCACAATACTGAGAGAAATTAAACACCATAAAAAGCAAACTCAGAAGTACAGCACGATTCGCACGAAAACTGATGTTTTTGTTTTATCTGTGCATGCGCGAAGTCAGCAACGTTTTAGAAAAATAGCCGAGAACCAAACACCTGGCGACGTTGCCATCATTGCGAACACGGCGAACACGGCGAACACGGCGAACACGGCGAACACGGCGAACACGGCGAACACGGCTTGGTGTGGCCAGTGACACCTAAGATGCAGCCGGTTATGTTTTACTCGCGTGGCGAACATTGCGAACATCGCGAACATTGCGGGAATAGCGCCTATGGACATCATCCACGCTCCTGTGCAGACTCGTAGCGGCTATCGTGTGCGTCAAGAAAATGTAACCCAGAAATACAATATTTTGCACTGTAAACTATTTACATTTTTAACAACTACAGTAAATAAAACATTTGTTAAACCTCTTTTGCATTATGCAATTTGCTTTACTTTTTTTTTTCATTTTAAAGCATCGCTCTACACCCTTGGATTAAACTTTTCTACCTGTGTTGTGCATATTGTTCCATTTTTACAAGCATTTATAGTAATCGATCTTTATGATAAAAAGGCAGCGGTTTTTTTCTTCATAAATACTGCTACAATTACTGCGAAATAAACGCCCTTCAAAGTTTGGATTATAATTTTCCCGCAAACAATAATTCTATTTTATTTGTGCCGAATCAAGTGGGATGTGCAATGAAATTTGAAATTTCACTAACATACTGTAGTTGCTGTAAAGAAATTGTGTAATTCATGTTAAGTTGCTGCTTATTTTGTGTGTGTTTGTAGACGATATGATAATTTTCAACGTTATCCCATTGAAGTACCCATGCTCTGATTAATAAAATCAGTAATTTAATTTGAATTTAGTATATACCTATACGTATATACAATTTTAGAATACACTTAATTATTTTCAACTATACAAAGAAAACAAACGTGATAGTGGAATTTCAACCAAGTTATAAATTACTATTTCATGATTTTAATTTAATTAGGCGTACTGATAGATTTAATTCTGTTGTCTCTCCTTAACAGTCCAAAAAAAACAGTTTTGTTGGTTAGTATTAAACATAATTATATGCGCATGAAAATAATTGCTCTAATTTAATTTTAAATGCTTATTTATCATTTAAGTATGCAACTAATGTAAGATTAATTCATAAAATCTGAGTTTCTTTAATCTAGGACCAGCCTCTTCTTCCAACCTACATAGTGATTTTAAATTGATAAGTACATATTATTTTAAAAAGACCGACAAATCCATGTATATTGATGTTTTTAAATGCCATAAATTAAAAATAAACACAAATATATCCTGTAGGATTTGAATAAGTCGACCGCCAAGGGTGGGTGGCTTGTTAGTTCCATATTGGCTTTTAAACTATATCTTTTAAGAGAGTGAAAGAGCTAAAAAAATGCATGTTTTCAGGATAATTTTTACACACACAAGAAACTTCCAGCATAGGTGTTGAAGACACCCATGCCAAAACTTCACCCTAATAGAAGGATAAAATTCATGAGTGAACATAATTTAATTTATATTTTGAAAGTTTTAATTTTGTTTTTTATTTTGGAAATTTGTATAAATACTATTTTTGTGATAGGTTTTCTCGGAAGAGTGCTTGAAATTTATAGTTTCATGATAATGGTGTAGGAGGTTTTCATCGCGGTGCTTCCAAATCGTTTCAGTTTGTGAACTTTGCTTCTGCTAGCAGAAGAAAAAGTTTTTTTTTTTCAAACGGCTTTACTCAGAGTAAATGAATTTTTTTTTTCAATTCATTCAATATGTATATTAAAAAAAATTAAAACAAATCTTAGTTGTTTCCAGCATAAGGGGAAAATTGCAGCATTGTAACTTCGTTTCACAAACGCTTGGTTGAGCGTGTGGCGAGGGGAGACTTTGAATGTATTTGCTTGCATGCACATGGTGTATGGATGCTTCAAATTATGGACATTTTTTCAAAATTAAAAAGTCGTACTCGCTTCCCACACATCGGCTACAATTGCAGCATTGTATCTTTATAACTTTGTTAATTTTTTTAGTAGTAGTATTATTTATTGATTTTAATTTTGACTATTCATTTTTCAATGTATTTTGTATGATTATTTGGAGATCTACGTCTACACTTTGCATTTGTGTTTATTTCCTAATTTTATTTTCTATATGAAGTGCTTTGCCTTAATGTACGGTCAGCTAAAAAAAAATGGTTTGCCACCCTAAGGTTGAATGTCGTGCAGATTAAAGGACAACGTTAGATTCGCTTGTAGATCGATATGAAAACTTTTATAGGTAGTATGAACCATGTTAAAATTTTCACACTAGTAAACAGTCAAAACTAATATACTACTTTTTAGGCCGACCGTAACACACACACACCTGGCGGGGGCGCGTCCTCATAATTAGCCTTGATCAGTCGCTGGTCAAGCCGGTTACAATGAATTTTCGGAAGACATGTTTATAGTTGGCATCTTGCAGTCTGGCCTCGAGCAATGTCTGTTTCGGGAAGCCTACTTTTCACAGACGAGAGAGCCAAACGCTCGATCGTGCATCTTCGGTTTTTATTTTTATTTTGGACAACTCATGATAACTAATGGTCAATTAGGTTAGGTTAGCTACATTATAAATACTTTAAAACATTGTGGACGGTTGATTTGGTTAGGATAGCTACATTAAAGATACTGTGAAATCATGTAAACGGTTTCCTAGCCCTGGATAGCTACATAATAAAAAGTTATTTGCCAAGAAACGTTCGGGGAACTTTGGGTGTGGCTCTCTCGTCTGTGAAATGAAGGCTTCCCCTCTGTTTCTCGGGCTTGAGAGCAAAGGACAGGTGTGCGTCGTTTTGGGAGCAGACCATGCCTACTATTGTATTTTGTTGCGCAAATAAAGGGGACGGTTTTGCGGGGCGACTTTGTAAATCGCGCGATTATTAACGAGGCTGCTTTTGTCGGCGAAATGCAGAGGATGGCTCTTGTGCGAGTTGTGTGAAATTTGTTTAGGAGTCGGCTTAGAGGTGGTCCAGTTTCCCTTCCACAGGAGATTTCCGAGCGAGTAAGAATGAGGAGGCCGGACATTGAAGGGGGGAGGGGTGTTGCAAGAGACACCTGCAGGCAGCACTTAGTTGCTGGCTGTCAGGGGGAAATGGTCTGTTGGTCGTGTAAATTTTCCGGCCATTTGGAAAATAGTATCGGGCTGGCATAATATATGTTGTGTTTGATGAATTTTATAATCAATGGAACAGGTATGTCTGGGATGTTTTTTTGTTTGCGCGTGTGGAATCTTTTTCGCGTTATTCGGGCATTTATCAGATTGTATTTCAACTATTTTATGGTTTTTACCGTGTTAATTTTCATGTTGATGTGAAAAAACAGTGTTGTATGTGTATTTCTTCTACGTTTTCCCTTCGGGTATATGTCCTGGCATGCTCATTTTTCTGTGAAAAATATAGTCTTGAAGTAGGGAAATTTTTATTTTGTGTTAAAATTTTTGGGATTAATTAACTTCGGTTTATTTTATTCTGTATGGAACGTGCAAGTGATGTGCGTAGCAAACACTTGGTGTCTAGTTGTGGAAATTCAAGGTGGCTTGCATGGCGAGTGTTGTTAATTTTTTTTTCAGAGTCTAAAAAAAATTTGTAATTTTGTTTATGGTTGTGCGTTTTTTTTGTAAATACTCGTATATGTGATGAAATTATGTGATGGGAAGGTTCGGGAAGGAAAATATTTTTGGTTCTTTGTACAGCAAATTATTTAATTTTTAATATATATATATATATATATATGTACATGTGATATTCAACTTACTATTCTGCATTTGCATGAATGCACGCACAGTTTTTTTTATTAAGTTAGTTTTACGGCACATAAGTTATATTTAATCGAAAATTATCTAAATATTTAACAGCTTTTGCGATATTTTCTTTTAACTAAAGGTAAACTGCGTTAATAACTCTTGCATGTCTAATAAAATTTAATAAAAGGGGTAATTGTATTATTTACTGATTATAATACATATTATACATTAAAAAATCACTTCTTTATGTGATAATTTTAGGAGAGAGAGAGAGAGAGAGAGAGAGAGTTTGTGTCATGGAGTATGTTGGCCTAGAGTTTGTGAGAGTGGAGAGGGAAAGAGTATGAGCAAAAACATGTATGTGTGTATTCGTGTGATAGAAATTAAGAGAGAATGAGATAGGGAGAGGAAAGAGAGCACGAGGGAGATGATGGGAGAGGGGGAGTGTGTTTTGGTAATGAGAGGGAGTAATGTGTATATGTGAGATTGAGAGAGAGCATGGGAGAGGGAAATGAAAAGAGTATTGGATGGGGAGAGAAAGAGAGCCGGAGAGTGAAAGTATGTGTATGTATGTATGAGAGGAAAAGAGTATGAAATAGGGGAGGAATAGAGGAGGAGGGAGGAAGTGTATGTATATGTGTGTGCGATGGAGAGAGTGTGTATGAGAAGAAAATAAAGAAGAGGTGTGGAGAACATTGAAAGGATAGGGGTGGAAAAGAGAGGGATGAGAAAGATGGGCGAGAGAAAGATGGGCGAGAGAAAAATAGGAAAGATTTGTATGTGGGTGTGTATTAGAGGTAGACCAAGAGCCAGGGCACTTTTATTTACCCCAGCGAGTGCAAAAGCTTCGCAAGTATTTTCTGTTCCTACATGACACAAGGGTCTCAGAAAAGCAAAAATTACTAAATTCCAGTGGTGGGCCCTGCATAATGACGTCATCAACATGGCTGCCGCACTGTTATGTGGTTGCCACACTCAATTACACTTAACACTTCACTCGTTTATACTGTTGTGATGAATGTTTTTCAAAATGTTACAAATTGAATGACAAATAACTTTTGTTCCTATACTTTTTATGATAAATGCATTATCTTTTTAAATTTCGTTTGAACATGAAAATGAAAATGAGTTCCGATTGGTTTTGTTCAAAGTTTGACCATTAATTACTTAAATAATAAAAGGCTTTCGGAAAATTACCCTCGAGCAAAAAGTTTTATAATTTAATAAGGTTAAATAAAATATATAGTTATATAGGGTTCACTTAAAAACTTATGTGATTAGAAGTGATATCTAATTTCATGTACACACCCTGAAAAAAGTATGATTTCAAATTTTAACACACTGCATTTAAAGCATTACAAGAAATATATTTAATTCAATGTTTTCTTCGCTTTCATTGGAACTGCTATTGTCACTTTCACTACTGTTTTCTTCCCCTTCACTTTCACTATTCTCTTCTGTGACTGCTATGTCAAGATTTTCTGGAAATGCTGGACCATTGTACCAATGCATGCTATATTTTTCATTTGCCAGGAACCAGACATGTTCACTTGGATCAAGCCCATCGCCAGGTTTTGTACAGACTGCTCGTTTCCATATCCACGACACTGCATTGCATCTTTCAATCTTCTGGATCAAAGCAGGTTTATATGGAGGCAACATTGTTGGGTCAATCCCTTTAAATTTGGAGGATGTCTTAGCCTGTATCTTTGGTGCTGTTTTCTTCATGAATAGACTTTATCTAACGTCAGTCACCGAGGAGTATTCAGGATGACCATACATAGCACATACAAATTTCTCTAACCCAGATATCAGCTCTTTGGTTAAAGAAAGTGAAACACCTAGTAGACTGAAAATGTCTAGGAATTCGTGATATTTCTTCATAACTTTAAAAGGTTTAACTTTCCCCTTTCTTGCAAATGCAGATGTGAAATCAGTTCCTGTAAAAGCATGGTAGCCAGGCAAATTATTATTCTTCTGCTGTTGTTGGAAAACGCACCACAATCCAACCAAATCTGAGAATCTAGGAACTGCTGTTGATGATAAATTAACAATACCAGCACATCAGCATCGTTTGCTCTCACCAAGATGTTCTTTGCTTGATATCTAGAATGTGATATAAATTGGATGTGCCACATAATCCTGGTATCTGCTTCTTGATGATGGCAAGAAAGATCGGAAACTTATGTTGTCCCAATGCTTCCATTGTCATTCATGTATTTGTAGCATAAACTCTCTGCTCCTAAAACAAAGACTTTGCCTTTTAGAAGTGAAGCATACATCTGGCTCTTCCACTCCTTGCATAGAAAGTTAATAAGTGAATTTTTGAACTGAGCATTCCGAAGTGCATCATTTACCTTTCTTGGTGTCTTCTGATCTATGCCCAGTACTATAATGTCACTAGTTATAGTTGTTCGCCTCTCGTGCTCACAATCCTTTATGCTTGGAGAGTAGTATGTGTCAAACACCAAGTGGACTTCCTTAGCTTGTGTACTACTCATAAAATACTCCAGTAATTTATATGCAAGAGCACCATATGTTTCTGGGAATGTCAATGTGACCAGCACGAACATTGCATCGTAAACAGCTACATCTATGCTATGTTGATCTGTATGTGTATGCTGCTCTTTGTCAAAATTCTGGTATTCTTCTAGCATGTGCATCAACTTACTTTTGTCCGTTTTATTCATTGACCCGCAAATCTGAGCCAGAGACAGTGGCACAGGTGTTAGCAGATAAGACAATACTTTTTTCAAATTACAGTTTTGAATTTCTTCTACATGTAGTACTTTACCAAAAGCATCCAAAGTACATTTGGCAACCTGCAAATGCTTATCTTCCATTTAATATTACGAGAACTTTCGCAGTTAGGTAACAAAATTCGTGGTATTGGCTTCTCAATATTCTTTGGATCTTCTACGTAGATTTTTTTTTTAAACTTTTAGGCAGAATCGTGTCCTTTAGAATAAATTGAAAGAAGATTCAGAGCGACTTTCTCATCTATTTTCTGCCCTGTTGCAATATTCCTGAGTGGTAGTTGCTCATTCAAGTCCTGAAATGGGTTTGAAAAATTATTTAAAGTCGAAATAATTTTTCCAATATCTTTGTTATCTTTTTCAATGCATTCTGATTGCAAATCGTGTTTAGAATCGGGAAGTTTTGAAACTCCACTGCTTTGAAGCAAGTTCCTAACTATCTCACTTCTCAAGGACCTTGTGGTCATCCAACGAGCTCTAGCAGACTCGGAGTTTGCAAAGGCTGTGATGCCAGTAAGCTCAGAAGCAGCATCAGCATTAACGGTCTGCTCCAATGCCATGTCAACTGGTACTCTAGAGAATGAGTTACTGGAGCGTTTTATACCTAGACCACCTTGATAAAGTGCAAACTTGACATCAGGATTTTCGGTTGATAGATTGAGGAGTTTTAGTAAGTAAGTATACTGTCATCCATCGAGCATAGTTTACCCTCTTTCCTGAGAAAAATGCAGGAATAATTTTCTCTAGAGCATCCATATACATATCAATGTCACTGATTCTGTAAGCCCTACTAAATAACTTGTAGATGTTAACGAGGTCAACGTATTGCTGATAAAACTGTGCTGTTTTTCCATACAAACCTGACCGTGTTTTTGCTGTGAATTCGCAGAACTCTTTCCAGAATGGTTTTATACTTGAACATTCCATAAACTTTTCTAGAGTATCTTGAGAAAGCTTATCATTCAGTTTTATAACTTGACCTTGAAGTTCTTCTAAATTCGTGCTACTTTGTATTTCTAGAAATTTCAGTAAATTTCAGATTTCTAAAGACAGTGAAAGTAACATATGTACTCTTTTACATCTGTTGAAATGCTTACCACCAAGAAATCCTGGTATTGAACAAGATGCAAGAACTTCACTCTCTGAAAGAATGTGCTCGATCCCCGAACCTTCCAGAAAATATCCAAGAGCTCCAAAATAGGCTATCTCTATGTGGAATGATCCAAAGCAAATAAACAGATTGTCGAAGCGTGGGCTTTCTTGATTTTGGATAATGATTGCAGGTTTTGCCACAGCAAGGTCGTAATGAACTAATATCGAAATCTGTCCACACTCTGCCGCTACTTGCTGCGATATCTTCATAGTTTCCAACACCACATCATTACGTGTTGGAGGCAAAGTGATATTTCTCACGTATCCTATCTTTTGTTTCACAGATGTGTCTTGTACAACTTTCGAATTCCACCCAGCCCACATTGCAATTGATTGACACAATTTTACTGAAACCATCCAAGCAAAATCTTTCAGCAATGAGTCTTCGAAATATTTAGTAACAGGGCAACTAGTCACCAAGCCACACAAACGGTTCACTAATCTAGGTTTCTTAGGATACTGCTCAATGTCCTTTAAATCAGTCTGAATTGACCGCAACTTCTTGCGTGGTTTTCACGAACTTGTAGAGTTATCAATCATGTCATGTTCTGCTTTTGAACTCTCAGAAAATTCCATCACACTCTGTGTTTCATTGTTAGATTTTCAAGTGCTTCAGTTTCCACATTCTGGTAGCAAATCCCGAACATGTCAGGTAAAGTCCCTTCTCCTGACAATGTTTCCAAGTTAAAGAGTCGAAGTTGTCCCAAGGTACCCCTGTGAAAAGATCGGGTTTTTGGCATATGTTACCTGGTGTAACACTTGGTTGTGTCATTGCAGCCCGAGCTAAATGTCTCAATCTCTTCACAGGTGTGGTAACTAGCACAGTGGCCAAAGTGGTTGAGAATTTCTACTACTTTTCGGCTTTCTGTCAAACTTTTCATTCCTAAGCCCAACAGAAGATGTTTTCGTGGTTTATATCTTCCATTGCTTGCAATAAATATTGCGTCTTGTGATGATGAAGACACTCGACGCTCTGGTGTTTCACTTGTTCGCTTACAAGTGCCACATTATAATGTTCTGAAAAATATTTCAAGATTGTCTGGGATTTTATTTTCTCCTGAAATATATTCAACAAGCAAATAAAGAGCTACCTCTTCAACATTTCCCACAATTTGTGTTGCATAATCATTTGCTAATGCCTCAGCTTCAAGTGATGAAATATGCCTGGAATACAGTATGGTTCCCAGTTTGTTACTTGATTTTGTGGTTTTCAAGCCGGCACCAAAGTGATTCAACAGTTTCTCGGCCAACTTTTGAGTTGAATAAGTGGGGTCTTCAATTCCTTCCTCAGACAGATAATCACAATGTCGAGAATGAACTGAAGTCAGTTTTTGGGCCTTATTTGATCTAATAATGTATTCATTGACATAATATGCTGATTTAACAAATGCTCTGTCGTGTTTTTCTTGATAATATTTTCTAGATATTTCAGTGGCTGTTGCTCTTTCATTATGTATCTCTTGAGACGAAGCATTTTTAAGGTACTGTTTACGACATGAGTGATGGTAGCATACTTCCTTCGCTACAAAACTTTCTTCGCCAAGTTTTAGCAACAAACTTAAATCTTTAAGAACTTTTGCCGCATCTTTTATTCTCTTTTCAGCCTCGCTGGTTTGACATCTTCCCAGAACTTCTTCTTTTCCTTTTACTTTTTTCCATTTATTTTCATAAAAAATACCATTTCTGTCAAGAATGCCTGTGTTCGTTACTACTTTCACAAAGGAATTAGCTGGTTCGTTTAACTGCAAAGTGTATCCCGAAGTTGTGGCTTGCGGAGTTTCGAGATTTCTTTCCTTACGAATTGCTGTGAAATTTTTATAACAATCTCGGTGATAACCATGCTTGAACACATCATAATCTTGGGGGAGCGATTTGCAAATATTGTTGTACTCAGAGTCTTTAAATGTTTTTATCCTTTTCGAAGATGCCTCTAGAATTTTCTTCGATGTTGTATCATTTAGTTCCAGAATGGGTCCTTCATAATTTTCTGTGTGGATTATACAATTTTTTTTCCGCTTCATTCATTTCAAATTCCAGCTATAGGTCCCGTATGTTGCAACAAAAATAAACAATTTAAAATTAACTAAGATATTTGCTATTAAATTTTTTACAATATAATTCATGATCTATAACAGAATCTGGAAAAGAATTCTGAACTGGTTAAAAATTATTTTTCCATGGAACATATAAACTTCATATGGATGCTTTAAAATACATGCACCATTAATAACTTTGGTAGCCTATTTAAAAATACCCGGGCAAAGTACACTGTAAATTTGAATCAGTGAAATGCCAGTCACTTAAACCCTTGTTAAGAAGTTCTTATTAGCAGGCAATTAAGTAGAAATAATAGTAGATTCGTCACATCAGTACTATTCTCTGTAAATAAGTGGAAATGGCATCTGAAACAGTGGCATTCAGCCACGAAATCAATCGGTACATGTTTACAAACTTCAGTTGCTCAATTTTAACTGAAGTGAATAAAAGTGATTTATTTCTCTCTGATTCACGTTTAGAGTGTACGCCACATGTAAAGAGGAATCACTTCTAATCACTGAAGTTTTTAAGTGAACCCTATATAACTATATATTTTCTTGAAACTTATTAAATTATAAAAATTTTTTGCTCGAGGGAAATTTTCCGAAAGCCTTTTATTTTACTTTGACAAAACCGATCGGAACTAATTTTCATGTTCAAACGAAATTATTTAAAAACGTAATGTATTTATCATAAAAAGTATAAGAATAAAAGTTATTTGTCATTAAATTTGTAACATTTAAAAAAAACATTCATCACAATAGTATAAACGAGTGAAGAGTAAAGTGTAATTGAGTGTGGCAACTACATAACTGTGCGGAAACCATGTTGATGATGTCATTATGCAGGCTCCCACCACTGGAATTTAGTAAGACTTGCTTTTCTGAGACCCTCGTGTCATGAAGAAACAGAAAATACTTGCGAAGCTTTTGCACTCTTCGGGTAATAAATCCTGGCCTGGCTCTTGGTCTAAGGGGGTGATATGGTGGTTTTCAAAATGTTTACAAGTGATGCACGCACCATGTGTACAAACTGGAACACTACTTGTGATGCTCTCTGGCAACTAATTTTTTTAAAATTTAAATGTGGCATGATCTGGCAGACACTTTGAACACTACATGTGGTGCCCAATCCTCACCATCCCTGTTATTACACCATAGCGGCGAGTAAAGCGTCTAGACAGTTGGGTACTAGTGCTCTCTGTCCACCATTTCTGACACTATACATTAGAGACGAGTAACGCAACTAAAGCAATGGGACTCTAGAGATCCTGGTGGCCATTTTGAATACCAAAGATTGTGTTGCTTCTGAAAGGCAGTTTCATAATTAAGCGTGAAATTAGTCGGATTTCATTTTTTCTTTCCATTCCTCTCCCCTCCCCAAAAAAAATTCTTCCTGCTTCATCCCTCGTCTTCCCCTTCCTTCCCTTCCTTCACATTCCCCTCCTCTTCATGATTTATTTGAAGACATACACCATTAATTTCCCCCAATTTATAATTTAATCTCCCCATTTATTTCTATATACTTTATTTATTTCACTATTTAATTGACTCCGTGGTAAAGTGGATGGAGTACTCGCCTCCCAACCTCGAGTTCACAGGAGTGATCATCGATAGAGTTCCAGCCAATGCGCTCAGATTTTTACACAATAATAATAGCACCCAGTGACCTTGGTGCTACCTACCTTACAACTTCTCAACTAAGCGTGGTGTCATTCTAGATGGCCAACAACAGCGACACTTACCCCCTAGCTTCTCAACTAAGTCCAGAGGGAAATTTAAAAAAAAAATGTGTGAGAAAGGGTTTTGAAGGGGGAGTGGGAGGGGATGAAGTACACCTGTCAGATGCAGTTGCAAACAATAAATCATGACTAAAAATTTAATAAATAATAATTAATGGGTTTATCACCCCAGGGGCTGATGGGGATGGTCGTGGTCTCAGGAGGGGAGTGGTAGGGGAGAGAACGATAGAAAAAAATGATCGATGACTGACAGGAATAGGGGAGAGGGTGGGTGACAGTGATTAATAATCTAATTTGCATATCATTTGTTTGTCCCAGAACTGCTGAGCGCCCCCTACTTAGGCCAATCTGAACATAGCCACATGAACTTAGTCAGCTTTAAGAAGTACCTTTACTATTGGAAACTAATGAAAAAATCTGATGGCTCTTGATCTCTATATAGCACGGATGGGATTTGCCTTTCCCACCCAGATGTTGCTTTGTGTTGTTCAACCTAGCAGATACATGAAAACAGTACTTAACACAAGGTCTCTGCCTGCCCGCATCTGGTGCCATTCTTTTCGACTGCATATGCGCAGGGCAAGATTAAAGGGCCGTTCACCAGCACTAATTAAAAAAGTCATAATATATCTCGCTTGCATCTTTGTCAGCGTTCATTGGAAGATGTATACTCAATTTGAAACATTGAAAACTGATTTAAATGAGTGAGATTTGACTAAAAAAAAAAAATTGTAATACTGCTCATAAGTGATCAATTTTAACCATTTAGCATTTAAGTTCCAAAATTAGCAGAAGGTTTTTATACACAGATATTACAGACATTGTTTCTACGGTAACATAGGCTATTTGTAAGTACCTAACCAAATATACACAAAGTATGCGTTTACCGTGTCGCTTTTCATATATATAATATATATTACATATGTATAATATATATTACATATATAATATATATTACATATATAATATATATTACATATATATAATATATATTACATATATATAATATATATTACATATATATAATATATATTACATTGCCGTCGTCCGCGGTCTCGTGTTCGAGTCCGGGCGCGAGTTCTAGCGGGGTGGCTGGTCTGATTAACGTTTTATGTTCCGGGAGGGCGCCAGGCTAGCTCGGTGTCTAACCAATGAGGGTTCGTGGTTCGTTGCCCCAGCGTGGTCCGCTAGAACCGTCGGCGGTCTTGCCTGGGAATTTACGTTAAAGAAGAATGCGTGGGATTGCCGTAGTAGCGACGTGCCTTTATTCAAGGGATTGACGTCACACCATACAATTACTGAGCACAGACATGCCCCTGAGGGCTACTTGTCCGTTGCGAGGTGCAGGCCGGTACATGTTCAATGTTTCGTGGCACTGGTTTCTCGGGTAACAGTATGCAGGCCAAGTACACTTGGTGCAAGAGAGGCGCGCACAGATGACGTGGCGCAAAGTTACATTAACAAAGTACACTTAATGAAAATTAGGCACGCACAGATGACGTGGCGCAAAGTTACGTTGACACAGTACACTTAATGAAAGTTAGGCGCGCACAGATGACGTGGCGCAAAGTTACGTTGACAAAGTACACTTAATGAAAATTAGGCGCGCACAAATGACGTGGCGCAAAGTTACGTTAACAAAGTACACTTAATGAAAATTAGGCGCGCACAGATGACGTGGCGCAAAGTTACGTTGACAAAGTACACTTAATGAAAATTAGGCGCGCACAAATGACGTGGCGCAAAGTTACGTTAACAAAGTACACTTAATGAAAATTAGGCGCGCACAAATGACGTGGCGCAAAGTTACGTTAACAAAGTACACTTAATGAAAATTAGGCGCGCACAATTGACGTGGCACACAGAGTTTGTGGGTGACTGGAGTCGGCCAGTCCCGTAAGCGATTGTTTCTACGCGGGTGCCGTGCCCACTGGGTGGTACACGCACCGCCACTAAACTTGGCGAAGTTTCCCTTGCGGGTTTGTGGTCAGCGCGAAGGCGCGTGGCCTTAAGAAAGTTCTGTGGTTTGCGGGAGACGGCCCGTGCCGTATGCTGAAGAACGACCCTGCGCACCAGGTGTGGTGCGGGGCGTCTTTACGTTTACGCGGTCGGATTAGGTCCTGAACCGTAAAAAACGGACCGGGCACGCACGGAGAGGTGAATAGAAAAAGGTTTGGTTTATGCTAAATGACTATATTTACCGGACGTTACTTGCGATGAAGACAATGGTTTTGGTCTCTCCGTGGGACGTAGGTCCGTCCCGGTCCGCGAGTCGAGTAGAACTGCGGAACTGGCATGGCGTCCGGTGGCGCGTCGGCCCCTGCCGCGCCAAGCTTGACCTCATTACGTTAAAAACTAAATGACTGCGTCTGGAAGAGACTTTAAGGTCGCAAAATTCGTAATTAATTGTTTGAGGGGGAATGGGTGTGGTTCGTCTCTAGTCCACTCGGATTTAGTGTGCTTTATAATAATAATGTCTGGTTTGGCCGTTCGGCTCGGTGGCTCGCTCGACTCGGGTGGGCCACGGCCAGGGGTGCGTTCCGTTAGCGGGAGAGTATACTGGCGGGTGCAGGTCGGGCTTAGGGATGGTCGTCGGTCGGACGACGTCAACATATATATTACAAGTTGGGCCACACGTCTACCGTATTTGACGTCACTGCTGCATTATTGTAAATGTTCAGGAGCTGATACTTCTCGATAACCAAGATAGCTGTGTGTGATGGATTTCTGGTTACAATTATAATAAAGGCCAAACGGCTAGAGACTTCTGATGTGCAAAGCATCTGGAAGTATCTCAAATAGCTCTGCTCAACAAAAGTACTCCGAACTAAAGTTTTCTTTTCGCGTGCTTATAAGAAAACAAGTTTGAATTTTCTTCGTACATATCGGGGAATTCACGATTAACTTACTAGCGCAGAAACAATGGCTGACAAGTAATGCCCGATAAAACGTTCGAATGGGTTATAGAATCGAATGCCAGCGTCATCTGTTATAATTAGAACATTCGATAATCCCTACACTTAAAGCATTGTGTTGTATTTCCACACGGTTGTATAGTGGCTAAGAAATTTAGAATTTTTTCCGCGATGAAAGAATGAAGATAAAAAGTGTGACTGTTTTTTTTTTCATTTCTACTTAGAAATCTAGAACTAAAATGTTAGATTTCCTCTTAAAGGTACAGCAAATTTAGTACACAATGTGCAAAATTAATGCACAGGAATCAAACTATTAATTTATAAGCAAAATTTTGTGTAACGAATCTTGTCCAATGAAACTAACAAAAGAGCATTTATTGGACTCGAGATTAGATTCAGAGTGTGGTTATTTTAATTTAGTGTGTATAAAGAATTAAGAAAAACTATAACCTTAACCTTTTTCTTTGTTTCTCAATATATGGTTCGTTGTACCCAACGATTATCTTTCACCAGAATGTTTTTGATCAGTAAGCTAAGGAAAACATTTTTAACGATCACTGTAACAATTCTAGTAAGATTTGAGGTTATTTTTAATATATTATTCTTATTGAAATATTTGTGAACAAGCTGGTACCGCTGTTTGGCTGTGTTACTTTGAGAGGTTTATGTCTTAGAAAATTATATAAAATATAATTTTGAAACACGGTGAAATAGTTAATTTATCTCAACATTCCCATCTACCAAATATCGCAGACATGGCTAGAAATACGTTTTGGGAAAGGGACTAAAAAGATTTAAAACTTTCTTACTATAGCTGCATATGTAATCATTATATTTTTATTATTTTATTTTACTTTAAAAAACAATTTTATTCCAATCAAGACAATAGTTTGTATTACGCAAATACAGACTGACTTTAAGTAACATTGCAAAATAATAATTAATTGAAAGTTGAAAATTTCTTGAAAAAAAATTGTTCACGTACTCACATTTTGTTCAAAAAACAACTTTATCTTCATTTATTAAATAACTCACTTTCTCGATTTAATCAATAAAATAAGCAGTTTATAAGCTAGACCCTTCCTAGTTTCATTACACTGTTCGTTAACATTGTAACTATCTAATTTTCTTGACAAAAATATTTGGTCCAGTACTAAAAGAAAATTACAAAAAAAATCATACATTTAGATCTAAATTTTAAGTTTTTGACGTGATAACGTCTTATAAATCGATGAACGCCGGCTGACGCACGAAAAAGCATGACTCATTGTCACGTTCCGCCTGAGCCGAGCGTGCAAGCGAGAGCGCGGGACAAGCGATAGGTAATGAATGACAAGTTGAACCGGCCAACCACCGTGCGAGAAAATCTTCTATAATATCGAACAGGTTAAGGCGGGATTTTTAAAAGCAGAAATTTAAAAAAAATTGATTTATTTGTCCAATTTCGTCATTTAAAATTAACAATTTATTGACATTGATTTGATTTCAGTTTATTTCTGTAAGTAATTGTTCGTGATTATATTTAAACAAAATATTTAAATTAAATTTGCAAAAACTGTAAATAATTGAAAATTAAAAAGTATGCAATTTTTCATCAGTGTTTTCTTATGACGTTATCACGTAAAATTGTCGTCCGTAAACCGACTTTACAGACAAACCCAAAACGTTTCCTCCGTACTTGCATGACAGCAAGTCCAGAGTAAAGCAAACGTGGCATTAAACACCTAGCCTTCTTTACCAAGGAGGGGTTTACCGTCGGCAGCTCTCAGAGGCGGAGGGCAGAAGGTACAAACGTATGCGCTCAGGGGAAGCCTTCATTTCACAGACGAGAGAGCCACACCCGAAGTTCCCCGAAGTTCATGCTCGCTTGTTTTTTTTTTTCCGTTCTATCTCATTGTATAAACCGGTGTGGCATTAAATTTTGCGGTCGATTAGGATAGGTTAGCTACATTATAAATACTTTAAAACATTGTGGATGGTTGGTTATATTAGGTAAGTATAGCTACATTAAAAATACTGTAAAATCATTTTATGGTTGCTTAGCAAATAACTTTTTTAATATGTAGCTATCCAGCGCTAGGAAACAGTTTACATGATTTCACAGTATCTTTAATGTAGCTATCCTAAACAAATAAACCGTCCACAATGTTTTAAAGTATTTATAATGTAGCTAACCTAACATTTTACAATGAACAAAAAAAACTCAGGAGATGCACGATCGGGCGTTTGGCTCTCTCGTCTGTGAAAAGAAGGCTTCCAATGCGCTCAGCAACCAAGTACAACTTAGCGGCTGAGATAACATGGCGTGTTGGTCACGGCATCGCGTTATTGTTTTCCAAACTGGCAGTTGACCTCGTAAACTGCGGTAGCGTAACAAAAACAATGGTATGAATAAAAAAAACGTATACTTTAAAAAGTACTGGTTACATCATGGGTTCATTAAATTTAGGAGGAGGTCTAAGTCAGTTAGACCCTATAATTGATACGACGCTGCCATATAAAGACATTTCTGTTGATAACTGATATATACTTATATATATTATATATATTATATATAGGTACCTATAACAAATGTGCAAATTTTGTAGTGTTTCTAATCAAATATAACCATTTATATTTTGAGAATGAAAAAAGGACTCGCAAATAAGCAATATACATATATATTTTTTTTGACTTACGAATTATAATTTTGACACTTTCAATTGTATTTTGTAACAAAAATACAAATTTTAACTTTAGCAATGACCCAATGCATCAGGCTGCTATTCGAAAGAAAAAAATCCCAATATCATGCAAGGAATGTTGCTTCCGCAAGGCGATGGAAATATAAAATAAACTTTATAATCTAAAGTCTGTTGCGCACGCAAATTTTGTCACGTGAACTTCGCAGATTTATGAAAAATTATTGCTTGAAAATTATTTTATCCACGCTGTGCTGCTGCGATTCATGCATTATTAAAGTAATGGCTTAGTTTGTAGAAACGTTTTACAAAATATCCATAAACTTTTATTGATTTTAAAATCCTTGCGTCTAAATTTTTTTTTACTTTTCTCTTCTATTAACGTAAATCAGCTTTTGGGTGGCACGTTTTAACTTCGTCACTTAAAATAAGGCATTAAATAAATAAATAAATAAAATACATGCATAATTTTATTACGTACGTTATTTCACACAAAGTTTATTGTATAACGAATTTAATATTTCTTCGCTGTTCGTTGCAATATATTAGGTTAGAATAAAACTTTGCTGATATCAATAATAAATTTACGCATCTATTTATGTTAAAAATGAACATTTATTAACAGTGCATCATAATTTGACTTATTGAATTCCACAATGCTAAACTGTCCATCCATAAAAACTTAAATAAAAGCTTGGTCTCAGAAGAAACGAAATTTACACAACGCAATTGCATACTATGCTTAGTTGATGATTACTGTAATTTATCATTATGCTGCCAACCAAAAAAAAGTAAAGATGTCTGCGGCTAATCACTACGTGAAACGTCACTGCATTTTTGTTGCATTTATTTTTACCATGTTTGCGTAACACTAATTTCTATACCGGTAAACTTAAGTTGAGAAACATTTCCAAACTAATATCTTTTAAACAATTATTTTTTAATTTATAGTTTTTTTTTTTTTTTAGAAATCAGCCCTTATTTTATTACCGCCTCGTTAAACTTTACGTTCGTTAATTAATTGGAAATTCATGAGACCGAATCCATGATTATGAAAAATATGGACGGTATAGATGTGCTAAAATGCTTGTTAGAATGTACAGGGTGCGGCAGAGAGGACGAACGTTTTTGAGATGGGTAGTACTCTCCCCCTCCGTCTATGAGAGAGGTGGGGAGGGTGCCGTTGGACTCGTGAGTTCCTAGCATTGTTTTACCAGTTGTCGTCATGGAGCCTTGGACGGTGGAGCACCGCGTTTTCGCCTATGATTGTTTCATCCGAAATAATGAGTCAGTCACCGTCGTACAGCGTGAGTTTCGTCGCCACTTCAACATTCATCGGAATAGAGCTGTTCCCTCTCGAAACACCATCCTTAGTTGGGTTGAATCACTTCGCAGGCGTGGTGAATTGATCAACAGAAGACCAAGAGGAGCTCCGCGAACATTTCGAACTCCTGAAAATGTTGAAATCGTTCGACAAGCCTTTCTTCGCAGTCCGACTCAATCTGCCCGGAAACACGCTGCTGCACTTCGCCTCAGTGATCATTCGGTAAGGCGAATTTTGCATATGGATCTCCGCTTTCACCCCTACAAATTGGCCATTGTGCAACAGTTACAGCCCGGAGATTATGCACAACGAATGAACTTCGCACGTGAGATGGAAGCACTGATCGATCAAAATGAGAACCTCATTTTGTTCCTGATTGACGAATCCCACTTTCTCCTAAACAGCATGGTTAACAAACAGAATTGCCATTATTGGGCTAATGAAAATCCGTAACAGTTACAGGAAAGACCGCTGCACAGCCCAAAAGTAACGGTTTGGTGCGCTGTATCGCAAACTTGCATCATTGGCCCTTACTTCTTCGAAGATGGTAATGGTCGTGCTGTTACCGTGAACTCAGAGCGCTACGTCGAAATGATCACCAACTTCTTTTTCCCTGAATTACGACGGCGACGTGTTCCAACCCGACGTGTGTGGTTCCAGCAGGATGGGGCGACCGCCCACACAGCCAGAGCATCAATTGACGTTATTCGCCCTCTCTTCCCTGGTCGCCTTATTTACAGGTTTGGCGATGTTCATTGGCCTCCTCGGTCCCCAGATTTATCCATATGCGATTTTTTCTTATGGGGACACCTCAAGGCTAGAGTATACGAGAACAAGCCCCGAACTATGGACGAATTGAAGGACGCAATTCGCGTGGAAGTCGCCCAAGTTGAGAGAGCGATGTTGGAGAGAGTCTACGCGAACTTCAAAGAACGCCTCCAGCACTGCATCAACAATTTCGGCCACCACATGCCTGATGTGATTTTCCACACTGACTGTCTCAAATGCTATTTCCTTGTGAACCTGATTGCATCAATAAATTTGTTTTTGCGTAAAAATTAACTATTTTATGATTTATTTGAAACCGCCCGTCCTCTCTGCCGCACCCTGTATTACACATAAATTTTGATTAATTGTTTTAGAGACGTACTTGATACTCTCATGACTTCGTAAAACATAACTTCTTAGTGTAATGGCTTAAGCTTTTCTCACTCGATGCTATTAATTTGCGGTAACACATTTTACACTGTTTTTCTGGTCAGCACTTCACTTAAATGTTAAAAAGTTCTCTTTTATTCAGCAGATCTGTACTGAGCGTGTTTTTTTTAAAACAAAGGCCTATGTCAAAAAACGTTTGGTCCGTAAAGTAATCATTAATGCACCGATTGCAAATATTTAAGGCTAATCGGGTTTCTGAACTTTAAAAACCACGACTCTTGTGGTATTAAGAAGTGGATTTTCGGAGCAGAATTTTTTTTTTTCCACACTGCAGTAAGCTACAGATACCACGGGTGTCTTTTTCACAGTTCCGAACATGTATATTTTGATGTGTTTCATAATAGACATTTTACTTTCGTCGTAAAATGTTTGGCAAGAGAACCTTCCTGGCAAAGCGAATCGTCTTGAGGTAGTCGCTGAAAAGCACATAAAAGTGCACGATTTCACTATCTTGTCATTTTCTTGTGGAGAGGCTGCAGAATGTCAGGTGTTGCGCAATCTCAGGTGCGTGTGTAAAGAACACAAACGAATCCTGAAAGATCCCAGTGGGAGGCAGTACCGAAGGTTTTTTTGTGGAATTGTTGCCGACTTACCAAGAGTATCTGGCAGGAGGTAGCAGCTCCCTGGTGGAGGGATGTAGCTCGGCGTGGCTCTAAGGGGCATGTGTCGTTTTGCCTAAAGGCGTTTTGCCTAATTTTAGGCAAAACGCCGTATAGGCAAAACGCGGTTAGGAATATCGCGGTTAGGCAAAAAGCCGTTAGTTTAGGTTAGGTTAGGCAAAACGCCGTTAGGCAAATCGCCATTAGGCAATTCGCCGTTAGGCAAAACGAGGTTTTGTCATCATAGTAACATTTTAAGCAAAACGCCCATAGGCAAATCGCCGTTAGGCAAAACGCCCATAGGCAAATCGCCGTTAGGCAAAACGCCCATAGGCAAATCGCCGTTAGGCAAAACGCTGTTAGGCAAATAGCCGTTAGGCAATTCGACGATAGGCAAAACGCCTTTAGGCGAAATGACTTTTGGCAAATCGCCGTAACGAATTCATGTTTAAGCAAACCGCCTTTAGGCAAATCGCCTGTTACTCGCTCTAAGACACAGTGGGGTGTGCTGGTCGTCTCTGGGAGGGCTTGTCTGGTGGTGAGGACCGACCCGTGACATGCGCGACAGGCAGCGGAACCAAAATAGCAGAGGGAACGAGACATTCGAGCGACGCTCTGAAGAACTCTGGTGGACGAAGTGGTCGGGAAAGGGCGACATCTGGACCGCGTAGTTGGCAGCATGCCGGCCTCAATTTGTGGCTGATGTATGTCCCGAGCCTTCTTTGCACCGACAAAGCGGTTAATTATCAAGATATAATCTTGCCTCGGAAAAAAAAATTTTATAATGTGAGCCCTGCCAGTTGACGTAGGATTAATCGGTTCGAAGATAACAATCGCTGTTGGTTGCGCATCACTCGCCGACTGTGGTTCTACGAAGATAGGTCTCCCTTTCTTCGCGTGGTTTAAAATTTAGTGTATTAAGGAGGGTACTAGCTACTTCTAGGCTTTTGAATTGACCACGTCCGAAAATGTTGACATACCCTGACGTTTCGGCTTGTCATGATGCAACAATCTTTAAAGGGTAATTAACAACTTTAAGCATGGGTGTTTTGGCGTAGTATTTTTACAGGACCATTCACTGCCTAGCAATGATTGGTTCCTTAGAAGGCAATGATTTGATTATATGGCTAATCAGGATGAGTCTGCTGAATAGAAGCTAGCTGGAATCTGGAACTATCTCACACACATATAGAGACTTAAATCTTAACAAAGGCTTACTTGGCCAGAGTTTTAAAAATACTACGCCAGAACACACAGCCTTCAAATGCGAATCGGCCTCGAAGATGGCTGAAACATAACACGCAGAAACATCGGCCAATTGATAATTCTTGGACGTAGTCTCATCCCAAAAGTCAAGTAGTGGTTGAAAACTTTAGCCACGGAAGTTTACGATCAAGATTGCACTTACCGACTTTTTTCACTAAGCCCGCGATATTTAGTGAAGCAATGATCCGTCTTTGGTGTAGAGGCCTTTGTATTTGCTTCTGTTATGTGAAAAGTGGAAATCTCTTTTTATTTCTTTCAGCTGACTTTCACGAACATCAAACTGTCGATAATTCTAATTGTTTCAAAAGTGGAATCCTTCATGTTTTGCTGGGGTATCACGCAACACTGACCAAGGGTATTTTTCTTTGTTAGAGGAAACAATCTAACCAAAAAAAGTAATGTTTTCTAGGTTCCCAGAAGCATTTTATGCCTGATAAACTCACATGTTAATGCAACTTTTTTGTTGTCATGTGATAAAAATTTTTAAGTCTCAACACTGAGGCAAAGTGAAAAGTCATATTTATTCCGTTCTCAATAATATATATGTAAAAATGATATTAAGGATGTAATATTGAGTGATATTCTGTGTTGAGAGATATAAACAATGCATCTTAGCTAAGTCCAATAGTCTGTTTTACTTGCCAAACATTGATGCTGACATGTAATGTTCATTACACTGTAAATGTTTTGAAACTTGTAAATAACTATAAAGTTAACAGTATACATTGTTGTCATGAACTTGTAATTTTTCTCAAATCTAACAATTGTCAGGGTAAACAATGTATCCCATGTTATGTATTTGCAAAAATCTATATGTTTATGATGTTGAAATGTTTAATGACCTTTGTGTAATTCGTTATGCATTATGAAATGATATTTATGTCTTTAATTTAAACGTTATTGAATTTTATTATTTTAATAATTCCGCTATTTTGATGATACATATATTAAAACCAAAGGTCAAACATATACTGAGTTATTTAAATTAGGCTTTTCAGCATAGGATCCAGCTGCGGAAATGGCACAAAGACTGTTATTCTATCGTGGACGTCTTACGTCAAGTGCGCGAATGGTAAAACAGGGTAAGTGAACGCCTGTTGTGCGTGTGATTACGGTAGTTCTATGACCGCTGGCGAACTGCACGGGACGAGGTGCCATCTACACCAGTATCGTCTACTGCACACGGCAGTAGATGCAGCAGATAGAGGCCGCTACCAGCCAGGCAGATGCAGCGGAAAGAGGCAGCATCTACCAGCCAGGCTGATGCAGCGGGAAGAGGCCGCTACCAGCCAGGCAGATGCAGCGGAAAGGGGTCGCTACCAGCCAGGCAGATGCACAGGAAAGGGACCCCTACCAGCCAGGCAGATGCAGTGGAATTGGGCTGCTACCAGCCAGGCAGATGCAGCGGAATTGGGCCGCTACCAGCCAGGCAGATGCAGCGGAATTGGGCCGCTACCAGCCGGGCAGATGCAGCGGAATTGGGCCGCTACCAGCCGGGCAGATGCAGCGGAATTGGGGCCGCTATCAGCCAGGCAGATGCAGCGGAAAAGGGGCTGCTACCAGCCAGGCAGATGCAGTGGAATTGGGCTGCTACCAGCCAGGCAGATGCAGTGGAATTGGGCTGCTACCAGCCAGGCAGATGCAGTGGAATTGGGCTGCTACCAGCCAGGCAGATGCAGCGGAATTTGGCCGCTACCAGCCGGGCAGATGCAGCGGAATTGGGCCGCTACCAGCCAGGCAGATGCAGCGGAAAAGGGACCGCTACCAGCCAGGCAGATGCAGCGGAAAAGGGACCGCTACCAGCCAGGCAGATGCAGCGGAAAGGGGCCGCTACCAGCCAGGCAAATGCAGCGGAAAGGGGCTACTCTCAGCCAGGCAGATGCAGCGGGAAGAGGCCGCTACCAGCCGGGCAGATGCAGCGCGGGTTCCAGTCCAACCGCGCGCCTGACGGTTTGAGCATAGCGGCTGCAAACCCTCTGTCACGACTCGTGGTGTCCATGGCGCGGCATGCGACGAAGCCGGCAGCTGCAGGGGACGACGAGTCTGCACGCACGTGGTATTCGCAGTTTCCAGAGTTGGCCGTGAGACCCAGCACTTACCGTGCTACTGACGCATGAGCTGCTGATTCTTCTGTGCCGGAGACGTTCTCCTCTAGCAGCTGCAGACGACATCCGATCCAGCGGCGAGAGAGGCGGCGCTTTGAGGTGTCGCGTGGCTGCCCGATTTCCAGGAATCAACTGTCGGCGCCATCTATTTCGGTCGCAGGCGGTGTTGCCGAGTGCGGTGTTGCCATTTCCAGAAAAATTTTTTTCCGTGTGTACATACCGAATTCAGCTAAATGCTCAACTAATGGTATAAATTATGTACGAGAGCGGCGTCTGTGATATCACAGTATTACAGAGTACTGGAACTGAGTATATTCGGTTTGTTTACGTTTTCCTTCACCGTCGCCTAGCGACAAAACGTCAAATTGCTTTGCTGACAGTCGCCGAATGTTTGTTTACAAACTGTGTTTTTTGTTTTTAAACATACTTGAAACACGTTTAAGACACATGGCCGCTAAAATAATTGTTTAAATGATTATTTTATTGACATTTCTATCCGTTAAATTTCGTTTTCGTTTGAAGAACCCTTAGAGTAGTTTGACTATTTTCGTCCTAGACTCCAGAATCTACGACAAATAAACTCGGGAATTTCTGTAGTTGGAAAATACGGCGTTCAGATTAGTTCTGTCAAAATTACGGACTAGGTTTCCGAATTTAATGCACAGTTCGATAAAAATTTCCGTATATCTATAAACAATTCAAACTATGCCCCACCAACAATGTACTACGAAGGGGTGAAATGTTTTGTTGATAGAAACGACTTGTCTAGGGACGTCACGTTACGAAACTAGGCGTTACCTTTAACCTACACGCATGTCTAGTAGAGTCCGTGTGGAGCATGTATCTGCCTTATGCCTGTCTCAGGGAAAGTGATTCGGGTTGTTCACTTAGTGTTATGTCTGCATTCGTTATCTGTTTTGCTTTTTATAACGGCTAACCCATATGTTCTACTTTGTTCTCGGTTGCTGTGATGAGGTTTTAAGCTACTGTCACGAGGTTCGAAATGGTAATAGTAACAGTGGGGGGTCCGTCGCATCAAACTTCTGTGCATAGCTTACCAGAAATCTTTTACACTGAGAGAAAGATTTGTTTGCCTCATCAAAATATTTGTTTATATATGGTGAAATAAATATATGTTGTTAATTCAAACAAATATTTTGTAGTAGGAAAGATTCTGTTGACCAAACAAAATGATTTTGTCAACTACAATGTATATTTGGTTATGTGTAACAAATTATTTTTTTACTTACCGAGTTTGATTAAACTAACGAAATATTTTGTTCCACCAAGTAAATATTTGTTTCCCCACATATAAACAAATATTTGTTTCATTCAAACAAACCTTTTTCTGTGTGTACAACACCAAGGTACGATAGGGGGACTACCAGCGCGCACAAAAATTACTAATTTCCCTATTTTATTGCACTGCAGGTGACCTGACAAAAGTTTCATCTAGACACCTATAAGAGCATATCGGATTTCTCACCTTGAAAGAGCTTCAGAAATACTCGATTCAGCCACGTGAACACATTTTCGCCAGCAGTTATGAAACTGATACATACGCAGGCACATGGCATGGTTTTTAAATTCCATTCCAAGCGAGACACCACGGAAAACGTATAACAGTTCTCCAATAACGGCCGCATTTGGAAATGTATTCACACATTTTTCTTGTTGCAGTTACCTTGGCGTTAAGCCTTTTTGCAAAAACGCGTAAAGTAGAAGCAGATGCCTCGACATTCACCTGGAATGAAGGCAGGCCTCATGTCGGGCAGATTGAGGTGGGCGGCAGGACTCATGTCGGGCAGATTGAAGTGGGCGGCAGGCCTCATGTCGGGCAGATTGAAGTGGGCGGCAGGCCTCATGTCGGGCAGATTGAAGTGGGCGGCAGGCCTCATGTCGGGCAGATTGAAGTGGGCGGCAGGCCTCATGTCGGGCAGATTGAAGTGGGCGGCAGGCCTCATGTCGGGCAGATTGAGGTGGGCGGCAGGCCTCATGTCGGGCAGATTGAAGTGGGCGGCAAGCCTCATGTCGGGCAGATTGAGGTGGGCGGCCGGCCTCATGTCGAGCAGATTGAGGTGGGCGGCCGGCCTCATGTCGAGCAGATTGAGGTGGGCGGCCGGCCTCATGTCGGGCAGATTGAGGTGGGCGGCCGGCCTCATGTCGGGCAGATTGAGGTGGGCGGTTGGCCTCATGTCGGGCAGATTGAGGTGGGCGGCCGGCCTCATGTCGGGCAGATTGAGGTGGGCGGCCGGCCTCATGTCGGGCAGATTGAGGTGGGCGGCCGGCCTCATGTCGGGCAGATTGAGGTGGGCGGCCGGCCTCATGTCGGGCAGATTGAGGTGGGCGGCCGGCCTCATGTCGGGCAGATTGAAGTGGGCGGCCGGCCTCATGTCGGGCAGATTGAGGTGGGCGGCAGGCCTCATGTCGGGCAGATTGAGGTGGGCGGCAGGCCTCATGTCGGGCAGATTGAGGTGGGCGGCCGGCCTCATGTCGGGCAGATTGAGGTGGGCGGCAGGCCTCATGTCGGGCAGATTGAGGTGGGCGGCAGGCCTCATGTCGGGCAGATTGAGGTGGGCGGCAGGCCTCATGTCGGGCAGATTGAGGTGGGCGGCAGGCCTCATGTCGGGCAGATTGAGGTGGGCGGCAGGCCTCATGTCGGGCAGATTGAGGTGGGCGGCAGGCCTCATGTCGGGCAGATTAAGGTGGGCGGAAGGCCTCATGTCGGGCAGATTGAAGTGGGCGGCAGGTTGCTGTTGGGTTGCCCAGACGTGATTGTTAAGACGACGACACGACGTGACTCTAGACTGTTTCTGAAATCAGTTCCTCACAAAAGATGCGTTTTATGGTTGGCGGAATGGTCCGTAAACTTACTGAATAATTAAATCGCAGGCTGGATTTCTTAGGGACCAAAAAAAAAAAAAAAAGAAAATTCACAAGTATAGCTTCAATCTTCTTGTTCAAACATGTGCCCTACCAACAAATGCACAGCTGACACTAACAGAACGTTATTTATAAACCCCCACATCGCTGTCATGAGCCAGTAGCAATGTCGCACGCTGCAATTTACTACGTTTATGTAAATATTTCAATCCGGGTGGAACTGGTATTGGACTTTCGAGCCCAGATTGAAACATTCTACAATGTAGCACAATGTATGTAACATACACGTACTCAACAGAATTGAATTACGACTGGAATAGGTTAATCCATTCAGGTCGTAATTCAGGACAGGCTTCCGGATTGAAGATCTAACCTAAATACGTAAGATCGTATTAGGAGCAATGAAAGCAAAAATACTCAATTTTAAAGACTAATATAACTTGTCTAAAAAAAAAATTGAAAATGTCACACAAAGTGCCTGGAAACTGTTCACAAAATCCTGTAAAACATGGCGAAAATGATAAAAAAAAATGTTAACACATTAGACTAACCATCATGAACTCGTTATGGGAGTATGGGGAATTCTACTCACCATCTTGATATTTTAAACTAGTAGACTCAACTTGCAGAACATTTTTTCCCCCTACAAATCATAGTTCTCGGTTTTGGACACTTTTGAAGCAAACTTTCATGGCCTAGTGTAAATATTTCGTCGTCCACAGTTGCTCGTTTCAAATAATCAGATATTTCCTCCCTAATAGATCATTAACAACATATTTACCATTAGCAATATTGATTTAAACTTTGTCATATAAATGATTAGGACAAACTTATATATATAATAAAAGCGTGGTTTGTACGTGCGTGCAACTATAACACAGCAACCCATCCCCGCAGCCCCATGGGGTTATATTTGTGTTGAATGGTAGCGTAGACCTCCATCCCCCATCCATGAAGAAGGTTTCGGTTTGGAACTGCAGGGATTGAGTTCGAAGACATGGTGTCAAAAGAGGCATCGCACCAATGGACTTCTTACGGAAAATCGGCGAATAAACTGGGAATCTGGTGCCGAAGTGTCCAGAATGTTCAAGAATATTGTAGAATTTTTCAGAATGTTCGATGATGTTCTAGAATGGCCCAGAAGGTTCAGTGCCATCGAAGGGACTTCCTGTTCCGGAATTTTCGAGAAACTGGAAACAGATCTCCATAATCTTCTAGAAAATTCTTTATACTCAACGGATTTTATATATATATATATATATATATATATGTACAATATGAAATACCGCCCATATTCTGAAAGCAGAATGTTAGTACTTCTTTATGAATTTTCTTATTCTTGAAGTTAAAAATTATAAGAAAATTACTATCTACGTGAGATTTTGGAAAAAAAAAAATCCCTATGTCCTTAAGTGAAGTCTCTAAACACTGCACAAAGCCTGGGCAACACCAGGTACCTCAGCTGATAATAAATCTAGAAATTACAGCCAATAATTAGATCCAAGATGGAGGGGTACGAATCCCCTCAACAGAAACAAAACTTCATCTTATTTTCAATTGGTTAACTCCAACTGCGCGCTTGTTTACACCTCAGTCTACATGAAAACCTGACAAACGACCTGATAATGTGTTCACCCCCAGTGTGAAACTCGTTCACTCCACCTCAATTTCGGTTGACAACGTCATTTTAACATAATTGATGATTTGTCTGTGTATTTCGGTCGGAGCAGCGTTCAAAGCTAGACTTTGCACTGCTTGTCTTGTATCGCCATTTTAAACCTTACTCATATATATTTATGTATTTTAATTTTAATTTAGCGAATTTTAAAATTGCAAAGCCTAGTTTGACATGGGGCGACTAAAGTGAATAAATAACCGCATTTTTGGATAAAGAAAAGTACGTGTACTTATGTACATGTGTTATAAGTTATGCTTCTTACCATATGCATAAATTTACCTTTAATTTTGAATGTAAAGTGTGCAAATTTTGATCAAGAAGTACCAAAGTTATTCTGCTTGTGGGGCTGGAAATGAGGATAAGGTGGTTTTTCGATATTTCATGTAGACAGTGACAATTTTTTTTACTAATCAGTTGTAGACAATACTTTTCAGCTTAATTTGAACACCTAGTGAGCAATATTTCGTCAAGATTGGAGTAAAACCTACAATTTGTGTACGATAACACTCCTAAACCGAAGTACAAACATTCAAACGGAAACGCTTATAAGTGTGTATACATCACAATCAGTAATTTTTATTGTGTTCGTAACATTTATTTTAATAATATGTAAAATTAAGGTTAAACGCCTACCTAGTTTAAAATCCCTAAACTAACGGACTGAGCTATGTATTAAAAATAATAACAATTTGTAAATTAAATACTGTAATTTCCATAAATTGAATTGTAAATAATATAAGTTCCATACAAAATATTTGTCTATGACCGAAGTCGATACTCGCACTTAAGCACTTTTTTTTAAAATAAAATGATTGGCAAATTAGTATATATTTCTTTCTTATCAACGGGCCAACCATCCCCATTTAATGTATAATTTGTGGCATTTTTAATTTGTATTTCAGCAATTTCAGTGACAGTTTGTGTTGTGAGTTCTTAGGATACTAAGAAATTCACACAAACGCCTTACCAGGGACTCGAACCCAGAACTATTAACACCGCAAGCCGGCCAGCAAGCGAATTCTCTTTATTAGCTGCATAGCTACTACGAGATGTAGCCAAGACTATTGGATTATTATATTTATTAGTTGGATCCCAGTATTACGACGTATTTTTAAAGTTGTGATTATTTATTTTTGTAACTATGTTTAAAAAACGCATTCCAGGATAGTTTCGCTGTTCCAAAGATGCATTTGGCAAACCGATACGGTTGCTTCGTCACACGATGTTGATGAAAGCGAACATAGACAGGTGTGCCTCAACATGCGGTTGTCTTATCTGGACGACCTTGAACTTCCTTCCATGGGGTGGGCGCACATCTTAACCTTGTACACCTCAGCGCGCCTACAGAAGTAGAACTTCAAACATTAAAAACTTGGTATACAGTTTCCACATTAAGTAAGATGTCCTGATAGGACATACAACTTAGATTTGGGCACTCGTGGAAGTAAAATACTTGTAGCTGCTCGTGCGAATTGTCGGGTATTTTCTTTCGGCGGTTTCAGGCCAGAAATAACGTACGACACGTCGTTACAAAAATATGGACAAATAAATCGATTTAAATGAAAACGAATAATCAAACAATCTGGCGACGACACCTCTGGAATCGATACTTATCGTTTCTTGTAAGGCCGGGGACTCGAGTGTTTAGTTGTAACCGGGTTTCGCCATAAGAGTGCTGTCATGGAGCAAGGAAACTATTAATGGTAACCTGCTGAAGGTGGGCGGGCCAGGTGGCCAACTATTGTTTTCTTGTGTCCAGCCTGTGGCCAAAGAGATGGTTGGCAGAGTGCCGGCATGTCCTGCGGGGCAAGCTTAGTCGATTAGGGAGGCGATATCGAAGCGCTGAATGTGATATACGCCGTTCAGCATAATACCCTGAATAGATCATGGCGAACGCCAGTGATAACGACAGAAAATAATTTAACTGTAAATAAATTACTTTTACAAGGTAAAACCTTGTAAACTCATTTGCCAACGATATCATCTATAGAGTTGCAAGGCAGAGCTTTCTACCTAATTAAATGGCACAAAGCTCTGCCTTGCAATGATATCGTTGGCGACTGAACTTCCAAAGAATGTACTTGCAAAAGTACAAACATTTTCTTGTATTCGTAAGCGAATTTTGAGTGGTAAAAAAAAAGTTGACAATCTGTTTTTAAAAGAAAAATGGCCTGTTGTAAGGACCAGTTGGAAAAAAAACTGTATTGACTAACTTCCCAGATTTGAATTTAGTATATTTATTGTCACATTGCTGTTAATATAACTACATTAACTTACTAACAAATATTAACTTTTACTAACTACGTTATTTTCTACAGCGAATCGTTCGAAAACATCTGTTTTTTTCCGTCAACATGTCAAGTTTTAAGTGGTTTGAATTTCGTCACAGTTGAGGGGCGTGACACATTATGGGAGCCAGTCATTTCTCGAGGTACGACGTATGCCGTAAATTAAGTACAAGCGGGGTATAAATGATGGAAATAATAACCGTTGCTGTGACCGAGTGTGATCTGCGCGCGTGTTGACACCGCGGCGTGGGCGCAAGTGTGGTCCGGCTTGCAAGCACGGCCCGGCGCTTGCAAGCACGGCCTGGAGCTTGCGACCTGCGGGATGCGCGCGTCCTGTTTACACATTTGTAAAAGTTTCCCGCGGCGGTGACAAGTGGCGGGTCTATTTTTTTCCCTGGTTCGCTCGCCAGGCGCGGCGTGGCATCTCTCCAGGCGCACTCCACGGCGGACCGAAGGCATCGGCGGCAATGGGCGGACGCGAATGAAAAGTAAGCAGAGTCCCCAGTTGGCTCGTGGAGCCGCGCCGGTATTTCTGTTGCAGCGGTGCTGGTGACGTAGCTAGTGTTGGGATCAGTAGCGACGTTCATGTGTTGTCCTGTTCTATTTTTCATAACTTTTTGTAGGTTTTGATTTGTGCGGCGCGTTGTTTAATGTGTAATAAGCGAGTCAATGCTTTATGGTTCGTTATTGTCAGCAATACACTAGCCATAAGACACACAGAAGTGGTAACTGCGCGGCGATAGTAGTTACTAAAAACATTGCGTGAACTGCTCTCCTTCCGCTCTCGCTCTCCTTCCGCGCTCTCGATCTCCTTACACGCTCTCGCTCTCCTTCCACGCTCTCGCCCTCCTTCCCCGCTCTCGCTCTCCTTCCGCGCTCTCGCTCTCTCCTTCCGCGCTCTCGCTCTCTCCTTCCGCGCTCTCGCGCTCTCCTTCCCCGCTCTCGCGCTCTCCTTCCCCACTCTCGCGCTCTCCTTCCCCACTCTCGCGCTCTCCTTCCCCACTCTCGCGCTCTCCTTCCCCGCTCTCGCGCTCTCCTTCCCCGCTCTCGCGCTCTCCTTCCCCGCTCTCGCGCTCTCCTTCCCCGCTCTCGCGCTCTCCTTCCCCACTCTCGCGCTCTCCTTCCCCACTCTCGCGCTCTCCTTCCCCACTCTCGCGCTCTCCTTCCCCGCTCTCGCGCTCTCCTTCCCCGCTCTCGCGCTCTCCTTCCCCGCTCTCGCGCTCTCCTTCCCCGCTCTCGCGCTCTCCTTCCCCACTCTCGCGCTCTCCTTCCCCACTCTCGCGCTCTCCTTCCCCACTCTCGCGCTCTCCTTCCCCACTCTCGCGCTCTCCTTCCCCGCTCTCGCGCTCTCCTTCCCCGCTCTCGCGCTCTCCTTCCCCGCTCTCGCGCTCTCCTTCCCCACTCTCGCGCTCTCCTTCCCCACTCTCGCGCTCTCCTTCCCCGCTCTCGCGCTCTCCTTCCCCGCTCTCGCGCTCTCCTTCCCCACTCTCGCGCTCTCCTTCCCCGCTCTCGCGCTCTCCTTCCCCACTCTCGCGCTCTCCTTCCCCACTCTCGCGCTCTCCTTCCCCGCTCTCGCGCTCTCCTTCCCCGCTCTCGCGCTCTCCTTCCCCACTCTCGCGCTCTCCTTCCCCACTCTCGCGCTCTCCTTCCCCACTCTCGCGCTCCTACGCAAGGAACGCAACGATGCTACAGCGCAACACACAACGCAAAAAGTCACTGTCGTTTATAAAGCACGCACGTCACCAATCCTGTAACGGTAAAAATGGTAGAATAGTAGAAAACCTTTTTTCACCTGGGCTATTTTATATAATTTATTTTTATCAAAGAAAGAAAAATTGTTTTAAAAAATTATAATCTATATCATTGTGTGAAAGTTCATAAAGTTAAAATAATAATGATATTTATGATAATAACTTCGTGAGCTTCTTAGCAGAAAATGTATACGTCTGTAAGGTTTCGTAATACTTAAAAACTCAAGCCTAAATGCAAAAAAATTGAAAGTTGAAGATTACTTGCATTGCGCTTTACGTCTTGCATAGTTTATAAACCAGTACTCTAAACTATGATTTCTGAACATTTATCGTCTTGCGTTTCTTGCGTAATTTGTAAACCCAGCGTAAGGCCGAGTTTAAAACCTACGCAAGAAAGCAAGTTAAGGATGTGCCACAATAAATGCCAAACTAATTATTTCATCAATCAAACTAAACTAGATGTCAAAGATATTTCAAACAAATAACAAATTACTTAATTCAAAATCGTCTCTAAATGGTTTTAAATTAAACGAAATAACTTATCGTGAGTTTACTGACGACACAAAATTGAAACCACAATAAGCACTAAATGGTGGCAATTAGAAAAATGTATCAGCAATTGAAAAATGCACGGCAATGTTTCAAACCAATTTATCCAAATTTACGAGTACGTACACAACCATGTTTGCAAGTCAGTTCACGTTGGCGGTCTTTACGTGACTGAAATCATAACATACAAGAGCAAAAATTCAGCAGCAAAATAACGCCGGAGTAAGACAAATATAATGAGGTCAAACCCATATATACTATCGGCCCGCCCTTGGGCTCAGGCCAAATAGCAAATGAGGGGAAGGGAAGGAACAGGAGTGGAGGGGGGATGACATTCCGGGACCCACAAATTCGAATGATTGAATTTGGAATCATTTCAATTCCCCTGGCCTTTTATTTCTGTTCGTGCCCCTTGAGTTTAGAATAGTATAGAACGCCACAAAAAAACAGCGATTACCAGCAATACAAATCCATATTTAAGGTGGCCGACGAATTAATCAGCGCTGAAGATAATAACAAGGATGAATGTTCATTACACATGACAGTTTTTTGTGGACTGGCGATGCGAATCATGTCTAGGTAAAAGGGCAGCCACAAGGTCATCCACTCCCCGCGATGATAGATGTTCGTGCGCCTGGAGCGCTCGCTACTTAGGGGCATCCCCGTCGGCTTGGCTGCTGGCTCACAGGAGGCAGGTGAAGTGGTCGCCACGGTCTCCCCACGTCACTCCTGACTGACCACGAGGAGGGTCGACGGGGCAACGTAGTCCTGGTCAGTCGCCACGGAAGTTCAGGCCAGTGGTGGCAGAGAACAGCCGCCGAAGCCAGCCAGTTGCTGCGCCTCAGCGTCTCCAGAATGTCCGGGTCTCTGCAGAATGTGATCGCGCTGGCAGCAGCTCCTCGTCGGTTCTATGGGCGTTCTCGGCGAAGTGGCCATCGGCAAACTCCAGCAGCATGGGCACGGCAGCCGGATAGGGCAGCACGCACCGACTCGTCACGTCGATGATGCTGTTCACGGGAACTCCTCCAGTCTTCTGGGCGCCGGCTACTCACGTCCATGATGCTGTTCACGGGAACTCCTCCAGCCTTCTGGGTGACGGCTACTCATGTCCATGATGCTGTCCACGGGAACTCCTCCAGTCTTCTGGGCGACGGCTCATCACGTCCATGATGCTGTTCACGGGAACTCCTCCAGCCTTCTGGGCGACAGCTACTCACGTTCACGATGCTGTTCACGGGAACTCCTCCAGCCTTCTGGGCGACGGCTACTCACGTTCAGGATGCTGTTCACGGGAACTCCTCCAGCCTTCTGGGCGACGGCTCATCACGTCCATGATGCTGTTCACGGGAACTCCTCCAGCCTTCTGGGCGACGGCTACTCACGTCCACGATGCTGTTCATGGGAACTCCTCCAGCCTTCTGGGTGAGGGCTACTCATGTCCATGATGCTGTTCACGGGAACTCCTCCAGCCTTCTGGGTGACGGCTACTCACATCCATGATGCTGTCCACGGGAACTCCTCTAGTCTTCTGTGCGCCGGCTCGTCGTGAAAAAGGGGGAGGGGGAATTTTAACTGCAAACAGGGAGGACAACACCAAAACCCCGGCAAACAACACAGTGCACCAGACTATATTAGAATGATACATTTTTATTTGTGCCACATGGGTTTTCGTATATTTTCCCCTACCTACGGCTGTCCCCACTGGTTGAGAAGGGGTAAGGTCAACTCTCTACCCAAGAAAGGGATGCACAGCTGAATTTAAGACCAACATTAAAATCCAGGTCACCTCCCTCAAGGTTTGATCTTCCCTTCAAAAGGACGTCATATGCCTTTCAAAACCTATTGACTCTTTAAGATGGATTACCTTTGGGAGAATAGGCGCTACTGAAAATAGGGCGCATTGCCCACTCAAAGCAAATGTGTCTCTAGAGTATCGATTGAAAATAACGGGCATTGTCGTTCACGATTATCGCCGGAGCACCAAGAATTTCACAAACCTGATATCTTGAGGAAAAACAGCTTTGATGTTTCTTAATGGGATTGGGATGACGTATATTTCATTAATACATTCAAAATAACTAAAATACAGTTGCCGTTACGTGAGCAGGCGAGTGGACGAAAGACTTCTATATGACATCGACGCGACGGGCGGATGTTAGTCGTGTAACACAGCCTTGGTGTCGTGTGGGGGATAGGTATTTGGCAGTCGTGACAACTGCGTCTCGGGCCATGTCAAATGAGACACGATTCTACGAGTGGTTTCTCTATGCCTAAATGTCCGTCAATCAAACATGTTTATAGGCCGCAAGCTTAAGCATCCCATACACTAGCGGTTATGCTCGCCGACTTGGCTCGGCGAGCATACCTGCTAGTGTATGGACTGGTCCGGCCTCTGTCAGACCGAGCATACTCGGCTCGCCCTACGAGCCGAGCCCCGGACCGAGCATATCCGCCAGTGTGTGGCAGGTCCCAACATGCTCGCCCCGAGCCAACAGTGAGTGTGCTGTCTGTTGTCGCATCATCATGTCTTAATGACAATAAAGTTTTTTTGGAGGAGTTCATAAATTTATATTGCACGTGTTGACCAGTATGGGATGTAGGGAGTAAGGAATATGTCAATAGGCATATCAAACGAGAGTGCTACGAACAGCTAGTGAAAAAAGCCAGAGAAATGTGAATGAACATTACTTGTGAACGTGAATGTACATTTATCCATTCTCAAATAACTATGCAGGTCAGTTGGCTCTGAGATTTCCAGCTCTTTCAGCAGTGACATGTCTCTATAACGATTTCGTTCAACAAGCCACCTTTAATACCAAATTCCTAGTTTCTTTTTAGTGGCTTTTCATCCAAACAAAATAATCCGCCAAACAGTGCAATGCTGCTTGCAGCCATTGTGCAAGTACAACACCGACGGGAAGCCTAAGATGTACATCAAGTTCTGTCCCTGCCCGAACACGCCCGAATATTCACCTCGGCCAACCTCGGGTTTATTTATATATATCTGTTTATTTTAATGTAGCTATACTAACCTAACTAACCATCCATAATGTTTTAAAGTGTTTTAAGGTAGCTAACCTAACTGACCACTTTTAATATTTTAATTCATTTTTCCTGCGCAAAAATAAAACAAATCCCGAGGTAGGCCGAAGGTTAATATTCGGGCGTGTTCGGGCAGGGACAGAACTTGATGTACATATTAGACTTCTCCAACACCGGCTGTCTTGATAGAGAAAGAGACGAGCATGCTCGTGTAGTATGTGGTAGCGGCCATGCGGCGAGCATATCCGCTTACAGGCACTACGACCTTGTGCATTCAACCCGAATTTCCTACATAATAAACAAGGCCCTTATCTTCCCCATACAGCACGGGCACTTCAGGATGTCCCTACAAAATTGGTCCATTATTTAACAATCATTCATGTTAATATATGTATGATTCGGAGGAAATTTTACAAGAAGCGACAGTGATGGGCCCACTTGCCGGAGTTGGCTTGGCGTTAACAAACTCCTCAGGGGTAAACATACGGGATAATGAATGGTGTAAAGCAAAACGGGATCGTGAGTGTTTTTAAGATCCATCGCAAGAGTTTTCTTATCCGGTGTGGATGGTTTTAAATAACTAGCAAAGAGCCGGGTTGTCAGTGTACAAATCAAACTCGCGGCAATTCAAATTTGATTCCAACTTTTCCATCCCGAACAGGCACGCGTACTATAATTTTTTTTTAACGTGATAACGTCTTATAAATCGATGAACGCCGGCTGCACGCACGAAAAATTGTCACGTTCCGCCTGAGCCGAGCGTGCAAGAACCGGCCAACCACCGTGCGAGAAAATCTTCTATAATATCAAACAGGTTAAGGCGGGCTTTTTTTTAACTAATGTTCGTGATTATATTTAAACAAATTGTTTAAATTAAATTTGCAAAAAACTGTAAATAATATTTGAAAATTGAAAAGTATGCAAATTTTCATCAATGTTTTCTTATGACGTTATCGCGTAAAATTATCGTCCGTAAATCGACTTTACAGAAAATCCCATTTTTTTTAAATCAAGCAAAGTGCGTCTGGCAAAGGCTACCGGCCGTAAAACACCCTCCTCCGCATGACGTAACTGCTTGCAACCACCACGTCACATGTGTGACACTGGCGGAGGTCGCGCTGCAAGTTGTCAGTGGTGCTAGCTCAGAGAAAACACAGCAAGGTAGAAATGACATGTATGCTTGGTAAGATGCCATCACAGCGGTTGAGGGTCTGGACTGAACGCAATGAACACGTGAAGGAAGCTCGACGTAAAGACAACTATAACAAAATAATAAAAAATTGGTTGTCTGTAACGTCGGTTTACGGACGATAGTTTAACGTGACAACGTCATAACAAAACATTGATGAAATGATGCATACTTTTATGAATAAAATTGAATCATTTATATTGAATTATCACTATTTTGTATGGATACAAAGAAGGAGTGAAATGAAAACTACAATTTAATTGATAAATTTACTTTTATTTGCACTCATTAATTCAAATATGTTTATTACATTGACGAAGAGATTATTTCAACTATAACTTTTATACATGTTTGCTATTTAACTTCTTCCAATCTGTGTTATTCTGTTAAGGATAGGACGATGATAGGAAAGGTAGGAAACGAATGGGAGTATTTCAAGTTTAATGTGCTTTGAAAAAGTCAAATCGATGGTTGTTCCAATCAAGTGGAAGAGAGATAGATGCGGCGCAAGCGTACAATGAGCGTAACGGGACACATCGTAACGGGACAATGTGCGTTACGGGACACTTTTTCGTGCGTGCAGCCGGCGTTCATCGATTTATTAGACGTTGTCACGTCAAAAATAAACATTCATATAGCGACAATCGAAAATATTTTAGTACATAACCTCAAACCTATACATCCAAACAAAATCCATAACGTAAACCTATACCACCACCAACTTATCCTTAAGTTAGCTTAATGCAGTCCCTCCTTTAAACTAACCTAAAAACCACTAAATTTTTAATGTAAAATATTCAAAGTGCTCTTAATGTTTCAGCTGAATAATATCCAATGTCCACTTAACTAGCATTTCGCACATATGTAGACAAAAACGACTAAAGTGATCTTAAAATTTAACATACCCACAAACATAATGAAAATATTTCTACAGGAAAATCATAGGAAACAATTTTTAAAAAAGATAGTATCTAATGTGACGAATATTAGAATTTCGTGTTGGTTTAGCTAAGACTTGCCAACTCCATTTGTTTATACATACTTCGGGTTTGGATGTTCTGATAGTTGAAGAAACGCCATCTCTGATTTGTTGGTAGGCCTTCGTGTGGAAAAAATACGTTAGAAATCTAACAGGTTTTCTTTCGTGGCAAAATATTTTGTTCAAATACATTATATTATGTTTCCTTTTTAAGTGGAAAAATAATTAGTATTAACTACGAATGCCTATCAGTAACTATCTTCATTAAATTCAAACTTCAAAAATGTATCTCTTCGGAATATAGGGTAAAGTAAGGTAATTTCGTGACACAGGTAATTTCGTGACATTTTTTATGACGTTTGTAACGAAAATACCAGCGGTTTTTTGGAGCTGAATTTTGGTCTGGTAGTTTCAGCGTTCTCCGCTAAATAGTGTGGTATGTATCGTTCGTGTCTTGGAATGCGTCAACGTCACAAAACAAAAGTTTTCGTAAAAGTGAGCAAAGTTTCGTTAAATATGAGTACTCTTTTGCAGGTTTAACTTCGAATATTCATAAAAGGATCCATGTACATGGTATGTTAGCATTTAATACACAGTTTTGTAGAGAATATAAACCTCTTAAAGTGTGAATAATTGTATGATTTTGTGCTTCTGCATACAGTTGTTATTGCTTATGTTGTTCATGGCGTTTCTTAGCATTTTTGTCCTTGCTAAAGATAAATTTTCAAAGCCTTTAATATGAATTGATCTTGTAAGTTTTCTAAGCTTGTTAGAACAAAATTATTATGAGAGTTTGTGTTGTAAATTAAGTTTACAATAACTTAGTTTCACTTAGAAAGCTAATTATAGTGTGTCACGAAATTACCTATATCACGAAATTACCTATATCACGAAATTACCTATATGCTATCACAAAAATACATTGGCTATTTTTTTATTTTAAAGTTGAATGATGAATAAAGCAAGAAAAAATACAGCAAATATGACTCCAGACAGTTAATTGCAGCTGCTGAATTAGTTAAACAACAAAATTGTTCACTTTATAAAGCCTCCGAGGAAATGGGTGTGCCATGGAGTACACTAAGAGACTATTTAAAAAATATCCCCTGTGAAAACAGAAATGAACCTCTGCCAAAACTAGGAAGACCATTCGCTCTCACTTCAAACCTAGAAATTAGTCTGTATAATTACATCATAGAGATGCAAGAGTTAGGATTTGGTTTAACTGTTTCTACAGTAAGGAAAGTAGCACATGAACTCGCAAAAAGTGCCGGCCGTGAAAATTTATTAAATTCTGACTGTGAAAGTGCTAGCAAATGGTGGTGGACAAATTTCAAGAGTAGGTACAACCTCTCATTAAGAGCTCCAGAAAACCTTGCAGCATACAAGGCTTCTATGGCAAATGAAGAAATCATTTGGGATTTTTATATTAAATTAGAGGAATTACTGGACCGATTGGATATCAAAGAAGCACCTGATAGGCTATGGAACTGTGACGAAACAGGTCTTTCGTATGTCGTGAAAGCAAACAAAGTTGTAACAGCAGTGGGAAAGCGATATGTTTATAAGAGAGTTTATGCATACAGGGGAGAATCACATACACTTTTGGGATGTGTGTGCGCAAATGGGACATGGATTCCGCCTATGATTATTTTCAAAGGTGTCAGGTGGAACGATAGGTAACCTAAAGAGAGATTGTTTGCCTAATGCAATAGTGAAGTTCTCTCCAAAAGGGTGGATTAACAGTGATCTGTTCTTTGAATGGTTCCAGTTCTTTGTAGCCTCCATTCCTCCTGCTCGACCAGTCATCCTCTTCATGGATTCACACGCATCGCATATTAACCCTGAAGTTATTTCGTTTGCGAAAGAAAATCAGATTTTTTTATTTACTTTCCCAGCCCATACAACTCATTTTTTGCAACCGTTAGATGTAGGAGTTTACAAATCCTTAAAATCACATTGGGTCAACGTCTTAACTCCTACATGAAGGAAAATCCAATGGAAAAACCAAATAGAACAAATTTTCATACGATTATGAATACTGCCTTTATTGGGAGCTTCTGCACTAAGAACATTACAAATTCTTTCAAGAAAATGGGAATTTATCCATTCAACAAGTGTGCTATTCCTAAGGAAGCTTTTGAACCCTCCAAACTAACAAACAAGCCTCTACCTCAAGAACAGCTGGAAAAGGATCAGATATTGGTAGCTGACAAGATCTTGGTCCTGCCATCAATGTCAAGAGACACACTCATTAACAAAGGAAAGAGAAAGCGAGACTCAAGTGCAAGATGCCTTACTCCAGTAGACCTGCCACTTCAACTTTAGATGCTGCCCTACTAACATCGAATCCTGTAATGTCATCATCGAAGGATATCTTATCAACCACAAAGGCTACCCCATCAACGTCCAAGGCTACCCCATCAACTTCCAAGGCTGTCCCATCAACTACTAAGGCTACACCATCAACTTCCAAGGCTGACCCATCAACTTCCAAGATTGTCCCATCAACTTCCAAGGCTGTTCCATCAAATTCCAAGATTGTCCCATCAACTTCCAAGATTGTCCCATCAACTTCCAAGGCTGTCCCATCAACTTCCAAGATTGTCCCATCAACTTCCAAGGCTGTCCCATCAACTTCCAAGATTGTCCCATCAACTTCCAAGGCTGTTCCATGAACTTCCAAGAATGTTCCATCAATTTCCAAGAATATCCCATCAACTTCCAAGGCTGTCCCATCAACTTCCAAGATTGTCCCATCAACTTCCAAGGCTGTTCCATCAACTTCCAAGATTGTCCCATCAACTTCAAAAGCTTCGACACCAACATTAGAACCGTCCATATCTGGTCCAGAACTTCGCGAATGCAAGACAAAATCAAAGGAAGTCCAAATTCTTGATGAAGATTGGATCTGTGGTATGTGCGGGAACAGTTATTTCAGAGACGTTCAAATAAGAAATGGCGCTAAATGGCTACAATGCTGTTATTGCTTGATGCCTTATCACGAAGAGTGCCAACCTGCTGATTCTGGGGAACTAGTTTTCATGTATGATAATTGTGCTAATGCTGAAAGTGAGTTGAGCGATGTAAGCATCTAAATAAACTAGACTAAACCTAATTTTTCGAAGGTTATTTGAATTTTTTTTTTATGATGAAATGAAGAAAAAAGCAATTAGAATGCATGTTACAAGTTAAAATTATATTATTTGTTATTATAGTTGGTAATTGTTTGAAAATATTTGTATTGTTATTGTATCACGAAATTGCCTAACCCCTATCACGAAATTAGATACCCATATCACGAAATTACCTGTCAAACCATTTAAAATTTGAAATTAAATTTTGTGTTGAAAAGATGTATATAATGGTAAGTATATTACTTATAATGTTAGTATTACACAAATGTTAAACAATTTTGCCCAAATACGACAGTAATTGTTGAATAAAACAATATTTATTAGCGAAAAATTAATTTTATCACGAAATTACCTTACTTTACCCTACACATAGTATACAACAAATAATCACATTTTTGTATGAATTTTTGATTTATATCTGCGTTTCAGAAAGAAACGAGAAGGCTATATTGCATGTTGCACGGGAGAACAGTACTACGTATAGTTATCAAAGAAGATATGTTAACCAAGGCTATATATAGGCTTTACATAATAAGTCGGAACAATATGACATTGCTCATTGAAATTTGTAAGCAGATGCATAAATGTGGTATTTTTACATCACACGAGAATGTATATTACAAATCGACTAAAATAAAAGGTAGTATGAGTAGTGACTTTTAATAGTTATCGTTCGAATTGATATGCACTTAATAAGAACTTTATTCTCTACAATTAAATTTCTTTTCTTTTGGGTCATTATTTTAAGTCCTCAAAACAAAATATTAACTCTCGAGAAAATTCATACTGGAAGTGTATTTTTCTCTTAAGATATCATGTCTTATCCGCAATGTGAAGCTGTTTGTTCAATACTTAGAGTAAAAAACTTTAACCTAAATAGTGATCGTGTATTTACAATCCAAGCTGACAATTTTCAAAATAAATAATTTTTAATCCGGCTCGAGGTACCTATTAGAAGTAAAACCAACTTTTAATAATTTGAACATATTTTCATTAGATGTAATTATATTTTAAATATTGGGTGTTCCTGCTGACAAGTTTGGACGAAATTTTAAAATCAGTTTCATAGTGCTTAGTTAGAAATCTTCCACTAGAGGAAAGAGGATTGATAAAGTCCTACTCACGTGAATGTAATTAAATGTACTCAAATCAGGTAAACACCACGTGTTCGCAGCGATCCCTAAACAAATAAAACCTAAAATTTTTAAAGTGTTAGGTATACAAGGTCGTGTGTAAAAGCCTTTGCACCATCTTGCTGCTGTCAAGAGATGCCGCAGTACTGTGCACTTGGCAATTCTTGACCCGCTCTGGCGATCCAACCAATCACCTTCGACTATTTTTAACATTCCTTTTGAAAGCTAAAAGAATTCTGTAACTTATAATTTTCATCCTACCATGCTATATACAAGCAGTAAAAAAAAAAAACTCAACACTTAAGCCGGTCCCTCCTGGTGTCTGGCCCGTGCGTAAACACTCCCCCCCCCCCCCTTCCCAAACCAAAACTCCCCCCGATAAGACCAATAACGGCCCTTCTTTTCCGCACGCTAGGCGCTGGGCGAAGGCGGAAAGAGAACATGCGTTGAAAGTTCTGAAAACTGTCTAAAGGTGTCGCTACTGTCCAGCGCGCTTGATAATGCTTTTTTTTTTGACGTGATAACGTCTTATAAATCGATGAACGCCAGCTGCACGCACGAAAAAGTGTCACGTTCCGCCTGAGCCGAGCGTGAAAGAACCGGACAACCACCGCGAGAGAAAATCTTCTATAATATCAAACAAGTTAAGGCTGGCTTTATAACTAATTGTTCGTGATTATATTTGAACAAATTATTTAAATTAAATTTGCGAAAAATTGTAAATAATATTTGAAAATTAAAAAGTATGCAATTTTTCATCAATGTTTTCTTATGACGCTATCACGTAAAATTATCCTCCGTAAACCGACTTTACAGACAACCCCTTTTTTTGTATCCGCGATCAACGCTGCTAAAATTTCAGTAGGTACTTTTTTACCTTAGGTCCAATTGTAATCAATGCTAAAAATAACTTCAATCCTTTCAGACGGCAGATCATAACATGTTTGAATTATAATTAAAATGTGACTGCAATTATACTCTCAAATAAATATCACTTTATTTCTAAACAGTTTCTTTATTAAAAATTTAAATTTTAAATGCCTTAAATTAATGATTACAGATAATATGGTTTAATCATATCTATTGTCTGAAGATTTATCTAAGAAAGGTTTATCTTTATATTCATTATAGATTTGACAAGCTTGGGCATTAAAAATTCCAGAAAAATATACATAAATAAATAACCACGGTTAAAATTTTTAAAAATAAATAAATTGTATACCAGAATGCTTCAAATCTTCTTTAGCAGCTGAATCATTAAAACATATATTGTTTTGTTCACAATGCTGGTGCACCATTCCCCTCAAATCTTTCGCTTATCCTCTTTCACTTAAAACTATTTCTCTTAAAACTATTTCGCTTAAACCCTTTGCCTTTGCTTTGTTTATTTTGATTTTGCTTTTGCTTTTGCTTTTGCTTTTGCTTGTCTCTCTTGCTTTTGCGTTTGCTTCGTCTTTTGCGTTTGCTTCGTTTTACTTTTGCAGTTGCTATCTCTTCGCATTTTCAGTTGCTATCTCTTCGATTTTGCAGTTGCTTTCTCTTCGCTTTTGCAGTTGCTTTCTCTAGCTTTTGCTTTGGCTCTCTCCTTTAACTTTTTTTTAACCTTTTTTGACCCCTTTTATTTTGTCACTTTTTTAACAAATTCATCTCTCTCTCACTTTTTCTCAGTCACTTTTACTCTCGTTTATTTTTTCTCTCTTTATCAGATTCATTAATGTTGTTTTAGGTTTCTCTAGTAGTGTAATTTGTATATACTCAATACCCAACGATCATCTGGGTTTTTATGCTTTACGATCATATTTACGCCTTTCAAGGTTTTATCTATTATCCACATTTATGATTTGTTTACCTAACATAGTTTTTATTACTGCTGGTCTCTCTACTGTTGCGAAAATAACAATAATTAAATTAAAATATTAATGATACTGTTGTAGCTCAATGGCGAAACAGTCATTAAAACTGCTCAGTAACCAAGACAAATTATTAATTATTTATGTGGTTTTTAATGGCCTTCCGCGTACCTAGTTGTGTATATAACAAGTCTGGGACAAAAATATGTTTGCACGTTTGATTAAAAAAAACCTGTATTTGTACATTTGCTTCTCCAATTAGCCGTTCAGATTAATAGAACAATAGCTTACTCCATTTAATTAAAAATACTTGAAAAGAGAGGTCCACATCGAAAAATTTCGAATATTTTACTCTTTTTAAACTTGTTTGGCGGATATAAATTTTTTTTGAGATGATGAAAAACGCAGATATTTAAAATTCACGTCGTTCGATTTTTGAAATGGAAAGTAATGTCATACAATTGTCACTGCAGGATGCAAGTATTTGGAACCATAAAACTGAATGTATCAAAAAGTTTTCGATTGAAGGTAAGTCTTGGAGAAACATCGTGACTTTACCCTGATAAAATGGTAATTAAGCTGGTTACTTCGCTAACGTTATCTAGATTTTCCCAATTTTCATCGATATGATGAAACCAATCTTTAGCAGGAAGATAAGGAAGGTTAATATTACACTGTAGAAAAGTGTAATTTTACACCGATGTAGGTGTTTTCTACCCCTCATGTAAATGTATTTTAACCTTCACTGGTACGTATGAAAAGACACAGTTTTTTTATATAAAAAACAAACAAAATTGGTGTAATTTTACACATAACTGACACGTAATTTAACTATTTGGAATCACATACACTGTATGCGTAATTTTACACAGTTTTGATGTATTTTACTAATTTTGTATTTATGTAGTGCGTTTATGAGTAATAATGTTAAATATCACTTTTTTTGTCTGTATAAAATAACGCTACTTCATATGTATTTTTCACTCATAAAATAAAATAACTAAACTTGGCACTTTGTATGACGGCGTGGAAGGTTATATAGTTAGCTACGAGGTGACGCTAGTGACTTCTCTTCTTGTAGATAAATACCTTAATAAAATGCCGGGTGCGGTTGTGTGGGTGCGAACCATGATACATACGCCATTTATTACACTGTATGTCATAAGAAACCTCAATACAGAAAAGAAAGATAATGTGCAAACACAGAAAAAACAAACCAAAATCAGGCGATGTCAAAAAAAATTGGTTGTCTGTAAAGTCTGTTTACGAATGATAGTTTAACGTGACGTCATAACAAAAAATTGATGAAATGATTGCATACTTTTATGAATAAAATTGAATCATTTTTATTTTAATAATAAAAGAATAAATACTTGAAATTATACTAGAAATCAGATTTTTAAAATGCAAGAATAATTAACCTTTATTGCCGTATTATTGTTGCAATAAGCAATGAAAACCACATTAACTTTTCACTTCACTTTATAAACAGTCGACGAAACAGTTCACGTGTGGATGACTTGTAATTAATTTTAAAAACTGGCGTTCAGCTATAAAGTTTAAATAAAATTATGAACAAGTTTTCATATAAATAAACTGTAATCAAATATCTATCATCAATTATATGAATCACCATAATTTTTTAGTCAATTGTAACATAACCTATTATTACTGCACTCGCCGACAGCGTAACGGGACACAGCGTAACGGAACAATGAGCGTAACGGGACACAGCGTAACGGGAAAATGTGCGTAACGGGACACTTTTTCGTGCGTGCAGCCGGCGTTTATCGATTTATTAGACATTGTCACGTCAAAAATGTCAAACTTAGACAGCACAGAAAATTCCGTAGAGGAATTAGTCAAAACATTTATCACAGCACAGGCGGACACAGTAGGCTAACGATGATAACAGCATGTCTGTGTCTGAGGACGGGAACAGAACTCGGTTCCAGAAACGTCGCAACTGCTGTCTTAAGAAGCCTGTGCTGCTGTCGTTGTGGTGTCCAAAATATTTATTTTTGGTCACATCGCTGGATTCGCCTTTGCGACTCTGTTGTCGTTGTCTGGTCAATTTTATCTGTTTAGTATTATCGTTTGGTTATTCTGTTTGTCTCAGTGTTTTCCTAGGTTGTTGTCTCGTCGATGTTAGCCCACTGTGTACATATTTTCTGTAATATATATATATTTTTTTGATTATTGCCTTTCATGGAATTTTCTGTGCTGTCTTAAGTTTTTAATTTGTTATCGCCTAATGTTGGTCATTTTTCTTTGTGTTTCCATACTATCTTTCTTTTCTGCTATTGAGGTTAATTGTAAACAGTGTAATCAGCAATGACGTATGTCCGAAACTAAATCTTAGAACAAACGATTTTTGTTTTAATGTAGATATTTGAACCAAAACTTTTTACTGTTGCCAAATGTATAAGTAACCGTATGGTGTGGGTTAAATTCAAAGTAAATTAAAGGAATGAGGAAAAATTTGGGGGGAAGTGGAAGAAATAACACCTTTTTACCACAATATGTATCTAACTCATGTTCCATCAAAAACTATTTATTCATCAATGTACAAGCAGCATAAAAAACCATACCCTCTCCCGATTTGTCATACAAGTACTTGGACTTGCATCGATCTAGGGTACAGTAGAGCGATGCATATGGTGGCACTTTTTAAGTACCTTTAAATACTGGAATTACATTGAGCGAGTACTTGGGAGTATATTAGATTCACTTAGCCCAAATTACTTTTCAACAATATCCTCTGGGTACTGGATCTATGTGCAAGTCGCTGACAATATTTTACGTAACTATATTCACACACATTGCATGAAGTTCCGAAACCAAAGCAGACACATCATTTCACAGGCTACGTCGTACTTCCAACAAATTTGCACATAAATTGCACGTAAGTGGCAAATTAGCTTCGAAATCTGGTTTGGGGATTTTGCCTGAGCGTTGATAAATGCACGCTATTGTTAGGTGCTTGAATCAAATAGCATGACGGTTTTCAAAACTAGTATACAAATTATTCAAGTAATTGGCATGTTTTTTTTAACGTCACAGCAGCCTTTGTGGGCAATATCTCGTATACACCAACCTCTCCTCCACACGTATTTTAAATTTTTATCAATACTCCTGAGGCAATAAGTGCGGCAAAATGTTGGCGGGCGCTAGCGAGTCGATGTGTCATTTATAAATTGTCGAAGAAAATGCAAGTATTGTTGTCCAAAGGAAACGATTGGAGATTCTGGTAAGATATATGTTAATATTGCTACAATAATTTGAATTGTTAATAATTTTAACATGTGCCAGAGTACAAGTGGATTTCCATTCTGCAAGAAAATGATATGAATCTGTTTATGAACCACTGCAAAGCCGCCAGATACACTGTAGAACAGAGTCAAAAAGGAGCGGTGTTGAGTCCAATGATAGCAGTAGCTTCCAGACGCGACGACGCGCGGGAAAATAACGGAACACGACCCTGGCGAGGGTGCGGAGTGCAGCTGCTACAGCTCTGAAGGACACGAGGCACTGCGGCACTGCGGCACTGGGGCAGTGGCCGGGCGCGCCTTGTAGGGTCGCGAGTCACGTGCTATTTATAGCTCCGCCCCCGCGCCGTGATGTGGTGCTAGGCGCATTCTTCCCTCGCTGCAGCGTCTCTCGGTATGCCGGACTACCTGCGGGTGTAGCTTCTGGACACGTGATGTGGTGCTAGCCACATTCTTCCCTCGCTGCAGCGTCTCTTGGTATGCCGGCCTACAGGCAGGTGTAGCTACTGGACACATGATGTGGTGCTAGGCGCATTCTTCCCTCGCTGCAGCGTCTATCTGTATGCCGGACTACCTGCAAGGTGTAGCTTCTGGACACATGATGTGCTAGGCGCATTCTTCCCTCGCTGCAGCGTCTATCTGTATGCCGGACTACCTGCAGGTGTAGCTTCTGGACACATGATGTGGTGCTAGGCGCATTCTTCCCTCGCTGCAGCGTCTATCTGTATGCCGGACTACCTGCAGGTGTAGCTTCTGGACACATGATGTGGTGCTAGGCGCATTCTTCCCTCGCTGCAGCGTCTATCTGTATGCCGGACTACCTGCAAGGTGTAGCTTCTGGACACATGATGTGCTAGGCGCATTCTTCCCTCGCTGCAGCGTCTATCTGTATGCCGGACTACCTGCAGGTGTAGCTTCTGGACACATGATGTGGTGCTAGGCGCATTCTTCCCTCGCTGCAGCGTCTATCTGTATGCCGGACTACCTGCAGGTGTAGCTTCTGGACACATGATGTGGTGCTAGGCGCATTCTTCCCTCGCTGCAGCGTCTATCTGTATGCCGGACTACCTGCGGGTGTAGCTTCTGGACACGTGATGTGGTGCTAGGCGCATTCTTCCCTCGCTGCAGCGTCTCTCGGTATGCCGGACTACCTGCGGGTGTAGCTTCTGGACACGTGATGTGGTGCTAGCCACATTCTTCCCTCGCTGCAGCGTCTCTTGGTATGCCGGCCTACAGGCAGGTGTAGCTACTGGACACATGATGTGGTGCTAGGCGCATTCTTCCCTCGCTGCAGCGTCTATCTGTATGCCGGCCTACCTGCAGGTGTAGCTTCTGGACACATGATGTGGTGCTAGGCGCATTCTGCTGTCTCTGTGGTTGTCCTGGCTCAGACGTGCTGCTGATGAGGCAATACCGCTGCTGGGTGATCTGCAACTGTACTGTCGTCATTTCCACTGCGGTCCTCCAGGTCCGGGCATCGAACCACGGACCCGCGAAGAGTCCCAGGCCGCAATTACCTCTAGTTGTGAAAGTTGCTATTATGTTTTAATGGTGGTGACACTGAGGTGTGTGTGAGTTGGCATATCTGCGGTGTTGAATTCAGTACTCGAACCCGCGCCGTGCTGAGGGTAGTTCCAAAAGCATGATGGGAGAAAATGGGTGAATGTGACGTTGGTTCGTGTGTTTGAATCCCGGTGGAAGCAGTTTCAGTGGAGCTGCCTGTCCTGCGCTCTGGATGCCAGGTGCGCGGGTTGCTTGCTGGCTGCGGTTTCTAGTCGTTTTGTCTCAACTGTGTTGGTGTGAATGAGCTGATGGTTAAGTTCTAGGATGGTGGAGCTTGACGGTGACTGCGAAGTTCGCAGTGGATGGTGGACATGAGTGAGATGAGTGAGATGTATGAGATGAAACACCCCGGGGGAAACTTTCCAGCCCCAGACGGTCCCCAGAGACCTGACATCACACCATGACGTGACATCATGCCAGTTGACGATATATATACCTTGGTATTTGTGGTGGTAGGACAGTCTGTATGTGGCTTTTGTGGAGGAAGGATCTGTTGTTTTTTTTATTTTTTTATTTTTTTATTTTTTGCTCTTACCGGTTTCGAACCAAGGACGGGAATCGATCCAATCAATCAGTATTCTAATAGGTAAATTTTTTGATGAATTTTGAACATTTTTTCATTAAAATCGGATAATAAATCAAGATTTTCCAGATGGCGTCCGTAACGATAATTGATACAGTGGTGACATAATTCAAAACGACGGGAGTGGCGTAAGACATTTTTATTTCGTTTTAATGAGAATTTCTTAAATATATTAATAAATTACTGGTTTACTTTCGCCGGTAATCGAACCGATGACCGAATTCGTTTAAATAACTAATTATTTGAAGTAGGCGATTTTTAAAATTTTTTTTTTTTTTAATTTTTTTCGGAATTTCTAGCATTGAAATTACGGATTTTCCAGACCTTCGGAGACCGCCACTGGAACCCCTGCGCGATCTCGCCCGCTCGTGGCTTGGTTTGTGAGGTCCTGGGTTCGCTGCTTGCCCTGCACCCTCGGGTATCTCCACCCGCCTGCCTGCAGTTGTTGCTTTCCGACACCAGCACGTGCCTGGCTATGCGGCCTGGGCGGCATTTTCGTTGTGATACCTGTGTCTGCGAGTCTCCAATAACTAACGAAGTTAATTACACACATCTCGGATAGTTTTGTTATACATTTATTTCACATGTTGCAGATATAGCGGTCAAAAATGCCAGTTTTGGCCATTTTGAAGGTCATCGAGCTAATGTTTACCATGCGGTAAAGGCCACGAAAGCTTGCGGGGGTTAGTAATGATGAGGTGAATATGGCAACCAAAAGGCTAGAATTCAGAACCATCTCTGACAGTAAGTTTTGCTTTTTTTTTAGTTATATCAATAGTTTGGTTAAATTATATTGGCCTAATTCGCACAAACATAAGACTTGTAAACGCTTTAACTAAGTAATATTTTAGCCAGTAGTGTTAAATTTAATAATTACCTAAAATATGACATTTATTTTGTATGAGCATTAACCATTTACCAAACGAAATCAATAATGATTACAAAACAGAGGATGTCTTACGAATAAGCTATTCCATGAAATGTTTTGTTTTCCACTTGCCTGGCAGTCCCGATGCTTCAGGTGTATTCGATCACAAGGCTAGGTTGTCTGAAGCTCGGGGATAATCACAGCGGGCGCGGGTTGGTATACGGGAGACTCAAGCATGGGTCCCAAGACCTGGGGGTTTCCAGCGAGATGGCTAGGTTATCGAGTGGCATGCGGAGCTCCTGTTAACGCGCCATTACTTCAAGGTGTATGACCACGGATAACACGTAACGGCCATTCCATTCGCCTATAAAAGTATAATTTGTATGTTAACGTCGGTGTTTTCCATGGACTCTCGAGAAATTTGTGATGCGTATGTTAGTGGTATAGGGACACAAAGGATTCCTCTTAAATTTTCCACATTAAACTGTTTGGTCACCGCTTAATCTCACGCAGGCGCCTTACGGACGAGATGACAGTAGGCCATTCCGAAGAGGCGAAGAGGCGTGTGATGCGCACGCCATTGTCGCCCTTAAAGCTCCCGCGCTTTTAGACCCCATGAGCGCAACCAGAGGGCGTCCTTAAGGGCGTGCCTCCCATTTCAGGTCATGATTTTATATTTATATTAATCATTGATCAACTTTTAGACTTTCAATTGTTTAAACTTTCACGAAATGGAAAATATATACAGCGCATACTTTTTGGATAATTAGCTGCCACAGTTACATTTTAAACGATTTTGGGTTGTACAAATAAAGAGAATTTAATTCATTGCAGAACCAAAAACTTTTTAGGTTTAACTACAATGCCACTGGCTACTTCATGATATGGTTTGCATTTCTATCACAAAAAATCATTTCATGTTTCTTGGCTGTCAAAATCGTAACAAATTTGGGAATTTTGAAATGCCAGGTAAAATTAATTAATACTTTCTGAAAGAAATTCAAACCATTTCTTGAAGTAGCCAGTGGCATTGCACTTAAACCTAAAAAGTTTCAGTTCTGCATTAAATTATCCTAATTTGTACAACCCAAAAACGTTAAAAATGTAACTTTGGCAGCTAATTATGCAAAAAGGATGTGCTGTATATATTTTTTATTTCGTGAGTGTTATACAATTGAAAAAGTCTACAAGTTTATCTGTAATTACTGTAAATATAAAATCTTGACCTGAAATAGGAGGTACCCCCTTAAGGCCCCCGCCTACATGAACAATCACACACGGTGTGCAGACCTTCAGTAAAAACAACGCGATTTCAAAACAACTCACGATATCCGAGTGGGGTCTGCTTACGAAAAGCATTTAAGAGTTCGCTGAGGGCCGAAAAGTACTTTTGATTTCGTATTAAGTTTTTAAAATGTAGTTTTTGAAGAGTTAAAATGGCTAAAACGCATGTTTTCAGAGTAGTTTTTAGGCGTCAAAAAACCAGTACAGATTTCTTGAAAACACTTAAGGGACTTGCATTACACCTTTATCTTCATTTCTCGGCCATATAACGTTACGGTCACCGCTCGAATTTCACAGTTGTCCTGTGCACGACGAGAAGACTGCGCGCCAGTCCAGAAGAGACACCGCGCTAGAAGCACCAGCGAGCATCGCGCTTATCATCCCGCCTCGCTGACACACACCCCTGACGAGGCGGGCCTCTTAACGTCTGTAATGTTCTCGAGACTTGTACCAAACCCGGCGAACAAGACTCTTCTTGGAGTGGAATTGGCTGGGGACTGTAATTCTGAAAGCCAGCTAGTGCCATGCATATTGGGGGTACTACGGCTGACCCATGGAGTGAAAGGTTTCCCTCGAGAAGTTCCCTTGGAAAACCCAGGCAGTCGATCTTGAGTTGTTTCGAGTTCATTCGGAAATGCTGAATCTCACTACCGTTATTTTGAAATACAAGTATCACTACAAGAAAACTGATTTTTTTTTGACGCGACAACGTCTAATAAAGCGATGAACGCCGGCTGCACGCACGAAAAAGTATCCCGTTACGCACATTGTCCCGTTACGCTCATTGTATGCTTGCGCCGCATCTATCTATCTTCCACTCGATTGGAACAACCATCGATTTTACTTTTTGGAGGCACATTAAACTTTAAACACTCCGATTCGTTTCCTACTTTTCCTATCATCGTCCTATCCTTAACAGAATAACACAGATTGGAAGAAGTTAAATAGCAAACATGTATAAAAGTTATAGTTAAAACAATCTCTTCATCAAAGTAATAACATATTTGAATTAATGCGTGCAAATGAAAGTAAATTTATCAATTAAATTGTAGATTTCATTTCACTCCTTTTTATCCATACAAAATAGTGATAATTCAATAAAAATGATTTTATTCAAACATTTCATCGATGTTTTGTTATGACGTCACATTAAACTATCGTCCGTAAACCGACTTACAGACAACCAAATTTTGCGTGTTTAAATTTCGAAATGTGAAATCTTTGTTTGATATTCTTTCACATTTCTACCTTCAGGTTTAGAGGAAGTTAAATTTGATACGAACATGACAGATAATAAACGGAACACACCGTAAGAATTATTTTGTGCCATTTTTGTTTCCATTATCTATTAATCTATGGATCTTGTACCTATCCGTAAGAGGAGATTTTATCAACTACGCAAGAAATGCAAGATGAGAAAATGCAACGATAGTTCTTGCGTTTTGGTCTTACATACGAAGTTGACATGAGAAGGCTACCTACTACATTTTTAATATTTACATCACGTTTTCACTTGTCACACTTTCGCTCAGTGAAATAAAATAACTTATTAAAATGAAATTGTTAATAATTTCTAATGTTTCCTTGAAAAACATACGCCCGGGGAAGATATTTGTTTCTATAATACAGCTTTACTATGTTAATTTTTAGGGTTGGAGCCATCTTGCGTCTTTCATGTTTAATAAACGACAATTTTTTTTTTGCTTTGTTTGCGGCTACGTGGTTGCGCCGTTGTGTTCCTTGCGCAGTGTATTAACCCGGCTTACGGCAACAGCTGTGCATGGTTATTATTTTCAAACACTAAGCTACAACGTGGTTTGTTGCTTTTATTTTTAGATTAAATGTTTTGAAAAATAATGAAACATTTTTTTTTTTAAATTTGAATGAGTTTGAGTTTATAAATTCTGTGTTTTAGTTATAATGTAAAATAAATTTATATTAAAGAAAATTGAAACATGTGTACACGTCTCCATATATAATGTTCCGTTATGGTTAATTAATCGGTTACTACTGGCGAAACACTTTTTATGCGACTTATATTTTAGTAACAAATTTCTCGTAGCAGAGTGGGGTATTTGGATGCTTTATACGTCCAAAATTATTATTGTTGAATTTTGCCCAAATAGGTCGTTTTGCTTATTCATTACATTTAAAGTGACGTTAAAATTATTTTAATATTTTTTTCATATTTTTAACTTTTAAATTTTCAATTAAAAATTATCAAACCAAGTGTTTTAACTTGATGTAAGTTTTTGGACATACGCCATTGCTAAGAACTTTTTCTGTTGAAGAAAAACTAATAAATAAAATAAATAAATAAAAATAAAAATAAAAATACTCAAAAAAAGATACAAAAAACACACAAAATTAAGCAAACAATTGCTGTTGTCAACAAGGATATGAACACCACAAAATATTCCGAAACAGGAATATGGTCAGCAAACAAAGAAAAAACAAAGAAAAATGTACTAAGAGAACGAAAAAATCCCCACAAATGATACAAACAGCATTTGAAATCCAACAAAACACTCAAATCCACAGAAACTGAGAAACCTGCAGGAACCCTAGTTATTCCATATGTTCAAGGGCTTTCAGAAAAAATAAGACGCCTAGGAAATAAATATGGACTTCAAACAGCATTCCGTTCTAAATCTACTATTAAAAGTATTGTTACCAAGGTGAAACCAGCCACAGAAAAATTACAAACTTACAACTGTGTGTATCAAATCCCCTGTGAATGTGGCCACATGTACATAGGTGAAACTGGCAGAGCTCTATCCACCCGAATCAAAGAACACAAAAACAACTGCAAGAAGGGTGAAACCCTAAAATCCAGACTTGCTGAACATACATGGGAAAATAGCCACAAAATTCTCTGGGAAGACTCCACACCACTCATACAGGAATCCGATAAAATAAAAAGGAAAATCAAAGAATCAGCCTTCATTATTAGCAATAAAAATATTTTCAGCCAGCAGAGCATTGAATTAAAAAATATGTGGATCCCTTTGATAAAGAGAGAAACATCCCTGCAGCACAAAACAATAGCCAATACTCAACCCACCATAACCAATCCGCTTTAACTACATGGTGCACAGCCAATGGGGAGACAGCTCGTCTGTCATTGGCTGAGCAAGATGTAGCCCTTTCTCTGATAAATACCCTCATTTTCCAGCCCCTTCTCAGTCGCACCTGTGTTTCCGTACCATGTGCGTCTCTGCCTGAGGACGGGAGCAGATAGCAGTTCCCGAAACGTCGCTTGTTTCTGTTTAGGTAAAACTATTGTATTTGTTTGTTTTTTCGTTTTGTCATGTTTTTTGTCTCGCTTCAACTGTTGTGCTGAATTATTTTGGGTTTCAATATTTTTGTGTTGTCATCATTTGTGGGGATTTTTTCGTTCTCTTAGTACATTTTTCTTTGTTTTTTCTTTGTTTGCTGACCATATTCCTGTTTCGGAATATTTTGTGGTGTTCATATCCTTGTTGACAACAGCAATTGTTTGCTTAATTTTGTGTGTTTTTTGTATCTTTTTTTGAGTATTTTTATTTTTATTTATTTATTTTATTTATTAGTTTTTCTTCAACAGAAAAAGTTCTTAGCAATGGCGTATGTCCAAAAACTTACATCAAGTCATGCACTCCCATTGCACAAATCTTTTAAAGATAAAACCAAGTGTTTTAATTAACCAATGTAACACACTGTACTGTAAAAACCATAATATATACAAATAGTTAAAGCCAATGCGCAGTACTAATGTTTTTATGAAATATTGTAGAATTTGTGTAGTTTTAAATTAATGTATTGTTGGGAGCGAACAAAAGTTCAGTTGACCGAAACGATTTTTATCGTTAATCCCTGAATTATGGGTACAAACATATACTACCACATGTTTGTAGATTTTTTTTTGGGCTGATTACCGTCCGTAAGATTTGTTGAAGCTGTCATAAGTCACGCACAGAGAGGTATTAGTTTTTATGACAGTTAATATGTAAGTAATGTTAAACACTTTATATGAATAAAATTGTTCCCTGCAGAAAGGAATACGATATTCGCGAGTGCACAACACAGTCGTTCAAACTAGATATTTATTGACATACTGCACGAGTTACTGAATGCAATTTATGAAATTTCATAATAACTGAAATCTCGTGCCTTCTGGACCTCGCAATGTCGTCCACACAACCTTCTTTGTCGAACAATATGATATGCTTTAAAAGTACAACCGCCCTCATTCAATACAAATTCCCATATGACTGTAGGGGTTCAAATTCCAAGTAGACATGTACTCTTAACGCATGCATTACTAAAAGTTATACCTTGTATTTCTGTTAGCATGGAGAGTTAACATATCAGTGACATTCATTAAATTACTCTGTTAAAAATCTGTAAAAATGACTATTTACAACTGCCCTTTATAAACAGTTAAAAAAAAATTGGTTGTCTGTAAAGTCGGTTTAAGGACAATAGTTTAACGTGACAACGTCATAACAAAAAAAATTGATGAAATGATTGCATACTTTTATGAATAAAATTGAATCATTTTTATTGAATTATCACTATTTTATATGGATACAAAGGAGTGAAATGAAACCTACAATTTAATTTATAAATTTACTTTTAATTGCACTCATTAATTCAAATAAATATGTTTATTACTTTAACGAACAGATTATTTTAACTATAACTTTTATAAATGTTTGCTATTTGACTTCCTCCAATCTGTGGTATTCTGTTAAGGATAGGACGATGATAGGAAAAGTAGGAAACGAATGGGAGTGTTTCAAGTTTAATGTGCCTCGAAAAAGTGAAATCGATGGTTGTTCCAATCGAGTGGAAGAGAGATAGATGCGGCGCAAGCGTACAATGAGCGTAACGGGACACAGCGTAACGGGACAATGTGCGTAACGGGACACTTTCGTGCTTCCAGCCGGCGTTCATCGATTTATTAGACGCTGTCACGTAAAAAAAAAACATAAATTATTGAACGCGGTCTATTCCTTAGCTTGCGTGCTTATGTAAACACCGCTACTCTCCTGTTCCGAGACCTCTCGCTAGCTCTAGCCGTCCTCACTCCAGGAAGTATTGGTTCACTCTGTGTTTCCTGCCGTCAGCACCAGAAAGACTCGCAGTCCTTGTCGCAGCTCAGACACCAGCCTGTAGCACCGGGACTCGAACCATCCCCGCGTGGTGCCACGACGATTCGTCACCTCGTAGTCTCCCTCGTCTCCCTCGTCTCCCTCGTCTCCCACGTCTCCCACGTCTCCCACGTCTCCCACGTCTCCCACGAATCCCACGACTCCCACGACTCCCACGACTCCCACGTCTCCCACGTCTCCCACGACTCCCACGACTCCCACGACTCCCACGACTCCCACGACTCCCACGTCTCCCACGTCTCCCACGACTCCCACGACTCCCACGACTCCCACGATTCCCACGACTCCCACGACTCCCACGACTCCCACGACTCCCTCGACTCCCTCGACTCCCTCGACTCCCACGACTCCCTCGACTCCCACGACTCCCACGACTCCCACGACTCCCACGACTCCCACGACTCCCACGACTCCCACGACTCCCACGTCTCCCACGTCTCCCACGTCTCCCACGTCTCCCACGTCTCCCACGTCTCCCACGTCTCCCACGTCTCCCACGACTCCCACGACTCCCACGACTCCCACGACTCCCTCGACTCCCTCGACTCCCTCGACTCCCTCGACTCCCTCGACTCCCTCGACTCCCTCGACTCCCTCGACTCCCTCGACTCCCTCGACTCCCTCGACTCCCACGACTCCCACGACTCCCACGACTCCCACGACTCCCTCGACTCCCACGACTCCCACGACTCCCTCGACTCCCTCGACTCCCACGACTCCCACGACTCCCACGACTCCCACGACTCCCTCGACTCCCTCGACTCCCTCGACTCCCTCGACTCCCTCGACTCCCTCGACTCCCTCGACTCCCTCGACTCCCTCGACTCCCTCGACTCCCTCGACTCCCTCGACTCCCTCGACTCCCTCGACTCCCTCGACTCCCTCGACTCCCACTCGGCCTGCTACTAGCGCCGCAATATCCCATCGTCTGTCGTAGTGCCCAATGGCCCTTGGGCGGTCTTCGACTCGTCTGCTTGGAGTCACTCGTCGGGTCAACTCGCACTCGCTCAACGACTGTCGCTCGTTCCTCCGGGGACTCGAACCAGCCTCGTATGTCCTCATGCCTCGCCTTACTCTCGAACGGCGTTTACTTGTTTGTTCAAATCGACTCGCTCGTCGATACTCGACTCGTGCGCAAGAGCCGGCGCGCAGCCTTCTCGTCGTGCGTGGGTACTTGTAACCATAACATTAGGCGGCGGAGAAATGAAGATAAATGTATAAAGCAATGTCCTTGGGTGATTTTAAGAATCTTTACCTGGTTTTTAATTTCTAAAAACTGTTAGGATAACACGCATTTTGTACTTGGTGACGTCTTTCCAGTACTTTGGTTTTTTGACGTGACAACGTCTAATAAATCGATGAACGCCGGCTGCACGCACGAAAAAGTGTCCCGTTACGCACATTGTTCCGTTACGCTGTGTCCCGTTACGCTCATTGTTCCGTTACGCGGTGTCCCGTTACGCTCATTGTTCCGTTACGCGGTGTCCCGTTACGCTCATTGTACCGTTACGCTCATTGTACCGTTACGCTCATTGTACCGTTACGCTGTGGGCGAGTGCGGTAATAATAGGTTATGTTACAAATGACTAAAATATTATGGTGATTCATATAATTGATGATAGATATTTGAATACAGTTTATTTATATGAAAACTTGTTCATAATTATATTTAAACTTTATAGCTAAACGCCAGATTTTAAAATTAATTACAAGTCATCTACACGTCGACTGTTTATAAAGTGAAGTGAAAAGTTAATGTGGTTTTCATTGCTTATTGCAACAAAAATTTTGGCAATAAAGGTTAATTATTCTTGCATTTTAAAAATCTGATTACTAGTATAATTTCAAGTATTTATTATTTTATTATTAAAATAAAAATGATTCGATTTTATTCATAAAAGTATGCAATCATTTCATCAATGTTTTATGACGTTGCCACGTTAAACTATCGTCCGTAAACCGACTTTACAGACAACCAATTTTTTCCTCCTGTATACGGGGATTCGCCTAGCGGTGACTGTATCCGTCGGTCGGTGGGGAGTCGTGGCTGAGGGCGCGTTGTAACCCGTCTGCAAAAACCAGGGTACATGTAACATGTACCCTCCCAGGGTACTGACCAGAGTATCCTGTACTCTGCTCGCCGAAGTTGTACAGAAAGCATAAGCACCAGGCGAACTTCGAAGCTGCGCCACAGTCAAATGAACGAGAGTATTCCTCCTTCGCCTCACCCACGCTCCGCGGGTTGACTAACTAGCAGGCGAAAGCGGAACTGCCCTCGCTGTTCGGAGCATGGCGGGTTGTGTCAAATCAGGGTCTGTGAGATACACTGCTTAATTGTTTAAGTAGCATGTCATTAATGGGACATTTAGAATAAGATCCTTATTAAATTCAGCAGTTTTAGATCATACAAATAAACTTTTCTTTGCTGATTTGTGTTAGTTAAATCAGAGCACACATTACCATAATTTCAGTCTATAAAAGCGTAACTATTGATAATATTAATGCAGTCATTTTTAAAATATACTTAAAATATACTTAATATGTACTATGTACGTAGTGCATTGTTTCAAAACGGGAAGCCTACGATTCACGCCGAGTATTCGACATGCCCGAAGATTACCGAATACCTGCCTTCGGGTGACTTCGGAATTATTTTGTTTAGCTATGTAGCTAACCTATCCTAACCAATCATCCTAATTTTAAAGAATATTAAATGGACCTAAACTATCATAAATGGGACACAAGTCAGGCAATTCGGCAGATCAAGATACAGTTGGCTCCTCTTGCCCGATGCACTGATACACAGCATACAGGATTATGTCCACTTTTCTACAAACTTGAATACCATTCACTGCACACTCGGCAACAACATCCACCACTGTTAACTCGGGTGCACACACAAGTGCTGGCCAAAATTCATCTGTTACTGTCATTCAGAGTGTATACTTGATCAGCGTTATGTAGGCTGTTAATGTTGAGTGCAAATTACCGAGGAGAGAAACAGAATTTGTCGTGTTTATTAATATGAACTGCAAGCGGTTCTCAAGTTTATTTTCAAACAACCTATTTTCACTTTGTTTTTCTCAAAATTCACAGATTGTATTTTTTTTAATATTTTACAAAAAATAATCCCTAAACTTTTTATTTTAATTTAAATGATGCAAGCTATAAGTTCTACCACATTTGATAGTGAACTGATTATTTCTCTTAGTGTTTTGGTTGCATTAAACTGCTTGGGAACATACTTTACAACGATTTATAAATGGTCAATGAATAAATACTGCCCTCAGTTAATTTTACTGGCAAATATCTATTTTTTAACGTAATTGCTATACAAATTTAAAAATTTTTGAATTCACCAGGTTTTCTATGCCTTATGTATACAGTTACCACCAAGTTGTTGAACCAGTCATTGACATCCTCTATCAGCTCGTCACTTACATCTATAATGAAATGTCTAGCCTGTTGAATTTTTTCTCAGTCCTTGATTTGAATTCATCAGTCACAACTGAAGGTTGGCCCAAACATTTTTCATCATGAATGTTTGTTTGCCTGCCATTAAACATGAAGCATCATTTTCAGAACAAAGCGCCATTCATCAAATTACCATAAACCTAGGTTATCTAACTGTAAATTTCGACTGGGCAGATTTTTTTTCGCATTCGAAATGCGTGTTGCACTAAGAATCTCGCATTTGGAGGGATCTTTAATTTTGTCACGCATTTCAAAGTAACATTATAAACAGTAAACCACTTTTGCAGCTGGCTGTTAGCATCGTACTGATGCAAAGGAATGGGAATGTCCATGATGCGGCAGTGTGGGTGGTGGGAGAACTGTGCAGCTCGTCAAAACAAAACAATTACAATGAAAATATATCAAAATATTATATCTAAAATAAATTATATATAATATGCATGTATATATGCATGTGTGTGCATGTGCATGCATGTGTGTATGTGCATGTCATGTGTCATGCGTGTGAGCATGGTGTGTGCGTGTGCCTTTAGATAATTTGTACCAGTGCAAACAATTACATTATTAAAGTTTTGAAATTTACTGAACAGATTATATTTATAATTTTTTTAATGATGTCCCCAGTACTCAATTCGAAGTCCTACACTGCCATGACAGGTCCATTTTTAATGTGTGTATCAATATGTAACTAAATAAATTATAGTAAGTAATTTTATGTGAAAATTGTTTGCTCATCAAGGATAATAAGAGATTTAAATTTTTTTATAATTTTTAAAATTAAAAAGATTACAGTATTTTTACTTTGCGGTTAATTCATAATCAAGATTTTAAATTACCAAAGAAGTAGGCAGTAACAAAATATGTGTTTTATTTTTTCACGAGTGGCTGTAGTCATGTAACTTATATGAAAAATAATGACTCTCACAGTTGTGCAATTTACTTTGTTGAGTAAAAAACAGCAGTGTTTGTTTAAATTAAGATGTGTGTGTGCGCATGAGTTTTTTAAGACATGTGTTGAGTGTCAACAGATGGAATTTTTTTTTTCAGGCCAAAGTCTTGGTTACGGGTTTGTAAACTACCATAGGCCCGAAGATGCCGAAAAAGCAATCAACACACTGAATGGGCTCAGATTACAGAATAAAACAATAAAGGTAACTTTTCTATGGATCTAACTGTAATGATGCTATTTATTCCTGCCACTTGCATTCAAAGAAATGGCTTGCTTGGTTGTGTACTCTTCTGCTAAGACAATTAAGGAAATTTAATATTAGATGGCATAAAGTACATAACTATATTGAATGTTCAGAAACACTCTGACTCTGCAGCTTGTAACAACCCAGTTTACTGCCCTTCCCACTTGTTAAATGGTTAAATTAACAATTTATTGTGGTATCCTATATTCAGTACTATAGTAAGGTTTTTTGATATCATTTAAATAACAGCTTATATTCCTTCGTAGAATATTTACATGTGTGCCATATGTTTTAAAATAATGATTTACATTATTTCAAGCCCTTTTGAGTTACTCTGATTATTTGTCTGCTTTATAGTAAATAAGCCCCATGTCTTTCTTTTTACCTGTTTGTGTATTTACGGGTTTGTGTCTTCACGTATTTTAGTATGGCTTGTTTTGCTTTGTTTGTAAATGATGAGTGGTTTCGTAATTTCCCTTAGTACTTTTTCTTGGCCATGGTTCTTTGTTTGAATAAGCTGATGCAATAGTTGGCCTAGAATGAGAGACACGAGTTAAGTAACCGTTGGAAAGTACTCTAGAGTTGTCTGGATGCTGTTGCCTCACACCTGGATTGGCCTGGATTTTTATAATGTAAGGTTGTGATTGGTGAAAAGTCAGGCCACCCAACTTCGTGATTTTTACTTGGTGTAATCTGTGTTGAAAAAGCTTCAGAGCAAGGAGCCGGAAATTTGTATGCTGCTTTGGTTTCCTGAGGGCTGTTCTGTGATTGGTTGGAGAGGTCACGAACCTAACACTTCCTTCAGGCAGATGTGGCTGGGTAGCCTCTTTCGTGAGTTAGCATCTGAACGAGGTAGCAAGAGGTCATGTGTTGGGTGGTGGCTCACAAAAAATAGATTATTATGATTTAAAAAGTAAATTTCGCGGCTGTGGTCTGGGTGCTACTGTACATAATCAACTTTCAAAATATAATTTTTTGACCACAGTCATTGTAATTTGCCCACAAGAATAGAGGTAACTACTTCTTTCTTCTGAGGACTAAGTCCTTTGGCTTGTACCGTGAGTTCACCAGGGGAAATAATTGTGAACTGTATAATATTCATCCTTCACTACCTGCGAACAGTCAATGTGTTTGATTTTCGGAGTTGGTGAAGAGGGTAAACACCACTTAGACTTGGTGCTGGAGAATAACTTGTACATACAGCTCTTGCAATCAACGCAAGTCTTGTGTAAAGGTAATGTTGACTATGTTATGGAAACATAAAACATTAACTCTTGGTTTATAAGCTAGGCCATTCGTACATTTATGATTGAATTTTGAATCCTACATTCCTCACTCAGGCAAACATACATGCCAGTAACAGTAACTTTGTGCATGAGTAATTAAATTATATTGGTTTGTGGCGATTCTTCAAAATAATGGTTTTGAACAATGCAACTGCATGCAAAACCCAGCGGTAAGAATTCTCACTTGGGGAAAAAAATAATTTAGCAAATTCTCTTCCTGTTTGCTCCAATTTTGGCAAAATCAATGTTACGTGATTTTTTGGTGAGAGAGTTTATCTGAGAATACTAATCTTCTACATCATGGAAGTGTGTGATGTTTGTTTTAGGTATCATATGCACGGCCTAGTAGTGAAGCAATAAAAGGTGCTAATTTATATGTGAGTGGACTGCCAAAAAACATGACTCAACAGGACCTTGAGAACTTGTTCAGTCCATATGGCAGAATTATCACGTCGAGAATTCTTTGTGACAATATTACAGGTGAGTGACTGTCTTGTGAAATAAATATAGATGTTTGTATTGAACATTTTTTTTTTTTAATGTTTATGGTCTGCATTGTCTTGGCTTTCTTGCTTTATCTGTCAATATATCAAAACTTACTTTATGAACATCATTTAGCCCACCAACTTGTTACACTTCAGTTCACATTTTCTGTACTGTTATTTCCAGGTTCCAGTTAGGGCATTTTATCAGCCAACCGGTTTCAACTGAGAAATTGACAAATTTCAGATATTAGTTTAAAAATATGTAGATGGTTGAGATTTTTTGGTATTACTAGCTGCAAATAATGCAAGACTATGGATATTAATGAGTTAATTTTGAAATTAATATCTATATATGTTACTGCTCATAAACATTCCTTGTACAATACCTGCTGGGTTGTTGGAGGCAGCATACATTCAAAAGTAACTTTGCTGTGTGATTGGAGCACACTGCAGCCTTCTACGAGACACTCTAGACTATCATCATTGGTATTGACTATTTTAAGGAGAGTAGGGGATCACAAAGTTAACTCGCTTAATCCCCCGTGGCTTTGCTTGCATGAACTGAGTAGACAATAGTACAATTTTAACATTATTAAGATATTATTTTGTTATTCCAAAATATCATAGTAGATCTCAAGGGAGTCCAGAGATGATATAAGAACTATGAAAATTTCAATTGTTGAATCTGACTTTGAATAACTAAAAAAACATTTCACTTACTGATTTGTACTTAGTTTTTTATTATTTTTTAAAAGTGTGCTTTGTGAATGAAAAGGAACTCAACAAAAATTAAGTTTCGTAAAATTGTAGGTACTAAGAGCTAGCTTACTTATCCATTGTCTCTCGTATGTTGTAAAATTATAGGGACACCACTTTAAGTTCTGTAATATCTAGCAAGACAAAAACACTGTACGCCAATTCATTGCCTTGTGTGTAAAGGTGAAAGGGTAGTTTACACAAATGCTGCTGTCATCCTTATTTCTCTGTGGCACCTGTGGTTCAAGCATGGAAAACAGCTTCTAGTAGGTTAATCCCTTAAGGCAGCCACCTGGTTGGTCCCTCAAACTGTGTCCAGGTGTTTCTTATATTTAAAACTAGCGGACAAGGTAACCACAACCTGCCTGGTTCTAGACCTCCACCATTACACTGACTCTGGCAAGCTCCTGCACACAACAAAAACATCATACTACTCATTCTCATCTCAAAACTATTCTTATAAATTTAATCTGCTGTGTGCTTTCACCATTACTTGGGTATCTACTATGTGGAGTTTCAACTGGTGTTGACAATGGAAAACCTTTCAACTAATCCTCTTTCTCCTTGTCCCTTTCACTTTCTGTCCCCTCTGCTGAGCTACTCCCTTGCAATCAGCTGCTCCTCTCTTGACATCATTACGTGTGCTTGCACAGCTCTGACTCCGTATGCGCTGACATCCGCTGTACAGGGCACCAGCACCGGACTCTGCAAAAGCATCTTCTTACTTTCCATGAAAGTCTGTGTACTGCCCACTGCCAGTAATGATTTTTCATCACAACTTATACAAGGGATGCAAAACCGTCGCCAAATTCTGCATAAATTGACCATAGAACTGAAGTGGTCCCAAATATGAGTGTAGTTATGAGCTGGTGCCTCCTGAATCACATTTACCTTCTCCTGGGTTGGTTGAATGCCCTCACTCTGTTTATTTTGCCCCAAAGAAACTATACTTTTGCACAGCAGCTTACACTATTCCTTCTTGGCACAGATTCCATAGGCCTGCAGTCTTTTAAACACACTTATGAAGACCATCTTCCCGACTTGACCCCACCATCAGAATTATCATTCAGATTGGCATGCACTCCATCAATACTTGTTCAATTACTTTCTGGAAAATACACGGAGCACTGCAAAACCCAAAAGGCAGCCATGTATATCAAAAAAATCCTTTGTGTGGGTTAATAGTCAGTAAAGGCTGGCTCTGTTTGTTATTGGCACTGAATGTAAATTCTTGATAGAGAAAACCTTGCCTCCTGCCAATTTGCTAAAAATATAACCCTTCCATCCTTTTTATTAACCTGTCAATTTCCACTTCAACTGCTGCCTTCCATGCAAAGGGTACTTTTCTCGCCTTGCAAAACACTGGTACCATCTCTCTTCCTTTAGCACCACATCCACTTCCACAATTGCAATCGCTCCAAGCCGTGGTCTAAACATAGACACCATAAGTTTACTAACAATTGCTTCTCAATTATTTCAACAATGCAGACATTTCTAAGAAACACTACAGGCTAATAAATAAAGCCAAATGAGCCTTGACAAACATTACGTGTATCTAATACAATTAAACTTCAAACATTGGCTACATAAGAGAACAGCACAAAGCTGACATTCTAATTTACAGCCCAAGCAAACAATATTATTAAAACTATACATTTCCATTATTTAATGATCAGTTAAAAGAAATAGCATGACAATGTAGTCTGGCCTAACAAGTACACTTCAAGATGTACATAATTAATGACAACAATTAAACCACGCCAATAACAAGGCTGACAAACTGTGCCCATACATAAGCCAGACTTTACTACAGGTGTTCAACTAAGATCTCCAAGTTAGACTTTCCACTCGCTGTGCAATTCACAGTTTCTACTCGCTGGACGAGTCACTCGCTCCCTTCGGAGCACTTCTCGGGATGTCAGACTCGCCAGCCGTCTCTTTCAAAGCCTATCACCAAAACTTGAGGATTGTTGGTTTTACCCGTATTGACGACGAAGTACTGGCGGCGTGAACAGTGTGACGGTGGTGGGCGGCAGCGGTGTGAGTGGTTCCTAGACGGTGGTCAAGCAGCTTCTGCTTCTCAGCTCTCAGCCGGGGACTTATGTAGCCTTCTGGCCAACAGACTTCCAGCCCCAGAAAGTTCTTTAAACTGTTTGCTAACGATGCGGAGCAGACTTCTGAGCGACGTGACGGTCCAATGTAGTGGACTATTCTGGTAGCCGTGTACAAGCTTCGCCGGTCCTGTAATGTATGGATGGCGTTCTGTCGGAGCATTGCTGGTGACATCCCAACAGAGGTTAATTACAGTGAAGGGGGAAAACACGGCCGTAACAAGTTATAATATAGTTTCAACTAACTTCCTTTAGTTTTAGAATTTAATATAACTGTCAGTAGATTTATTAGCTATATATATTTATAAAAATATTTTTTTAAATGATTTTACAAGTTACTAACCAAATTAGATGATTTTTGTTTCTATATATCTTTATATATATATTTCTTGTGTGCGTGTGTATGTCACTGAACTCCTCCTAGACGGCTGGACCGATTTTGATGAAATTTTGTGTGTGAGTTCACGGGGATTCGAGGATGGTTTAGATTCACAATTGGATATTTTATCTCGATTCTGAGTTAAGAAAAACTAAAAATACACGCTTTAAAAGCAAAAAAACTAAGCATTGTTGATAATTAGCCTCCATGGCAACGGGCTTTTGCATTGTTGTTGCCTTCTGCGTAACCATGGGAAAGGTTTTTGGTAACGGCAGTGGCGTGCCCAAGAGGAGGGGTATGTATAATGAGAAGATACAAAATGTCCAGCGTAGAAATACTTACCGCCATATCCATATCTCACAAAAAGTACATTTGGGCAGGACAATGTCTGTCGGGTCCGCTAGAAAGATATATAGAGAGATAGAGATATAAATAGAAAGATAGAGAGAGTTATAGAGATATACATAGAGAGATAGAGAATTAGAGAGATAAAGAGAGATGCTTAGTATACGTTTAAAAAATTACAAAAAAAAATTGATTGAGGCATTGCAACGCATGCCGGGCATTATCTAGTTTTATTATATTTTTGCTCAATTTTGAGTGTTAAGTACTATACTATTCTATCAACCATTTATCAACAAAAATAATAAAAAATATTGGTTGCTAGTCCAAAGATCTCGCTTCTAACTATAAAGACAATCCCCATTAGTATAATCCCTAAATGAATGTTTGTTGCCTCAACAATGGAGAGGATTATGTCTACGTGGAATGTTACGAAATAAAGTAGATTGGAAACTTATCTTCATTAACACGGGACATCACATTTGGATTCAATGCAAATAGTCATTTGTAAAAATTAAATCAAATTGTTTATATTGATGTGACTTAAAGTTCTACTGGTCAAATCCTAAGTATTTTATGTTGCAAAAAAAATGTGGCCTTTTAATTTTTTGTAACAATATAAAATGTCCTGTACTTTACTTGTGTATTGGTCCAATTTACTCCTGGGGCATTAAGTCGGCCAATGTGATGCAAGCAAGTTGATAACTTGGTTTCTAATAACATTAAATAATTTTGATACTCAGCAACTTTGATATTAGGAGGAAAATACAAATTACCGACAAAAATGTTATAATTAGGTGTAACAGATAATTTCAACCCAAAAGCTTCTATCTTATCATCATATCCTGCTGCAAAACTACATGGGGGAAACAAGTGGTGTTAATAGCTGTCAGAACTCCCACACTTATAGATAAATACATGAGTTTTCTGAAAACTTTTATAATTTTCGGGAAAATATTGTAATTTAATACTTTCAAGATTGAACCAAGTTTTGGGTAGACATATAATAGGGTAAACATTAGGAGTTTTTGTAAAATATAATGATATAATGTGTCAATGAAATTTAACTACCTTTTAAGTTATAAAAGCAATAATAATTACTCAATTTATGCAAAACATTGACTGCAGAATTGGTAAACAGAATTGTTCAACTTACCTAAAAGTGTATCATATATTTTTATTAATTTTCAAATTTGCAAAGTTCTATTCCTACAAATTACATTAGTTTTTACATACATATAAATTCGTCTGTAATGCAGCATTTAGAAAAAATTTTTTGTTGAAAACGGTTGGTGTAAAAGTTTGTCTCAATAAATAATAGCAAGTAACTTTTTTATAGTTTCAAAGTCAAAAAATAATTAAGTATTAAGCTGAATAAGTTTGATAAAGTTTAGTTACAGCAAAGAAATAAAATGGAGGATGATTACGTTTGTCTTACCAGAATACATAATATATAGGTACACTACACATAAATGTGTGTAAACGTACACAAGTATGTCATAACAAACTTTTTTAAAAGGGGAAGGAAGCAATTTGTATGTATAATTTAATTCACAAATAAAGTGGGTGGGCATCTCTGCACTGCTCATTACTTTTTGCAGTAACTTTATCATTACCATGGTTTCCAACATAATGCCAAATATTCTGTGATACCTTTGCAAGCATGACAGATATCGTACCCTATTCTATGATGTAAAATTTCCTTTTCGAAAAGTCTCCTTTGGAGTCTGGTTAATATTTTGGAAAAATAATTGGCGATTGGCCATGCCAAGAGTTAAGCATAACATCTATATTATATTACGGTTTACTTTTTGAATAATTTTTCCATTACATTTACTGAAAATCGCTTATTGATTTTGGATCAAGGATGTCTCAAAAACCTTGTACCAAGTTAATTCACTATCATAAGTGGCACTAGGTGACACTGTAGGATAGATGAACATGGTGATGGGTCTTGAACTTCTCATTTAAATGGAAAATTTATCATTTATATGGCAATGCATAGATGTATTCATACCTGTTTATGCATGTTTTAATGAAACTAAATGTAACGTAATCCAAGAGAGAATCTCAGTGTGTACCATTCCCATTATACAAAAAAAATGGTACATCACATTAGTGTATAATGTACATATCAGTATTGTTGTACTAAAATTGTGATTGTACCAGGGCATCCATGAAAAGTTAAGTTTTTATACAGTAAAACCTGTATGTAGTAAACCTCTAGACAACAGAATTCTCCTAGTAACAAATTGTTTGCTGATTCCCAATCAAAACTAAATCTAACAATTTTTCTGTTGGGTGAAAACGTTTTTAAACAAGGGACTTTAGTTTAAACTAATTTAATTTCTTTTAAAAATTACTATAATTTATTAAATTTTAACAATGATAAAATGGACAAGTAAAATACTGACATGAACATTTATATAGTGATGTTGATTTCCTTTGTTGAAATTGGGTTCACTTCCAAAGATTTTTTATACATATTTTGTGGAGATTTATTTCCACAATTTTAAGGTACATAATTGGGAACTGTATTTCTAATATGAAATAAATTATTTATATTTTTTCAGAAATCAAATTTTATATAAATACACTGCAGTTTTTTATTTTTGTTTTGTCCCACCTCTTTATAAAAAAACTCATTACCAAACATGCAAAAATTCTGTTGCTTTAGTTTTGTTATATAGAAGTTTTACTGAATAATGTACCATCATTTGTGTCATGTAAATGATGATGGTTTATAATAGTGCATGATTCTTTGTGTTGCATATGCTACAGGGGCTAGAAGTATTACCCAAAATGTTAGATGATTCTATTGGCCACATTCAAGTTGCACAAACCTTGTTTATTCTTGATTTGCACTTGATAAAGTCAAGAGGTATAGATAATCTCTTAACTTTCCTTTGAAATAACCAAGTATTAAATTGGCTGGTCTTTTTGTTTTCTTTTAAAATTGAGGAATCAATTTGTGTACTTGTTTTTGGTTTGAGGTAGACTTTTGGTTCAGGTATGTTTTAATAGCAGTTAATATGCAAGAATTGTCCTCTTTTAAGATGAAAATTTAATCTGTCACTGATGTTAGCGCTTATTTTTTTTAAATATAAATAATTACCTAAGACTTGCAGTAAAATGTATGTGCATGTTTGCTTTGCAACCACCATTTGTACAATTGAGTGCCTTCCCAAGTCAAATGATAGGAAAGAAGGAACTAGAGGCAGGGCTGGGCAAGTCTCGCAATTGTCCAGGGGCAGCATCGACCACTCACATCACACACCGTTAAATCAAATGTTTGTCGTTTAATTGGAAATCCTGTATATGATAATATAACATTAACATAATTTATTCCTATTTTAATACTACTAAAAAGATTTCTTAAGATGTATTAGCAAAACAATTGTCTAAATTTAAGTGGCAGGCTGGATTCGAAATGTTTTGAAGAGTTAGTTTTTCAAATTTGCCGGGCGAGGGACTAAAAACTCCCCGTCTCTATGGGGGCTATTCCATACACCCAAGGTCCTGCCCAGTAAGATCCCGCAATGTCTAGGCCCACTGAGGCGGTCTTTTCCTCACCACAATTATTCAAAAATACTGAAAAACTAAAAATGCAGAGGATTGGCTTGCTTTACTGCTTGCTTAGAATACACTGCCATTGCTGTCGCAAAATCAACAAGCAAAAAGTATCAGAACCAAATTGAAATGTGGTGCACCACATTACCAGTACCTTCATTTAACATGGCAACATTATACTAAAAGATTACAGCACATAATCAAAAATGAAAATCCTTGTGGAAATTTTGTAGGATTATTTTTTTAAAATATGACGGTATGTGGGGGGTGTCATTTCTTTTAAGTTTGTCAAGTAAATCATGATTTTAATCTATTCAATTAATCATGATGTCGTGAGTGGTTGTTTAAGTTTATCATTTTTGAAACTTTTGTTTTATAGCTGTAACTGAGAAACAGTAAAAGTAAATAACTAAAATATTATAGGAGATATAATTTATCCAAACATTAAATACTAAAATTTTCTGTGTAAAACTTCTTGAACATTATGAAATCCTTGGTGCATGAGTTAACACACATGCCTTATTGTTAATCCACTTATATACTTTTCTCTCCTTAATTTTTGTCCTTGGCATGTTCATACTTAAATAGGCCAATGGGAATTTATAAAATTGAAAAGAATTTTTAAGTTCCCTAATTTGGGAACTTGATTCAGCAATATTTGTGAATTCAAAATAAAAAATTTGTTCAAATTATATTTTTTATGAATAAACTGGTTAAAGCCTGCATGATGCACAAATTTAATAAGATATTGTACCTAGACATGTATTTAAACATAAATTTGTATAAAACTTGTGTGTGACAGATGCTAAAGCTTCTCACCTTGCAAAATGGAGCACTATCCCAACACCTTACTGAAGGCACACTTAGTGAAACCCATATAACTTTCATTAATTAAACGTTAGTGATAGAAAAAATTGTATTAGTTTGAAGCACAGCCAAATGTATTTATTTACAATCAAAAATGTATTGTTTAAAAGATTAATGAAACAAATATATTCCTTTCTTTCAGTGTAGTAAAATATTTTAGTCAGTTCTACATGTTATGTATGTTTTTTGAAATGTGTTTTGAAAATGTGTATTGCAATATATCTATAGACTGATGAGGCAGGGGGAAAAGGCAAAACTAAGGGAATTTGATTGAAGTACAAGTGTGGAAACCCCAATGAAGCTCTTCAATAAATGTTAAATTTTAAAAGCATAAAAAGTAGCTAGACAAACAAAATTTAAATTGATAATTAATTGGGTTTTACTACTTCGAATACAAGCTCTATCTAACACAACACTTGATTGTGCAAAAGGACCAGAATATATCAATTTCCCGGTAAATGCAAACTAAAAAATAAATTACAGCTACCCAGAGAAAATATCTTGCCAATTAAAATCATAGGGCAGTGTTATAAAAATGCATAGTTTCTCTAAACATGGTTTTGCTAAAAAAAATTTAAATTCAACAAATACTGATGAAAGATTATAAAGTTAATATAAATAGTCAAGATAATACTTATGTTAACTAATTATCTGCCTTATTTTTAGTATCCAAAAAAATTAACTCTCTAGAATAGATGATTCACCAACAAAATAAAAAATTAAATAAAAATTCATAAAGCGTACGTAGTTTTCAAACAAGCTGACTGCTCCTGAGTGCTGCCCAACTGCTGCAACTCAGCTGTGACCTTGAGGTCGGAACCGCAAACTACGCAGTTTGTAGAAAAGTTCTTTAACACGTATAAAATAATTTCAAGTCATCCCAGTTTTCTGGCCCAATACACAAAATTTTTAAACCACGAATCCCGGTTTATAAGCGCTGCCAATCCCACGACTGTTCGCTCTTTCAAAGTCTAGTGTCCGTAACATGCAACCAAATAATTTTTGAAGTTGAACTACAGTTTTAATATTTCATTTAAAAAATTTTACGGAGCTTTCGCACAGTCATAAAAACACGTTACTTAAAGGGGGTAAAGTCTACAACCATTCAGTGAAATATACCAGCATATCACAAACAGTAATCGCGTAGCAAAAAAAAAAAAAAGCTAGTTTGCAGTTTATCTCTACCAAATACCAACTTCGTGAAATACAGGGTTTGTGCCTTCCTATATTTATATATATAATTTAGACCGTACATACAGAGGATGTCACCTACACCAAGTGTACTTTCAAAACCAACATTGTTTCTCTTGAGCAAAATCATGAGTACATACTAAAAACCACGGTCGGATGTAAAAGTCAAATTGCTTTGGTCATTTACAAACATTTACCAAGCAGTCTCATCTCTAAAAAAATTTGCCAACCACTTTTCACTATTAAGTTAACGTCGCATATGCAAAACACACATAGCAATCTTTTCCTTTAAAATTTTCTAGCTGGGTATTCTACTGTCAACTATGTCTGCAAGGCTTGCTTTAAGTTTAGTATTGTTGCATCGGACACACCGCCAGATTCGCTCAAACAGCTAGCTTGTGACATCATCCGCCCAACACGTTGCTCTTCAATGACAATATACAACACCCATGTTAAACTACTTAACATCTGACTGGTAGAAAAATTCTTTTTTATTTATTTAATGTAATTAAGAATACAAAAATATATTTCAGGAAAATGTAGATATAAATTTATTTCATAAGAAAAGGCAAAAACATAAGGCAGGACTTAAGAGTTATTTTTTCAAACTGACCAAAACCATAAAAAAAATTAAATAAATAGAGTACTACCAACTGTTTTAAAAAAGAACTGGACAAAATATTTCTGAATTATTTTCTAAGTTTTAAACTCTCAAAATCATACTCGTAAAATAAAGCAGTGTAGCCATAGGAAACAACTTTTCTAATAGTGGAGATAGTTGTTACTTCTGCACCATAAAATGCACAGGATTGTTTATGATAGTGATATCACTTATAACTACCCGGTACAGATACTTCAAAAAACTAATATGATAAAAGTCATAAATTGATTTATATGAGAGGTATGTGCCCTTGAAAATCAAATTAACAAATATAATTGTGTTTAAATCAAGAGACTAAATGAGATGAAAAAAAAATCCTGGACAGGGAGTTAAGGAAGGTCTTTAATGCACTCAATGTTATTTAGGTGTTAAATTTGCATCAAGGCTACAAGGAACCATTTTGAACACCTTTAAAGGTACGTGCAGTGACAAGTTACTGTGTACAAGTGTCAAGCGTGTTGTGTTTCATAATGCTACCACCTAGGCGTGAGCTACAGGATCATGTAACACAGCAATACTGGTTGCATATCTTGTAGACATTACTAAAAGCATATGAAACTAAATGTAGTTTCTATGAGAACCACTAAACCTTCAAAGGTTTTATACCAAGGCAACATTTTGTGTTGATGTTTGTGTTCATTGATAATCTTAAATCTCAGAGTTGCTACCTGTAAGCAATAATGGTCTAATAACCCATATTTTTACTCCGAAAGAGAATGATATTACTGACTACAGTTAAATTGTGTTTGCAAAAATGCTAAACAAGCCTAGGATTTTTTTTTTTCATTTTGTCTCATGAATTTTATGCTATATTTAATCACTTATGTTTAGAAATTTGATTTTTTAAGGTGCATAGTTCATTTAATAATCACTTAGAGGCATAAGTCATTAAAATTTACTTTTTTTTTTGTTGAGAGGAATCTGTAGCTACAAATGTATAACAAATTAACACACCGTATATCCATATAGATAAATATATAATTATATACTTACATTATACATCTAAAATAATTAATGTCAAAGCTATTGAGTAAATTTGAAGAATATGGAGAGGAGGCACAAGTGTTAAGGAACATAAATCTCTAAATGCTTCTGTTAATCGCTAGAGATTTCACAGTGTGTAATAAAATATATTGAGTCCCTGCTATGTGGAATGCCATATCAGCGATTTTGTGCATGGAACATAACACAACATAAATATGTTAAGTTGTATCTTTGTTGATGTTGCATTCCACATAAAATGGATCCAGTTTATCTGTTACCAGTTTTATAAGCAATTAGGGACATATATTCAAAGAAACATCTGCCTTCTGTATGTGTACTGTGTCTGCCATGAAAATTTTGACTTGTATTTCAGACACATTCTGTATACATGTACACTTTGCATAACAATATGTAGGCATTGATTACAGATTGTATTTTATAATATATATGACAAATTAGGTAACCATACACCCAATATGGCTTCCCTTCCAAGTTATTTCCTTTGAAATATAAGGGACATACCATCTGTGGACATGAGTGATGAAAGTGAGTGTATGCTGTGAAATGGCAAGCAAGTACTGCAGGAAAGTCGGTCGAATACAGGGGACCAATAACATGGCTTTCCCTATTGTGTGACCTATAAAATCCATCTATTGTATATTGCTTGAATGCAAGACGTCTACATTTATGCCTTTAATAAAGAGAAGAAAAAATTTTTTTGGGTTGTGTGATGTAAGAACTAGATTAAATAGTTTTCTAGCACTCTCGTATTTTACTTTGTAACAACCAAAATGTACATACTTAAAATCCAAACAAAAACCCTTAACCTAAGGCTTTGTAAGAATTGTTGACATTCTTAACCTCTTTCATGAACCATATTTAAACTTTAACATTTCTTTAGCATACTTAACCAGAACTCTTGAACTGTCATAGTTTAGTACACATGCCCTCAAAGTAATGCTCTAATTCATTCCAAGAAGAGTGCTAATCAAATACATTTTTCCCATAAGAGAGTATTTTAATCAAAGTAATTTGTTTTACAATCAGGTAAGTGTGCCTGCTGACTACCATTTTAAAGGAAACACTATGCCCCTTAAAATTATTTTACAGTACAAATGTTGAATAACATTTGAGACTAAACACGTTAAAATTAAATTTAAAAAATTCACGTACCACGGGCATGGAATTCCTAAGTAGGTGCTAACATTTCTGAGTTACAAAATAATAATGTTGTTAATATAGAAGCTATATTTCAGTGATAATAAGAATTTAAAAAGCATTATTATTATTATTATTATTATTATTATTAGAAAGGTTATTTAACTTGTTAACGCAATTCCTGACTGTTGTCTGCCATGATTTGCCACTAGTACATCCTAGTTGGCACGATGTAAACTAGCCCTGTAAACTTCCAGCTTTACTCCCCAGAGATGAACACTTAACACACGCGCATTGTCACATTTTAATACGCAACGAAGAAAGCGAAAAGCTATTAAGGAAAGACAAAATATTGTTTGTTGATACAGCACATTATTAATTTGTTACATTGTATTTAATGCTACACACATGCTATTGTCATTGTGTTTGCTCAAAAATAATAATTCACTTAAAAGAAAACAGCGCTACTTTTAATCTATGACCATGCTACTTTGAATCTATGATCGTGCTACTTTGAATCTATGATCGTGCTACTTTGAATCTATGATCGTGCTACTTTGAATCTATGACAGTGCTACTTTGAATCTCTTACCACACTACTTTGAACCTACGACCGCGCTACTTTGAATCTACAACTGCACTTCTTCAAATCATGCTATAATTTATAGGCGTCATTACTTCGAGGGACTGGTGTATCTATCTTCGAATACACTTAATGGATTTTTATTTTTCACTAGCATTTTGGTGCAGTCACAGATAGGGAGACACAGCTAGACTGCCCTGTTTCTGCATACAATTTTTCTATGGTATAATTATAAAAAGTAATGCATGCATTCCTATACACCAAGTTTCTCATTTACTCATCTTTTGTCGTATATTTATCAATAAATTTTGGACAAAACCATCATGGCTGCCGATACAGAGTTTATGTGCGATTCTTGTGTCCACATATTTTATTGCATTTAAGGGTGATAAATGTTTATTTTCTTCAATTATACTGCAATTATTGTTCATGTTACTAAAATGAATGGTGTGATAGAGCTAAGCATTAACTCAAATAGCAGCAGTAAACGAACATAAACAATTTGGATTTCAACATAATATTCAAAAGAAAGAAAAAAATTAATTTTTTATGCTCTTAAGCTTGCAAAGAAACCTTGTGTAACATTCTAGTAAATGTTCCTTGCATGTACACTCATGCACCATTGAAAGGCCCCTTACTTATGGATGCAATTTACTCTACAGAGAAGCCTATTTGGCAAAGGTTTATTGATGTTTTATTTGTCACATACTATGTAAAATATTTTGAAACTACCTGAAATCATTCATTCTTATTCTTGTGTAGGTACTGTAGTGTGTGTGTGTGTGTACATGCATGCATGCATGCATGCATGCATGAGTGTGTGTGCTATTACGTGTGCATGCATGTGAGCGTGTATATAAAATACAAGGTGAGTAGTGCAAAAGAGGAATAAATGAAGGAGCTGATACCTGGAGTTATTTTAATGGTTATTAGCCTTTATACGAGATGTGAACTGGGCGCGTTGCACTTTGAAGCATCTTGGATCATGACGAGTCACAAGGAATACCAATGGTTGCCTTGCGATGACTACCACTGCTCAATGCTGTGAGTGCGCGTGCTTTATATTTGTGCAGTTTTGGCATCCTCACAACTCCATGTGTATTGTCAACCCCAGGTTGACAAAATATATCAGCTCCTTTGTTTAGTTAACTTTGTCACCATCTTGTATGTATGTATGTATGATTTTTTAAATGGAAATGCATACAAAGTTATATATGTGGACATAATTTATGCATACATTCGTATAAATACATGCACAAAATACATATATATTAATAGATACTTTTTACGAAAGTGCGTGAACACAGGGCATTTCTATAAGAGTGCTTATATGAGTAAATAAATATGTACAGATCCAATTTTTCTATTGTATTCCAACCATGCCCTTTTTCAAGGCCTGTTTTACATTTATTCATGAGGGGTAAACATGAGATACCCTACCAGCTCTAAATGCTGGAATTTAGCAACGAAAAAAAATACAACACTTTAAAGTCATAGCTGCCGGCATTTTTTTAAGTGTCCACCAGTCTTAGCTAATCGTTATGAAATCTTTGTTTCTAATGGGTGATGTATAAGCAGTATTCTTAGAAATGATAGTAGATTCTTTTACGTCGGTCATACCGGCCATCATCAACTTACATTTGCCTGGATTCAATGAGAACTCCCAAATTGTTTAAACTTAGTGCCTATATGGCTGCATGGGCTACAGGTTTTGTTGCATGGCTTTCAAACTTTCAAATTCTCCTGAATGTTTGTATGTGATTTCTTAGTCTTAAACTGATGGCAAGTGGTGTTATGTAGATTTAGACTGTCCTTCAGTAATCAGTCATTGTTTAGGGACATTCATACAGTGAAACCTCATTACAAAGTATATCACTTAAAAATATTTCTCACTTAAAGTATATATTTTCTAATCCATATAAGTTCAGTCTGTTACTTTGATTATAAAGAACCAAAAATGTTGGGTTTTTCAGGTACATTGAAATGAGATTTCACTAGTGCACACATTTGAGGCAACTATTTTTTTCAGTGTCAGAAGTGTGTCTTAGCCATTGCTTGTTTGGCACTTGCATGCATTCATTCATGAAAATTGATTTCTGAAAAAATTAATTTTGCAATATTTTTTTGTATTTTTTGCTACTCTACATATTTCTCAGCTACCCTCTTAAGGAGTATACCTTCTTTAGGACCTGAGCCAGGCTACTAATTGTAATGTTAACAAATGTTTTTCTGCCTATAAGATGATAATTCTCAGGTTTTTTTTATTTTCAAATCCAAATACATTATATACCTACGTATGTTTTACATCCCGTCGTACCCACTATCAGTCTTGTCCTAAATCGACTTTACCAAGCAATTAGCCCATTTCAAGACATTAAAATCCACATTAAAAAAATCTGATATTGACTAACATGTGTATGGACTTATACCAACACATTACTCTTCATTCATACATAAACTGACTACAGAAAAGTCAAAACTCTGTGTGAAAGCTGGATAACAGTTCCTTTAATATTCTTCTAAAATTTCTATGTATAAAATTGTATAACTAGGGCAGGCATTTTCCATATTGTCCGCTGTGCTTGCTCATGTGTGCTTTGTCATTTAAACAAACAGTCCTTTTTATAAGACAGTTGCGTGATACTGAACATTATAGCAAACATTTTTTCATCAAGTTATTGAATATGCAATGTACATAAAGTGTATCATGCATTGCAATTTAACAAACACTTGTAAATTACAATTTTTTTCTTAAACTTTGTTAAAAGAAGGTACTTGTTAACTGGCGTAAGGGTTTTTTTTGCATGAGATGTAGGTGCAGGCACATAACTAACAAAATAATTTAAATTTACAGTATTTTATGCTGCATACAATTAATTATACACATCTTTCACTACAACATTAACAAAGTAGCATGCATAATTGTGGCATCTTTTGACTCGAAGGAAAAGTGGAAAATTGTATGTGAATGGCGAGGTCTGGTGTCTGCCGAAAGCTTAAGTTGATTGTTAATGAACTTGCAGTGACCATGTTATATTGTGTTGGTAACTGAATCAAGGGAAACTACACAGACTCTAAACAGTGAATGTACTTAAATTTAATTTGCTTATCACATTGGAAGGCTTATGTTGAATAAAAATGGTGGTTTGGAAAGGAAACAAGCTGTGCTGTGATGTTCTTGTAAATTCATTGAGGAACTTTCGAACATGTTTATATTTTGGTTTTCTCTTTCCTAGTCCGCCAATTTGTCAGTGGAGCTGGAGACAGTATACCCTGTACGTGAGTGAATCTGTTTGTTTCTACAATTAGGAGTCTGCCTTCCTTAGAATAGTGGTCTTCAATAGCGTTTCAAAAATCTGTATTTTTATTTTTCTTTTCTTTTTTCTTTTGTGGGTTCAACAAACCGTTGGACAGATTGCTGGTTTTGTTGTGCGAAATTAAGCAAACAGCACTTGGAGACCACTGCTCTAATATCCAATAATTTTAAAATGTATTTAAAGTTAATTACAGCTTAAAATGAAATAGAAGTTTCTTAATGCACGTAATGTTGAAAAGAAAAGAGAACTCAGATGATTATTACTTAATTTATAGTAGATAGTTAAGTTGCCTGCATTAAAATGTGTCTATCCAATAGGCAGATTAAAGTGGGTTGCAAAACCACAAGTAGCCGCCATGTTTTGCATTCCCTTGGCTTCTGTTTATTTTTAATTTAACTGAACTTTTGACATAAAGCTACTAACGAGGTGTGAGTTGTGTTTGATATGTGATAGAGCTTAGTACATTCCTGACGTGTGAGCCGAAAGGCAAGGGTGAGCAGGTGTGTGAACAGTTGGTTAAGGTCACTTGCCATGTGAGAGACAGAGAAAAGCTTGCCACAGCATTGTGTGAACACCAGGCCTCGCCATGAGTTGAGAGTTGGTAAAAGGCATCACAAGTAACAGATTGGTTGGCAATTATTTGTGTATTCAAATTTGTGTTTATTATGTGTATTTTACTTTGCACTTTCAATTTATTTAATTTCTAGAACGCTACAATGCCACATGCTTATAAAATGTCTCATCTTGTGCAGCAAGAAATATATACACTACAGTACTTTATTTTTTTGTGACAGTTCTAGTACCATGTATTAAATATAAATTTTTTTATTGCAGTAGTGTTTAAGAAATTAGTTATAACAGCTTATAAAAAAACTAATATGTCAGTTTTCAGTTAACTAGTTATGAAAAAAATTGCAGTGCAATGCTGAAGTTAGGTACTGTCCATTTGCTTAAAAGCTGTTTACAAAGTTAACATAGCATTTGAAAGTTTCATAACTCAGACAGCTACTTAAACACTCTTACAGTGCACAGTTATATGGCTATACATGATTGGAATTACCTATTTCTTATAAAAGTTTTCCAGGTTGGCTTGCATTTATGAAATATTAACATTGTTCGAATTAAAAGCAGAATACAGAACAATGCTATTATTTTCATTAAATATTGTGTGGAATGCTGTTGTACAATCAATATGGTGCCTTTTCACTATCTCTAATTCATTGCTACATAGATTGTTTTGTGTTTTCAAAATAAGTCATTTGCAGACAAGCAAGGAACTTTTTACCATGGTATTGAGACAGACAAGCACTTAATAAAGAGTAACAAACATTGAGCCGCCAGAAGAGTGTTTTGTATAGGTTTTTCCATACATAAAACTTATGTTAATAAAAAAAATTTTAAAATAGCATTAATGTTAAAAATATTAATTAAAAAATATGTAACATTTATGAGTACTATAAATATAGGAAATTAGTATACTTAATTTTTTTATATAAATTTGATAAGATTTCAAATGGGAATTAGGTGATCTATCATGATTTTTATGCTGGCAGTTCTATCCTTCACACACACACACACCCACACACACACACATACATGCACACGTGCACACACATGCCCACATGGCAACGTACACACGTGCACAAAATACACACACACAAAACACACATGCGGACACGCACATGTGCACACAATATGCACGTGCGCACAGAATGCATATGTGCACACATGCACACAATCTGTATGTGCACACATGTGCACAATGCACACAATACACATGTGTGCACATAACATGCATGCTTACACAATGTGCATGCTTACACATTGCATGCATGTGCATGTGCATACACATATATTTTGATTTTGTATTTAAAATCAACATAAAAAGTCATAGGTTTATACAGTAAATTCTAGAAATGGAATCGTAAGAATAATAAATATTACAAAAAAAATTGTTTTTGTATGAAGTTGCTGAAAAAATGTATATTTTATAATCATAAAATTGGTGATTTTCATATGTACATATTCTTGAGATATTAAGTGATTTTTAATTTTTTTTAATTGCTTAATATTTGTTGTTAAATGAAACTGTCACCGAGAGAAAATTAGTCATAACTTCTGTGTCGAGCAATCGGTATGGCATGAAGTACATGTTAAATATGTATTAACGTGAAATTATAGTGCACTGTAAACATGACTTGGGGAAGGTATTTATTTAGATGTGGCCTGCTTGTATATTAAAATTGAGAGTGTATTTTTTTGCGATAATGTGGTAATTACAAGCACTACATAATTTCTGAAAATCATAAAATGAGCTTGGCCACTAGAGGCATGCATTGTGACTGGTTTCTTGCCTGGTGTTCATGCTGAATGGCTTAGCTCGCTCCTTGTTTTTTGTGCAATAGTCGGTTAGAGAATGGACATAGCCTCAATTTGTTTTTAAGTGAGCATTTTGACGGGCAGGCAGTTCTCGAACATGGCAAGTGATGTAACAATTATAACATTTCCTTTTCCTCTGTTGGCCAAGCTTGTTCCTGTATTTTAAACATTTGCTGTGTTGTAATGTTTTTATTGCTGCATTGCAGGTTTGTCGAAAGGCGTAGGATTCATTAGATTTGACCAGCGCATCGAAGCGGAAAGAGCTATACAGGAGCTGAATGGCACCATTCCTAAAGGTTCCACGGAGCCCATCACGGTAAAATTTGCTAACAATCCAAGCAACAATAACAAAGCAATTCCACCGATAGCAGCATACTTGGCACCGCAGGCTCGAAGATTTGGTGGACCGATTCACCACCCGACGGGCCGCTTCAGGTACATTCCACTGTCACCACTATCCAGGTACTTGACTTTCCCAGTTGCAGTCAACTTGTCATGGTTTCTTTGTACTTTTCCATTTTTCTTTTCTATCCATTTTCTTTTGTAACATTGGTTTTGTTTTATTTTCCTTCTGTGCTTTAAACTCTTGAGTAAACTCACTCGTTTGTGTGGAAAGGTATGACCAGATACAAATGCTTTTAGTTCTGTGGTATATATATTTTTTCCTACAGCTGTAATAAGGTAGTTTATTCAGAAGTTGACCTATGCACCTGACATTGTTAGGAGACTTGGAGTTTTAGTTGGTGTACGTACTAAGTGACTAGTTGTTGAAGTCAGTAGTAAGTCTTTGTTTTCACTATCAATTGATTGTATTTGCTACATTGGGCTGCCCTTCCACCAAGCAGCCCTTACGGACTGCCGCTGTGGCCAGATCTCAGAGACTGGTAAGTAGGAGTGGTGGCATGTGAACAGTGCCACACACTCTCTTTAACTCACTGTCATTTGCTCCATATTTGTTTCATTGAAATCTGTTTCTTCTTTTTTTCCAATTTTGTTTCTTCGTGCATGAAATGACCCCTGAGTTCACACCTACAAATCTTGAAGATCTCAAAATTTTACTGGATTAATTAAGTTGGTATCAGTTTGATGTCATGGTAGAGCTTGGTTATTTCAAGACATAGCTTGAGCTTTATTTCTAGTGGCATGCACCTTGCTTGTTTTTTGTCGTAGCAGTCTTGCTTGGCTTCAACTGTTATGTTGCATAGATATGCAGTTTAAATCCTGTTACAGCTTTTTTTCTATCATACTTTTTTTTTTCAAAACTGGGGAGTAAAGATTGTGGTGTACAGTTTTATTTATTTGTTGATTTGATCACTGTTTATTTATTTGTGTGTAAGGTTATGGCTAACATTATTTTAGACAATATGAAGAAAGAAGATAAGTCGACTAAATTTATGATTATACTTAATGTAATCATGTTATTATCAGTGTTGCTTAGCTAGATTAATTTCAAAACTGATTATCTTCCAATCAGAGTGACTTTAATATTTGCTTGTTAATTGTTCAAGTTTAGTGTGGCTGCAAGTCTGCATTTTAATTATTTCTTGTATTTTAGGCAATGTCATCTGCATTTATAATTTTGTATTTTCAAATAAAACCCAATGTTATGTTTCTAGCTTTTCTTATTCTGAAATCAATATTTAAATGATTTCCTGTTTAATTTAGATTTACCTTCTCAGCTTCACATTAATAAAATTGCTGTTTAATTTTCTTATGTTTGTTTGTGTATTTTGTTTTAGCACTGGCAAGACCATGCTAGCCATAAACAAAGGCTTACAGAGGTCAGTATTATCGAGTTTCTACAGTGATATTAAACTGCTGTTTTTATTTGATGTTTGTTTAGCTATTTCTATGTTACTCAAGCATGCCATCCACATTTCGTTCAATTAGTTTTTTAACTTAGGTTTATTTTTTTTATTTTTTATCTTTTAGGCTATCCATAGTTGTCACCTTAACATTGCCCCATTATTTACTGCAAGTTAAACATAGTCTGGTATTTGGTCATCTGAGATACACACGTATTAACTTAACACATGCTCTCTGGAAGTCCATTTCCAGATTCTGCGACTGGAATTTATCTCACGATATATTTATAAAGTAGTGAGGCAAATGAGTTTAGGTGTGAGAGCCATACTACTAAAAATAAAATTATAGATGTTACACTTTAGGTACATGGCAAGGAGTTCTTTAGTGTTTTGTAAGGACTGTTATATTACTGAATTGTTTGTTTCTATTGACTTGTACTATTTGTGTTTGTCTAGTTTGATGACAGGTGTTCAACAACATTGAGTGGCTTTGTTTTGAACTGTATAGTGATTGTGAGTACACTTTTGAGTGTCTTACTTGTATTATCATTTAATTTGTAGGTACTCTCCTTTAGCCGGTGACCTTCTAGCCAACTCAATGTTACCAGGAAATGCTATGAATGGATCGGGTTGGTGCATCTTTGTTTATAATCTGGCTCCTGAGACAGAAGAAAACGTCTTGTGGCAGCTTTTCGGGCCGTTTGGTGCAGTGCAGAGTGTGAAAGTCATTCGTGACTTGCAAACCAACAAGTGCAAGGGCTTTGGCTTTGTTACCATGACCAACTACGATGAAGCGGTTGTTGCAATCCAGTCTCTGAATGGTTATACCCTGGGAAACCGTGTTTTGCAGGTTTCCTTTAAAACCAACAAGAGCAAAGCTACATAAAATGTTGAAGAAACTGTGTTGAAACCCACCACCATATTGGTAGGGGTTGTTCGTGACCATGCTAGTCAGGCTACAGAAGTACTCTAAAGACTGCATTTGTCTCCCTTCATGTGTGTACTTAAAAAGTAGGATAAATAATATCCAGAACTATTGCTGGATACAGGCTAGTACTTAACAATAAAAAGGTAAACAAATGAATATAGAGTGTATGTAATTTGCAAAGCTACACTGCTCATTCCTGCTCGGAGACAAATGAAGTCTTTTAAAAAGTTAATCTTTCCAGGTGTACTGTGGTATTCATACAGTTGAATGTATTTAATAAAACAGCCAAAACTCTGAGCTAGTCAAGACTAGTGCAAGTCATGTGTTCCCTGAAGGAACTGTTTATTCATGGCAAATTTGCCATATTTGTGTTATATATTTTGACAAAGATCCCCTAAATCTTATGAGAATTATTTTAAGTTTACTTTCAAACAATGAATTTGTATAGTTGACCTGGATGTCACAAATATTTCCTTCATTATAAAGATGTTTGTCACATCGATAAATATATATATATATATATTAATTTTATAGAGTTGTAGTTAGTCAAATTTTGCATGAATCGGTTGTATTGATAGTGTTAATTTAATTTTTCATTTAATTATTTTCAAAAATTGAGTCAAGAACTTCACGTTTTGAAGTCTGGTGGTGTTTTCACAATTTTGTTTGGTAGGTAGTTAATGTAAGTCACATTTTAATTTATATTGTATGCGTAAGAAGAATAGCTTGTAATTTTTTTTTGTGCCGTATAAGGCGTTTGTGTGTAAAGATCTTTTAGGTTTCAGTTTTGCACTAACATGCTTTAGTTAGGTAGACTAGCATTTTTTTCTCGTGGTTTGATTTTATTTTTTTCATACACAATTTCATTAGTTTGCTTTATTAAATTTTTTATGGGTAACATTTTTCTTTGTTCTTTGCAATCCTGTAGGAGTTAAAACATTGCATCAATAGTAGTTAACATACATATTCCTTGTTAATAACTGGTCAGCCTGTAGTGTCCTCATTTAGTCCACATTAAGTAGTTAATTATCTTCAGTTGAGTTCGGTGTTTGACAGTAATCTCAGGCACTGTATCCCTCATTTCCCCCCACCCCCTTTTTAAAGCTTTTAAGGGAATCGCACAGACTTGCACTGATAATACCAATAATTCATAATAAGTAACTAATATAAATAATTGATATAAATCAGGTAACCAAGTAAATATGCTGCCCAACTTGATATGTCAACTTCCATGAAAGAAATTTATTTTTATAAGAACACTTATCAAATTTAACACATGCATTCCTAGTGGGCAAATGGTTTAAATGAAAGATGAAATATACTATACAAAAATTAAATATCTTGAAAATGAGATTTTGTATCTCATGATCATCTTAAATTTTCTATAGTATCAGGTAGTTTACCTTTCTCTAGGAGTTGTGAGCTAGATGCTTGTCACTGATAAGTACAGTGCATGAGGTTCCTCTCGTGGTTTTTCACTGGAGGAGCTCCGTGGGTTACTCAACTGGTGCGGGCGTAACAGACGTCCCGAGTGCTCTCCCAATTTCTGCTCAATTACACACACTCCATATATTTTATGTGAATTTGGCGAGAGCAGTTGACTAGTTTGAAAAACCAGTTGGAATATTGCATTGTGCTTATGGTCACACATGAAGAGAGCATCAGGCTCATGCAACTATTCAAGAATTTTTGAATACCAAATTTTGATGAACTTTTATCTTTCATGGTCACAATTGTAAAGATATAAAGAATGTGTGTGTATATATATATATATTATACTTTGCCTGAGATTAGGAGGGATATAGAGAAATCTTTTTGATAAAAAACTTTATCATGCTGTTGATAGGAGTTACTACAAAAATGTAGAATATAAAATAAAGTTCAGTCAACTGAATGCAATTTTCAATGTTGTTTGCCCCTTGATGAATCAACGAAGAAAGATGTACTTTAGTGTTACTTGTGAACATTCCTGATTAAATTTATAACAATTAGGCCATTTTAATGTTGATGCCAATTTGATGTAATACTGTAATTGCTTTTACAAGATCCGTTAGCATTGCAGGCGGTCTTAAAAAATACCTGAAAAATCAGGAGCTATTACATGTGTGGTTTCTAGATTTTTCAGCAAGTAGCATTTTCTCCCCAGTATAGAGACTGCAATGCAAAGTGGAATGTTTTGTATGATACTCAAATGATGGTGCATTATTCCACTGAAAGCTATATAGATATCCACAAGGACAAATTACATTGTGACCTGCTGAGTGGTCAAAGTATATTTTGGGTTGTGGAGACATGTTTTTGAAAATTGCTGCTGCATTTATCAAGATTGTGATTGATGCCTGTATACATTTACAGTATAAATGACTTTTGAAGCTTTATAGAACGTGTTCTTAATGGATGCAATTTTTGCTGAAGTGGTATTTACTAAATGTGGAAAAAACAGAATTTGTTAACTTTCATATTTACTCATTCTTCATATTAAATAGTGATTTGCTTGATTACACATTTTAAAATACTCTTTCTTATCTATTAATTATCCTTTTTAACTAGAATTAAGGCCACTCATTTGCGGTCCATTATTAGAAGAATAGAGTCGTAAAAGAATAAATGCAGTCGAAGATGTTGGCTGCTGTGTCGAAGCACAAACTATTGGGTTTACTATATCAAAATATCTACTGTGTAATGGGAAGTCTTAAAACAGCATGCATTGGCCTAATAACAAATAATGGTTACATCTTTAACATGGACATTGCTACAGTGTGCATGCACAGGTGATTGAAGTGGACTGTTATGTAACGTAGCTGAAAGTGGACCGCAATTGATTGTCTTTGGATTGTTTCTAGGACTGTATCTTTATGTCGTGTAGTTCTAGGTTGTAAAACTTTATTTATGAGGGTCAGAATTGTGCTGTTCACTGTATCCTTGTTTCCCCAACACTGGAAGCTAATGTTCTAGTGAAGAACTGAAAACATGTTGTGACTAAGCATTCCATAAACTTTTATAGAAGAGACAGGGGGTTTCTGATCTACAGTACCTCATATGTAATTGATGCAATAACTTAAAAAGTTCTTGAAGTGTAGCTTTAGATTGAGTGATGATCATAGAATGCACTGAAGACTGGCCTGATGGAAGCCTTCTACAAGCTGAACATTTTACCTGATAGCATTAATCAGAGGTTTCTATCAGATCACGAAACAATGCACCAGTTACTTAGATTTTATTCTCTGCTCACTGAAGTAACAAATTCAAATTTTATGAATATTGTTTTAGAATTTTGTCAGTGTTTGTTACTTCCGTTGTGAGCGGCCATTCTGGTTACATACTCCCTACCTACCACCCATCCACCCCATTGTACCCAACCTAAAGTATTTGTGATCCTTTCTCCTTGCATAATAGTGAGTACCATGGGCTGATCGGTAATGCTTTGAGCACAAGGACATTTTGACATAAAAGTGAGTTTGGTCAGTTAAATAATGTAATTTCTCTATGCTAAATACTGTATCGCATCACTGTCGGACTTACGGTTAGGAGCGCCGTGCTGTTGCTACTGCTTTTATCTTGCAGTGCGTGTCTTCATTGCTTCTGTCTAGTGTCACGATGCATTTAGGTGTATGTATTTGATGGGTTGTATTTATCCAATGAAATGATTCAATACTTATTGATTTTTCATCTAGTTGTAGGTCTAAATGGGTAGTTGAAGAAAGTCAGAATGCAAGCCACATTATAGAACGAGGACTTGAAAAGCAGTCAGGTGTGGGGAGCGTAAATGATGGCGTGGGAGACACAAGGGACAGTTGATGATCTGAAGGACATATGGAGTTGGTGCAAAATCAGCACTATAGCTAGAGCTAGCTTTTACCTTAGTTGTCTTTGTGTTTTTGCTGTAATTTATTGTATATCTAGAATTCATTAATGGGTTGGATTTTGGTTATCTTTTGAGTTCCAAAGGAGGGAAACAGCCAACAGAGGAAAGATGCAGGGGAATTTGATTTGCAAGTAAAAGAAAAGTGGAAAGATACTAACTAGAATGGCCAAATTCTATCCCATTTAATTTATTGTATTTATTGTTAAGTGTAACAAACTAGTCAGTTTTATGTATTTTGTTTTGATGTGTGTAAAGAACTTGATTTACGTGTGTGTATATCCTGTTCTGCTGTGCCACAGACATTTCATCTCAAGGATCTCTTGTTGTTAACAGTGATGTAGTGTGTGTTTTGTTCTAATCCTCCATATAGTTCTGCTTCTATATTGCAAATCTATGTGGTGGCTTCTTTTAACATTTTAATATATATTATGAAACTATTTAAAGTAGTATATTATAAATTAGTCCATGGCTTCAATTTTGTGTGATAAATGCTTTTCTTATAATTACTGTTAATTACTTGAATTAGTTCGTGACTGGCAGTGTTGTGGTGAGACTAAATTTTTTAAGATCTGGAAGTTAGATATGTTGCTGTTCTGTTGTGCACTATAATCAATTTATCCCCTCAATCTTTTAAATAACTGACAATAATGATAAACTAAAAGTTGGTTCTATTATTTTGTGTTCCCTATAAAATAAAATTTGTAACAAGACACTAAAAATTATAGAGAATCTTTGATAAGCTTGTTTTAAAAGCTATGTTCAATTTCTCTGGAAAATATTTGTAACAATTGGTTTTAATTCTGAAAGCAATTATTAGCAAGCTGTATTTTAATATGAAATGGAAAGGCAGCTGCAAACAAGGCATCCTTGGTGTGTGAAATGTCTCGTTTAGTTAAATAGAGCAAACAAGTTGCTAAGTATCTACTTTTGAGAGCAGCCTTGGCTGTTTACACCAATTTATTTGTTTCCCATTTTCTCTGTCTCTGAATACCTGACTTGAATAAACTGACAGTCACTTATTCCACAGGTTTTAGAGATTGATATATCTACTGTCATGACAGTGGCATTTCTAGTCATCTTTGTAATTAACTATCTTTCCATGTTTACATTAATTGTTACAATTTGTTCAATTTTGTAAGCAAGGAATATTTGCATATACGTATGATATTTTAATAAATTAGTGTTGGACTAAGTGTGATTTGTAAAATAATTGATGGTAATCCCCAAAATTAAGTAGTGCTTAAATGAATTTTTTTTTTTTTAAATGATTGTTCTTTTTAATTTTGGGACATTACAGAAGAATAAAAATTTGTTGGCAGTATTGCACACCAGAGGCCATGTGTAAGTAGTTGCCATACTAATTCACTGTTGAAGAGTTTAGTTTTTCAGGTTCACATTCAACAAAGTTACAGAATATAGTTGTTGAAGATACCAAAGAGTTTTCAAGTGCAATACATTATCTGCCTCCTAGGTGTTTTTGTTGAAAAAAATATACATGCAGCTTTAAATAAAATGTACTATGAAGTCATTAAAATCTAATAGTTTTTCATAAAAAAAAAAAAAACTAGATGTAAGAACTTTTACAAAATGCAAAAGCACAATGTTACTAAATCAATGTGATCACTTGCACATGTAGTGGATGTGTGCATGCAAGACAAGTGCTTACATTCTACAAAATTTATTCTGACTTATCATGTGACTGAGGGTATTTGAGAGTGATAGTAAGAAATTACTTAACTCTACGGCTCTGGCTCCATTGTTCATACATTGCTGTCATATTTTTCTTCCAAAACATGTTGGCAATAGCTCTCATTAATCAATTCCATTATCTTCTGGAGAATTTATTTGTAGTATGAAACTTGTATCTTAATTATGTTAAATGAAACATACCAAGGGCCTTTATCATTAACTAAATTTTGAAGAGTTAAATATTTTCGTAGTCTGGTGACTCAGAGTTGTCTATTACATTTACTAATGCATAAATTATAACTGGTGTTTACTAACTATGGTCTTGAAGTTCTCTTCAGTAGTCAGTGGAGACATGGCCTGTAACTGTGATGCATTAACTGCTATTGCATTTAGTAATTTCTGATATGTTTCCTGATTTAGAAAGCAAGTCGATAACTTCCAAAGAGCATACAGTTTTGGTGTTAAGTATGAAGTTGCGCTAATCTTGTGCACAATGTGAACCTCAAAAAAAACATATATTTTGAAATAAATTTTGTCATCTAAATAAACCTACACATTTATGAGAAATTGTGCTTAAATATCTTTTGTAATTATTATTTTGTATATCCACCTGTTTAAAATACTTTAAACATTCAGCAATATGCATTTACTTACTGAATAAAGACCAGGTGGGAGAATTCTGGCTAAATTATTGGCCAAAATTGTGGTAGTTTCAATATAATAAAGATGAGCAAACAAAACTTTCTGCCATCTTTTCCACTGTCTCTTGTCTTACATGTTATAAAATAATAAAATATTTAATGCGAAACAACAATGAAATTAGATTTTTCAGCTAAACCTTGCAGGTGCAGGCAATGTTTGTGTTCCATAATGTGTAAAATCTAAAAATTTTCAGCATTTCTAAAAAAAAAAAAATGTTCATGTGTAAAAGAGATTAAAATCTGAAGGAAAAAGAAGTAAACATTTTAATTTTTTTTTTCTAGGAATAGGTTAGTTAGACCTTTTGATGGTACCTAAGTACATAAAGTGAAAGTACAAAAATTTTAAATATGTACTATAATGCATAGTGTTTCCACTTGAAGCACATACACATCTGCTTCACGTTGATGATTGTACTTCAGGGCTCTTGACAACCCTGAGCCAAGATAGGAACTGGTTACCCAATCACTAGAGACCGGTTCAGTGACCTGCAGGCTGGACTCCAAAGTTCTACGTTTACTCCGGCAGATGTCACCCACTGTCTTGTGAGACGTCCCAATGTAGTAACCCGTGCAACGATACAGATTTGGTTGAGTGTTTCTTAGTGGCACTAAGTCTTCCAGATGAGTTGTCAGCCAATAGCATAGGCTGTAGTAAGATATAACTTCTTGAATTTTAGCCTAACGCAGAATGTTTAGCAGCTAAAAGTTATAATAAACTGTGGTATTTCAATTGATTTCATTATGCTTTGATTGCTTTATCAATTACATCTAGATAACATAGAACTAAATATACCTATATTATTAAAATAAATAAAATGCTATTACTTTCTAATGATTAATGTATTTTAAATGATATTGGAGAGCATATTAATTTAAAGTAGTATAGGGATAAGAGAGGGCTTCACTAACTGATGTACCTACTTCCTGTATTTCTCTTCAAACTATTAAGGTGATGTAAATCGGGATGAGCCCTGATTAAATGGAACAAAACCAGTGCTGTGCATACCATTTCCTTCTTGGGAAAAATCCCAAAAGGGAAAAATACACTGTGGTTTCTGGCATGTAGGGCGACACAGAATACACAACCAGGTCAGCTTTTCAGTAATTAAGGTATGAGGCCATTTGTTCATGGGCATAGAATGTGTATCCACATGTGATCTAAACATTTTTAATGTGGCATTTCACAAGTTAATTATGATGTGTAGGAAAGCTATAAAAAATACTTTGTTTTCTCATTATCAGATAAGAATATAAGACTTGACTATTGTGATGGGACAGAAAGGGACTTGACTAGTAGTTTTATATACAAAATGTAGAAAATAAGTTTCAAGTGTGTTGCTGTAAAGTTTTGCGGCATAAAAATAAGACCGTATCACAAAGCAAAGGGTAGTGGACACAGAACAGCAGCAGCATTGGCGATGCAGAGGATTGCAAATGTGGATAAAACTTGTCAATCCATTTTTCCCGGCTGCATATTAAACTCCATGAAACAGCAGCACAAGTGCAGCCGGTGGTGCCAACTCCGTGTGAAAGTACTGTGCAGTACTGTCACAAGACGATTGCCAGCTTAAAGCTCTCAAACTTGCATGAAATTCTTGTCTAATATACTGGAATATACAGTAAAAGTAAATTTCATACAGGAGTTTAATCTGACTTGTTTCTGTGTGTGTTGTCCTTGGTCAGAAAGTTGGTTAAAAAAATACCTAAATATATTCGAAAACATTTATTTTTATGGGCTATGTGCCTGTTCTAAATCTTAGTGTTGAGCTGTAAGCATATTTAATTTAAAAAAAAAGCATCTTTATGATAAAAATATTTAATGCATGAAAAAATGTAAAATCAAATTAGTTGTAGGCAACTATTGTATTTTAAAAAAATTAGTTAAATTTTAATGCTCAATGGCAACATTATTGGAAACGTGTAAAACTGGACAATATAGAGCAGTGGTGGTTTGGGTAGACCACAACAGATCAAATAGTAGTTTATAGGTCACGTGGGAGTTGTTAGACTTCATTGGAGGATTACAGTGCAAGTAAATTGATGTAAAATATTTTAAGAGCTTAAAATGTCTTCGGTGTCTGTGTTGAGGGCTAGAAATTTAAAATTAATTTCCTAATAAACAAACAAACAAACAAACAGTACTTTCCTGTACCATTATCAACACTAAAATTGTTCACCATCATATACTACATGCATGTATGGGATTAGTCAGGACTCTGTGTGCCTATTTTGTGATGTGATTACACATAAGACATTTGAAATCAAATTTACAAATGGATTCCAAAACTTTGGGAATTATTATTTTTAATTATATCACCCTTTCATTTTGTAAATGGGAGTCAGAATACTCTTCTGGTCTGTAATATGAGAAACTGCTTTAATCGCAATTTTTTCAATGGAATACTTATTTGCATGAAATCTGACTCAGGGAGATGCAAGCTATTTGCAATACTATAACCATATGAAAGGTATGTGGCTTCATTTCAAACCTCTTATTTTTTTTATAAGCAAACACTTTCCACCTTTTTGCTCTGAATGTGCCTGTAAACCTACTAGACAGTGAAAATTTCAATTTAATTATGCAGTTATCTGGCAAAAGAAATACATGAGCAAGTTTTGTAAATGTGCACCTGCAGATTAATACTTTGTAGTGAAGCATGGAAAACAACAAAGGTTCTCTAAATTAAATTCCAAAAGAGGATGTCAAACTTTATATAATTATTGAACGGTACAATTAACCTATCGCAAAAATTTAAAAACAAAATTCCTTAATATTCAGCCAAAGTCCTACAGCTTTTCAGGGTTTTTTTTAATGTTTAGTTAAAATATTTTTAATCCCATGTATATTTTTTAAAAATAAATTAAATTCTTATTTAATGGTTTTGCCCAGAAATTTCAGGGCCAAGGAAATAGCTGCACTCTAGGGTTTCGTATTATATTTGAAGATATAACATAAGTGTTCAGTAAAATTCGCCACTTTGGCACAAGTTTGGAAAAACTGGCTACCTGCTGGCATGACCACAGTGTGAGGGTAGAAGAAACAAATGTTTTATTTAGCAGTACCCACAAAAAATTACTGTTAAAGGGCTTGCACTTTTCACTCGGGCAGAACATCCACAGTATTGGAAAAGTTAAATAAATCCCAAGTCGAAGCCCAAGTCGGGCATGGCAAAAACTAAACTCTAATCAGCGGCGCTGTATGACCAGAGAAAAAGGTGTCTCTTCCAAAATCCCTGCCGCCACATGTCCCGCTGAAAATCAGCAGCTGAGGCAGTCACTAACAACGAGTAGGCTAACTCCGTGGCTGGAGTTTCCGCAGCTCGTTTTCTAACCTCCTCTAGACCAATGTCCTCGCACCGGCTACTCCACACATGGCCGCTCTCCAAGCTTTGCTCTCGCCTCGCGCAGTTGACAGCCACGCCTCCGGCAAAAACAAATGAAGCTGTGCCAACTTTCTTTTTTTTTTTTTTCACAACAGCCATCAGAACTATCATGCTAATTTCAAACCTACAAACTTGCTTTTATGAATGTAAAAAGAGAGTTGAAGTACTGAAAAAAGAATAACATTTGATAGTCAAACCAAAATTACAAAATAATAACACAGTTACATACCAGTAAATAGTCCAAATCAAAGTTAACTAACTAAATCTCATTAAATAAAAGTAAACAAAATAACAGGTTTAACCTCATAAAACAAGTTTAGAGAAAATAATAGGTCTGTGCAAATATTCAAATATTTAAATATCAAAACAAATATTTTTTTATTCAATTCAATTTTGAATACCAACACTTCAAAACAACAAATATTCAGTCATATACAAATAGGACAATGCAGGATCCTAAAAATAGGGAACAATTTCTGGATCACAGAGGTTTTTCTCATTGGGCGGGTACAAATTTTTCACTGGATTTTAGTCATGTTTTAGAGTTATTTATGTGGATATTTTTCTACATCTTGTCACGTAAATTTTCAGAATACTAATGCAGTAAATCTCGATTTACTTAACACAGTAATTTTGAACCATTACTAACACCCACATTATCAGCCAACATATTTTACGGAGAAGGGAGTTACTCAGGTCGTTGAAAATAGATTAAAACTTATCAGCATACTGATAAGGATATGTGTGTCCCTAAAAATCGCACAAGGGGGTGTTGAAGTTGACATTTTTCCGATCAGAGGGTAGAAACACGGTATGCCGGCTCTGTGGTTAGTTTCGTTCAGAATGTGGCAGCAAAGATAAACTTGTATAGATCTCGTGGAAAACATCTGGCCGCATACTTGTAGCCTAACAAGATATGAAAATATTTTTCTGGTGGATACTACACTGTGAATGGTGGGATACAGGCCCACACTCACACTCCTAGTGTAGTGACAGCTCGGGCCAAATAAAATACACTAGACGGGAAGTAAAGTCCACCTCTTTTACCCAAGCATACATACACTGGGTGGCAAGAAAATACTTGCGTGTACCTGCCTTGTAGAAGTCTCAACTCCCCACAAATATAGAGCAGCGTGTGTTTCTCTACGAATGCAGTGATTTGACAGACTTTCTTTATTTAAACATAAATAATAAAAATTTTGAAAAATCTTCAAATTTTGAATGCTAAATTTTTTTTTTACATTCTACATAGATTATATTGCTAAGTAAATAAGTATATGTTATGTTGTAATGTGGTGTGTGATACATGTTTTTATGGGATTCAAATTATCTCATTCTTTTTTTTGAAATAAATATTTGTATTAGAGAAAAATTTGGTATTCAAATTAAAATCTAACCAAAAAACTGATGTTCATACAGGCCTATAAATTAAGTAAAATAGTGACAGGAAGTGCCACATCTGGGAGACTAGGACTGTTCAAGGTATTTGATGCAGTTAACTTAGTTCCAAAGCTCAAAAAGTTAATTTTCTCTAATCACAAAATTATTAACTTAAGTAACAGTATTTATTTTATATTTATTTATTTAAATTTGTTACATGCCCACCGACAGTCTTGAGACTAGACTTTAGAGGTGGGCACGACACAAAACAAGTACGACACAAAACAAACACTATCACAATAAATAGAGACAGCACAGGATATTCACAAAACATGAAAACACAAAAGACCTAAATACCTAAAGGACAAGATAACATGACACATTACTTAGCTAAATATTACTTACATAATTATATAACCTGAGTGGATACATTTACTACACACAAAATATACAGAAAAATGGATAATACAAAAAAAAGTGACTAAAGGACAAGTTAAGAGGATAAATTTTTAAGTTGAGACAATTGATTATTATTGTGATTCCTAATTAATCGGTATATGATGTCATTAAAGTTAAATATGTTTGAAGCGAGAATTAAATTGTGGTATTTTTAACACAGTGGTTTCCAAGAGATAAGTACAGTTAATTTTAGCGTTAAAACAATTTTCCACAAACAGAGAATCTAAATATACTATATGTGCACCAAGAGGATTTTTCTGACAGTGGTTAGTTTGTAAAGTGACCTTATTTAAACTAAACTAAACTAAACTAAACTAAACTAAACTAAACTAAACTAAACTAAACTAAACTAAACTAACCACTGTCAGAAAAATCCTGAAGGGCTGCCCATCCAAGGGCCTTCTTCTCCCGGTCCCCACATCGTATGGGCACCTGCCAGTAGCTGGACTTCAGGTCCAGGGTGCTGAAGACCTGGGCCCTTCCTAAGCCGACTGCGGCTGCCTCGACTGTAATCTGGGGGGGGGGGGGGAGGGGGGGGGGCGCTGACGGTCACAATTCAGACAATCTTTCAAAAACACTACTGTCAGAAAAATCCTGATGGGCTGCCCTTCCAAGGGGCAACAATTAAGACAACCTTTCAAAAACACCACTGTTAAAATTATCCTGATGGGCTGCCCTTCCAAGGGGCAACAATTCAGGATTATAAAATTACGAATGTAGACACATTTTAAGATACTGGAAGGGCTGCCCTTCCAGTCGCTTTACAAACTAACCACTGTCAGAAAAATCCTGAAGGGCTGCCCATCCAAGGGGCAACAATTCAGACAACCTTTCAAAAACACTACTGTCAAAAAAATCCTGATGGGCTGCCCTTCCAAGGGGCAAGTTTTCAGGATTATTTAAACACTTAAAGAAACATGTTTTCAGAAATTGGATGGGCTGCCCTTCCAGTCGCTGTACAAACAAACCATTGCCAGAATAATCCTGAAGGGCTGCCCTTCCAAGGGGCAACAATTCAGCTCCCCCTATGAGTCGAGTAAATGGTTTGCTGCCTCAGAAGTCTACAATGAATCTTGAATCGTTTGTCCCGATTGTTGTATGTGGGTGACGTGTCGGTTAGGGTGTAACCTTTTGCCGATTGCAATAGGATGCAAGTTCCCTATGTACTCATAATTTGACTCAGAAAATACTACATAAGTACCACTACATGAGGTAGGATAACACGTGCTTCCGCCCATTACATACCGTTTACGATTGACTCAGTCCATGACAATCATCTGCCCCATTCAACGTTTCGTTCAATGCATGTACTCCATCTTCACGTCGTATTGATTTATTCATTCGGACATCTGCTTCATTAAAACACGCTTTTTGTCCGTTCGCGGCTCAATGTCAATATTACTATCCTGATTACGTTTACCACCTATCGCTTCATTCGTATAGCTCGTCAGTTTACTGCGAGTATACCCCGATAGACGTCCGCACACGAGCGCAGTCGTTACCATAGAGTAAGTAAAGGGAGAGGCGCCACTCCCATAGTAATGATCGTTTGCTTAAATTTGTAAACAAAACCCTTGCGATCATACCATTTCTTTGCAACTTGACAACTAAAAAATTACAGCCAGATACAACCTGAGAAAGGTTTAGCGTGTGATAGAAGGCACCGTTGGCACCTCTGTAGTCGTCATATTTTATATTTTTTCGATAAAGGCTACTGATATTGTAAAATTGCTTTATGTTAGTCCTTATAATAGGACGTTAAACTATTTCCGCAAAAGAAAAAAAAGTTTTGAACCTAGGTAGATTCGAACTCTCAATCGCCAGTTTCAAGATATGACGCCTTTACCCACAAGACCACCAATCTAACTTGAAATAGGTTTAACAAGTGTATTTACTTATATAATATTTTTCTGCACTAGTAAAGTCCAAATTAATTATATACAGCCAGATTGAAACTGATGATCGTTTAGTAATTAATTTTATTTCTGTTTATTATATTTATTTTCCATTCCATTTTTAATTTTTTTTTAATTTTCAACTCCAAAAACTACAGTAGCAGCCCTAGCAGGTAATATGGAGAACGACAGGCCAACGTGCTCTAATTTTCGGTTTCGGCAATATGCCACGCAGCATCTAGTTTTCAGCGACATTTAAAAAATATATACTTTTACTTTCAAATCCCATTATTACCACGAGACAATACAAAGATGGCCGTATATAATTATAATAACTGGATATGTAATAAACTAAAGAGATCAAAACTTGTAACTTTTTTTTCCGATGTTGGTGAAACATGGTGACGCCGTCCCCGCTACCTCTGAGTATTTAGACGTGATTTTGTTCAGTTCGTGATCTCAGGGAAGGTTCGGCCTTGTGGCTAGAGGTAGGGGTCAACGCAGTAGGGCCCCCCGAGCTGTTGAGGCCACTCGGGACGCCTGAATAATAACACAAAACCTCTTCAGATAGTTGGTGAATTTAATACAGCACAGCCCAATACATGGTGCTGCCCGTTCTGGCCGTAACGGTTTGCCCGACGCGACTAGTCACACGCGCAGCTCACTTCCTCAGTGGCGGCTCACGATTCTTATGCGCGTGAGGGGCAGACTCGTATACGTGACGCGAAAGTTACAAAAGACACTCTGACATGGCACACGATATTTTGAAGCACAATACACTACACTAATACCTAGCTCTGGATAAACTGGGCTAGCAACACGTAGGCCCGTGTCTCCGGCGACTCTACGTGGTGACTAGGTGTGTCCCAGGGACTGAATCGTTATTAAGTTTGGTGGCGCACTGCAGTACGACGGTGATACATAAGCCCTGACATGACGAATTACACTTAGGCGAACAACTATTCCGCTAACACATTACACTTGATAAACTGGGCTAGCAACACGTAGGCCCGTGTCTCCGGCGACTCTACGTGGTGTCTAGGTGTGTCCCAGGGACTGAATCGTTATTAAGTTGGATGGCACGTGTCGCCTGCTGGCTGCCCCGTGCGGGCCAAAACTAAGTAGCCTGTAGGCTAGGTTGGGCGTGAAGCGCCGACGTAAAAACACATACTCTCCCCACAGTACTTACGTATGACGTAAACACTCATCTCGGAGCACTGATTGAATTAAGTTAAGTACCTCATGGTAAATTTAGGCCGACCGCGGAACTGTACAAAAGGTTGAAAAGAAATTACACTATGGAAAACTACATGTCGGTGAATGCAAAGGTTGAAGGTTCCGCGTTGCGCGCAGGCTGCCGGCCTGGTTGAGCTCTCGAAGGACACTAGCGGTGTCGCCGCGCGCGACCCCCCTCCCCCGCCAGCCCTCCCGCGGAAACGTGTGAATTTCGCGGGAAACTGAACCGGCCAGGTTCGGGACAAATCGCACATTGAAACATGATTTTGCAAAGACTTAATTATTAATTAATAAAAAATAATGTTTAATAAAATCCTGTGGAAAAACATAATTATAACAATTTGTTGTAGTGCGGCGGAAGGATATGCCACACCCGGCCGGATCCTTGCGCCGGTGTAGCACTCGTTGTATGGCGTTCGCCTCGTCGCACGAACTGCACTTTGCTGCGCGCACGGGCGCGTTCGGTGCACACGCTTTTGCGAGACGTTGATGAGGCATAGCGGTCTATGCGACAGAGGAGCATTGGCGGTCGGCGTCAATGGTATGATCTCATTTTTAAGGATTCAGTTTGTCCTATCTACTGTCACCCCCCTGGTCGTTACCTTACTCCCCACCTGTAACTCTCCCCTTAAACGCCGCGAAAACAAGCTGTTCATTTGCGCGCTACTTCCCCTCTCTCGACCAGCCCGGAAGGGGCAGCGCGCGATTCGCACGCAAGTATGTTTAATAATGATACAACACGTAAATTATAAAGCCCTAACCCACATATTAAACATAGTATACATCATATTAAAATTACTACCTACCTATATTAATACATACTACAATATATGTATTAAAAAAAATGAAACTTTTCTAAGATTCTCGGCTCTACCAACCTTTGCTTATTGTCACCAACTTAATTTTATGCCGCCCAAAAATAATTAAATAAAAATATAAAATTACAAAAACTGACCAACTTAAAGTAAATACCATAACTACTTACATTAAATTAAAACTCTAATTTTAATTTTTATAGAGTTCAGAGTCTTCGGGGTTAAAAATAACCGTCCTTTGAACAAAATTAAAATGGTTGTGCTTACAGTCCATCAAAATTCCTGGCCATAAAAGGTGGTATGTACTTAAGAAACACACACACATTAAAATATATATAGATATATAAATTATTTAAGATGTCATACGAGAAAATATGAACACTTAACATAGTCATATTTAGGAAAATACTCGTGAACACCAAAAAGCATGCTAAGGTCACATAAGAGTATATTATCGCAAGTAAGTAGGTACTCGACCTCAGACTGCCAAGGCAAAAAATTTACGAAAAATTCAGCCAACTAAATTAACAATAAAATATTTTTAAAAACTTTAAACTATGGCTGGTGCTTACAATAGATATTCTTTCACCAGGGACAAATGAGCCTTACTTATGTTTAAAGGGTTAACGAATTCTTCCAAAGAAACTGTTACAGACCCCCAAAATATCTTTATTATAAATTGCTCCATATAAGCATGTTGTATGTAGCTTGCCGTCGTCCGGGGTCTCGGGTTCGAGTCCCGGTGCGGTTCCTAGCGGGAGTGGCTGTTGCAAATGTAATGAGTCCGGGTGGGCGCCAGACTAGCTCTGGTGCTAGTCGGTAGTTGGGTCGTGGGGTCGATTGCCCTGCGTGGCCCACTAGGACCGTCGGCGATGTTGCGTAGGTTTAAGGAATTCCCTACTCGGCGGTGATTGGGGATAGCAGGTTTAAAGAAGCAGACGCTGAAATGAGGTAATAAATGACGGGCGTCATTTATTCAGGCGACGGTGGCTCTGGTGTAACATCGTTGGTTACACGCCACGTCGTACAACAGGTGACGTCACAAGATACAAAAACTACACAATTACACGCAACTAAGTCTGAAAGTTACTTAATTAACGTGGCACAAGTTTACAAAAGGAATGTTACACGAGGTTGCGTTACACAAGTTTACGAATGTTACGTGGAGAGATGCGTCGCACAAGTTTACAAAAGAAATGTTACACGAGGTTGCGTTGCACAAGTTTACAAAGAAATGTTACAAAGTCACTAATTGTTCCGTATTATCGTGTCCCTAGGCGTTTCTGAGCCTGGCTGCTCAACGAGGGGTGAGGGTGATTGGAGGCGGCCAATCCCGTAAATCTGCGTATCGAGGCGGTGCTCGCGTCCACGGCAGTGGAGCGCGGACCGCAGCTAAATTCGCTCAAAAGTTCCCTTACGGGGAGTGTCAGTGCCGGAGCGACTGAGTTTAACCAAAGTTCTGTCCTCGGGAGACGGCCCGTACCGGATACTGAACCTACCCCGCGGACCAAGTGTGGTGCAGGGGGGGGGGGTTTAGATTTATGCGGCCGGATTAGGTCCTGGACCGAAAAACTGGACCGGGTACACACGGAGAGATTATTAAAAAGGGGTTTTAAGAATGACTATATTTACCAGAAATGAACTCGGTGTGGACAAAGGATGATGTCTCTCCGTGGGACGTGCGTCCGCCCCGGTCCTCGAGTCGCGCTGTACTGGCGTCATGTCATGGCGTCCGGCCGAGGCTCGGTGGCCCTCGCGCCAGGGTTGACCTCATTACGTTAGTTTCTGATATGATATGTTAATAAGAGAATTTAATGATGTTAAATTCTTACATTAATTATAAAAGCTGAATCAAGGTCATTCGTCCCTTCTACAAATGAAAGTTATTATATTTAAGAATTATTATGTTTGAATTTTTACGTCACACCAGCGACTGTTCGTCTCTTGTCGGATTGCTCTGGTGGGGTTAATGACGCAACACAAGGTTTTAATAATTATGTCATAAGGTCTGATTGACTGATTCAGGCAGAATGCCGCCAGGGGAACATTCACACGCGTATTGCTGTAGTTACACACGTGAGTGCCCGGGCACTCCTACGTCGCACTTTCGTTGACCAACTTCAAATAAATACATAGGTAACACTGTTTAATAATCTATGTTTGTTTTTTAACGTGGTTGGTTTTAATGACGGTCTGTTTATTTTGGGGGGGCCGGGTTCTACCTTGGTTGCTGGTGGCTCGCCTGACTCGGGTGGGCCATGGCTAGGAGCGCGTTCCGTTAGCGGGGTTGCATACTGGCGGTTGCAGGTCGGGCTTTAGGGTGGCCTTCGGTCGGACGACGTCAAGCTTACTGGATTTAAACTTCCCTTTATCACTCAAAATATACTGTTTATACACATTGTCCCACGGTAAATAGGTTGGGCAGTCTGTCTTTATTATATTGGGCACAAAATTTATTCTGTGCTTTTCCTAAATTTTCTGCTACTTCCTCCCAGATCTTCTCTAGCAAACCGGGCTGTTGACCTCAAATCTATCCGAACTCACCCCCATACATTAATAATGGGTGGCATAAATCCCAACCCAAAAAGACTTTAGCAGAAGTAAAACCTGTAGATTCAAAAATGCTATTGACTAGTCCCACTTTCTAGGTTCCTGTTGATGAAACATTGTTAAAGATAATTTAATATTTTTGTTTATTCTTTCAATAAAACTAGCTTTAGTATAATATCGATTTGAGGTGACGTGTTTTACCACCCATTAGAAACACATGTTGCGAAAGGTAGAGCTAACGAAATAACTAGCACTATCAGTTACCACTTGTTCGGGACCTCCGTTAAAGATCTAAAAAAGTGGGTACTCTTCATATCATTCAAGCACATCAACATACAAAATTTATTAAACCCATCAATGAGCAATAAACAATTGTTGTTTTTTAATGACAGTGGTGAAGAGCTGAAAATATCAATGTAAACTCTCTCCCAGGGGCGCGAAATATTCTCATTTGAATACTATTCCTGCCTTGATTGGTGTCTTGACACAGGTGCCATTCCTTAACATATTTTTCAACATCTGATTTAAGACGTGCCGTCACCGCGGTCTCGTGTTCGAGGTCGGGCGCAGGTCCTAGCGGGGTGGCTGGCTTTTTTAGCGATTTCTGTTCCGGGAGGGCGCCAGGCTAGCTCGGTGTCTAACCGTGTGGTGGTCGTGGGTTCGTTGCCCCAGCGTGTCCCGCTAGAACCGTCGGCAGTGATGGAGTTTGATTTCTGATTAGGCGGGGTTGTTTAGGTTAATTCACATACACTGTTCTGGTTGTTCTACGGGTCGCACGTCACGCACGGGAGGTGCGGGGTGGACGTTTTATTGCTCACGATTCACACTGGGTTATTACAATTGGCGCGAGTGTTACTCGGCGGTACATAACTGCCAATGAGGCGTCGGGACACGTAGAAGTTTTGATTAAAGTTTGTATGTAGCCGGTGCCTGTGCACTGGGCGAATTAACTAAAGTTCTGTGGTGGCGGGAGACGGTCCGTACCGTATAATGCACGGCCCCACGTAATGCTTTGTGTGGGTTGTGTTAAAATTGACGCGGCTGGGTTAGGCCCTACACCGGAAAAGGACCGGGCGCACACGGGGAGTATTTAAAAAGAGGTTTTTGGTTGTGACTATAATTACCAGATGGAAGTTCGGTAAAACAAAGGAATGCTGGCTCCCCGTGGGACGTGCGTCCGTCCCGGTCCGCGCGTCGCGCTGTACTCACGCATGGCCCTGGCGCGAGGGGAGGGGTGAGCTCCCTGTCGCGCCAGAGTTTCTAAAGTTCCGTTATTCGTGAAAAATTACATTACTAATAAAAAACAAGTGGCTCTAAATTCATACAATAAAACTTAATGATTAACTTAATATCTATATATGTTTTAGAATTGACATTAAATAAGTTTGCTTAAAATAAGTTTGAATGTTAGAGTCAAGCTGGAGACTGTCTGTTTCTTGAAAACTACTCCAGTGGCGAATGCTAATGCTAATTTGGGGTAGTTTGAATTACGTCACACGTTTCACCAATGAAGTTAGGCTGAAGGCCGCAAGGGTTGCACTCACAGCTGTTTTAGTAGCAAGCTACACGTGAGTGACCCGGGCACTCCTACGTCGCACTCTATTAATTAGGGGTTTTTGTTTGTTTCTGCTTACTGTATTATTATGTGGGGGATTTTGTAGGCACGGGGATTGTGTTGCATGCGTGATTAAATGGTTCGCTATTCTCTACCTTGGGCTGCGGTCCGCTCACTTGACTCGGGTGGGCCATGGCTAGGGGTACTTTCCGTTAGCGGAGCCGAGTACTGGCGGGTGCAGGTCGGGCTTTGGGGTGGCCTTCGGCCGTACGATGTCAGACTTTGCCAAAAAAATTGCTCTTTTATATTCTTATATGTTTTTTTTTTGGTCCCACCGAGTGCACCTATTAGCGAATCATGGAAATAATGTAACACCATACTCTTAAACCCTTCAGGAACAAACTTTCTTTACATTGTCTTTCACCCAATAAATATACTTTTATTAGCCTGAAAGTTTCCATATCCTACTTTTCCCAAATTTTCACTAATTTTTTCAACTCAACATTATTCTCCTGCCATCCTTGTGGTCCTGTAAAACCTTCTGGCTAGTGGGACACTAGGCTGTTGATGATGGATCGTGGGTACTAAGACCCCGCATGCCCCCCAGGTACACGGCTGGAAATCTACCCTGAAATTCCCTACTTGGCTGTGAGGCCGCTAGGCCGTGTGGAGGACGGAATGGTGCGGAATAACCGTAAACACAGTTTATATTAAATTGGCTTTTAATCCACGGACTTCTCCGGTGGTACGCATGGGTACGTTGTACTCCCTACACATAGACTACGCGGTGGCAGAACTGCAACAAAAGCTATGATAATGTGCTATGTGGTGTCTGTGCTATTGTACTATTACACTAAGACACGCTGATTACAAAACAAAACACGACACTAAAATAACACTGCGAATTTGCCGCGGCAGTCTCATTGGGATGTGATTACTAGTCCGCTGGAGATGGCCAGCACCGAAAGTTAATTGTCTTGCCGTCCGCCGCAGTCTCGTGTTCGAGGTCGGGCGCAGGTCCTATCGGGGTGGCTGGCTTTCTTAGAGATTTCTGTTCCGGGAGGGCGCCAGGCTAGCTCGGTGTCTAACCGTGTGATGGTCGTGGGTTCGTTGCCCTAGCGTGGACCGCTAGAACCGTCGGCGGTGATGGAATTTGTTTCCTGATTAGGTGGGGTTGTTTAGGTTAATTTACATACATTGTTCTGGTTGTTCTACGGGTCGCACATCGCGCACGGGAGGTGCGGGGTGGACGTTTTATTGCTCACGATTTACACTGGTTCATTATATTGGGCGCGAGGTCTACTCGGCGGTACATGACTGCCAGTGAGGCGTCGGAACACGTAGAAGTTTTGGTTACACTATTATTACAATTACACTTGACAAAACGGCACCCTGTGGTGCTCTTACGTACACGATTACACTCCACACGTTATCTGAGAGGGACACCTGCGTGCCTCTACGTGTGTTTACCTATTAAGTCCTCACGCCAGTCGCAGTTGAGGGAGAGCGTACGATTAGCGTCGGCTAATCTCGTAATCGGTAAATTGCGACGCGCGGGCCCACCTGTGTGGACCGCGACTCGCTACTAAATTAAAAACACGTTTAAGCTTGGATGTAGCCTGTGCCTGTGCACTGGGCGATTAACTAAAGTTCTGGGGTGGCGGGAGACGGCCCGCACCGTATACTGCATGGCCCCACGTAATGCCTTGTGTGGGGCGAGTTAAATTGACGCGGCTGGGTTAGGCCCTACACCGGAAAAGGACCGGACGCACACGGGGAGTATTTAAAAAAAGGTTTTGGTTGTGACTATAATTACCAGATGGACGTTCGGTAAACAAAGAAATGCTGGCTCCCCGTGGGACGTGCGTCCGTCCCGGTCCGCGAGTCGCGCTGTACTGGCGTCTGGCCCTGGCGCAAGGGGAGGGGTGAGCTCCCTGTCGCGCCAGAGTTTCTAAAGTTCCGTTATTCGTAAAAATCTATATAAATAACTAATTTTAAGTGGCTCTAAATTCATACAATAAAACTTAATGATTAACTTAATATCTATATATGTTTTAGAATTGACATTTAATAAGTTTGTCTAAAATAAGTTTGAATATTAGAGTCAAGCTGGAGACTGTCTGTTTCTTGATAACTACTCCAGTGGCGAATGATAATGCTAATTTGGGGCGGTTTGCATTACGTCACACGTTTCACCACTGAATTTAGGCTGAAGGCCGCAAGGGTTGCACTCACAGCTGTTTTAGTAGAAAGCTACACGTGAGTGACCCGGGCACTCCTACGTTGCACTCTATTAGTTAGGGGCTTTTGTTTGTTTCTGATTAATTTATTATTGTGTGGGGAATTTTGTAGGCACGGGGAGTGCGTTGCATGTGTAATTAAAATGGTTCGCTATTCTCTACCTTGGGCTGAGGTCCGCTCACTTGACTCAGGTGGGCCATGGCTAGGGGTGCTTTCCGTTAGCGGAGCCGAGTACTGGCTGGTGCAGGTCGGGCTTTGGGGTGGCCTTCGGCCGTACGATGTCAGTCTCAGGAGGGCACAATGAGCGTGATCCTAAATTCTATTTTACACTTACGTGAGGTTGTAGCCGGCCGACGTATGCGCGGCGATCTTAACGAAACGAGTTAGCTGGAGTCTGAAAGTGCCATAAATTGCATGGTCCGTGACGCGGTGCGGAATCGCCAAGGAAAAAGTCGAGATAAGCCCTGGTCCGCGAAATACACGCCGAGTCTACGTGAGCAGCAATGAATTAAAAATGTTTGGTTATACTAATCAAGTACAAAGCGAACGATTGGTGGAACAAAAGTCAAGGCTGCTCACAGACACACGTCTTGACCCGGGGCGGAGTGGTTGGAGACTGCTGAAAATAGCCACCTCGCAAGGGAGGGAAACTATCACCTCCTTTGTGAGTCGGCACCAAAAACTTATATCAACTTAATTTGCTCTATTATAAGCTAAAACACGTAACAGGGACTCAATTGAAAGGTAGCACCTGGTAATTGGGTGCTTAAGGCTTAAAAACTGTTTTATAGTATTTAATTATATGAATTGTGGCATCAAGCTGGCGACTGTAAATTTATTAACATATTGTCTTACTGTGAACTGTTTTAGTTGGTTTTCTCTTAATCTGACTCGATCATTGTCACGGTCACTATATTTAAGGCCAGTGGCCGCGGTGACTGGTAATGAGGTTTGTTGTCTACTCCGTGTGTGCGGTGCTCGCACGGAGTAGATATTGCGCACTTGTTTAATGCCTGTGAATTAATAATTGTATCCTAATGTCTTGTTCCTTAATTGTTTTATGGGGTCGAGCCCCAGGGGTTTTGTGCCCTCAAGTTTATTTACGTCTAGTGGGGTCACGCCCGAGGTGCTCGCCTGACTCATTCCCGCTGGGCTAAAGGTGCACTCCGAAAACGGGATCTGGTACTAGCGGTGCAGAGCAAGGGCTTAGAGGCCATTGTCGGGACGACATTAACCCCCCCCCCCAGGCGGAAGCACGTCTCCGCCGCGTGTTCCTGATCTCGCGGCACGATGAACCCCTAGCACAGCCGGCACCCTTCGTGGCGCGATCCCATGGCTCGCGGCATCTTGATGTAGGCAGACGCCGTCTCGGCTGCTGCGGAGGCAGCTGAGCCGGGAGGCGGCGCCTCGGCACGTGAAGTGTTGGCACTGGCGGACATCGCCTCGGACACTGCGGGGGCAGCTGGGCCGGGAGGCGGCGCCACGGCGCATGAAATGGGATGCAGAGTGACGAGACTGCCCAGGACGTACTCGGCCAGGCGGGCCAGAGGCCGACGCTCCCATCAGGGGCACTCTCGCTGGCTACTCCTCTCGGGTCTCGTCGAACATTGTCGCCCGTAGTGACTGGCATTCCCACTCAGGTATCAGCATCGGGCTGGGTGAGCTCCGCCCCTGTTTGGTGTCTAGGACAAACTCCCACAAGTTAGCTGGTCTGCACTGCATCCGTCGCGGACGACCAGTTCTTTCCTCGCGCGGGTACGTGACGGTGATGCGGAAAGTGGCATCGGCAAGGGAGGCTGCGTGTCCCCAACCGCCGCTTGCTCGGGAGCGATTCAACCTCGGCCTCATCCAGGTCGGAGATGATGAGCTCCAGACTAGGGGGTGCACCTGCAGGGTCCTCGGAGTCTTCCCCCGCGACCTCCATTACCCGGCACCAGGTATGGCAGGGCAAGCCCCTTCTCTGCCGGCGTGGCATGGTGTATGTCCCCGCGGGTTCCTCTTGCGTCTGGGTCTGGGGGGGGGGGGGGTCGCACTCTGGGGCCTCCCCTTGTGTCGGGGTTGCTGCAGGACAGGGTGCCTCGCAGGGGTCATGTGGGGTGTCCGCTACCAGTCCTCCATCGGCGAGGTGTTTCTTCCCCTTCCGGAGTGGCGTCCTCGGTTGTCTCTCGCAGTCGCTCGAGTCCTCCGGGAGGGCATGCGTCGGGAGGAGTGTCTCGCCCGTCGGCCGGGTCCCCTTAGTCGGGTTCGGTCGGGAGTAGTTCCCCGGGGGTCGCCGCCACTCGCAGGTGGTATCGGTGGATTTTCTGTATGCGGCGGCCACCTAGGTCCACCATGTAGGACGTCGTCCCTAGGCGCCGTGTCACGGTGTAGGGGCCCTCCCAGCAGGTGTGAGTTCGGCGCAATAGTGTCGCGGCGCTGCCGACAGGGGGTTATGTCCTGGCGTACACCCAGTCGCCGGCCTGCTGTTGTGCCGGTGTTCGTGCAGTCTGTGGCATTATCTGCTGGCTGTAGTGTGCTTGTCGCGCTCGGGCGCTGTGTCGTGTTCGTAGGTGGGTCGTTGGTTGTGCTCCTCCTGGTGTTCTCCCGGGTATGGAATGCCATGGGTTGCCAACTCGCCGGGTAGTGACCGGTTACGCCCCTGGGTCATTTCAGCGGGAGTCATCCTAGTGGCCGCATTCATGCGCAGTCGGACGCAGAACAGTGTGTCGGCGTCGTGGCTGTCCCTTAGGAGTGGTCCTCCCCTAGGCACAGCTGCAGTTGGACCCTCAGATCTTGGTTCCTGCACTCGATCGGGTTGGCCCTGGGGTGGTAGGAGAGTGTGGTGTGGTGGATGATGTATTGCTCTTGGCACCACCCTCTCCACCGGGCCCCCCAGAACTGACTGCCGTTGCCCATCAGGACGGACTCCGGGTAGCCGAACCAAGTTAGGAACTCACGCGTCAAGACGTCGATGATGGTGGCCTCCTGTGCGTTGCCGCAGGGGTAGGACTCAGTCCAGCGGGTGAACATGTCGGTCACTACCACCAGAAAGCGCTTACCCGGCGGCGAGCGGGGGACAGCCCCATCATGTAAAGCGTGAGTGTCTGGAATGGCACTGATGGCAGGCGAGGCTGCTGCTGTTGGGTGCCATCGCCTCGACAGGCCTTGTGGCGCTGGCAGATCTCACAATCCCCGATGTAGACCCGGACGTCCCGGTTCACCCCTATCCAGTGGTAGTACTGGCAGACGGCTCTTCGGGTTTGGTCCGAGCCCGGATGTCCAGCGAGGTCATGGTCATGGTAAAATCGCAGAGCTGCCTCGCGCGCCTCGGGCAGGATGTATGTCTTCCACCTGTCCATCTCCCTGGTGACTTATTCAGGACCAGGTCGTCCCGGAGCTGCCAGGAGGGGTGGCCTCCTCTGCACGCTAGCTCGCGGCATCGGTCGGTGTCCGGCGATCGGTGCTGGGCCGCGAGAACATGCCGCTCTATGTCCGCCTCAGTCAGTGGCGTAGCCAGGATTTGTGTATGGGGGGTGTTAAGAAGCATGCCCCCCCTCATATTAAAGCGGGGATCCAGGGATCCTCCCCCGGGAAAATTTTAATTTTAAGGTGTAAAATAGTGCTATTTTAGCAGTTTTCGGTATTTAAATTTAAATATTGTAATAGTAAAATTGTATTAATTTTTAATATGAAATTTGTTTGAGTGATGAATAAGAAATTTAATTAAAGATTTGGTGCTAAGGGGGGGGGGGGGGTTGAACCCCTAAACACCCCCTGGCTACGCCCCTGGCCAGAGTGCTGAGCGGAGTTTCGGCCCCCACCACATCGATCGTGAGGCAGGTACAGGTAGGGAGCCCGTCGGCAGTTGTGCTGGCATGGGTGGGGGGCAGAATCTCGTCCCACTCCTCTTCATCCAGCACTTCCCGACTGCCGTCTGGCTCGCGCGAGAGCTAGTCAGGGAGATGGTTTTCCGCGCCTGGCATGTGCTGTACCGTGAAGTCGAATGACAGCAGGAGCAGTGCCCAACGGATCAGCTTCCCCTTTCTCCCTGTATGGTGTGAAGCCAGGAAAGGCAGCGGTTGTCGGTGCGGAGGGTGAAATGCCTGCCCTCCAGGAGTGGGCGGTATTTTTTCACGGCCCACACTACTGCTAAGCACTCCTGCTCATTGCTGTGGAACCGCTTCTCTGCTGAGCCAAACCATGCGAGGTCGTCTACTTGGTACAGCACGGCTCCGGTGCCCAGGGTGCTTGCGTCCGTTTGGAGGACAAGTAGGCGCTCGGGGTCAATGAGGGCCAGAGTGTGGCACCGCGTAAATGCACCTTTGATGGCCTCAAACACAGCCTGAGCGGGCGTGCCCCAGTGGTAGCGGACTTGGGGCGACAACAGGTCTGTTAGGGGCGCGATGTTTTGGGAAAAGTTTGGAATGTAATTTCTGAGCCAGTTTAGCAACCCGATGAAGCGCTGCAGTTGCTTCTTGGTGCGCGGGACTTCTGCCATCAGGATCTGTTGGAGGTGACCTAGTTGGGGTCAGTTACCCTCCGCATTGACCACGTGGCCCAGGAAGTCGACCTTGGTGGCTCCGAGATGGCATTTGGCTGAGTTGGCTGTCAGGTGGTTTGTGGCCAACCGCTCCATAACCAAGGCCAGATGATGGCAGTGGTCCTCCCAGTTCCCTGAATACACGATGACATCATCTATGTACGCTAGGGCGAACTGCCCTATGTAGTCGACTAGCACTCGGGTAATCATGCACTGGAAGTTGGAAGGGGCGCACTTCAGGCCGAACGGCATGGCTCGGAACAGGAACCTCCACCCGTCTGGCACAGTGAACGCCTTCTTCTCCCTGTCCCAGCATCGTATGGGCACCTGCCAGTAACTGGACTTCAGGTCCAGGGTGCTGAAGACCTGGGCCCTTCCTAAGCCGACTACGGCTGCCTCGACGGTAATCTGGGGGGGCGGGGTGCTGACGGTCACAGTGTTTAATGAACGAAGTCCACGCAGAACCGGTTAGTCCCATCTTTCTTGGCGCCCAGCACAATGCACATAATGTACAGGCTGTGTGATGGCTCGATGACCCCGCTGTGCAGCATCTCGTCCACCTGCTCCCGGATGGTCCACTGCTCGCGAAACCCATAGCCGCTAGCAGGGGCGCAACAACAAAATTTCCAAAGGGGGGGGCAATATACCTTTTTATAAAGAATCATCGATCCCCCTTATTGATGCGGGGGGTCTGGGGGTCTGGGGGTCCTCCCTGGGAAAATTTGTATTTCAAGGTGGAAAATTGTGCTATTTAAGCAGTTTTATTACCTAAAAATTGATTACACAGCACTTTATTTGCCCCCGGTATCCCCTACTTCAAGGTTTCAGAGGGGGGGCAAAATACCCTTGCCCCCCTGTTGTTGTGCCCCTGGCCGCGAGGTGGGTCATACACTGGGTCATCAATCAGAGTGGGGATGCGGTGTTTGGCAATGGTGGTCCGCCTTAAGGGTCCGTTTACAGCATACACCTCGGGTCGGGCGGCGAGGACCTTGTTTACCTCAGCCTGGTAGGCGGGGTGGACGTCGTGGCGCATGTCCGCTAGGGTCAGTACCGTGTCCTGGTGGAAGGGCGTCTGTCCTAGGTCTTACACTACATATCTCTCTGCCCATCCCAGGTTGAGGAAGGAAGGTCCCAGCTCCAAGACTGTGTCTTGCTGGGCTAGCCAGGGAAGTCCCAGCACCACCTCCTCGGACTAATCCTGTACTACCACTGCAGATACACAACTGTTGAACTCTCGGGTACTCACCACTATCTCGGAGTGTCCGAGCATCCGCCCAGTGTGCGTAGTGGTGGCCAGGCATAGCTCGCTGCCGCCTGGGCACAACGCGCCTGCGGGCCGAACGAGGGGCGCACGAAGACGTCGCTTGCTTCGGTGTCGACGAGTGCGGCTGCTGGCCATCCTTTGAAATCCACGGGAATGCGGAACAAGTTGTTTAGCGGGTGGCCCAGTTGTCCCAAGGTCGGGAGGGCGTGTCCCTCTCCGAGCGCAGGACTGTAGACCTGTTCGGGGGCAGGGCGCCCTAATCCCGGTCCCCCTGGAGCCGTTTCCCGGTGCGGGCAGGCTGGCGCATTGCGTCAGAGGTGGCCTTGCGTGCGCCTCCCGGCGCGGCGGTGTGGTTGGTTGCGCTGCCCAGAATCCCTGCGGGCACTCACTGTGCCAGTGGCGTTCGCCACACGTGCACCCCAAGCGACACAGGGGGACTAGTTCCAGTGCTCCGACGTCCCGCTGTGGTCGCTCTGCTCGCCAAGATGGCGGCGCCTCAATGGCATGTGGTCCTCTGGGTTGGTATGAGGGCATGTCCCATGGTGCCGTGTTTCGCCGGGCTTCCAGTGGGCTTTCACTCCCTCGGGTGTTCATCGCTGGGCCGCGCTTGCAGGCCCGCTGAAAGTTACACTCTGTTTCGTGTGCTTCCTGCACATACTCTGCTACGCAACCGGTGTGGCAGCAGCGCAGGAAGGGTGTCAGCTCGTCTCTCACCAAGCCCGTGATGACAGGCAGCGCCCTGGATGGGTCGGTGCCGGGTGAGATGCGGCGGAACAGTTGAATTTTCGTGGCTATGAACGCCTCGACTGCTACGTCGTCCTTCTGCCGGGTCCCATAGAGGTGGGTGGAACACTCGACAAGGGGCGATCCTGTGTCGAATCGGTGGTTGAATGTGTTGGCGAATTCGCTCCACAGCATTGCGAACCTGCCCCACATGTTCCACCAGCTCCGGGTGGTTCCTCGCAGATGTTCGCTGACCCGCTGTCCATTCGGGCTGGTGCGTCCGGCACCCGACTAGGCGCGCTTCACACAGCCCCAGGAATTCCCTCGGGTCCTCATGCAGGGCTCCGGCGAACTCCGGCATAGTCACTCTGCTGGGTGGCAGGGCTTATGCCAGGTCCTCCAGGGTGGGCCACACACATTTGGCCTCGGTCGTCTCCGGTGCGCGTGCCGCATGGTCGGTGTGCGAGCTCCAGTCGCTGGCGTGGGTGGTCGGAGGGGCAGTGATCGGTGGTGTGCTGTGGACCAGCAAGGGGTTGTTGTTCACTAGTGGTGTTCTCGCCTGTGTATGCATCTCCGTGCTGTTGTGCCACGGTTCCAGGTGCGCTTCAGTCTCGATCATCGGTTTGTTGCTGTCCGGCGCACATTTGCATGTCTGCAGCGGATTAGCCCTTCCCGTCAGCAGGTCTCTGCCCTGTGGCCAGTAGTAGACTCTACAGGTGTTTGTTTTGAGCTTGTCCGCCATTGCGTCGCGCGGGGCTTCGGTGTTGATATTTACTCCGCACGCGCACGTAGCTCTGTTGACAACCGCTCCCTGGCGCGAGGCCAGATGTGCGTGGATGGGTGGGAAGCGGTGGATATGGGGGGGGGGAAGGGGTATGGGTGGTGCACGGACAAGGATGCTCACTGAAGGCCAGGAGAGGGGGAGTGAAGGTGAAAGTGAAAGTTGGCGGAGGGGTGGCGTGGGTTGTCCCTTTGTTGCTGCTCCTCTGCACGCCAAATTCCACCACTCGCGTCCAAAATGGCCATCCTCCGTCCCCTTTGTCTGATCTTGATCCGATTTTATTGGTTTCTGGCTCTGCTATTATGCCCAACGCAAGGGCGCCATTTGCAGTCACCCGGCCTTTGTAGAAGGCCTGGGAAGTACCTGATGGGTGCTACGGGCTTCGCGGTGCTGCTGTTGTCCAGCGGGGGGTGGAGAGGGGGCGCCAGACTAAAGGGACGTTAGGCTGTTGGTTATGGGTCGTGGGTACTCTGCCCCCGCGTTCCCCGCCAGGTACGCGGCTGGAAATCTACCCTGAAATTCCCTACCTGACTGTGAGGCCGCTAGGCCATATGGTGGACGGAATGGTGTGGAATAATCGTAGACACTGTTTATATTAAATTGGTTTTTAATCCATGGACCTGCCCGGTGGTACACATGGGTACGCTGTACTCCCTACACAATACACTACAGTGACAGAACCGCTACAAATGCTATGATAATGCGCGATGCGGCGTCTGAGCCATTGTACCATTACACTTACACACGCGGATTACAAAACAAAACACGACACTAACATAACACTGTAAATTTGCCGCGGCAGTCTCGCGGGGACGTGATTACTAGTTCGCTGGAGACGGCCAGTGCAGAAAGTTATTTGTCTTAGGAGGGCTCAATGAGCATTATCCTAAATTCTATTTTACACTTACGTGAGGTTGTAGCCGGCAGGCGTATGCACGGTGATCTTAACGAAACGAGTTGGCTGGAGTCGGCCAGTGTCGAAAATGGCATGGTCCGCGATGCGGTGCGGAATCGCCAAGGAAACGGTCAAGATAAACCCGGGTCCGCGAATTACACGCCGAGTCTACGTGAGCAGCAATGAATTAAAAAGGTTTGGTTATTAAATCAAGTACAGAGTGAACGATCGGTGGAACAAAAATGAAGGCTATTCACGGACATACGTCTTGACCCGGCGCGGTTGGAGACTGCCAATCATGGCCGCCTCGCAAGGGAGGGAAACATTCACCTCCTTTGTGAGTCGGCGCCAAAAACGTATATCAACTGTAAATTTATTAACATATTGTCTCACTGTGAACGGTTTTAGTTGGATTTCTCCTAATCTGACTCGATCATTGTCACGGTCACTTTATTTAAGGCCAGTGGCCGCGGTGACTGGTAATGAGGTTCTTTGTATACTCCGTGTGTGCGGTGCTCGCATGGAGTAGATATTGCGCACTTGTTTAATGCCTGTGAATTAATAATTGTATCCTAATGTCTTGTTCCTTTATTGTTTTATGGGGTCGAGCCCCCGGGGTTTTGTGCCCTGAAGTTTATTTGAGTCTAGTGGGGTCACGCCCGAGGCGCTCGCCTGACTCATTCCCGCTGGGCTAGGTGTGCACTCCGAAAACGGGATCTGGTACTAGCGGTGCGGAGCATGGGTTTAGAGGCCATTGTCGGGACGTTAACTGGAGCTAGGCTAAATAATGGTTCACCTCTTACCACTCACCTGTTCATACATACAGTCTCGCACTACTTGGTCACACATGCACATTCCTGTTGCTCCGCAGCTTGCAAAGGGGGTCTTTCACTCTCCTCACTGAACTCGCATTCCACGCAACTCAATTTCTTTTGGAACTGCCGCGGAGGCCGGCATCACAGCTTTTATACCAGTTGGCCCTCTTTATGGAATGGACTGGAGTGGCTGTAACATGTCGCGTCATCCCAGGCCAACCCGAAGCCCGAAGCATCCAGAAATGTGTTGACGTCATGTCACTCAAAGTGCAGCCTCTAAGAAGCCCGCAGTCTTCCAGAAAGCAGCAGGGTAGACAATAGACGATACGAAAGCTTGCATGGGGGGAGAGGGGGGAAAGTTAGCGATGACCCGGATTATCGTCAGATGCACACATTACATCAGCAGGCCGTGCTTCAACGCCATCCACCTGGGAGCCACTGGCCCAGCTGACAGACCAGCAGGTACCTGACTCTCACCGCGGCTTTGGTTATAGCATGCTTTGTAACACTGGTCCCTCCTTAAACATGTTCATCTTGTACAGGTTATACATATCTACCATCATATTCTCACAATTGGTCCAAATGTACCACTTTTATGTGTCCTTCTGGATGCAGTAGACCACATCATTTAGTCATTTCTACACTTCACAGTGGCCTTCCTATGCCACTTGAAGTTAGGGCACCTGCCCTTCCTTCGCTGCGGGTTACAGCTACACCAGATCGCCTTCCTGATATCCGGTCGAGTTAGCCTTCAGGTCATGCCTCATCTTCATTCAGTTTGTTACAATTCAAATGGTTTTACGAGCTTGATCATGTATAAGTGCCATATGCTCCTCCAGACGATTGACGTAGTCAGTGGTGCTGGTCAGCTCTAGGCAAGGACGGCTGTACTTGGTCACAGGGCAGCCTCAATTCCTGTACAAACACAATACTCGCAGTGGTCTGTCAAGTGGGGTCATGGATTACAGCTCTATATGCCATTGGGAATAACTGGATATGTCGATCCCAATCCTGTTGATGATCAGCCACAACCTTGGTAAGATGTTCCTGGAGAGTTCTCCACCATGCCATCAGACTGGAGATGTAGGTTTCTGGTTTTATTTATTCCCATCATCCAACACACCTGAAATACCATGGAATCAATATTGTGGCCTTGGTCTAAGTGAAGCTCCATCGGTACCCCAAATCTGCAAATGAAGTTGTTGACTAGTGCATTCACAATGGTAGTGCTCCACATCCTGCCAACACTTCAACCTATAATAGAGTTGATGGATCTTGGCTAGAGTTCTCTTCACCCCTAGGTGTCCGCTGGAGGTACCATCATGGATTTCTTTCAATACCTCTGCCACTAGCCTCTTTAGAAGTAGTAGTTGCATGGTAACTACTTTTCCATTTGGATGGACTCTCTCATGATCTCATTAGTAGTCCATTTGTAACCAATATGTAACCAGGGGGTCTCGTAGTGATTACAAATTAAATATGAAGAAGTAAATGCTAGATATTACCCTGGAGTTAATGTTTTGAAAGATACACAACTTTCAGAGTAATAATCACTGACCAACTACCACTAATGTTCGATTCGGCGTAATATTCTTTAAATATATTTTTGTATCACACAAAAAAATGTAATTTTAGAACATTAGCTTATATATCATACTCTTGTTGTTACACACTAAACTTGAAGAACAACATTTTTAATAGTCTTGTTACAAACACAAAAATTACTATTGAGGTTGTTCTTCAAGCTACATTCAACATGTCTTATTTTTATTAAGTCTCTTATAAAATTTTTTGTTACATTCTAAACCAATCATTTCTCTTATATGAATGAACAAGTATAATTCTACAGTACTCTTTTCCTCGTGAAACTTAACACTCAATTTTAATACAAAACATGAAAATTTTCAAATCTTAACAATATTTATAATTCCTGAGGATGACCACACCCTGAAAAATTAAACAAGCAATACACCAATCAAGTTCAAGGGGCAATGCATTTCTGGACTCTGTTCGACCATTGTACAACGAACTCCTTTTGCAATGATCTCCACACAGCTACTTACAAGTTTAACAGAACCATGTTTACTTTCCAAAATTCTTGGAGGAAACAAAATCATTATCTCACTCCTCAAGTGACATATCAACCTAAAGGCTGGAGAACAATTCACATACCAAATTATCAGTAAATAAGAGTGCTCAAACTTGCTAAAAGCAATTTCTCTAACACAACTTTCCACAATATCAAGCCACAGCAAATGACTTAATCCTTTGAGTGTATTTACGCCTCTCAATTAGTTGGTTACCACATGAACAAGACGTGTTTAGATCAAAAGTCGTGTTGCAAGCTCACTACCATACTTCTCACCAAATGTATGCATTTACAAGAAAAATAGAATATGACTACATAAAACTAACAACAAATGCATACTCAAACAGAAACGCGTGCAGGCTTAGTCCGAGTAGAGACTTCAAAGGGCCAGGGCCGGCGCGACCATATAGGCGAACTAGGCAACCGCCTAGGGCGCCAAGTAGCTGGGGGCGGCGCAGCACGACACAACAGCTGATATCATATGTTAAAACGATTATTGAAACTAGATGAAAATTGAAATTTGTAACAGTTTGGAATGCTTATATTGATATAAGTAATTATTTAAAAGTCCACGGTGACCTGTTTATGATTTGTAATACGTAAAAAAGTAAAAAAAAAAAACACTAGCCTGCTTACATTTGATTGTTGACAAAATCTTAAGCTTACGTGAAGTATTTTTAGGCAAGGAAATTTTTTTTTGGGGTGTCTGGCGGAGGGGGGGGGGGGGGGGGGGGCATAAGGTTTTTCGCCTAGGGCGCCAATTTACCTTGCACCGGCCCTGCAAAGGGCTCCCAACATTAACATCTTAACTACTAATTAAATACCATCGCAGCTGTTACATATCTAGGATTTTTACATTTATTTTAGTATTACATTAAAAAGTTTGTTAAGATTAAAAATAGGCATATGCAATAACAAAAATTATACTTGCTTGCCTTTCAAGTATTAACGACAGCCGAACTATTATAAGATTATCAACGAGAGCTACAGTTATAATAAAAAAAATTGTCATGAGACACACACACACACACACACAATTGTACTCAAAAGTATTAAAAAAAAAAGTGTTATTTTATTTCTTGATACCTACACATTTGCTTTCAGCCCGCTTAACCATGTGTAATGTGTTGTCAAACTCGCAGTGAATAGCGAGTCGTTTTCAATGATTGGCGGTGTTCAGAAATTTGCAATTTTTTACATTTTATAAATTGAAAACTAAAGTGCACATTGAAATAAAATTTGGCTGGTTGTATTATACAAGAAAATTTTTTTGATTGCATTGGTTAGAATCAGTGGCATTTTCAAGGGGGAGGAAACGGGAGGAAATTTCCCTCCCCCCTATTAAGAGCTGAACCTTCAAAAAAATATAATGCTGTTTATTAATACTAACACTTATAAATTTATTAAATGATATTGTGGCGGAAGGCCCTCGGATTCCGTCAAGATCTGCAAAATGTCACTCAAAATAAAAATAATAAAATATCTTAAGGGGGTTAGCAGTAGAGCTGGTACAAGGACGTCTAACCTCCTTGGAACAGGGGGTGTAGGGTGTTGACTGAAAAAAAAGTATTATTCATCCCACATAATTTCAGGTTTATTTCCGGTAAACTATGACCAACACATAAATAAATAATGTCAAACTGCTCTTTTCACAATAAAATAAATAAATAAATACATACTACTTTGAAATAAATAAACAATAATTTATCCTCTTCTTAGCATGAGTATTAACTTTTAAAATTAAATGAGTAATGTTTACAAACACCTCGACCCATCCTTAGGCTAAATTAACAAAATAAATTTAACATTACTGGATTACAAACTGCCTGCCCTCCTGGAAAGAAACAAAAAAAGTGATGCCATCCTAACACAATTTGAAATACACCTACATGCTTTACTTGACTCAAGGATAGACACTAGGTGAAGGAGAATTACGAGTTCGCCATTACTTACAACACCTTCTCCGGACGGCAGCACACAGCTACCAGCCGGGGGGGGGGGGGGGGGGAGGGTTCGACAGTCCTCAAACACCTCACGGAGAAGAACCACCCCGGGCGCACCCAGGGTGACCCATTTATTAATTCCCCCTCACATTGTCATCACGTCGAGAACACTCTACGCGACAGCAAAAACCCCGGCCGCGATTTCACAACACATCCGCCATGCGGCCAACCGACGCTATCCCCTCTCCACCGGCCATGCCAGACTCGCATTCCTTCCACCAGATTGCAACACAGACACCAGCGCGACAGGCCAGCGCGCCTGCGCAGAGACAGCAACGCAGCGGAAACAAAACAGGGCGGCCAACGCTCCCGGAGATTCCAAGCCACAATGTCGAAACTGCCCGCAGCTGGCCAGGCCGCGGTCGGCAAATCACGCCACCGCCCCAGAAAAACAGAGAGCATTAGCAATCTATCGCGCCGCGAAGACAAAAAAACAACACCCAAGTGTCGTAAGCAAGCATCAAGCACTTAAGCGGGCTCACAAAGCACCACTGCGCAAAACAAAGTTCAATAAACTCTTCACGTAAAATTTTACAGCGTGACAATATATTGCAAAAATGTTTCATATCATTGAGAAATTTACCTGTGCCTTTTTTCAAGGAATTTATTAAAATAATTTTGGCAACACTGCTTGTTAACTTTGCTGTATATGGTGGAGTACGTATATATTTAATGAGATGTTTATGCTTTTTTCAAGGATTTTCTCAGTATGAAGTTGGCAACACTTAAAAACCACACAAATTAAACAGTGTTATTTTGTGGGGAGGTGTAAACGAAATCAATAAGTAACAATGATGGTACTAGTGTTTAAAACCTGCTTCAACAAACACTTAAAAACCACGCAAATTAAACAGCGTTATTTTGTGGGGCAGGTGTAAACGAAATCAATAAGTAATAATGATGATAGTGTTTAAAACCTGCTTCAACAGATAGGTGACATAAGGAATGCATCCTTCAGAAAAATGTTAACAACTACCAAGCACTGATAGGTAAATAACAGAGTGAATTACTTGACACTGATGAAACTAAAATCGGGGGAGCGAGAGATAAAATACAGTATCACCAGCACACTTTATCTTCCCCTGACTCAAAGTACAGACTAAAAGTCTGATGTGTTTAGAGGCTAAAGATCATCAGTTCATAGTTGGACTTTGATAAAGCAACTGACAAATTTCTTATCGGTCCATGCGAAGGCTTCTGTATTACTGAAAAATATTGAAATGTGAAAACAAATTAGAAACCACAATAGTAAAGAAAAAAAATCCTTGAAACTAGGCTAAAATCCTGGACAATTCCCATTTTTTTTTCCAGCTTGTGAAACTCACGTACAATTCCCAAATTATCCGGTAGTAGAAACCATGAAAAATTGGAATTCCATTCTGCATTGGCTAACAATAACAGAACATTAAAAATGTTTGAGATAGTTTTTTAAAGTTAGAGGTACTCTGTAATCTGATTTCTTAATATATGTAAATCTTGACTATTAAAAAAGTAACAATTTGTTACTTTATCCAAAAATATATTTATTAATAGTTAAGTTTCTTGTAACAAGAGCTCATACCATGCCATTTTTTTTTAATTCTACAATACCTAATTACGAGTTGTTTGTGTAATGTTTACCCATGGAACTGGACTATTTTACCATTAGCATAGGGACATCACGGCTGTCATCACTGGCATTGTCTGTGCTCACCACACACAGTGATGGGCAAAACGACCCATCATCATCATTTAGCTACTAATAACTGAGACATACTGTACAGCAAGTTTAAACTATCTTAAATTTTATACTATTTTTTTTAAATCTAAATTTTATAATTAAGATGTAAGTTAATTGTTAATTTGAAAATGTCTAACTTATTCTTTAACAACCATTTATTGTTTGTAAAAAGGGTAGTAATCACTATTTTTAAAATTTTACATAAGTTATAAATGCTTACACACATTTATACAAATTAATATTGGAGTACATCTAAAGTTCTGGTTCACTATTTTACTAATATAAAGTGTACAGACCTGTAAAATAACTGTTAATTACGCTCAATAATGTTTCTGGTTTCAGATTTTTCAGGCTAAAAATCACACATCAAAGATAGACTTGCATGTTATGGTGTTTCGTATAGGTACTGCTACAAGAATTTTCTGGAATTTTATTATTTTCCACTTAGTAGTTACTTGTAAGGATCAGGGTACGATTATTTTCCTGGGAACTACGAAAAACGCATACAAACCAGAGGAAAAACTGACACCCATGTGCTTTGTACCCATGATCTTGGCTTAGTAAATTGGTTCCAGCTCCTTGTTTATGTAATTTCAGAGAACACTGAACACTAGAACACTGTTGACATGCAAGTGGTTTGTTGTGCAAAGTTAAAAAAAAAATTATTTCAACAAACAAGGTACCTATGCTAAGAGAAAATGTGGCATATGTCTTGACTAAATGTTAAAATAAAACAAAAAAACTGCAATTAGCGATGGAAAAACAATAAATTCACTCATATTTTAATTTACATTTTTACCTAAAATAATAATAGTACCTAATTCTAGAAAACAATTTTAATGTAATATACTAACTATTGAAATATTAACAATTTATTAATAAATTAAACATATTTGTAAACAAAATTTCAAGGTCAATTGGTCAAAATATGGCTTCCAATTTTCACTACCAAAAATTTTTTTACAGGTAACCTCAAAAATATTTTAAACCCTGACACACTATCTAAGATTATTATTAGATTGAGTTTGCTCAAACTTTTCAATAATTTTATTTTATATTGTAAAATTAAATTAATTCATCACAGTGCTGGATGTCATTTTAAATATCTTATGATTCTTTATAAATTACTTTTTCATAACACACATTACTTATGATTTACAGAGAAATATTTAACAGGCAACATTCATGTAACATTATTTTATCTTTAAACTCCCATTTAAACACCATTTCAAGATCCGCTCATATGGAAACGTCCACCATTGCCGTTTTTTCTGCGTACAAATCCGTTGAACTAACAAATTTTATAATCCGTCCTATACTTAATATATTTGATGAAAACCCAAACCATTGAACTTATCAAACAAACATGGCTGTGCAAGTGATTTTTCAGTGTTATCATAACCCTCCAACTTCATCCGACCAAGTTTATTGGAGGGGGTTGGAATTGAAAGTTTGATCTTATGACAGAGCCTTTAAAGCCCCTTTTTATGGCCAAGTTGCTATTTGGTTTTTCAATAATTGATATTATTCATGGCAATCATGTAAATTTTTTTCCTTGGAACATGTTGAGTATTAAATAAAATGTTATTTCATTTGAACATCTACATATTATGTTATTGTGCAAGTCTTGTAAACATGACTTTTGCACAATGCAGTAGGTAAAATGACCACATTTTACACAATTTCATTTATAAGTCTAAATATCTTAAAATTCAGTCATACATATATTAACTTAAGAAAAAATTCATTTTTTTTTCATGCCTACATTTTAATACAAAAGGAGAGGAAGATCTTTATTTTGAAATAAATCAAACTATGCACTACAATAATAAACTTGGTTATTTATACAATATATATCAACCATATCAATATTCACCAATATAAAATGTTAAGCAAAATATTCATTCTCTTCCACATACCCCCAAGACATTTCTTGACCAAGATAAAAAAATCAGCTTGATTTGTTCACTGTTTCATATAAATCTGTTCTTCTTTGGTTTGAAATTGGTATTTGACGTCTTATATCTCCTAAAACTTTTAGATCTGCAACAAAAATATAGACATGATAGAAACATACAATAAGGGTTTCATAACTGATTTGTTGTTAAATGTATCCATTAAATGACATTTATACCTCATAAATACACATAAAAATAAGATACTGTAAACATATTTCAGAAACTCTCACAAACACACAAGCGCATGCATGCACACACACACATGTATGCTGTGCACACATGCACACGCACGCACAGTGCCTGAATACGACTGACAAACTTTGGCTGCAGGTGTATCATGTAAAAATACTTATGGTCTAAAGTCCTTCCCAAGACTGGTATATGCCTTTGAAGTTGCAGCTAAACCAGTAGTTTTTTGAAATAATAAAGAAACAATGTATGATGAAAAACTACGCATCTGCGTAATGCCTAAGCCAAAAAAGTTCTACAAAGCACTGCAAATCTTGTCATTGAAATAAAATTATTTAATGGAAAAAATAACACTCTTATTTCCAATAAATGTTGGTGATGGGAAGAAATAATGTGGTTTTTAAAGGCTAATAATTACTCTAACTGTAAAAAGTAATGAAAATTGTCGTCTTTTTGTGCTACCCTATACTCAACCGTTTTTGTGAGCAACTAAAATAAAATTTGGAACTGCTGACGTAACAAAACATGAATACTGAACAAACCTTTAGTGTCATCAAACACACGAGAAAAAATGTGGTCGCACCTTTATTTGTGAGGAAATATTTTGTCACAAATATTCTAAACAATGTATTTACAACATATAGTTCTGCGACAAACTTTAAAAAAAAAAAAAAAAAAAAACCTGCACACACTTAAGTCATTTCAAATAACCATTGTAAAACAAACTCAAGAAAATACTGGAAAAACCAAACCAAATTAATAAGCAGGAAAAATATTCAAAGGGTTAATAAAAAAAGTTTTATTTTCATGTGTTAAGTAGTAACGATGTTCAAAAAATAAAGAGCAATAAATCCTACACGGATTGATGGTATTGCTTTCAGTTTTTTTTTCCACACCAACTTAAGGTGAATAGGTTCCTCATGACTGACTCTGGAACATCAAGTGTGCCTCCAAGGAAGAGGTTGAAATTGTCCAAGAACTGCATGGCTTTGTGACATTTTGGGATAGGACTGTGTGTTCTTCTGCAGTGGATTCACTCTCTTCTTCCTCTTGTGCATAGACTGACTGAATTTCATACAAAGTTCATCTAGATCTCTCCACAGGGTGGTAGGACATCATCTGCTGGTGGTGATTGTGGTAAGTTTGTCCTGAAGTCGTGACTGTGTGTCATCGTTCGTTTCATCAGCGTCACCAACATCCTGCTAACATGATGTTGATGCAGTTGTTAACTTAGCCTTCTTGAAAAGGCCATGCCATTATCAGCACTGAGGTGGCGTCGAGCAGAGGCAACTTAAAACTTTGCTGGACGCTTTCAAGTCTTTGCAGCAACCTAAAAAAGACTACTAAGGAACTTCGGCTTTAAGGCTTTTATGAAGCTTTGGTTCATAGGTTGCAATACAGCTATTGTGTGTTCAAGAAAAAACTTTACTTGCACAAATTTCAAATGCTCTACATCCTTTGATTGTGCATAACACTAGTCAGTGAACAGAAGAATTTTCCTATTATTCACAAATTCTTAAAACAACTTACAAATAAGAATCGTAGTATACTGCTCCATACTGTTCTTTCACACTATACTAATGTAAAGAAATATTACTCAACAAAGTATTGCCATAATGGGATTTTAAACAACTTGGGATAATACCAACTGAGAGCTCATGTTCTGTTTGATCTGATATTTTTGCGCGTCACAAGGTTATGCACAGAGGCTTAAGGCGACAGGACTCCAAACCACAAGGCTACAGACTCAGTGCTTATAACATTCAAGTTGGGTCTTAAACCATCACTAACCATATTTTTTAATAGTTGCAGCCAGCATTAAGATTAACATAAAATATAAAAAAGAATGAAATTGTATATTTCTTACCAATATCGGCATAAATAACATCTTCTGCAAACTCAGTTTTAGAAATGAGTTTTCCCCAGGGGTCAACAACTGCTGAATGTCCCCAGCTAACGTAGTCAGCAGTCTTGTCTTGAGCAGGAGCCACAGTAGCCACAAACACTTGGTTGTCAACAGCACGGCTTCTCTGCAAGAGCTCCCAGTGTAACGGACCCGTGGTCATGTTGAATGCTCCTGGGTATACGAGGACATCACAACCTGAACAAAAAAGTACAAAGCTACATCAGCAAAAGCTTTAAAATAGCACACACTAAGATGGTTTTGCTGCCATTTACGCAGGTTTTACTGTGTACACAGTGTATGAACAATGAAGGACTAATGAGCATGTACTAAAATAAACATGCTGTATGTTGAACCTGTTATTTTTACACAGGAGAGTTAGTGTGCAGTGACAAAGTAGGGGGGGTGGTTTAAGACCCCAAGCTTTTGATTAAAATGTGGAGACTTGAGTATAAAATCAAATTTAAGATATTAGGAATAATTTTCAATAATAAAAGTGTGCTATATTAAATTCTGAGGTATTTTCCAGACAAATGTTCATGCCCATTGTTAGTTTAAGGTGGCACCCACTCATCTTGAAACTAGTAACAAACCCACCAGTATCATTACGTTTTATTCATAAAACAAGGATATCCTCCCAAACATAACGTAGAAGTATAAAGTATAAGGTAGAAGTCTAAGCATTTCCGCACTTACAATGGTTACCTTATAATTGTGAGGATATCTTCCCTGTACAAGTTAAGGGTTGAAATGTGTGTGTCTGTCTGTCCGTGTCTGCATGTCTGCTCTCTGTGCCTGCATATCTGTATATCTGTGTGTCTGCATCTCTGCGCACGCATCTGAATGTGTGTGTGTCTCCCAAGTGACACGTTATAACAAGTTCTAACATGTCATCGCTTCCTTCACTTTGCTTACACAATCAGTTATACTTCAGCTGTGTTACAGATCACATATTCCTAGTGTAGCTTATCGTATCAGTGAACATGCATTCCTCAAGCAGTGATAGTTAAAGTGGAGAAAACACTAGTAACAAACTACAATTCATAGCATGAAATTGCCAATGCTCCCGTGAAAAAACAAATGTACAAATATTACTGCCAATAATTATTAATTTTTAAAAATATGTATGAATGAAATTATTTGTAATGACCTAAAAGACAAAGTTTCAATGAAAAATATGAATTTTATTTACAATTTGATATGCATAGCTACGTGCAATTTAATAAATAACTTTCCTTGAATCAACAAACTATTTGTTTCTACTTTTAATACGTAGTTTGTAGTTTTACTCCTTTCTTGTCCTTGAATTACAATTCGCGGGGTTGGTAACACGACTATTTAGTAAACTATGCAAATTATTGACATTTATATTAAAGTGGTAGTAATGCAGGTACATACTTACAAAATGGTTGCACTATTACTACTGTAGCAGTATTTCCACAGTTGCATCACACTCCTACTTATGAGTCACTGATTTGATACCAACACCTTGCAGTGTGGTATGTTTACATAATGAGATTCACAGTTACTCTAAGAGAGAAAGGGAAGAAAAAAAGGTTTTGCAAAATATGACAGTCTCCCTTCTATTCCATCCCACATCATCCACTCTTCAGTATAATTAGATATAAATTTTCTCCTTGAGCAAGTAAACCAAACTTACCACCACCCTCCCGAATATTGATGCTGCCTCAGATGTAACTGTGTGTGATTTTTAAACTTAAATGGACACCATGCGTACTGTATTATTATATAAATATTTTAAAACTAATTATTACATACATTACCTTGATTTTTATATATACAAGCCATTTCTTGAAAACGAATATCATAACAGATTCCAATTCCTATTTTACAAACGTCTGTGTTGAAAGTTGTAAATTTGTCTCCTGGACTGAGAATCTCAGACTCTTTGAATTTCACACCACCGGGGATGTCAATATCAAACAAATGAACCTAAAGAATAACACAGGTACAGTGAGATTTAAAAAAAAAAGCACTTTGGATTGGCAGCAAAAATTAGGGTTTGAAGAGTTTACTAACAAGTAGCAAATGATGTTAGTATATTAAATCAAGCACTTCAGTAAAACTGAGATAACTTAGATAGCAAACAAACTTAAAAGTTGACTATAGTTTGTGTGGGTTAAATTAATGTCATTAATGAATGGAATGAATGAATAATGAATGAATGGGCATAGCATCTCATCGACAGGCAATGAAGGGTGACTACATAAAAATGGAGCGTGACAAAATGAAGTGGCAATGTCTGCCATGTTTCTCACTTGTGACAGAGCATCTGTGACTTTTCTTGCACTAATTTACAGAACATGCTAATTTTAAGAGAGAAAACAATTTAGCAAAATTATGGCTCAATTTATTAAGCTTATAAATTCACTAAAAACAGATAAAAAAAGTAACACCAATGTGTATAATCACCTGGAAACATAAAGGTACACACAAAAGCAATAAATATACAAAACAATAGGTAAAAATTCCCTAGTCCAAAGTGAAGAAACGCAGCAAACAGCTACAGGTTTCTAAAGTCTATAGCACTTCTCATTTAGTTTGCAGTACATGGTATATAAGCATGCTGTGACCAAAGTGATACTTCCTGGCAGCATTCAGTAACATGCTTCTTAGCTGAATTATTGAGTACACAAAAATTATATTTTTCAATGTAACATCTTTAATATAAAATATTATTGCACATTTTAATTTTTTTGGAAGCTCACTATGATTAACGCTATACAGGCCTACACATGTGTTCTCTATATTCATATAAATAGGCATATATTTTAAATAGTAAGAAAATTAATTTAAAAAAATATATTAATTTCTAAAAATGTCTGAATAACATTGCAACCAATTAAGTTTTTAGTAGCAAACTTTGAACAAATACAACTCTTCTTAATGAGACAAATCCTGCAGTTTGTCATCTCTATTCTCTCAACATAAACTTACATAATATAATAAGAGCTATTATTAGAAAAATGAAATAAGTAAAATATAAAAGGCATTTTTTAAATTTTGTATATATTTTTTTTTATAATTAGTTACATGCCTACTTATGGCTGGTAACCTTAGATGGTAGCCAAAATACCAAAACACAAGTACATGAAAACAATGAAAAAAGAAACAAAAGAAAACACACCAAGGGGAAAATTTTTTTTAAAAACCCTGACAAAGAAATGATAAAATGATGACACTAAAGAGCTATGCAACATAAAAAATATAATTATTTAACTCACTAAGTAGGTAATTGCAAATTAAGAAAGGGGCGATAACAATTTTTTTAACATTAATTTTCTTAACGGAAAAAAGGAAAATATTGTTACAAGTGGGAAAACAGGCTCGCAAAGGATAGCCCAATTAATTAAATAGTTTTATTTATTATTAATATTTACACTGTTAATTAAATTACAACACTTAAAATGTCTGTCCACAAATGAATCACTCCTTCGATCAGTTCAGAGTTCATTATCCCCACTGGAGCTGGGCTCTACCGCTCGTCTCACACCTCGCACCTCGGTCCCAACACTCAGCCTCGCACCACTCACTCGTCCTCTGCAGTCGCACCGTCCTAGTGCACTTGTCTCCGAGGCGATAGCCCAGCTACCAAACCCGAGGCATACATGTTGGTGGACCAGCAGACACCATGTGAATGGCACCCAGAGTTAAACTCGGGCTCGGTCTACCAGTTACTTTTGTGGTGCCCGAGCTATACTCGAGAATGGTACTCCAAGTGTTAATGGGTGGCAGGAAATGCAGAAACAAGCAAATTTTGTCAAGGAACGTACGTTCCAGGCGTGAACAGCAGCACACAAACTGGAATTTTGCGTGCATCCAGGCACCACCCGACTGGCTGAGAGGACTTGCGATCGCAACGCAATGACTATAACTCCGGGGAAAGCAGGTGACGAGCGAGGCGCAAGACGTTTACAGCAACCTTCGTGACGTGAAGCTCCCAGGCTGTCGCTGGTTAAGCTGTACCAAGGTCTTCCTATTCATTATAACTTCTGTTGTGAAAGCACCCCTATGTATATGCACACTGCTTCTGCTGAAATTCCCCTTGCCACCCTGTACACCATGTGCATACCAGCCATTTCTGCCACCTGTTTGTGAAATTTGTAATCGCAGCACCGAACTCACTAACAGTCAACACTGCGCTAATCACCCAAAGCAAAACATGTAAATGTACCACAACCAACCAACCATCCACTGTGCTGCACACCAGACTGCTGGTTGCTAGTGCATACAGTATTGTAACCACCCATATCACCCTTTAGGGATGTATTAAGATAAAAAAAAATCTATAGCACTCATAATATAGTTCATTTCTTTCTGAATAAATTGATTTCACTCATTTTGATACAACAAATAAGGGCTAACACTTTAAAATGCAATACAGAGTCCTGTTAAACAAATATGGCCACTATGTAAAACCCTGCACTGATAACATTAAAATAATGGTAATTTGGAGTTTTAAAATGTTAAAAGTCATCACACAAAATTTTTTTTCCCTAAAGAATGGTCAAGCAACTGGTTTAAACAATTCAATTGGAATGACCTTAAAATGAAAAATCTTAGATCCAAATTAATAAATGGCAAAAATTCTGTCTGGCATCACACTAGTTCATACCACAGAAGATTTTTGATGACAGCATTAATACTTCTTTGCAAACCCAGTATTCTGATGCCCAATTTATATTTAACGTAAGTCGGAAAATGTACGCAAGTGGCTTAGATTTAAAGCAAAACTGACAATAGCTTTCCTCAAGACAAAATTTATGTTTTACAAAAGGTTCAAAGTTCCTATGACATTTTCAATTCTGCAATTTTTTTTTTTATTCACAGGCTCAGCTCTTAAAGAAAAAAATACAGTACTTAAAGAATCATTGTCAGTGAGTTGGGTTTAATTATCTCTAGATTAATTATTTGGCATCACAGCCCAATTAACTTGAAACTTCAGCCCTTGGAAAAGGATTGTTAGTTGAAAATTATATTCAATAAAACAAAACTGTGGAATACTTAAAAAGCAGTAAGCAATTGGCATATACCTTTCTGTGCGCACCAATAAGTATTCCGTCTGGATTCCACACCGTGCACGTGTTGTAAATTTTGTCACCATCTTTCTCTGGTATTGATCCTCCAATCAAATAAATGCCATTTTCCTTGGCCGCTTTTGAGAGGGCCTGGCATGTTTCACCAGATGATATTGTCTCAGCATACTCAGGAAAATATTCTGAAATATTTCTCATAAAATTAAAAATCATAGTTTTATTTTAAATATTATTTAAATTATTTTATTTAATCATTTGACATCACCTAAGATTTTTTTAATCCAGAAAACCAGAATTTGTGAAAATTATAAAATGAAATAATTAAAAATATTTTAGCTCAGAAAAACTGCAATATAAAGTCACCCAAACTTTGTGAATGGTGATACACAATTTAAAATTATAACTCCACAATTCAATAGTCTATTAACGTCTACCTTATGTATTTGTTAAAAAAAAAAAAAAGATATTATTTAGACTTATATCCACCTAATAAATTTGATAATCTGGTCAACAATATGTTAAGTTAACTGTTCATAAATTAAATTGATCAGTTAGTTCAAACAAATACTTGTTAGTTATCTAACATTATTGCTTGTATTTCTTTGTCTCTCACGTTTTGTACTGTATAAAAATTCCTTGTCTTGGTGTTTTTTTTTGTACTTGTCCTTGTTAGTCTTGTTAACAGTGCTTGAATGCTTGTGGTGCTTACCTGCGGGTTTTGCCCACTTGCATGTAGGGCCTATGAGTTTGTTTTCCTGTATTGTATTGTCTCCTGTAAATTTTTCTTGTTTGTTTTGTTTTGCACATCAAAAAGATCTTAAGACTGTTGCTGTGCATCGTACAAGTATAAATAAATTTTAAATAATTATTTTACATGTGTTTTTCACAGTCTGTTAGTGAAATTTCTAGAACCTAGGACAGAGGTTTCTGTGAAAGAAGGAAAGAAAGATAGAAAGACAGAGGCGTGACACCCTGGCACCACAAGTTACTTGTCTTGTCTCCAAGAAGCGCATTGTTGGGAAAAGCAGAATGTAAGTGCATAACTTCGCAGAAATGCAGTGGAATGTTCACTGGGTGCAGCCCATCAGAAAAAACTTTGTGACTTTTCATGTTGTAAATTTTGTAGGAAAAGCTTCAATGCAAAGGCCAAGAAATATGTGTACTGTTGTGTCCTTGTGAGATCTGTGATGTGATTGGTCAGTGAGGCCATGAACATGCCACTTCCCCTTGGGGTGGTATGCAGTTGCGTGTAGACTCGTCAGTTGTTCAAGTGCTGTGCTGAGCTGAGCGGTCACACCGTTTTGCAGCTCAAGAAACACATGATATTGTAAGGGCAGAGAATTTAACATCTGGGGTCACGGTCATGTTGCAACTAATTTGATATAACCTTGGCTTTTTATATTTCGGACCTTTAACTAGAACTGGTAGGCCCCAGATGTGCGACGCAGGCCTGAGTGGTCCATGTGTCTACTGGGACTTAGTTCTCATGTTATTTTGTACATAGATGAGGTCTCGACCAATATTATTTTGTGAAGGCACAGGACTGTGAGTAGCCACCAACAAGAAAGGGTTGTCCTTTTACAGATTGTGCAACATATAAATTTGCGACGTGAGAAGAATAAATTTCAAAATCCATTTAAAATTATTTTATTTCAACTCAACTAGTATCAGTCTTTGAATAATTGCGTAATTGTTAACAGTTTCACACCCAGCTACCTGCAACAGTCATCGGAATGTTCTGTGAGTGTTTTTCGTTATGTGCAGGAACAGTCGTCGTCTTAGCCAGACACAATTTGTGACTTGTCACAGTTTATACTTTTACTAACTCTTGTGTAAACTCTGCAGTAGTTCTATTAAAACGTATGGGGTGATAACTATTTTAAGTTATTTTAGTACACATAACACTTCCGGCATCCAAATATAGAAACAGTAGTTGTAGATTGTGCCTGTTGTAAAATGTATATCCAAATACACCACACAGTTAAGTCTCTGTTTAAGTTTGCAATTCTTATGTATAACACAGAATATAAGATTACACACAATCTCACATGAAAAAACATTAACATAGTTTATTACCTACTTGTGCCGTACGGAGAATTGAAACACTCTGGCAGTGCTACCACAGTGGACCCATTTTCCTTTGCCACCTTCACAAAGTTTACTGCTCTTTTAATGTTTTCAGTCTTATTGGCCCCTACAGCCAACTGAATCACTGCCATACGAAATCCTGTCAATAAAAAAAATTATACATAATCAGAAAATTTCAAGTGTAAAAAAATATATATAACATATCATAGAATTAGCAGATGGATTCCACAAAGCATGATGTAAGGTTGTATTACTGGTCAGTCTTTTCTAATTAATGGTTTGAGGCAATGCCAAAATGATTTATAAATGGTTTTGAACAAAGGTATTCAATTGCACTCCTATGATTGATGGAGTTTTCTCAGGGTTCTATGTAGTTTTCTATTCCATGTTTAAATCATCCCTATTCTAACCCAATCTTTAGAGAATCGGCTCCATTTATCACCCAATATCCCTTCATATTGCATCAATCATACTGTAGTGAGGATGGGGAGGGAGAGGAATAGGATTGAGGGAAAGATACTGGGTGTGATAAGAGGAAAGGACTTGAGGTAGAGGCTTCAGAAAGAAATTGAGCCTCTATATAGGATCCCACATGTGTACTGTGGCTACTCACATTCCATAGATAACAAACATGAGTATTCTTTATTTGTTAAATGTGATGTATAAGGCTCTTTTGAAAACTAATTCTGAAAATACATGTTTGGCTAACACAAAATACAATTCATACCGAAAAACAAACCAAGTACGTTACCTAACCATGACAATTCTTAAAACATATTAGAAATAATAAAACATAAATAATACTATTTTCGGGGGAAAAAACTTGTCTGAAATTTGGCAATTCCTTAAAATACTACTGCCACAGTTATGCCATGGAGTTGTTATTATCAATAATACAAGGTTGCAACAGGACGGGAAAAGAAGTTCCCACACCGGTTAATGATGTGGACCAATCACAATCCATTTTTAGTCAAGGCTGCTTTGACTGATAAATTAACTAAATAATTTTACTTAGTTAAAAAATCTTTGTAATTTGAACACAGTATCGTTTCCTTTAAACTTAAATAATTTTCAAAAGTTTTTAAATTTTATGCAAAGACTCAATTGCTACTAAAAGTAAAAACTAATATAATATATTTTTGAATTCATAATAACCTTTTCACCTTTATCTTACCAGTTTCGTTGTTTTATATTTTGTGATTTTAAGTACATACCTATTTTTAATTTCTTTATTTGGCAGTTTTAATTTAAAGCATTTTGCTGAATAATTGATGGGTGGAAGCTCCAGAGGGAATGGAGGTGAACAGAAAGGGGCAGGAAACCTTTCCTTGGGAGGACAGGAATGGGCTGGATGAAGGAATGCTATAGGCAAGAGATACAAGGGATCTGAGGAGAAGACTAAAGGAGGGGAGGAGGAAGTGAGTGAAATGGGAGGACTCCTCGCCACCAGGCGAAAGCCCAATTACCAGCAAACATATTTGATCTAATCTAATATGCATAACCTACTGTGAAATTTAGGTTTCCGCTTAATCATCTACGGTCAGTATCTCGAATGTGGCCTTAGCAACAAGTGGTAAGGAAACTTATATTAAGTTTGTGAATTTACAATTTATAATAAAATGTTGTATTGTGGTTTTAGGATGTGCTTTTTATCATGTTAATATAAGTGATACGAAACAATTAGGTATTTGATTATTTCACTAAATTCACCATTCACTGACACATATCTATACCAACCATTGTTAATGCAAGCATATTATGAAATTAATTTATAGACAAGATTTTGGAAATATTTTTTCTTGTGTTCCTAAATTGTGTATCATTTGTGTGCGTAGCTGTAGTTCACCGATTCATTCACGAAGGCCAAGTAATACTGTTTCCCCTGTTTCGTGATGATAAAGGTTGGTATGGTCTAGTTAGCCAATTAAAAAAAATATTAAAATAGTTATTAAATTAACAAAAGTCTCGGTAATGTGTGTATTTGAATCACAGTATACATATACTGAAAAACTTCCTAGTGGTGAAAGGCTATAAAATCAAGCAAAATAATACAAATCCTAAATACCTATTACAAACTAGTAAATATTGTTGGGAAACTTATTAAAAGGTAAATATGTAGTTGGGCGGTATTTGCGAAAAAAAATGTTAAAAATCCGAAAATACCTTTATTGTATGCTATTCAACTTCCTCTTTTCATTAAAAGCGGCGGAGGTAAGAAATTCCAAATACTTTAGGAGATATCGAATTTTAAAATTTCATCATATGTAGTTGAGCGGTATTTGCGAAAAAAAAATGTTAAAAATCCAAAAATACCTGTATTATATGCTCTTCAACTTCCTCTTTTCATTAAAAGCGGCGAAGATAAGAAATTCCAAATACTTTAGGAGATATCAAATTTTTAAATTTCATCACAATACCAGTGCATTGATGTGGCCTTTATCATTGTTTCTTGTTTACGTACGAGTATCTACTTTTTTTATTGGATAATGATGTCACGTGATTGTTCGTGATAGGCCAGAATTCAAACGAACCAATACGTGATTATTTAGTTCATTTATTGTTTAAAACGGTGTTTAATTACCACCTCCAACTTAGGTGAGTTTTTAACGTTTCTAATTTTAAAGTCTTATTTGTTATTTTGATATTGTTGCGCAAGTAATAAGTAACAAAAAAAATTTACGTGAGTTGTTACTGTGCATCCTTTGTTACGGGTTTGTTAGGTAAGGTCAGTTACATTATAAATTAATTTAAAACTAAAGAATAATTAAAATTAATGCACATTATTTTTAATGTCGGCTTAGTTTCAAAGTATTAATAATGTAACTGACCTGACCTAATCAACCATTTTATTAATTACGCATTGACGATTCACGTATTCACGAACACACGGCAAAATAAAAATGGCGTCGCTCGAATGGTTCCACAGGTCTTGTATTGCAAAATTAAAAAATTCGATATCTCCTAAAGTATTTGGAATTTCTTATCTCCGCCGCTTTTAATGAAAAGAGGAAGTTGAAGAGCATACAATAAAGGTATTTTCGGATTTTTAACATTTTTTTTCGCAAATACAGCTCAACTACATATTATGAAATTTAAAAATTCGTTATCTCCTAAATTATTTGGAATTTCTTACCGCCGCCACTTTTAATGAAAAGAGGACGTTGAAGAGCATAAAATAAAGGTATTTTTGGATTTTTAACATTTTTTTTCCGCAAATACCGCCCAACTACATATTTACCTATTAAAATAATTGGGCCTACAATTAAACCATTCTAGTAAATATAACTTACATAGGAAATTTGATATGGTATTATTAAAGAAAAAAGTATATTAATCAGTGTTTTTACAAATCTGTGCTATTTACTACGGTTGCTACATATTTTTGAATATAAAAATTTCCTAACTTTTCCACGTTCCACCTGAGCCGAGCAAGTAAGAACCGGCCAACCACCGTGCGAGAAAATCTTCTATAATATCAAACAGGTTGAGGCGGGCTTTTGGTAAATATGTACAGTCGCGGTAAATGCCAAAATAAAATGATAAAAATCCGAAAACACTTTTATTCTGTGCTCTTTCACCTCCTCTTTTCAAATCAACCGGCGGAGATAAGAAATTCCAACTACTTTCGGAGATATCAAATTTTTTAATTTTCATCACAATACCTGCGTATTCATGCGGAAAAAATGCTAACAATCCGAAAATACTTTTATTCTATGCTCTTTCACTTCCTCTTTTCAAATCAACCGGCGGAGATAAGAAATTCCAAATACTTTATGAGATATCGAATTTTTTAATTTAGCAATACAACGCCCGTTTAACCCTTCGAACGTCGCCATTTTTTATTTTGACCTGTGTTAGTGAATGCGTAATAAATAAAATGGTCGATTAGGTCAGGTCAGTTACATTATAAATACTTTCAAACTAAGTGGACATTAAAAATAATGTGAATTTAATTTAATGGTTCTTTAGTTTTAAATTATTTATAATGTAACTGACCTGACCTAACAAAACCCGGACAAATGATGAACATTAACAACTCACGTAATTTTTTTTTACTTATTACTTGCGCAACAATATCCAAATAAAAGAATAATACTTTAAAATTAGAAACGTTAAAAACTCACCTAAGTTGGAGGCGGGTACATTTCCTTTGCCACTATAAGGAAATGATGTAGTCGTTCACGGCAGAAGTTGACCGATTAATTAAACATCGTATTGTACAATAAATGGTTCATTTGAATACTGACCAATCACGGAATAAATAATCACCTATTGGATAATTTGAATACTGGCCAATCACGGAACAGTCACGTGACAAAATTGTCCAATAAGAAACATGATACTCGTAAACAAGAAACCTTATTATCTATGACAAGAAACAATGGTGATCGCCGCATACTACGCAGGTATTGTGATGAAAATTAAAAAATTTGATATCTCCTAAAGTATTTGGAATTTCTTACCTCCGCCGGTTGATTTGAAAAGAGGAAGTGAAAGAGCACAGAATAAAAGTATTTTCAGATTTTTAGCATTTTTTTTGGCATCTACCGCGACTCTACATATGATGAAATTTAAAAATTCGGTAAATCTGTATTGTACGGATTAGCGCTAAAAAAAATCGTACAAATATGAAATAACTTTCATTATATGCTCTTTTACGCCCTCTTTTCAAAACCGCCTGCGGAGATTAAAAATTCCAATTACTTTTGGAGATATCGCCATTCTTATTTTGCAATACAAGCCCTATGTAATCATTCAACAGACGCCATTTTATATTTTGCCGTGTGTGCGTGAATGCCTAAATAACAGAAATTTTCCATTAGGTAAGGTTAGTTACATGATAAATACTTCAAAATAAACGGAAATTAAAAATAATATCAATTAAATTTACTTGTATAGTTTTAAGTATTTATAATGTAACTGACCTGACCTAACAAAACGGGACAAAGGTAGATTAGGTCAGGTCAGCTACAGTATAAATACTTTGAAACTGAACGGACATTAAAAATAATAAAAATTAATTTTAATGGTTGTTTAGTTTTAAAGTATTTATAATGTAGCTGACCTGACCTAACAAACCGGGAAAAAGGATGAACAGTAGGAACTCACGTAATTTTCTTTTTACGTGATGTAGTTCAACTACGTCGCGAAAAAAAAAAAATAATACTTGTAAACAAGCAACAATGGTGAACGCGGGAAGCCTACGATTCACTCATCCTTCTGGACATACCCGAATACTCACGTCGGCAAGCCTTCTTTCAACAGACGAGAGGCAAACGCCCAATCATGCATCTTCGGTTTTTTTTTTTGTTTATTGTAAATAAATATGCAACTCATGAAAACTAATGGTCAATTAGGTTATGTTAGCTACATTATAAATACTTCAAAACATTGTGTATGGTTGATTTGGTTAGGATAGCTACATTAAAAATACTGTGAAATCATGTAAACTGTTTCCTAGCGCTGGATAGCTACATATTAAAATGTTATTTGCTAAGCAACCATAAAATGATTTTACAGTTTTTTTAATGTAGCTATACTTACCTAATATAACCAACCATCTACAATGTTTTAAAGTATTTTTAATTACTTCTTGCTAATTATAAGAAAAGAAGGCTTGCCAACGTGAGTATTCGGGTATGTCCAGAAAGATGTGTGAATCGTAGGCTTCCCGCTTAACGCCGCATCAGTGCACAACATGAAAATTAAAAAATTCAATATCTCCTAAAGTATTTGGAATTTCTGATCTCCGCCGGGTTTAATGAAAAGAGGAAGTTAAAGAGCACAGAATAAAGGTATTTTCGGATTTTTAATTTTTTTTTAAAAAAAAATTGCCACAAAATGAATATTAAAAAATTGGATATCTCCAAAAGTAATTGGAATTTTTTATCTCCGCAGGCGGTTCTGAAAAGAGGACGTAAGATAGCATATAATGAAAGTTATTTCATATTTGTACGATTTTTTTTGGCGCTAATCCGTACAATACAGATTTACCAAAAATTCGATATCTCCTAAAGTATTTGGAATTTCTTACCTCCGCCGGTTGATTTGAAAAGAGGAAGTGAAAGGGCACAGAATAAAAGTATTTTCAGATTTTTAGCATTTTTTTTTTGCATCTACCGCGACTGTACATATTTACCGGGCTTTTAAACTAATTGTTTCGTGATTATATTTAAACAAATTATCTAAATTAAATTTGCAAAAACTGTAAATAATATTTGAAAATTAAAACCGACTTTACAGACAAACCCTTTTTTTCTATTTAAAAACAACCAACCCTTTACAATTACCGTTTACATATATATTGGCCGACTTGCCCCGTACATGTCCAGTATTATTACACTTTTAAAATAAGTTCTACTTGAGTTTATAACCTGTAAAGTTATAATTCTAGACATTTCCTAAAAGTGACACTAACTTTTGGATGCCATCGGAAATTCACTCCAGTCTTATTAAAATGGTATCTTAGTACCGAATTAAAAACATTAAAAAATTACTATCAACACATCAAAACCATTGCGCATTAAAGTTTAGCGCACTGATTTTCAAAATAAAACATAAGAAGTGTTCCCAAGGAGTACACACGTTAACAGAGATATCACTCCCACTATGGTTACAATTCCTTTTTTTTTTCCATCTAAAATCAGTCACAAATGATTCTTACTTTCACCAACAATACAGCAAAAACAAAAATATATATATACGTTTTGTTCCGAAAAATATCAGGAAGTGAGAATAAGAAAGGATACAAATGGAACATAACCCGTCTGATGAGAAATCATTTTGTCCCCATTTTATCTGATTTTCACATACCAATACGTCGAACGTTTTTTAAAATTTGTGTATCATAATTTTAGCCTGTTTTATTAACAATTGTAGTTAAAACGTTAGAAAGAAAATTAGAAAAAAATGTTATTAGGTAATATGTTTATAAATATAAATTATTCCTAAAAGAATCTGTATAATACAAATGTAATCAAAAGATTTGAGATTTTTCTACAATTTAATCTCTAATGGAGGTACAGCTGGCACATTTGTAAACAAACGGCTGCCATATTTGTACGTGTAGTGCACTGGGGAAACCTTCTTTTCACAGACGAGAGAGCCAAACGCCCGATCGTACATCTTCGGTTTTTTTTTGTTCATTGTAAATAAATATGGCGGTGTTGATAAAAGGATACTAATGGTCAATTAGGTTAGGTTAGCTACATTGAAGATACGGAAAAAAACATGAACTTCGGGTTTTGGCTCTTTCGTCTGTGAAAAGAAGGCTTTACTACACTGAAATCCCATACCCTTTTGTTTTCACCCTCCTCGTCAAGGATCGGATCTCCGGCTCTATCTGTACATTTTCCTAATCTCTGATTAGATACTAGATTCTTTAAAATTCTTCGAATTTGGGATTTAGGCATCTTTTAATACATTTTAATAAACTATCGTTATTTTGTATTTTTTTTTCTCTTGACATTCATGACATAAAAATTAGGGATATTTATAAGATTTTATTAGAGACGGAATGAGTTGTTCGTTGGTAATCAAAAACAATTACTAGTTAACATTATGGTTTCACAATACATGACAACCTTCGCCTCGTAAAATCGCGACATTAATTTACATAAATACCCATCTAATGCAACACACAACCAATCGGCTATATTTGAAGTGAGCTACAAACACCGGAAATACGCAACTAGGAATTCACAATTAACTTGTGCCATGAAGAAGCAACTGATAGGTACATTCAAGCACACCTTGTCACACAAAAAGTGATATTAATGTCAGTATTTAAACATACGTAATTATTTTCCGAAGTCTCCTGATTTCTTTACATATAGGCACTACACATTATTTCACAGTTATGTATTGAATTTATTATTTAAAATATTCATATTAGACATGCATATGTAAAACACGATATTTAAACGAGTGCCATTAAAAAAAACCTTCACCCTAATGGTGTGACATGTTGATTCGCACATTTATTATAAAACCATTTTTTAACTGGTTTCCTCAACACTAAAATGTTGTAGAGGACAAAATAATTATATTAAAAAAGTAAAATAACAATTTTATTACAAGTAATATTAAAAAAAAAAAAAAATTATGCAGCTATGAATGTGAATGAAATTCTGATGGTGTAGACAGGAATTTTTAGATTAGTTTTATGACCACCCGTTAATCAGAATGATAGCCAACCGACAGTTAAGCTAACCGCCATTTGAAAAAACGAATGGTGGTTAATGACCCATATTTAGCAGAAGGTTCGCTAACTGAAACCAAACACAGCAAGGAGTGTGGAGACATGATAAGACATCTCGCGGTAGTGTAACTGTTTGATGGTATTGCCCGGCACCAACTCTATCGAGAAGGGCAGCCATCTGCAGGGAGGCAGGTCCCAGACCATTCGGCCCGTTTAGCTTGCCGAGGGATGTGGCCCACACTGGATAACTGTGTGGTGTAGGCTTCCTTGAGGTAGTCCACATGTTCTGGCCCATGGACACGCCCCTACACACATCTCCCAATCAAATGCGTACAATGCAAGGCAAAACTAGGATGACTCGGATGACAGGTAGGTACGGACTACTTACATTTCAGAGGTTCAGTGTTTAATTATTTTATTCTAGTATAGGGCACTAAGAACTGCCAGTACAAAACAAGTACACAATACACTGACGAAATGGTAGTTTCCATGTCACTTGCGCACAATTCGTGACGCAAAGACAGAGACAAAAACACTAGAAATTAACGAAAAGAAAAAAAAAACTGTAGAACAGAAATAATATTAAATAAAAACAGGTGATTAAGTATCTCACAACTGTGTCTGGTCTTGGCGGTAGCTCGCACTGGACTGGAGACCGGAGTGCCAGAATACCACTCCCGCATGAACGGAGCAGAAGTGACGTCACAAACACAGCCATGGTGTGTTAAAAATGTGATATAGTGATATATATGATCAAAATGGCAGTACCGGTATTTAGTTGGTAAAAAAAAACCTCAATTTAATTAAATTTACCAAGGAAAACAAACTAAATTGTTATAAAAATTAAACAATTCATTTTATAATTTTGGCTTTGGTTGCATAATAATTTTGTTGTGTAAGTAAAATTATTATTGCTGTATCAAAAGTGAAGTTTTATGTGAAAAAACAAGTTTTAACAAGCTTTATCCTTGCAAAGCTTTATATACATGGTACAACATAAATGAATGAAATGTTGTGGTGCACAGTTCAGCAGCGATGTCTTCATGGTTTTAAGAGCATTGGAGTTTAAATAAAACTCTACTAAATAAAATAGTTTGAAGTTTAATTTAATCATATTTATTATTTCGCAAATTATCTCTTCCGTGCTATACCACATATGCAAAAATTAATTCCACAAAGTAAAATAAGTCTAATAAATAATTACCAACCATATTTCATAAGCACATTTTACAAAATAATATTTGAATTTACGTAAATTTTGTCACTGATATCGACCAGCACACACACTTTAGGTTGCGTTTAAGCCCACCTTACACTATGTTTAACTTCTGTAATATCAGCTGTCATCACCATAGATATAGAAGTGGGTATGATAATTTGTATTATCAGCAGAGAAGAATGAATTCGGTTCATCATAAACAATATATAATGTGCCAACAGAAAAACCGCCTCAATAGTTCCTGACAAAAGCAGCTACATATATATGTATAAATAAATATATTGCTGTAATTTGACCAAATACTGAAAGGACATGAACATTTCAGCAGAGGAATATAAAATTATAAGAACTGAAAAATAGATATTTGTTTTTTTTCTTTTATACCTCACCTAACAGGAATCATTTTGTTCATTTAACATGACGAGTTAAAAATTATAACAAATAATTATTTAAATTGTATTAATTACTTATTAAAATAGTTTGAGAAACTGTAAAAAAAAATTATCTTACCATCAAGACAAAGGAACTAGTACCTCTTAATGTAATAGTAATGTCTATCATTATTCAATTCTTAGTGAAATAAAACCAACTCACTTTTCCATTTAACAGGGGTGCAGTTCCTATAAATAATTTGTTTATCCATGAATAATATATGGAAAATAATTACTTACAAATGGAGGTGTGTTCAATTATAGAGTTAACTTTTTTTGTTCAAGGTTATTGTGCTTATATTATTTATATTTACTATAAGTTTAAAATCAAGGCTATGTAGTATGAAATAACTGAACCAAAAAACGGCTAGGCGGGGCCTGTTCCTTCCCCTTCAACGACCCATCTTGCTGATGTCACTTGGAGGGAGCTGGCCAGCTTCTCGCTTGCCCAGCTGTACACAGCTGCGGAATAAACTCTTCACTGTGAAGTAACAAACAAACCAAACTCCACAAAATTTAGGATCTGTTTCTTAAGGTACATAGACATCAATGGTTCAGTTGTTTCACTCCAAAAAAATTTAATACAGTAGTAAAAAGATAATACATCGCCAAGTGCTTTTAAGGTCTACAAAATGTTTTAGAACAATTTTCGCTATGATTTGTTTTTATTACAATTGGTAGGTAGTGTAAGAGTAAGAAATATTGTGCATCAAGAGTCAAATATCAAATCGAAGTTTACTAATTAATGATAAATATAACTATTTCTTCACAATTATCTTGTGCTCACACACATCAACAATGGCAATGGCTTTCGAAAATGCTTTCTCCATTTGATTAACCTGCTAAGCCGTTGCATAGATTTTGCATAACTGATTCTGCGAGCCGCCTTAAGTGTCCTACGTTAAAAAGAATGTATACCTTTTTAATTCTATACTTATGCATGTTGTGTCCAATGATTTCATTTTTCTAGCATGAAGCTACTTTTTGCATTATTTATTACAAATCTGATTTGTTTGTTGTGATAAACAGTTACCTTACTTGTATACGTTCATTTACAGTCCACGCAAGGTCCCCGCCAGTATTATTTTGTGATTATGATATATTGTGAGCGAGTAATGCGTGTCTAATTCGTGCAAAAATGAAATGGGTTCATGTTTATGCTTGCTTATATTTTGAGCTGACGAGGAACGAGTTACCTTTGGCTCAAAAAGTTATAAATTTTATAAATTTACGTAGTTTGGTCTATTGTTTATGTTCATAATTTGATTTAAACGGTTTCATATGATTTCAACACTGCAACATTTAAAATTTATTTTAAATTTTAAATGTTATTGTCTTACTGAAATCTGTACATATATTTTTTTAAATCAACCTATAAAAACACTATGATTTTAAATACCATTTGTTCTTGTTCTGTATGGAAGGTCTGGTTCAGTGGTTCAGTAGTTAAAGTAACCATTTTAAGAGAGATACTGCAATTTTAAATCACCACAAAACAAATAATTATCAACTTGTTTTTGAGAAATGTACAAAAACTTTTTCCTTTAGTCGTGACCTACGTTTTAAGAATTCCTTCTAACAGTGTTGATAGAAAATACAATTCTAATACTTATAAATGTACCTAACTGCAGCAAAAGTGTTTAAACCAATATCTGAAAATATATGTTTATAATTTTACACATAGGCTCAGTAATTCCCTGAGGCTTTTTTTATACCACTCTTAAATATCATGTATGTATTATAATTAAAATGTAAGATCGTAATCCTGACGTAACTCGTTGATAATAAGTGTTACAATAATATTTCAACCAAAACCAGGCAATCCATTTCTTACCCAAAATTATATCGTAATACTAACACCATTGCACATAAGTTTCCACTTCATTTAATTGCACCATGGATGTCGACTACGGATTATGAAATACTTGAAAAGTAATTAAAAACTCATTTCAGATGTACCCGGACAATACGATTTCCCGTCCAATACGGTCAAATGTTTCGGTCCTGCCATTTTCTCCCTAAAATGTACGTTAATTTTTCCCACGTAAGACGTTGACCATAATCTTCTTTTACAGTATAAAATGATATATTTTAAAATAGAAAGCCATTATTTGTTAGGATACTTAATTTATCAACAGAAAAACGAACGCTGCCACTGTGCAGCACATATAAAAATGTAGCCAGCGCTAGTTAGCATCATTCAGGTTTGGTTGCATGATGCCTGTATAAAGTGCAAGCATGTAGTTGAATTATCAATATCGATAGCTCACCGATTGCATGCAACGCGCACGCTGTCTCGTGCCAAATAAATTACATTGGATAGCCTGCACTCTTTTCTGGTTACTGTCTACTATCATGATATCGTATATACTCGTGTATAGCGCGCCCTTTTTCCCCCTCAAGTAAAGGAAAAAAATAAGGATGCGCGCTATACACGGGGAAAAAAAGTGAGGGGTGTGGCGGGGAGGAGGAGTGGAAGTCGTCAACTGCCGGGTGACGTTTCTGGCCAGCCCCCACACATACGCACAAGCAACGAGGCCTCTCTTTCACACACACACACACACACACAACCTGGTCTCTCGCACACACACGCTCACAGCACACACACACATGCTCACAGAACACACACGTGCGCGCGCAAGCTCGCACATCATGGTCTCTTGTTTATTTTTAAACCTCCCCCTCTACAGAAAGCCAGCGCAGCAGCTAGTAAAAAAAAAAACAGAGAGAGAGAGAGAGAGAGAGAATGTTGTCACCAGTCCCCCTCCCACTTCCTTCGCTTTCTCATCCCAGCAGCTACCGGTGAGTCATCCAGTCCTCCGCGCCAGCTTAGCAACGGTGACGGGAGTGGTGGTGTTTAGTCCTGTCAACTGTCAAGGTTACTTGATGGTCATAGTCCCGTTCCTGCCTGCCTCCCTCCTTCCCGCCTCGTACCAGTTGTGACCATACAGCACTTCATTATCTTCCATCTACACAGCAGAGTTTAAGTATTTTCCTGACGCATCACCATACATCAATTTAAATTATCATTTGTTTCATAAGTAACAGGTACCACAAAATATTAGTAAAATTTATTTATGGGAAAAGAAATTTTAGGAAAAAAATTTTTAATTTTTTTTCTTTGGAATTTGTTGCAAAAATCGTGGTGGTAGTTACGGGTATGGTACACTACATTAGTTCCAATTCACGTTTGGATCATGGTTTTTAGTTTTCTATTTTAAGTTAAATGAAATATGTTTTTGATGCATGACTAAGTATTTAAATTGTTTGGAGTGCTTTTGTATACTCAGCTTTTTAATTTAAATGACTTTTCATGCAACAAGTCTTTATGAAAAACTTAAACCCAAAAAAATGCTTTTCTTGCATAAAAATTGCACCCCTACTTTTCAAACTTAATTTTAGCATAAAATTTGCAATGACTATGCGACATAACATGGTACCTTCAAATTAATTTCACAAAAATATAAACTAGTGTTTTAAGCCACAGAGTTCCAGGACACTTGAAGAGGTCTTGGAAGGGGTTTATACTATACAAACGAGAAAAACTCAGGTCAGCAATCCCTGGTAGTTTTTATACATGCTTGCTGAATGCAACCATGCTACAAGGTGGAACTATGTTCTGTAAAAATTCATGCAACCCTACTGCTCTGAAGTATGCAGTATTAAAACAACATTTACAAATATTATTTACGAAAAATCTGTACAGTTACCTAAACAATTTAAAAATTACGAAATCTAAAAATTAAAACAAAGAACTAGAACTTAACCTCCTCTAAAGCTATTTCTGTGAAAAACCATAAAAATATGACTGAATTTTTATTTTTCCAGCATTATAGTCAAAAATAATTTCCAAACACATAGAACACTTAAGAATAGTGCATGATTAATTTGTAGATTCTACACAGGTAAGCAGTATGTAATAATTGTCAAATATACTGTTCCCAGTGCATAATAGTATATTTTGATAGTGAAAATTGTTTCTGAGATAATATTTATTCCTCTGGGTAATAAAAGGTAAAAATACTAAAAAAGTGTATAAAACTATTCTTGGCAGTGTTTTATTTTTTTGTAATGCCATGATTATTCACAAGATCACTTTGTTTGCTAGAAGTGATGTGCTTCAAATGCAATATGTAAATAATGGTATTATTAACAATTTGTGAACGTAAGTGAATATTTAAGACATAGTTAATTTTTATTATAGTAGCCCACACTCAGGGCCATCAAGAAGAAGAAGGAGGGGGGGAGGGGAATTCCTGGGGCCTGAGCTATTTTTATGCTTGCGTTTACCCCGATAGTAGGACAAAAATAACAATTCTATTACTAATAAAATTAATTAGAATCCTTACAAGTTATGCAATGTTTTTCCGGATCATTTTTACAATTATGGCCATGGTAGATATATATTTTTTTAATTTTGGATTTTAAAAAACTGTACATTAAGTAATGGGGAGGGGGTCCAAGAAAATTACTTGCCCTTGGGCCCTTAGTTTCTCATGACGTCCCTGCTCACACTTAAATAACCATTACTTGTTGATGAATCATTGTTTAAAATGTTGAACTGCTGTTGTAATTACCAGAAACTTTTGTAGTTGTTCTTAGAAATGTATATTTTTTTTTTACATCAAACCAGCAATACATTTTATGTACCTTAAAGTTTTATTAGTCAATAACAACCATGCACAACAATATTAATTTTATATCATAAAATTAATTATTTACACAAGTAATAAAAATTCATTTCAATTGTATTCTTAAATAAAATTGTATCATAAATCCAAAATCCAATGCCAGTGATTTTTTTACGGAACAAATTAATTGTAGCTTACAAAACACTCGCTAAAATAACTCATCACATAAAGCTAAACTTTGATTTACAATTCATATACAAATGTCTTACATAAATACGAAAAAAAAATAATGAAAAATAAAAGTGACAAATTACAAGTCACCCTGAAAAACATTGTAAATTCATTTGGTTTACGTGTTTGTATTCTTGTACAACTTGTGAAATTCAATTTTCAAAATAAATTTATTTTTCATCAGCAAACAGTTGCATTATAGATTCTTCTTTCCGGTGTTTCATTGATATTAACCTAAAACAAAAATCTACAAATGCATAATTTTATAAAATGAACTAATGTGAAGTGACAACAAAAATACAAAATTACTTTAATATATATTTTTTAATTTACATATTTGAACACCACCTAAAAACATGTTTTTTTTAAAAAAAAAAAAATCTTGCTTTAATGCATTAAAAATGTACCATATCAATCAAAAACTATCAGCTCTAAAATCACTTCATTTTGAAAATTAATCGATTTTACTACTAACTAGTGTCATGACAAAAATATATGTACAAATCAGGGTTGACTGATTTAAACCACAATAGTTTACAATATTGTTTAAACCATGATTTAAACCAAGTGGTTTTTATAAATAAACCAAAGGTTTTTAAAAATAATATATATAATATATATTATTATATAAATATATATTATAAATATATATATATTTTTAAATATAATTTTTTTAATGAAAGGTCTAATTCCACAATAATATCATCAAAAGTTCGGTCATTAATGTTTCTTGTGATTTACAGGAACAAAAAAAATTATATTATTCAAGATCTTAGCATTTAAATTATCTGAATAAGTTGTAAATCATACCCAACTAAATTCTCCTCTAAAATTACAAATATGAAATAGTAAATTCCTATTCTGTGGGAAATCCCCAATTGTACAGTAAATCCCCATTCTGTGAGAAACACCCATTCTATGGAGAATCCTTCTCCTGCAGGGAAATACCCTTTGTGAGAAACACCCATCCTATGGAGAAATACCTTTGTGAGGAACATCTATTCTATGGAGAAGCCTTCATCTGTGGGGAAGTACCTTTCTGTAGTTACGTCCTGGTCAGTTGTGCAGATTTACTGGACTTAAGTTCTTTGATGTTATAACTTTTCTGGATCAACATGAGTTGCAGCAAGCAGGACGTTTGTATGGCTTTCATTTGAACATGGTGAGTATCAAAATAATTAATGTAATAAAAAAAACCTGGTTTAAACCTAAAAAACCTAGTTTAAACAAAAAAAAACAAGTTTTTTTAAACCCTGGTTTTTTTTCCAACCCTGGAACAAATCAAGTTAAATAATTCCATACAAACTTAATTTACAACAAAACTTATATTTCATAGTACGAGATATCGCTTCCATAACTAGTTATTTCAACATAAACTTGCATCAGCAATAAGTAGAGCAAAACTTATACACACAATTTAATCTTCCAAGATTATAACAATAACAGCCATTTCACATCAAGTGCTATTTATATTTTATGGCCATGAGCTACATAAGAAATTCAAAACGTATGGAAAATTCAGTAATAAAATTTAAGTAATCTGTAAAATAGCTACCTAATATACTCTTACATTCTTTGCCAGGTATAAAGGTTTTACAATTCATTACTCCCCATTTTAAGTGTTTTCAGAAGCTTTTTAGCTTGGAAAAATCACCCACTGACCGACAATACAATATGATAGGTCAATTAAGAGTACCTGTCATCAACATAATGCATGCACTATCGTGTGTTTTGATACCTCCGAAAAAAATATGGCACTGAGGATGGTTTTCAAAAACCAAAAGAAAACAAATTTGAAACAAAACAAGCTGATAAGTTACGAAGAGTGGACAGACTGTTAACAGCAAATCTGCAAATGCACCAGCAAAGGTCAATGGTTTGTAAAACAAGCAGCATTCACAACCGGCCAACCTCAACACGAGAAACTTGGTTGGAAAAATAGTAAGGTAGGCCTAGCCAAACTATGAACCCAATGTGACCAGCTACCAGACATATTACACCCTGCCCCAGTAGTGCTCAAATCTTCCGCCAACGTGTGTGTGCGTGCGTTGCATAGTTTTTATTTAGAGTCAGTGCCATACTGCCTTAACTAATCTTAATTATTACTAATAGTGTTAATTTAATTTACCAACCCAGCACTTATAACAATTGAAGAGGTGGATTCCAAAAGGGGCTAAGTCAAAAATGTACTTTTTCCAGGAAACAATTTTTTTTGTGTGAATGTGTATTTTGATAATGTCAAGCACAAAATCCACATAATGCTAATGTTTTACATTAAGAACATGTTCTCAGGCAGTTATTGTGATTATGAGTTCAATATATTACCTGTAATTAGGTTAAGAAAACGGAACATCAGTGACTTAGAGCTATTTGGAAAACTTGTCAGTGACTAAGAGCTTTTTGGAAAACTTGTCAGTGACTAAGAGCTTTTTGGAAAACTTGTCAGTGACTGAGGACTTTTTGAAAAACATGTAATTGAAGAATATTAGTCCTACCAGATTGACAGGCCTAAGTGTGATGTTTACATAATACTGAAAAAATATGTATGTAGACTTATGCATAGTACAAAACAAAAGCAACAATATGATCTTTAAAATGTGTCAAGTCTTTTGAGTGAACATTAAGGTTACAATGTTTAAAGGAATGGATCTTCTTCATCATATAGTACAATATTGTTGTCGTTATCTCCTTCTACATTGTTAGTCAGAGCAGTTTGGTAAAACTGTCTTGCACATTGACTGAGTGAAACAAACTGCAGAAGTTTCTTCACATCTTGTCGCTTTTTTTCACTAATATGGTTTTCTGCTGGCGAAACATGAACGTTTGTGTACGCTTCTTTCAATACTGTACGTGATTTAGTCACCTTGACTGTTGTTGGCAGACCACAATATGTGTTTTGAATGTCAATAGTAGTGTCATGCATTCTTGAGTAGATGAGAACACGTTGATCACGCATTTTAAAGGGAAGTCTTTTTACTATGGCCTTCTTTGAAGCTTCCATAAAGTTTGAGACCACCCAATCTATGCCTAACACATTTACTGTAGCACCCGTCGCAAATACCTTGTGATATTCACTAGGCTCTAATATTGTTTCTTTTTTCCGTAACTCCTTTTCAAATCTTCCAAATACTTGGTCAGGGGGCATATAGCTATGACCTCTGATTGGAAAGTAATGTTCCACTTTTGCAAAGGTTCTTGATTTGGCAACGTAGTTGAGTAAGAACATCATAACATTGGTGTTTTTATTTTGCCCACTGCAGGCATCTGAAAATAATCTCAGAGTCAAAAAGATTTTTGGTATTTGCCAATTTTTTCTCAAGATTTTCCAAAAAAATGACTCAATGCCGAACATACTTCATTAGAACCTCGACCACTTTGGTCTTCAGACAAGTGTACACAGATGTGTTGGAAGTGTTTTGTTGGTTTTCCATCAAAACAAACGTCAAATTGTACAGCCAGATTTGTCTGGCATAAAAGACCTCACCAATGCTTAATTTGGGCAGTGGTTGGTTTTGTTCCATGTCAAATGAAACACTTATTATATTGTTTTCTTGTTTCTTCATGATTTCATAAAAATTTTTAGCTCTAAGAGTATGTAGCCTACACTGAGTCATTAATCGAGCCTTTTCAGCAAGGTCACGTGACGTCTTGATTTGGTTCTTAGTCTTGTAACAAAATGAGCACACATCCGTCTTTGTGCTTCCAAAGCTGAGATTGAAGTTGTTTTGAAACACCTTGAAAAACTTAGATAATGAAGCAATTGGTTTGTTTTCTATTTTTTGGTTATCTTTCCACATTCGCCACAACTTTTTGATAGAAAATTCAGGATTAAGATAACCACGAACACTTTTTCCTCGGCCATAATGGCTTTCATTGCATCCAAACGTTTTAATGTATGCAATCATTGAGTCTTTTATCGCAGTGTGTTTGGGATTTAACCTAGCCCCACAACGCCTTTCATGTGGGCATTCCCTATATACTTCCATGTGTTTGCTTAAGGTGTTTATTCTTTTACGAGAAAATCTCATTACAGACAAAAACGTTTTGTTACATACATTTAGAATACGACCGCTTGTCTGTCGTATGAAATATTTAGTAACGGTACGGCTTCTAGGCTTATTTTTGTTTCTGGGCCTACGCTGTATGGGCTCTTGTGCGACAATATACTTGAAAACAAAGCTATTCTGTTCAGCAGCTGTTTTGTGTTTATAAATTTTGTCATAAAATGCACTTATATCTGCTGTAGACAGCAAAGCAGCCTTACAACTATTACCACCTTCTTTATGCGTGCATGCAACCATGGGCCTCACTGCTGTTTCTGGCAAACTTTTTACGGTTTTTAACCCACTTATCTTCATTTCTTGCTCGTTTTCTACTTCGTGTACTACTTATATCTGTTACAGAACATGTGCTATCTTGTAGTTCACTTACATTCATTTTGGCATTTACTTATACATTAACTATTGACAAGACAAACCACCACAATAACAATAATAAACAGACATAACCTCTATGCAGTACAAAACCATGACAATACTTTCACCATAGAGTAACTAATACCTGTTTATGCATGCGAATATCGGTGCATGACTAACCAAGGCTTGTTTGGAAAACACTGCTGACTTAGGACGTTTTGGAAAGAAACCCAGATTTCACTACCGCATAACAGCTATAACTTAAGCGCTTTTGGAATACCTGTTACAGCCATAGATGCGAATAGTAAAAAGTTAGTTATTCCACATATAAACACAAAATCGCTAAAATGTGACTTAACCCCTTTTGGAATCCACCTCTTCAATTATGACGGAGCCATGCTACGCATGTGGGTGTCTAACAAACCCTGTTCTGAAATAGCATTTATAAACTTTTAAATTGAAATAATTTAATCTACTTAATAAAACTCAAACACTGATTCAATGAAAGGCAATGCACACCCTAAACCGGTGGACCTAAAGATTTGAAATTTTTAGGAAATATTCTTTGAATTCTCTAGGGGCGCATTTCAGGTCATGATTTTATATTTATATTAATCGCTGATCAACTTTTAGATTTTTTCAATTGTTTAACTTTCACGAAATGAAAAATATATACAGCGCATACGTTTTGCATAATTAGTTGCCAAAGTTACATATTTGGGTTGTACAAATAAGGAGAATTTAATTTATTGCAGACCTAAAACTTTTAAAGGATTAACTGCAATACCACTGGCTAAATGGTTTGAATTTCTTTCAGAAAATATTAATTAATTTTACCTGGCATTTCAATATTATCAAACATGTTACGATTTTGAGAGCCAAGAAACATGAAATGAGTTTTTGTGATAGAAATGCAAACCATATCATGAAGTAGCCAGTGGAATTGCAATTAAACCTAAAAAGTTTCAGTTCTGCAATAAATTAAATTCTCCTTATTTGTACAACCCAAAAACATTAAAAATGTAACTTTGGCAGCTAATTATGCAAAACGTATGCGCTGCATATATTTTTCATTTCGTGAAAGTTAAAAATCTACAAGTTTGTCTGTAATTACTGTAAATATAAAATCTTGACCTGAAATTGGAGGCACCCCCTTAAGGAAAGATGTTTTGCAGTTCTACTACCTGTAAAGGGGTGAAAAAGGGTCGTCAAGTTTGTATGAAGCGAAATAACACTCACTGACTCACTCATCACAAATTCTTCGGAACTATAAGACCTACACGCATATTCCTTTTGCTACATATACATCCGCTAAGAAAGGATTTTATGAAAATAAGCTCCTAAGGACGGTTGCAGGCACGTTAAAGATCCAAATTCCTCTATTTTTCAATGCTATTGCAGTGTTGGTGCCTTCTGGATCTCCTGGCAACATTTTAATTCTTCACTCACTTTCAGATATTAATCAGCTACCAAGGCGGGTTGCAAGGGCATTAAAGATTAAAAATTTCCAGTCTTTCAAGTATATGTCCTACAGATTTGACCTGTGTGTAAAGCCCGGGTGCGCTAGGTACTTCAGCTAGTAACTAAACAGAATTATTGTACTAGGGTGTCTGTTATACTAAGGAATTAAAGTTTTTTTTCCTTCGCTTTCAGCACAGTTTCAAAATCAAAATAAGAGTCGTTTAGTTCTGTGAACGGATGCCTTCCTGCAGCCACCCTCCCAATCTTTTGAGATCGTCACCAGAAGTAGGACGCTTGTCGCAACCCCTAGGACATTAAACATTTTTCCATCACTGATCTATTTGCATTTGCCATTCTTTTAATAATCTTAATCCTTTTTTTATCTTCCCCGGGGCCTACTTCGGGTGGTAGGGTTTTACCGTATTATTTTTATTCCATTTTTGGACTTTTGCAATTTACATGACGAACTCTGAACTTGGGCCCGGCCATGTCGTGTTTTGGACTTCTATGTATTCTGATACAGTGCTGTTGAAAATTTTTTGAACAGTTTTAATCGTATCGCAATTAAACTTACTACTGTACAAGAGCTGCGGCAAATAACCACTCTTGCCAGATATAATATTGTATCTTTTAAATGACCACACGTTTGACAACTTAGGAATGGAGGCATGTGGAATGTCCAAACAGCAGTAAGAAGTGTGTCTAATGCTTCGAGCGGGCCAGACCCTGTGGTCGGATGATTTTGGGGGAATTTTGATTCTTGCAGTCACACGGGCTACGTCACGGCCGTTACCTAGAGCCTTCTTCTGGCCCGTGTGCCCTTCCACGTGGTGGCGCCAAAGAGAATCAACCAACCACGTTAATGCAATCCTGATTCCACCTTATAAATCGGTGCAATAAATTTTTTTTTCTTCTTTCAAATTTGGGATTTTTCTAAAAAAAACAATTAAACTTATTGCTATTTAACGGGCCTGCATTAAATTTTCCTCAAATATTTATGTTTATATTTATTCTGCAATCTATTTAATTAGTTTGCAGCTAGGGCAATGAAATTTGGGGAAACTGAATCTTTTTTTTCTTCACCAATTTTCAAAACAACTTAAAAAGGTAACACTCATGTTTGCTTATAGTCAACAAATAAAAACTTTTACATTACCTGATCATGAATATAAGTCAATAAGTTACATAAATCCTCAGATTTTAGACCTAATTGAATGTATATCTACCCCACATGTAGATATACGTTCAATTGGGTCTAAAATCTGAGGATTTATCATGTAACTTATTGACTTATATTTATGATCAGATAATGTAAAAGTTTTTATAATGAAATTAAGACACAACTGAAATTTCAACTACACAGTTATTTGGACAAAACACATCAAACTATAACTGAAATTTCTATGGAATTTTAAATTTTACTATTATTATAATAAAATATATTTAAAACAAAATAAATTAATAAACTGAGCATTTCAAGACAGACTTGTCTTTGAATTTAGACAGCAATTCAGAGTATAACTTGGCTAGTGAGAAGCTAACAACCCAAAAAATAGAAGTTCGTGGAACACAAGGTAACGAGGAAAAGATGTAAGGATCCAAAGTAGTGATCATGATGACATTGTTGATGGTCTCAGCATGGGTTATTACGATGCGGTGTATACCATGCTAAAATTTCATCACTTCTGAGATGGCCAGCAATGAAGGATAAAATCTGGCAAAACAAGAAGAAAGAATCCAGAAAAAAATGACCACCAATGATCCATAAACTTACTCTGTTGAAATGTGATTATACATATGAATTTTTCCATTTTGTAATCCATAAATAAGTTTTTTTTTATGATGGTTGGTATCCAACATGACACAATTTATTCTTTTTTCAAACCTAAAATTTTCCCTTTGTATTTTGTCTTGCCTGCAGAATCATTCCACAATTAAAAAATAAAGTGAATGAACATAGTCACTGAAAATGTATATAAATAAAAAAAGTGGTTTTTTGTATTTTGAAAAAAAAAAATTCTTAAGTGGTTTTGTAGCCAAGATGTGTGTCTAAATAACCACATTTAAGATTTCAAAAATACCCAACCACAAAAATTATTTAAATAAAACTGCAAACAATCTACATTATTTGGACACAAAACACAATATTTTCAATTACAGTTTTTCTATGAATGAAACAGAAATTTGAGACAGTTGGAATAAACTGGGGCATGGTTAATAGTGAGCACAACATAACATACGGCAAAGTAATGGTACAAAATATTAGTGCTATACTAATCAATACTCCTTAGCTTGAGTAACTTACTTGTACTCATTAAAAAGTATGTTTTATAAACAGATTACCTAAATTTTTTTATTACTTAATTTCCTTAATTATTCTGAATTCATTGAATATTCGGTATAAAATAGCTCATGAAACAAAAAAAAAAGATACAATGATTCAATACACAAATAAGCTTAAAAAAGATTAACTTTTTTTAATATAAATTAATGTTTTTAAGAAATCTGGTATAAATATGATGTCTATGACTACTCGTTGGCTGCAAACATTTACATCAAACACAAATCTTTAGTCACTATAAGATTTCATTTCAAACATTCACAATAGGAAAATAAAATACAGCCAATAAATAGTTTGAAACTAAGTGAAATGTGATTCTAGACCAGGCTTGAATCCAAGATATTTAGTTTCATGAGTCAATCAACTACCATTGTGCTATCTGGAATTCATCTTCTGGACTAGCGCACTTGATAGTTTGGTCACATAACACAGTGTGAAAAAACAATGTTATCGTCTCCAGCTCCGATCTTCTCCATCCTCATCGTCGTCATCGTCATCTTGCAGAAGAACATCTTCTGCAAGTTCCATTACAGGAGTCTACAAAAATAAAATAAAATAAAGAAGTTATGTACTAAACAGCCTGCTGTCTACTAATAATGACAACACACATGTCAACACAAAGGATAAAAAATTATATTGTTACAAGACCAACTGAATATGTATGCACGTGGAAAACATTTTACTTTAACAATTTATTCTTCCATTTCAGAGAAATTTTTTATGGCCAGACTTTAACAATTTATGTTGTTTTTTTTTGAGCCACAACTGAAGCTGATGAGCTTACAGTATGTTAGAGTGGAACTTTTGTTTAAATTTTTTTAAGCTATCATCCAGTAAAATTTATTTTTATTTTTTTTTGGCAACCAAAATGACAGAAAAGTATTCTAAGAAGCCTCCTTTCTAAGCATGAAAAAACTCACACTTATAAATAATGAATAAGATAATATGCCGAGTTGAGCATGATTTTTACAGAGAAACTGGAGACTGGTCTTTCCTGAAACATAGAGCGAGAAATTACTTTTTCCTGTTTCCCGATTTTACTCTGGTAGTATACTTGTCCATGATGATCCAAACTTGTTACAAAACTATTGTGAAAGCACTACAACCTAACCTGATTCAATGCACGCACGCAGTCCAAAATGCACCATTTTTAGCAATTCACACTCTAACTATTAACGATGGTGTGAAATATATTCACAGGAAAGATCGTAAACAAGCACTTTATCAAAATTTGAAACAGACACAAAAATAATCAAAGTTATTCCAATACTGTTGTGAAACGGTAGTGGAGCATATCTTGTTTACGATTGAAAATACAAATTTCACATATAATAAACAGTTATTGTTTGTTTTGTGTCATGTACTAGTATAGTAAAAAAATAAAATTTTCTCCGACCATAGACTATATCAACAAAAAACACAGGAACTGTTGTGCTATAGACAAAATGTGAACACTGTAGTTGAAACTATTTTTAAATTTATAGTTATGATCAATATATATGTTCATTACTTGCTGCATTAATCTATGACACTACAGACATTGCGACTTGCACTTTGAAAGCAATAAAATTTTTTTAACGCATATAAGAGTGCCAGAATCGTGTGGAAAATCACTGTAAATATGATTGTAATATTGCAGAATGGGTACGTGGAAGTCACAAATAACTAAAAATAGTGAATAATTTGAGTTAAAAGCGTAAACATGAGCTAATTTGTTCACTATTTTGCCAATTAGGCTATTTGTTTATTTTTGTGAACATCATGAAATAAAATAAGGTTAGCCTTATTTCGAGGTATTTTGCCCTCCTTGAAAATTACCTGACTATATCAATGAATAATTACTAGAGTCAGGACTACACAATAAAACTGACATTTTCCCATTGAAATAGTATGGAAATTTTTGAAATTTATATCCACAAATAATTTCCGTTCCGAAATTCCCTATCTCGCCCAGCTCTAATAACATGTTTAAAAATTATTGTTTGGATATTCCAAACAGCGTGTAAAGCAGCCAAAACAAAGTGTGGCAAAGAACTTTTAAAATAAAAACCAATGACAATGAGGTATTGGATTGCTTGCTGTGTTCCAAGTTGTCAATATTTACTCAATAAATTTTAATGAGATAGATTATTCATGTGATATTTATAAAATCATTTTAATGCTCAGTATACATTTAGCTGAGGCAGATGTGTGAAGCTACTAAAAATAATAGAAGTCCACAATCCACCTCCTGGATTTAACTTGTCCTGGAAAAGTTTGAATGCACTCAAAAGATTGCACACTAGTATTAACTGCTGTGAAGCCTTTTTGCCAAAAGTGTGTGGAGCTGATACATGCTATGTTAACTGCATATTACATATATAAAATCACCATATCAAGAGTTGTGATTGAACCACTGACATCAGCAATCAAGGCTCAGAGGATTACAATACTGCTTTACATGGCATGAAAATAATCTATAGTTACATTCTCTAAAATTAACTAGATGTTTCTGTGTAGCTTTAGAAATTTCATAAGATTTATGATTTTCTGTGCTGTAACTGTATCTGAAAATGCATATTACATACTTAGCCAACTCACCATGAGCCTTAGTAGTTATGGCCACCAAGAATAAAATATATGTTAAATAAAATTAATTATGCATTACATTATTACAGGAGTACTATAGTACTGACTAGAGACTAAATAAAAATAATTCTGACATGTTATGCAAACAACCTTTTACAAGCAGTAAGCTAGTTTCAAAATCTAACTGGAAAATTGCTAAGTCAATGTTTCAGTACCTACTACAGTGCATGAAAAAAAAATAAAAAAAATACAAGTAAAATATTATGAAAACTACTAACATTCACATCATCAGTCTCATCAAGAAGCAAACTTTCAGTTTCATCTATTAGATCATCTCCAACACCACGGCCGTCCTGTTTTGTACCAGACTCATCAACTGCTTCATGGTTAGATCCCAGATGATGATGTATATTTGACAACGTCATATGAGTACCTCTGAAAAAAAAAAAAGGAATAAATAATGTTATGGTAAAAAAGGAGTAATATTCAATCAAAGAGTTAAATTTAAATATGCTAAAACAAAGACCTGCCCAAAATTATATTAAGTGGTGAATTAAAAAAAAAGGGGGAAATGTCCTGTATAACACCACTCCAAACATTTGATTGCAGAATCACTTGAGTAAGAAGAGTTAGAGAACACTATAGAAAAATGTCACACAACTAACTATTTACAAGAAAAACAATGTTTCATGGCAGATACTGGCCATTAATAGGTATCAAGGAACGTAGCTAATTGGCCAGATGGCTTTACAAGGGCATGCACGTGTACATACACTGTTGCCAACTTGATCTTGACGTCGTCCGGGCCTGCGGCCCCTTTGAGCCCGATATGACACCGCCAAACCACCGTCTCAGTTCAAACCTCCCGCTCGTGTGTGCGTGTGTTTCTAGCCCGGCAAGAGGGCGCTTAGCTGCAGTGCGCCGCACCCCTAAATGTGTTAATTGATATTGTAACCCTTTTTCTTTCATTCTTTTGCCCCAGTGTTTTGTTGCAGTTTACTCATGTGTTTCCTTAATTTAAATATTACATTAATTATAAAACTATAGACGTTGCCCGGGCGGACCCGAATAGGCACGGACTTGGACGAGGGTAGGAATGTTTTATATAAATTCTCAATAACTACGTAAACATTAATGTACTTTAAATTGCCAGTAATTTTTATATATTTATTAATGTAATCTATGATTTACTTAACTTTCGCCGGGGCACGGAATCGCAGAATGTTGTAACGGTAATTGTGTTCGGCGCGAAGGGCGCCATGTTGCGACCTGCAAACCATGAGCTCACCCCAGTCTCCTTCAGCCGGCCGAGAGCGGACGTCTCTGTCGACACCCCGAGGACATCACCGTTGAGTCACTGAGTAATAATTCCATAGTTTAAATTTATTTGAATCTCTTTCTTTTCATCCTCGGGGCCTTTCTCGGTCGGAGAGACTGTATAAATATTCAATATTCACTCCTCGGAGTTTTTGTAACATCAGTGTAATACGTAACGACTTGGGGCGGCCACGTGCGTGGCTCGCCTCCTCACCTAAGCCGATTCGTGCCTCGGGCGTTTTTCTCAGTTGTATCAGTGAAGGAGCGTGTACGGATATAAATCGTGAGTAGAATAAACCAATTAACTGTGTTACGTGTCTTTGTGTTCGGGGGGCCACGTGGGATCCCAACCTGGCCGGCGGCATGTGGGACGCCCTGAGAACCCACTGCGGATTAGAAGCGTGCCCGACGCTGAGAGCGGGCTTAGGTAGGGTCGAGAGCAGCGCGTTTAATATCTAGAGGGCCAATATCTCGCCACACACGGGCCACGTAACGCCCTGAGTTAGGGTCTCCAGCCGGGTCCACGTGCCCACTCACGTGGTGGCGCCCACTAACTTTCACCAATAATTTCACCACAACACCGTACGCCCTCAATCTGCCAATTAATATTGGTTTCTTTCATACGTTAGTACTCTGCCCCACAGTAGGAAAATTCACTGTAGTTCCACAGCTGAGTTAAAACTTACTTAGTATGCAATAAACCATTAAACTTGCTGCAAGAACTTTAGTACTGATGAGACATTTGTAAATTTGAACCTAATTCTAAGGCATAATTGAAGATTACTGAACCCAGAGCATTTTACGTCATTAAAGAGAGTGAAAACATTTCCAATTTAACAAATGGTAGTTAAAAAAAGAAAGAAGTATTCATAAATTATTTTAAATGATAAAATTTTGAAATCTTTTGGCAGTCTGTCCCTGACTTTTATTTGTACTTTTTGTGTGAAATCTTTGATGTTCATTTTCCAATAACTTCTCTTAGCAGCAAATAACTATAAATAAAGAAAAAAGTTAGTTTTTTCACTAGCGTTCCCCCTGTTTTAATATAAAATGAGGGAAAGGGACTACATATGCACAAGCAAATATATTCATTGGCTGATGTAAAATGAATCTCCAAACTTTATACAGTACTACATATCTAATTATACTTCTCAAAAACACCACAAAGTAGATACAGGGGATGCTATGCTGATATTCAAATCAGTGGCAGTGAAGACTCGAGATTAGGATTTAAAAAAAAAAAGGGGGAATTAAATACTGTAATGTTTTTGTAATCAGTATTTTAATTACTTCTACTTTATTGTAATATTGTTACCAAGCAATTTTTCTACAATTCTGCATTTAAATTTTCATTAAAGCCTTCTTTTTTCCAACACACACATATACCTACCCATTAATCCTCAAAACCCTCATTTTCATTTATCAACAACATCCACTTTATTATAATTTTTAATTCCAGTAACAATATAATTGATAGCTTGGTTTATGTTTGTTGCTAAAATGCTTTCATTAATTTTTAATCATCCTTTCAAATTTTCCTCTGGCATGGAGTGAAGTGATGCAGTGGGTTAATTATGTACCTACTACAGGATAAATTGTATCTACTACAAGATAATATGTACCTACTACAGGATAATATGTACCTACTACAGAATAAGGCTAGTGACTCTACAGGCATAATTTATTATTGATGAAAAATTTACACCAGATGTTATCACCATGTTACTTTAAAAAAATCCCATCAAAAAGTTGAAGTTAAGATTATCGATAACTATAATACATTTCTACTTACCGGCTGCTGTATGCAACAGGAAGATTATACCAGTTTATGGAAAGAACGCGGTCCTGAAACATACGCCCTTTCTGCAACGCATGCTCTGCTTCTTTGCGTGATTTAAAATTCATAACAATTGAAGGTGTTGACTCATCTTCTAAGTAATCCACAATCTTTCCAAATACCTAAAAAAAAAATAATTAAAAATTACAATAAAAACTCCACAAACCAATAAAAATCTGTTGCAGTAGTAAACCGCAGACTAACAAAAAACTAAAATTAATATTTTCAAATACTACTAACCTATTTGCAAATGAGCCACGACTTGATGGCATTAGTACTAATAAAATTGCCTTGAAAAAATTAAAAGATTAAATTATAATCATGTAAAGTATACAACTGAAATAACATAGTTTGATATACCATGCAATTGGCTTTAACTTGAGGCAAATTAATCGCTCATGGAAAAAAAAAGTGCCGCCACTTTTCTTTTTAGCACTGATTGCAGTAGTTCCAAGGGTTCTTTGAGCGACATCTGATAAAGGCGAGGAAGGAATAACTTGTCTGTTTACAGGCACCAAAATTAGCAATTGTGAAAAAAAATAATTATTTATATCTGTTCATTCAATCACGATGAAAGCTGTTTCTGTTGGTGATAAAACTATAGTGTGATGCCCTATGGCTTGTCAATGGCTTAACCAACTGTTACTTGCAAGACTGTTAGCTTGCCAAGCCCACTTTCTCTGAAGTTTCGGGCCATGCCCTGCTCAACCTTGCTCCAGGCATGAGCAAGTTTTAGAGTCGTCTCACTCTGAGCTCATTTCCCGTAACCCTGGTGACATCTGCCAGGTGACTGTTCCAGCATCACACACTGGACACTATGCCGCATGACTGACCGACGTCCATCAGCCACGCTCGATCTCGCTCACATGCTTTTGGTCAACGCCTAGGGACATCATCTCCGATGCTGAGATTAAACTCGTCCTAACTTAGTAATGTTCAAGCACATAGATGGTCTTTTCTCAGCGTAACATAACATTGTTAGTTTATTTTCATTCACCAGTCTATGTCACAACAAGTGAGTACTAACTTTGTATGTATGCTTTCTTGCTTGTTGTACAATAAATATTGTTGCTTTCTATGAATTTGTTTTCCTTGCCACACGGAACATAACACTAGTAATTGACCACATGAAAAAAAAAAAAAAAAAAAAGGAGGAATGAAAGCAAGTATAATACAAAAGTGTGGTATTTTGAAGGAGCATTCAGCATGTATGTTACATTAAAGATTTTTGTGGTTGTACTATATTTACTCAAATATAAGACACTATGCATTCTAATTATATATGAGTGTAGGGCAAACTTCAATTTAAGTCATATATTTGTTTCTAAAAAGTGAAATTTAATTTTTTGTGTATTAGTTCTCTTAAATAGTTCATTCACCCCACAGTATTACCTAGCAGATTTTGGGCAAACATTTTACTGGAAGACAATGTATTTACCAATTTGAAAGCTTCAATTTTAAAAGAGCAGTTGAAGAGGCTAGAAAAAACATTCTAAGAGAGGTTTTTTTTTTTTTTTTTTTTTTTTCCAAGCTATTGAGATTGAGGTTATTTCTTGTACATTATAACATGCAGAATCTTGTAGTCTATTTTTTGTGAGCATAAAATATGAGGGTACAAAGTTATTGCAGTCTAAAATTTAGTAGGTTTGGGGAAGAAAGATCAAGGTACCAGTAAATTTAGGAAAAACAGACGAGGGTCCAAGTAAGTTGGCTGCAATGGTGCACTGTCACCAGCTGTTTGTTGCTGATCTGTTCTCGAAGTGATTAGTTGTGTCTTGATGCTCTGATAGTTTAGTCAGTTTTTTGTTTAAAGTTAAGTAGATTTAATAATAACACTGGTATGATATTATCATACTAGTATTAAAAATGTCTGAAGATGATATAGTGAGTAGGCCTACTAGTTCTATGAAACATAAGTCATTTGGAAGAATGACAGATGGTGGAAAGAAGCTTCCGTTCAGTAGTCATGAAATTGGCAAAGACTGCCATTGCAAAAAAAACTTAAGTGTTTAGAAAGTGTTACACCTGAAATAAGAAGTCTGCTTTCAACCAGATTAAGACATATGATGAACAGTCAGTGTACTTTTGAGGACTAATTACATGTACACAAATTGCCTGACACCATCCCAGAAAATCAGATGATGAGGCTGATTTACATTCGTACTCATGTACCTATAAGGTAAGAGCTATAAAAAATAATGATCTATGTGAAATACCAGTTTGTTACAACGCTTTCTTATCACTTCATGGAATCACTGCAAAAAGAGTGCAACCTTGCAGGAAGGGCTTAAAAGTACCGGCATGGCAACATTTGACAATCTTGGAAAACACGAGAACAGGCCTAATAATATTCCTAAGGAATTACAGTTTGGATAAATCTAAAAAGCGTTACTTGCCTGAAGAACTGAATGTAAAAAAAAGTATCATGTGTAGAAGACAAAGTTCCCAGAACATTAAGTTTCTTATGAAAAGTACAGAGATATATTTATCTCCAAATTCCACAAATCCTACGGGTACCCTTGCAGCTTTTGTGATGAAGTTATGATTCAAATTGATGCACAAAACAATATAAAAATAATAATCCAGATTTGGAAATGCACAAGTAGTTAAATGAGTAATTGAAATAGTTGCAATCACAGAAAGAGTTACATTTACGCAAAACGAAAACATAATAGGACAGCTAGGTTAGGAGCACAACAGAATCCACAAAAAGATGCAGTTGCGATGGAGTCTGGAAAAAAAAAACCCTTCCAGTTCCTAAATTTCTAATTACTGAACTCACAGAAAAGTGGGATAGCACATCATTTTTCTCTTCGGGCTCATAACCAGAAATGAGAAGTTTTGTTGGTCTATGGTCCACAGAGACATGAGCGTATGTTCCACGGGGCCTGAAATCAATAAAATATCTTCATAAATCACTCAAAATCTTTCATAACACTATACATACTCTGTAAAATATGACTCTCGATTTCATAATAATTATATCTCAAATCATAAACTAGCTATCAATTAATTGAACGATGAAAGAATTCAAAATAGTTAATTAAGTAAATAAATATCAGAATATATAGTGTGTATGTAAGTATACTAAACATGTAAAGTATAAAAACATCAGTCTTCAAGCCGTCAGTAGAATAAAAATTCACTATCATCAATATTGGAAAAACAAACCAGTTAAAAAACAAATAATCCTAGTTCCTTTAATCTATACAGCCTCATCACTCATACAATTTATTGCTCCCACTAAGCTATCTTAATTTTGCCATGATGTGGGCCCACACAACACCCATGTTTAATTTTTTGCAATATGTTTAATATATTTTGCTGGCCATTAAATTTTATTTTGGTAAATCTAAAATAATTAAGTTAATTAAAAACTTTAGTTGTTTATTTAGATTTTCACAATACTTTGATAACTATTTTGTAATTTAAAAAGGTAATGTTATGACAAATTTATAATTTATATTTATATACAGTAGAACCCCGATTATCCGCGACTCGATCATCCGATTCGCGGATTAACCGCGATTTATGTCCATCAAGTCCAATTTTTTAGTTACATATAACCAATGATTCAAAATGTATGTAAATGTTAAAATACTTTGCAAAATGTATGTTGGTCAAAGTACTTTGACTCAGTTATGTTTATATACACAGAAAATTAAAAAAAAAAATACTAGTATATACATACGTATGTACATAATATTTTTGTGTTCCATGTTACGTGAATAGATTATACACTGGTGCGTGATTCCACGTCCGCATGACCGGACTGTACACTCCCGCGCGCAGCACGGCGCCGTGCCACAGAGATTACCCGGCGCATGGAGACAGTCCATTCCATTAGTGTACATTGTTGAAGCGTGAAGGTGGTGATAATTTTATGTATTTTAACAGTGATCTGCATTCCGATGGATTATACCGTTGTGTTGTGCGGAAGTGTTGAGTGCAACATTTCATCATGTCATCAAATGAACAGAAAAGAAAGCGAGTGGTACTGTCCATCGACAGCAAAACAAAAATTATAGAAAGATTTCAGAGTGGAGAAACGATTGCAAACTTGCGACTGAGTTTAATGTCGGTAACACAATAGTGCGCGACATCATAAAAAATCGCGAAAAAATCCTTCAGTTTGCTTCACAGGCTGACACTTCAAGTGGATTAAATAAACGCAAGACGATGAAAGAATCCACATTTAGCAGCTTGGACACTTGTTTGTTTGAATGGTTTCAACAGAAAAGGTCGGAGGGTGTACCATTAAGTGGCGTAATTTTATCACAGCAGACGTAAATTTTTTAAAAAAAACTAGGCTTGACAGAAGAACCATTATCCTCTTATATTACTTCTCCGTTATTTTATGAGCACCGACTGTACGGAAGTGTGTGTGTTGCAACTAGTGCTTGGCACGCAAGATAAATTCAGCCTATCACTTGCTGACGCGGCGCAGTGATACGACGGTGTTTGTTTATTTCAAAACTCAGCTAAGAGTGAACGGAGAATAGATATAACAACCCCTCACGGTTTCCGAGATTAGGGTCGTTATAGAGAGGTGGTCGTTATAAGATTTCCAACCCATCTGCAACACTAAGTCATAATAGGCCGTTTTTGCACTAATTCCACGTTCAGCAAGCTAAAAATAAAAAAATCTAACATTTAAAATTCATATAAATAAAGGGGGATAAAAACACCGTGAATTATACGAGACAGAGACACCGTTTCAAAACCATCAAATCAAGTCTCAATTCACTGGTATGAAAAATCTTATCTCGAAAAGAATTTTGAAGGCAGTCGTTCTGTAAAACAATAACCAGCCCGATGGTGTTACTGACAACAGAGCAATGAGCTAAGTGTGGCAGCGTCGCTTACGGGCGATGAAAAGAATGCGTGACCTTGGCAGCTATCAGCTGTCTTGGGCCCTCGGACTGGCGGGCGGCTAGTCACACACCTCGGTGCAACAACGACTCGCGTGCCCACGTCTCCGCACACAAAAGACTTAAAAACCACTGCTACCCAGCACTAAGCAGTCCGCTTCTATGTCAACAACGCACACGCACACAAAGCATGTGTATATATGTAATCTCCGAATGTCCCCAGATGGCTGTCAGTGGGCTAATGACCTTTGAGGCAAGCATGACTCGGCTAACCGCGATTTTCGATTATCCGACTCACTCGTCCCCTTCATTAACACGGATAATCGGGGTTCTACTGTACTAATCACTTTTTTATCATTAATAATTTAGTATTTCAATTTAACATATTTTTAATTTTTTCGGTTATAGTTGCCTGTGCATATATCAGCTTTTAAGTTTGAATTGAATATGAATACCAAATTATTCTCGTATATGAATATTAAATTAGAATATTAAAAATGAGACTTGGAACTGCTTAAAATTTTTTTTTCACATCATATAACACACGTAGGGAAAGAAAAAGGTTAAATATGTAGTGTAGTGGCTTTTGGGACATTAGACCATTAATACTGAAGTGAAAGGTTGGTTACATAAGTCAGCTAAAATAATTATACGTAAAATGTTTGTTAAAATATTAATATTTTTGAAACATGTGTTATTATGTAGCTAACCTAACATAGCCAAACCAACCTTTTTAGAAATTTTAATCCCTTTATTTCCCATAACCAGCTACTTTATAAATTAATCCAGAAAATTATCTTGAACCGCAAAATACAGCATGATCCAATCAATTTTACAAAAAATTAAAAAATTCTTTTTGTCTTTGCCAAATAATGATTAAATGTTCCAGATTTAAATATTTAAATCCTAGTTATTAAGTGGTAAATAAACAATACTTTAAGAAAACTGTAAAAATACTAGGTTTTCCTGTATTTTTTTACTCATTTTGTACCTGTCACATGTGGTATGATTTTCTTTGTCCATTACATGTTACAGTAACTGTGAATTGTACTAATTTAGAATCAACAATCAATGGAAAAGCTTGAAAATATTAGCTTTTGGTTGTGACTAGTGATGTGCGAGTACCCGATATTTTCGGGTACAGTTTGAATCCACAATTACCCGAACCCGGAATCGTACGTACATGGATTCGAACAGTATTACAAATATTCACAAAAGTTATAAATTAATTTAATACGGCTCAAAAATACTAGCAGTGAAAAATAAAACTAGGCTACTATTACGTAAGTATTTATAATATGATGTATCAAAGAAAGATATGTAAATTAAATAATTAACACAGTGACATTAAAAGAATTTCGAGATTTTGAGAGCTTAAACTATACTTACGAATTTTGTTGTATAGCAAACTATAAACTAAAAACAATTACATACCTACAAGAAAAAGAGTCTCTGCTATTTATTGGAGAAAAAATGGTTTCGTTTTCTGAAACGTTTATAAAACTGAGATTTCCCTGTGGCGTGCAGTTTATTACGATTGAGTTGGAGAATCGAATATGTATTGGTTTTCATATTTTAAAGTGTTTATTATTAATTAAGTTTACATAATTATAAACATTTCAATCTCAGTGTAATAAATAATTGCCAGTAGTTACAGTTAGAAAAAACAGAACACACATTATTTTTAAATAAATTAGTTATTTTTAATTATTCTGTGCTTAATATTCGGAATCAGATTCATATCTCAAATATTGCCAGGGATTCGAATCGGATTCGAACCGAACTGAAAATCAAGGATTCGCACATCCCTAGTTGTGACATGACTGTAAAGATAAAATTGATAAACTTCAAAGCAGTTATAAACACAGCCTTACTTACCTCACGTGGTAAGGAATGACTCGTGCAGTTTTTGTCGAAGCCAAACTGTGTCTGGCTCCCCTGATGGGACCATGAGAAGCTGTCTCGGGCAACGCTCCCATTGTATGTGCACGAAGTTTCAACTCGGCAACTTTTTTCTTCAAATCTGTTGTGTCACCACCCTCATTTTGCTTTGTCAACAAATCAAGTTCAGCATCAAGAAGTTCACGCTGTAACTGCAATACATGCACAATATAAATTTTCTATAATTTTATACTGAAAATACTTCAGTTTCATCATTTAAAATTTCTTAATCAATGCACATTCTCAATTTTTTCAAAGAAAAAATCAAGAAATATAACTATGGTATTATGTGTACCTCATTGCCATGCAACTTAAACCAATTTTAAACATGTGTAATTAAAATCAAATAATACACAAGGAGGATAGGAGTGACAAAAATAGTGTATGGTACTTTCATTAATTCAGTATTTACTACCCAGAAAACTTTAGTTAGGGCATTTTACCTCCCAAAACTTTTTGCAGGGATTAATTGCATGTTACTATTGCAGAAATGTATTGGTCATTTATTTGGTTATGTGCGGTTATGGAGTCTTCTAGAATAATATGAACGACCACCACACTCATTATAAGAAATGAACTATGTATGAAGCATTTGAAATACAAAACCCGTACTTTTTGCTTCTGAAAAATATTATCCTGTGTGTAAGAAGCTTTGTTGACCATTATTTACAGGTGGATGACATTCATACTTTACATCAGAAGAATTATTTTGACAATTGCCCTCAAAGATTTACATGGCACAGTTCCCAACATATTCCCTAAACTATGTCAAGTATGTTGGTGAAGAGCAGCTAAAGTTAATTTCATTCAATTTAACTTTAAAGTTGAAGATTTTGAAATATTTATTTGATAATATTCATGAAAGTCACTTCGTAAGATCTCATCCACACAAACCATACAATCAAACTTGTAAGACAGATAAAAAATATTAATTGTTTACTGTGTGCTGAAGTGCTACTTACATATTCCTCCAGCATGGCATGACTTTCTGTGCGTGCTAGTTTTATGAAAGGTCATGGAACTGAGAAGAAAGAAAGGTTTGATAAATTAAATACATAAAAGGAAGGAGAAGGGGAGAGAGGCGTGTGTGACTGCCGCCTCTCCAGCAGACGAAGAAGGACCGCATGGTGTCACAGCACCGTATTGTTTATGTTCCAATAAGCCAAGAGACAGTACACAAAGACTTCACTTGTACTCAGAATTATACTGAAGACAAATATATGGCGCGACCCAAATTCGAGGCCGGCCCGTAACGGGAAACGGACTATCCAAGTTTTTTTTTTTTTACAGGATTTCAATTATTGGGGCATTGGTAGGTCCCAATTAACACGAAAAATCAAGAGTTTACTGTATAAGCTAACCACAGGCAATGAAAGTACAGCGGTATTACCTCCTCTTTGCTCTTCCTAGACTGCAGCTGACGATCATGAGGCAATGTGTCCTTGGCACATGAACTACTCTTCTCTACCATGTCCAGAAGCTCATTACGGAGTGAGTTAATTCGCTCCTACAACAGAAACAAAATGCAAACTAGTGGTGTATTAATACTCATTCTCAATCAATAATCCATAAATATGTTACAACAAAACTGCATTTATAACTCAAAGCAACATAAAAAAAAACTGCAACACAACAAATAATGTCACTTAAAAACAAGAGGTTTTTGACATAACTAATCAGCCTTTTCCCTCAAAACCCAATTATTTCCAAGTAATTCAAAATCACTTCTTCTTGGCTCTTGGGGAGACTATGTTGTATTTTAAATTCAGTGAGTGTAAATTTAAAAGTGTTGGTGTAATAAATATAAATAAGCAGAAAATCTAAAACCAAATGCTTTATGGTATGCTTAATGCTTTGGCAAAGTTCAAATGTTGGTCGTTCCCAGTAATTTATTGTATTTGGGGAAACTGAACTTTCAATTAAGTTGCGTGTGAAATGTGCATTGTATGAGAAAGTTGCTTATGCTGGTTACAATTTTGTTTTATGTATAACTGTACACCCTCCCTTTGGACAGTCTAAAGATTTTAAATTGCAAGCACATGCTCACGTCACTTAACTTGAGAACTATGCTGTGTGAAGTCCAATCATGCAATGACTGTTTGTACGTATTTCTAATGATTTGCTGGAAGCCCATAATTTGAGAGGATGCAAATTTTAGGTACATGTTGTTAGGTATATGAGGCTTTTTGTCAGCCTATGTTGTCACTTAGAGAGGTAATTGGTATTTTTTTTGTAACTATTTTGAGAATTGTTTAGTAAATATTAGCACTGCCTTTGTTAACGGCAGCCAGGTAAATTGTAATTTAGTTCAGCATTATGATAAACACAATTTTTTGCAAATTTCATCCGGACTCTTAAACCATTATTTATTTTATACATATTTTTCAGTCACAACTTCTGTTTCGTCAAAGACATATACATCCAGTAAGCTGCTACTGTATCACATTGTGTTATCGATTGTGACTATTCATTTATACGCTGTTGAAACTATGACAATTACTTCTTTTAATGCCCATCTCAATGGAGTGCTCGTGTTTTGTAGTGTGTGTTGAAGTCCATGGTTGTTGACGATTGTTCCTACACCCCCCCCCCCCCCCCCCCCCACCCATTTCTGGTGCATGTGACGAAAATAATAACAAATAATATTTTGTTTCCAAGTTTGAAATGACAAATATGCAATTTTTTTTTCAAATTGTTTATGCATTATTTTTCAATACTGTTTAGCGAGACAGCAGCGAAAAAAAACTTTGTATACTTGTTGCATTTTTAAAATGTCGCTTATTGTTCATGTTCTTGATTATGAAGTTCAATTAAACGTCCAAAAAGGGTATTTATATCGCACAAATGACTTAATCTCAGCAGTGAACGTTGGCATCTGACAAACTTACGAGGTATGCCATTTCAAGTATTCGTAAGCACACAAATATTTGTTTTCAAAGTTTTAGTATTCGAGATCGAATCAAATAATTATCACACAACGTATAATTTAAGAATAAATCAGAAAAAACAATAAGCTACATAGAATTATACCCGTACATGGGTGAATATTTGCAAAGTGACACATTTGAGACTTGCATTTGTCCGAGATAAAAAAAATTAAAAAATAGTTTTTTTATGCATTTATTGTGGAAAGATAAAACTGATCATTTTGTAGCTTGAAGTAACCAACATAATATTGATTTCCTTGGTTTTCTTAAATTAAAAACAAAAATACTGAGCCATGGGACTGACAGGTTGGCACGGGACTGACATCTAACTTTGAAAATATAGACAGTAATGGCTCAATGTCTCCAAAGTAGTTGTTTACTAAATTATATGCTAACATATTACATTTAATTACTTCTATGCAACAAGAACAAGCAAAAAAACCTTTTCTTTTATGAATTTAAAAGAAAATCAAGTCAAATTGACTGTCTGATGTACAAAGATGTGGCACAAACCTTCGAAAATACATAGCAAATGACACCAAACTTGGAAAACTCATATTCATTATTATGCAGGTGACAAAGAAATAATAAACCTACCCGTTGCAATATGAATACAAACTTGATAACTCACCTATTAAAAAATCTCAACATGTCAAAGACCTAGGAATTTTACTGGATCAAAAACTATTTTTTCATCTTCACATTGAAAACATTATCTCGGTATCTAACAAAATACTTGGTCTAATTAAATTTATCACCTTTAACACCTCCAATATTGACTCTATTCTCTCCCTCTATACAGCTCTAATAAGATCAAAACTTGAATATGGTTCTATTATATGGAATAGCATCAATAACACTGATATTGAAAAGCTTGACAGGATTCAATCTAAAGTATCTGACTATATTAACAAAAAATTAAATACCATCGATAAAATAGATTTAAATTCCCTCCTTGGTTCATTATCAACTAGAAGAAAGATCTTAGATGCCATTTTTGTCTTCCATTGTTATTATGGTAATCTTATATGTCCTCATATATTTGATGTTACTGGCATTAAAATTCCTTCTTTTAATAGCCGTAACCCACCTTTTTTGTGCACACTTTTAAATACAAATGATATTATATATAGACTTGTTAACAATTTTAATATGTATGTTAATCACTTACAACCTACCAGAGAGAAAAAAACTTGTTAAAAATATTATTCTTTCGGCATCCAAAGATTAATTATCTTTATGCTCTAATGTTATTACCTAAATTATTTAATACCAGATGTATTAATCTAAGGATACTAACTGTATTTATCTACATAATATTATATGTTCTGTACTTATACATTTATTACTCTCATGAAACATTTTTGTTATTTTAAGTACTTTTTAGAAGTTAAGCACTCATATGGATATTTGTATGTTATGTTGTCTTGTCTTTGTTTTTGTCCTACTATTTGTTGTTCTTATAATTTATTGTTTTGTTCTTATTTTTGTTCTGTTACTGTATTTGTTTTTTTACATGTCTTACATGTTGTGCCCACCGTTGGAGCCTTGTGCTGTTGGTGTGGCATGTAACAAATCAAATAAATAAATAAATAAATAAAATATCCGAACAAACAAAAAAAAATTGTCAAAAAAAATTGTGTCAAACAAAAAAAAATTGTGTCAAACAATGAATAACGTAGCCAATGTGATAAAAAAAAAATGTTAAAAGAAGTTTGAGATCATCTTAGCTTAAAATATATCAAAGGCCAATTAAAGCCTACATTATATTTTATAGTTCTCATTGTTGCCACATAAGAATCTTGAAATGTACAAATAAAGCATTATTTTAAACATCATGCTCACATCATAATAAAACAAATTAATCTGTCATTATATTTAAGGTTATGTTATCCACCCAGTGTGGCTTTAATTGAATTTTTGATGGAAAATGTCAGTCCCATGGAAAATATGTCAGTTCCGTGTCGTCTTGCTAGGCACGGGACTGACACCACGGGACTGACAAATTTGAGGTTAAATTGGCACAGTTAATCAGAGAAATGGAATACCTAGGATATTCTTGGGTCATCTGTAGGTGTACTTACCTGGAAAGTAAAATAAATAAAACCGTGAAGTTATCTTTCCGTAAAAAAATTTCACAGCCAGCTTGGGACTGACCACCTTGTTGGTTACAACACAAATTCCACACACAATACCACTAACATACACACACAGGTACTCACTGAAAGAGAAATAACAACATGACTTCCAACAAATATTTGTGGTACAAGCCTGAGCATATGCAGATGGCTTTTAACTGCCATATATTATTAATAACTGTAACTAAATGATTAGCCATGGGACTGACACAAAACACTTGGGGACAAGATTTAACTAATTAGGAAAAAAAAAAATTAAACATGCAGGTTTTTTTTATAGTATGGTTTGTAAAATTGTAAATATTATAAAATCAGACTAAAATTTGTAAATTTGTATCATGAATATATATACAATAAGATGAATTTAAATAAAACCACTTGCAGAAGGGACATGCCACGGAACTGACATTTTGACATAAAAACATTATTTTTTATTTAAAAAAATGTACTTATAAAATAAATTTAATAATGATAAGATTAATCATGATTTCAAATACAAATCAAAATTGGAAGAATGTTTTAGTACTTATAACAAGCACAGTATTCACCTAGGGACATTATATGTGTCACTTTGCAAATATTCACCCACATAATAATATTTCACTGACCGCAACAAACTATAAAAACTTAATCTGTATTTATTTGAGGGAACACAGCTAACGCACGGTGCCTGTACAACGAAGTACTAATGACTGGCTACAAAACTGTTTGGAACAGAACGGCTTGTGTACGTCACCGTACAGGAAGTCATTGAAACCAACAGCACAGATTCCCTCGTCATAATGGAACACACGGGCTGGTGGAAGCAGTGAGCCAGCGGTCGTTTTCTTTGCCATGCACATCGTAAATATTAAGACAGCGTCTACCCTCCTTTAAAGGTACAGATGACATGATATGCAGACACACTTTTAAAACAGTTGTGCCATCCTTTGAAAACCATGTAGCATTCATGCAAGAATTATTCACATGTGTACGCAGTGCAGCGCTTGGATTCGAGTGGCGGTGGTAATAAATTTGGTGTCCGCTAACCAAAACAACACATAGAGTTCGTTATAACAAATGTCCGCTAAACAAGTGTCTGTTAATTGAGGACCTATTGTATATGAATAAACAATAGCGAATGTGTTAGTGGAAGGACACTTGATTACGGAATTATTTATTTTTACAACCAAACATTTTTTAAAAGCTTCAATTGCATCTTTTAATGCATTGTCTGTGTGTTTTTTTACCAGTGGAAAAATAACAACCACTAACTTATCAATGGCTATGCAATGAATCTGCTGCTGTTCTAAGCTGGGATATTTATCTTGTACAATGACTCCTTTAAATGAGCGGCAAAGTTAATACCATGTAATTTTGAAAATTTTTTGATTCAGTCTTTCAAACAGCAACCCTTATAACATTACATACCTTTTTTACAAGTTCTACAACTGATAATCAAAATCAATGTAACAACAAAATTATGTGAACATACACATGTACATAATGTGTCAAGTGGATTGCAGTTTTATAAAAAAAATTTAGTTAATATGCTAGGCTACCAATTGCAGTAATTTACTATTACTTGAGAAGGATAAATGAACATTACCTCCAACATCTTAAGTGTATTTAAATATGCTTCTCTTTCTTGTGGAGTTTTAACACCTTTCTCCAGTTTCTCAACAACAGATTTGTGTTCACTTATATGTTTCGTAATTAAAATTTGGGTGCGCCTTCGCAGATCTGCACTCAGTTTCAATGCTTCCTGTAAAACAATAAAATTAAAATAAATACATTCACAGCACTACACATTACACAAAATAATGCTTTACATTAAAATAAATGTCTATAAAAGGAACAAGGTCTACAAGAGACTGGTAATGAAATGTAAAATGAAACGGGGGAGGTAGATTACAAATAAAATACTAAATGAATCACCATTGCATTCCTCCTCACACTATTCTGCACCTTCAGCTTATTTAGGAAATAGAACAAAAAATTCACTTTGTTGGATTGTTTCAACCAACACAATTTCTGTTTCAAAAAGTACACTTTATTGTGTACAATTTTAACAATTTTACTTGTGATGAAAATTAAAAACTAAATAACTTTTGAAGTTTGGAAGTGACACTTTCCATAACAAAAGAAAAAAATATTCCTTATGAAAAAAATTTTTTTTAATGAATTTTTATATTAATAAAATAGATTAAACCACAGAAGTGGAATAATTACTGGCTCACTTGCATATCCATGTCACCCTTCTTGCAAAGCAGTGACACATCTGTTTGCTCCTGTATTTCATGGCCAGTCAAATTAGCTACTTGGCCCTCCTAATTTTACTATCCATTAGCTCTCCGAAGCATCTAATAACTAATCCACCCTAGCTTGGTTCACCTCATCCCATATTGGTCCTCTGCTGCATGGCTAGTAAAATATAAAATAGTCAAGGGAGGGGTGTGATGTCTGTTGGATGAAGTGTTACATATCAGTATTTGTCTGGCCTTGAGAAAATTTTTTTTTTTAAATTATGTTTTAATGTATGGTCAACATCAAAGTCATTAGAGACTGATGGATGAATTAAATTGTGTGATGGAGAATTGATGGAATGTATTGGCGGGGAAAACAGGAGTGTTTTGAGAAAACCCACTAGCTTACTGGAATGTTTGCCAAGATTCCCATTTTCAAAAAATTCGAGGTTTACTTTGCCTAGAATTTAACCAAGTCTCCATCCTATATATAGTTCTGCTCATCGCTGACTTAATGACCTCATAACGCTGTAAGATAGCGCCTGCCTGCAGAATGACAGCGCGAGACGGGAAGTCGCCCTCCAGGAGTCAGGTTGCCGCACTTGCTGTTTTACACATAGCAACACTTTCATAATTTTTTACGTGACAACATCCAATAAATCAATAAACGCTGGCTGCTCGCACAAAAAAGTGTCCCGTTACGCACATTGTTCCGTTACACTGTGACCCGTTACGCTCATTGTTCCATTTCGTTGTGTCCCGTTACGCTCAATGTTCCGTTACGCTGTCGGCGAGTGCAGTAATAATAGGTTATGTTACAATTGAATAAAAAATTATGGTGATTCATATAATTGATGATAGATATTTGATTACAGTTTATTTATATGAAAACTTGTTCATTATTATATTTAAACTTTATAGCTAAACGCCAGTTTTTAAAATTAATTACAAGTCATCTTACACGTGAACTGTTTCGTCGACTGTTTATAAAGTGAAGTGAAAAGTTAATGTGGTTTTCATTGCTTATTATAACAACAATTTCGGCAATAAAGGTTAAATATTCTTGCATTTTAAAAATCTGATTACTAGTATAATTTCAAGTATTTATTCTTTTATTATTAAAATAAAAATAATTCAATTTTATTCATAAAAGTATGCAATCATTTCATCAATGTTTTGTTATGACGTCACGTTAAACTATCGCCCGTAAACCGACTTTACAGACAACCAATTTTTTTACGTGTGTATTGAATTTTTCACCAAAAGATTGCGCTAGAAGATAAAGAAAATCTTTTTTAAATTTGTGAGTTCTTAATCATTCTTTAACTTTTCAAATTTGATTTATTAACTTCGCAAAGTAAGTAAATAATTCATTTATCGCTGAAAATAAATTACGATTACGTGAGTTCATCATTATAATTGATTAAAGATTATTGAATGACCAAAGACAATTCACACACAATGAAATTTTTCAAGAGGTTCTTCATTAAAAACAAATTTTCTGTTCACATATTTTAATATCATCAGAAATAATTTTCATTTACACAACATTAACAGAAATTAAATTTTTAATAACTATATTGTGTCAATTAAATTCAAGTGCTTTTTATATTCATCATTTTTTAATGGGCACCTTGGGCGCCTTACAACTACTAGTAAACAATATCTTGTAAATCCATGGCAAGATTATGGAGAGAGTTTTTGGCTAAATAAATGTCCCCAGACTAGAAGTAGAAGTGTATGCACACCAGAAAATTCTACTATAGCCTCAAAAATATATAATATGTGCTAGGGTGGCAAGAATCATACCACAGTTTTAGTAAAGATCATTTCACTTGTGTCACCAAATTGAGCATGTTTAGCACACAAATGAAATGACATGAAATGTGGTACAAAAATCCTTAGTCACATCTTTATAATGTGAGGACTCAAGTGTCTTAAACTGTAGGATTATTTACAAATATTCTCTAAAGTGGTGCAAAAAAAACATGACAAACCTTTTGTTTCTCTTCTTGGTACTTTTTTAGTAATTCTTTGGTTGCCCACGCATCTGAAGATTTCTTTGCTGCTGGTGTTGCCTGTAATAAACATTTTCCCCCCCCAGAAAAATACACTGCAACTATCACATGTTTACGAAGTGTAAGTGCAACATTAGAATTGCAATAAAACAAAGCACATATCAGGGGCTCCACAACATAGTAGTGTAAGTCACAAAATTATTCAGATTTGAGTTTGCCATACCAAAGCGTAATTTGAACATTTCCGGGGTGAAATACGGAGCTCACTCAAACCTGCCAAATTTTTAACCTTTTGGAGCCCCTCATATGTAATACAGCGATATTGTGGCCCTTTGACCACTTTAAAATAATTTAATATATTTTAGCCTTGATTAAGTTTGGGTAGCAGCTGGTTTGCTTCTAATTTTTAGGTTACCTTAATTGAACCCGTTGCCCAGCAACTGTCGGTAACGAGGGGCCTCGTTAAGTATAGTGTAACGAGAGCCCACACTATGTTTATATAAATGGTTTTCACACATGAAATAACACTCAAACATGTTGACTGAATACAAAATTCTACTTAATATTTGCAAACATTTCTTGCTCAAAACTAGCTGTACATGAAGGGGGAAAAAAAAAAAAAATAGATCATCTGAAAACATAATATTTTAATGAGAAGAAATTTAAACTGGCCAATTAGAAGAAAGCACAAGAAATAAGATGGTGAAAATTTCTCCTTTGTTGCTAACAACAACTTGCTAACACCCTGAGCCCACTGACATCCATGCATAGCTGTGTGTGGTCAGCCACACTCTGGATGCAACCAAATGGTTGGAGACAAAATACTTTCTTTGGAAACTGTCACCAAGTATGGTATTAACACAACCAGGTGTGGCAAGACCAACACAGGGAGTGACAGGTTTACACAATTGACACACATGCTTTGCACAACAGTTCGTTCGATAACTGATCTGTATGCAGTCAAGCATCTCCGTGCAATTAATAAATAAAAAATCTTAATTTTTTTTTGTTGGCTGATTTAGTTCAACAACAATAAACAGTTTACCTCCAAAAATAAAAACAATATGCTAATACTGTTTCATTACATTTTTTTGTACACAATGTGCTACAAACATGAAAAAATAATGAAGTATGATGAACTCACAGATATTTTGGTTTCTGCAGAAGGTACTGAACTAGCAGTAACAGGTGGTGTCTTTTTTACAGCAGTTGGTATATAGACTGTTTTCATTATGTTGTTGCCTTTCATTACCACCTATAAGAAATTCATTAACATTTGGTACATTTGTATTATACTTAATATGCACTGTATAAACACATGAACTACACACACACACACACATATAATATATATATATATATATATATATAAACCACAGAAGATCAAAATTAGTTAGCATACAATGTGGAATAACCAATATGACTTGGACCACACATTTAAACCTATGGTTTTTAAGAGCTGGAAGTGTTTATATAAATGGTTTTTAATCACAACATTTACCTTAATTATATACGGTTGTTAAATCAAATTATTTATTTTGAAATTATGCACTATTTGTCAGTTTCTATAGTTAACAAAAATTGTCAATGAACTTAATTTTGTTATTATGCAGATTAAATGACACATAAACATATCAAGCACTTAAAAAGATAGAGAAAAATATGACATGGTAGAATATTTAAGCATTGTTAAAACTCACATAAGAACATTAACAATAACAATAAACAAAATATGAAGGCTTAATTAAATGAATAGCGGGATTGTTGTTAGTTTAAAATGTTGACCTTTTGATCTATTATGCTAAAAACCCTGCAATGAGTTGAATTTGACTTTATATGATAAAAAATTATTTGAAAAAGAATTTGACATTGATTACTAAATCAAATTTTTTTTTCACAATGTCATTTGAAGTCTTGGTTTTCTTATCACATGATACATTTAAATTGAACCACTTACTAATGATTAGAAAGGACTATTACTCAAATTACTTCTAACAGGGTATAAATAAATTTTAAGCTAAACAATGATTAAAATTAGTGATAACGGATATCTGGTAACTATCTAGTATCCGGCTTATCTGGCCTAAATTTACTATCCGGCCATATACAGGATAATAAGCGAGTATCTGGCCGGACACTGAATTAAAAAAATGTGAAATATGAAATTTAGGTACTTTAAATCTACATAACATAAATAATACACCTATCCCTCACTTAGCACGACTTCAAATTGCGCAGATTAATTTAGCGCGATGTGAATTTTACTGCCCCAGTCTTGAATAGCACATCTGTAAATTTCAGTTAGCACGAAATCTCCGAAGGCAAAAAAAAGAAGTCGGGCACGAAGCCACGAAGTCTGTTTCAACTTCTGTAAACAACAGATGTGCCGATGTGCCGTGGGATACAGTTAGCCAAACAAGGGGGGAAGAGATGCGCGCGCAGGTCTGTCTACGCTATCGGCTGTTGTACAAACATCAGCTATGACAAGTTCAATTGCGGCTATGGAGTGTAAAGGACCAAATGTTTTTACGTCCGCGCGTATGCCCCCGTGCCGTACCGTTGTCGCCTGGCCACAAACCGGGACATGAAGTCAGTCTAGCCAGTGGCAAGGAATTCACTCAAACAAAAGCAACATCTGCCCATTCAGCCGCCGGTAACTGTACGTGCTTGACACTCATAATGTATCGTGTTCAAGTATTTGAGACAAAACTATAAGTGTTATGGCGTGCAGATTGTCATGAAGGCCACACTTATGTTGGTCGCACTTTAGTTTTAAGCAAGTCAACTGTGCGCATAATCGTACAAAATAAGGACTCTTACCAAAAGTTTATCTACATAAGTCTGATGCTGTTGGTTGTACTAGCGGGAATATATTTGACATTAGATACCGGAACAGAAATAAACAGATGATTGACGTGGAAAAGGTTTTTAAATGTATGTTGCAATGAAAATAAATAATCATTGGCCTGACAGGATTGGTGTGAACCAGGTGGTGATATGCGAATAAGCACTTTAATTTTTTAAAAAATTAAAATGTAATTATCCGAACAGTAATATCGGCTTCACTGTCAGTAAAGGATTGTTTGTAAAGGTACGCGACGTGAGTATAAGGTCACGCCCGGGCGGGCAAGTCAGCCAGCTGACTGACGATAAAGAACATAACCACGTATCTTCCGTTACATGGTATTGTATTTGTCATACAAAGTGCGATTGGAGGCATATAAAGATAAATGGTATGACAAATTTATAGTTGAGTATTATTCAACGCATTCATATTACGTAAAGTATATTTTCCTACACAATTTTAAAACACATTAAATAAATTAGCCTTGCTATTTATGGAAACTATTGCTTCAGAATACGCGATTTCGAATAACACAAGCATTTTTAGGAACGAATTAGTCGTGCAAGTGAGGGATAGGTATAACCATATTTTAATTTTATAACAAAGAATTAGTACTTGTACTGCACTGATGGCAAATTACGGTGAATGAATACCAATTTCTCTGCATTAAGAGGCAACAAACGGTTTCGCTAGTCTTCACAGACACAGCCAGCTTCAGAAAAAAGGCTTTCACTGTACACGCTGCTGCAGGGTGCTTGGCAATTGATAGCGGGGCAAAGCTTGTTCTAGGAGTCTGGTGAATCCGGTTCTTTCTACTATGGATAATGGCCTGTTGTCTAGTGCAATCATTTCTGCTATTAAATAATGGTACTTCTTGGCTTTTGCATCATTTACATCCCAAAGCAATTTCCTTTCGAATGATTCAATCATAAATAGTCTATTTCTTTTATGCCGAAACTGAAGACGAACTTGTCCCCAGGATGGCTAAAGGCATTTTAGTAGGCACGACATCGGCTGGATCTTTATTCAGTGAACGGAATTCATCTGAATGTTTTGTTTATATAAGATTTTTCATGGCAGAAGTACCTAGAAAAAATAGCATACAGTCAACAAAACTCTGCCACAAACGTGCCTTACGAAAATTAATCAAATATTGAAAACTCGGTGTAAATGATTTTGTTGTTATCGTATTGTCTGGGTGAGTCAGAAGTTTATTCAAAAACTATGTTTTATATAAAAGCATACAAAATTTACACAAATAGCAATTAGAAAATATTCTTGAATCATATTTTTTCATATTATATAGGTACCTGCCATGAAGTAATTGAAAACAAAAGAAAAAAGTTAAGTTCGTTTTGTTTGGTATATACCCACTTTTTTTGCATTTACCACCACGAGAAATTTTAACAATGCATAACAAACAAACAGCAAACTTTTGTCACTGTTTATATCAAAATATACCCATGAAAGCTATCTTTTCTTTACCGATGTAATTTTTTGTCAGAAATATGTTTAGAATTGTATTAATAAATACTTTTATAATAACCTCAAACTACAACAGCAAATCTTTTAATAACCTCCAATGATTGTGTTTTCAATCAATTAAACAAGGCAATGAAACACTTCTTAACTTTGCTCATGAATGAAAAGAACCAAATTCGCCCGAGTCTGCTTGATCGTTCGTGTGCCACCTACGCGAGCTAGCTCGTTACGATGCGCCAATCTGCAGTGTTCAGCCGAATATCCGGCTATCTGGCTTCAAGGTTAGCCAGATATCCGGTATACGGTATCCAGCCAAACAGCTATCCGTTTCATCACTAGTTAAAATACATGTGACAACATGAAGTGATGTTCACTTCTTGATTGGCTGCACACTCACTTTTTACAATGACATTTAACATTAAAAAAACTTCGTAGCTATTCATCATGTTTGAAATTTAGTTGACAGGAATGTATGTATACCCCAGTATTGTGGATTCCTAACAGCAAAACTGTAATGCGGTGACCTTCACTTACAGATGCTCATAATCTATACTAATAATAAAACTGTTTGAGGTAAAAAGTCTGAACATTGGATGAAATGATGACAAACTTTTGTAAATAGGGTATTTACCTTATTGAGAACTCAAAAAAAAATATATATATATATATTTTACATTTTTGTCTGTTTGTATGTTTGTTCCAGCATTAATCAAAAACTACTGGATGGATTTTGATGAAACTTTTTTTATTAGAAATGTCTTTGGCTAACTTAAAAACTAAGTTATATATAATTTCAGAATTCCAGCTCAAAGGGGTTGAAAAGGGGGTGAACATGGTTTTAAGATAAAATTATAACTCTGAATATAATCAAGCATTAGAAAATATATTGGGTACCAAAAATAAACATACAAAAACTCAAAACACAATTTTACCAATTTGTGAAATTCAATTTCTAAGGTGTGAAAAAGGGGTGGATACGGTTTTAATGTAAATATTTATTTCTCTGAATTTAATCAAGAATAATAAAATATATTGGGTATCAATAATAAACATACAAAAAGTACCAACCAAAATTTTAGCATTTTGCAAAATTCAAACCCTAAGGGAGGAAGAGGGATATGTATGCTTTTGAAATGACCTTGAAAATATATTTCTTAATATCCTGGCATGTATTCCAATAATTCTGTAAGAGGGCATAGTGATACTTCAAGTAGCTTATAATTTTATGAAATGTTATAAATTATAAATATAATACAGTATTGTGAAATGGCTTGATTGTAATGGGTTAGCTACATTTAAAATACTGTTAAATCATTAAAAGTTACAAATTTAAAAAGTAGCTAATCTCCTCATCAACCAAAAAGTGCTATGAAGAAGGATTTGATGTCAGTTAACATTTTTTTTTCTCTTGTATATTGTTTCATTTTTGATCCTTGAGACCTAGATTTGGATTCGAGGGGTGAATTCAAGGCATTATTTGAGATTAAGATTTGATATTTGGATTCAAGAAAATTGACATTTGACCCATCACCAACTTTTTTACATAAATATCTAGTGGGACCATTATAAACATTGTTATCAAGCACACGTGAAAACTTTATGTTGACTTTACTTAGAAATAAAAGTTTCTGCTTCTGCGATCCTAATAAAAAAAAACCCTAACAGTACAGTTTGCAAAAAGCTTAAAGAAAAAAATTGAAAATAATAATTAAGATGTTCATAATGAACAAATTTTACAGAGGAGTTCACAAAATTCTATCTACAGAAAGTATGCTACATATTGCATGCAGCATATGCTTCCATAGCAAAAACCATAAAAGTATGAACATTTAATTTACTACGAGGGGGGACCCAAAAAAATACCAGACTGAGAGCACGCTGCTATTCATAGGCGTAGTAGAGAGTTCTCCTGCTAGATGGGGTTAGTAGATGTACCTTCACTAAACAATTGCCCCGACAGCATCAGTTTGTAGGTTAACGTTTGATCGTAGTATGGTTTTTCTCTAAATGTTCTCGTGTTCCGCCTGCGAAGTCTTTATGGCAGATATAAAAGATCAAAGTGTGTGTTTGAAATTTTGTTTCCTGCTTAAAAAATCAGCAACAGAAGCTTACCAAATGCTTCAACAGGCTTTCAAGGAGGATGCTATGAGCCGCACATAAGTTTTTGAGTGGTTTGGACGCTTTAAACGTGGTGAGATAAGTGTTGAAGACCATGCTCATTCTGGGCGCCCTTCAACATCTCGAAATTATGAAAATGTCGAAAAAATCTGCTAAAAAATTAATGAGAATTGTCATTTCATAATCAACAAAATTTAAGAAGATACAGGAGTGAGTTGGAGCTCGTGCCAGCGGATTTTGACCGAGGATTTGAAAATGAGACATGTTGCCGCTAAATTTGTTCCTCGCCTTCTCTAACAGGATAAAAAAAAAACTTTTGATTGAATTTGAGCCAGGACTTGAAAAAAAGAGATTGAAAGTGATCCAAACTTTTTGACCAAAGCCATTACAGGTGATGAGAGTTGGTGTTACGGGTATGACCCAGAAACCAAGCAAGCGTCAAGCCAGCGGAAGACATCCAACTCCCCCAGACCAAAAAAAGCAAGACAAGTGAGGTTGAATGTTAAGACGATAATCATATTCTTTTTTGATGCTTGTGGAATTGTGCATCGGGGATTTGGCCAGCTTGTTAACCAGCACTTTTATTTGGAAGTTTTAAGATGTTTGCAAGAGGATGTGCGGAGGAAACAGCCGAAACTTTGGCGATCAGGTGACTGGTTCCTTCATCACGACAACGCCCCCGCAAACACGGCCTTGCGAGTGAACCGCTATTCGGCCTCTCAGGGGTGGTCTGTCGTTCCCCACCCTCAGTATTCCCCAGACCTAGCCATGTGCGACATTCTCCTGTTCCAGAGAATAAAAAAAAATCTAAAAGGGAAGAATTTTAATGATGTGGAGGCAAAAAAAAAAAACAGCTTCGCCAAAGGGCACTGGAGGATATCAATATCCAGAGCTGCTTCAAACAGTGGGAAAAAAGACTTGACAAGTGCATCGCATCTAGTGGAGAGTACTTTGAAGGTGACTGAAGAAATTTTGTAAAAAAGTTAATAAATAAATATTTTATGACAAAAATCCAGTTTTTTGGGTTCCCCCTCATACACGGAAGTCATAGCCAATGCTCTATTTCAAGACAAAACTACTTAAGTATTTGAAAATTTACCTTTTCCATTGACACCTGTGAAATTCTAGGCTGCACAAAAGAATCATTTTTATTTACGCTTGGGATTCCAAGTCGTTCCTTCACTGAAGGACGGGGTGGACTATCCGATGATGGTTTTGACTGTAAAAAATTATGATAAAACTATAGCTCATTCTATGTAAAAGTGAAAAATCAGTAGTACAAAATTTTTGATTTAATTCACATCACAAACAATACTAAAAACAAATAATTATGTTTTGTGTATACCTTGGGGTGCCAGTTTCACAAGTTGAGGTTACCTAATGTTGAAAGCTAGTTTTACGAGTCGCTCACTTTATACACACGCTCTTGCAGATTTGCTGATATGGTCATCCCATACTTCATAGCCCATAGTGTTGTTTTGTCTCAAATGTTTTCCTAATTTTGAATTTCTAAATGATTCCCAATAACATTCTTGTTTTGCTGCCATCAAAGCATGTGCAGTCTGGCTTTTAGTTTCATATATTTTGTTTGATATTAAAATCATACGCCCTGACTACAGATACAATTGACACGAACATTGCAGAAATCTCAGATAAATATATTCTACTCGAAAACCCTCCTGTCTTGATCTCATTCCCGCAAGAAAAGAAATTAATTGAAATTATATTGTAAATGATATAATTATTCTATTATATTTGACTACCTCTTCAGAATTAACTCCAGAGACATTTTTTCTTGTTTAGCTCAGTGTTTAACAGAAAAAAAGCCTAGGATTTCACAAAAAGAAAAAAAAAATCAACCAAATTTTGTGATATTAAACGTTTATGCATTTTTTGAGGTGCCTAACGTTGACAAAAGTAGTACTTTACACTTAACTTTTGCTTTCGCAAAAAAAAAAAAAAATCCAGTAATATTTTGTGATTTCTTTTACTTTTCCCTGTACTCCCTGACTATTTTGATTTTCCTTACTTTTCCCAGTTTTTTTTTTTGTTTTCTATACATTTAGCAACCGTGAATAAACTTTGTGAATGCATCGCTTAAACTTATGCTATCCTTAGTGACGAAAATGAAACATTTTAGAATAACAAGATATAAAATATTCCTGTCTTCAGTGAAATTCTGTTAGAAAACATGTTGCTAGAAATTTTTTTTTATGTTTTACAGTAAAAATTAATTAATTTTGGTCGGGTTTACGTTAGAATTTTTCTTTGTACGGTATTGTTTTATTTGGGGGATAACCTTCTTATATAAATTTATAATTCAATAAAAATGTGATTAAAGTAATCATTATAGAAGTCTATGAATATGGATTCTACGAAAACATTTTGCTAAAACTTAATCATTGGTGCTTATACTTAGTTTTTTGAAACAACAATATGTCGAAAGATAAGGTTAAAAATGTATGTATCAAACTCACAATTCATTTCCACATTTGTTATTTTAGTCTTAGGACATCTGTACTTAATTATAAGTAAATATTTTCCTCACTGCCATTTTAATTCTCTGTGATAACACTAATATCTTCATTAGGCTGGAGAACATTAGACATGTAATTACTACCCAGAGCTTCACTTACAACTTTCTTCCTCTCGTAAAAAGATTTACTTCTGCTTAAATAGCCTGCTGCTTCTGCAAAAGTATTCACTTGTGATTCAACCAGCTTGCATTTTAAAAAAGGGTTTTAGTTTTTGAGACAGAATGAATTCCCATTTTAGATGGTACATTTCAAAAAAGTAATTTGTTTTGAAGTTTTTGAGGCATACCTTACAGTTCTTGAATTCTTGAAAATCATTTGTTTTCCCACAGTTTGCCTCACTTTGGAGAATTACTTCTATTTATAAATGCAAGAAAATAGATTTCAGTGGATTTACAGATAGAAACATCTCATTACATCTGACTTATTTCTGAAAAATAAACTTGGATACAATATTTAGATGTATAAGTGAAAACTAAAGATGCCCGAATCACTAACGCTACAATTACATCACAAAATTATACCTACACCGCTGTACCTGCCCGTCACTCGAGAATGGTACTTTTATTCCAAAAAATGAAGAATTTTAGTGTAATGTTCCTTTAAACAAAGCCATAAATTAATGATAATACATTACGCAGACTAAAATATTTTCATCAATAATCTAATTTTAAGGGTTTACTTGATTAACCAGAAGATGTAACCTAATACAGTACCTTAGATTGAGGTTCGTTTATTAGACAATGACTGCGAAAGCCTGTAGTCTACTTTAGAGGTAAGCTACAAATAAATGCAAAATGCTTTCAACCAATATGTAGTCCTAACAAAATCACAATTTTTTTTATATAATTACAAAAGCAAACAGTTTGTGAGTGAAATTCAATGTAAAAATTGACTGCATTATAATGAGTCTCAAACATCTGCACCTTATGACAAATATACAAATAAATATTATTTCTGGTCCTTACCTCTACTGTTTGCGCACTGTTTCTGTTCCCACTATTACTTCCGTCAACACTGTCGGGATTGTGCCAGAAGACCTTGATGAATCTGTTGTTTAAAACAGCCTCTGTGCTTCTGTAAGCTGCATTTGCTTCCGCATGGCTTGAAAAGGTAATTAATGCACCTTCTGGATCACCCTCAAAACAAACCTGGAGGAAAAAAAAACATTACTATAAGCACATAGTACAAACATGCCAAATGCATATTTACCATTAACAAAGAAGGTTATTTAACCTGTTAACGTTATTCCCACCTCTGATCATTACTAAATGCATGTCTGCCATTAATCGCTGATCACATGACTAGCCACTAGCGCATCCTGGCAGACATGAAATAAACTGGCCTTGAAAACTTTTCGCATCTCCCACCAGAGTTGCAGCTGAATTGCGAGACTGTATAATGCAAACACTGGCTGAACACACTGACGTCACAAACATTTCTGTATACAATAAATCACTAAATTATTTTAATTGGGATAAAGTAAATAAGGATCAAAGGAAGCAAATAGCTATTAAAGAAAGAGTAGTTTATTTATTTTTGATTCATCATATTATTAATGTGTTGCAATTTGTTTACTGTTACACAAGTGCTGTTGCCATAAAAAATATATGAAGATGAAAAAGAGAGCCACTTTAAATCTACGAAAGCACTTCTTCAAATTATGTCATTATTTTTTGACATTGCTACTTCAAAATCTCACAAATCGAACAGTGTTACTTCAAAGGGCATAAGTAAATTACCTATCAAATAGACTGCAGTTATGATAAGCTTAGCTTTTCCTTATGTTTTGTCACTTTTTTTTTGTTATTTTTGGCTACTTGACCAACTTACAAGCTTTAAGAAATGTCATAAAAAATAACTTTCTACACACATTCAAAATCTGTGTACGATTACAATCCACATTATTCAAGGATTAGGTGCAAAATAAAAATAATACTGTGCTAACAATCTACAAGGAAATGTTTTAAAATCCACTATGTGTTATGAAGGAAAAAAAGATACAATATTAATTACCTGTATGTGAACCAAAGTTCCAAATTTGCAGAAATGATTGTTGAGATGTGATATGTTATTAAGTCCACGAGGAACTTTTTTCAGTTTCAGTGAACAGTTGTTCTGGTTCTTACTCCTGGGCCCCAGCCGTGAATAATCAAAACCAGAGGTTTTCTTGCCACCGTAGTTGGAAATCTAAATGCGACAAGAAACAACCAATGTTACTCAACTAAACAATGTCAAAGTAAATCAATTTTTTAATAATTCAAAGTGAATCAATTTTTTTAAGTTACCACATGCATTTTGCAAGTAAAATAATGGTAAACAACCAGCCTCAATTAAAAGTGACGAGACCATAATTTTGGCACTGTGCAAAAAAAAGTTTGAACTGACTAAACACAGTATTGTCTAACCTTGTGTTCTGCCCTGTTTAGGACATCTGCCAAGTAAAATGAAAGGAACTATCAAGTGAGTTTTACCAAACAAACTGCTGAGAAGGAAAAACAAACTCACTGTCCAACAACCGTATGAGTTAAAACGATCCAGAAAGAGTGACATTAGCTGCTGCACCCAAATAAACAAACCAATCACGTCAACCTACATGTCAGTCACTCACAACATGGCTCGTGTCATGGGAGAGCACACACATATGTGCTTAAGAAGGCAGGGAATATTCACCATTGAAGCATATGTACTTGTGTATGATGCAATGTTCTAAAAAAAAAAAAAAAAAAAAAGTACGTATGACATGTCTTTTTCTTTACTTAACAAAAGCCAAATATTTCAAATTAATTTGTCAAAAAAAAAAAAAAAAAAAACTGACAGCATTGCAGAAAAATTTGATGGCAAAGGGTAACTGCGCAAAAAGATTTTTCTAACAGCAATAGACATTTATCACCTTTCACAATTCTCTTCTTACATAATAAGAAGACAGGAAGTGTGAGTAGTCCAAAAGCTTACCTCTCTGTGGTTCTGTGCTTCACATTAAATAAATAAATATTTGGCATGTGGGATTTTTAATAGTTTGAAAAATGGATAAGTTAGTAATGATGTGTTGTAGGTAAGTTATGCTGAGTAACTAAAATTGTGTATTCTAACAAATCAATGCAGCTGGCTACAAACCTCCTAAAACCAATCCGTTAGTAAATACATCACATGTTCACTTACTTCTGATGATGAGATGTATGGTGCACTGTTACCAGAGTTACTGGGCACAGTGTTTCCACCAACAAAAGAGGTATTATTACGAGAGAGCCCAAAATTATGGCTTTGATCTACCACAGGAACACTGATCAGTTCTCGTTGTTGTGATGAGTAAATCATCGAACGAGACACAGGAACTGCTCGCACAACAGCACTTCTTACTGAAAAATTAACAACACATATTAATGTCACAAACAGGCAACACAAAATTAGCGAGAAATTAATACTAAGTGCCATGAAACAAACATCACAAATAAAAGGTAAATAAACAAAAGTATTACTTGGTTCCATCTAAACCCAGTTATGGAAGAAAAAGAGTAAATCAAACAAACTATCATAAATAAAAGTTGAGACCATCAAGTCTAAACGAAAAAAATACGGATTGCATGAATGTCAGGAATTCGGACTGTCCAACTATAAAATTGTTTCTCGGAGTGGCACATGAGATTGGTGGGTTGAGGAGAGACCAACTAAATGATGTGCCGGAAGCAAACAGCCCTGTCACATAAGGGCAGACATCTGGCGCACGTGGCAATAACAAACCGTACAACCATATCAAACACCCTCGTTTAGCTATTCAGGCATGTGGCACATTAATATCTGTGTCCACACGCATGGCTTGTCAATGTCTGCAACTTCACGGCATCTACCGTATTTACTCGCATATATGTCGCCATCACATATAGGTCGCACCCATAATTTGAGGTCTTGAATTTGGTATTTAAGATTCCCCCCATATAGGTCGCACCGGTAATTTAATGAAGCGAACGGCCAGCGCGCCGTGCACGAAAGAGTTAACGGGTACTGTAAAACTCCGCTACTACGAGAGCTGATAATAGCGTGATAAATTGTTGTAACAAGTACTCGTAATAACCGAATATAGAAAATTGAAGTCAAGTTAGATTCCTGACTTCTTAAAATGTCTTAATTGTAGACTATAACTCGAAAACAGTGATTTGTATTGAAAAAATGCACAGAATAAAAGTTGTAGTAAATTTAATTACGAATAAAAAGGCCTGTTATGATTTTTTATATCTTCAGCGGTTTTCGTTATGGGTTCCGATAAATACTCACGCTAAGTGAATTCACGTCACGCGAGTTCGGCTATGCTAGCCGGCTGGTTGTTATTTTTGTTCAAAACGTGGCGAAGGAACTTGTGTGGATCAGGTAGAAAACATTTGGCTATAAACAAAAGATATAAGAACAATGCTATCCTGAAATGCTGTGACATGTTTTTGGAGTAGATAATCACAGCGACAGACCGACAGGATGCGCTCCCGCCCTTGCCGTCAGCGATGTTTATTTTGACAGCTCAAGCAATTATCTTTTCCACGACCCTTCACAGCGTAAAAAAAAAAAAAGAAAAAAAAAAAGCACGTTCAAATGCAGATGGAAAAGTAACTATGCAGTAAAATAAATATATTTACGGCCCTGCTAAATTTTTCTATTCAATAAAATTCGAGGTTATAGTGATTTTTCAGCAGAAACTGCTGTGTGACTAATAAACAAATTGTATCATAATAACTTAAACTTATAAAGTATTTATTAACGGCGAAGGACAGTCATATAAGCCCATAAAAATATTTATTTTACCGAGAATGGACTATACAACCTGGCTTTTGCCGCACGCGGTGTGGGAGGGGAGGAGGATGCTGACATTCCACGCAGAAGGTTGAAATAAGGGAGGGAATGTGTTGAAATGTTAGATGAAAAGGGGGGGGGGAGGGTGTTTTTACATGGTTTATGGCTCTGGAGGGATAAGCCTTGAAGAATTAGCAGGGGATGGGAGAGGTAAGCGTCACGTCACGTATGACGTCAAGCCGCCGCTACCGCCAGCCTGGCCGGACGAGTTTCTTACGCTCTCGCAGAAGCTACCACAGTGGCTTTTCGTGCGGGCGGGTAAGATAACATGACAGCTGAGACAGATTTTCTTGCGATAGTGGACGCGCCGAGCTCGGCTAGACACTGCCGCGTGGACAGTCTAGAGGGGTGGTATCTATTTTTAGCCATTTTTGTATGCCTGCCTGCTTACAGTACAGCTCTCGCCAAGATAAACGTGAACACATAGCGCCCAACAAAGTGTAACAGACTTGTTTTTCAGCCGATTTTACTCAAATTTTCGACTTTCTCTGCTCAAATTTTTCACGGTTTCTCAAAAAACTGTCGCATAAACGGAATGGACGCATCAGAGGGGGGTCGCATCGGCGGGATTCTACTGTATTGCAAAAAAAATTCCTCAAAAATTTTAAAAAAATTTTCTTTACATATAGATTGCACTTCATTTTTTCCCCATCAAATCTGGTAAAATTTCCGCGACCTATATGCAAGTAAATACGGTATTATAGGCGCCTGTCACTGTGGCTACCTGACCGTCACCGCGGGCACCTGAGACTGCGACGGTACGGAACATCAAGCCTGGCAGGACCAATGGCATGCCGTCGACGTGGCTGAAAATCCCGCTTCTTCTTGCATTACCATGACGGTCGCAACCATGCGTGGCGAGACAGCGACGCCCGCCTGACTGAGACCTGCATGATGCACTGTTGTTGCGCCCAGCACCAGGAGTAATGCATCTAGTCAGCACGGTTGGTGCACTGAGGTATCGGAGCCTTATCTCATACTCTATTCCAGACCCTGTCTGGGGCCCTGTACCAACAGGACAATGTGTGGCTACATGAGGCTCTCATAATTTTACCTTTCCTGGAGGACCACTAAGTCATACAGCTTCCTTGGCCTGAGTGTTCAATGGCCCGCTACAGGACTTCTGCAGCTACCACGGATGAACTGCGAGCATGCACAATCTCCTCTCAATGTCGTGTGGAGTAGCAGTGGTAACTGCCACCCAAGTGGGGCCTTGCAGTACTAAACGTTCTGAACGTCAAACAGAGCTACAAATGTAATCGTGTGACCTGTGTACAATCAGTATTTTACCCAACAATTCTGGTTGCTCTAGCTCCAGTTCTTCTTGATGTTGCAATTTTTTTAACTTGTTCAATGTTATCTGAACAACACAAGCTGTGATAATTTAATTTTGTTTTTGTCTGGCCCATTATTCCACTCATTATATTTGTGTGGTTTTTATTATGTTATCCTAGTCAATTTCTCATTTTAGGTTGTTGAGAAAAAAGCTATGGGCTGGACTTGAGTTTATTAAGTCAATAATAGCTTCACAGCAATATTGCTATAAAACAATGAAACATAGAGTGAGCAAAATCCCCCACTCCCCAGAAATATTCATTTTTATCTGTCAGACCTTCAAATATAAATATCTAAAAAAGAATTCTCATTGGTTTTTTACACCAGTTCCACTTAATATCAGTGGCAGATTTAAGTACTAATTTTAGGGGCTGTTGACCATGCAAAAACAAAAACAAGGGAACTAACAATTAGTCTAGCAATTCCATAAATTACTGTGAGAAGTTGAAATACAGTTGGTGATACATATAATTTGAATGATATTCGGTAATTAACACATTTTGTATTGAAGAGTGTCCATTTGTTTAAAATTCAATACATACCCCAGGAGCAGTATCGTCATGTCTCACAGACAAGCAAGTGGTGTTCAGTCTCTTGTTATAATGCATTTTGGTATCATTAATGAGGTTTAATTCATAACATATTACTACTGTTAAAACTTTATGAGAAAAACTTTTATTTTTTTGGCTGTCTCTTATGGAAACCCCTCTTCCCCCCCCCCACTTTTTAAAAGCACCTTTTTTTTCACACTTTCTACATACAAAATAGAGAACAAAAAAATCTACCCAAGTTGATTCTGCTTAAGACACGTGCATGAATATTTTCGTTCCCCTCACTAATAAGAGAAAGCTTATTTTTTTAACATTCTTAAAACTACTTCATACCATACCTCCAGAACCATGGAAGGACGGCCGATTCCACATCATATTAGAATCCATGCTGGGAGCATCAGGATTATATTCTGTAACAAAATTTACTTCTTATTTAAAAGTTGTGTACATTCTCTTAACTAAAATTAATATGTATGTAAATTAACCAAATATATAACTTTCAGTAGCTAAGTTAACTCAAAAGCAATTTATTAAGAGAGCAATGTATGTAAATCAAAATGAAATTTTTTTTTTCAAATACTGCTTGTGTAAAGGACTACTGCAAGTTTCATAGGTGTAGTAAAAGTACTAATGTTTGTAAACCATTGTTCGCAAAATTTAGCATGCCTCAATAACAACTTGCACAATGGTCCAATTTCTCATTACCTGCTGGACAAAACGAGATATTCTCCCAATTAAATCAAAAAGTTAGAAATACTACATACTTAACATACTTAAGCATTCTAATGAAAACCAAAACAGAAATATGATGCAAACCAAAAAGGGGAATATGCATAGTTGGGTATTTTATTAAAAACACTATTATCCATCAATTTGTTTTTGGGATAAGGACTATGTAAAAGAATCATGTGAGGTAGAGAACTAGGACATGAACTATAAAAACAATTTTTATTGGCTTTTATAAGTTTAGCAGCATACTAAGTATGTATATGTTATCATTTTATCAAAAATTAGTAATGGAAATTGATTGTATTTTAATACAATCTTCTCGAGAATGTATTTCTTGATTATGTTTGATTAAATAAGCAGCACTATGAAAAATTTAATTTGAATTTACTTGTCTATAAAAATAGACGTCACAAGGTTGAACGAGTGGAGTACACTTTGAAGGAATTACTTTAATCGTACAAACAGTAGTCATTCTGGAATATTTAATCATATAATTCAGGTTTCGTTTATCTTCCCCAAGAGTCAATAAGTAGAAGAAACTGTTCCTTTCCTATGTAAGGGTTTAAACAGTTTTGAAGGAAGTCAATATATAATTCTGTAGTAAACGTTCCAGACTTTGACGATGTTATTATAACATTTTTATAATTTTGTGCTGTTTTCTGCACTCTTTGACCAAATTTCCCTGTTGGTTCTTGAAGACATACTAATACCTGAGGCAATAGTTTTCCAGATAAGGTGAGTGCATATTGTGCTATGTATGAATGTGTCATTTTATTCATATTGTGTCATACAATTTTACTACCTTTTAAATGTAGATTGGTACTGGCACCCTAAAATAGATAATATCATGAGTTATATGAAATGGATAACTTTACAATTACAATTAACTTAAGCATACGTTAAAATTTTGCTATATAAACATACATGTCTGGTCCTATTAATGACAAAGTTGTTATTAAATATAGTTATTAATTGTAATGCCTGCTTCTGAAATTTGTTTGAAATTTGCTGTTTCCATTTGCGAAACAAAGTTTCTTATTTTTCGTAGACATATGTTGTTAGAGCTTTTGAATTTCTTCACCCATCGTTCAAAATTCAAATTTAATTAATCAAATTTATTTCATTAATTAATCAAATTAAATTCAAATTTAAATTCAAAATCTCCAACTGTCCAGCGGCAGATAAAGCCCAATGCTGCAAATTTCTTGTAATTACTTGCTGATAATTCTGTCTGACTTCAACAAAACAATCATAGGTCCAAGAATCAATAAATGCATATTTATCAAACTTAATTCCTCCTTATTTTATGTCTTCTTCCCATTTGAATAAATACTTTTTTTTTAACAGACTACATCCAATTTTTGCAATTTTTTCAAATGCCATGCAGGATTTCTTTTTCCTAATGTCAACGACTTTAATTTTATAATCCAAAGGCATAATATTCTATTTCTCTTTTTTATTCTTTTCTTCGGGCTTGCACTTGCTCAAAAAATTCTTCTTCACACACTTCATTAGCACGAATAAGCTATTCACCACTTACAAACATTTTATCAGCCAACATTTGCACAGTGTGTTTGTATGTTTCCTCAACCATCAACATAGCTTCATGAGAAATTGAAGCAGAACATTCCAAAACATTTAAATTATTTTCAGCAAGCAAACATTTACAATATTCAAATACATTTGTTAACTTCACTTTTGAACTATCACTATTTATCGATTCTTCAGCAGTTTCATTGTCAACTGCTGGTAGACTGATAGTATTTTCACTCTGAGACATTTTACTGTAAACTATTGAAACTATCCGTATTATGGAGAATAGTATGATCTATGCAAAATCCAAACTTTATCTAACACACATTCTAACCTTCAAAAGATTTGATACAATGGAATAATAAACAAAAACTGTTGTCCCATTAGACCGTTTGGAGTAAGGAACGTTTTTTGTATTCAACAAAATAACAGCTGCTCTCTAGTACCCATATAACCTGTGTCAGGTCAAAACCGATTTTGGAGAGTTCAATAGACAAGTTTTTGTCTAGTTTTAATGCATGTTGTAAACATTTTAATTATATTTAATATAAATCTAATCATAAATACTATTATTAATATACTTAATAATTATTTTGTATTGTTATAATTAAAATACCATGTCAATTGTATTCAATATATTTCATTTGATTTTTCAATAAGAGTATTTATTATATTATAATTGTAATATTTATTTATTAAAAATACTTATTTTAAAATATTTGTAGACAAAAACATTACAATAAAATAAACACAAAACGTGATCGCGACCGAGATTCAAACGCTGTACAACTTGGCAGTAGCCAAGAATGCTACCAACTAAGCTGCTCAGCTGCTGCCGACAAAGTGATACTTATTAGTACATAAGCTAAGCTCAAATGTTTGAAGGCTTTTTTTTTCTTCTCAAAATTGGCTGGCCATTGTGCTTTCTTGTTTCGAGGGTTGAACACCCTAAAGAGGTACTACCTATATCCCAAGTCTCGCCCCAAAGTGAATTTTCCAGGTCGTGCCATCCGATTGTTATTTCACACTAATCAATTTTTTTTTTAAATTTTGGTAGAAAACAGATAAATGCCTTTATAGTGAATCTTTTACTGTTCTTATGCATACTAATTGTGTTTTTACTGCCAAGTAACACATGTATCATCACATCTAATAAATATTTTGAAGAGTTGTAACATGGTTTAACATTTTTTTTGTCTTGGGCCAAAGTTACCCTCAAAGGGCCAATGTTACCCCAACTGAGACGGTACTGGGATCATAACGAAAACAAAAAAAAAAAAAAAAATGCAGAAGAAGAACACTTGCTCAGAGCAGTAAAAATATATCGTCAGCTCAATTGCCGACTCGTTGCTAAAACTTACCCATGTTTGTGGATGAAGAGATGTTCATGTGATGCTGCGACATCATGTGGACCGGCAGGGCAGGCGGTGGGACAGACAAGTCCACCCCTTTGAGCTGAGTCTGTGTTGCTGGTGGGGGCGGGGGGCGGCGGGGGGCGGTGGCGGCGGAGGGGGAGGGGGCGGGGGTGGGGGCGGGGGCTGCAGGCTGTTTGGCAACGTGGGCGACGACGTCCCGAACGGAAATCCAGACGTAAGCGACACATCCTCCACCACGACTGGGTCGTTTCCGTGATCAAAAGGGCACATGTCTCCTCGCATGCAGTATCCTTTTTCTGAAATTTTTATCGTTGTTCAATGCCATACACGTTGCTCAAGGGTCACTCCATGTCAAGTCACCCAGGTTATGACACACCCACCCGCTCAGATTTTGAAGAAACTTGGCACAATTGATTCTATTAATATCCTGATAACACATGCAAAATTTTTTTGCTCTACCTCTTATATATATTTATTTTCTTAATTTGCCATTATCTGAAGCCTCCGAAATCATGCCTTTAAAGTTCACTCAGAACTTTAAAAATATTTCTCTTGAAAACTATTCAAGATATCATGAAATTTTGCAGGAAGGGTGTGTGTGATAACTAAAAGCAGTATAAAAAAAAATGCTTTATCAACCTATCTCGGCCATTTTTTTTTTTTTTTTTTTTTTATAAATTTAAGAAACTGGTATTTTGTTTTACAAAAACCACAATATTTGGAGTCTCAGACATGACAGAATGCTCAAATTTGTTTTAAAATACTCTTAAATATATAGGCTACTAGCTGACCCGGCAGACTTCGTACTGCCTAATTAAATTGCAATAAAGTCCTCTCAAAATGATTTGTAATGTGACATTTTTTTTCCCTACATATTTTATACTCCTGAACAGAACTGTCACCCTGGTGATAGGGTGTTGTGAATAAGAAATATAATTAAATAAAACATATAAATAAAAAGATAAATAAAAAAAATAAGTAATCTCTTTATTGTTAATCATGTGAAACATAATAATTTTTATTTTCATTGTAGTGCATGATTAGATCGGTAATTAGCTTGGTTTGTAGCATTTCGGGTTCTTCTACCTAAATTGATTCGTCTAATAGGAGGCATATCTTCTATATTATAGATTATTTTGTCACATGCAATAATTAGCGATCATAGGTAAATAAACACTGCACAAATCACTATATAGGTAAGAATTTGTTTCGTGTATAAGTTGACAAAAGCAAACTCATTAGGGTAGGTAACCTAAAATCCAAGGAAAAAAAAAAAACACTGACATTGACAGTTTGTTGTTGTTTCAACTTTTTTTAAATTTGATATGACTTGGAGTGAAATCCTTCAAGCCGTATTTAAAATAGGGAAAAGAAATAATAAAAACTTAAACTTATGAAATACTTTTGGTAACGCTGGTTTTGTTTGACTGATGTAATGACTTGAAAACTGATGCATTTTAAAGTAAAACAAATGAAATAATATCGCGAAGCCGACCAAATTAAACTATACAATTTCGTTTTTTTTAATTTTTTTATTTATCTGTGCTCCAACGGACACTGTTTTGATAGATATGATTGAACGTTGTACAGAGGTAATAAAGTGCAAATTGACTCTTTGACGTTAGGAACATACCTACATTGTTTAAACAACAATGAGTGCTCGTTTTAGTTAGAAAATGTTTGTATGGGAAAAAGAAAAGGGCTGGTTTTAGGGTTTTTCCGGCAATTATTCGAATTTTTATCGCCGTAAAAACCATCTTTGAACTTCAACGAACATTTAAAAAAAAAAAATTGGCCAAATTGGTCCAGGCGTTGTTGAGTTATGCGCTTACCAACACATTTTGTGATTCATTTTTATATTATAGATTAGATAAATAAAAAATAACGTTGGCTTTTTAACATGTTTTGATTTCTGTGCACAACAGAAAAATATCTTTTCAAATTCAATAGACGATTGAGTATTTAAGTCAAACAAAATATATTGTTCAAAATCCACATTTAATATTGTGAGTTTAATACATATTAAGGCTGACTGAAATACTTTTTCCACTTCATCCAACATATTTCAGTTTTTTCTACACAACCTTTTTTGAAATAATACATTCTTCCGGTGCCACTCTACAACAATGATGATGTGTTCCAAAGGCACTATGCAGGCATCTTCTCTTTGAGGCCAATAAGAAGATACAGCTGGTCCTGAAGGGTGGAGAAAAAGAATTTCCACATCTTCTTCACTGAAGATAGTTTTTACTAGTCCAAAATACCAGTTAACATCATAATTTGCAGCCTCATTGTTATTTGAAGATGGCCGAACTCATACCCAATCAGAAGAAGTTTGATAAGAAAAGATCGGTGCAGGGTTAAGACTATCAGTAGTCCTTCTAATTTCAAGGTCGTTTGTCTGAAGTGGTTTGAAATTATGAAAACTTCTGGTACCAGGAATAGTCCGGGTTGTTGAAAATTGTTTTCCTAGTTTCAATCGTAGTGATTAAGCATTTTTTTGACAATAAAGTGAAAGTGAATGTTTTCAATGTTCTTTTCACAAAAGTTGTAGACAGCAGTTGCCGTCATAATTTGATCTTAATATGGTAGTTGGAGGCGTGCTTTCCTTAAAATTCTTTATACCGATCCTCCTAGACTATCAAATATTGAATTCCCATGACTTGTAGCAAAAAATTAGTGTTCAGCTTTCATATTAAAGTCCTTCAAATGCTCAGACAGGTTCTTAAAACTATTCCTTTTTTTATATTGACCAGCACAGCCATCAGTAAAATAATGGACTGTGTCTATTTACAGATGATTTATTGCCAGCCATTTTGTAATTTCCTTTTGGACATAACCTGTTTTATCGCATAATTGTCGCACCAATATTTTAGGGCGTCAAAATTTGGATTAAAAAACCTTTGGCGAGTGTTAGGATATTAATATAAACAATTGTGCCAATTTTCATTAAAATGTGAGGTGGTGGGTGTAAAATTAATTTTTTATTGGGTGATTTGACATGGAATAAAATACACTTACAGAAAGTGATGGTTTACAAATACACAATAATGGTGAACAACTATAGCATGCCTAATCCTTAGTTTTAAGTGTGCAGTATGATGGGAATTTACTTTCCCTTTCCAATATTTGATTTATGACCTTAATGCTGTTCTTGTTTTGGTATGCACTGTTGCCAAATATAGGCCATATTCACAACATTTTTAGTCACAACTTTGTACTGTTTCAGAAAAGTTAGAAACTTTCAGTAGGGTCAGGAAATATTTTTGAAATAAATCTGAAACATTTATGCTTTAAAAAAATTTGAAATGAGAATTTAATAAAAAATATATCTTTTTGCTGCAATTCTCAAAATCACTATCAGATAGCAGTTTATTTTTACCTTTAAGGAGCTGGAACTGAGAGATGTCATTATAGTTTCAACAATATTTTGGTCATTATTATTTTTTTATATATCAATATTGAAATTTCTCTCCATTAAAGCATAGCTGATGAAATAGATTAAATTATTAGGAGTTGACTGCTACAGATAGTTTCTCCTATGAAACCATTGGCAATTACAATTGAATTAATTTTTGAGACGGTCTACAACTTCAATAGTAATGTCAACTGAAATTATTTTATAGTTTTATAAATATTAAAAATTAATGCATTGTTTTTTATTTTGCATTTTTTAATACAGCATGAGTATTAGAAAACAAAAAAGGATGCTTTTGTAGCATTATGATTTTTTTAAAAGAACCCTTATGCCATTAGAAATATTTGCAAAAGTAAAGCCCAAAATTTATGTAATAGCAAATATTTATATAATAGTATCATTTACAGTACTTTAGAGATTACTGTTTACACCATTTTGTTTCATAATATTGCCACATTTTCAATTCTGAAATTTATATTTATAGGATCTAATTACAGCCATATTTGAATATTAACTTTGCAAAGGAGTGCCATCTATGGTCACCGATGACTAAAATGTATTTAGTTTTCAAAATACTTTTTTTACACATTTATTTTATGCTTATATTTATGAATCCAAGAAAACTAACTTTTTGTCGTTTTCAATTAGTGTACACAAATGCATAAAATTACAAAAAACGTAAACTAAGGTGTAATATTATAAAATATTAAAACTTAACAATCTACAATGGTTTACTAAGTTAAACATTAAATGTAAGCATGCCATATTTATTAATGAAATGATTATAATCAGCGGAGTGCAAAAATTATATGTCACTGGGCAGTATGAATCTGGGAACAGTGTGAAATATATTTATTCCATACTGCAAACTAGTGTAAGGCACTCTATATATTACATTGAAAATTATAACAACATCAAAAAATTATACTAAAATTGTTTTTCTTATTAAAATGACAGCACTTACCATCAAAATCCCTACAGCGTAACTTTGATGACATAGACATTGTTGAGGATGCTGTAGTCAAAGCAGTGATAGAGGAATCAAGGAGAGAGCTAGAACTTGCACTGACAAGGCTCTGTATCCTTTGAGAAGTAGTGGTTAACCTCATATCAACATCTCCGTGATTACTATCCTGTGTTGGCGTGTTGGCTCCAGAATAGAATTCCTTTTTACGATCTGTAAACAAGGATGGTGGAATTCAAGCCAATACCAACGATGGTACATTTCAAATTATTAACTCTTTCTTGGAAGTTTTATGCCAATGTCAACTAACATAGCTCACTTTTCTTGTTGTGTAGACGTGCCTGCCACTTGGCAAGCCAAATAAAATACTAGACTGCACAAAAAAAATTTTAAGGTGTAAAATTAATTATTTAGAATACTGGCAATGATACACTGAGAACTGATGTAAACATGTTGGAAAAACATGCTATGCAATAAGCCTATCCATGTATGTAACACGAGGTGAAAAACAACATGCTTGATGATGTACAATTTTTTGCTAAAACTGTTTGACATTGACAGAAAACTACAAGCAATCCGTAAACTCGCTGTCAAATGCTTTCTATTTAGGAAACATCTGTGTTGTAAGGTTGCAAAATAAAATAGTATTGTTGGCTTCATTCCATGCAATATATTCCAGGAATTGACAGGTCGACCAGAAAACACGTAATGACGCTTTACCAAGTAACATAGCCCTCCACAAGGTAGCATCAAACTAAACTGAATAAAAGTGAATGAAAATACTTTAAGTATACCTGAAATAAGATATACCATTATTTTATAAAATGTTATGTTCTTTTCTGAAGTTCTTACACCAGTCGTAAAATGTAAATGTTACACACTTCTGTAACTCTTTTGTCGTAAATTTACAAACAGGATACATGGCACCGTTATATATTTTGTAGCCAGCAACCCATGTTTGCTTTTAGCTTTCTAGTGAATAACAAATCATCGCTTACAAGTCTTAGTTACATTTGCAATATCTGCTGACAAAATTATGCCAACTTATTCTGAATATAACGTACACAAGCCTGTATTCACTGATAAGTAGTTTTCCGTTCATGTTCTCAAGTCTTTAAATCTTTTTACATTTCTCCTCAAGGTTTCTTTCGGCCGACAGGCTGTTTAAATAATTATTCTTATTACTCTCCGCGAGTATTTAATCAGCCTTACGTGATTCTTGTGCGGCCACGTGGGTGGACCACACCGCAACATAAACTTATTCGTGCCTCGGGCTTTTTAACTGTTTAAAGGACAATGTATACGAGAGCGTGTAACTTCTTAATAAACCTAGACATGTGATTTAAATGGTGTTCCTTTCTTCATGTTTCTATGTGTATAACATCTACTTCATGGTGGCATGTGGGGTGCCTTGAGAACCCAATGTGTTAATCATTAAGGCGTGCCCGGCGCTGAGAGCGGGCCAGGTCTAGGCAATTGGTGTAAGAAATTAAGAGGGTCCGAATCTCGCTCCCACTCGCCCCGAGAGGAGATTCTACAGGGTCCGTGTGCCCTTTCATACCGTGTCAGCCATGCAGTAGTTCTCGTATCAAAGTAAATCAAGCCATCTAGCCCAGACCTCAGATTGGTAACAGCATCAAGGCCAATGGTGTAGGTATATGTATGTATGTATGTATGTATGTGTATATATATATATATATATATATATATATATATATATATATATGTATATATATATATATATATGTATGTATATATATATATATATGTGTGTGTGTGTGTGTGTGTATATATATATATATATATATATATATATATATATATATATATATATATATATATGATCTTTTAACTTAAACTAAACAAAAAAAATCATTTTTTAGCTAGTTTTTTTTTTAATTGGGAAGATTAAAAGTAAAACAATGAGGCAAGCCATTTGTAAAGATTATCAAAAATTATTTACAACTGTGGAAAGTGGATCATGATGTGTATTCTGCAATAACTAACTGGGATCGAATCCAATTTAGGCATACATTTAGCTTATTTTAGCTAAAAATGAAATATTTTACAACTAGAATAAAGATATTGTAACACAGCTCACTTTTACCATGCACTCGTAACCCATTCAATGAATTTTCGGAATCTGATGATCGAGTCCGGCTTCGAGTTCTGGTGCGTGAGCGAGATGATCTGGAATGAGTCCTGGAAGCAGATCGAGACCTCGAGTACGACCGAGAGCGAGACCACGACCTGGCCCTTGATAACGGTGAGCCACCGTGGTAGTGACTCTTCTGTGAGTAACGCGGCGAACGAGATCTGGAGCGTGTTGTTCCTGCAATTTTGGTTTTTTTCCCAACAGCAATTGGAGACAAAGAATGCGACCAGCTTCTCCTGTTAAACAAAAAAAATAAAAAATTACATAAATACAAAGCAATCAAATACACGATGATTCGAAAGTCCTCACACAAACGTTAAGTGTAGGTCAGGTATAAGCAAGTCATTTTTACAATAGAACAAGGGGTCACAAATGCGAAGTGAGCAAGCGAGTTGGGACTTGTTGCAGAATCATATGAGGCACGGAAATTGCCAATTAAGATTGGAGAGCAACAGACATATATGATGGCAGAGATGCGTTTAATGTAACGTGAAACAAAAGGAATTGGCCATGCAGCATAGAGTTTGCATCGATAATGCTATCCAAATCGGCAGGAGCCCCATCATAAGACGTTTGCAACCCAATGTTCTATTGTAAAAATGACTTGATTCTGTATGCCTGACTAAAGTATGCAAACTAAAGACTCTGCATGTATGACTAGGCAAACTAAAATTTGCCAAAGGATTTTTGAATCCTTCTGTATAACTCAATACAATGGTTCATTAAAATTTTACCATAAAGTTTGTTCATATAAAATTTCATAAAAAAATATGTATTTCTTGTTTCAAATCAGAGTATTATTATGTTTTATAACTGAGTGATACATATCCAAACGCTTCCTGGATTCATCAATGTAAACCAATTGAATCATTTAATAATTAAAAAAAAAAAATTTGGAACAAGGTATAATTTAATTTAGGTTTTTATATTAGTAATATGAGAAGGTTGTTACAATTATAACATTTGCAATCAAAAATACTTAATTCTATCTTCATCTTGATTACAAGTAAATGTTAACAGACTCTCCAGTGAAAACATTCAGGTATGTTCTATATCAAAAAAGGCATACCTAATTAAATAAAATGGGAGTCATTTCTTCTTGGTATGTATGAGTATAAGTCCCAAAAACTCCTACAATCCAAGCAAATTTTTTTATTAAAATAAACCTGTACAGCGAGTTGTTTACTGCATCAGTAAATAAATTAATTGGTGCTATACAGTTTGTTGGATGGGAAATGCCAACAAACCTTTGTGTGTGCAGTTTTGTTGGCACCATTGATAATGTGCAATGAACAAGTACCAATATCCAAAGGTTCCTTTTCAGCATAAAGTGTACTCTTCATGTAACTTTTCAGATCAGAAATCAACTTCAGATTTACATTTAATCCATCATTAGATAGTTGAATTAAACATTCTAGGGAAAGTTTGGCTTCACTAACACAAACTAGAACTTTTTAAAGCAAATCTACAGCCGTACAATGCTCAAGAAAAGCAGATGTTAAGTGTCGAGTACATGATATACTGTTTTTTGAATCCAAATATTTAACAACAATATCCATTTGCTGTTTTTGGCAAATATCATTCAGACTTTCATCAAAAGATAGTAAAAAAGGGGCTTTTCTGTACTCTTATCAGACAATAATGATGTAAAATGAGGCTCAAGGCCATATGTGACACTATATGCTACTTTATCTTTTGGTAATTTTATTTTTGAAGCAATCTGGAAACATAAGTGAAAAAAGTTCCACTGCAGCTGCTTCTGAATGGGTTGAAGCATGCGTACAGATGCAATGAGCAGCCCACACTATCTCCACTTTGGTTGCACTATCACTAACAAGGAAAGTGGAGAGCTTTTGTTCTTGATGTGTCTCTCCTGGGATAGTACTAAACGAGAGCTTTTGCTGCCTGTCTGACTTGTGAACATTAAGAAAATTGCCATGTTCCCCCCCCCCTTCTTTTTCATGACATTTGATTGCATTAATTCCAGAGTGAGAAACATCTAAATATTTTTTGCATAGTGTACAAACAGCCGAAAACATATCCTTACCAGCTCTTAGCCACAATTTATATTCCTCCTCTTCCAAACAAATGTCTTGAAAATTACACTTCCCTGGCAATTTTAACGCTTATAAAACACTGCTGAAAACGTCTACCACAAGTTTTTGAACAATTAAGTTTTCACACGCAAACACACATCCTTAAAATACTGCTACAACTTAACGGTACACTTTTTATTTTTTATCTGTAACTTGTTATGCCGAAAACATCAATTCTGTAATAACTGACTTATTTTTTGCTTCTGCTGCGTATACAAATATTACTGTTAACCACACAGGCGTCGTCACATGTCGCACAGGCTCTTACCGCCACGTTGTCAACATAACGCTTCACTATCCAGCATGCCACGCATAACAAGACACTTGCATGACGAAACATATTTGATATGTACATTCTCTGATTAAGGTATTTGTTTACATCCAAGTAGGGTAATTTTCGCTGAGAAGTTGAAAAAAAGAATGAAAATTTTAATATAAAATGAAGCTGTAACGTTTGATAAAAAAAAATGCCTGTGTTGCTGACAAGCATCCACAGTTGTATATTGAAAATTATTTCTCACACAGTAACAAAAAAAAAAAAAAAAAAAAAGTGACCAATTTGGGCACTTTCGTGACTTATTCGTGACCATGAGTCCGTGACCGGTAGACACCCTGTTTCACTAGCCAATCTGATTACATATATAAACAAGCAAACTTTATTCCTATCTGATACTGTCACGAGGACTCTAGAGTCAACGCTGGCCAGCCAGTCTGCATGCCTGTGGGTGGGGAGCGTTGCAGGTAGCACCCAGCCCTCTACTACTACTAGGCACCTGATCTGGTTATCAGCGGTGCCTCGCTACTCCCCTTCCCTTTCCAAGCACTTTCCCATCGAGCTGTGGCTCTTGAGGGTTCGGGATGCGGCCTAACTACGTCGCCACTGTTCTCGGAGGTTCAAGTGTTGAGTCTGGGACGCGACACTTCCGAGGGCAGGACTCGGCAGGTACATACGCGGAGAGACAGACTCGCGGGGCAGTGAAGTGAAGAGGACGAGCGACCCCTTGGGGAGGCGTAAGTGGACGACGAGTTACGAGCTTGGTGCATCGGGGACCAAAGCATCTGCGACTGTGTTGTGTGTGTGGCGGCGTGTTGGGACAGGGGTGTGCGGTACGAGACCAGAAGTAGAGAGAGCCGCTGTTTAGCCGAGCTCCAGTGGAGAAAGTGAATTGTGGACTTGAGAAGTGATTAATTTGTGGGCAGGCATTTTAAGCGTTGAATTTTAATAAATAGTGTAAATATTAGCTAAGAAATAAAACTCTAATTGGGCTATCCTTTTCAAACCTGCTTCCCCGCCAGTAACTATAATTTTTTTATTATTACTTTTAGCCCTAGCATACATTGTATTAATTTTTTTATATGTATTTGCCAGTTCTTGTCTTTTAAGTATCTTGTCTTGTCCTGTAGAAAATAAATGTCCTGTCTGTTGTAGTTGCTGCATGCTTGTGGGTGGTGCCTGATTGCAGTATGGTGCCTAGCTGCATGTGGTACCTACCTATAGGTAATGCCTACCTGCTTTGTCATTTGTGTAATTGTTTGTATACATTTTTAAGTCTCTTGACTGTTTTATGCCGTGCCTATCTCAAAAGTTTTCCAACTGTCAGTAGGCATGTCATAAATTCATACATAAATAAATTACTGCTAGCTAATTGAAATATAATCAACAAGTGTAATGGCAATAAAGTAAACATACCTTCTGTCTCGATCATGCCAATTAGTGGATGAAGACTTATTTAACCAATTATGCCCACGTTGTCGGCCTCTATCCCTCTCAGTACTACTTCGTGATCTTTTCTGATGATCAAATGAACGAGAGCTTATCCTTACATTCCTCATAGATGACTTTGGTCGCTCCTTCCTCCTATAGTGGTCTCTCAAATTTTTATCCTGAAATTCAACATAAACTTTTAATATTACACAACCAAAGACCTTTTTTTTTTGCTTTTAGCAATTCTAACATTAAACTAGCAAATGAAATATTTGTGGTATAAGTCTTCATATTAATCATACCTATTATGGAAATAGTGAATGTCCTAATCAGTATATAATAATAAGAACAAAATGTATTTCAAAAGTGATGTTTATAAAGTAGTACATTCATTTAAGTGTGCGACTTCAGTCAGCATGCGAGTGAGAGCTGTTCTCGCCTCAGCACAATATACCATATACCAGCCTCGGCCCGCGTTATACCAAGGGGCTTAAAAAAGGCACAACATTCATTCTTATTGTTCTGCCCTCGCAGAGTTGGTCCTCTCGCAACCTAAGATTTTAGTGTTTTATATGCCACTCTAACGCGTCCATTAACTTGGCAACAATAAGATAGTTCTTTGACAGTGTTCATATTTGCCGATTTTATTGATGAAATGGTCAAGTAAACAGATTTTTTTTCTCTCTCAAAAATTACGACTTTTACCAAAAACAAATTCGTTTGGATGGCGCTCTTATACAAAATAAAAACTGTGTTTTTAAATTCAGTTTGAAGGTAACAAATGTGTGGTAATCTGGATTAAAATATGAAGTTAAAATGGATTACAATACTTTGTATAAATTATTTTGTTTATTGAAAACTATCAATACTGAATTGTTTACAACATAACTAATATTAGGTGCCCTTTGGACATATAAATAATAATTAAAGATAAAGTTATAATGATTGATATTGTTTAAATTCATTAATACTTATTTCATAACTAGATATCTATAAAGAGAGAGAAATGAGTCAAAGTTTACTGAAAATAAATCAAAACATACCAAATAACAATATGAGAAATTATGAGCACATTATTTGAATAGGCTTTAGATGAATGATAACTCTACGCTTGTTTACTGAAAATGTATTTAAAACCAAACACAGCAATTTCATTATCATTTTGACCACTTGTAAAAATATGTAGGTAATTAAAGTTTAGCTCAGGACTCGAACAGACTTGGACACTGTCACAACAGGTTACAAATATTTTAATTATTTTGGCCCAAATATGTTTTGTGTATCTTGAACAATAAAATATAAGATATTTTAGGAATTGAAACCTACTGCCAAGGTGCAAAATCAGAAAGTAATTTTCAATAATCACCCAAATTTATTTTTACACAGCCTTACATCTTACGGCGAACGACTATACAGACAGATGCATGTGCACACACTATCACAACCAACCCCACACAACCAGAATCAATCCCACACACCCACAATTAACCCCACACACACAATTAACCCCACTCACACACACAATTAACCCTACATCTTCAAGACCCATATACATACAAATCAAGGTAAATTGGAGAAAGAATGGGCAATGATCTCTGCTTTGGAAAGGAACCATCCTGGGATTTTCTTGGTGGTTTAAAGAAACCTTTGGAAAACCAAAAACAAGATGGCCAGCCCAAGATTAGATATTTTAACCCTGGTCCTTGGGACTTTGAATCTAATGTTTTAACAATGTGCCATCTCACTTCATATATTCTCTCTGTGTTCACTGCTGTTTCCCCGCTTATAACTGGATCAACAATACGTACTTTTTAATAACTTCATGCAGTTTTCCAAGCATTACACTATCATCCACCTATTTAGATGTCCTATACATACCAAGCTATACAGACACCAAGAACTGTTATTTTGTTCATTAATTTTACATGTTTAAAGGAAGGCATAGAACAAAATTGAAATGAGTGTTTTCAAATATGTACATGATTAACATGTTACTCAATAATAAGCTAAAATAAAAATTAACAGTGAAAAACACAACTTCACACTTTTCATTAAGATCAAATAACAATAATATATCGTACCTCACTACGTTTTTCCATGGATGAATGCGATTGTTGTTCTTTGTCAGGCACAAAATTATCCAAAGCCTCTCGACCTGAGCCCAGAACTTTGTCACCTGCACTTTGGTGACTTTGGACTGGTTCTGAAACTTTAAAGGGTGGTACTAACGGACCGGGATCTTGTGACACTTCCTTTACAGAAAACAATACAGGTGGCAATTCAGGTACTGTTGGGGTAGGTATGCTGTACAAATTCGCTGGCACATTTGTGGGCTCAGCTACAGTATTGGCTTCAACTGTAACTTTAACAGGAGGTTTTAAGTCTGCGACATTTCTGCCGTACAAATTGCCAGATAAATCATGAGCCAGATCTGCTGACTGAGTGACAACAGTGCTCAGACTGTTGGACGCTGCAGTCGTCGTCAAAGTTGTGGTAGTGGTTGTGATAGTCTTTGGCACATCAAACTCTCTTGTTTCCATTGACTTGAAGAGGTAATCAACAAACTTTTTGGTATCTGAAAAAAAAAATCCCAATTACAATTGAACATTCCAAACATTTTTATATATTGCAGTTTAAAACTTACTATGTATACTAATTAATTTTCAAAACAGAAAAATTAATACAATATGGTGACTAAAAACAGTTGTGTTTTCTGAGCCGATTAAAATTTAAATAAATTCAAATTTATTTGCTCTGCATGAACCTGAACCGAAAAATAAAGTATTAGAAAAATCATATATAAAAGAAGATTAATATATAAAGCATGGTTTACAAGATTTGTTGTTTTACATGAACTATGCATAGTAACTTATAGTAAATGTATTATCACACAACACATGCTGTTCTGAAAAACTAATGATAAAAAAAGGTTAAGATTCGGCCTGGCCCCGACCAACAGGATTGAAATTCTCTATTTGTAACTCAGCTCAATTTTTCCGTGAGCTGCCAACAACGCAGCGACGATCAAGCGACAACTAGCTGAACAACAAAGTTTTCTTCCCTTACAAAGGTGAAAACAAAGGGGAGGCAACCCCGTATCTACCGACCAACCACAATACAGAACCAGAAACATGACCATATATGGGATACTATGCGGTTAGAATTTTTTTCTGAAAGTCTGGAAAGACACATTACTCCGCCTCATGGCTCATCCTGATTGGCTGGCGAGGCAGCGCCCAGCGAAAGTTCTAGTTCATTGCTGCGCAGTCGTGCACTTACGTGTTGGGTTTCCCCACTAATTTGAGGCATGAAAATGACTTACTGGCGACAGTGTCTCGCGCTCATGTCTTCCTTTCTTTTTAAACCTTCTCGAATGTTAGTCTTACTGCACAGAGGCTGCTTTAAAATTGCAAAAAAAGTAATTAATAAATACACTAATTTTAACTGACCAACCAAATTAGAATGAAAAATAATAATAATAAAACACAATTCATTCAGCTTTATGTAAAACCTAGCCCAAATTAATAATAAATAATATTTAAGCACAAATAAAATACCTCAAATGCCTATGCATAATAGAAGAAACTTGAGAATAATTATGAAACATGAAGAGAACATAAGTAACGTAGCATATTCAATTAGTAGCAGAGGGTAGGAATTATGCTATGTTACAGACTGCTCTTGAAGTAAATTTTTCTTAAAAGCTTTTTAAAACATAAACTTACACTAAAACAATATATATTTTTAATAAAATCATGAAACTCAATCATTTTAAGCTTTTTTCACATTATAAAACGTTTTATTTTACACAGGAAAGATAGCAGCACTTAAAAAATTATATGAAATCTAAAAGGCAAGAACCCATTGTTCTGTTTTCACAGTTTGAATGCCTATCAATGAGATCTAATTTTGTCAAATTATAAGACTTTTTATTCATTTTTTTAATATCTTCATAATGAATGTGTCTAAAGAAATAACTATTAGCATGAAGAGAAAAATATGGCTTAGTCTGATACTGGAGGAGTAAACATTGTACTAATTATCATCTTTGGATATTGTCTCCATGTGTGGAAAACAAGTGTGAAAATTCCCAAAATAGTTAATGTTACTTAAATTTCTAATTTTTTTAAATGCTTGTTGACTGTTCCAGTGAAATGAATTTAAGAGCAGTCGAATAAAAAACCAACAGCCCCCCCCCCCCCCCCAGCTGTTTTAATTTCAGAGTAACACCCATTTAATTTTAGCATACAGCATAGGCTTATAACATTTGTAATCAGGGTATGAAAAAATCCTGATTTTTTTAAAAAAAATCAAAAAATCAGATTTTTTGGATTAAAATCAGGTTTTTTTTTTTATTAAAATACGATTTTTTTGATTAAAATGTAAAAAATTATACGTAATCTGTGTAATATACAGTACATTTTTATGACTGTTTTCATGACTTGACTTTGCTCTACCGTACAATTAATAACAGATTAATTCATTTTGTAAAGACAACTAACCTAATTTTCTTTCTTTGAAATAACCACATTTTACATTGCATAATGTTTTAAGGAAACATTAATGATGTCACTTTATGAAAATTTTTAGTACAGTAACACAGTTAACATTAGTAAAAAAAACGATGTCTTATAGAAAATAACTATATCATTGAAAATATATCATATTTAAATGTAACTTTGTCACTTCTGTCATTCCTTATAGTCTTATAGTCCAATTGTTCTAAATAAAGTAATTTAAACCAAAACCACAATTTCCTTTTTTTCTTCTTCTCAGAATTGCACACATACGAGAGTATTCAAAGTAAAACTTCTACATAAAATATTACTTATTTAAACAAAAATACAAGTTTTGCAGCTTTTTCTGTACCCAGTCGATTTCTTAATGTTGACTGAACCAAACCAGACATACCAAAGAACTGAAAATTTCCTTCCTACAGTTCTAAAAATAGCATTTGACATTGTTGGAAGACAAACCTGTTGCCAAGGAGATATGACACACACACAACACAAACACATGAGGTAGAGGAGAGTAGAAGAGAGAAAATGAGGTGGCATTTAAAGGTACATTCCACCCACCTATATTTAACAAGTGTTTCAAAATAACTATAAATACATTGTAGAAGAAATTAAGTACTATTCAAATTTCATTCTATCTTTGCAGCAGTCAATTTTTATGTAAGTAGCCATGATTACTTGGTTTAAACAATACCGTATAGGAAATATTAACGTTCATACTATCATATTATAAATTGATTTAATCACTGATTTGAAAAAAAAAATCACATGATTTAAATCACGATTTAAATCATGCTGATTAAAATCAACATACCCTGTTTGTAATTAACCATTTGTTTGCCCAATTTCAAGTGACCTTAACTAAACCAATTTAATATTTTGAGAAAAAATAGTTTTAAGGGTGTTTCTAACTTGTGTTAACAGCAATATGTATAAATATTAAAAATCAAAATAACACGTGGTTCATTGACACATTTCACTGAAGGCTTCCCTTAACGGACATGGCAATAATCACCCATTTTAAAAAGCTTCACATATTTTGATGGTAACCTTTTTCTACCACAACAATTTTTTCCCATGTTCTACTTCCATAAAAAGATACAAAAAATCCATTAGAAAAAATACATACATTTTCAGAGATGTTCTATTAATCTGTGATAATCTGCTATAATGCTTCATAATCATAGGTTGTCTTACTAATCAAAATAAGTATCTACAATCAAAAATTACTTAAGGTAAATTTTATGATTATAGTGTTAACTGTTATCATTCAAAATCTGCAGTTAAGGCTTGGTCACACATGCCAGTCAATTTATCACCATATAGGTATTTATTCCATTTTATGTTTCTCGAACTTTGTTACTAAATATTTACCAAGTGGTAAAAAGGTGCTCAAGTGATGATTATAATGATAACTTCAATCTTCAATGACATTTTACCTGGTAATGAAATTTGGGGTAAAACATAAAATGCAAGAACACTATCAGGATAATTTGACAGGAATAGTCCTTAAATAATAGTTATGACCAAAAATTAAATAACCAACAAAGTGTATGAGACCACGCTTTACGATGCTCTGTTACATGCCAGTCAACTGTGTAATTAAGGCCACGTCTACCCGGACACACACACGGTGTGCAGAGCTTCAGGAAAAACAATGCTATTTCAAAACTACTCAAGATATCAGAATGGGGTCTGTTTACGAAAAGCATTTAAGAATTCGCTGATGGCCAAAAAGTACTTTTGATTTCAGATTATAATTTCAGATATGTTTTTAGAAGAGTGAAAATGGCTTAAAGCCACATTTTCAGAGAAATTTTTAGGCGTAATACAACCGGTACAGATTCTTGAAAGCATTTAAGGGACTTGCATCACACCTTTAACATCATTTCTCCGCCAAATAATGTATGGTCACCGCTCAAATTTTGCAGTTTTCCTGTGAGGATGAGAAGACTGCGCGCCAGTTCAGAGCCTTGCGCTTAGAGGATACACCGCGCTATAAACACACACCAGCAAGCATCACGCTTACCATCCTGCCTCACTGACACACATACACCCCGACCAGAAGGCACCCTTAAGTCGTCTGCACGTCAAACAATCACGTGGAGGCAGTGGTGTGAATTGTGACAAAAATTTCATTAGCACATGTCTCAAAATTGCAAAACAAAAGACAGTTTTTGAATAATTTAGAATAGCTATAAAAATAAGAAATGTCCATTCTACCCGAAACGCATCAAATGCACAGACTTTGAAAAAAATTGTAGGAAATAAAAAAAAATTAACTTAGCCTAACCTCGGTTGGGTTTGGTTAGGTTATTACCATCTTGTTAAACAGAATTATGGTTAGGTTTTAAAAGGGAGAAACCATTTTCATCTTTTTCCCTTCAACTGAACACTTTTTGTATATTTATCATGCTAAGGATAATTTTTTTAAAAATTCTACATTAAATTTTGTGTCCTAGTTTCGTATTATAAGTTTATTCGCAACATGAAAACAATTAATGTCCTTGTTACCTAGGTTAGATGTTTACACATCACTGGTGAAAAAAAACTGATGTTGATGTTTATTAAACTGTCTGTAGAATGGAAGTTATTTAACAATATTTGTTTACTGTTTTGTGCTAAAAGTGCCTGCAAATAAGCATCAAAATTAAGATTCTCTGAATAGGAACACCATGTTATTTATTTAAAAAAAACTGAAAATCCCCCAATGTCATTATGGAATATATTGCATTATCATTTGAATACAAACACACTATACATTATTTTATTTTAGGTGAGTGTATTATTGCTAAGCGGATGATAATAACTTATTTATGACTTACTAGGAGCAAAAGAAGCTTGGATACTTTTCAAGTCCTTTGTTGGCAGGGAGTGATCGCACAAGCACAAACAAGTCGGAGTCTGACTTGGGCCCGCTATGCCATGGCCTTTTAACTGTTCATAAATCATTCTCGCTACTAGAATAAGAATCACATTCTTTGATGGGCTATGAAATTTTTTTTTATATTCACCACCAACATGTATAACATCACATATAATACCTACAGTCGAAAATTCTAAACGTATTGCCAATAAAATAACTTAAATTAAGGACATTTATATATTTTATCAAATAATTTTCAAAAATTTATATTTTTATCAGAATATTGTATCATTTTAATTACACGAAAGTTTTACATTTGGGTAACTTATAGGCTAGCTGTATTTTATATAATCCTAATAATTGAATATTCAGATCTGTTGGGCACAAACCCTCCTCCTGAATTGTACCTGATTCATTGCCCACACACTCTCATCTAAATTTTCCATTACCCGATCATTCTTATGACATGCAAGTTTTTCCCCCTTTCCATTCTCCTCTCTCTCAAAATGCTCCTGGAGTTCTCCCTCCTGATTCTAGCTTTACCCCTCTCACCCCACTTAATATCCAGTACACCCTAACTAACTAACGTCTCTGTCTGCAGTCTACCTTATAGACTCTCCCACTCCATTTCTTTCGTTGGCACTAACGGGCCAGTTGTGTGCTCTCCCTTTTCTCCTCCACCTCCCTTTCTTTCCCCCACCTGGCTGCTCTCCCCTGCACTCCTACAGTTCCCTCCCATACCACAGCAGCATACTCCAGCATGAGGCGACCACGATGATGCATGGCTTCTCTTTCAGTACACCATTACCCGCATACCCAAGGCCTGTCCGATATTCTTCACCAATTTCCCCTCCCCCCTTTAGGTTTCCTTGGAGAACTATCCCTAGACATTTGTACCTTATGACCTCTCCAATTTCCTATGTCTTGTATTAATAATTTATTTATACCATCTTATTACTGTGCAAAGTTTAATGTATTTCATATTTGTGTCAACAATACATAATAGGCTCTGGCTGTTTTACATCACGTAAATATCAAATGAATCAATTGACCATTAAGTCCGAACTGACAGTTTAGACTGAAATGAAGCCTTCCCCACACACGATCAGTCTTGTGGCTGCTGTTGTTGATGGATGTATTGTTTCATCGTGGAATAGGGAAGAAACTCTGAATGTTGCAATTGCAGTTTCACTATTAGTTATAAAATTAAAACAAAATAGGAAAGCAACCGAAGAGTATAAAAAAAGATGTCTGCCAAGACGCTCGGCTGATCGACTGATGGACTGATTGACTGGTCTGACGAGACGCTGTTCCCACACACTGCAGTTCAGACTGAGTGCTTTCGAGCCCACAGATCTATTTGATCAGAAGCCATCAGTCCATCAGTTACAACTGATCAGCCTACCATCCTTGCTCACACACGGCAGTTTGGACTGTTAAGTTCCGACTGATAAGTCCGAACTGACAATTTACTCTGATCATGTGGGGGGAGGGGGGGCCCTTTAGACACTGTACAAGAGGTTTAGCTATAAATAAACTTACCAAACCTATTGAATAGTTTTAAACAGACGCAGGAAGTACAGCTTTTAATCATAACATATCAACACAAAAAATGATCGAGAAATATGTTAGGTACTTACTATTCAAAAGGAAAACATCTAGCTGTTCAATCATTGTTTGTTGTAGTTCTGAAAGTGGCTTGTCTTTCTTTAACAAGGCAACTACGTATCTAGCCAAAGCAGCAGGATCTGCATCACACCTATAAATTAACATAAAACACAATTTTCACTACAACATGCACTGTTTAATGTCACTTTAGTCAAGCCATTCATTACAAAAAATTAAATTCCTATGTTTTTAATCCATTTCCAAGGTATAACAAAGAACTCACTTCTACAAAATTTGAAAACTAATTCATTTTAGTGCTGGTACGTTGATTTATATAGGCTACACACTACCTCCTAACATTGATTTACAAACACACTCATCTAATTGCCTTGAATTATAAACACTCGTCATCACATTTATTACAATTACCAGTTTGTGTACACTATGTCAAAACATCCATACTGAAATTCAGCATGTAGCACACACAGAGCCTGAAGTGAAGTCCAAAAAAACCATACATTTTAATAATTGAAAGGTCTTTAATCAGCCACGTTCGGAACCATGGCCAAACCAATGACTGCTGAGAAGTATTTATTTATTGATACAAGTTGTGTTAGTGTCAAAATAATTTGGATATTTTTTCTCGGCTAGTTTCTCACTGAATGCAGCCTTGCAAATAGTATACAAATATTCCAGAAACGTGTCCAATTTTTATATTTTATTTTATATAGCAGGTTTAAAAATATTTTACCATGTAATCTTAAAGCTGTGCAAAATGAAACTTGGAACATTATTTACTACTTAACACTAAACACTGGATGAAATTTGTGTTTTAAATATTATCCTTTAACACTTTTACTTATAGTAAAAAGTTTAAAACTTTGAATTTAATTTAATTTTAAACTTAATTACATCACTTATTCCTGGTGCTTCCATTATTTTTTTAATGGAAATATTTATTAAATTTTCTTGAATTAAAGGTGGTAATATCCGATAAATCAATAGGGTTGAATAAATTTTGTTAAAATTGTGATTTTTGTTAATATTGTTAATGTACATATGTTTAATATAAGCAAATTTTAAGGTCTTTGACATGTATTATATATATATGTAACTGATGTTCAATATCCCGGAGCCTATCCTTATACACATGTGGGACCAAACAAATGAAAGTCCATAAATAAAAAGCCTTTAGTTTAGACCAAAATATTATGTGAGTAGCAGCCAAATACATTTTGGTCTCACACAAGCACACTTATGGTAAAACAGATACCATAAGGCTAGAATCCTCAATGTGCAATTAAGAATTAAAGAAAAACACTAAACCATAATTTATTAATTTATGTAGAAGATTATGGTATTACAAATTAAGCAAAACGTGAATTATAATATCTATGAATTCATTAATAAATTTTGTTTAGTTTGGTGTTCAAAACAACGTCTCCTCGCCAAAAATACAATAAATCTAAATTTAAGGAACGTGTTAAATGAAACCTAAAATTTTCATGTGTGTGTCATATATAAACAAATAACCTAAATGCTGCAAATCCCCCTTCCCCAATTACAATGTTGCAGGCTTCTGTACTTACAATGGCTCTAGAACGTATGTTAACCACGATTTTAACTTTTCTTGATCACCTAGTATCATTATGATTGTGTTTTTATTAATAAAAATCACAAATTGTTCTATTTATATTTGAAAGCATATTATTAATAAGAAAAGAATAGTTTAATCAGCACATCACTTTTCTTTTGGGGTAGGGGGTCACGCACTGCTTTCTTGTTTACCAATTTTAGGGTGACCAACAAAACAAGCCAAAAATTTAAAATTTATTTTTTGGGACATTTCGTAATGACTTCTGCTAAATGTGACTAGTTAAAGAACTTATAAAAACGAATATATAATTATATATATAGCCTTAAAAAATAGGGTGAAATTACTTTATATATACGTGCAACCAGTGCACAGAAGTAGGATTCCCGGAACAAAAACGAAAAAGCATTAATAAAATTACCATTTTCATGTGGGCTGAACTAACTATGCACCCTGAATATAAGAAAAATGTAATATTACAAAGGGCTATTCGTAGATATAAATAGTAACTAGGTTCTAAATTTGTAATTACACCTATCCCTTGTAATATATATTTTAGTGGCCATCATGGCCACATGGAGGTGCAGAGGCCATGAGGCAGGAAGAAAAAGGTAGAGAAAAGATGGAGGAGATGTATCGTGTAGAATAGAGAATAAAGGTTTGAACAAGAAATAAAACATGGTGTCAGATGTGGGGTATGTGCAGGCAGTATTGAAGATGAAGGAACCTCAGTGTAGGGGTGATGTATTAAGGTTTCTGGGGATGGTGAAGTATGTAGGGAAATTTATCCCCAACTTGGCGCATGTGTCGGCCCCCTTAAGGATGTTAACGAGGCAAGAGGCAGAGTGGAGATGGGAGTTGGAGCACAAGGAGAGCTTTGAGAAACTAAAATTGCTGCTCTGTAGGAAACCGGTGCTTGCATTTTATGATCCGAAAGAGACTATACAGGTGTTTGCGGATGCTAGCAAAGATGGGCTGGGGGCCTGCCTAATACAGAAAGGCCACCCTGTGGCCTTCTCTTCACGCAGTCTTAATGAACACGAAGAGCGCTATGCACAAGTTGAAAAGGAGCTGTTGGCTGTGCAGTTTGCAATGTCAAAGTTTCACAACTTTGTATATGGCCATCACAAGGTTACAGTGTTCACAGATCATAAGCCGCTTGTATCAATCTGCAAGCAGGATCTGAACAAACTGTCGGCCAGGCTTCAACGACTGAGGTTAAAAATGCTCGAATATGATGTAAATGTTTGTTATCTCCCTGGGAAGTTGCAATACATAGCAGACACATTATCCAGGGCATGCATGGGACAACTGGAGCAGAATCAGGATATGGAGGTGACACATGCAGTACAAGTAGTAGTAGTAGTAGACAACATTCTTGTAGCAGACAGGCAAAGACAAGAATTACAACACAACACACTAGCGGATGTGCAGTTAAATAAGGTGCTCCATTACATTAGAGAAGAATGGCCAGAATAAAAAAAATGGTAGAGCAGAAGGTGGAGATATATTGGAAAAACAGGGAGGCTATATCTGAGTGGGAAGGAATAGTGTTGTTGGGAAACAAGATAGTTGTACCACAAGAGTGTAGAGCAGAGGTATTAAGGCAAATTCATGAGGGTCACATGGGTGTTGAAAAGACTAAATCAAGGGTGCGGCAATTATATTACTGGCCAGGAATCAGTACAAATGTGGAGACATGGGTGAAACATTGTGCAACATGTGAAAGGGTCAGTAGGCAGAATTGCAAAGAGCCACTACACCTGTGGCCAATAGCAGAACGACCATAGGAGAGGGTAGGAGCTGACATTTTTACGTACGGGACACAGCCATACTTGGTAGTTATAGATGCTTATTCTAACTGGGTGGAGATGCGGGCAATTAGAGACAAATCAGCATCTAGCGTAATAGGGGAGTGCAAGTCAATATTTGCAACACATGGTGTGCCAGATGTAGTAAGTGCAGGCAATGTACCATTTGGCAGTCACACATTCAGGCAGTTTGCCGAGCAGTGGAAGTTTTAGGTAAAACTCAGAAGTCCAAATTACCCACGGAGTAACGGGCTAGCGGAAAAAGGGGTGGGAATCTGTAAACAGATGTGTAGCAAACTAGGCCTGCGCTCTGGGGATATCTGGAGCATGTTATTGGAGCACAGGAATACGCCGCTCAAACATATGGGACACTCGCCAGCTCAGTTGCTGATGGGAAGAGTTTGCAAAACGAAGATGCCAGTCCACTCAGGGATTGTACAGCCATGCACAATCAAACCGGCAGAGGTAATCAAGCAAAAAATGGAGCAATCAGATCGTAGTAAAACGTATTATGATAAGGGGGATGAAAGGTTGCCAGTTCTAAAGCCGGAGCAAGAGGTCGTGATGAGAGAGCAGGTGACAGGTACATGGCAGCCAGGTCGAATAGTAAAGGAAAGCATATATCAGTGGTCCTATGTTGTGAGTGATAGATGGGGACAAGAACTTAGAAGAAATAGGATAGATTTAAAGGAATCAGGAAGGAAACAGACCAGTGTCGATGTAGATATCGATGGGGACATGAATGAGTCCGATAAACAGACCAGTGTAAGCGTGGGTAACAATGGGGAATTAAATGAGCCAAATATTGAAGAGGGTGAACAGGGAACCACCCCAAACAAGGAGCAACCTAAGGAGAGGTGGAAGAGATCAGGGAGATGTGTACATAAACTTAGGTGGCTAGCAGAATATAAGTAAACACAGGTCTGGAAGTGAGAGGAGAGAAGTATTGTTATATAATGAGTGATATTAGTAGAATCTTATGTTGCAGTAAGAGATGGTGAGGTTATGTAACATGTCAGTTAATAAAGTATTTATATGTTTGTTTGATGTAACATGTCATGTACTATAAGAGTAAGAGACGTTGTGTGTCATCGGTAAATGCAGTGGAGTATTGTTATATGTATCATGTAATGGTGAGTTATGTAGAGCTAAAGAAGTAATTGTAAAGGTGGAAGGATGTAATATATATTGTAGTGGCCATCATGGCCACATGGAGGTGCAGAGGCCATGAGGCAGGAAGAAGAAGGTAGAGAAAAGATGGAGGAGATGTATAGTGTAGAATAGAGAATAAAGGTGTGAACAAGAAATAAAACATCCCTCACTTAGCCCGACTAATTCGTTTCTAAAAATGCTTATGTTATTTGAAAACACATATTCTGAAGCAATAGTTTCCATAAATAGCAAGGCTAATTTATTTAATGTGTTCCAAAATTGTGTAGGAAAATATACTTTACATAATAAACATGCACTGAATAACACTCAACTATAAAAATGTCACACCATTTATCTTTATATGCCTCCCATTGCAGTTTGTATGACAAATACTGACGACAGTCGTCGTGCCCTCATAGACTTAGAGGCCGTTTCTGCCCACCGCCGGGTACCTGAGGGGGGCTATTTCCCCCTAACCCCTCTGTGCAGTGCAGTGAGTGCTCCGTGCTAGGGACGCACCCGCGTGCGCCCTAACTTCGCTGCTGGACCGCTCAAGGACGGACATCTTTGTATAATTATTTGTAAAAACTTAACGTGTAATTGTGTATTCAAATAGGGTAGTTATGTGTTTTGTTTGAATCGTGTAGCTTTGTACAGGGGCCGCGCCTGGCCCGCAGTGGACACGCGACCCTCCGTGCCGCTTTCCCCCCTTCTCCCCCTCCTCTTCTCGCGCGGCGCTGCGGCCGCGCGGGGCGGAGAGTAGTCAGTCGCCGCTTGGCTGCCGTCGAGGGAGGTTCTGTATCGCTGCGCTCCGCGAGTCCGTAGGCCCTCTGCCACGCGCGTTGCTAGCGTCGCTACCATCGTTTCGGTTAGCTCCCACGTTCGACATCTTCAGTCGCGGAGTAGTGCACCTTCGTGGTTGACCTGCAATTTGCGTTCGCTCCCGGCGCGGCGGGGGACGTGTCCCGTAACATCGTTGTGGGTCAGGCGCGCTCAGGGAAAAGGACTAAATAAAACATCTTGTAGACTAACAGCGGACGTTTCCTGGTTCGATCTCCACTCCCATACTCCTGCCCTGTTCATCACCTCCCCCTCTCCCCAGCTCCCGGTCCCGGCCACAGTAGGCACGAACCCCCACCTCTCACTGAGTTAGTCGGCAACAATAATTCCAACCTAAATTCATAGTCGCACGTCGGGGATCGGGAAGGAGACGCGGCCTGGGGACGACAATACGACACCGCGTAATGGGAGATACGTGGTTATGTACTTTATTTTCAATCGGCTGACTGACTTGCCCGTCCGGGTGTGACCTTCAACTCACAAGGCGTACCTTTACAAACCATCCTTTACTGACAGTGAAACCGATATTAATATACGGATAGTTATATTTTAATTTTTCAAAAATTAAAGTGCTTATTCGCATATCACCACCTGGTTCACACCAATCCTGTCAGGCCAATGATTATTTTTTTTCATTGCAACATTCATTTAAAAATTTTTTCACGTCAATCATCTGTTTATTTATGTTTCGGTATCTAATGTCAAATATATTCCCGCTAGAAAAACCAACAGCATCAGACTTATGTAGATAAACTTTTGGTAAGAGTCCTTATTTCATACGATTATGCGCAGAGTTGACTTGCTTAAAACTAAAGTGCGACCAACATAAGCGTGGCCTTCATGACAATCTTCGCGCCATAATACTTCTAGTTTTGTCTCAAATACTTGAACACGATGCATTATGAGTGAATAAACACGTACAGTTACCGGCAGCTGAATTGGCAGACGTTGCTTTTATTTGAGTGAATTCCTTGCCACTGACTAGACTGAGTTCACGGCCCGGTCTGTGGCCAGGCAACAACGGTATGGCACGGCGGCATACGCGCGGACGTAAAAACATTTGGTCCTTTACACTCCATAGCCGCAATTTAACTTGCCATAGTTGATGTTTGTACAACTGTGCATCTCTTCCCCCCTTGTTTGGCTAACTGTATCCCACGGCACATCTGTTGTTTACAGAAGATGAAACAGACTTTGTGGCGTCATGCCCGACTTCTTTTTTTTTACCTGCGGAGATTTCGTGCTAACTGAAATTTACAGACGTGCTATTCAAGACTGGGGCAGTAAAATTCACATCGCGCTAAATGAATCCGCGCAATCTGAAGACGTGCTAAGTCAGGGATAGGTGTACTTAAGTAGCTTGGCTTCTGGGTTGTAGCCGTGTCCTTGGCAAATAATTCACCAACGTTTCGGTTGACATTGCAGTCGCCATCATCAGGGAGCAGTTACATACATTGTAATTACTTATTGATCATCATTAATTTTCGACAGTTTCGTATTCCACGGTTTCTCTGTGACATCATTTTCGATGTCTTAAATCATTTTAAAACAATATCTAAAAATACCCAGGCATCTCAACCCACTATTTTGCTCTCATTGGTGAATTGCAAATAACGTACATCCTAGACAACATTACCATGGGAATTCAAATTATACATGTGAATAAATGGCATTGGCTCAAACTTTCGTACTCATATAAACTAATGTTATGTACTGTGCCACAAATGAGTGATTTCCTTGGCACCTTCCCACGTTTTATTTGTTTGAACATTTCATAAATGTTCAGGGGCTAACATATATTTTAATTGATGGGGTCGTTATCATTTAAGGCTTGGGCAGTCAGTCCGTCCACTGCTACAGCTACTGCGCTAAGCAGCCGCACATGCCACACCATCCCACGCCCTATTAGCAACATGTCATATTTTCACCACCTGCCCGCATGTACAGTCTCCAGTGTTCCATATAGAGGCCTCACTTTTTGACACAGCATCGCGCAATACACTAGCCCATGTAAGCACGGACGGTTAGACACTGGCGTTGCATTTCGATGTGCCTCCATGTCAAAGCTCCGCTGGCACATCCATCATAAGCAAGCCCACTTTACCACACGTCCGCACTCCCCCCTCCTTTTTGTTCAATCAACCCATCTGGCGACACCCAAAGGCCCATGCTCACACCCATAGAGCAACATCAGTGTGCCATCTGTACGATGCAGTAGTAACTAATAATATGCCTCCCCTTCTCATAGCCCTTGAATTGTCCACTTGGGAGCAACATCTCCAGAGGCATCTTCCAGTAGGCCATAGCACCAACATTTCTCTTCAAGCCAGATCGTAGTTGCCCCTAGATCCTCGCCTATATTTAACTTGGTGTTTGGAATGCCATCTTCTGGTGCACTTGTCAATTAAGTGAGCCTCTTAGTACCTCTGTTTTCCCACTTCAGAGCATCACTTCCTGGGGTGGTCTGCCTTTTCTTTGGCCATTTTATCCTACCCCATTTAGGACTCTTCTAAACCAAGAAATAATCACTGCCAGTATCATCTGCTGGTATCCTTCCCCAAGGTTATACATCATACGACATACATCTTGTAATTCCTACTCAACAAGCACCGATTCAAAGCCCAGTCGCAACCATGGTCGCAGACGTCGTCGTCCATGTCACACCAGGGGTTAATTTCAGTGGGAACGCAAGGGAATGGCGTTCCCTTACCTCCCAAGAGTGCCGGAACGCAAGGGAATGCACTTAAAACTAAAAGTTTAAAAAACAATTACGCTGGATCAATATTATGCTTTGTTTGCGAGTGACTCGTAAGCAGGTAGGAAGCGCCCGTACAAGCCGTTGTGAGCTGTGTTGTGATAAGTCATGCAAAGAATCAGGGAGGAAGGTGACTGGTGAGTCATCCTCGTCCGCGCCTCTCTATAACATAACAATGCCCACCCCTTCCTCCCCTCCATTCTTTCGCCGCGCCACCGCCCCCGTGATCGTTGGAGTTTAGTCAGTTTACAACAGGTGCGTTGACTTGACCTTGACGCCGTTTCGCGTTTAAGTTACAAGTTGCATTGTGTTCGATGATTGTGTTCGTTTTTATACTTATTAGTGCTAGTGCAGCTAAATAGTTTGACTATGACTACCAGAAAATTTGTTGATTTTTTTAAACCTAACCCTAAGAAACAAAAAGGTTACGTGAATTCGGAAGCATCAAGTACGACTTCAATTGTTAATCAAGATAAAAAAGAAGACACAATCGGAATCAAGGAGGATAATTGCGATTACCTATCCCCTTCGACTTCCTCGTCGGACAAAACAGTATCCAGGTTGGAGGGTTTGGGATCTGATACAGACGAAGCTAAGGTTAGTATAGAAAATAATGATTTTGTTGGGGGTGAACAGCCAGTTTGTTGGTCTGTAGAACAAACTGTTGAATTCAAAGCAAAAAATCCATGGTTAATTGTGAACAGAGAACTAGGTTGCAATGTTTGCAGAAGCGTGAGTACTCTAGGTGCCGGGAAAACGAAGGGCCTAAAGATTAGCGAAGAGTGGGTTTTAGGAACTATTACCGCTTCCGGAAACAATAAGAACGACCAGCAATCCTCTCTTAGGAAAAATATATTTTTACACCGTGGGTCTCGAGCTCACTCTTTAGCTGAAAAAATACTCAATGAAGCAAAGAAAGATACAATGAAAAAAGCTGTTGCTTCTATGCATCAAGAGCAGCAAATTGTAACTGAGCGCATTTTCCGCACGGCTTATAAGCAAGCCAAATTAAATAGGCCATTCTTTGAGTTTGAAACTGAAATTGATATTCAAATAATGAATGGTTTAGATATGGGCCGAATCCTCCATTCAAATGTCGCTTGCTCCAATATAGTTCATCATATTTCTGATGAAATGAAATCAGACTTAATAAATGGCCTAATCAAGTCAGACTCTAAATTTTCCCTGCTTTTAGATGAAGCCACTTCAGTTTCAAACAAAAATGCTTTGGTGGTTTATATCAGAACTGTTCTAAAAGGAATGCAAAACCCTATGACAGTGTTCTTAACACTTTTTGAACTAAATAGCACAACATCAGCTGGTATATTACAAGAACTTTTTAATCAGTTACAAGCATTAGGTCTAAGCTTTGAATTCATAAAAGACCACATGATTGCTCTAACTTGTGATGGTGCATCAGTGCTACTAGGCAAAAAATCTGGCCTTGCTATGCAGCTTACTGAAACATTCCCCAACTTGTTCATTTGGCATTGTTTGAACCATCGTTTAGAGCTTGCCGTACACGATTCCGTAGAAGAAGTAGCTGGAATCAATCATTTTAAGATCTTCATGGATAAAATTAGAAACATGTTTAGTTGTTCTCCGAAAAATAGCAGGGAGTTGGCAGAAGTTGCTAAAGGACTAGAGGAGCAAATTTTGAAAATCGGCCGTGTTTTAGATACTCGTTGGGTAGCTTCCAGCTTAATGGCGGTGAAAGCAGTTTGGACAGATTTTAAAGCTTTGTACAACCATTTCCTTGAAGCATCTGAAGACAAGCAAAGGGACTCGAAGCAACGTTCGACTTACAAAGGGCTTTGTAGTACATTGTCTTCTACAACTTTCGTACACAACCTTGCATTGATGTACGATGCTCTAGAAGAGTTAGCTGATTTGTCCCTTCAGCTTCAAAAATCAAGCCTCAACCTTATCCAAGCCCACAGTGATATAACACTGTTAATCAAAGTGTTTGAAAACCGAGTTGAAAACATGGGTAGACGTTCAGTGGAAGCTAAAATTGCTATTGACGATTTGATGTTTCAAGATGTTGAACTTTATGTGAGAGCCAAGATACCAAGTATTCCAGAAAAACAGTTCTATCGGAGCCTCGCAAACAACTTGACTTCAAGGTTGCTATCATCTTCAAATGCGTCTGAAAACTACAACACAATCATGAATGACATCAAAGTGATCCACCCCATGTATTGGCCAAAAGACTTATCCATCACCTACGGAGAATGTGAGATCCAGCGAATCTGCGATAGATTTAAGATTAGCAGCTCTCAGGATATAATTAGAGACTTCAGACACTTCAAGCAGGGACTGAAGCCTATGTTAAGTGGAGAGAAACCTACTATTCTTGAGAAGCCACCGTCGTTTAAGAAACTGATATCCATCATAAATAGCATTGCAGTGTCTAGTGCTGAATGTGAACGTGGATTTTCTGCAATGAATTTAATTATGACTCCTCTTAGATCTTCACTCTACATTAGCACGGTTTGCGATTTATTGCGGATCAGGCTCCTAGGACCTCCTGTGGCTAGATACAATCCCGAGCGACACGTCAAAACTTGGCTGGCGAAGGGACACCATTCTGCACTTGACACCAAGTCAAAACAACGAAGGCAGAAAACGTACAATGAAGACAGCATTGCATTGTGGGAACTTTTTTCCTAAACCCGTTCTTTTTTAATATCTTTTAGAATTTCAGAACATTAAGTTTTCATAAAAATAACTAGGCCTAACTTGTAGTTGTGTTCTAAACTAAAGTTTTCTTAGTTTTCTTTTTGTATTTACAGTTAGTTGTGTATTGATGTTTTTTTGCAGTTTTCACTTCAAAAAATTAACAAACAACTAATTTTACCAACTAGGCATTGCCTTACAATATTAGACTACAATGACTACAAACCGTACATTGTCATAATAAGTAGATGAAATAACACCTTAACTTTTTAAAATTTCATTAAATTTTTAAATTGAAACCGTGTTACTTCTTTGTGTCATTTATTTTGTGTGTAATTAAACACTTCCTTTTATTTTCCAAGAAGTTGGTCTATTTTGAATGTATAAATATTGTTTTTTTACCCATAAGGTAGGCCAAATTTTCTTTGTAAAATATGCAAAATTGTAGTTCAAGCAAGCTGTTATATTCAAAAACATCTATTTACATATGGATATGTATTATTACAACTGTACTGTATATCAATAAAATTGTAAATAAGGCTTTATTTGTTTTTATTTTACCATTCATTAAAAAAGTAATATTGGTAAGCTTCATTGCTTCAAACAAAATGGTCAGTGAAAGTAGTCAACAAGATGTTAATGGAGCAAAGGGTGAACTCAATTTAAATTCATGTTTTTATTTTCTTACATCATAATCAAGCACTTTAAAAAGTAATCACCATTAAAATATCAATTTTTTATAAAAATAATTGTAGTATTATGTCTGGATGGCCTAAAAACGCGGGTTTACAGTTATAATTTTCAAAACTTTTTCCCGGGGGAGGGCCCCCGGACCCTCCTCCTTCCTGGGGGGTATTCCAGACCCCCCGGTCTGAGCATCCCGCTTTAGAGTTCCCACACCTAAAACTTTAGAAATTAAGCACTGTGTCACACCAAAGCAGTCTTCGCAAAGAGTATTGCCGAAGATGACCAGTCGGATACCTGTGTTTCTTTGCTCCAGACCAGCGAAACAGTTGGAACCGGAGTCGACGAGGCAGTAGCTAGTGTGGACGAGGCAGTCAGTGCAGTGTTAAAGACTTTGATTACGAAAACGCTTAATGCCCTATCATAATATACCAGTTCCTCACTTAGCACGACTAATGCATTCCTAAAAATGTCCATTATACCCGAAATGGCACATTCTCAAGCATTGTTCTACATAAATAGCAAGGCTAATTTGACGTCGACCCAAGTGTCTCCTCGGCTCCTTCAGGCCGTTATGCCTCGTCAACGTCCTCTCTTGCATTATTAGTGCAACCTAAGTGCAGTGTCTACAAACAGGGACGCACACACGTGCGCCCTGGAACGTCCAAAGGCGATCTTGTGTCTTGTAAATAACTTCTAATATCCTATATTTATTGTTACTATGTTCCATTGTAAATATTCACGAGTGTCTACGGTTTTTGTTAATAATTTATAATGTCCTTTTCTTTTAATACTTTGCATTTAGAGAGTTCTGTATATATTTTAAGTGCTTATGCTGTGTCATTATCATGTAGATCGGCAAGCCTAGCCCGCCGCGCGAGTCGTGTCTTCCCCGCCGGCCCGTTTCCCCTTCCTCCCCTCCGCAGCCCGCGCGGGCGGGCAGCGGAGCGCGGAGCAGGTTTGCCAGACGTACGACTATAGTCGTACATGTACGACTATTTCGTAGTTCGGTACGACGTACGTCTGAACATAGGGTCGTACACCTATTTGTACGACTATTTTGAAATTTTGGTGGTTAAGATGTTATGGTTAAATATTTTGGTCTCATAAACACAATATATGCAGTTCTAAAGAAGCCAAAATCGAAAATTGTAATGAAATCGATCTGAATGTTAATCCAATTCAAGAAACAATCGATAGCTTCATTATAATAGTTGAGAGGAATGACAACAGAATGCACATAAATCAATATCATATTGGATACATTATTAAAATATGTGTGATATTCTGTAAGTACCTATCATCTTTGGAACAGTACGAACAATTTAAGAATTTAACAGTTGTTTACATTGTTTGGTAAATATGAGTGACGCAGAAGATGGGCTAAGTTCGCCACCAAAAAAGGTGTGTATTCAGCAAAGTGCAGGTAAACACAGGGCTCAAAAATTTAGAAAAGAGTGGTTGTCTGAAACAGAATTTAAAGAGTGGCTGTTACCTGTACATGGAGACGAATACAAGGCTAAGTGTAAATTTTGTGGGATAACACTTGTTACCGAAATAAGTAACTTAAAGCGGCATGCAACCGGTGGGAAACATACAGCACTTAGAATGTCTGCTACTGTTAGACAAACATCGATTTCTAGATTTATTGCAGCACCTAAAGTTGATTTAGACAAAAAAATTGCATCTGCTGAAATAAAACTTTCGGCATTCATTGCGGAGCACAATGTTGCTTTTTCTGTTGCAGACCATCTCACAGCTGTCATAAAAGATATCTTTTCTGACCATAAAATTGCACAGAAATTGACTCTTAAACGAACAAAAACATGCAGTATTGTAAATAATGTAATAGCTGCCGATCATAAGGAGAAGTTGGCGAATAAATTAAAGAACACCAAATTCAGCATCCTTACAGATGAATCAACAGACATAGGGACAATAAAAATGTCGTGCATAGTGGTAAGGTACCATGATTTCCAGTCTGGAAGGATAGAGAGCAAATTCTGGGAACTAAGAGAAATTTTTGACTCTTCAAATAAAGTTGTGTGCGCCAGTGCAGAAAACCTGTTTCGTGGCTTGGTTGCTTCAATCACAGAGTTTGGAATTCCGTTGGAAAATGTGATCGGATTTGGAGCAGATGGATGTAATGTGATGATGGGTGAACATAATTCAGTATCATCTCGTCTCAAAGAAGCTTGTCCTGGGATCGTGGTGGTTAAGTGCATTTGTCATTCGGCACATCTGTGTGCTAGTGAAGCATGTAAAGTGCTTCCTCGGTCTTGTGAAGATATGGCTCGTGAAATATACAATTTCTTGAAGAGCAGTGCTAAACGACAGAGTGAGCTGAAAGAGTTTCAAACATTTCTTGACATGGAACCTTTGAAAATGCTTCATCCCTCGCAGACCAGGTGGTTGTCTTTGGTGGCAGTTGTTCAACGCATTTTGGAGCAGTGGGATGCTTTGAAATTGTATTTTACAGACTGTTGGTTGTCACAGAGACTCTTAAGTGCAGAAAACATCTTCAATGCACTTCACGATCCTTTTTTGAAACTGTATTTCATGTTCCTTTCATGGGTTCTTCCGAAATTCACAAAATTCAACGAATTTTTCCAGACGAAGAATGTTGTTATTACAGAACTACATACCCAATTAAGAGATCTCTATACTGACATTCTCCTTAGTTTCATGAAAAGGGACTATGTCATGAAAACACCACTCGAGGAAGTCGATCCTGCCCTGGAGAAGTATCATCTTCCAGACACTGAGATGTATTTAGGAGTTAAAGTCCTGCAGCACATTGATAAACCAGAAATCACTTCCAAGCCCGATATTCGCTGTCATTTCTTTCACAGGTGTAGAACTTTCCTCACGGTGAGTTGAATCACTTGCAAGCCTCATTGTTATTTAATTTTAATTTTTGTAACTGAAATAATGATAAATGTTTGTCATAATTTTTCAGGTTGCTGCTCAAGAAATAAGAAAAAGATATAATATGAATGATCCGGTTCTGTCGAAACTTAGCTACCTGCAACCTAAAGCAGCTCTTTCACCAGTATTCAGGGTTAACTGCCCTTCCCTTCTTCCACTAGTAAAAGTAGTCCCAAGAATTGTTTCTTGTGATGATGATGCAAGTTTACAGCGTCTTGATGATCAGTGGAGGGAGCTTCCATTTTCAAGGGCAAGGCTTCCAGAAGATATTGATGATGTAAACAGTCCTGACATTTTCTGGAATATGCTTCTGAAACCAAGCTGTGACACACAAGAAGCTCATTTCAAAGAATTGGCTACATTTGCACTTCATGTGCTTAGTCTCCCGCACTCTAATGCAGACTGTGAAAGAGTCTTCAGTCAGGTATGAAAATATATGCATCATAAATAACTATTTTGTTACCTACTGTTCTTATTTTAAAATTTGAGTTTTTGTTAACTGCAATATTGTTAGAAAAATATAGCATGTGTATTTACTTTACAGGTAAATCTAGTGAAAACCAAAGTACGAAATCGCCTCCTTGCTTCCGAGTGTGTGAAGGAAAGTGGTACCTGTGCATTGTTTCGCCCTACAGCTGAAATGTTATCGCGCATGACATCAGCAAACTTGTATGCATCCAGTGCACCAGAAAACGATATTGTGGATATTCTCTTCGAAAAGGATGACTGAGTTGTTAAGAAAATTGTTTTTTTTTTTTTTTTTTTTTTTTTTTTTAACTTAACATGTGTTAATTTTGGTGTAGTTTTTTTCCTTAGTGTAATTGTTTCCATGTAATTTTTTTCCTTCACGATTGTGTCATGCCAATAAAATACTACCAAAATGAATAGCAAAAAAATCGCCGGATAAAATAAAAGTTGGTACTCATTAACGTTTTATTTTAAAAATTATAGTATGTACGACTATTTGCTCCAATGTACGACTATTTCTAGTCTTCGGTACGACTTTTGGAATGTTGCAATCTGGCAACACTGGCGCGGAGTGTCAGTCAGTCGTCTGCTGGGAGTCGCACGGGGCGGACCTGCTTCGTTCCGCTCCGCGAGAAGTAGCACGGGGTCCGGGTCGCACAAGGAGCATGTAAGAAGATCTGGAGTGGACATGTGTAGGGCGAGAGCGAAGCCAGCCGGTTGCGAAGAAGGGTTGAAAAGAAAGAGGAGGAGAGCGTATTTCTACTGCAAACGCAGCCCCAGCCCACTTGTCCTTGAGGTTTGAGTGGCGCTGGTGTGCGGCTACAATGGTGATTTCCTGTAGCGCATATGGCTGTACAAATCTATGGAATTCCAAGCCGGATGGCGTTGCTTTTCACATGTATTAAAGATTTTTTTTTTCATTTGTTAACTAAATTAATTCCCAAAACTTTTGAAGCATCAGAAAAAAGTGGCAAATGTTTTAAACAGAAGTAACTAATCTTCGAACTTTTCGAAAAACCTAAGAAAACTATTTAACAAAGAGAAGTAGTTTCAGTTGTATAATTCTTTACTTTTTTCATAGATTTCCAAAACGTGACGATCAACGACAGATCTGGGAAAAAGCGACAAAGCGGAAAAATTGGACTGCGTCTCCGAACAATGCATTGTGTACAGTGCATTTTGAAGACAAATGGGTCTTAAGAAGCGAAAATCTAACTCGATTAAAGGATGATATGGTGTTCGGTATATTAAGGTTTCCCTCAAAGGAACGGTTTCACAATGCTTTTAAGATATTAGATAAATCCCAACATAAGTTTAAAACATTTCTCTTAAGAGTGTGCGTCGTAGCATTAAAAGACGTGCCTTAATTATTTTGCAAATTTATCATTGTTATGGTGACGATGTCAGGGGTTTTCGTATTTTTTTTAGAAATATAGTACAGTATGTATTAGCAACTACGTTAAGAACTGTTATTTTATTCACACAGAGAAAAGAAATACAAAATGTTAAATTTGGCGTCTGTCTTTTTATATCCTATATAGGCTTGTTATTATATTGTGTTGTAACATGTATAAAAATGTTAAATATATTCAACAATATTTGGTAATTATATATATTTAAAAACTTTTATGTACGCTACTTGAAACTACGTGAAAGGTTTTCAGTCTATAAATGCCTATTCTATGATTTTTTAAAATTATTAATTCTTATGCAAACAATTAATAAAATTGAAAGTTTCTTACATTGTCAGTATATGCATAGCATTACAGTTATTACAAACAATTCTCTACCAGTGTTAAGCTAAGGTTTGCATGTTACGTTGGTTGAGTAAGTAGACTGGAACATGAACATGATATTGAAAAGACTTCTAACTTCTACTAATACACGTATATTACAAGAGATTTGTAATAGATTAAATGAAGTAAGTAAGAATTCGTTTTTTATAAACGTTGTGTATGAAATTATAAAATTTGAGAAGTATAATAACAAAAAGAAGTGCGTTACGAAGACATATGTCGGTAGTGTTACCCACTGAAACATTATTCCCACTTCAACTCTCTGTAAAAATAAAAGTATTGGGTTGAATGCGTCTAGAGTGGTATATAAATAAAATTTGAAGCTTCTTCCTAATTTCATACGCAGGTGTCCCCCACCTATAGTTGCAAACAAAAATTTTTCCTCGATGTTGAAATTTACTCTGCGTATTCACAAAAAAATTTGGCAGTAAATAGGTATTTAATTTTTAAAAATGAAAGTATTCATGTTTCGAAAAAAATATTAAAGCGGTGTGGGGAAGAATGTTTACAGATAATCCAGTAAAATTTTCAGTTTGATTGTTTTGATAGTTTCGGAGCTGTTGCGAGTTTAGTTTGGAGGATTTTTCGACCGCGCGAGACAAGTTTGGCTCGTTTTCGTTTTCTTCCAGCGTAGGAAGCAGGGAACAAACGCCGATACCCGGCTTCACCTCGCATCCTTTGCTGGCCTTCCCTTGTCCTCTCCAGATGTATTACTGTATATTAGCTCCATGGGGTCGCAGCGTGGATGAAACGTTCGTCTACCGACGTGGTCGTCCAGGCTGTGACAGGATTCCTCGCGATAAACCTCGTTAACAAGATCGCGTCTTCGTAACTTCGCCATTCACTCCGCTAGAGACGCACGCCGTGCACGTCTGGACCTTCCTACGTTCTTAATCTGTATGTATCGTTATAGAGTCGTCTACACATACGTCACGAGTCGCGTACGTGCTACGAAGCACCGCTGAACTTTCGTAACCGGTACGATTCGCTACGGGACCGCATTCACTGTTACGCCGGTTCTCATTTTGTCTCCAAGTGTTTGTTTCCGGCAGTCCGGGTCGTGGCAGACGAGGACGCTCGTTTCGCGACGTGCCGGCCAGGCTGCGACAGGATTCTTCACGGAATAAAGGAGCTCGTGAAAACGGACAGCATCGTATTATCCTTGTTACCACCTACAATTCCTTCCACATACGTAAAGTTCCCTCCTGGTCCCTTATTTTCCGGTCCCGGCCACGTTGGCCTGAACTCAACTCCCTCTCCGACGAGAGCTACATGGGCAAATCAGGACAGTTCACCACAGGGAATTAGGGACCATAGGCCGAGCGTCAAATTTACTTAACGTGTGCCAAAATGTGTAGGGAAATATTCTTTACATAATATAAATGCGTTTAATAACATTAAATGATAAATATGTCATACCATTTATCTTTATAAACCTACCATCGAATACTTTGTATGACAAATGCGATGCCACATAACAGGAGATATAGTTATCATCAGTTGGCTGGCTGACTTGCCCACCAGGCCGTGACCTTCAACTCATGTCGCGTACATTTCCGCGAACTTTTCAAACAATTCTTTACTGGCAGTGAAATCAATATTACTATCTAGAAATTTATATTTTAATTTTTCAAATATTAAAGTTTTTATTTGTGTATCACTGCTTGGTTCACATTAATACTGTCAGGCCCATTTTTTTTGCACCATTCATTTAACTTTCTTTTCCAAGTGAATCATTTGTTCATTTCTTTTCCAGTATCTAATGGGAAATATATTCCCGCTAGTACAACCAACAGAATCAGACTTATATAAATGTTTGATAGAGTCCTTATTTCATACGATTGTACGCACAGTTGATTTGCTTAAAACTAAATTGCGACTAACATAAGTGTGGCCTTCATGACAATCTGCATACTGTAATACTTTAAGTTTTGTCTCAAATACTTGGACATGATGAAATATGCATTAACTAGGAAGCCATGATTCCACTATGATTCCAACTGCAGGTGCTTGCACACGTAAAGCTACCAGCAGATGAATCGGCAGATGTTGCTTGTGTTTGTGCGTGCGAGTTCCCCCTCCCCCCCCAAACCATGGGGCCATCGTATGGTTAAATACATACCATGGTACATCTGTTGTTTACCGAGTTACAAAACAGACTGCGTGATGTCTTGCCCGAATTATTATTTTTTCCAGTTGCGATTTCTTGCTAAATGAAATTTACAGACATGCTAATCAAGACAGGGGGAGTAAAATTAACATCTCGCTAAATGAATTCGTGCAATCTGAAGGTGTGCTAAGTGAGAGATTGATGTATATATTTGTGACTTGTGTATTTTTAAAAATAAATTTATAAAATTATAACTTTGTGAGTTTTTATATCTAGAGTTGTAAGGTTCCTTCATTTTTAACTAATAAAAATATTAAATTAAACAAATTAAACAGGTTGTTGTTTTCACTCAAGTCTAATACCAGTCGTGAGAGTTTACAAGTGAAGACTGGCCAATTCGAGACTCAGTCCTCCTCTGTATGTGGTTCAGTGTGGATCATCTTGTTCGACTAGTATGGTGCTTAAGTCTAGAAATCACTTATTCTTGAAAACTCTATGGTGTCTTTACCATCTTTAAAGCTGACCTTGATGGAAGGCCTACCATTAATAATGCAGACCCTAATGGCATCAACATCGATGGCAGCAGAAATACCGATGGCATCTGTGCCACCAGCTGCAGAAGTCCTGGTGACAGCTATACCTACTGTCTTATCACTGCAAGAGACATCCACAGTTGAAGTTTCACAAGTATTACCAGAAACTTCGGAGACTTCAATGGACGATAGACATTCATTGACATGTTCGGCGCGCCAGTGTAGATTCTATGTTAGGTACATCTTTCACCACAACTTCAAATGCCTGCAGACATGAAAGAAGCAGGTATCAAAATAATGCACTACAAAGAACATTATTTCAGAGCATCAAATATAGTTAAATACCACAACGAAATAGACTAAATCAAAATTATGAAATCTGCACTGGGTCAGTTAAGCGTAAGCCAATATCTGTTTGTAAATTCTGTGGAAAAATCTTAATGCTAGTACAGCATTCTAGATGCCACAAAGCCTGTAGGTAATTATCCAACGAACAAGTCGATTTTTTTGCACATGCGAACAGTGTAGTGTCTTATACCGAGGTTGTGACTATTTTGCAGTCGATTGGAAATACTGTAAACATACTGACATCATACCTCATGTGGCATAAGGCCCGGTCCCAACCCCTTCATCACCGGATCACACTGGAGGAACACACCTCTCGCGCGGCCTGCTGGGAGGAAGTTCGCAACACCACTGCCAGGAATAGACAACAGAATGCGGCCTAGGGCGAATGCGCCATCCCACAGAAAAAGACAAAACATTGTGTCCAGATTAGGATGATGGCTAAATTCGGGATTGTGCTCCACAGCACATTTTAATGACGACAAACATTAATTGTGTGGGTGCTGAAGAACTATGTGAAGTATGTGGTGGCATCCACTCCAGTGTTCCAGCTAACACAACAACCAACAGTTAATTCTCTGGGAGAAGAATTATGTGCACACGAACAGGCTTTATTTGGGAACTCTTGTAATCCCATAAAATTGTTTCGCTGCCTAAAGTTATGAAGTTATTCATCGCCGCGAGTCCAGTGATCCAAACTGGGTCCTATGACACAAGGAATCACAACGGCTAGCCTGGGAGCTCGCTCATAACGAAATCCACAAAAAAATCCCAACTATAAATCACTGGGCTCATCCCGAACCAGAGTCCTCTAATGATGGCAATACAAAATGAAATTTGATTGGGTACAAAGTGTCACATGACTGTTGCATATGATTAAATAATTAGCCTGCTTTGGGTGTGACTCTCAGGTCATCTTTGTTTAAGAAAGAGTATTCATAGACTCTCCTAACAGTTACTCATCAGTGTTAACCTTTACTCGAAATTGAAAGATGAAACAGCATTGACATATGTACCAACAACGATTAAAAGTTATTTGGTCTAGTTTACCTATACAACAACAGCTATGTCAACTCCATCATCAACAGAAATATGACTGCAGCAACAATGACAGTGAAGATCCCAATGACAACAATGTCAACAGCTGCAGAGATTCCAGCAGCCAAGATCCTGATAACTCCCGATATCTTAATTATATGTGTACCATAATCACCGACAGCATTAGAGGCTTTTAACATGTGAAGTCTCTTCAGCAGCAGTGAGATCGATATCCAAGGAAGCAAATACTGCTTGTTTTACATCACCGCACTGCGCCTTTTGAGGCAACATTAATCACTTGAAGATTCACTACTATGTAATAAATGATTGTAATAATAACTCTAAACTTATTAAAGTAGTATGTAAATGTTCCTCCGAGCGCAGGCTTCAGGCTGTGGATTGTGATTGTCGGTCCGCCATATTGGGTTGTGACGTCACGGCGGCCATCTTGGATGGTTGTGACCTTGACCTTTGACCTTGACCCCGGCGGCCATTTTGGATCCGCCATCTTGGATCCGCCATTTTGGATGACGTAATTGTGTGTTCTCGAAAATTCCGGCAATGTGTTTTCCGCCATATTGGATGATGATGTCACTGTTGCAATTTTCGTTACGGTCGCCATATTTAACTTTTTTATTTATTATCCGATTTTAATGAATTTTTTTTAAAATTATAAAAAATTCAAATAATAAAAATTTAATGACAAATATTTAAAAAAAAACATTAACGACACGCAGTTCGTAGTCCTCGGTTCGAACCCGGCGAAGGCAAAAAAAATTAAAAAATGGCGACCGATCCTTTCCTCGTGGTGGGTGCTGGCATACTGACCCCCACCACTTTTTGCCATTCATCTATATCGTCACCTAGTATGACGTCATGTCTGCCATCTTGTCTTCGATGCTGGAAGCCATCATCATTGTATCGTCGGCGAGAGTGCGCTGACGCCATGTTAGTTTAATTCTTACCCACTAGAGTGCAGTAATAATTTATTATTAGTAAGGTGCCTGTCATCTTGAAAATTAGGCACCATCTTGTAATCGTGTAATTATTTAGCTAGAAATGCGGGAAAAGTTCCAAAATTCATTAAATAAATCACTCATTAATTTACATATTGATTCGATTGATTCCTGTCCTCGGTTAGATACCCGATCGATGCAATAATGTTTAATTTTATGTAAAAAATAATAATTTCAATAAACCATGTTCAACATTCGTAAAGAGACTTTAAATCCTCTACTACCATCATCCTATCAGACATCAAGACCAAAATATTGGAAATTCGTAATTTTAATGCTAGAGATTCGGGAAAAAGTTCAAAATTCATTAAATAAATTTGTAATCTATATACTGATTGATTAGATCGACTAAGGTCCTTGGTTCGATCATTGGCCGATACAAAACAACATTAATATTTTAAAAAAGTACCACTAAAGTGGCAGGTTTGAGAAAATAAACCACCGCAAGTTCTTTTTAAAAAAACTTTTACTACATGCATACTACACTACTACAAGTACAAAAAAAACACACAGACAAATAACTAAAGTCTTGAGGATTCCTTGATTCAAACAGTCTTCTTAATGGACGAAGTAAGTCTTTTACATGTTCGTAAATGTCTATTCAGTTTATCTGGTCGACATATTGGTACACCACAATTTTCACACAAAGACGAATTATCGACTTCATTAAAAGGACAGTGATATATTTCGTGTCGTTGTGCACTTTGAATATTTGCCAATGTTTTCTTACAAAATATACAGCTTGATTCCGATGAATGTACAGCCAGTTTATCACAATTCCTGAGGTGCCGTTTTAATCTTCCATATTGTACAAACTTGCTTAAACACCTGTTGCACTGATATTTAATGCGTTCAGAGTTATTACTACAATTGTGTATTACATAATCCCGTAATTTCAAGTTTTTGATCTTCTCACAGTACGTGCAGTCGGGTGATGGAACACTGCTGGATGCTCCTTCCTTCATCAATGACACTGGAACTGTTGACAACCATTGTAACACTGCTGACATGTTAACTTCTGAAGCCGTTGAGGTCTGCTCTGTAGAAGATGTTGCACGCGTCGAAATCTCCTGCTGTGCTGAGAGAGCAGGTGTAGCTGTAGACATCGTTGTCATCGTGCTCTGCACTGATGATGGTAGACGTTCGATCCAGGTTGGTGTAGATAGTGGTAATGATGCCATCGAGTTCTCAAGAATAGCTAGATACCGGCCTATTATGTTATACAAGTCTAACTATCCGATCCGTTCATCACCGCAGTCAGAGACGGACTGAAGTTCATATCACCAGGGTCTCACTTATATAGTCTCATCAGCTGGTACAACACATGAGTCAAAACAATAACATGTTCATTATACTCGCACTTAACTTTCTCGGAGCATTTTTTATAATGATGATGTAAGCTATCGAGACGTGAAATTAGTTTATTACATTTTATACACTGAAACATTATTCTTTGAGCATTATTCTGACAGCTGCTTCTTTCATGTCTGCGCGCATTTGTAGGTTTAGTAAAACATGCGCCACAATATTTGCATTGATGCGCTGTACGCTCTTCATTAATTGAAGTCTGGAATGCAGATGATGAAACTTCAGCTGATGATGGAACAGCACGTATCGTTGTCTCCTCTGCAGTCGGTATCGGGATCTCCGACTCCATCATCGCTGATGAAATCGAGGTCCCCGCTGCTGACGGTAAACAGTCTATTCCGGTCGACATAACTAAACCTCACGAAACTACCTGAAGAGAGCAAGTCCGTACTGCACCGTGGTCAGAGGTGAACTGCGGGTCCAGTCGTCTGAACCTCGCTTATATACCCGCGGTCTACTGGTATACTACATGAGTCAAAATATTGTCTGTATTTAAAATTATTTTTTTATTAGGTACCTAAAAATTATAGAAATAAAAAACACACAAGTTCAAGTTTTACACATTTATTTATAAAAATTACACAAATACACATTAGGTTAAGGAATCAAGCATTTTCACAAGCAAAGTCTTTAATGTCGTACGCACTGTATCATCGACTCCGGTTCCAACTGGTTCGCAGGCCACGGGATCAGGAACACAGGTTTCCAGCTGGTCATCTTCTGCGACGTCTACAACTCCGACAAGACATGGTCGATGACGTCTGTGACCACGTCTACGCCTGGGCTTTGGCTCAGTGCTAGTTGGGACAGATTCACTGCCTGAACTGCGACGACGAGACGCACACCGTTTGGACGTCTGCGTAGAAGCATCACAGGTCGAAACAGGTTGCAACACGTCCATGTTTGGTGTTGCACATGCAGACGAGGCGACTACCTCAGCGATGCTAGCAGGAAGGATTGTGTGTGGTCTCATGTGATAGACGGCACAGTTTCCAGGTTCGCAACAATCTACCAGCTGCTGAGTCGGTTCGTAGGACACAGGAAAGTGGGCAAACCGCCAATGCTGAGCGCCTCCATCACAGGTTTCTGTATATGTACGTAGATACCCGGAATCCCAGTAGCTGTACTCGACACTGCTTAAGCTAGGTCTTGCGCTCACGTACACGTTAGCAGGATGAAACGTAAACATCTTCTTGTAGGTCGAACGACAACTGAAGGCACGTACGTATGTACGTCATTTATATATGCAGGCTCCTACTAACACTGTGCGTGCCATTTCTGCATTAGCTGCGAGTTTGTGCAGGCACATACACGTTCAAACTTGTCACGTGGCTGCTTAGCTTCGTACATTGAACAGAGTTTGCACAGGGAAGGACAGCTGTATTCATCATGCAAATCTACGATTTCAACTTCTCCGTCGTCACACAGTTCTCGTAGCCATTTCTTCTGTTCAGGTCCGGCAACGTAGATTATTTCGTTTTGAACTAGTAAATCTTGAAGTGTGTTTTTGACTTGGTGGTACGGAATTTTTCCTTCATCCCACTCTAGTCCATGATAATATTTACATAGCCATTCGTTCGACCGTTTACTTTTTTCGTCTAATAGTTTCCAAGGATACGGGGGGCGGAAGCTGCGGGTTCGAGTCCAGCTGTCGTGAGTGATGCCAATTTCCTTGAGAACAAAGCCGTTTTGGCTCTGGAAACCTTGCATGTTACAGTACATCTTGTCGCTAGCAATGCTCGGTCGTAACTAAATTATCGTAGAAAACGAAACACTATTTATGTCAGAATTTTCACAAGTTTGTCTCGACAATTGTACGATGCAAGCCGATCGTGAAGTATCAGACAAAAAGCATAGGTGTTTGGCGGAATATTTTCGATAGTCGTTATCTCGATCCTACAGTCGATGATGTTTGAATTTATTCGATCATCCTGTTTGGAAATGTCAAACACCATTAACGGAGCCTTGTTCTTGAAACTGTCGGGACTCAGTATCGGTGAATGTCTCCGCCCATAGTAATCTTGCTGAAACTTGGCATACATTTGATATGCGAGAAGAAATCTTCCACTTTCAAAATCCATGTTCATGTCAACGTACGGATAACTTTCGCTGTTTAAAAATATTTTTACATTACGTATTTGACAGTTATCGAATACGGAGCGACTTACTCCTGCATTGAGCTGTCTTCCAGGCTGAAGCCCGACGATGATGTATCTTGGTTTTTCCGTAGCGAAGCTGGTCTTTACTATCCAATTGATACGCTGACTATGAGGCAAGCCAGGATAAGTTTCCAGGCTCCAGGATCGGAATGGCACATCGAAGTTCTTGCCATTTTCTATGTTCTTCAACTTCTTGACTCGTTCAACGGTGCTCACTTGGATGTGGGGCAGCGTCCACTCGATAGACTGTAGTGTTAGCGAGACATCTTGAGGGTTTTCTGCAGCGGCGACAATTGCATTAATGTGCGTGTTGGCTAGAAGCAGTATGAGTTCTTGTTTCGAATTAATGATTATATGCTTGTAGTCCTCAGCGAATCCAAGAAGCATGGACAGAGGAACACAAACTTCGAACTTCCCTTCGGCATAAACCGGAAGCTTATATTCATCCTCGAGAGCCCAACTGGCCATATTTGAAGCAGACAGTTCATTTGGCGTGAGCGAAAGGTAATTTTTCATAGCAGATGTTATGCCTACATCTCTCGTCTGGTCTACCTCGACGCCATTGAGTACATATGTAATGCGCTCGATTAGGTGAAGAATACCATTGCAGGATATTGATGTCGTTGTCGGGTGTGTACCATCCGCTTTTGTCAGCGTGTCTCTTATACGTAGAAATGACTGCGAAGGTAAAGTACAAATATCTTGGTGCTGTACTGCAATGCGTACTTCCGATGGTAGTGTGTACGGTCCGAGCAGGAAAGGCTGGTACTCGTGCAATTCCATTTTCGTAATGCTGTCATCAAAAATGACCGGATCTTCCACGTTGAGGATTTCGTCTTCCATATTTATTCGGCACTTGTCCAATACTGAGAAGATACTTTATGCTGTCAGGTGTTAATGCACCGATGTCTGGTAGAGAACTGTTCTTATTCACGACAATACGATTTCTTTTATAACTGTTCGGTGTTACGAACTTTATGCCCATCGCTTCAAGTGCAGACGTAATTTAATTTCTTCATCTTGAAAATTCACCAGTCGTTCTCGCTGGTCAACGATTCTGACGACGACTTCGTGTGCGCACTTCACGACGACTGGAACATAAATGATACTTTGCGGTACATCGACCAGTTTATATCCTGGCGGGACCATCGGCGAAAACTCGTGCAGCATGTTGCTTAGTCTTCCACTTGCCAAATTACAGTTGATTCTTATGACATTCACAGGCAAAATGTTTACTGCGCGCGTAGATTCGTACGTTCTTCCTGTATCATACAACTTTAATTCGAATCCGAGCATCGTACCTATGGTGCCAGGTTTCGTAAAGTCGACATTTTCACTGCATGTTAGAATGCTTTTTTGAGTGTTTGGATTTCCACGTAGTTGAAAGTCTACATCCTGTGGTAACATATCCCTGATGTAATTTGCAATGTTATCAATTTCGTAAGAGCCAACAGGTAACTGTATTTCATGAGCGGTCCCATCGCTTTTCAGGAAGCAGATCTTGCAGTTTTCTTCGTCGATATTAGGTATTGCATTATACGTTTGAAAATCTACGAGTCCGATACACCATTCTTCGTCTAAATCCAGAGGCGGGAAATGAACCGCCTGCAGCTCAGATGCGTGACCTGTCAAGGTAAGTGTTATCGACATGACTAATAAATTATCATCACTGCACAACTTTTAGGTAGCAATTTTTATTTGTCAGCTAATTTTTGTTTGTTAAAAATCGAAGACACAAGTGTCCGCAGTTTGTTTGATTAGGTCTCTGTTCCGTTTCGTAATTGTAAAACAACGTAGTGGACCGGCCCAGGTACTGTGCAGTTCTGGTGGAGGCCGTAAATTTCCAAAACTATCATAGTACTCGGTCATGTTTCCAGACTTTACATAGGCCACCCAGTGCGTGCCGCGACCCACCGACGTGTCTAAATTAATGATGGCACGTTCGTGCGTTTTTGGCTTTCTGGGCAAAGTGTCTCGCATAAACACACCGCGGAAATTTGGTATTTTCAGTTTTCGAGCGTACCTGATCAAATCTATATTTGTGAGCGGACGTTTCGGCAAAGAACTTAGGATTTTTTCATTAGTTTCTTCCTCATGCCACTATCTGATTTGTGAGGCCGTAAGTACAGTCCTGCGCCGTTTTTTTTTTACCCATGGCAATGGCTTTCATGTTGGCGTTGTGTCGCTGTGCTTCTTTTAACTGCTTGCGCTCATTCTTCGAAGTGTTGACTGCCCGCACTATACCGCTCGTTGCACCGATGAGGCCGCCGAGAGCACCCAATGCAGGCAAAAGCAAAGGCAGAAATCCTCCTATAATCTTCTTGTCGAGAGTCTGTAATTTTTGCTTGGCTTTTTGCACGCCTGCACCGGTCTTGCGTTTGGTCTTGCGTGAGTTAGTCTTGACTTGGTGGAGCTGGCTCGACGAGCACCCAGTCCTAATTTCGTCTTTGCCTTCATGATCTTAGATACGCCCCACGCTGCGATTTTTTCTCCAAGTCCCGCGTTCGACGATTTACTTATATCTTCGGCTTCCTGTGCCAATATCTCGTCGGCCCGGTGCCTGGATTCCAGATCCTTGCTTAATAAATATGCAATATCGTGCTGCTTGCACTTTTCATCGAGATAATTAATTCCCACGTCACCGCGAGCTAACCTATTCGCTAGTTTAGTGCCGGGGCCGCAGAATCTGTAGCCGGGAATGTGTAGCTCGAATGGCAGATTGTTTATCAGCGAGTTCACGAGTCCTGCACCGATGTGTTTTTTGTTCTTACCTCTTCGAGTCATTACGCACAACTGACCAGAAAGTATAAATGTGTTTGATTTTATACAATTTCTTTAGTACAATGCAGGTCGTCAAGCAAGAAGTGTGTTTGCCCGTGCGCATTACGCAAGACGATGTATTTAGTGCGCGTGAAACACGACATGGCTTACTGTTGCCTTCTGCCGTACGTTGCATAATGGCGGGTTCGTCCAACTGCGGCAAAACGTGCGTTCTGCTGAGTTTACTGGAGGAACCAAACGGTCTTCGGATCGAGAACGTTTACTTTGACGCCGTCCCCGCTGCCTGATTTGGATTTACGTGATTTAGAAATGTTTTGATTAATTTTGATCTCAAGGGCGGGGTTCCTGGCCTCGTGGCTGCAGGCAGGGACGCGTCGGCAAAGGGCTCCCCGGGCTGTTATGGCCTCCCAGGACGCCGTATTAAGAAAACACACATGTTCTTTTAACTAGTTTATTACGCCGCACACGTTACACTTGACATGCTCACGCGACTGGCCGCTTCATCGTCGACCTATGCCCAACCTACACCACCCTCTCTTGGTCGTACTCGTTACGATAGTCCAGTAGCCCGGCGGCTAGTACATTTAGAGGGGTAGTTACCCGGCGAGTGGCGAAATGAATGCTCAGGTGAGCGGTAAGCCTGGTTCTGCGCCCGAGAGATTCTGGGCGGGGCGTGATATGAAGTACGCTTACGGCGGGTTACACAAAGTTACTAAACACTGAAATAATACACTAAAGTCACTAGGGCTAGTCCCGGGTTCGGACCAGGTCCGGGTGCCCCACACAGGTGGTTACACAATGGTGGCTACTCCGCGTGGTGGCGAGGGCCACGTTATGCTGGGTACGGGCACGGCGGAATCCGGCGGGATATCACGTCCGTGACCGTCGCACGTCCCAGTTGATGAATCGTCCGTAAACTTATTCTCGCGTTTGGCGCAGTGCCGCCCCGCGTGGGCGATGAACTAATTCCCCGTGGGGATTTTGATAGCGTGAGGCGCAGGCGCCACGGCGGGTCGCCTATTTAACTTACGTATCACAAGAAAGGCTCGGTGGCGAGCCACACATTATATTTAAAGACCGTACGAAATCTCATACGGCCGGTTAGGGCCGACCGGGAAGCTGTTGAAACGGTTTGACTATAATTACCTATTGTAGTTAATGATGAATTGGCGCGAAAGGTGAGTGCTTCCTGTGCGCGGGGCTGCCGGCCCTGGCGAGTCACCGATGACGACTGACTAACCTTCCTGGCCACCGGGGCCAGGGAGGGGGGAAATTCCGCGGGAAACTGTGGAGCGCGGGAAGATGATTTCGGCCAGTTTTGTGAATGATACTAGTTTACAAAATGATTATTGAATTAACATTAATTATTAGTTATTTTACAAGTATTAGTTTTTGTTTGTTTTATCGAATGCATGAACAAATTATTTAGTTGCGCAGTGCCACACCCGGCCGGGCGCTTTGCACACGTAGGAGGCTGTGACTGATGTCACGCCGTTCGAGGCACTGCACTACATTGCACGCACGGGCGCGTTCGAGGCACAGCACTGATCAGGTGTTGAGGACACATAACGGCCAGTGCTCTCAGAAGGAGCACTGACGGCGGCGTGAACTTGTATTCCAAGTCGTTGCAACAGCAAAAGTACCAGCGCCTAGCTACTGTTCTACGCTCGGTGGATGGTCTGGAGTATTTTCCATTTAATGATAATGCGGATGTGGTACCTCCAAGCGAAACAAAAGCCAATTCCGTGTTTTTTTCGACGATGTAATGTGCGAGAAACAAGGCATAATACAAGAGTACTTTTCCATGGGCAGACACTCCAAGGTAGACTGCGTATACCTGTGTCAGACGTACAGTCATATTCCAAAACATCTCCTACGAGACAACGCAAATGTCATAGTTTTGTTTCGCATGGACAAATTTAATTTACGCCACGCTTATGATGATCACATAAACACCGACATGACATTCCAGGAATTCAAAGACTTGTGCTCCTTGTGTTGGAAAGAAGAACACGGATTCCTAGTTATAGTCAAAGACTGGCCGCTATATAAGGGCAGGTACAGACGAGGTTTCGATCAGTTTATCGTCAAACATGAGTCATAGCATTTTCAAATTTGGACGCAGCAGTCGAGACTTACGTACTGCTCTCAAGTCTCATGACGACGTTATCCGCAAATACATTTCGCTACTGGATCAAAAGGTAGCAAGTGTGAAAAAGGAATTACTAGAGTATCTCGTTGCCATCGATCAGCGTGTGGAAGCCTCGGATTCTCGCATTCGCGACATGATCGAAGTATCGAATGCACAAAGACGTGACGATTTGAGGACTTTTCAAAGTAGTCTGAAAGCATCACTATCTCACTTGTCAACAAATTCAGATTTAACCAAACACAAGAAAGAAGTTTCTGCGAACGAGTAAAAAAGTATAAAAGGAGGTCTTGCAATAAGTTTTCATCCAGTACAATGTCGGACCTGGCCAGTGACCTTCATCGAGCTATACAGTCTGTTCGTGAAAAATATTTACTTGCTAGACGAACCAGACTTGCACGTGAGATGGAAAATGAGGAGATATTTAAACCAATCACTAGTCGCCTCGACGAACTTAAAAACAAGGAAGAACCAGCCATCATTGTGAAGACTGAAGTTGAAGATGAAATGCCGACTGTAAAGAAGAGAAAGTATGAACCAAATCGAGAAGAAGAGGACTTTACAAGTACAGAGTCCATGCACAAGAAGAAAATACCGAAAAAGGGACATCAAGTTAATGCAATGGTCCGACCATACCTGATGTCGTTTACGAGCCGGAATAATGACACGACCTACGGAGTGTACAGAAAACATAATAAGTGGTTCCTCGGTGCTAAAGAAATAGACTTTCTACCAGGAAATATCGTGCGCGTAGCAGAGTTCAAAATGCGCGGGACTCCGGGTCTGTACGAATTGCTGTTTCGCAGGGAGCCTAAAGGATATTCTCACAAAGACTTACAAGAGTACAAAAAACTGCTAGAGCTAACCAATGCACATTTTCGCGATAACGATCCAGATAGTGGTGTATATAAAGACGAAGATCACGAAAAAATCGATATTCTCGCTAATCTCTTCAGTGAACTAACGATACATGGAGAAGGTTTAAACATGTTAGAAAGTGGTCAGATATTTGACTATGTATATTGGGACGACCCCAATGAATTAGTTGATCGTCTTAGAATTCTACATGCTTCGCTTAGTGTAGGAAACTATTCACACATCAACGAAATAGTCTCCATACTTGAAGAACTGAGGGAAGCTGGCTACCTACAATGAGTCGACCTGGAATCGCTCGTGAACTTCATGCTCCTGCTAGATGGAAATACCTTCGTTGTAAAGTCATAGTTCGCAGAATTGATGATTTATTCCAGGCGGACCTTGTTGAGATGATACCGTATTCCCGATTGAATAAAGGTTTCAAGTACATGTTGACAGTCATCGATGTTTATAGCAAGTTCGCTTGGGCTAGACCTGTCAAATAAAAGACTGCAACTGAAGTAGCCAAGGCCATGAACAGTATTTTGCGTGATGGACGTGTACCATTGCAACCTGCAAACGGACCTCGGGAAAGAATTCTACAATGCAACCGTCAAGGCTTTGATGAAGAAGTATGGCATCAGACACTACTCTACATTTAGTAACGTCAAAGCCTCCGTTGTCGAAAGGTTTAACAGAACTTTGCGTTCCAAGATGTAGCGACAGTTCACGGCTAACGAAAATTACAAGTGGCTTGACATCTTGACGAAACTAATAAGCGAGTATAATTCCACGGTGCATTCTACCACGAAAATGAAGCCAAAGGACGTAACGGACAATCGCCTGCTTCAAACAGTGTTTTCCAACACGAAGAAGAAAGATCCACGAAAGTGTAAAGCTAACGTCGGTGACATTGTGCGAATATCCAAGCAGAAAGGTATCTTCGAGAAAGGTTTCACTGCGAACTGGAGTCCCGAACTTTTCCGTGTGACACATGTTCGTGAATCAGAGCCTAGGACCTACTACCTCGAAAATTTGGACCACAAACCTATCCGTGGCGGCTTCTATGCCGAAGAGATTCAGCCTACGATGTATCCCAATACCAATACGTACTTGGTGGAGAAGATTATAAAACGAAGAAATGGACTGTCCTACGTCAAGTGGTGGGGCTTTCCTCCTCACTTTAATTCGTGGGTGGCAGATGCAGAAATAGAGAAATCCTCAAGACTTTAGTTATTTGTCTGTGTGTTTTTTTGTACTTGTAGTAGTGTAGTATGTATGTAGTAAAAGTTTTTTTTAAAAAGAACTTGTGGTTTTTATTTTCTCAAACCTGCCACTTTAGTGGTACTTTTTTAAAATATTAAAGTTGTTTTGTATCGGACAGGGATCGAACCAAGGACCTTAGTCGATCTAATCAATCAGTATATAGATTACAAATTTATTTAATGAATTTTGAACTTTTTCCCGAATCTCTAGCATTAAAATTACGAATTTCCAATATGTTGGTCTTGATGTCTGATAGGATGATGGTAAAGGATTTAAAGTCTCTTTACGAATGTTGAACATGGTTTATTGAAATTATTATTTTTTTACATAAAATTAAACATTATTGCATCGATCGGGCATCGAACCGAGGACAGGAATCAATCGAATCAATATGTAAATTAATGAGTGATTTATTTAATGAATTTTGGAACTCTTACTGCATTTCTAGCTAAATAATTACACGATTACAAGATGGCGCCTAATTTTCAAGATGACAGGCACCTTACTAATAATAAATTATAACTGTACTCTAGCGGGTAAGAATTAAACTAACATGGCGTCAGCGCACTCTCGCCGACGATACAATGATGATGGCTTCTAGCATCGAAGACAAGATGGCAGACATGATGTCATACTAGGTGACGATATATATGAATGGCAAAAAGTGGTGGGGGTCAGTATGCCAGCACCCACCACGAGGGAAGGATCGGTCGCCATTTTTTAATTTTTTTTGCCTTCGCCGGGTTCGAACCGAGGACTCCGAACTCCGTGTCGTTAATGTTTGTTTTTTTAAATATTTTTCATTACATTTTTATTATTTGAATTTTTTTATAATTTAAAAAAATCATTAAAATCGGATAATAAATAAAAAAGTTAAAGATGGCGACCGTAACAAAAATTGCAACGGTGACGTCATCATCCAATATGGCGGAAAACACATCGCCGGAATTTTCGAGAACACACAATTACGTCATCCAAAATGGCGGATCCAAGATGGCGGATCCAAAATGGCCGCCGGGGTCAAGGTCAAGGGTCACAACCATCCAAGATGGCCGCCGTGATGTCACAACCCAATATGGCGGACCGACAATCACAATCCACAGCCTGAAGCCTGCGCTCGGAGGAACATTTACATACTACTTATTAAATATCAGTGCAAAAAGTGCTGCAGCCAGTTTTGACAATACTGAAAATCTAAAAGGCATATCAGGAATTGCCATGGACTGATTGTGCATTCATCTGTGGCAAGACATTTTTTCCCATGTTCATTGCAAGGCATCATAAAATATAGCATTGTTCTTTTAACAAAACAAAATACTTTGATTTGTTATGTATGTGGTAATCAACTGTCAGGTGAAGCTGTCCTTAAAACTCATGCCGAGACATGTAAAGCAGTCGCTCCGTACTCAAGGAAGACTGTATAAATCAAGGAACACTTGTTATTTTTCTTGTTTTTGTGCTTGTAGAAATAATTAAAAATATTTTATTCTTGTGAATATGTTTAATTTCATTTTTTGAACCTGTCACCGTTATGGTAACACATTAAATTGAAGTGTTAGTAGTATGTAATAGCCAGAGCTGGTGCAGGCTTCAGGCTGTGGTGACTGGTGCCGAACCACCATCTTGGATTTGTGACATCACTGCGGCCATCTTGGATTGTGACATCACAGTGGCCATTTTGGATAACCATGGCCTTGACCTTTGACTTTGACCCCGGCAGCTATATTGGATCTGCCATCTGGGATTCGCCATATTGGATCTGCCATCTTTAAATCGAGCATTCCACTCACTCATGATGAAATTTTCGTCATGGCCGCCATATTGATTTTTTTTGTTCTGCTGGAGGCCGCCATCTTGGATACTGTCGACTTTGTTTCCATTGTTTGTTCTGACGCCAACCATTAGTGCTCCTCGAATCCGCACAGACCGCTATGGCACGTCGCTGCCTCGCCCCGAGCATGTGCGACGTGAACGCACCTGGGTGCAGGGTGGTGCAACGCCTCGAACATAAGCTGCCCCGCCTAATCGACTGTCGCCCGCGCGATAGTCGACCACGGGGGGGTACCGTGAGGTGACCTCATTATCTGGACATTGTAATTAACTTTCAGCTCTCTTGAAAACAATCTTAATTGAGTAACGGCTATGGTTAAATGTTATATGTAATTCTGGACTTTAGCGCGATCAGGCGGCGCGCATAGCCCGGGATTACTTTTGCACATGACACGTTTTCGCGGGAGCGAGGCTGGGGAGTCATACGGACGCCACAGCCATCGCCAGTTGATCACCGTCATCCAAGGAGACTAGTCGCGGGACGCCCTCGGAGCCTCTCGACCTCCACCCTTGCCGTTTATACCGGAATTGCGTGAGTTTTTAAACCCGTCAGCTCCGAGCCTCACGGACAGCCCGGCTAGTCGACCTGAGTTCACCGATAGCCTTATCTAATTTGTGCCCTTTACCGGAACTCCCTGTGTTACGTGGATCCCTGAACTGTGTGTAACTTCCAAATAGTATTACTTAAATTCCGGAACTGTTTAAGGTTAGTGTAGTGTGAAGTGTGCACGGAACATTAGGGTAGTGCGGCACAAGTCCATCAGAAACGTGGCCTGTAGAGCCCCGCTCCCAGTAAGCGGGCCATGCACGACACAGCGCATGTATAGCGTACCTTGTAATAAATCACTCTAAATTGAGCCTCCGCGTATCTGTTACAACGTCCGTAGCATAGCGTCCCTGGTGGCTAAAACAGCCGGGGGTAACTCTGGCGGAACGACCCTTACTGCCTGCCGGCCACGTGGCGACGTCACACCCTGAGCCAAGAGTCTCGGCTACGCACTAGCACGTAGTTAATATTGCTAGTTGGCGCCCAAAAGCAACACCACACACTTAATATCACCTCGGCAGAAGGCAGAAGGCGTCAGTTCCTAGAGAGCGCCAGAGTCACTCTTGATTTTTTTCTGTTCTACTGGAGGCTGCCATCTGTAGCCCGCCGTAGCCGGACGTAAACATAAAAGGCAAGTAAAAGCATTAAGGGCTAGTCTTGGATAACTAACTATGCGAAAGAATTTAAAGCAAATATAGAGGTTAACTAGATAATCCTTCAACATGGTACAACATATGGTAATTGACAGTATGCCTCATATGGAAGCTAATAATAAATAGTTAGAATATATAATATAAAAAATAATACCTTTACAGGGATAATAAATTATAGACGTAGCTATTAATACAAGTGAGTATCAAAAATCTTATACCAAAAGACTTAGTTACAAGCGTAGATAAAATACATAAGTCATTTCAGAAGCAGAAATTATTGATACGATCATTGAAAACAAGTGTCTTATTAATTAATTACATATTTTACGTAAAAGAGTTTATAGTTTTTAACGTATACATTTTTCTGAGAGTCACAAACGATCAGCTGATTTCCTGTCCTATACCACAATACAACTATGTCAATAGCATCCGTGCATGCGGGACGAGCCACTGCGTAAACGCACAAGTTCCTACACGCCAGCTCACGTAAAGGCAAAATCCATTATCATTAGGGGTTAGCTATCACATTGTCTGTTTCCGGATTCCTAAATAAAAGTCATATAACGAGAGGAACGTAGGCCTATTCATTGCACCTTAAAGGTATGTACCACACACGTCTTCAGGTCAAATATATATTCGTGCACGAATGTTTAAGTCTTCCAATTTGTGGATTTCAGTCAAATCCCAATTGTGTAACACTGTGGGCGGGAGCCAAATCCAAATCTACCAGACGTCTCTTTACCTTGCCAGTGCCGGCGATCCGTAGTATAATCATTCCCGTTTGTCCTCAACAATCGTAGTGCTCAATGTCCCAGCACAAGTAGTGGCGGGCTGCCTCTCCATCTCCGCAGGCATTCGGCTCGCCCTCCCGGCCAGACCTCGCTCGTCCGCGCGGAGTCGTACCACGATGTGTCTTCCAGCCCCGCCGGCAGTAGACTCCACCGTTCTCTCGTCCGGCAATCGTGACGTCAGTTAGCAGCCGATGACACCGCGCGCAGTGGCCGTCCGAGAAAACAGTATCGATATTGCGTTTGTAGCGTATAAAAGAAACTGATTCAAACCCAAAACAAAAATGTAATATAAAAAAATACACACATAGAAATATTTAAATAAATATGACTGGCTTAAATAACAAGAAAGATATCAAACCAATATTTAAAACCCAATAGAAAATATGAAAGAAATTATATAAAAAGGTGCAGTAAGACTGAGGCCCAGCAAGTGGCCTCTCATCTTGGATACCATTGACTTTGATTCTGCTGTTTCTTCCTAGAGAACGCCAGCATCGCTCTGTCTCATCACGTAAGGTCGATGTTCCATTACCTACCATAGCTATTGTGGTCTTTATCGACATATTAAATTTAATTTTTAATGCAAAATACATTGGAAGCTATGTGATTCGAACCATCGCAGCTCTGATCTCTAGGTTGGAAAACATACACCTTTAACCGCACGGCCATCGAGACATTTACCAGATTGAGAATTAAATAAGGTATATATAAAATAACATGCATATTCGGGCTTGTAATTTTTTTTTTAATTTGAAGTAATAATATCATCACCTGTTCGAGACAGAACCACCATCTTGTATTAAGACGTACCGTAACTGTTGCAATTATCGTTATGATTGCCATCTTGAAAATCTGTAAGTTTTATGCTAGAAATTCCGAATAAATTCCAAAAAATATTTTATAATTTGCCTACTTAAAATGCTTAGTTATTTAAACGATTTCGGTCCTCAGTTCGATTTCCGGCGAGAGTAAACCAGTTATTTATTAATATATTAAAAAAATTCTCAATAAAAAGTAATTAAAACGTCTTACACTACACGCAACATTTTGATTAATGTCACCACTGTATCAATTATCGTTATGGATGCCATCTTGAAAATCTTTATTTATTATCCGTTTTTAATGAAAAAAAATCAAAATTCACCAAAAAATTAACTTATTAGAATACTGATTGATTAGATCGATTCCCGTTCTTGGTTCGAAACCGGTAAGAGCAAAATATAAAAAAACAATGAATCCTTCCTCCACAGAAGCCACCTACAGAATGACCTACCACCAAGAATAACAAGGTATATATATAATCAGCTGGTATGACATCATATCCGCCATCTTGTACTCGTTTGCTGGAGACCACCATCTTGTTTTCGTCTGCTAGTGTGTGCTGGCGACATGTTAGTATAATTTTCTGTTCACCATACCTTTGACCTCGACTGTTGGCATTGAACTTTGACCTTAACCTCGAAATTTGACCTCGATCTTGAATTTTGACCTTGACCTTGAAATTTGACATTGACCTTGAAATTAAACTTTGACGACCATCATGGATCCGACATTTTGTGTTCAGTACATGCTACCAGGAACTACCACCTGCTATAGGTCATTGCCACCATCTTGTTTTCGTCTGCCGGAAGATTCCATCTTGTGTGTGTACTCATCTTATAGAATACATTACCATCTGACGTCATACCGACCATGGCCGTTAAGCCCGTGCTCCGCACCGCCAGTACCGTATCCCGTTTTTGGAGCGTGCCCCTTTGCCCAGCCGGAATGAGTCAGGCGAGCCCCTCGGGGGTGACCCCAATAGACGCAATGAAACCCATTATTCAATTAAGCTAAAAGCCATTAGTACGAAATTACTAATTACCCGACATGTAATAAGTGCGTCGTAGCCACTCCGGGCGAGTACACCACGTACGGAGCAGACAACAAACCTCATTAACAGTCACTGCGGCCACTGGCCTTAATTAAAATGCCCGTGACTATGATCAAGTCAGACAAGGAGAAATCCCTCTAAAACAATTCGCAGTGGGACAATATGTTAGTAAATTTACAGTCACCAACTTGATGTCACAATTTGAATAATTAAATACATTAAAACCATTGTTAAGCCTTAAGCACCCAATTACCAGATGCTACATTTTAATCAAGCACCTGGAGCATGTTTTTTACTCATCATGTAACCAATTAAATTATTATAAGTTTTTGGTGCCGACTCACAAAGAAGAGAAAGTTTCTCTTCCTTGCGAGGCGGCCATGTTCGGCAGTCTCCAACCACTCTGCGCCGGGAACAGACGTGTGTCCGTGGGCAGCATTCAAGTTTGTTTCATTGATTATATTTATTCTGTACTACATCTTCAAATTTAAAACTTTTTATTAATTCATTGCTGCCCACGTCGACTCGGTGCCTATTTTGCGGAACCGGGCCTATCCCGACCGTCTTCATCGTGATCACTAACGTAAGTGTTTCGCCGAACTTAGGAGCCCGCTCATCGAGCCCCCCCCCCCCCCCCCCCCCCACCCCCACCCGTTAACTTTCGGCACTGGCCGTCTCCAGCGAGCATCGACCCACGTCCCGCGAGACTGCTGCAGTAACCATTTCAGTGTCACATAGTGTTGTGTTTTTTTTTCTTGTTAATTGTGTAACCGCTAGATGTCGCCAAGTGTTGAAAATTGTTTTATCGTAAAACATCTTATATCAGAAACTAATCTATAGCATACATAAAAAGTTAAATATGTAGTTAATTTTTATTTCTCTTTTTTGAAATCTGAACAATAAAAGGGCAAAAAGAGGGTGAATTTGGTTTTTTAATCAAATCTAATCAAGCATGACATGATATTGGGCATGAATAATAAACATACAAATGTTGGTCTTAGGATTAAGCATGGTAAGACTGTATGTTGTGTGAAATTTATTTACCTTTGACATGCTGCAAATGTAAAATCAAAATTACAAATTGTAAAAGAATAAGTAGGTTATAAATTTAAATAACCTACTATTTCCTAACTGTATGCTGGACAAAATACTGATAGCAATGCAGTTTTTTTAAACATTCAATTTTTTATTTAATACTAGTAAGAACAGAAATACATCTAAAATTAAACTTAAATTAGCTATTGCAATTATGGAATAAGAACTAACATTTTCCCCCCATATTTTATTTGAGGTCTAAAAATTGAATGAAAATATTTTCAGGTTTCTGTATTTTCACGTTTTTTTGAACACCAACATACACATTACAATCAAAATAAAAATACAGAAATAAAGCCAAAAATGTCTGTACGTCAAAGATCATCTGTCATAACTTCAGGACATTAGTAAGCCCATAATCACATTACATATTCAGTGTCTCTATAACCATGAATTAGAAATGCACGTAGAAAACAAATACACATTTGTTTTATTCTTAAATCAATGTCTGATCATAATCTCTTCCTTGAATAAATGATAATCAAAATAAAACATGTTTTTAAGAAAATACAATGATACAGCTTACTTAAGATATACAAAAATTAAACATACAAATGTACAAATGCCAACAAAAATAATTGAATAAATAGAAAATTAACATTTATATACACCCACAAATGATAAACCATAAATAAAACAGGTATTGGAAATTTCCTATCTTACTTTTCGTGATACCAAATAGAGTGGAAAAAAATCAGTGAACATGAGATGTAATGCATGCCAATGTCAAATGACGAAACACTGGAGCTGACCAATCACAAGTGTGACATTCCCGTCACATGTTGCTATGTTTAAAAGTTATTATTTTGTTTTTACTTAATCTGTCAATTTTTTTGGTTAAGTAAAAAGTGTGTGTGTATGTATGTGTGTGTGTATTAATGTGTTTTCATCTTGTAATAAACAAAACTGTGAACTGGCCTTTGTTTTGGAGTGGAAAAAGATTGGTTGTGCGTTAACGTTTTGCAAGCCTAGTTAAGTTGGCCTGCGCCCAACGCTCATAACTGGTGAGACTGTGTGGTGTACTCGCACTGAGTTTTCACGAACTCTAGCACTATGTTGTTTTAACGAGTCTTCTCATGCACAGTACCTGAAAAACTTATGCATGGCGTTTGCAGAAAAGAGCGTTGTGGAGTATGTCTTGCCCTTTTTTTGTGTGCGACAACTCACCGCGTAGGTTAAAGGAGCATGCAAGAATAATTTAATAAAGGTTATTTTTACTATTGTTGTAAAATGAGGGACTTAAGGTGTGCCGTAATATTTTTTGACACAGGGACTGTAACATAAATGGGCCATTTAAATTTTAGTTTTGTTTGCAATTTGTAAAGTCTTTATTAATAATGAATGTTAACATTGTAAAATTAAACATATAGCACAACATGTTGTGTCAGCTGCAATATTTAGCAACGATTTAGTACTTGTAACTTTAGGGAATAATTTTTTTGTACAGTTTTTGGTAATTATGCAAATATTTGCAAGCAGCAGTCTTAATTTACTTTCTTTGTGGATCAATAAAAATGTGTGCGCAAGTACATTTTGGGAGCCTGCTATTACTACTCGGTTCTTAATTTTTCTACTAGTTTACCTGTGTTTACAGATCCAGTGCCTGCCGATATAGAGTTCACGAGAGGTTTTGGTGTTTTGCTTTGGAGAGTTTATTTTCTTTTTAAGAATTGCATGTGCCTCCCTGTTGGGTGTCAGCTTTTGCACTGCCCTGTCACTTAAACCTCAGGAGGCACTGCACAACTTAGCACAACCTCTTCTTCCATTGCTACCTCCGCGAGCATCATTGTCTACGGCAAGAAACAAACTACAGTGCAAGTGTGCAGTGGCACAATCTGCTAGGACTAAGTGGCAGAGGGACTGGTTAGAGCAAAGTGGCATTCGGCAAGGCCTCACATGTTTGTTTGCATGCTTGTTTGTGACAAGCCCACTTTATATCCTAGTTCAAATGAATGGGTTTTACATCCCAATTTCAATGACATTCTTCACTCAGTTTGGTGTTGAATACAACCACACAAATTAAAAAAAAAAAGTAATTTCCGCACACTTACTGTACATACAGAGACACATATTTGTACACATATATTTGTCAGAGGAAAAAGAAATACTTTACATTTTTTTAAACATATATAATTTAAATATTTACTAATTGCATAATTACTATAAAAATAAAATATGGCATAACTTTAAAAGTTAAAAGACTGAATTCATAATTTATAATGCATAAAATGTATGCTTTAGTATAGCATTACAAAATGTATTCTCCATTAATGCAATGCTGGTTGTAAAAAATAAAATGTTGTACATACTCATTAATTCACATAGTATTCACTAATTATTAAAAATTGAAAATATTTCTTATTTATACAATCTTCATTTTTCTTTGAACCCAAGGACATTTTCGTTTCTTTGCCACACACAGGCTAAGCACACGCTATGAGAACATGTCTGTCCTTAAAGTTTCTCAAAACATTACGAACAATGCTGAGGTTTCCACAAAACCCTTTCAGCTGCTGTGATATTACATTCTCATGTGTTACACTGATGCATGCACAGTGAGGCATTGCATGCAGCATATGTGCAAGTGATTAAGTATGAAAGTTTGTGTTTTTTACTGTTATGTTTGCATTAGTATTTCAATTAATATTTTTACAATATGAGTGACTGTAAAAGTGATGTTTTATGACTAGCTCAAGAAAATCTGTACATGGACTGAAATAAATAAATGAATGGTAAACACACACACAGAAAATAAAGCTTGGACAACAAAAAAAATAAATAAATAAATAAAAAAAACATGAGATACACAAACACCAAAATATTATTAGGAAGCACCCTCAAATATTTTGAAAGATGGGCATCTGTAAATTTATGAAAAGGACGTAACCTACATATCAGTTAAATTTTCCAATGGCGAATGAAAAATATATGTTCTTGAAAAGTGTCCACTATTAGGAAAAACATGCCATCAAATTTAAATAAAAATTTTTAAACAGAAAATAAACTGTCCCTGAGTTTTGGTAGCTCAAATACAAATGCTATCTATCGGTTGTATAGTTCTATAAAGTGAAATGAAACACCCGTACTACGAGAGTTGGCAATGGATGACAATGTTCTCATAAGATGCATTTGTAAAAATTGAAAAAAAATTACTAAAAATTTCTAAAACTAGATTCTCAGACCTTTCGTAAACTTCCTAATTTAATACCATAATTGAGATAACATGTACAGGAATTTATTTAGGAACAAATATTTCTTATTTTATTATTATTGGCAAGTCTCACGACGTATCTACTGAGCTGTGCTAATCTCAGCGCTCTGTGTATACATCCTAGTGATTTGTAGGGTTATACATTTTTCCCGGTTCTCGATTCAGTTACGGTTCTGTTTTAGGTTAACCTATACATAATTTACAGTCTCACAAAGATAAATTACGTCCTAATAAAAGGTAAGTTTATTTCTTCATTATGACTTATCAGCACCCCACTTTACCATAATCAAACCACAAACCCCCTCGGTAGCACAGTTGCTTCAGGTCAAACTAGACAGCTGGAGCAGCACTCTACAATATCCAGAAACAAAAACTAATAACTTTTTTTTTTACAGGGCTAGTATTTAATTTAGGTAAACCAATCAAAAACTACTTGATAGGAATTTAAATATTTGTTCACAAGAGATTAAATAAATTATAAAATACAATTAAAAACTAACTCAGCAAATGGAACATACCATAGCAATTGCAAGGTATATATGTATTAACTCCCAAGTTACCTGAGGTTTGTTAAAAGAGTACCTATAATTAATACATGATTTGTTGGTTGCATTATAAGTGATGGATGGCTGTAAAAGTACAATCAAATACCTACAGTTAATGAGTAGGTACTATTAGGCAACTTTAAATCACTGCAGTATATTTAAGATACGTTTTAAAAGTATACTGAGCCTGTTTTTTCCCCATAGGTCGACTTTTAAATGAAATTATCAACCCTGTGTTTTAGTGTAAAGGAGGACAACAAAAATCGGCACAAAGAAATCTTTTGTTTTCATTCTGACATTTCCTACCCACGCTATCTCCCCATCTGGGTGGGCTAGTGCAAGGGAGCGAAGGAAGGGAAGCGCGTCACCAGGGAGTTTCAAAGATTTACGAATTTTTACTTTCACATGTCACCCGGCAGTCAAAAATGTTTTTTTTTTTTTAAATTTTTCTCAGTTTGTTTTTCTGTTTGTTCCGGCATCAATCGAAAACCACTTGATGGACGAAACTTTTTTTCAAGTATGGTATTTAGCAAACTTAAACACTAGGCTACATATAATTACAGAATTCCAACCATGAGGGGGTAAATAAATATGGTTTTAAAATAATGAATCATATCTTCGAAGCTCAACAAGGTAAGTTACAATATTGGGTATTAATAATACACATACCAAAACACTTAACAGACTTTATACCATTTTAAGAAATTCCAACCCTAAGGGGTGTAACAGGATTAAGTTTAATTTTAAGAAGAAAAAATATATATATTTACAATTTTACTAGAACTAGGTACATGTAAGAAACTAAGAATGAACTACATACATGTAAAGTTACGTACCTATTCTTTTCAGTTGTTGAAATTCAACCTTTAAAGGGGTGAGTTTTATTACATCACAAAAAAAAATCACATCTCCTAAGCAAATCAATAAACATGGGTGTTGCAAATTGAGCACCAATAACAAACATGTGTTATCTTGCATGTTTTTATATTTTCTCGAGATTAAACTGCTAAGGGGGTGAAAAGATAGGTTTTATAGAAAAAAAAAAAAAAAACTATTTTGAAAGAATACTAAGCGAGAGGTAGCCAAATAAGCATGAATAACTTACATAAGGAATAATGTTTGTTTTTGCTTCCCCCCCCCCCCCCCCCCCTTTTTAAAATGTGACTGCACGGGAGGGTGAAATAGGGGTAGGTAGAAACTGAACATTAACTTACGTTATGAGTTACCTAGGGTGTTTTAACCATTTATTGAAATTCTACTACAAAAGGGGTGAAAAATGATAAGTTTGGTTTCATAGTAAAAAATAATCTAACTCTCTGAAGTAAATCAAGCAGGACATAAGAAACTCAACACAAATAATTTACATAATGTGTTACATAGTGTGTTTGAAATTTTTTTTAGAGATTAAACTACAAAGGGGGTGAAAAAAATTGTAAGTTAAGTTATATATTAAAAAAAAAATTGTAAGTTAAGTTATATATTAAAAAAAATATTCACAAAGAAACAGAAGGTAGGAACCCGAGGACAAATAATACACATAATTAATAACGTAGCATGGTTTTACACATTTTTAGAAAATCTATCACAACAGTAGTGAAAAGGGGGAAAGTTAGTTTTGATTGTAATAAATCATATCGCCAAGAAAATCAAGCTGAGGTGAGAAAATGAGCAAGAATAACATACATAATGTAATGTGTACCGTGTTTTAATCAGTTTTCGCAATTCCAATGCAATGGTGGTGAAACAGATTAAGTTTGATTTTCAATAACAATAATATAATATGTAAATCATATCCCTAAAGCAAATCAAGCAGGCTGTAAGAAACTAAGCAAGAATAACCAACATAATGAGTTTCATAGCATGTTTTTATCATTTTTCTATATTTGATCACAAAGGGGGTAAAATCGTGGTCAGTTTAGTTTGTTTCATAAAAGTCATATCACCAAAGCTAATCAAACAGGAGGTAAAGTATTCAGTATGATTTATATACACATAAAATCTACAAACTCAATTTTACCAATTTCTGAATTTCTACCTCTAAGGAGGTGGAAAAGGTATAAATATGGTTTTATTATAAACAAATCATAATATACTAATTTTATTTAAGTGAATTTAATATACCATTTTTTGAAATTTAAACTCTAACGTAACAGGGGTGAGTATTGTTTTAGAAAGAAATGCATTGTAAACCACTAAATCAGTATACGGTACATTTGGCAATACTAAAATAAACTTAATATAAATGTAAGTGTAGTAAAAATATATTTGAATTAATACCTGAGGTAGGAACAACGAGATGAGTTTGGTTTTACTTGGTTAACAGATATTGCCGCATTTAATAAATACGTGGTTCTGAATTTTCACGTACACATCCCTTTGGGAAAAGAGAAGAGGGGTAAAAATTTTGTGAGTTTTGTTTCATTAATTCTAAGCATAACTACATACTAATCTACTAATTCATAAGATAATAATTTTGATAACTTTAGTATACATTTTACATAAAAAATGTGATTGTTTCAAAAACCTTAAAATAATGTAGGTATCTGTATCTAGGTAAAACAAGGGAAAGTTTGATTTTAAATACTCTGTGCAAATAATCAAATTACATAACACTGAAACTGTAAAAGATGGCATCTAATTAAAAAAAAATAGGCACATGTTTAGCAAATTTTAGAACTGTAAAAGTAGGAAGTGTGATTTTGTAAAGGCATAACACTAAAAAGGAAGTTATAAAATCAGTATACTTAATCTATATTCAAAACAGGATCACAAATTTTCACAATATAAAGTTCAACCGTAAGCAGTCTTGTTACGAATGGTATCTTATATACACCTGAAATTTTATTTTGTCCAATTTTTTAGTAAAAATGTTTGGAATCATTCACATACATTTCTTGGAATGATAAAATATCAGCAATATCCTAAAACTGGCATGAACGAAGCCAATGGTCATTAGCTAGTTTAAAGATAATGTTGCAATCATAACAAAATTGTAAACTACTACTATTTTTTTTTATAAAACAATACCACCCCGAAAACAATATTTTATAAGCACCATTTGTGGACTTTACTGGGTATGTCAATCAGAAGAATCTCATACCACACAAAGAACTACTAAATTCAGTCTCTCAACTTTATCACAGAAAAACTAATGCATAACATTATTAAAACCATTATTTATGTAACAAATGCTAAAACTTACTTTATCACTTTTTTAAAAAGTTAACAGATGTAGGAAAATACATATGAGCACTATTCATAATACTATATTCTTATTAGAATTTTCAACATAGCTGAAAGTATTTTTCATTCTTAGGCACACATTTTAATACTCTTAGTTTAATTACAAATACTATGATGAGTAAGCTTTGTAGAACATCTTGGCTACAAAGATGCTTATTATGGAATACAATAAAAATTGAATTCACAACTAAATAAATGAATCTTTGGTTTGGACCTGTACTTTAGTAGCATAAACAGATACAAAAAAAATCTATTTTACAGCATAATCATGCAGGAATGTGAAGTTTAAATTGATTGTCATATTTAGCCTAAAACTGAAATGTTGCAATATAATAGTTTTAAAGGAAAACATGTTACTTTACAGACCAAAACAAAATATTGCAATGTTTATTGCTACCCTGTTTGCTGGTTGTTATCCAGCGTGTTGCAGCCACATGATTTATTGTTCGTACAAGGGTGGTGGCACTGGGACTTCAGAAGAGTATTGGCATTTGAGAGGGTATATGTCTCTGGTTCAAACACTGGAGGGTATTTGAGTCCTGGATAGTCCGGAGCCGAGCTGCTCTGAGACGACGAAGATGGCGCAGTTGCCGCTCTGCAAGATTTTTTTGAAATCATTGCTACACCCATCATTGGCTGAAAAAAACAAAAACAAACATAGACAAACATAATAATAAAAACAATCACCACAGTCAAATATATCAAACCTTCAAGTAAAATCCATCGAAAATCCCACATAACACTTGGACACAGTGTATGGGAACAATAATAAACATTAGAGAAATCAACATGACAAATAAACAAACAAGGATTAATGGCAAGGTGGAGCAGTTATGAAATGCATTGAAAGGGATAACTGGAGTAATTTTCATTAGTTTAGTTGTATGCAAAACCACGGTAAAAGAAGAAAGGGTATTTCTGAAAATCGAGTATATATTACGAAGAAAATAAATTTCACATAAATAATGTTGAAGAGTATTTATTTTGACACTGTACAGAATTATTTTGCACGTAGTAAGTGCAGAAATGAGTAATTAGCTACTACTATCTGAACATGTATTAAGAACAAATAATATCATTGTGAAATGGCATACATTAAACATAGCTAAGATAGATAAACAACTGTAAGTTAAAGTGGAAATGCAATTTGAAACCTCGAATCTTATAAGCTTATTATCATGCCAACTCCCACACATTTGAACGCATTAAAAAAATTAAGGATATGGTGTAAATTTTTAGAGATGATGAATCTAAGTTACCTCCTGGTCAGAATAAAGAATTACATTTTTTGAGAAAAAGCTATGGCCATATGTTTCGGCATAATGACTCAAATAGTCCACTAACAAATGTTATCAGTTAAATAAGATTAATATTTAAGTTGTAGTTCCCAACTCTGTTGTTTACTACAAGCATGTCTGCCAACTATAACACTTGAATCGCTAACCACATGACTTGCCCCTAGCGCAGCATGCAAGCTTTTAGCCTTCTCAGCAGAGATGCTGCTGAGTGCTGACTTGTGGGGCGGCGTAATATAAACCTTGGCTGGACACACATGTGTGTTGGAAATATTTCTGCGTTACGTAAATTATTGTACCATTTAAACAGGGCTCAAGTAAATAGGCAGTGATGGAAGAAAATACTATTAAGGAAAGCGTAAGCTATCATTTTATGATTAATCATGTTATAAATTCGTTGCATTTGTGTTTAATGTTGCAAGTTACATTGTCATTATGTGCACATAAAAATTAAAGTAGATGAAAAAGAGTTCCACTTTGAATCTATTACAGCACTATTTAAAATCACGTCCTAATTCATTGGCATCATTACTTCAAAACCATGCAAATCGAAACCCCTTACTAAGAGGGGTGTATAATGAACCACAAGATCCACAAGATCCAGTGACCAATTATTATGATTACAGTTTGAATATGCTCCGGTGGAAAGCAAACAACGGTGATGTGGCGGGGGTTCAGTTAGCGAACATTTTAAGCAAGTTTGTGGGCGCCACCGTGTCTAGGAGGCATGGACCCGGCGGAGAATCTGCTCTCTAGGCGTGACATCGCCAGTGTGGGGACGTGACTCGTTTCCCCCTTCACCTTTATAAGACTACCAGAGCCTGGCCTGATCTAAGAGTCAGGCACGCTGTGCTGACTGCTTACTTGGGCTCTTAACGGTGTCCCACAAACCGCTAGGTACTCGCACACACACGTGTGGTCAAGACGAGTATGAAAAACACGAGGTATGTGAAACACATCTCTTGTACACTAGATATAATTACAATAAGTAAGCTGCAAAACGCCTCGTGACATGACTGGCTTACGGACACCTTGTGGCTGAACAAAAGATTTGTGTTACTGACAAACTCTACCGAGCGGATGTAAACGTAATTAACTAATCAGCCGCGCCCCCGAGATAGACTCCGAGGATATTAGCAAACGATTTAGATTAAATATGAAAACAGAATCACCACGGTCAGTTAGCACAAAAGATGAACTTCCCGGAGTGCAGAGAGTGCCCTACCTCGGGTGGCGACGCGAAGCAACTGGGGAGATACCTGGCCGCCGAAGTGGTTCGTCAGCGCAAAGACGCCAAACTGAAAGTACCGTCAGGCGAACCCGAGCCGTGCCGCTGATGTGCGTCAGTTAAACATATACAATACTTCCCTTAAAATTACAAAATAATTAAGCCGGACTTAAACCCTTTAGCAATTTATGTAAAACAATTACAGCTCTGATAAATAAAATTTTAAGATGGCCTTTGGCAGTCCGGGTGCTTTGCTGTTAAGTGGTACTTAAATATGAAAATGTCTGATTGTTTATAATACCTGAAAGGACATAAACACTATTAACTTAAAAAAAAAAGCTTACAATATTAATTATTATTTATCACTAGCTCGACTGCGTCTCTTGCGGGAGTCTGCGACGCACACAGCGAGGAGTTCACATGCCAGGAGAAGTGGAACGCACAGCCCCAGATGACGTCAAGGTTAGAAATGACATGGTTATGCTAAATAAAGATAACAGCGTAATATACATTTTGAAATACATAGAGAGCTCCAAAATACTTGGGGACTGACTTAGTGCATGCAACTGAATGAATTATGAATGAATGAATTATGCATTAATGCCCCACTGATATCAGGGTCAATAGACAGGTATGGGGTTGAAATGTTGAAATTGAGCATTGACAAAATGCATGCATGAAAGAAACTGGAGTTCTGCAAGATAACCACCCAGCTTATGGCAACGCCCATCATGTTTTCCACTAGCAAAAAAATTGGAGTTTGATCCTGCAGAGAATCGAACCCAAGTTTCCTAAGTGGGAGACGAGTGCTCACACCATTGAACCACCATGGAGCCAAGGCAGGGATTCAGATAAAACTGTTGACCCCTTGGCACATGAAGGTGATGCCTCCAAAATCATGGACGCAACATCCTGCATGATTCTATATAGAATAAAAGCACAGAAAATACATTTATCCTGTGAGAAATATTCAAATACATTGAAGAACTACTGTATTTAATTGTATAATGTCCGCCATCGCATAATGTCTGCACATTTCTTTTTAAATACTTGAAATGGAATTTTTTAAAATTCGCATAAAGTCCGCACCAGATAAAGCAACCTTGGCCACCCCTGAAAGGCACAGTAACGGGATGGAAATTTACCAATGCTGTCAACAATGCTTTGACCTTGAGTTGTTCATTCTCCGGAGCGGTCACTGAGAGGGTAAGAGCGCACATGCGAGTGAGAGAAGAAAAAAAAAATGAGTGGCGTCTTCCACTAATCGCCGGCACCCAATTATCTCAACATCTGTCACATTTCTCACGTCCACTGCGGAGGGTCCCCAGTCAGCAGCGCTCTGCGAAGTAGTGTGCCGCCGTTAATATTTTTTCAACTGGGTCGAGGGAAGGGTGCCAATTTTACGAAGCAGCGATTTTACTAATGCAATCCGCGGAACCATGAGCATACGTAAAATCAGGGTACTAGTAAACTAATTATGAGAGAACAATTTTTTTACTCTACACAAAACATGTAAAATTTTGAGGAAAAAAAATTTTTTTTTCGGACTTCACCTCATAATGTACGCACCCCATTTTTTTTTGGTCAAAAATGAAGCCAAATTACTGCAGACATTATGCGAGTAAATACAGTATACGTTCCAGAAAATTTACTAAACTTACAATACTAATATTACCTTCATCTCTGAAATACTGCAGTCTGTTTGTAGATTGGGTAAATCTGCAGTCCACCCTGATGGTACATTAGAAGATGAAGAATGTGTCACTGAATTAAAATTTATTTTTTTGGAGGAATTCTTTGAGCCCTTCACTTGTTTATCCCAAAGAAATGTCCTATTAAGTTTTGGTGATGCTATTAATGGTTTGCATGGCTCTCCAGAACTCGACAAGAAAGCATCATCCGGTGAACACATAATGTTTTGATTTTTTGCGAACAAAAATAAACTTCGAAATTTCGAGGATTTGGATGTGTCCTTATTCGAGGCTGTTGGCAACTTATTTTCACCTAAATGCATTTCAAAAGCTAATTTCATTTTTGGGCCTTCCTCTTTCGGATGCACTTTCCTTCCGCTCGCAAGCACTTGAGATATTGGTGGAGGCTGATACTGGGCTGCAGCTTTCAGGGTATCACAGTTCCGGTTGGAACTCATGGCTGCAGTCGACTCCAGTCTTGTAGCCACCTTCTGCACGGCAGGTGTTTTACTGCTCGGCTGTTTGTGCGGTGTTGTAACTCTACAACAGTAAAACCAAGAATCACGACCAAGAAAATAAAACAGGGAAAAATAATAACCACCGCTAAAAGAAACTGTATCCATGTGCAGGATGTACAGTTAAACCGCTAATTTTGATAGACAATAAATCAAAAACATAAGGACTTGTTACTACCCCAAGCAGCTGCTGCAGTCAATAATTTAGAGTGCTAATCAACATTCCTGACCATTATGTTGGTGGGCTTGGTGGACCAGCTTGGCCAACAAGAATGTACATTTTATTTTAAGTGACCATACTTTGAAACCACAGCAAAGCAGAGAGCTAAATGCTAAAATATTAAAACAAATGTTAACTCTAAGGCCACAAAACAGATTACTATTGTCAGTTTTTAAGCTATCATAGTCACTCTGGCATGAAGAATACCTTAAAACATAAATACTATAAAAAATATGTACACGGCAGCAAAACACATCACAAGAGCAATGTGGAGATGTATTTGAGATAGTATAATATTTGGGATAGTTAATGCACATACATAGTTTGTTATGCCTTAGTTTTAGTTTTCACTCTTCTCTATTCTGGTGACACCTTATCACTCGGGACATACATTTATTGCATTTACAATAATGAAAATTTTTTTAAGCGAATTTCAAAAAGATTTTTGGGAGGAAACAAGTATTTTTAACTTTTTTATAAAATACTGAGAATTCAACACCAAACATTCAGGATACTGTGAAACTGACATTAAAAAAAAAAAAAAAACTACAGCAATTTAAATTATAGTTTGTATCTGAAAATTGCAAGAAAACATTGGAAAATGTCTGCATATTGTTCTTTTAACTACTGTTTGGTTTATATACATCTGTGACATTTGCTGTTCAGAAACATGGTACCATCACCTAAGATAATATGTTTCAGTACTAAACTACATGAATGCAAGGAGCCAGACACTGACAGCTCCACAATCAATAGTTTGTTCGATATCTTGAGTTCTTAGTATGCAGTATTTGGTTTATGACTCGCAATCATTTGACTAAGAAGTGCTTCTTCTGTATCTGTGGTTCTAAGGATACTTTATTATCTTTTGTGTTCGTTGTTTGTTTATGTGTTTGTAAGATTTTTGTTACATTTTGTTATATATAGTTCCTGGCATTATAAAAGATAGCAACCTGCTATATTATTGTGATTTACTACCCGCTGGTGTTCATTAAGACTCACTTAAAAAAGAGACCCCAGGCAGGATTCGGTAAAGAAATCATTAAAGAAATGGAAAAAAAATTGTTAATAGAAACAAGTGATTTACTAAGCAGCAATGTTTTTTTAAAAATATTCTAAGGTGTTTATAATCCTGCCAATTTTAGAGTTTAGGTATTTTTATTTCTGTACCTACCACTTTTATGAGGTTAGTTCTACCCTAATGCAAAGGCCACACATGCTTGTCCTCACACATCCTGATTGTGAGCTAGTTGCCTGAAATACGATGTGTATTAGAGGTTATACTTGCACACCAAGAGTCTACTAACAAGATAAATAATATTTTAACTAAAAACTAGCCAACCATGGCACGTGTGGGGTAAGAAGTGTTTAGGTCGGCTCCCGGTAAAAATCGTTCAAGGATGGTGAAAAATAATTGGAATTTTTTTAAAACTTGTGTGTTTTATCATGAAAGAAAAAGGTTATGTTAAAAAGAAAACAATTTAAATTTCACAGTAGTTTTTACATCGCTTTTTGTTTATAATCATCTTAGCACGAAATGGAGTCACCCAAGCCTCTATCGCTGTCTCTCAAGCACTCTAAGAACTGTCCAGGGGTGACCAAAACAACCCTGTGGCTGCAGCTCTAAAGAACATCATCTCTGAAATGTTGCTGTCTAGCCTCGTGTAACTGCATGGTAGTTGTCGAAGTCAAAATAGGAAATGAATCGAATGCTATGTGCGTTTATAGTGGGGAGCTGTGTGATCGTTGTTGAGGCATTCTCTACGAATTAAATTTTGGAAGAAATAAATTTTTTTCCTACTGATGGGTGCGGCCTTCAAACTCTAAGTTACATTTTTCCTTTTTTACGAGTTGGCCATAATTCAACTCAGCTAACCTAAATTTGTACGATTTGCGTATCGGGTTCGTACTTGGCATTAACCTTTTATGGGTGTTAAAGCGATTTTTCTCTGGTGCTACTTTCTAGTACCTGAGTGGAAAGATTTGGAAATTATTACTCTCCAGAAGGATGGTTAAATTTTCTGCATCTACAAAGTTAATTAGACTATAGGATATTTTATTGCTTGCTTGAAATATTTGGTAACTTGTTGAGTTCCAATTTTTTACAGAGCACATGAGGTTTCTGTATGCTAATTTCACGATATGCAAATAAATGAGTTGGACCAAAGTTTCTATACGAACAGCCCATTTAAATATTTTTAATAAATATTTGCATTTCGTGATAAAAATAAGTTGTTGAAGGTTGTTGTATGAATTTTTCCTTTTAATATTGTGAGTAAACAGACAAGAATATTTATATACTATAAACAAAGCATGAACTTATAAAAAATCAGTATGATAATTATTCTTGAAATAAATTTGTTACTGTACATGTAGATATGAGGTTTTGAGCCAAGAGAGGAGGTGAAATTTTCTAGTTAGAGGCTCACATAAAAATAATATATTTTTTTGGAGGCAAAAGGCTTATATGAACATAATATATTTTTATATTCTAATTGACTTGTTCTGATATAAAATCACCAAGAAGTGGAGAAAGTATAAAATTCTAGCTGAGAGGATTGTTTTTTTTTTAATGCCATTGAATTACCATGTTACTAGTATCAGGTGGGCTGAAGTGGCCATTAACTGGTAAACTACTTTCAGAGTCCTACAATGTTTTTTCAGAAACTTCCCAAATCCTGTAAGGGTTAGGCACTTCATCCTTTGGTATCATCAACTCTCACTGAGTTCGTAATAGTAAATCCAATCTCCATGACAAGTGAGGCAGTAAAAGCAGATCGCAATGCTTGACTGGTATTTAAGTGCTTCAAGCCCTGAAACATTCTCAACAGCTATGGTCAACCACCACCATTCACCTTAAAGATGGTGTTGATTCAGATCAAGCAGAGGGTGCTTCTAAAAAGGCTTCAACGTGTAGTGATACCATTAGTCTTTCATTCTGATACTACAAGGAAGGTATATCCTACGTAACTTCAAAATTTGGTGCCAAAATTGGCAATGCTTACATCATGCTTAAAGGCTCCACACTGTGATATTTTCAAAAGAACTAGTTTTTTATTGGTGTTAATGGCCTATTATAAGTGAATGGTATAGTGAATAGTTGGAGAAATCCACCCACTATTTTGGGTTTTCATCAAAGGTTGGAAGATTAATTTTGGGGAGCACAACATGAGAGCTACTAGAGAATACTACCTCAACCAGCTCTGCAACGTTTATGTTGAATGGAGTTAAAAATTTAAACTGCAGCCATTACTACGTAAAGTGATCTTGAAAACAGGCCATGTGGGCTGTACCTGCTTCAGCATCAAAATTAGAAAGTTAATCTGCAGCAGTCCCCACGGCTATGAAGTCGGTGCCAAAGTTGCTCTTTAAACACAGCATATCCCATGCAGTCGCAAGAAACAAAGATTTCTTCGTATTCGGTGATGGTGCACCCAGGCAGGTAAAATGTCCATTTCACCTGAAGTAGCACCATTGCTGCTTCCATACTGACCATAAATAACTATGATTATAGTAAAAACTACAATGCTGCAAACAAAACTGGAACTATACAGCCCACAAGACTAATGTTTGTGCTGGTACGCAGAAAGATTGTAAACCAAACACAATTGAAGGATTCTAGATTTGACTGTATTTTCTAAAAAAAAAATTACAGTACAAACTTTTTATAACAACAGTCATACATATGTTAGACTTCCATACAAAAAATGTTGATGGTGAATGCAGTACTTCATGTGTACAAGGGATTAATACTCACTTCGTTAAGGAAAAAAATAGGATGAATATTGTAATAATGACTGAAGATCAGCTATAAAATTCCAGAACGAATATTGACCATGCATGGTCGGTTAAAGTTAAAGTACTAGCACATGGGATGAGTCAACATGACTGAGAAGGGGGAGTTTAAAGGACCTACCAGCTGGTCTAAAACCAACCAAATTAGTTTTGGACTTAATTACTTTAGGCAAAACTATTTCAGAACAAGAATTTTTTGCCAAATGAATCAATGTTAAGTTTCATCAAGCCAAATAATTGTATGCCAAGTTACAATGGGTGACATGATTTTTGGCCAAATAACTTAAGGCCAAATGACCGTCCTGCAACTGTTCTAAGATAAATATTTTAGGCCAAGTGATGCCCACCCAGAATTTAAAAACAATACGCTAGAATAAAACCCAATCCCAATGAAAACACTAATTTAGATTAGGTGGCATGACAGTGAGTTTAAAAATAATAATAAAAAAACTGTAAACTTACTGTTCTAAGTTTTCAACAGTGATGATCAGTTTTTGTTGCCCACAAGGTTGAAAGGGGAGATTCCCAATACCTGGCTCTGAAGGCTTGAGGAAGCAAGGTTGGAGAAGGAACATGAGACAATGAGAAAAAGGAAAGGAAACTAATCAATAGGTAGGCAGAAGCTGGGAAGAAAATGACCCAGGAAATCCAAACTGTGAAACAGTTTACATGCATTTGTGTGTCAAGTCAAACAGTCATCTGAGACATACAACCTTCAGTGGCATACATCGCAAATTTTTCAAAAATTATTGCGGCAAATTATGTTTGGATCAGGAGTAGCTGAGAATTAATTGAAATACAACAGTTACTTAATTATTTTTGTTAACTGCACACTGAAGTCTGAATTATGTACCTTTGAACTATTTAAAACTGCAAAATCCAAATTACATTCACACAGTAATTATTTAAAGTGTTATGTTCTACACACAAATTAGAAGAAAATCTCTCAATCTATAAAAACTTATTCATGTTCAAAGAAACTGAAGTTTTACATTACCTGACATCTTGAGGGTTGTCTCGAAAGAAATGTCTCTTACTAAAATTTCCTTTCCTGTTCACTGATACAGGTGGCATCTCATTATGCAGATCACTTGCAGAACTAACTTCTGAGCCATTTGGTGTCAGTTCACTGTTGGCTGTGGAACTGTCTAGAAAAATTAATAGAATAAATATATTTCAACAAACCATATCTCAATATTTCATAGACTGTGCAGAGCTTACAAAGTAAAACTAAAAAAGAATGTATCTACATACATATATGCATAAATATCAATGTACAAGCACGAATATAAGCACATTCATATATGTATACATTTGAGAGTACAAGCGAATGCCAGGGAGGATCTTTGAGTGGACACAAAAGGAAAGAAAGAATTGCATGCACATAGCAAAAAAAAAAAAAAATATATATTCAGCCAGACAAAGACATTCTGTTATGATGCAATTGCATGTGAGGAAATATGCTTTTAAGTTAATAAGTACAAAAAGGGCCCACAAAGTGTTGTCCAGTTCGAATACCAATAGAAACTGCGTGAAATGCCAATTTGGAGTTGATTCAAGGTACCAGGAATATAACTAGAAAATTCAGTTCTCTTTAGCTCACGTCATTTATATAATTACCATGTATAATGGAATCAAGCCAAATTTTTTGAACATAATACATGCTAAAAATGTCAAACTTTTTATCACTGCCATCCACATTGAAAATAACTCACTGCTGGCTGAAAGTTCGAGACATCGCACTGCATATGGCTAAGCTATTGTTCTAAGCGTGGGCCTTGAAAGTGTGCCATAAATTAATAACAAATTATCCAAATAAAAAAATTATGAATGATTTAAACTTTCTTTAATTGATCTTGAAACCCATTCATGTTAAAACAATAGCATCATTATGCACAAAATCCTTTATGTAATATAGAACCTTATGAAGCAATGCTTGCAAAAAGCATATGTTAATTATGCTTACCTACTTGTTATTTGGGCATGTTTTAAGAAATAGCGTGAATGCATTTCCCATGGACTAGTTGTGGCATAAATCACCAAGCTGACAAAGACTGGCCATAGAAAAAAAATAAGTGACTGGGCTGTGGGAATTCTGAAAAGCTCGCTCAGTTTGCACTCTAGCATGTTGTTAAAATGATTGCTAGCTGACAGCCGGAGAATTTCTATGCGAGTCTAAACTGCCTTGTTTTGATGTAACAGTAATTCTAAATAATAAGCTATACAGATGTGAGCCACCACACCTAATTTAATTCGTGTTTCCGACAGCGCCTGTTCATGACGCCCCGCGGCAAGTTAATTGTCGGCGCACTAAGCAAAGTTACAACCCGTGAAAGACAATAGGTGAAGGCTAAGCAGTTTGCAGCTGGTTGGGAATAATTGTTAAAGAACAAAGTTGTGTTTTGAAGTGCTTGACATTTGTGACAAGACAAAACCAACTATTTTTCATTATAAAAAGCTAACTAAATTTATGAAAAATCACACTGAGTTCAAAATCATAAAACAGCTAAATTTTGTTAATATGCACAAAAATATATACATATTTATTAAGCTCCTATGTTTTTACCCTTGCAAAAAAAATTTCAAGCAGATCTCCATGGTTTGAAACTATAAATTAGCATGCTGAGACATTCTATCACGTGTATGTTACATTGGAGTGAAAAATTTTTTAGACAGAAATAAACATTTGGTTGAATATATTAAATGTAGTAATTTAACTATTGATTTGTGTCATTGCTACTTGCCTTAGAATAAAATGTTTAAGCTGTTATAAATGAGAAAAAAATTTAAGTTTACACTTTCCTTAAAGTGCAAGGATGCTATATAAAACACATCAGATTGCCATTTAGCACAGCAATGCTATATCAAGAGAAAGCTTGAGATACATTGTGTTCTACACATGCTTAAATAATGATAATGATTTAATGGTATACTAGGCAGTAAAAAAATACCATTCTTATAAAATAAATTACAATACACAAACGAGCCTTCATACTGTATGGAAAGTAATTTAAAAATGTGATTTTAAAAAATCTTTGTGTGTATTGAATACAAAACTCCTTGAAATTAAAACCTTAAAAACATAAGGAATTGATATTTTATCCACAAAAAGAAACACAGAAAAATTAATATAATAAACCAGAATAGAATTTTTTCTACTGCATTCGGTTTTGTTTAGTTAGACTAACTTTTCCAACTACCTACTAGATAGCAGAACATTCACAAAAAAAAAAAAAAAAAAAAAAAAAAAAAAATTGAAACCAGTACCAAAATCCAAGAAAATACATTTTATAGCCATGGTAATACATAAAACCAATTAAAAAAACAATAATTCAGTGTGACGAAAAGCATGCTGCACCTATTTTACTCCATTATTAATGTTTGGTAGGTTTCAGCACCTCACAAATTTATGATTATTAATCTATAACATACCCAGCATGTTTAAAAATATCAGGTGAACCACTTTCAGGACCTTTTAATAAAAAATTCTTACACATTTTTTATACCATACATAAATCAGCAAAATTAAACATGAGCAAATGTAATGTGCATTAGAACCAGTATTAGTAGGAATGTGCTATTTTAAAGTTCTTTTTAGAGGTAATTTCCACATGATTTAAGTGGACAGTCTCCAACTATTTATACATAATGTGTGACAATACACTAAAGTAACGAGTCTAAAAACAAAATGCAAGTTAGCAAAGGCTTGTTTAAGTTTTATGGCTTTTCTGGCCAGTCAACAGTTGTCTTACTATTTGTGACTTTTGTGACTTGTAGACACACTGATACCCTGTACTTGCAAAATCTAAAAAAATATCTTTTTGGTGAGTTGTATGCCTTGGTTTTAACGATTCTTTAAAATTTTGTAGGGGTTAATGACCAATGTCCTAGAGTTAACAGTTTAGTTAAATAAACAATTTGTAATTCCAATCAAGGACCCGATTGAGGAGAGAGTGAAACTTCCATCCAGCATATATTATGAGAAAAAATAAAGATAACTACGGTATTGTTTATTTACATGACACAAAGGGATTGTCAGTAAATATTCTTGCTTAGCCATCATAAAGAATTTATTGGTATGATTAGTAATATCCTAATGGGTTATTAATTGGTATTATTAGCAAAAGGTTATAATTTTGTTCTACTAATATTTTTGAAGCACTGGCAGATAACTCTTGTTAACGTTAATACGGTTTAATTTTCATCCAAAAATAGTTTGTAAAAAGGGAGATGTTTGATTTTAACTAATACAGAGGTTGACAAAAGTGACAAGTGACTGTAAAAGTAGATAATTATATGAAATAAGGGAGTATTTACGCTGGGAGACCAAAGTGAAAATGTAGGAAATACAAAATCACGACAAAATCACTGCCAAAATTAAATTATAAACCTTAGTTGACCAAATACTAAAATTCTACTTGGCACCTTTCATGATCCTTGATGGGTAAATATTAGGCCTGTCCAGAGTACGGCATCTGAAGATGTACCTACCTCCATGAACTGTACCTTCAAAACAAGATTTCAAAATTGTCAACAGTGACCCATTCCATCAGAATGTTCTCACCATCTTCTGGTGCAGTGAAGTGGTAAGTTTTATGAAAACCTAGTCAAATAATAAAATAAGTGTATTACTGTAAAAACAATGTCAAAACTTTCCTGTAATTTATGATCTCTTGGCTTCCGTCTTATTTTAATACTACACACACTTGAATAGTTTTCTTCACAATTTTTACAAGCCCCCTTAATCATTTCAGGTATATAGCTTAACCAAGCTGCACAAATTTGGCATTGCTATGTGGTTGCAGTGTGGAGTGTTAGTTGTGCTACTCAGACCAACTATGAAACTTTGGACCTGCATGCTTTTCGCTCAATCTACAGGCAAGAAAGACTGTCACCTGAGTGAAATGTAATTTATGTGCCTGATTTTTTGGTATATAATATGCCATATCATTTTTGCCTACCACTTTATCACATTAAATGAGCAGTTATTGTGTATCACAGAAACAGTGTGTATTGAAACTACTTTAATGTGTGCCCCACGCATGTTCTTGAAAGAAAGAAAGAGAGAAAGACAGATAAAAAGACAGTGGGTAGCATAAAACCACAGCAGTATGACTTATTTTTTCAGTAAGGTATCAGATAAATGTGGCGTTAGTGTCTCACTAGGCCAGACCAGACGTGCCTAGACGATTTAGGCATGCACTTCACTTGTCTTGGCAGCAACACTAGCTCAGTACACTATCATAATAGTGCCTAAGATAGCCAGCACCCATCATTTATAATAATTATAATCTACCTTCCTGCCGCACATATACGAGGGGGGACCTAAAAAGAAACCAGACTGATAGAGCGCTGCCATTCGTAGACGGCATCAGTTTGTAGGTTAACGTTTGATCGTAATATTGTTTTTCTATTACTGTTCTCGTGTTTTGCCTGCAAAATTGTTAGGGCAGATTTAAAAGAACAAACAGTGTGCTTGAAATTTTGTTTCCTGCTTGAAAAATAGGCAACGGAAGCTAACCAAATGCTTCGACAGTCTTTTGAGGAGGCTGCTATGAGCCGCACACAAGATTTTGAGTGGTTTGGACGCTTTAAACATGGTGAGGTGAGTGTTGAAGTCCATGCTCGTTCTGGGCGCCCTTCAACATCTCGAAACGATGAAAACGTCAAAAAATCTGCCAAAAAATTAACGAGAATTGTCATTTCATGATTGACGAAATTTCAGAAGAGACAGGAGTGAGTTGGAGCTCGTGCCAGCGGATTTTGACTGAGGATTTTAAAATGAGACTTGTCACCGCTTAATTTGTTTATTGCCTTCTCAAGCAGGATTAAAAAAAAAAAAAAAACATTTGAGTGAATTTGAGCCAGGACTTTAAAAAGAGATTGAAAGTGATCCAAACTTTTTGACCAAAGCCATTACAGGTGATGAGAGTTGGTGTTACGGGTATGACCCAGAAACCAAGCATGCGTCAAGCTGGTGGAAGACTTCCAACTCCCCTAGACAAAAAAAAAAGCAAGACAAGTGATGTCGAATGTTAAAACGAAAACGATGATGTTCGTGGAATTGTGCATCTGGAATTTGTTTCCCTTGGCCAGACTGTTAACTAGAACTTTTATTTGGAAGTTTTAAGATGTTTGCGAGAGAATGTGCGAAGGAAACGCCTGAGATCAGGTGACTGGTTTCTTCATCACGACACCCCCGCACACACGGCCTTACGAGTGAACCGCTATTCGGCCTCTCAGGGGTAGTCTGTCGTTCCCCACCTTCCGTATTCGCCAAACCTTGCCCCATGTGATTTTTTCTTGTTTCTGTGATTGAAGAAAATCTAAAAGGGATGCATTTTTATGATGTGGCGGCAGTAAAAATAGCTTGGCGAAGGGCACTGGAGAATATCACAATTGAAAAGTTACAGAGGTGCTTCAAACCGCGGGAAAAACAATTTGACAAGTTGCATTGCATCTAATGGAGAGTGCTTTGAAGGCGACTGAAGGAACTTTGTAAAAAAGGTAATAAATAAATTTTTTATGACAAAAATTCCCTTTTTTTTGGGCCCCCCTCGTACACGGGTTGAAGACCATAAAAGAATTTGCACATTTGTTAACACTGAAAGAACACAGAACAGTTGTTGCAAGACAGGTACACACAAAGTTTTAAAGGCAGCCAGCCACCTTTGACTGAAGAAACCTGCTGATATACACATTTACGAGGTAAAGTACTCTTTCTCACTCTGAAAAATACCATTACTTAATTCTAAATGCAACATTAAAACAAAACAAAAAAAAAGTACTAAAAAACAGTATGTCAAGAAAATGTTAAAATTTATACTCCCAAAAACTGTTATTTGCACCAAAAATTTAAATTACGTTTTTGGGTACAAATTAAGTTTTTTAAACAATAATAAAACTTTAATCCCAAATAACTAAAATTCATAAACGTACCTAGGGAACAGAAGAAGCTTCATATGATGGAAACTACCAAATTCTTTACAATGAATGCAAACTGGACTGCATTTGCTTTGAATACAAAATAATGAACTGGAAGGCCTCTAGTGTCCTTGATAATTACAAATATGTAAATGAAGAGGATGTTTCACTACAGCTATACATATTATCTATACTACTTTTACAACTGCCAATACAGAAAGTTGAATAAAATGTGCCCACACTTGCAATAGCAATTAACGATTATTCACCAACACACAGGTGAGATTAGATAGAGTAGCTTTGTTTCCTGGATTAATTTACTTTAATTAACTGACTCTAATGGCCTTTAGTTTAAATAAACCTTAAAAATTAATCTATCTTAATACAAATTATTGTCATTTCTAGTGTAATTTGTATTATTATAAATAATGCTGTTATTTCATGCCAGAAAAAAATACCATTGAAAAAAACTTACCATTACTTGGATCAGAATTTTGATGGGGTGAATTACTTTTAGACCCAATACTGCTCACAGAACCTAATTTTGATTGGTGCATTTTAAATTTCTCTTCTTCCTGACGAGAAATCATCAACTCTTCAAGAGTTATGAAACCAGACGTGTCCTCTTGCTGATGATTATGACCTAATCCAAATTTTCTCAGTCTTTCTGCTGCTAAGCGATAATTTTGCATATCAGATGAAAGCTGGAGAGTTGGATTCGAAGCATGAATTTGACGATCACGAGCACTGCGTTCCTTGAGAAATTTGTGGGATTGAAGCATAGCTTTCTCTCTTCTTTCTAAAGTTGGTAGCGTATTTACACCTTGATTTTTTTTAAAAATGGGTGGTCCTCTAACATTTGCATCAGAAGTGTCACATGACTTGAAAGTGTCTTCGAGTGAGAAATTTTCCATACACAATGTTTCAAGTTTTACGTTAGTTGACATATCTTCAGTATCCAAAATGTTCACTCGAGGAGGCATAAACTTACCACTTTTGCTAGGTAGATACACATCATTAGATATTTGATCTGAATTTTTGTCTCCTGCTCCAGATTCCTGTACGAGTCTTTTTTTTGGGGATCTACGGTAACTGCGGAATTGAGCCGTAGGCACAGGTACATTACCGTTTCGCATTCCACCCAAGAAATTTAAATATTTTCGATCCAAACTAGCAGAAGTAGGTTCTGGCAATTCAGAATATGCTGCAGGACCATTATTATCTGCTTTAGAAACTATCTTCTTCAATGAGCCAAATATTTTTGGACTATCAGTTCTAAACAGAAAACAATTGAGGAAAGGTGAAAAATATTTTTCCAACAGGTCAGAAACACAAATACACAAAAAAATATTCCTAGAATATTGTTCTATGCTTTTATAACATAAATATAGTAAACTAATACATGTTAGAATATTACTGAAGCACATAAAGAATTAGAACACAAAAAAAAAAAAACTTAAGTAATGGTGTGCGAAGCTCCTGAAAGTCAAAGTTAAATCAGAGAGGAATTTTCTTCGACTTCATTTTGGAAAAATTTATAAACTTTGAAGATTCCGAAGATTTTTCTTAGAGCAGAATACGTTAAAAGCTGAATACACTGTTGCTGTTTGGGCAATAAATAACATCCGTGGTGGTTACAATCTGTTCAAGATAAATCGAGACATATCTCCCAGGTCTTCAGTTAACATTTAGACTTAGGTAGCTGGATATTTTGTGAAATAAAATAAAAATTAAACATGATAAGTAAGTCTGGTGACAGTAATGAGGTGACAAAAGTTTGAATGTTTGCTGAAGGATGGGTAAAAAAAAGTCTCACCTTATCATGAAAAGAGAGTATTATCTTTTTTCCCTAAATGGAAGTTAAATCTAAAATAAAACTCATAAATGTTGAATACGATATTGCGTGATAAGCATAAACAGTGAACAGTTGTAAGGCCAATTAATGATGGTTCTGAATGAAAAAAAATCTAGTTATGGAGCTATAGGCATATTTTTAAACATTTTTTTTTAAATGCCACCCTGCACCAAATTATTACATACTGTGGCTTCAAATTACCAAATTTCTCTGTTCTAATTATTGTCACACAATCATGAATAACCCTACTATTGTTAATTCAAAGTAAAATCAAACAAGCTATACTTTTGGGTAAACAAAAAATGATTGCATATGACTAACATTACAAAAAGTTTTAATCTGGTAAAATTTAACTATTCATTCTGTAAGAAAAATTTCTCTGTTAACTTGGAAAGTTATTTTAAAAGAGAATTCATTTATGAAAATTTAAAAATGGTGAAAAACTACTTATTTATGAAAACATATTTATATTATTTTAAATTATCTAATTTCAAATTAGTTTCTGAACTATGATAATACAAACCTAATATTTACAAGCTAAGAGATCAGTTTCAGTTAGTCTGTGCGAGACAGAGAGTGAGGATGATAAACCATTGACTTTAATCTGATTAGATAATTTCAATGGCTAATTTCAATTTGAATTTACAAACTTTTTTACTCTCATATTGAATGCCAGCACTATTATCAGTCTAACACAGACAAACTAAATTTGAGCTTTGAAGTCAGATTTAATGCTGGCAATACAACATTGTAGTTTTGCACTGTCTGTCATATTAAAAAAAAAAAAAAAAAAAAAAAAAAAAATAATAATAATAATATTCACAGAATACAATACTGGATTAGCTGATGTTGGACAAACGGCACCAACGAAGAAACTAAACAAGTATCATGGACAACACAATGACGGTAGCACGGACAAAAACATATTCAACCTCTAATAATCAGACGGCACAAAAATTCCATTGAAGGAACTTAGTCATGAAAAATAATATAACAACACAGACAAACACAGTAAGCTAACAACGACCAGACAGATTAAATGCAGGCAGACAACAAACCTGGACAATGCAGCAAACATATAAACACAACACAACACAACAACGATAGCACTAACACAGAAGGTTTCCAATGACAACAGTTGCGACGTTTTGAGAACTGACATCTGTTCCTGTCATCAGGCACGAACAGAGAGAATGTGGACCTTATATCACAGCAAAAATTAGAAAAATTAGCGAAATATGGAAATTTGTAGCAGTATCTAATAATTTGATGTACAAATATTGCATGTGAATAGAAAATTACGACACTTCTTTATAACTCAGAAATGTCATAAATTGGTCACATCTTGATGTTGAGTTCTTTCTTTTACTCACCTTTTTCATTTTATTTCTCACAAAAAATTTAAATTTCTGCAAATCAGCAATATGAAATCATGATATGTACAAACAACTGTATTTAGCTGATGCTAAACTCTATTTGTATAGCAGATTAACATTATACTAAGTGCTTGTAAATGTTACAATTGTTTAGTTTATTTAAGGTGTACATGATAAAGCGGGAGAGAGAGAGAGAGACAAGAATCTTCATATCAAATTTTCAGTTTATTTATGTTTACTGAGGGTTGTATACTTATACATTTAATAAAAAAACAGGGCCAATTTCCTGACACAGTGTTTCAGAACTTGCAAAACTGCCCGTTTTCAAGATATTTGAACATATGCTAAGATATATGCAATAATATTAAATTGTCCAGGTTTGAAATGTACTTTATGAGTTAATCCTGCTATTACATGTATAATTTTTGGTTTCTCAATTTTAGCTTTTTATTTACAAGCAGAGGCAGTTGGGTAACTTGCTAAATGTTTCCTACATTGTTCTTACTTAGTATACGCTAATTGAACATCTACTCAAGCACTCAAAGTTTATCTATGGATTTTTTCTTAATGTAGCAAAATATTTAAGTGATCTTTGACTTCGATTACATCTTCGGCGAATACTTATCTTCTTCATCAACTCTGATTCAAATAGGAAAAAAAAAGTCTTCGCACACCCTTACACTTCACACTTGTTCACAAATCAAATGACTGTATTACAAAGAATTAATCCCACTCCCACAATGGTACCAGATCACTCGACTATAGTGTCGGCTACAACTTAAGTTTTACTAAAGAGATGCTTTTGTAGCAAGTCTCAGTCATTTGATATCAACGTTCTTTCACACATTATCCATTACTGTTTATGACCTGTCACCGAGAGAATATTCCTGCACTGCACACATAAAACAAGTTTATATGAATGCACAGAATAAAAAATTCCTACAGTTACATCAGACATACAAAGAATTCAAGTATTAGGATTCATAAAGGTTCAGTTTGCCTACCCTTAACAACGAAAAAAGATGTTATGGCTGTATTAATATCTGTGTTAATGTGTTTCCTTGACCTAGATAAAACATAAATAAAGTAAAACCTTGAACAACAAACTCCGGTACAATAAAATCCGGTACAACCAAATCCTTGTTACAACGAAGCTGCTGTTAGATAATATGTATGTATATGAATGTATTCTATGTACTTTACAAAGTATTTTTTCACTGTTGTGTATTTACAGGTGAAAATTATTCAAGAATGCTTCAAATGATAAGATTTCTGATATATTAAGAAATCACTAACTTCATATAAACATGTAGTTGTTAAATGGTAAAACTTCCTGAATAAAATTGTATCTCTAAGGTAAAAAAAAAAGGGGGTTGTCTGTAAAGTCGGTTTACAGACGATAATTTTACGTGATAAAGTCATAAGAAAACATTGATGAAAAATTGTATACTTTTTAATTTTCAAATATTATTTACAGTTTTTGCAAATTTAATTTAAATAATTTGTTTAAACATAATCACGAACAATTAGTTATATAAATAAACTGAAATCAAATCAATGTCAATAAATTGTTAATTTGAAATGACGACATTGGACAAATAAATCAAATTTTTTAAATTGCTGCTTTTAAAAACCCCGTCTTAACCTGTTTGATATTATAAAGATTTTTTCGCACGATAGTTGGCCAGTTCTTGCATACTCGGCTCAGACGGAATGTGACAATGAGTCATGCTTTTTCGTGCGTGCAGCCGGCGTTCATCGATTTATAAGACGTTATCACGTCAAAAAAAAAAGCTAAATATTTGTAATTAGAGGGTGATATTAGAATGTACATTATTCTCAGATCACTTGCTCTTCTCACTCAAATGTATGTTAATTTGTATTCTGACAGATGAAATCTAAAATCCATCACACCCTTCCTAAACACAAACAAAAATGCATTTACGGTTTTTGCAAATGTAAGCACCATCTTGTATAAATTTGTATTTATTGGTTTACATCCCTGGTAAACTGCAGATCATCTACACACGAAAGTGTGAAATACACTTAACAGCCACATTATACTGCATCGACAGCACAGTGTATGCACAAGAACACCCATTAGGTCGGGCAGGTGACACTAATCTTCTTGCCTGCGGCTTACGAATCCTGTAGAGCGAATATAGCAGTAGAGAGCCGGCAAAACTGCATAGTACCAAATACTTGTGGCCACCATCTGCTTTTCCTACAAAAACGTGACATAGCCTTTGACTATTCAGTTCCAAAGATTTTTGTGAAAAAGCAAACGAGCGGAAACAGATTTTTTTAATTTAATGATAGAAGGGGTTGGGAGTCGAGGCCCTGGGAACAGAACAGGACTGACAACCTGGTACCACAACTCTACAAACATGTATGATCTACAATATACATGTTCATTCTAATCCTTAGTCTATTCATGACTACATCACATTCATATTGTTAATTATTTAGGCTGTAGCATAAGACTTCTTAAATACAACAGATAAAACAGATTTTATGTCATGAACATGAACTCACCTTGGTTGAAATATTTATAACAACTTATAAAAATTGTAGAAAAGTATTATTTACTCACTTCTTGGACTCTGTTCTTGAATTATGACAGACTTTTCCAGGTTGCTGATTTGTGTTGCCAAGAATACCATTAAATTTTGAAGAATTTTTAGGAATGCTAGCTTCAAAATCACAATCCTTTTGACCATCAGAATCCTCATCCGTTTCACTAAAGTAGAGATCTAAACAAAACAAAAAATATATATTTAAGATCACAATTTTTAGTATTAATTTACAAACAACTTCTATTTCATGATACAGATTTATGATCAAAGTAAGTAAATGATTTGATTTCCATAAAAGTCTCTACTTTCTTAAACAGTTACAATACATTACAAAACTAATATAGTGAACCTTGGTAGCTGTGAATGCTAAGGTTTTGTGCTCATGTGACGAGGGTCAAAGGTTTAAACTCAATTTATGAGTACCAAGTCGGTACTCAAATGGTTTAGGGTTTGCTATATTCTTGGATGTCTCGGTTTAAATCTCTGAGCATAAACATGCCAAATTAGGACTTAAATTAACCTTTAATTCATTCATTCCATAAAAATTTCTATCCTGATACTAACATAAACATTAATGTTAATTAAGAGATGTTATTCAAAAGCTAACCTACCCAGAAATTTAAACCTGAAATAAATAGCTTCAAAAAATTTCAGAATATACTTAAAAACTGTCCAAATAACATTAGTTGCTCATTACGGTAGCTATAAATATTATAATATTAAGTTTACCATTCATACACTGTGTGTTTAACTATCCAGAGATGGCTATACTGTAAAACCTCAAATTTATGTTGTTAATAATTCTGCTTTCCTGTAATTTATGCAGTTTACTTGAAGTAGGGTTTATTTTAAATTCAAACCAATGTTTGATTACACCCAAAAAACTTATATCTTGCTATTTACGTTGTGACAATACAGAAGAACAATTTCAGTTCCACAGAATATTACTTTTTTAGGTTAAGTCTGTTTATCTTTAAGATTGCCTTGCATAAATAAAATAAGTCACGGATAAAGTTTGCAGATTTATTTTTCTCTTTTTACCAAACACTGAACATAGCCGCCATTTTACAACGCTATAACATTCACACTCCAAAACCAACTAAAACTCGTAGTGAAACAAAAATTCTAGGTTCATCACTTGGGCACGATATTCACTTGGAGTTTGTTAATGAAAATCCTGCAATTGCTTGTTATGCATAGTAAGAAGGGCCAACAGATCTATTGTCTGCTCCGCGTGGCCACAGATGCACCAAAACCTGTGGTCTAAAACTTATAATTTAAGATATCCAACACAAAGTTAATACCAGTCTACGTGGCTGCTCCGGTAACAAATTCTAGCGGCGAGTGCAGAACTACGTGAGTGTCGCATAAAGAAATTTAGTTATTGATATTGAATAGTGCTTCAGATAATTAAAAACCTTCGTTATTATTATAATTATTAGTGATATAAATTGTGTTTGTAAAATTTTCAAGTGTATTATCAAGAGTATTTATGTAAGTGAGGTTATGTTCCTGTTTGTATATTTTATTTCCATTATAAATTACAAATCATTACATTATTATTTAATAAATAATCAAGAATAATAAATCAGAATAAAAATTCAGTATATTAATTTTTATTACTAATGAAAATGTAATTTAATTAAGTTACTAAATTAAATAATTAATTTTATACACATGTTTAAATTAATATTGAATTCTGATTATTTATTAATTTTTGTTACGATAAATTTCAAAATAATTCAGTGCCTAAAATCAAAAAACTTCTAACACCACACTTTTTTTTGTTAGGTAGGTGGGAGAAGATAACTGCCCACATAAACATCTTCGGCAGCAGTTACAACACTGGGGGGGGCAGAGCATCGTGCTGACAGTTCTAATCAATTTATAACGACTGTGGCTGGTTCTCTTCCGTTGTAAAAAATGCAGCTAGCCAGACATCACGGATGTTATTAATGGCCCTTAACAACAGTGTTTCAGAATGTTTTTAAGGTATTAGACTCTAAGAAAAAATCTTCCAAATCTTCAAAGTTTTTTTTTAATTTTCCAGAAGAAGTAGAAGATTAGCCTTTGATTTGATTTCCGACTTTCCAAAGCTTCGCACACCTCTAATCAATACATAACATACTGAATCAATATTCACTGTACAATTTAGAGCATTAACAGACAAAAAACTTTCCCTTGAATTACATTTTACTGCAATTTACAAAACTTTTCTAGAGGTCCCTTGAAAAATATAAATAAGGGGTTATACATTAATACTACTACTACTACTACTACTACTACTACTGCTACTACTACCACCACCCCCTCCCATTATAACTATTATAATAGAGGGTTGGTTTTTTTTTCTCTCCATATTTAAACTCAATTAGCAGTGAATATTTGGAAGCTGGGACAGGCATGATTCCTAACGAGTCATTTATTTTGGATGGAGATAATTTTGAACATAATGAAATTAAATTGTTTCTCTTACACTGGAAGGATGAAAGTGCAGCATGATACTGACTCATGCAGAATTGATGCTATGCTTTCAAAGTCTTCAGCCAAGCCTCATCTTCCTAAATAACAGTCCTCATGGTCATGCTGACATGTTTTAAAGGTTATTTTTACAATGTGTGTGATTTTTCTCAGATAACCTAACCTTCAGTCACTCAAGCATCAAAATATCAAACTTTCTACTCAGAGAAAAGACTATACTTAATTAAGTTATGTACTCGAGAAAAAAATAATATGCTTATTCAAGGAAGCAAAAAGTAAAATTTTATGTAGACAGCAATGTAAGAAATTTACTGCATAACTTTTGATAGACTATTGTTGATAGGTATGAGATAATATGTTTGATATCCAATATATTATTAAAAATTTTGATAAAATGTGTAACATTGCAGGATTCCTGCCCTCTACTATCAATAACACTTTGGCTGAGAATGTTTAATGTTGATGTTTTCTGAATGTTTCATAATTATTTTGTACGTATGTATATTATGTATAGTAATTTAAGTAATTTTGTTTGTGCTTTAATATTATTACTGAGTTAGGTTGGATTCTATATAAAGCTGAATTTAGTGTATTTTATTATTATTATTTGTTTCACTGTAATTTACTTTATCACTTAAAATTAACACGTGTATTAATTACGTTTTGTCAAATTTTAAAGCATATTCTGGGTAGTAATACTGTAACTTCTACAACATTCTAGAAGGTTTCAAAAGAAAGGAAGACAGGCGCGACACTGTCGCCAGCAAGTTATTTTTCACGCCTCAAGTTAGTGCGTTGTTGGAAAAACCCAGCACGTGGGCGCATGACTGCGCAGCACTAGACTGGAACTTTCTCAGGGCGCTGCCTCGCCAGCCAATCAGGGCGAGCCTTGAGGTGGTGTGATGTGTCTTCCCAGACTTTTAGAGAAAAACATTTTTCCCTATGTGGTCAGGTAATAAATACTGTGTTGTGATTGGTCAGTCGGCCCACGGGGTTGCCTCCCTTTGTCTCTAACTTTGCAAAGGAAGGTAACAGTGTGGTGCAAGTCAATTGTCGCTCGATTGTCTCTATGTGTGGTCGCGTCGTCGGCAGCTCGCCGGAAACAATTAAGTTACGAATAGCCAACTTCACGCCTGATGGTCGGGGCCAGGCTTAACTTAAAATTGAAACAAAGGAACTTGAATTTTTTTTGTTTAGTCGAGTGATGCGCTATAGTGAATATGTGACATCATCTGGAACTGTTATGTAAGTTATGATCTATTTTTTTTTGTTTTGAGGAATAATAATAAAAGACTACCCTGAACTCTTTAAATTTTAATGCAACTACATAAATTTTTTTTATCCGAAGGGAATAATTTATCTTCAATTTTGGCAACTATACGAACATAAAAAACCAAACCTCAAAATCATCGTATATAAAAATAAACTTTTCAAGTGATTAAAATGTCTTGTTATTTTTCTGGGTTGTATTGCCGGGCCAACCTGGAATGTAACCAATGGTTCAATAGACCTGACTAAGCCCCATTAAAAAATGGTACCAACAGCGAAAAAAATGGTTCTTACACGAATTCAGCTTACCGTGGGAGTTCATGTCTTTGGGTCGTTTAACCAATTCCTGAGAAATGGCCACCCCTGAAAGACACTCTAGCCAAACTCCAAGTTCATCTGCAGTCTCTGCAGCAAAGTAAAAAACAGTACCTACAACAAAAAAGATATAAGTAATAAAATTAACATAGTTCACATTCATATACATATTACTTTACAAATTAAAAATGAGCAAGGAAGAGGTCTTGATTGATACAACAGATGATACAGGGTGTCTACAGGCAACAGAAAATTTAATTTGGTGACTTTTTGGTGACCTTTTGGTGACCTTTTCAAGAAAAGTTGATACTTCGAATTACACGTTTCATTTTTAGGTAAAAAGTTTTCAGAAACGTTTCACATTATACCACACAGAAAAAAGGAATATTTTTAATGCAACTTATTGACTATGTAATAACATACACTATTGAAAATAACGAAAAAGCAACAAAATATACTAAAAAATATTACACAGTTTTATGTGCTTACCTTTTAATAGTCCCGGGTGTTAGCAGTTGTTATACAAGACCACAATGTCAACACTGGCCAAAAAACACTGACAGTTAATATTTAAATTTGTAGGCCTATGTGTTTCTGCACTGTGGATATGGATAGAAACATAATTCATAATTTTAAGCCTGCTTTTTCAAAAATGTTATCCTATCCTCCATGCTGGTCATTTCCTCCTTATGCATTTCTAACATCCTGCGTTTTGTAGCTTGCAGTTCCTTCAGTTCTGACTTGGCTTTCCTCTTTGCTTCTACTTCCTCATCTTTCTTCATGTTTTTCATCCTGAGTGCTTCCTGTCTCCTGGCAGATGCATTCCTTACAGAATGGATCATTTTTTTAGTGATTTGGACATTTTTAACTCCACCTTCTGAATGAACAGAATCATACACACATCTCTGTGCTATCAAAGAGGCTTCCGACAAGTTTTCTACCAGACATTCTCTGTTCACTGAAAACCCCCTCTCAACTGCAGCATTGCCATGAAACATAACTAAAATCTTCTTGCAAAACTGAATCAGGGCAGCATTGTCCACCTTCGCCATAGAAATTAATTCCAAAACAAGGGCATCCAATTTTTGAGACCTCCAATCATATGTCTCTATAGCATCTTTAACAGCTGCATTGTCACAAACAATCAAGTAATCTCGTTTGATGCAGTCTGCTACATGTGGAGCCATGTGTCCATTTGACACAAAAATGTCTAATGCAGTGGTAATGCGTGAGTTTCTTAATAGACTACTTCTGATGACTTCAGGCGATAAACAGGATGCTCCTTTAACAATTTTACTTTTGAGTGGAGACTTCACAGTAAACTTTGAAAATATATGTTGTAAGTAACACCTGCATTCATTTCTAAACAACAACACTACAACCTCTTTAAGGTCTTTGCATGCTGCTTTGGCACCAAATCCTATATCTATATTGCTCACAGCTTTCAAGACATCTGAATTGTATACATCAACATTTGTCAGCTGAACACCCGATTTGATGTCTTCTACCACATTTTTCTTCAAGATGCGAGTGCCAATGCCTATCAAGAGAGACAACGTATCTTGATAGAGCAGCGGAAATAAAGCATCATTGGACTGGAATTTCGTTAGAAAAGGCTCTAGCTTCAATGAAACTGATAGAAGAAATTCCAACTTTGCAAACAATAGCTTATCTTTCAAGGCTTCTTTCACTCTTACATAACACTGAGAATTCGGGGGATTTTTCTCTACTGCACTGACATATTTCACAAGTGATGGAAACATCTCAATGGCTCTTTGAAGTACTCTTGAATTTTCAACCCATCTAACTTGGCAGAACTTGAGTGGGAAAACTTCAGAAACAGTCTTCAGAGTGTATTCAGCTCTTCTAACCGGAAAATCCCTGAACAGATAGTACACAGATCGCAAAAATTCATGTATTTTCCATCCTACTGTAGTGTGTACTGTTTTATAAGCCCCTTGCACAACATGTAAAGGGCATGTTCCAGTATCAAAAGGCTTTCCATTTCCATCCAGCTCGTTACCAATACTGTCTTGCAAGTCACGTAAAAACTTTAAGTTCACGTTAGGCCCATCAACAGATACTTGCAAAATGTGATTTAGGGGCAAACCTAGATTGGCCATAGTAGTTGTGAAAGTTTCCAACAAATCTTTTGCTGTTGCTCGTTGAAGAAATGTTGATGTCAGGTACTTGGTCACAACTGCATTGCAATCTTCATCCCAGAAACGTACAATCAGATCCATTTGACCTTTCTGACTAATTTTATTTTAACTTTCATCGAGGGAAATAGCAAAAAAATTTGCATTTTTTACTTCATCTACAAGTTTACTTTGAAAATAAGGTCCAAGACCATAAGTAATAACATAGGACAATTTGTCCTTTTGCATCATGAAATTTTTTGCAATCAAACTATCGGGGAACATGTACGGAAACAGTTCAGAACTTGATCCTGAGCCACGTGAAGACCCATGAGTAACTACTTTATTTAAAGCCCAAACAATTTCTGCCTTTGCTACGTCATCCTTCAAAATGAAATTGCCTAGGCCTATGCCAGAAGTACCTGCACATTCATTTCTTTTAGTATCACTATTAGTTGTTCCGCTAGAACAGTCATTCTGTGTTTCAGTGTTCATTGGTGAAGTGCCTGTTGCCAACACAGATGGAGCATCATTTTTCTTAGAAAATTGCAGTAATGTTTGCTTACCTTTAGAGATTTCCAGGAGTTTCTGAACATGTTTTTTCCCCTTTTCATGAACTTTAACACAGTATACACCACCATCGGAAATACCAAAGTCGCTTCTACAAATAGTGCAATAAGCTTTGTATTGTGACTTTTCTACAGGCCTAAGCCAAGACGTCCAATTTCCTTCTATTGCGCAAGGCATTTTGAACCACTGATCTTGGAAACTGCACTTTCCAGGCATTTCTTTTATATTTCACACATATAAATAAATAAACACGTGAAGACGTGTCAATCAGAATTTCCAGAACTTAAGTAATAATTAACTGTAACTTTTTGTTACAACAAACTCTTCCATGTTCCTAAATAGCACATGATACATAAAAGTCAAGAAATATTTTGCACCAATTACAGAATCACCTTTTGGCCGATCTATATTTAGTACCACGTGCTAAAACGTTGCAGTGGCGATTAATTAGAAAAGCACACATCGATTTACTGGTAAATAACGCACGGAACGTTTTTACTATAAACTCAGTTAACTGGCACACAAACGAAAACGTTTTCTTTCCGGTTTTATATTCACAAGAATTACAACTACATGACGTTATAATTAGTAAAACCCACGCCACTTTACACAACACAAGTCGGCAGCCATTACAAATCTACAAACAAATCCAAACATACGTGTTTCGAAGACAAAGGAAACAGCAAACAGGAAAGCACTATCGATTAGAAGATATCAACGTCTGCTTCCGCGAGACTATCGATGAGCATATGTCGATTTCTACACCCGCAAACTATCGATTTGTATCGAAACGTTACGTACGACGGGTAAATAAACATTAATCCGTGACTTCCACAACAATTGCGCCACATTTTCGGTACTTCCGTGACCAGCGCTTCATTTTAGTTACTTTTTGGAGACTTCCGTGACTTCCGTGACCTGTAGACACCCTGTGATACCATCACTAAATTTATTCATTTTATTTTCACAGACGAGGTCATTAGAGACGGTAACTTAAGGCAGAGATCAGGGATGTTGGGGAAGGAATCAACCATGCTCTATTCTAAGAATCCACCCCAGCAATTGCCTGGAGTGATTTCAGGAACCATGGAAACCAAAATGATTGCTGGACCGAAATTCAATCCAATTTAATAACAATTATTTTACAACATTATGGTAGCTTTTTTTAAATTATAAAATTTTCAGTCAGAATTTTTTAATCATTGAGTCATATTGTATTTTAAAGTGAATCAAGAAATTTTATAGTAGAATGAAGATTTTAAGCTGCAAAGTCACATAAGTTGTATAAAACTTCCTGAATAGCTTTGAATGTGACAAGATATCAGAATATTTAATCCGGGAAGTAGCCAATTATTTCTTCAGCTTTGTTTTTTTTGAGTAATTTCAGTGTGATTTACAGATTGTTGACAACACATAAATCTCAAATAAAATAATACACCTTTTGTGATAACAAAAGAAATGGAATTACATTAAATAAATCAAAATAGGTCTGGAAAAGTATCATAACTGTGGCTCTAGAGATATATACACTTAGCTACTACAAGCACAAATTAAAAAAAAATTAGAAATATTTTATTATCCAAAATAAAATCATCAAATTTATTTTGGCATACATCTCCCAAAAGTAAAAAAAAATATTTGTTATCATTTAGTTTTAAATGCTCGCCCAACAGGTTGTACAGCCAAACATTAGTTCAAAAATACCTGTAAACCAATAAAAAGAAAAATGTTCACTTGCCTGTGTGATAAATCTTGAAAGCAAAACTTCTGGACTTAACTTCTTCTGCTACACACACAGTAAAGCCTGGTAAAATAATCATAATGTGGGCTTTAGTTGCTTGTGGAGTCTTGAATCCATAAAAAATTATATCTTTTAATATAAACCATACTTTGAGCCATGTAGCACCTGCCCCACTTGAACGGAAACGATGAAGTAACCAGCCTTTACAATCACCACAACCAACATCTTTCACACTCACGTTTCGTCTTTCTGGGGAAGAAAGAAAGGTAAAGAAACATTTTTCATGAAATTGACATCCAATCTGATTAACTTAATGCAAATTAAAAAAATTTAGCAATATGTTTTTGTATGAATTACTAAACAAAAAACAAAAATTTATGTAACTCATTGATAAAACCAAATTCTTAAACTGTGAAATATTTACAGTGTTCAGAAACTACATAAACATCAAAATATCACTTAACTGCAAACCAAAAAAAATAATAAAAATGAAATTATAGAACAAACACTAAATGGAGTGATAAGACGTAATGGTTTCTAGTGATATACATAATTTTTATGCAGTATGACAACATTAACATTACACTGTGTTTGCATTAAATTAAAATAAAAATAATCACAGCCACTATGAATTTACCAATCAATACCCTGCATAAAAATGGACTAATTATAAATACACATGAATTATAAAACAAAAAAACAAGAGTTTATGTAACTCATTGACAAAACCAAATTCTTAAACTGTGAAATATTTACAGTGTTCAGAAAAAACATAAACATGCAGCCTTTAATAATGAAGTTAGAAATGCCATTAACTCCAGAAGATTTTATTGATTTAAGAGATTTTATTACCCAAAGAAAAAAGCTGATGGTAATAGTTGGTGGTAGTGAGTTATTTTAATTTTTATGCATTTGTGGTTGTAACAGTATATAATTGTACTGATCATAGATTTTATAGCAAAGTGCTTACCAAAATAATAGGTATAGCTTCAAGGTCACTTATTTCAGAATCATTTTAGATAACAGGAGACGGCTTGTAACATTCCTTCATAATTTTAATAAAGTTCCAAAATTTCGATGAGTAGGATTTTAACTTGTCATTTATATTTGCTATGCTTAGAAATTTCGATTGATGTCCGATATCAATTTCTATCCAAACTGCATCAACTTCAGGACAATAAAGATAATTTTTTATGTCATACATTTGAAAAATTAAATTTATTTACAGCTATTACAGCTCCCATTCCACGCTTCATTGAAGTCGTACTGTAGTTACAATCTTTTCCAAAAATCTTAAAGTTATCACTAAAATAATGAGAGTTTATATTATTTTAATTTAGCCAAGTTTTTTAAGATGTATGATAGAAAAATGAGTATTTAGAGAGTTTTTAAAAAATTTATTGGCTTTGGTTCATAACCCTCTAAAATTTTGGTAATTATAATAAAATTGCAATAAATCCAATACAAAAATTCTTTAAGTCACTTAATACAAACAAAAGAAAAATCATAATTGTTTACATTGACTTCTTGATCTATACAACTAACCATAACCCTCAAAAACAATGCAATTTTAGCACTAAGATCAAAATGTTTGAACCTGGACAATGCAATACAGTAGAGCACCCCTCAACCGCAATTCCCACAAACGGAACTCCCGATATCCGGAATTAATTTTCCAAAAAAATTAAAACATTACAAAATATCACCATAACATTTCCGCACTGGAACGAGGCGTTTTTGCTTTTGCCCGACTGTACATATCTTGTAGGCGTGCGCGCGCACGTCTGCCAGAGAGCTAATTATAGCCAGTCTTTCCCGCGCATTGCGTAAATACACCGCTGGTTTTCGCGTCGGACGTGAATTACTATAAAGATGTTTATGCTATAAGTAGTTTTATTGTTTCACTATGTCAAGTAAACGGAAAATTCCGGCCGGCCCGAGAGTATGTACACCGACTCTCACTATACACGCTGACACACGTGATAGCGAGTAACATTAACTTCCAACGTGTGATGCTTTCAGTTTATAGACAATAATTTAGTACCTATACAAATATGTATTATGTACATATTTATACGTTAATATATGGTTAAACAGTCTACATTTACCTGTATTTCTCTATCTCTGTGTTTTTAAACGAGATGCTTGAAGTGTTATTCTTGTGTATGTGAAATGTAAACTGTGCAACTGTGTGTGGCAGTGACTATACACTCTCCAGGAAGTGTGAATCACTTGCACGTCAACACAGAAGTAACACAACACTGCAGCTGTAGTCCTACTACCTCCCCCGAACCCTCTTCATCGTCCTCTTCGCTCACGCACGCACCCACCCACAGAGATAAGAAACAAGTACCTGCCAGATTGCTTGAATGAAGGTCATTCAACCGGCCCGGAGGCCGGCCCTACTGCAACTCCCCTTACCCGGAATTTTCCCATAACCGGAATAGACCTCTCCCAAATGATTCCGGTTGAGGGGTGCTCTACTGTAGTGTTTTTTCTTTAAATGCCTGGAATTTTTATAGTCTTTGCATTTCAAATCACAAAGAGAAAAAATAAAATAATAAATCAAATGTAAGCCAAAATTAAAGGAGCATGGACAAATGATGACAGAAAAAAAGTCTTCAGTTCCAATTATTGATTGGAACTGATAGCTGTTGAAGAATCTGTTTCCTGTGAAATATTTTTCACTCCCAGAAGTAAGATTCAAGAGTATTAAATGAAACATTAAACTTGCGTTTGATAAGGTTACTGACTGGATTTCCTGGAGGTTTTCTTTGTCAGACATATTGATTTTAAAAACTTCTGACAATTTTCAGCAGCAAATCTTGGGAGATGTATAAATGTTTGTCAATCAAACATATCACTGGATAAACCAAATAATAAAAGTTTGCAGTTGATATTTTTCAACTTCATTTAAAACTTCAATTTATCCCAAGATTCGGCATGCTACAAAGACTATGATTTTTACATGAAACAAGTCCACTGTTTGCTCAATGAAGAGACTTGCAACCTAACTTGAAAAGTTCTTTTTTTTTATAGAATTTTGTGCTGTTTAATGAGGATGAAAAATCATATGGACAGCTCCTAACATTCATCAAAATAATGACTTGAATGTTAAAATATTTCATTAAAAAATTTATGATTACAGCATTCTAAGCCAACTAGCCTATTTTAGTTTATGTTCATTTTTTTTTTTTCAGCGGTGTCCTTCAATCATGAATGAAAATAATTTTTAGGGTTATAACTATAAAATTATGTCAAAAAACTTGATTAAAAAACATTTTCTTTCCAGTTTTATAAAGTATTGCTTTCTGCCATTTCTAAATAAGAACATTTTCCAATCCCCATTTGTAAGGTCTTAACTTCACTAAATGGTTACAACAATTCTAAAACATTATTTTACTGGCAGTAAGCTGATATTTACCCGGATAACCTGCGCATAATTTTTCATAAAATGTCAGTCAAGTTCCAAAGTTTGTAAACCTGCTATTGTTTAATGGACGATGGACATCCTGAACGTGTTTTGTGTGTATTTCTGTGAGAAAGATGCAGTAATTTCTGACTGATTGTGGCTGCGATCATCTACGGTTTGTTAAAAAAACCTAAAATCATTAAAAAAGGCTAAGGAAATGGGAAATCAAGCTGCAAGAAGAAATTACGTTATCGTGGAAAGTCGTATACATGACTGGAGGAAAAAAAAAGTTTTTTGAGTGATGGTGTTTTTTCAAAAAATTTTTATTTGAAAATTGAGAATTTGTTGCATGTGCCTATTCAGCAATTTCTCAGTTAATTTTGTTATAAATTAATGTTGATCATTTGTGGCTGGGATGTTAGTGGTGCTTCACTGCATTAAACAAAACAGCTGTTGTCAGTAGCCAGTGTACAGTCATGATGCTTTTTCTTCGCATCACAGTAAAAATATTATCACAGTCAATCCCTAAATAAAATATATACTATAAGGATGTGTATTTGAAAAATGATCTTTTATTGGAAATACTTATACATTTAAATCATATAGTAAGAATAAAGAGCGTTTAAAACATTAATCAGCTGACATAAACACTGGTACCGAAAATGCTATTAGTTTAGAAAAACTCTTAAACAAAATTATAACTTTGAATAATTACATAAGTCCTGAAAAAACATTTAATAAAAATCTGAAATATTGTCAAACGTCCTGTTTCAAAATATTGGTGCTAGGTTTATTCTAAACAACAAATATTTGGTTATGGTCAAAATATTATGGGTGCAAAGCTTATTTGAGAGCGTGAATATAGTATCAGGAGAAATAATGTTCTAGAGCTAATATTTGATTCTTAAAAGTTAATATCCATACAATTAAGATAGATTATGACGTACATAATATGTTATTTAAAAAAATTACTTACTTGATAGTAAAGCATTTCTCTTTCTGGTGCTTCGTGGGCTGGAGAAACAGGCTGCAGGAAATCCTTTGCTAGACCTGCTTGGAGGGCCGCCCTTTGTACCCAAACCAGTGCCTACGGTGCCCTGACTGTGAGCCGTCTTCACTGGCCACCTCAAAGTGTCCGATTTTGGAGATGCTTGTGATGTTTTCCCTGGTTTGCACACACAAACTAGAGACTTCTGATTTTCTGAAATCTTACAAGAATGTGAGCATACTCCTTTGAAACTATCATCACAAGAAATTGTCTGATCAAACTCGTCTGATAAAAAAATACACGGCGTTCCAGGTACGTGAGGTAAGTGAAGCTTTTCGGTAGCAGTATTTTCATGTAGGTTACTTTGTGAATCACATACAATTTTTGTAATGTTACCCAAAGAAAAAATATCTGTGTTCACTTGAAGAAACAATGAATTTTCGTCAAAATTTCCTCGAACAGAGTTTGTAGATAAATTAGATGTTTCATTACTTGACAGGTGATTTTCTGAATTTGAAGTTTGTAAATGACCATCTGTACTGGTATATCTGTTATTAATTTCTTCACAAAACAACCGCGAACTACTTGGTTCAGACACTCCATTCGCACAAGAAGCAAACTGATCAGCTACAGTCAAACCATTACACTCATTAGCATCAAGAGTCCTAAAATCATTATCGAACACTGTAGGCTGCATACTTAGAACATCAGGTAACTGAGGTATGCTGCTTAGATCAACTTCACTTTGTAAGGTACAATAATTAACCTCTGTTGTTACTATTTCATTTTTAACTTTTTTCAGTTCTCTCTTAACACTATCTTTATGCAAATCTGCATTTTTCTCTAGAAATGTTAAGGACTCCAGTAAATCATATGCTGGCGTACTAAAACTTTTGTCGAGTCTTCCTCGTTCTTTGCCTGAAATCTGTGTCGACTGATAACCTAAACACTCATCAGGATTTACACCAACATTTTCATTTGAATGATCTAAACAGTAATTCTGCAAAATGCTTGTAGTGTCCTTATTTTCACAAGTTAACATTCTATTATGTTCCGCAGGCGTTTCTTTTATCACAGCTTCAGAGTTATTTTCTGTACGAGAGCTAAACTGATCAACAACTGGAAAATTAATGGCAGAAAAATTTGAGCCTCTTGAATCAGAACACGTTATTCTACCACAAATTTGATCAGTAAAAGTAGGAGGCATAAAGGCCAGTGAGAAATCGCTTGAAACTAAAGTACCCGTAGAATTTTCAACACAACATTGATTTTGGTCAGCTACACTTACAGCACTCTCTTCAGCAAAACTTTCATTTTTATTGAGATGTTTTTCTGAACTAAAATGGCATTTTTCATGATGCTTGTCTTCAACACAATGACCCGAATCACAATTTTCCTCCAAAGTCTGGCTCGGTTCTGCTTCTGAAGCTTTGCAGAGTTTTTCTTCACTTATCAGAGCCGTAGGGTGGTGAGAACATTTTACCTTTGAAGCAAATGTTGAAATTCCAAGTGTAGTGCATGGCCGTGAGACATGAAATGACAAACCATTTTCAACACTTGCTGATTTATCCCTCAGCTGGTAAAGATCACCTTTTCCTCTGTCTGTGCTCTCATTTACTCCACAATCTCGCCAGTGATGCTTCAGGCGTAGCTCCGCCCAAAACTGTAACATAAATGATAAAACATTTTTAATTTTTTCTTTTAATGGAGGTACATTATTTGGTGAAAAATTATGCAGAAAACAAGAATAACCCAATATGTAAACATTGTTTTTTATGTTTAGTACATATTTCATTACATTAATTGTCATTCTTGCTTTTCTGCAATGGTGTTTCTATAAATTCTCACAGAACAAATGCATTTTGTTTCAAAAGCAATCATAATACCTACATAGGCGCAATAAAGTTAATAAAATAAATGTATTGAATTCTTCTAATATATTTTCACATACTGAAAAATTAAGATAAAACATACGACATACTCGAGACATTTTCAAGTCAAAGGATGTTAAAAATATTTCTTGCTATAGCTTTCCAACAACTAGGGCCATACACATCTTTAAGATGGTCTTGAATAATAATGATAATGATAATGATAATGATAATGATGATAATAATAATAATAATAAAGGAGCAATTAGGCTTGGTCTCACACACTGTGTTGATTTTTCTCATTTTCTCATAATTTATTTTATTTTGGGCTCTTTCTGTTAAAACCAACATGATACCTCCCTTGCATTCGTTATTCTGTTAAAAACATTTCCAACAGATATTCACTAAGTGTAATATAATGGGTGTAAAAAATTTGCACAAGTGATAATAATTAAGAAAACTTGCACCACTTTTTACGCCCATTATATTACACTAAGTGAATATCTGGTGAAAATATTTGGGACAGGACAACAAATGCAAGGGCGGCAACATGTTAAAATATACAAAAATTGCCCTAAAATAAAAACAATGATGAGAAAATTAAAAACATCAATATGGGTGACAGATCGAGCCTTAACTACCATGCCAGAATTAACCTTCAACCTTCCTTATTCAAGGCCTCCTTTTCTTTATGAAAATAAAGTTGTGAGAAATAAGCAAGCCAGAGCTGAAACTAAAGGCTTCTTTAATCCAGATGGCAGACAATAGGGCAATATTTCCACAAAACATTATTGATTATCTATCTTCTACGTAAAATTCGAGAATAATTGTGGCCCGTGCAGCTATAAAATAACGATAATTTATTGTAGTGAACGCGGGAGAGAATTCTGTTGCACGTTTGACATTTTAAATATTCTAATGAGTCAGCTTCACCACCGTATCATTTAGCGAACATCAGTTTAGTTTGCCTTCTGACATGCTGCTAAATTACCAATTTGAAATGTATACTGATTATATATATCTTAAAATTATTAACATATGTCTGAGATGTGGATATTTGCAGTTCCAATACTGCTGGTACTTGCTATTTTTTTTTAGATTCATCAGAGGAAGAGAAAGTAGTATTTGAGTGGTTTCTTAAGTTAAAAAAATGATTTGTGAAAATTCAAATGCACAATTAATGTGGCTCGTCCCATTTAAGTACTGCTTGACTCAAAAAATTCTCAAGTTGCAGCACCTATTTTGTGCTAGCAAAAAGAGATGGGAATAATCCATGAAGGATTATACCTTCAAATTCTTGCATTGCCTAAGTGGTAATGTTTTGCAAGAAAGTTATTTACGGTGTAAAAGTTGCATCAGTAGAGCCTGTGTAACTTGCTCCCTACGGAAGAATGAATCATGAATGGATATGGAATTTCGAAAATGAAATGTACAATGGATTTACATGTTAAATAATAGAAGAACAAAGTTTTCCTTGTCAAACACTAGCAATTGTGTTAGGAACAAAATCACATTTGTGGGTAATTCTAATAACTAGTAAGGGCTAAGTTGGGAATTAAATATACTTGATTTTGTATACATTTTTCTGCTCTTCATATGTTATAATAATTAGTTACATGTAGAATAAAAGTGATTACTTATGGTAGGTCTATTTGTAGCTTGGCTTTTATTGCTACATGAGGGTACGTAAGAGATTAATTATTACAGTATTTTTCACTATACAGTACTGCTCAGGGTACATAAACCTATAAAATACTGTATCACGGTTGTCACACTGTTGAAATGTCGAATGAATTATTAACATGTAGCATAAAAGTAGTTCTTTGTGGTAGGCCTACCTGTTATAAATAACATAGCCCTACATGCTATATGAGAGCATGTAGAAAAGTAAAATATAATTAATTATAAAATTACTGCTTAAGTTATTAAAAATATCTGTAGAATTGTTATGCAGGAATGTTGTCACATACTTATACAGTGGACTCTCCCTATAACGATATCCAAGGGACCAGCGATTTTCATCGTTATAGAGAAAGATTGTTATACAGAGAGAAACCTATTTTTAAATCTTGGATGGAGTAGTGTGCTGAAATAAAACACCATATTAAACAGTATAAATACAATATACAGTACTATATTTACATTGTCCACAAACACACATATGTACACATGTAGTAGTAAATTACATATGTATATGAAATGATACAATGATACAGTGTATACAATCATTAGTACATATGTAGTACTCTGTATTTAGAATGTCAAAATACGTACATACATAACACAACAAGACATACAGTTCATACAGTTTATTGGAAGAAGTCTTTTAGCGTCGTTTGCCTTTTTTTAGTTTTCCACAGCAATGACCTCACTTTATCTTCTAAACGACCGACATCTTCCGTAGCCACAGGATCATCTTGGTGAGTAAAGAATCTTCTCAGTACTTTAGCAGCCTCCAATGCCTCTTTTGGAGTTGGGACCGGTTCTGGTTCAGGCTCCTCCTCTGGATCAATGTTTTCCTGATCACTATCTTCATCAACACGAACAGAATTCAGGATGTCTTCGTCTGTAACACCCGCTGCTGTAGCCACTTGCCCATCAATGTTTTCAAAATCCAGAAGCTCCTCTTCTGAAAATGTTGTAGGAAGCTCCAGCTGCTGAACCCAAACGGCCAAAGGCAAGTCATCTTCATCATCTGCTGGCTCGGGATCTTTCAGCCATCCTGCATGCTTGAAGGAATGTTTTATGGTCTAATCCGTTACCTCTGCCCATGCCCTACTGACCATTTGTATGGCGTCTAGGATCGTAGGTTTGAAATTCCCATTAGACTCGACGAGTTCCATTAAAAGCCTGCGCCTATAATGACTTTTCAAACTTTTGATAACACTTTGGTCCATGGGCTGAAGGACACTTGTGGTGTTGGCATGTAAGAAGCAGAGTTCTATGTTTTCGAGGTTTTCAATCATTGGATGTGCAGGGCAGTTGTCCACCAAAAGCAAGATTTTGTTCCCCTTCAACTCAGAATCCCATTTTCTCAACTCCTCTTCAAAAATTTGAGACGTCATCCAAGCACTTTTGTTTGACTTGTAGGTGACAGGCAGACGCTTGATGTTTTTTAAACAACGCGGGTTTCTAGATTTGCCAATCACCAAAAGTTTTCTCTTTACCGATCCTGTCATATTGGCCGCTACCAAAACTGTAATTCTTTCTTTTGACAACTTTCCTCCAATACACTTTTCTGATTTGAATTTTAAAGTTTTGTTTGGTGTCAACTTGTAAAATAGACCCGTCTCATCAGCATTAAAAATGTTTTCGGCTGAATAACGAGCCTTAAGATCAGGCCATACCTTTTCTAGCCAGCCATCTGTAGTGTTCCTATCGACGTCACGAGCCTCCCCGTTGATCTGTCCATAATTAATGTTGTGGCGCTGCTTCCACTTGCTCAGCCAACCTTCAGAAGCCTTAAAATCAGGAATGCCAAGCTCTGTTGCATAAAACTCAGCTTTCATTTTTATCAAAGGTCCAGAGAGCGGTATGTTATTTATGCGTTGCTGTTGAAACCACTGCAGAATAGCACGATCTAAGTCTTCATACTGAGGTTTTCGCATTTTCTTTTTATCCCCATGCACATCTGCGTCAAGCCACTTGCGCCTATCCTTCCAAATGGTAGCCACAGTCGATTGGGAAAGCCCCGTTTGCCGCACAACATCAGTTTGTTTTTCACCATTTTCAATTGCTTTAACTAATGACACTTTTTCATCCACGGTGAGCACTTTCCGCTTTCTTGGTAGCATAATGGTTTGAATAAAACTGATAAAACACTCATTAACTTACACGGTGCAGTAAGGTGTACAAAAACAGCTCCGATATGAACAGCCAGGCGTGACGTGGCTAACTGAGTAAACTGACTGAGCTGCTTGGCGCGCGCTCAACTTCCCCACCACTGAACTGCCACCCCCGTGCCGATTAGTGGACTCGACCACCCCCTCGCCCGCCACTGACCTCCCACCCCCGCGCCGACTAGTGGACTCGTCCACCCCCTCGCCTAAACACTGGAAATAACCGGTTACGGGCATTGACCTTGAGTCCAACTGGCGATCGCTCGTCAAGTGGTACGACTGGAAATTTGGTTTCATCGTAATGTTTTACTGTATTTTGATTAGTGTTCTAAGTAAATACATCGTTATAGAGAGTGAACGATATCGTTATTTAGAGAGAAAAAATATGTTGTTCTTATGGTAGACCAAACGTTAATGTCAATATCAATCGTTATAGAGAAAGTATCGTTATAGGGAGAATCGCTATATGGAGAGTTCACTGTATACTATATAAACCAGTTTGTAACATGCAGTTTTCTGTGGCAGTGTAAGAAAATAACCTGGATTATAATTCTTGGTGTGAAGAGTGAAGCATATGCTTAAAACAGAAAAAAGGGTAGTCTTGAGTTAATATCAAGATAAGTACATTAAAATTTGTGAAAAATATTTTAAAAATTCTGAAAATAATGTTTTGTGGTTTTAAAAGTCTTGGTTAACTATCCCACAAACACGTGTTCATCTAATTATTCCCCTTACCTATTCCAACCACGTTCATAATGGGAAATCTTCATTTGTCTGCTCCCTGAAGCACACAACCTTCTCCCTTCAACATGAAAGACTCAGTTTTAATAACTGAATGAACAACTAATGCAGTAGATAAATGTTCATTATAGTCAAATTTAACCCCTCGAGACAATAGAACTTAACGCAAGGCTTTACTAAGTAAACTTTTTGATACGTGCTCAATCCGTAAAATACTTCAATACTGTTTTTATTACCGTCAGTTGGGGTAACATTGGCCCTTTGAGGGTAACTTTGGCCCAAGACAAAAAACATGTTAAACCATGTTACAACTCTTCAAAATATTTATTAGATGTGATGATACATATGTTACATATGTATCATCACATCTAATAAATATTTTGAAGAGTTGTAACATGGTTTAACATGTTTTTTGTCTTGGGCCAATGTTACCCCAACTGACGGTACCGACTTAAAATTGCTAAAATACTTATCCCAGCATCTCGAAAACGAAAACAAGAAGTTAAAACAAACGGATGGACTAGTATTTATATATTGGCACTATGAGTACACATTCACAACGCTCTAGTTGAGGCCACCAGTAAGCATTTGCTTAGACATTCAAATCAGTAAGTTTATTTCTACTGGCTGTTATAATGACATTGCAGTAACGTCACTCGTATGTTTGGCATTCAACTTTCCTCACTAAAAGGAGATGAGCCTTCACTTTTGGAAATAAAAGAGCGAAAAAGCTTTTACACATCTTGGGGATGTAATTTCAGGAAAGGGGCATTGCCAGGGCAGTTGCATGTATTACATTAAAAACCACCAAAAGAATTTCTCTGTCGTTTTTAATCTCTACGGAATTCTTTTTTTTTTTTTTTTTTTTTTTAATCCAAAATATTTGTTGTCCATGTTTAAAAATCTCTGTATTTTTAGAGGCAACCCCCCACCCCCCCCCCCCAAAAAAAAAACAAACTTGAAAGCCACGCAGGAGAACATAATTGTCAGAGCTGTCAAAATAAACATCCCTGGAGTAAGTTGCAAAGCTAGAAGTAACAAGGAAGGGGTATATGCATTCCATCAATTATTGTTTTGTATCTACCAGAAAACCTAGCAGAGTTCAACTGCAGTATGCTCCAAATGTTTCCACCATGTCTACACAAGTTTCCTCCACTACAACGGGTTTGATAAAATTAATTCCATGGGCGGGCGCTGCTTAAAAATGTGATCACATTACATGTTACTACCCTCTCAACAGTTGAATACGGGAAACAAGAGAAAATGGAGTATATTAATTAAAGATGACAATAAAAAATATATATATTATATAACCTTTTAACTTCCCGAAAAATCTTGATTGAGCAGCCCTGACAATTGTTTAATTTCATACCTGTTCACTAAGCACTGTTTTAATGAGACATACTCAGCCTTAGACAGTTTTAATATATGACTTGATGTAAGCTTTTGGACATACGCCATTGCTAAAGCACATGCATGTCTGTAGAAGAAAACTACAAAAAACACAAAAGATAAAAACACAAATTAAGCAAAAAATTGCTGTTGTCAACAGGATATAAACACCACATAATATTCCATAACAGGAATATGGTCACAAACAAAGAAAAACAAAGAAAATGGACTAACAGAACGAAAAAACCCCCACAAATGATGACAGCACAAAAACACTGAACCCAAAGAAATTCAGCACAACAGTTGAAACGAGACAAAAACACGACAAAACAAAAAGACGAAACAAACACAATAGTTTTCTAAAACAGAAACAAGCGACGTTTCGGGATCTGCTATCTGCTCCCGTCCTCAGGCATACATGTGCTTTAGCAATGGCGTATGTCCAAAAGCTTACATAAAGTCATGCACTCCCATTGCACAAATCTTTCAAAGATAATAGTTTTAATATATCCTTTACAATTTGACTGGAAGCTGAGAAACAAGTCAAGAAAACATTTTAAAACATGCAAATAAATCATATTTAAGAAATAATTTTAGATTCAAGTAATACAAAATTATTCATAATTACGTATTTTTGTACAACACATGTGATATTTTTGAAACTAATGCAGTGATAAAAATCAAAACACTACAATGGAGTTTTCATAAGTACCAATTAGGACCTACCTGTTCAGTATTAACAGGTGCTCTCTTGCTCGTGGGACTTGCTCCCGTAACTGTGGCTCGGCGCTGGACAGTGACCCTCGGTTTGGGCAGGTACAGTCTCATGCTAGTTGGCGACGTCTGCCCTTCATCTGCTGCCTCTGGCAGAAACGAGTCATCATCATCATCCTCATGATCCTCGTCGTCGTCATCCTTTACAACCTTCCTGGCAAACGTATCTTCCAAACCCTCTTCTTTCTTCTCTTCCGAGAACGTCGACAAGGCGACGTTACTCTCAAACTGGGAGTGTGCGTGAGGTAGAGCTTTCTTGGAAATACCTCTGTCAACACACAAATTCATAATTAAATACACACACAATAAAAATAAACATTTACTAAAAAAAATTCTTACAGTGCCTGACCCAAAACAACATAGAAACATTACACAAAATGCACAACTTAAGTAAACACAATAATTATTTACCATAACATCATTCAACTAGTGTTGGTGAGAAATCAACAGTGTATTGTAAATATATTCCGTGAATTAGAAATTTTTTAATGCAAGGCATTCACATAACTGCATTCCAAAACACAATTTCACTATTGTTGACTGTCGGACGAATTGTGGGAATAGTCCATTTTGCCGAAAGGGGTACATACAGTGTTTCACATAATCGTTGCATGCACCTAATTGTCGCATAGTTATTTCAAGCCATCAAAATTTGGTGAAAAAAAATTCTCACATAAACGTTGCATGATGTGGTCCCACTATATCATTACGAGCACTTTGTGTAGGTAGTTTTCCCATACAAAACAATGTATATTAAAGTTTAAATGTAATATTCATTCTGATATTACCGCTTACTTATTTAATTAACAAGAATACGAAGTTGTCTGATGTGTAAATTTTCTTTTAAAGACTTTTAAAATGTTACAACCTTTATCTGTTCGCCTTTGTCGTCGTGTACCACCTATAAAAATGTTTGGTTATGTTGATTCTCGTATATAGCGCGCATAGTCGAATATTAATTTCGATATCTCGCCGATCGCATGAAACGTTTTGCTCTATCTAGTGCCGATTTAACTACATTTGATAGCCCGCACTCTTTCGTGGTAAGTGTGTACTACGACGATTGTTATGCATAGTTCTGGCTCACGTTTAAGTCATGGTTTTCGTTTTTCTATTTAAAGTTGAACAAAATGTTTTTGTTGCATGACTTATTAATTTAATTTGTATGGCGTGCTTTTGTATACTCTTTTTCAATAAGCGTGCTTTAAATGAATACGTTTGGTTTTCATGAATAACTTTACCTAACAAAAATGCCTTTTTTCGCATAAAAATCACACCCCTACTTTACAAACTTGATATTAGTATAAAATGTGTGACAATTATGTGATAAAACACGGTAGTGGGGTTGTACAAATATTTGGTAGTGTAATAGGGAAGAATTTTCAAACAACATAAAAATTTCTATAGTATATATGAAAAATATTGCATCCATTTAAGTTATTATACATCCTATGAGTAGTAGCAAATATTTTTGTTAGTAAGGTTTTTTGATAACACCAACCATTGCTCAAGGGGTAAAAAAAAAGTGGGGCTAATGGGTGAAAAAATTCATATCACTTTAAGCATAAGTTTATTTTCTCCTTATGCTTTAGTATGTTTCTGCTGTGTCCATAGCAGAATTTGAGAAGCCTTGGGACATTAGACAGTTCACAAACTAATGACAAATAAGTTAAAAACACAGCCTTAAGTAATTTAAGTTCAAAAAATTTCCACTCAAATAAATTCCAGAGAAGCAAGTTGATGTGAGCCAAGCATTCATAACAGGATTTGAACAATTAAGCCTTGAATGTAGTTGTGAGGATTATGTGTAAATTGAATGCAAGTGGGAAACTTACAAGAATTTATTTATTTAATTATTAAGATTTGCGAGATGCCCACCGGCAGCTATGACACCATGTTTATGGTGGGTACGAAAAAACTAAATACAAAAGACAAAATTGACAAATGTACAACTACACTAGAGATATAGTCACTGCAAGTCTGCGCTACGTAGAGGTGGGCCCCACCTACAGGAAGCACCCATGCAGGTAGGCAACGCCCGCAAGCAGTCACAAACCAACCAGCCAGCACCCCACATGATGGCACAAAACAAACAGTTATAAAATAAAACAAATGATTTGAATGAAAAATGAATCAAATGCTGTCATAGTTAGTATGAATTAGCACACTAATTATTATTTTCTCCATGAACATTTGGACGGTCTCCGGGTAAAAGGTAACAAGTCAAGAATTCACCTTTTGCAGGAGAAACAAAAAAACTCTTAGATAAAAATTGAATTTAAATACTTAAATTTTTCTTGCATTATTCTTTTATTTACCAACATATTTACCAACATAGATGCCAATGATTAAAAATGCATTACATATTCTAAGTATACTTAAGAGTTTAAGTGACTTGTTGACTAAACATCACCAAAATGTGACTTGTTACCTTTTACCCGGAGACCGTCCATTTGTTTATTACATGCAATATACATTCGTAAATGAAACTGTGTTACTGTTGTTAAAACATTATTGAGACTTTTGCTATAGCTTTAATTAGGGCTGATCGGTTGACCGAATTTTCAGTTCGGTTCGGTCATTTTAGTAAAAACCGAAGCCGAACCGAATTCCCAGAAAAAACCGATGATTCGGTTTTTATTAGGGCATTAAAAACTAACTTCAAGTATCTACCAAATAATGTATTTAACATTCATATTGGATAAGAAACGTACCACTTGCATAATACATTAAAACACATTTAAGACGCATGCTAAGTTTTTCACTATAAAACGTTTAAATCATCTATTCTCTTAATGTTCGCCATTTTAACCATGGGATAGTAAAGTCTAAGCGTTTCTTACAGTTCACTATTTCCTATGTTTAACGTCGGAAGTTTCTGTCGGAATACTACTATTTTCTCTTAAATATATGGTTTTTTCTTATTTAAAGGATATATCACTTCCGTTACTAAAATAATATTTATTTATTTCCGGTTCGTAAGCTAAAACGGTAGAAGTTTCGTAGCATTGCTTAGTTCCGTTCGTATTCTGCAGGGCGCTCACGACGCATGGCGTCACTCAGTTCTATTTTCACATCACAGAATGCGCTATACGTGCGCTAGGATCGATTAGTTGCCTTCCAAGTTCCGTTCCAAATGGCAGTTGGAGAATGAATGTGCATGTCGTCAGACCCTTTAGATGTAGTTTGCTTACTATTCGCGCGTGATTATTGCGCCTTTGCGTCGTTATAGTCTAGAGTATTTGATTTCTCGTAAAATAAAAATTCTTTTTTGCCACTACGTCTTGGTAATTGGAGGCAACTATGAACATCTGTGACGAAGGAATTAAAAATAATACCGCCCGTGTTCCGCAAAGATGATGATGTTACGCACGTGACGGAAAAAAAATCCTAGTAAATACCGCATACTAAATATGAATACTTTACTTGTGTATTTTGAAAATATGGTCATTATGATTCATTCTGCCTTTAATGCACTGGTAGGTTAAGACGTTTTCTTGGTTAAGACGTTTGTTTATGTTGGCTTGTCCATTAACTCCCGGCATAGAGGCTACAGTAGGAAGTTTTTATTTGTATATTGCTTTTAATCACATTATTGCTATTGAATTTTATTCCAGTACATTTCATAAATTCAAATTATGTTTGCCACAAATATCCTCAGTTACGAAAAGTAGTAAAAGAGGTTAAAAGGTCACGAAAAAATAGCAAGTAGGTAATGAGAATTTTTTATTAGTGAATATGGCGCCATGCAGTCATGTCTACCACGTCTGCGCACGTACACACGTACACAGTATTGTACATTGAGTTTTCCAGTAGTGGTCTCATTTCCAAGAGCTTTGCTAGTTTTTTTTTTCATGACGATAATTAATATTCATGGTTTAATAGCCCATACAGCCAGACGTTGTCTGACAATCATGTTTAACGGAACATTTAAAAATAAATAGGGAAACTTTTTTCAAAGGTGGGAATTCTTTTCTTACAGCCATACAGGTTGCATTTGTTTACATTTTGACGCTCGTGAATGTAACTAGTACAAGCTGACCGAAAGTAGTTTCTTTATTATTTATTGTTACAAATTGTAGCAAAACGCAAGGATGGTAAGATAATAGTAACTCTTTTTACAATGACTGAACCAGAAAAAGAAGTTAACATCAATACGCCCGGCTGTTCCACTTGGGGAAATAAAGTGGCAATCTTTCCACTTTTTAAACAGCAAAATAAGATCAGCAAGGTTTCTCCACCTACAAAACCGGACGACAATGAATCGAAGCCTAGAAATGAGCTGCAGAGAAAAGTCAGTGGCTCAAATGTGTGGATGTATTACGAAAAGGTGCTGGATTCAGGTAATAAAATAAGCAGTGCAAAATGTTTAGTGTGTGGCAACACCTATAAAACCAAGTATGGTTCAACTAGTATTTTAATTAAACACCTTGAAAAGCACCCTGACAAACATTTTGAATTCACAAAAAGTCAGGAAGTAAAAGAAGCACAAAAACACAAATGTGAAGAAAGTAGTGCCACTCAAAAAACTCTAGCAGAAGTGATTTCCAAAAAACAAAAAAAATGGCCTGCAGATAGCACAAAGAGTGAAGCTCTTACCACCAAAATTGGAACATGGATAGCTGTTAACATGCACCCCTTCACAATTGTTGAAGAAGAAGGATTTAGAGATATAATGGCAGAAGCTCTGCCCAGCTACAATGTTCCATCACGCCACACATTCTACCGGCGTGTGATACCCAACATATATGACACATTGAAGAAAGATGTCAATAATGTTCTACAGAGTAACCTTGGCAAGATAAAATCATTGTCTTTTACTACAGACATATGGACTAGTCGGTCCATGGACAGTTTTATTTCGCTAACATGTCACTTCATGGGGGATGATTTTGAGATTCAACGCTTGTGCTTAGGAATGTCGTGTTTCCATGGACCAAAAGATGGAAAAGCAATATGCGAAAAGCTAAAAGAAATTGTGAACACATGGCACATGGATCTTGAGGACAAAGAAATTCCTGTTTACATAGTTACTGACAATGGGCCAAATGTTGTAAACGCTGTTTCTCGTACTGCATGGATAGGTATTTCTTGTTTTTCCCATACACTGCAATTAGTAATTTCAAGTGCCAGAAAATACACCACAGGTATGGAAGAAATTCTCAAGAAAGCACGTCGTATTGTTGGACATTATTCCCAAAGCAGCCAAGCAAGAAGCAGACTCCAAACAATTCAAAAAGCTTTCAACGAACCCATACTTGAAGTTGTTCAAGATGTTCCTACTCGTTGGAACTCTGAATATGCTATGCTTGAGCGCCTTTGTAAGCTGAGAAGTTCTATAACTGCTGAACTGGCTTCTGCAGAAACCAACTTAAGGAAACTGCAAGATTCTGATTGGGCTCTTCTGGAAGGTTATGTTGAAGTGCTGGCACCATTTGAAGAAGCAACTCGGGAAATAAGCAAAGAACAGTACCCAACATCATCATGTGTTATCCCCCTGCTAGATGGTGTGAAGGATAAACTGAATATATTTCTGGGTCAGGAAAATTCCAAAGGCAAAGTCTTTGCTGCTAATCTGCTAAAAGAACTAGATTCACGTTTTTCAGATGTTAGGAAACAGGAAACGTACCTATACGCCACAGTTCTTGACCCCAGATTTAAAAGTGTTTTATTTACAAACGAAGAGACCAGTGAAGTTACAAGAGGCTTGCAGGATGAGACCAGTGCTCTCCAAAACAATGATTTGGAGTACTCTGTAGACATTTCTTCGGATGAGCAGGAAGGAAATTCTGTCTGGGATAGTTTACGACGTGCTGCTAAGGTAGCTTGTAAAGAAAACCATGAACATGATGAAGTTACAAACTATTTAAGAGAGCCTATTATTAAGAAAGGTAATCCCTGCGCGTGGTGGGCAACCAACAAAAAGAAATAACCAGCACTCTCAACTCTTGCAATGCGGTATCTTAGCATCCCTGCGAGCCAGGTTTCTAGTGAACGAATGTTTTCAGCAGCAGGTAATATTGTTACAATGCGTAGGGAGTGTCTTAATCCTGACACCATTGAGAAACTTGTTTTCATTGAACAAAACAAACAGTACCTATCTCATCTCAACAAAAAGTGACAATACTCTATGATACAATACATGAGTGATTCTCTGGATTTGACTGATATGAAAGTGAATGTGCCTGCTATAAAACTGAATTTGTATTCAGGGTTATGTTTATAAATGCTGTGATTTTTTATTGTTACTTTTACACACAATTAAGTAACATTTGGAAGATACATTGTTTTTATACTTCTCTGTTAAATTTATTTAGGGGTCTGACTGAAATGATAGTGAAGGTGATTCCAAGGTTTTCTCTTTATGAATGTTATAAATTATTTTTTTACATGTGATACTTGTAAGTTTCACTGATTTTATACTTATGTCTTAAATAGATTTAGGTGTTAAACTCAAATGAAAGTGAAGCTGGCAACAAGGTTAATGTAATACTAATTATTAATGTTCTAAACTGTTTTGTTCTGTTCCTTTTTACACATATGGTTGTTTCAGTAGCATATAAACTTATTTATAAATACAAATAGTAGTTGAAAATAACTTTTATATTGCTGAGAAAGTGACTCCCCTAAGAAATGAAACTTTTGCAAGATATTGCAAGTAATCAAATACTATAGTGGAATTTTTTTTGGTATGACAGCTCAAAGAAAAATTTTGAAGTAGTGACCGAACCGAACCGAAAACCGACATTTTTAACAAAAAACCGAGCCGAGCCGAACCGAACTGAAAATGTGGGAACCGATCAGCCCTAGCTTTAATATTTCTTTTAAAAAATGAAACCATCTAATCATAAAAATAGCAAAGTCCTGAGAATGTGATGGTATTCATTCTTCCTGGATGGAATTCAAAGAAAACATTGCCTACGAGGAAGAATGCCACATCATATAATAATTTGTTTTGCAAACAAAGATAATTGTAGAAATGTATGCTGCACACAAGTACTTAAATATACATAAATGTACAAATTAAGCATGCAGTGAAAATTTATGTGAAAGTCATACTTGGAAAGTGGAATTTCAAAATCTGGAATCGTGAGAAGTTCTGGTCGTGGCGAAGGAAGGTTATCATTCCAACGTGAATACGGAGCTGATCTCTTCTTACTTGGTAACCTGTATGGTTTCATGTAGATTTGCCCATATACTTTTGTATGACGAGGACGCTTCTTCAAGGTCAAGAATACTTCCGTTGGTGACTCTTCAAACAGTATCATTACTTTCTTAGTTTGCCAGCCAACCTGAAAAAAAAAAATATTGAAACATTTATATAAACTATCATAGTATTCTATGAATATAATGCATGTGGTTTGATTGTTTAGTCAAGTGGCCGGGATGCATTATTAATGAGTAAGGACAAGATTTTATGAGTTTAGGCTAATTTCGTTTTTGAAACAGCAGATTCCAGGGTTATTGTTTTTTTATTAGTACTGTATATTCATAAATATAGCCTGTTTGGAAAAAAAGTTACACTTAGATATTTTATTATACATATTTCACCAAAACCATTTCATTTTGACAAATATTTTCATAAGTTTAATATTCTAATAGCAATACACATATATAATAATTTATTTGAACTATGCTCGTTACGAGCCATGCTTTGGGTTCATAAGTAGGGACAAAATTATATTGTGAATTGCGGTAAAGCCAAAATAACACAGAACACCGTGTCAATACACCATGTAACACATTACATCAAGAAAGTGGACTTTGGTTACATAAAGAACTTTTAAGATAAAATTTTATCTTGAACAGTAAGAATGAACACTACACTTACCACCGTTTGATAATTAACTTGGACAATTTCATCCCCATTTTCTATTTTCCCACACTGGTGAGCTGGAGAACTGAAGTTGATTTCCGCAATTTGATGCACTCCATGGAATGACGGCAAGATAAAAAATCCCTGCACATAAACATTGAAAACACGCATAACAAATAACAAGTAGAGATTTATTTTCTGTAACATATCCTATGCATTTATATTCAACTAACATGTACACAGGAATTTATATGCTTTTCTGGAATAAATATGATAAAGATAAAAATTCCTGAATACTGTGGAGCAGCTTGTATTTAAAATGGTTGGAACCAGGACCACTTTAGATCATAATTTTCAGATAGCAGCAGCAGAAACTATGTCTACAACTGGTAGTCAAGGTTTTCAGGTGAAAGGTAACACATCAGCTATAAAATTTATACTGCATAATAGTTGAGCAGTCACTGCGATTAGTGTTTGCCCCAGTGGATTTCACATATAGACCACCTGCCGTGTACATCTATTTCCTTACTTCTTCCCCCGTTCTTGGTCAGCCGACGCCAACCACTTTGCAGTGCTTGGAGTTAACGCTCCCCGTTTTATGGCTTGGCTTGACATTCGCTCTTTCTAAATTATGGTTAGATATATTAAGTTTGATTTTTTTCCGCACCATAATGTGATAGACCTACCAAAAATTTACAACAGAAAACAAGAAAAAAATACAACATAATATAACAGAAACCAACATAAATACAATACAAGATGTTCTGTTGTATTCAAAGTAGAAATTGGTTACTTTCTGTTGTAATTTTCAGTGTATTTTAGTGGTGTCTGTTGGTTTCTGTTGTAAGACATTCTATTGTTTCCTGTTGTTTTTCAGTGGGTTTATTGTATTCTGTTGGGTGTTATTAGTTTCTGGTGTAAAGCATTCTGTTGGCTTCTGTTGTTTGGTGGTTTCTGTGGTGAGACATTACATAATTTTATGTTGTAATTGAGTGCTTTTTGTTGTATTCTGTTGGTTTTTGTTGGGTTTCTGTTGTAAAGGATTCTATTGATTACTATCGTTCCTACGGTTTTCCATTATGTTTTTTTTTGTTGCAAGGCATTGTTTTGTGATGTGTAATGTTATATTGTTTTCAATTATTTGAGTTTGTTTTTGTTTGTGTCTGTTGTAAATCATACTGTTGTTTTTTAATGTTACTTTTGATTTTTTTTGTAAGTTTCTGTTGTCATGTTCTTTATTTGGGTCTAAGGTTTTCTAAAGGTTTCTATTTTATTTGGTAGGTTTTTATGTATTAGTGTTACATTACACACTTTTTTTTTAGTGTTTTCAATTGTATTCAGTTGGTTTTTGTTGTATTCTTGTTGTGTTAGTTTATTTGATATAACTTCATGGGATTATTATGATATTGAGGGTTTCTACTGAGTTTCGTTTATTATTTTTTTTGTCTTAGTATGAAATATTGAAATACAACTTCATTAAAAAAAAAAAACCAACAAAAGTTCTACAGTTATTTATGCAGTTATACTTCTTGTTCTTTCTAGTCCTGAAAAGCATTAAAGCCATATTTTCTATTAACTGCTGTAAGCAACATCTACAGATGTTACTGTTCGTAAGTCGGTGACTTACTTTACAGCGGTGATGGTCAACTTCCCTCTTTTCGAGGGCTAGATATTATTTTTGCAAACTAATCTGACGGCCAGATCAATATGAGTTAATATTCAATTTCTTACAAATTTTTTTTAAATATTGTATTATTCTGTATAATACACCATAAATACTATACTTGGCTTCTGATGAATAAAAAAATATCATTCTCAGAGAAAAGGCATTTACAAAATATTAAAAAAAACTTTAAATCTAAGAATTACCATGAAACAATACATAGATTACGAAAATACACACACACACACACACATATATATATTATATATATATTATATATATATATATTGAGGGCTATCTTCTCCACTGCTTCACGGGGAAAGATGTTTATATGAGCGCCACCATGTGAAATGGGCACGTGGACCCCGGCCGATCCTCTCTCTCAGGGCGTGACGTGACCCATGTGGGATGAGTTACCAGCCCTATTGATTCCCTTATGTCGATCTACACTAAACCTGGCCCGCTCTAGGCGTCGGGCACGCCACACTCGTACAAAGGTTGGATTCTCATTACGTAAAATATAACTCACGACTCAGTTAAAATTTAGGTTTAATAACATAACTCACGCCTCCCTACACGTTCTCCATTAAAACAGTAAAAGGCCTGGGCACGGATCAGCTTAGGTAAAGCATGGGCCAACCTTGTGGCCATGCGCTATGAGTCTCCTGTGGACTGCGACAAAGAAGTTCGTAACGAGTTATATAAATATTTAATTAAACGTCCCACCGACCGAGAGCGGCCCCGAGGGCTAGAGATTGAAATTATTTAGGAACAAATTATAAAACAGAAATACTTGATCAGATGCACAAAGATTGCGGCCCCCGGGGTGCTGACGCGTCTACTCTCGATGGCTGTTGAAGAGGAACTGGCAACGCAACCCTCGCAATGGCGCACTTCCGCCGTACAAAAAACGTTACGTTAATTAATGATCCCGTGACCCGGCGAAAGTGAAGATAATTACAAAACACATCATTTAATTACAAAACACAATACTCTTAATTAAAAACCATTAACACTTCTGTAATTATTTAACGTGAGACTTAAAAGAATCACAACTGAGGTCAAGTTCCGGTCCGTGCGGATTCGTCCGCGCAACGTCTGTAAAACTAGAATATATTATTAAATTAAGTAAAAGAGCACGTTGGCTTGAACATAAAAACACTGGGGCTAAAAATAAAAGGTTACAATAATTAATTAGGTAGGTACATGATTAGGGGCCGTCGCACTGCTTCTACAGCGCCCTCATGAGGGAGGTCCTGGCGCGCAATTCAAAACAAACACACGTTCGCTGTGAAATGCCGGGGGGAAAAAGTGAGGAAGGGAGCGGAGCCTGTCCAGGCTCAGGGCGAAGCCCCGGCCGACGGCAATAATATATATTCCAATAGGTCTCTGCTGACCACTTGTTCTACATATATGCAAAACTAAAAACTGGCTAGTATTCAACAGACACATAATATTTCTTTGTTTAAGACACTTTAAGTGGGCAGTACAAAATGCTCTAGACTATACAGAAGCATAACACTGCTTAACTGACAAGAAAATAAACATTGGTAGTTATTAAGGGTACCAAAATCTAATCTGGCAGAGTTTCTCTCTAGACTACTGAAAACACAAGAAATAGTGTTCAATAGTTTTTTTTACCAAATCATCACTGGCTCTCTTCTTAAGTGTAACAAGATCCAGGGAAGCTGGCTGAAGTATTAATGGGTCAAATATATCCTGTATTATTTCATCCCCAAGTTCAGCCAATGTTTTACAGCTTGATCGAATCTCTTCCACAGGTTTTTCTGCAAAGCGATCTCGCTGAGCACACGTAGCAATCTGTAAGCTCAGGTGCAGTAAGTCATCTTTACGTTCCTGATAGTTGAACTGTCCCGAGAAAGGCGACCTAAAATAAAAGTAAAAAAAATCAAACATTGTTGTGAAACTGCCAGACCAAATAAAAAATTTTTTACGGACATAACAGTGAAGGAAAGCTTAAAAAATACTATTTTATTCTTTGTAAAATTGAAGAAAGCCTTTTATGATCCTATAATTATTTCAAAAAATCTTTATAGTGTACATTTTATCCATATAGTATGAAATCGTAAAAAACAATTGTCACCCAAGTACATGTCTAAACAAACAAATCCAACTAGCCAGTCAAATTAGATGTACAGTATGCCCATAAAAGAATGTCCCAGTTATAAATTTTAATAGTATCAACTGCAAGCGTTGTAGTCTCTTGGTTCAAGGTCACAAAGAGTAACTCAAACAGTTTTTAGATAAGCGCATGCGCGAGTACTGCTTTGTGGTTTTCTCGCTTGCAGCGCCACCTACGCAAAATGGCAACTCCTGAGCGTGAAGCGTTTTGTGTTCTGCAATTTGCTAACAGTGAATCTGTAATTTCAGTTCAATGTGCTTTTTTTTTCTTTCCAAGTTTCATTGTGATCCCTCATGCGGCAAAAACATCTGCTGATGGTATAGGCAATTCAAAATGACCGGATGTGTTTGTAAATGGAAAAGCACAGGATGACCAAAAGTGTCTGTACAGGAGTTGAACTTGCTAGAGCATCTACCTGTTTAATCCTAAGAAATTTGTTTGGAAAGTAAGATATCAGTTCGGAAAGCAAATCTTGAACTTCAGTTGCCAAAGACTACCATGAAGAATGTTTTAAGAACATGTTTACACATACGGCCATACCGGTTACGGTTGCTAAATGCTTTAAAGCCAGATGACTATGGTGTACGTTGTAACTTTGCAATTTATAAGTGTTTGAGTGGGAAGAAAACTTTCTCGACTGTGTGATGGTTGTAATGGTCAAGACGACAGAGGTCTGTTTTGCTGGCCTCCATGTTCACCTGACATAACGCCATGCAATTTTTTTCCTTTCGGGCTAAGATTGTGTCTACGTTCCAGCACTACCTAATGCTTTGCCAGAGTTGAGACATAGAATTGAAGAAGCTATTGCTTCTATTACTCCGGATGTGTTAAACAAAGTGTGGGAAGAATTGGACTTTAGGTTGGTAGTGTGCCGTACAAACTAAAGATGTAGATATTGAACATTTATAAGAGAAACCAGGTTAGTTTTCCTTCAATATAATGTATGATTTGTTGTAAACAGTCTGAAAACTAAACGGTTATAATATACCATTGAAAATGGGACATTCTTTTATGGACAATCTGTATGTGACCTGAAACCATGGAAAAAATTAAAACAATATTTGGCATTGTGTTGTTCATCTCGGTGCATATAAAAAAAAATACTCAGACTTTTCTTATGTTCATATTTTAATTTTATTTTTAGGTCCTTAAGTTTTTAATATCCACAAGTTGCAATATTTGACTCTTTCTCATGTTGTGAAACACTAGATAGTCTTATCGAACTCAGGTTGATATCAAATAAGAAAAGACACTTAAAAACTCTTGATGTATGCATTTCGTTTAACTACTCTACCAACTATATTTATAGGTAAGGAAAACAGAAAAAAAAAAAAAAAAAAAAACATTTTTGTTGAATATAGCAAAAAAATTATCTGTGGCTACTCTAAAATTAAAATTAGACAAAAATCACACACTAATTTTGCTGTATGTTTTATGCAATTCCAGCAGTATAACTACTTAATATGTGTGATTGATACTTCTAAAACTGTAGCCAAATAATGGAACACATGCCTAATTTTTTAGAAACATTGCTGTCATTTATATTAAATGGGCTTGTGCCACCTGCAAATCCATGGTCAGAAGACAGTGACATCATAATTCAGGAATCTGCAATCTCAATATTAGTTTTCTACATGTAAACTTGTGGTAGTGTAGTAAGTCTGGTGTAAGATTTACAAAATCTAAAAAAAGGATTATACATTCTATGATGTAAAGTGTACAGATCTCTTAACACTGAAATAATAAGTAATTTTTTTCCAGAAAGACATTGCATGTTTAAAAGAAGTGAAATCTAAAACAAGCAAGTGAAATCCAAACGATTCCTTTATGTACATGTGAAACAGTGCAGTTAATTTTTTATGCATGTAGTGTTATTGTTTGAAAGGGTTATTGAGTGAACTATTTTTTTATATCAATCAAATCAAGTACTCAGGGCAACTAGCATAGTTATAATACATTTTGTAATATGTTTCATTAGGAATGTATTTTCTGAATGCTTCTGTTGACACACAGAAAATATGTAAACATATTTTCTGGGATAATTTTTCACGTGACAGGTGTTAAAAAAAAAAACAACCATAGCAGACCAGTACTTGTAATTTAAAAACCTATTAAATGTGTCATATATTGAAGCAATAAAAATTATAATGACCCATATAGCAATGCAAACTTGTAGCAATATTGCCACGGTAAGCCAATAAGCTTGTAGCAAGCAAGACATGGCAAGCTTACGGAAAGCTTGCAGGAAGTTTACTAGCAGATGGTTTTGAAACTTGTTGCAGGCTTAAAATGTTAACTTAATTCAAGCTAAATAAAGCTCGTATTGCAAGCTTGTATGCTTAAATTAGTTAAGAGAAAGTTGAACTTGCAAAGCCTAAAAGTTGAACTATACGCTTGCCATGTTAAACTTGCCATGCTAGTTTGATTCTGCATGTGAAATGCAGGTAAATATTTACTTGGGCGGTATTTCCGAAAAAAAAATGTTAAAAATCCGAAAATACCTTTATTTTATGCTCTTCAACTTCCTCTTTTCATTAAAAGTGGCGGAGGTAAGAAATTCCAAATACTTTAGGAGATATAGAATTTTTAAATTTCATCATATGTAGTTGAGCGGTATTTGCGAAAATAAATGTTAAAAATCCGAAAATACCTTTATCATATGCTCTTCAACTTCCTCTTTTCATTAAAAGCGGTGGAGATAAGAAATTCCAAATACTTTAGGAGATATCGAATTTTTTAATTTTGCAATACAAGACCTGTGGAACCATTCGAGCGGCGCCATTTTTGTTATTTTGCCGTGTGTTCGTGAATACGTGAATCGTGAATGCGTAATTAATAAAATGGTTGATTAGGTCAGGTCAGTTACATTATTAATACTTTCAAACTAAGCCGACATTAAAAATTATTTTGTGAATTAATTTTAATGGCTTTTTAGTTTTAAAATATTTATAATGTAACTGACCTGACCAAACAAACCCGGACAGAGGGTGAACAGTAAACTAAAATGGTCGATTAGGTCAGGTCAGTTACATTATAAATACTTTCAAACTAAGCCGACATTAAAAATAATGTGAATTAATTTTAATTATTCTTTAGTTTTAAATTATTTATAATGTAACTGACCTTACCTAACAAACCCGTAACAAAGGATGTACAGTAACAACTCACGTAAATTTTTTTGTTATTTATTACTTGCGCAACAATATCAAAATAACAAATAAGACTTTAAAATTAGAAACGTTAAAAACTCACCTAAGTTGGAGGCGGTAATTAAACACCGTTTTAAACAATAATTGAACTAAATAATCACGTATTAGTTCATTTGAATTCTGGCCTATCACGAACAATCACGTGACATCATTATCCAATAAAAAAAATAGATACTCGTACGTAAACAAGAAACAATGGTGCACGCACGCCACAGGAATGCGCTGGTTTTGTGCTGAAATTTAAAAATTCGATATCTCCTAAAGTATTTGGAATTTCTAATCTCCGCCGCTTTTAATGAAAAGAGGAATTTGAAGAGCATATAATAAAGGTATTTTCGGATTTTTAACATTTTTTTTCGCAAATACCGCTCAACTACATATGAAGAAATTTAAAAATTCAATATCTCCTAAAGTATTTGGAATTTCTAATCTCCGCCGATTTTAATGAAAAGAGGAAGTTGAAGAGCATAAAATAAAGGTATTTTCGGATTTTTAACATTTTTTTTCGGAAATACCGCCCAAGTAAATATTTACCGAAATGCAAAGTTTGACTTACACTTAAATTATCTCAAGGAAACAGTTGCTATTATTGGTCATAGGGTTTTAACACAAACACTGACATATCATGATGGTATTGCATGCCATGTGTCTTGTACCCTTCCTTTAGGCATGTTGGTGCCTTCGTAGCACTATAAACAACACTTTCGCAAACACTGATTTTTATTTATGAAGACCACAAGAATACTTCTTTTCTGAACAGACTGTATAATTTCACATTACACTTCAAGGTGAAGCATATACACCCAAATAGGATTTGTAGTAAATGGGTTGCAGCTGTTAAAAGATTACGATATTTTTTAGAGGCATGCATTTACTCTCTTTACATTATGCAATTACTTATAACTTAGTTTCAGAAAAATGTTTGAGACCACTCCTAAAACAGTTTAAGTGTTGTGGGTCTTAAATTATTTTCTATCATACAATTCTGTTAATTCTCCTTAAATATACATAAAAAAAATAGACTATTTTGGTATATCTGGAGTTAATGTATTTGTAATGGTTCAATAGTTACAGATTTTTTAAGTTTTTATAAAATGACCTAAATTTGAGCAATTCTTTAAGAAAAAAAAGGTTAAGATATGGATAAGATTTTGTTTCACCAAGGAGAATTGAATGTAAGTCTTGGAAAAAATAAAAAAAATTATAAACTTAAAAATATGTTGCTTTATCATTTTGAAGTTAGGTCTAAAAATGTGTAATTTGGTTTTTAATTTTTAGTAACCTTAAAAGTCCTGTTTTTAATTTATGTTAATACCTTCATCTATTTGAAAAGTAGAAGATTTTGGTATCAATGAAACTAATGTAGCTAAAATGGTTAAGAAGTTACAGAGCTTTTGAAGTTTTAATAAATGACAAGAAATTCCAATATCCTTTAATGAAAAAAAATCATAGTTTCGAAATGGGTTAAGATACAGGCATGAGTTTGTTTCACCAAAGTGAATATACCAAGGGAAAATGTATGCAAGACTTGGAAAAAAAAGTATCAACTTTAAAAAAAAAGAGAAGGAAAAACAAAGAGAAAAAAATGAATTTCTGTTGTAATTTTACAGTCACCATGATGTTGGCAACATGTGTTCTTTTTTATGTGATATAAAGTAGGGTGTAGGGTGTAGGCTGGCACACCTGTTTTGTCAGTTCCTGCTATTCATTTGTTTCTTTCTTCATTATTTGGAGGTTATGTTTGTTTAACAGAGTTGGAGATAACAATTTCATTATGGGGAAAAAGTCTGTGACTGAGCAACCAAATGGAAAATTATTGGTTTACTAAAGGTTGGAAAAACACAGAGACAAATTGCAGAGGTTTTGCAAGAGTCAGAGACTTGTGTGCAACAAACAATTAAGAGATACAATGAGTTTAGAACAGTTGTTTAGAGGCCAAGTTCAGGCTGCCCGAGGAAAACATCACCTAGACAAGACCGTAAGTTATTGGAACTGTGTTGGAAAGACATAAATGCTAGTTGTAGTGATCTTCTGAGAGATCTAAGGGCCTCCTGTGACAATGTTGCCATAAAAGATCACACTGTACGCAATAGATTAAATGAGGCAGGCCTAAGATCATTTTCTGGAATCGGGAAACCACTTCTCAATGACTGTCACAAAAAGGAAGTGACGCGAGTTTTGTAGACAGCGTTTGGGATGGTGCAAAGAAGCTTGGGAGGGAGTAATGTTTTCTGATGAATGCAGTTTTGAACTATCCCCCCCCCCCCCCTCCAACATAAGGTTCAGATTCGCAGAACAAAAACTGAAAAATTTCTGCCAGCTTGTGTTGCCCCAGCAGTGCAAACGGAGGTGATGCAGTCATGATCTGGGGATGCATCACCTCAGAGGGTCCTGGAGAGTGTAAGGGTTACTTGTTTTTTAGTCTCTTTGATTTTTTTAACATTTTCTTAACATAATATAATACAAATGGATGAATAGTAAATTGAAATGTGTTTTTATTTGGGTGGTCCTAAACATTTTCCTGTAAATGTACTTTTATATATATAAATATACAGCAAAATGCAAAACAATAATATTAAATTACACACCGCCACTTTTATTTCAATAATAGCTAGGTAGTTGAATAAAAACCATTTGGTCATCACCCCAAGTCTTTTTTGTACCTTAATCTGTGTAGTCCGTCAGAGTACAGTACCTTTGTCTTGTTTGTATTAAATTTTATTTTAGATTTCCTTTATCCAAAATAAATAATTTTATTCCCTATTTCTCCTAACTATTACAGTTTTTCAAAATACCATTCATTGGAAAGTTGCCAAGTCATCATCTATGTATTTCTATTATACATTCATACTTTGTTTTTAAATAAAGTGCGAGTAAACTATATATTTTATCACGAAAAGAAAATTATAAATTTATGAATTATCTCCTCATATGTTATTTAATGCATGACTTACCTCTGTAATTAATGTTTTATTGAATAAAATGTGCTAGTAAATAGTTTGTCAGCTTCCGTAGAGCTGTTTGTACACATAGTAGTTTATTATCTTAGAACTGCACTGTGCATAATTATTCTTCCTTAATTGAGACGAAAAGGAGACAGAGCTGGAATCTGTTCCACTAGCGTTTATATCATCTGTGCTTGGCTGATATGTGTTCGTGTTTTTGTACATGTGTTCAAGAGTGCTTTGCAGGTATAAAATTTTATAAGAAATAAATGTTATACACACAAAAACACTCGACTTGGCTGCTAAATATTCTATTTTAGTAACAAATTCATTTATAATTCATTTTTAAGCAACCAAGGGCTATATACCAATCCCTCACTTAGAACGACTAATGTGTTCCTAAAAATGTTCGTGTTATTCAAAATCACGTATTCTGAAGCATTAGTCTCCACAAATAGCAAGGCTAATTTAATTTACAAAATGTGTTCCATAATGTGTAGGGAAATATTCTTTACATAATTCAAATGCGTAGAATAAAACTCAACAATAAATGTGTCACACCATTTATCTTCATAAGCGTACAACTGAATACATGTATGACAAATCAGCTGGCTGGCTTGCCTGCCTGGCGTGACCTTCACCTCACGTCACTTTCCAAACCATCCTTTACTGGCAGTGAAACCGATTTTACTGTCTGGATATTTACATTTTAATTTTTCAAAAATTCAAGTGCTTATTCGTGTATCACCGCTTGGTTTACACCAATCCTGCCAGGCTTGTGATTTTTTTTATTACACCAATCATTTAACAACCTTTCTCATGTGAATCAACTGTTCATTACTTTTCTGGTACCTAATGTCAAATATATTTCAATAGTACAACCAACAGCATCAGACTTATATACGTTTGATAGAGTCCTTGTTTTGTACAATTGTGCGCACAGTTGACTTGCTTAAAACTAAAATGTGACCAACATAAGTGTGGCCTTCATGACATTCTGCATGCCATAATACTTCCAGTTTTGTTTCAAATACTTGAACATGATGAATTACGCTCTCACTTAGAAGCCATGATTCCAAAACAATTATAACTGCAGGTGCTTGCGCACGTACAGTTACCGGCAGACGAATGGGTTGCTTTGTGTTTGTGCGTGCGAGTTCCATCAAAGAAAAAAGAGTGCTAACAAATAAAAGGTTTTACTTTAAACAACACACTTTTTTTTATTATTTAATTTTAATTAAGTGACCACTCGATCCTCTTTACTCTACTCCTTTGGGAGTAATTAAATTATTGTAATGTTCATGCTCGTGTTCATCTCCGGGTTTCTGGTGTTGATGTTCTGCCCGCCTGAGCTGCTTCCTGGGCTTTTCAGGGATTATTTAAGTAAGTGCCTAGTAAGAACACGAGGACTGCAACAGTGTGATGTAGTCCACACGTCACACCATGCTCTGTGAAAGTAAGCTGTGGCACGACAGTCTCGAAGAGAAGGGCCTCCAACATAAGTGTGAGTCTTGCATGCCGCCCCGCGCGGGCACAACTGTACACTGTGCAGTGGTGGCATGGCCAGCCACCGCAATGGAGTCCCTTCCAACAGACCCACTGGCCTTGCGAGTCTACATGGTGAGTGCGGGCGTCTCAGATGAGACCGGAAACATGCAGGTCTGGCCACTGAACCTGTTAAGGGATCGTCCATTAATCACGTGAGGCTCGAAAGGGGTGGGGGGGTGACGGGGTCGGGAAAACTCACGAAATATCACAAGGGGGGAGGGGGGTGGTGTAGAGAGATATCACGTGTATTTATTTTTTCGGCCGATTTCTACTAAACCGAAAAGCGACGCGTGACCTTGACTCGCCGTAGCCAGGCAACAATATCCCCGCCCGCCGCAACATGAACCACCCGGCTCGGCTTGCCAGTCGCCAGTAAGACTGTGATTTTGGCGCCGAATACATGCGTAAATCACATATAAGCCTTTCCTTTATTATTTTTATGCCAGTGAGAATAAACCTGCAACCTTAATGTGTGTCTGGACATTTTTATCACTGTGCTTAATTTTCCAGAATTAAATTAGATTATACCTATATTTAAAGATAATATTCTGAAATTTTTAAAAATATTTTGTACCAAATAAATACACATGATTTATTGCAGGGGGGGGGGGGGGGGGGTAAGTCTAAAACCTCACCACAAATCACTAGGGGGGAGGAGGGGGTTAAAAGTTTACTAAAAAAACATCACGTGATTAATGGACGACCCCTAAGGCACCTGAACAAGACAATCCTGGTGTGTGAAGCAGCCCTGCCATCCAGATCCTGAGTACGCAGCATGCAGACGAACCTGCCTGCTGCCGTGAACGGACATCTTCCAGTGGCAGTTCTCACACGTGAATACATGCTCTCAGTTCATGCTAGGTTTGATAAGAAAACAATTTTTATAGTTTCTAAAAAAAAGGGGGGTTGTCTGTAAAGTCGGTTTACGGACAATAATTTTACGTGATAACGTCATAAGAAAACATTGATAAAAAATTGCATACTTTTTAATTTTCAAATATTATTTACAGTTTTTGCAAATTTAATTTAAATAGTTTGTTTAAATATAATCACGAACAATTAGTTATAGAAATAAACTGAAATCAAATCAATAAATGGTTAATTTGAAATGATGAAATTGGACAAATAAATAAATTTTTTAAATTGCTGCTTTAAAAAAGCCCGCCTTAACCTGTTTGATATTATAGAAGATTTTCTCGCACTGTGGTTGGCCGGTTCTTGCACGCTCAGCTCAAGCGGAACGTGACAATGAGTCATGCTTTTTCGTGTGCGCAGTCAGCGTTCATCGATTTATAAGACGTTATCACGTCAAAAAATAAAATATATTCTTATTTAATTTAGAATAACCAAGGCTATAAATTACATTCTATCGAACAAGGTGGGTTAGTGGCATGACATTGGACTTGCATTCCAGAAGAAATGCATTCGAATCCCAGTTCCATCCTCATTGATTTTGTTTTCCGTGGGTTCTCGAAATCACTCTAGGCGAATGATGGGATGATTCCTTACTCTATTTTGCTCATGTGCGAAAATATGTATATTCTTCAAGTGTATCGTCGTGTGTTACCATCTCTAATGATCTCACTTAAAGAGATAAAGCTTGACTGAAATTAAAAAAAAAACACATTAAAATTACACTAACTGCAATAACTCTAAAAACAATGATTGCACAAAATATTTATAAAACCATTTCCATCATGGATGCTTTATAAAGATAATTTTTTTTTTAAAGTTTGAATCATTAATGTCATAAATTAAAATTTTAAATAAGTAATTATTATGTTGTAATTGTAGTCTATGCAGTACCAGATAACTATTAGACTGCTCAGGCTTAAAAAACTGTATGAAAAATTAAAAAAAAAAGTAAAATTAATTATTTTATTATCATGAGCACCGTGACTCTGAGTTAATATTCACAGCATGCTCATGATACAGAAAACTATTCAAGCCACAACCTCAAAATTAACCCTGTGCTAGAGACCACGTACAGAGTTTATGGAAAACTGCTCCAGCCACAACATTAAATTAGCCTTGTGTACGTACAGAGTTTATAGAAAACTGCTCCAGCCACAACATTAAATTAGCCTTGTGCTAGAGACCACGTACAGAGTTTATGGAAAACTGCTCCAGCCACAACATTAAATTAACCCTGTGCTAGAGACCACGTACAGAGTTTATGGAAAACTGCTCCAGCCACAACATTAAATTAGCCTTGTGCTAGAGACCACGTACAGAGTTTATGGAAAACTGCTCCAGCCACAACATTAAATTAACCCTGTGCTAGAGACCATGTACAGAGTTTATGGAAAACTGCTCCAGCCACAACATTAAATTATCCCTGTGCTAGAGACCACGTACAGAGTTTATGGAAAACTGCTCCAGCCACAACATTAAATTAGCCTTGTGCTAGAGACCACATACAGAGTTTATGGAAAACTGCTCCAGCCACAACATTAAATTAGCCCTGTGCTAGAGATCATGTACAGAGTGACAGAGAATGATAGGCTGAAGAGTATATTCAACAAATGCACCAAGTATAGTCAGCTTTGGCATTACCTGTACTCACTGTTTGTAAGTAATACAACATACATAAGTTAACAGTACACTGATGATATGTTTACTTGTTATCTTGTCTTGAGCTGTTTGCTTAGTCTTAAATGGTATTAATTATTATTAATTTACTAGTTAACAGTAGAAGAATCAAACCAAACAGTTTTAACAAAGTTGTCACATCCACACATATGTAACTAAAGGCAGAATCCAAACTACTTTGTTTTCTCAAAAATTTAATTCGAAGGCAGTTACATTTTAGGATCCTTCTGAATTTAATTTATAACACATAAAAAGACCAAAATAATGCCACATTTTAATAATACAATGTCTTAATTTACTGTGACGATAAGTTTAAATGATTCTCGATCCTGTAGGGTTGATTGTAACAATACAATACTGATGTTTTTCAAAAATATTTTACTTTATCCATGAGCACATCTGCACTTATAGGGTGCAATTGCATGAAAAAAAGTAATTAAGTTGGACTAACTTCTCCTTGACAGCTGGAGTCATTAGAGATGGCAACTTTCACGGCGATATTCCAAGACGTTTGGGTAAGGTAGCGGGTAAGATGTCATGTTAGGGTACAGCCAAAAGCTAACTCGCAGTTTGTTTTCCAGAACATATCCAAATCTAATCCCAGTAAGTTAACAGATAGGCAGCCATTTTAATGAACGGTGCCCTCCGCGAGGCTAGAAACAATTGCACACTACTTGACGTACCTCTACACAACATTTGTTTGTTTACGTTTACATGAGAATAATGGAAGACAACAAAAATCAGTGTGTACGGTTTACACCTGATAAAAAGTATTTTTTAATTAAAAAAAAATTTACTAACACAATTTTTGTAACACAAAAATATTTCACGGCCTAGAGGATGTACAATTAATTATGTATATTGATAATTTTATTTTCTATATGCCATGAAATAACCAACAGACAGCTATATATTAGAAGTACTATAGCAACCACACAAACAAATAAATAATATATTTTACATGAATTACAGTGTTCATATGCAATAAAAGTTCCCCAATGCAGGGTTTTCAACACATTACTATCCATACTCGTGCTCCTGGTTACCACACATTTTTCCACTCTGCTACCGAGACCCAACAGGATTTGAGAAGAAACTATGGGATTCAAGGCTGTTATTCTAATTTTATGAGGTATTTTTAAGTGCGATTATTTCTAGTTATGGCCCATTTAAGTATACAAAATGTATTCCAGAGCAGTTTCTCTATCATAAATATTTTATTGGCACACCAATACACTTGGTACATGAAGCTCATGAAAGTGAATACATAAGAGTTCATGGTACCAGATGTAGCTCCGCCATCTGGAGGAAATCATCAAAAATGTGAGCTCTGGGCATGTGCAGTAATTTTCGCATCAGATAGGATTTGTTTCCTAAAATAAAGTGACCAACCCTGACCTATCTAAGGGTTTGGGAGCAGTAGTTTGCTCTAGGAATATGGTTAGGTTACAGTTATAACATATTTAACACCTAAACCCTTATTTTTGTGTGTTGGAATACTGCTCTAGCCATAATTGAGGAATTTTGGAAAAAGAATCAGGCATGGCTGACGATAAGAAACCACCGTAGCATTCATCTGGAGTTCTTTCGGGAAACCATGGAAAACCAAGTTCAGGATGGCAGGACGGGATTTGAACCCAGGTGTTCTGGACTGCAAGACCAGTGTCTTACCAATGTGCCACACACCTCCATCCCATACTTGTCAGGCCCAGTGCCGCAATTAGGCTGATTTGTGGTCCTAATTTTATTGACTTAACGTTAATCAGTACTGTATATAAAGTGTATTCGTAATCTAAATAATTTTTTATTAACTTCCGAACACGTATCAAAATTAAACCTAAACATACTTAATCAAAGCTTGCATTACATCTATGACATACTATAACCAGCAAAGTCATATTTTTCACATTTTAATCCCACCTTGACTCAAACCAGACACTTAGCAAGAACAAATATTTTCATTCAACTGGAATGCACTGTAAATGCATTCATTGGGAGTAATTAAAGCCTGTTAAAATATTAACTTTTAATTACCAACAATTTTATTTTCCATTTTCAAACTGTTTTTACAGTACTATAAATTTTTTTTGCAATCATCATTAATGTATTTTTTTTTTAAACTCAAAAGGCAGTGTTGTAATCTGCTGCCTAGGACTCAGCACTGGAAATCTGCAAAGCTTCCAGACCATAAGGCCATTAACAAAATGATGCAGCATGCAGTAGAGGTGTATTGTGCCCATGAGTAATTGGTCTGAGCACTACTAAACACCACCTCACAACTGTAAACACTTTCTAATTGATGCTGCACTTTAGGCAGAAGCATGGCACAGTTTTTCACTAATTTTGACTTACTCGAAAGGCTGTATTTACATATTGTCACAGAAGCTATTTTAAACATTGTTTTTATACGTAATACTCATTTAGTTTTTACTTTGTTTAGATATAAAGTAGAAAATATAAATTTTGGGGAGTCTTTAGTGTGTTATTTTCGGCATGAGCTGCGGGGAGCAGGATGTGTGCGAGGAACTGCGGCGAGTGGGGCATGATGCACACAGGCTGGGCTGTAAATGGCTAGCACGCTCGGAATCACCTGCACAGTCCAATAGTCAGGCTGTAGCATCACGCAGTGGAAGTGAAGTGTGTTTGGTGGCCTTAAGCACAAGGATGATATTTCTATATTTCCTAGGCATGGTTTGCATGCCCAGCTGACAAAGGCGGCCGATGCAGCAATACACTAAATTCTTTTTTTTTTTTTGTTGATTAGTTTGTATTTGTATGAAGCCTGGTCCTCACAGTCTGGAGTCTTAATAACGCAGAGATGCCGGCCTGAATTTCCTGTGGCCAGGTAATGCTGATCTCCATTAGGGTGAAATTTAGTTTTGTAGCTTCTTAAAATAGTTCACAAGGTTCAACTAATAAATATTTAATTAATTACTCTCTTTTCAAAATTTTCTTAGTACACAGCTTCAATTATTTGCAGTGGATCAATTTCAAACTGAGCTCACACACAGGGTCAGAATTGAACATAAAATTTTGTTTTAGCTCGCCCAGTGTATATAAGACATTTATGGTTAGCAATGTTGGTTAGATGAATCTTTCCATTTTTAAAAAGAATTTTCTTTCAATGACTGGAAGTTGACAATTTATTTTTACCGTGGGAACAATACAATGTGTTATTTGATTATGTTTGCAACAAATATTTGTGCAATAACTTAAAATTGTTTAATTATTTAAACTTATAAATATATTGGTGGTAATAAATGCAAAAATAAAAACTTTGCATTTCTTTTCTCTAATGGTGCTAATACCGTAGTTTACTTGTAACCTCTTGTAGTCAAGCAGTAGTCTGTCCAGAATCTGAGCAGATTTTCTCTCATTTGTGTTCCTTATGTTTTGGTTAGTCTTTTAAAATTTTTTGGCAAGGCAATATATGGATATTATTTAATTTTAAATATGTCAACTTTATAAAAACATAATATTTTATTAAACTGTAGTCTATTCTTTTTTATGAATGAGACTTGTAATTGTGATTTTAGTATGACAAAGTACATCAAATAAGCACTGTTAATGCAATTATTGTATTACTGGGTAAAAATGGCTCAGAATAGATTGTATATTGACTTATACACATACTAAACTAAATAAAAGGCACAAAAACCTTCAACATACATAATTGTACGTGTAATTGTCTGTCATTACATGAGTAAGTTGGTTACAAAGACACATTTGCAAAGATGCAAACAGTGGCCTTTGTACTCAATTTTTTTTTCTCTCTTATATCTGTTGTTATTGTTTAATCTTCCCAGCTGAGTAAAAAAAAAAGTATCATTATTGCATCTTTTAATACTGAGATACACACAAACGCAATCAACCATGGCAGGTATCACCACCTGACTATGTCTAGTGGTTGTGTGCTGTTTTCTTTCAGGTTACACTAGTTGTAAAGTATAATTTCAGAAGACAATTTTTTTATTATAATTTTCATTTATTTATGAAATGTACCTTTCCATTTGGACACTTTAAATTGGTGTGATAGTAAACTGTGATTTTTACAAAATTTCCTTTCTGCGACAGGTACATATTCCAGTTTAGCTTTCTCTTACATTTGCGAACTATTGTTGCCTCTTGTTTGCCACAGTTGCAGTCTGGACAGATTGGCTGGGTAGTGACTCTAGCATTTTAATTACATATAGAAAATGTAATACATCTTAGGTTAATTACTCAAGTTTATTCTCACATATGCAATTCATATGATTTTGCAAATAAATAAATACTAGTCTTGTAGTAGCTTTTGAACTGATTTATTTCCAGCCGTTTGCAGACGACATTCAAAGCGACTTTGTCATTATCACTAGCTACAAGTTTTCAGCAGCATAACACATCTGCATGAATTTTTGTCATAAACTTTTATTACAGCCAAAACAAATTATACTCCTTTAATAAAAAATGAAAATTAACTCTTCTGGAACAGTTCATTTCAGCTATCACTCAAAGGTAGACTAGGCATTCATTTAGGTGTATACATTTAACAAAAAAAATGTGTTTTAAAAAATATGTTAAATATTGAGATTACATAAGGTTATTTGATTTTTTTTGCAGAAATATTATTTTATTAACCAAAAATGGGCTCAGCTAAAATTAATTTATGGTACAAATGTATGTCTTAATACATTTGAAGTACATTAAAATCAATTTTAAATAACGTTTATTCACTGAACATAATATATTAATTTTAAAAAAAATACGTACCACATTGTTTCCATAACCGGGCTTCGGCATAACATTCCTAAATAGACACTAACAACATTTATGAGCTACAAACTAATGTTATTATTTAGGAGATACATTTAAGTTCTAGTAAGATTTAAAAAAAGCATAAACTTGACATATTCTATAAATATAAAGATTATTTAAACGATTAACATAATTCCCGACTGTTTATTAAATGTATGTCTGCCATGATATGCCACTAATGCATTTGCCACTACCACATCCTTGTAGGTGCAAGATAAACTTTTAGCTTTACTCTCCAGAGCTGCTACTGACATGTGGGATGGCGTGAAATAAACGTTGGCTGAACACACAAATATCGTCAGATATAAATACACAATGAAGGAAGCAAATAGCTATTAAGGACAGAGCAAAATTTTGTTGATTCGCTACATTATTAATTCATAGCACTGTATTTAATGCTACAGGGAAATAAAAATCCATGTAAAAAAACAGCACTAATTCAATCTATGACCAAGCTACTTCAAATCATGCCCTAATTAATTGGTGTCGTTACATCTAAACTGCGCAAATCAAACTACGTTACTTCAAGGGGCATATGTACATGTAAAAGACTTGCAAAATCATTGTTGGATGTTCGAATAGTTTATTACAAACTCTGAAATATATATTTAAGATATGTTTTTCGGGCTCCCATTACAACACAAAGCCACACACATACAGATGTGCACACACGCAATGCTATGGAAATTCATTTGAGTCATGTTAGTTTCTACGCGGCAGGCTACCATGAGTGCAGCGTGACATAGTGCGCAGCGGAGTTCCAAACTGGTTCTCATATAGCACCCCCCCCCCCCCCCCCCCCCCTGGATACCAGGAACTGTAATCGTCGGCTTACTTCTAAAACCTCGTAACTCCATTTCAGTCAATTTTACAGGGGAACTTATGAGCTTCTGGAGCACGGTTTCGACTGACAAAAGATATGAGGTTTTATAATTTGTGAATAGAAAAGAGACTGAGTAGAGTTGACTTACGAAGGTTTTATCAGCATATGCACTATGAAAAAATGAAAAAAAAAAAAAAAAAAATACACCAAACACATCCGGAATATAAAACTGGGAAAATCTGGACTTACGAGGTTTCAGAAGTAAGCCGACGCATTTTAGCTTAACAAAACAAGAATGGCTACACATATGGACGTCACGTGGACTAAATACCGAGCAGCAAAGTGACACATCCGGCATGACAGGCATGTCCATCTACATGAACTGATGACAGTGCTTGGACCAGCCGTGGCGGTACCACCACGCATCGGCTCATGCCATCCGAAGGGACAGTTCCAACGGAGCCGGCAGACTGTTCTGATGGAGCCAGCGAAGGTACCAGTGACCGTACAGAGGCGACTGGTAGAGAACCCAGAGGAACAGAAGGGTAAACCCCGCTAGTGCAAGATCACAGCAGCTGTCCTGTCAAATGTCTCGAGCACCGTGGGAAGGGCGATGAAGGCATCCAGCGGGCTGCAAGACTACATGTGGCAACCCTTACAGGACGTGCGGTGCAGAGAGGGTGGCAGACCTGCGAGTTGAAGCCGGGAGCAAGACGGTAGCTTCAGAGGTTGTTCGTGTGTCAATCAGAAACATGAAAATTTTTAGTTTTTGTGCAAGTTTTGCCAATTAATTAAAAACAAAACTACTAATAAAAAAATTTAAAAAAAGTAAATTTTTTTATTTACTTCATGTTTGCAAGCTGTAAACCAAAAAACATTGAAATCTAAGAGGGTAAGGTAAAATATCTGTGCTGATATTAAGTGGAATTGCTCACATGTGTTTTTATGACAAACTAGATTTTCTCAAAACCCTCGTCCATCAGACTTCCATTTCACTGCTTAAAAATAAAGTTGGGATTCCCATTAGTTTGATGCATAACCTACACCCTCCAAACTTATGCAATGGGACAAGATTGCAAATTAAAGCACTCAGGAACAACATAATTTAAACCATCCTCACAGGACCAGCAGTTGGGCAAATAGTGCACATTCCTCAACTTCCCATGATCCTAACCGACTTACCTTTTCTAATTAAGTGACTACACTTTTCAGTTAAAATTTAATTTGCATCAAAAAATCTCAGGGTCAAACATAATATATAAATATGTTGGTGTTGATCTAAGAAATGAATGCTTTTCTCACGGACAACTGTGTCTGTCTAGATCAGGGATTGTGGAGTGTCAGTATATTTGGAATCGATCAGAAGGTGAAAAAAAATTAATAAACAAATTGGACTATGTAAAATAAACAGATCATTTATTTATCTTATACATCTTGAGTACCTATCCTTACTTTTTCTGTAAAATATTTTGCAATTTTTTGGAAATTAGCAGTAATTTAAATATTAGTTAATATTATGATTCTTCAAATCGATGGCTTAAAATGAAAACCTTGTATCTCAATTTTTGGACGAAAATACGTTTTTTTATGTTTTTGGCTGGAAAACCTCGTATCTCACAAAATGTTTGGCTGAAAGAAATAAAATGTGCATCCTACTGCTTTCTATCGGGAAAAAAAAGAAACCACGTATATCAGAAGCACGGTTTTTTGTCTCTGCTGTAAAATTTGCATTTTATGAGATACAAGGTTTTCATTCTAAGCCATCAAAATGCATTATCTCTCTGTAAAAATATTTATCTACCCGAGCGAAGCTGGGGTGTTACTAGTCGTAAATATATTTACCACATTGTCGCGGGTCAAAATTTCCCATGGCTCTTGAAATCAATATTTTTAGGACTTCACTGAAGGGACTCTGGGCTGGCTGCTCGTTCCCTCACCGCACGGGTGACGTGTCCAGTAATTAAGACAAGTGGCGGGCGCGGTACGCACATTGTAGTTTGTTTGTTCAGCCGTGCGCCTTGCGCGGTCACCGGCCGAGATTACTAGAGTGCGCTGGCGCAACAAGCAGCACGGTCTCGGAGCACATCTGGGTGAAGGGGGTAGCTTGCTCAGCTGTCCTGATTAGTTGTTTGTGAAATTTGGGTTTAACAACCCACGGATTGTTCTGGTACGCGCGGCCGTACGTGGGGATTTAAGCGGGAGTTGGTGTGAGCTCAGGGCTCACTCTGGCAAGAGGCTATGCCTCACGTCAGTGGTAATGAGTAGCTCAGATAGTAATGTAGTCATGTTTAGGCTCACTCTGGCAGAGGCTATGCCTCACGTCAGTGGTAATGAGTAGCTCAGATAGTAATGTAGTCATGTTTAGGCTCACTCTGGCAGAGGCTATGCCTCACATCAGTGGTAATGAGTAGCTCAGATAGTAATATAGTCATGTTTAGGCTCACTCTGGCAGAGGCTATGCCTCACATCAGTGGTAATGAGTAGCTTAGATAGTAATGTAGTCATGTTTAGGCTCACTCTGGCAGAGGCTATGCCTCACATCAGTGGTAATGAGTAGCCTAGATAAAAATGTAGTCAGGGTAGCCTCACTGGTAGGGATGCAGCCCAAATTAGCAGCAAGTCGGCAGAGAACAAGTTTGAAAATGTGAAGTTTTTTGAGTTTTCTAGGGCAGGAGAGGCCCCTATGTTAGTTTTAAAGTGATGGATCAAGAAATGTTCAGCTTCTTTAAAAACGTGAGTACAGAACTATCTTTTCATAGCTGTAATAATAAATTCTGGTTTTAGATGTTCTTAATTTAACACGTCAGAAAGGATTAGGGAAGAGTTTGGTGTAGCTCTCTCTCTTGTATGGTCGATCAGTAGTTAATAACGTTGAGTCATAACTGAGAGATAGTTGTGAATTTTAATTGCAATTTTAATTGCAATTGGGTTTTTAAATAAGTGTTAAGTTATTTTTAAAAACGCCTTTAATTCACCTCTTACCAGATATCCCGTACAGGATGACAGACCTATTTGTTTCGATCCTACAATGAAAACTGTTTTATCAAGTTAAGTGGTACTGTAAGAATAAACCTCTTGCTAGCCTAAGCGAGTATGTCCTCGAGTTACAGTTTTCCCTCAATGAAGTTAAAGCCAACTCATTATAGTTTTCTATTTTTTTTTTTTTTTTTTTTACTTTCATACAGAGACAGACAATTTGCTATAGCCTCTGTCGATTGCTACAATATAAAATAATGGAAATGGACTAAATTGGCAAGTTTAAAACTACTATTAAAAATATACTTTTATCTTATCCATTCTACAATTTAAAAAAAGGTTTATGGGATACACTGCAGAAAGAGGGAAACATTTTGTGAACTACCAATGAATGTGAATATAAATTGGTAAAATACGTATTGGTATAGAGTGATGGTGGGAAAGGATGATTGGAGGTTTGGGTAGTTTACCTTGTGTACAGGAGCAATATCAATATCCTAATCCTGCTCTATTTCCAAAGTATATAAGTACATAGTAACAATTTTATATCATACTTGATTTAGGTACATATTGTATACATTCTGTTAATGTTTAGCATGCACAAATTTATAACAGATGTATGTATCTTAAAATTTTTTTTTGAACTGTACAAACTAAATGTAAAAAATTCTAAAACTTGTTATCTTTTAAAAGCATGTACATATTATATTGTTGCAAATGTGATTTCAGTTTATCAATGTCTCACTTTGATTTTAGTGAACATTTGGATACGTAAACTGTAAATATTACAATGATTAATGTGCAAATGATATTTCCATAGCCTTATGGTACTTACCATAATCAAAAGCCTTAATGGTATAAATAAATAAAAATTAAATAAAAATAAGAATAGGGTTTATTTTGCTAATTTGTATAAAAAATTTACATGAGAGTTTGATCAGTTTGTCAAGTAGGCCTAGTGATTGATTATCCTTTGGCTAATTAAAATTTCATTAAACTAATTTTTTTTATTTCACATACCATAAAAAAAATTACTTCTCACTTTTGTGAAAACTATTTTCATTCAGAGGTGAACCTTAACAAAGAATTTTCATTTTGATTTCATTAAAAAATAGCAGTATTTGCATTACATACAATTAAAGAAAAAACACAACTCAAAGTCGAACGTACCTGTCCAGCCAACACACAAGAGGTTTCACAGCCATAATGACATAAGCAACATCAGCCAAGGTTTGAGTGCTCAGGGGCTGTAAATCAGATCTCTGCTTCAATTCATTGTACAAACTACGTGCTCTGCAAGCTAACCGCAGGGCCAGAAGTTGAAGGTTCTCTCTGTCCAGTTCATAGTGCTGTCAAAAGTAAGAGAAAACTTCTTGAACACAAACAGCGTCACTACACTCTGTGGGCAGAATAAAATAATGAATTGTGGCTTACAATGTTTCATCCACATCAAGGTCTTAGAGAGGATGAGGGATGAAGTGACATGAACGGAACAGTACCCCAAGAAAACGCCCCTGGTTCACGGCAACATCCACCATGTTTCCAACTTACGGGAAATCCATGTTTGACCCCACTGGAAATCAAACCCAGACCACATTGGTCTGAGGCAAGTGAACTGACTACTCAACCACCATTGGTATTCTCTGTGGGCAGATTTAAGATGAAAACTCTGGTCAAAAATTGACTATCTTTCAGAGTTTTGGATGGGAATAAGTATAATCTATGTATGGGAAAATGTGTTGATAGAGTTTGATATGCTCAACAACAGAAAAGATACTTAAAGAACAGTTTACAGACATACATTTTACTGCCCACGCTACACACATTTCATTCAAGGTACAATAGCAGCTTGCACATGTAGCAAAGCATAACAACTCTGTAATGTCTTAGAGGAACTGTGAGGGCACACAAAGCTTATGGTTCTTTCTAAAGCATAGTAGGAGTATCTAAGGGTAGCTCAGCAGCCGAACTGTAGCGATGTTTGTAACCAGCACCCTAAGGGGAAGTTTTACATAGCACAAGTTTCAAAGGTTGGGCTACTGGACTTTTGACAGCCCTTTTTAAAACTCTTCAGTCTTGACTGGTTCTGAACCCATACACTTGGTTATATGGGTTCAGAGGAGAAATGGCAGAAACTCACCACTATTCTTAACACGTTTCATGATCTCAAGCAACCCTGCAAAAAAGTCCCCATTTACTACTCGGTTGGAATTACATGCTGTATTAATATATGTACTTACAACTGCAATTCTGCCCCAATGAAAGCAGCACTGTCACACTGATACCAAACATTGTCACACATTTCTGGTAAAACTGTATGTAGCAGTAAGAATCTGCCAAAGAGATAGTAAAAAAAATTTTTTTTTTAGTGGTACGTAAACAATTCTAGCCCATACATTTACACATAGCACTGCCAATTTCACAGTCTGTATTTGACAGTGAAATTATCAGAAAATTATTGAATATCCATTATAAAAAAAAATTAATTTTAATAAAAGCAATTACTAAACAAAATTTGTGAATAAAAAAATTTCAACAATTTAAGTATAGAAGACTATTATTCAACCGTAATTCTCAGGGAAAAGTGAACAGATTGTAGGAAATCTGGGTTTTATGGCATGAAAAATGGAACTTTTTTTTAGTATAATATAAGCAAATAGTATAATTGTAAACTCAGCACACACTGTTAACTTATAGGATAGTGTATGACTAATTATGTAAGAGTAAATAATAAATATATATCTCCCTCTCTGTTACCTAACCATGCAACGTAATAGTAAAGTACGAGTGTATAAAAATGTGATGGTAATAAAACTCTGGTGCTGGCAGAATGACTTCATTCGCAGTCAGCTTGCAGGGCTTCATATTTTTTGAGTGAGAGACAGCGAGTGGTAAAGGTGGGTTAAACCCATAGTGAAGGTGACATAATAGTCAACACATCACTGACAACACTTCCAACAGACAAACACGAGGAAGATGAAGAAGGTAGATGAACATGAGGTTGAAGAAGATGAGCAAAAAAACACTGACCACAAATATAAGGCAGAAGATAAGGATTAATGTAATGAGAGCAGTGGAAATGACAAAAATGATAGCAATGATAAAGATAGAGATAACAGTGATTGAATAGTGAAATAGAAAATAAATCAAAATGATGGTAAATGTAAGATTATACAGAAAACAAAGAAAATCAAACAAATGAGGGCAACTAATGTTTGCTGCTTAACGAATATCAATAGAAGAGCGCTAAAACGCAACCCACACTTACATTTGGTATGCTCAAAATTTGATCCAAGTTCAAGTTTTTGTTAATATAAAAATCTATATCACAATTTATATGCCATAGAATCAGTGAAAAAGTTTACTTAAAATCAAAGACACAAAATGTAAATTTCTCATAGATTTTTTGTTTACAGGTAAACCATGGGGTACAGCAAGAAACATTAACCCTGAAAAATAAAAGTTTTGACCAAATAAAAAACTCACAAAATTTCTTAGATGTTCAACAGCTTCTAATATTAGTTCTTGGTGACCTAATTTCTGAACACCCAAATGATCTAAATCATCAGGGCGAAGATTTAATAGCTGTTGTCCATTTACTTCATTGTTCAAGAAAGAATGAACATACTGGAACACAGTGTTATCCAAACCTGAAATACAAAAAAAACAATTATTCAGCAACTTTTTTTAAAAATGTTTGTTGTAATATCTTTCATTTATCTTAGGCTTATGATCTTATTACCCAAAAAAATGGTTGCAAATTCCTTGTCTGCTTTGTCTGTCATGGGCATTTGTCCTCAGTTTCTTGATCAATACCCCAAACTCCGATAATGAGGTTAAAATTATCTTTAGTGTCCTTTATTAGTTTTCAAGATTTATTCTTATAGCATTTGATACCTTTTCATAGTTACTTTTTGCATATGGTGTTTTTTTTTTTTTTTTACATTTCTTGATTTTCTTTTAGATGTTATGAAACCCCTGACAGCACAAGCAAAGTCCAAGCAAGTTTTTTAAGTGTCCTGTAAAAAGTTAATACTCCTTCCTTTAATTAGTAATGCAACAGCATTTCAAAAATCATTTGTCAATCAATACTTTATACACAGTATAAATGCAACTTTTAAGTTGGGAACCAACTGTGTTTAGCTTTTACATTACCATGGTAACTACACGAAATTCAAACTTTTCATTGTATGACAAATCATTTTATTTACAAGGGAAGGGCCAGAGTTTGGGCTCACTGATTTGGCTTATACTGTCAGAGTAGAAGCAGGCAGGTGTCCCTTTCAAAGTCCTGAAGTATCTCGCCTGAGTAGGCCCTAGGAAGCAAGAAAAGGCTCTCTAAAGATTTTAAAGTAGAGTTTGAGGGATATTTTTTCTTGAATTGTCAAGTCAGCGGCGTGGCACATAGGTCAAGCGCATTGTTTGGCAATACGCGTGCTCAGGTTCGATACCCACCGGTGCAATTTTTTACTTTCTTTTTTATTTCTCACAATATTAAACTACTAATTACAGATTTAAATACATTTAAACAGTTAAATGTATATAATCAAATATGTATAAATGTATCTATTCAATTTAGTAAATTTTAACATAGTTTAGTGAATTAATATATTTACAAAGGAATTGTTTTAAAATAATACATTTTTGAATTGTATTTACTGCAGAGCATGATTTGTGATTTTAACTTTTGTCCTTCAATAGCAAAGTTTTGTAGAAGTCATTACATCCCAATTTGATCCTTTTACTTTGTTCGCTTTTGTGCGTTCAGACCACATGACTCTGGCAGTGGTTTTAAAACCCCTAGTCGGCTATTACTATACCTTTTTCCTACAGTTTGTAAAAGTCTCTACTGTTGTGAACAGCATCTCGCCACGTGTCTGCAGCGATTTGTCATAAAAACATAGTATTTTATTGGAAAATGAAAAAAAAAAAAGAAAAAAAAGGAATGTTTCTCCTGATAATAAATTAAAAGCAGCATAGAATTTTTGTAAATGTTTCTTTTATTCAAAACCTGACCTAATTATATATTTGCCTTTTTAAATATATTTAAATTCTGTATGTAACTAACAGTTTAATATTGTGATAAATAAAATAAAAATTTAATGGAAAAAAATCAGTACCAGCGAGTATTGAACCCAAGCCGGTGGAGTACCAGACAATGCTATTGACCACTGCCCAACGCCGCTGATTTGACGATTCATGAAAAATTATCCCTCTAACTCTACTTTAAAATCTTCACGGTAAAGAGCTTTTTCTCGCTTCCTAGGGCCCACTCAGGCGAGATATTTCAGGACTTTGAAAGGGGCACCAACCTGCTTATGCTCACACAGTTTAAGCCAAATTAGTGAGCCCAACTTGGACCCTCCCGTTGTTAGCTCTAGGCCTTGTGTTCATTCATTCTACGAGAAGGAGGCGGCAGAGGTTGAAATTTAAACATTTTTAGGCAATCCTTCCCGCCCATATTGCTGGACAAAATTGACAGCAAGATTTATTTGCCTCTTGTTATCTAGATGACATAATTAGAATTTTTCAGTCATTCAGGACTGCAAGTATTGTACATTTGACTGGAATATCAGGAGTTGTAGAGTGAATATGCTACTGCTCAGTGAATTATGTGCATGAAATGTTACTTATCAAAATTGTGGAAGTTCGAGGCTTAGAAAGACATTTCCATAACAGTAAGCATTCAGAGAACTATATGACTGTCAACTGCAATGGCTGTATGAGTGCAAGTAAACAATATTAATAAAATTGTTATGCTAGTAAACCAATTTGATCAACATTGTCACACAATATGAATATCTTTTGAGTGACTTCTGTCAGCAATATCTTGAAAATTCTTTAAGCATTACTATAAATCATTAGCAGAGCTCAGTGGTACATGCTCTATGCTAGCTGAAGCAACTATTTACCATCATTGGACCAAAATAATAGAGGATCTTTTAACTACAAAAAATTTCTGTTAATTACTTAACAGCCCAAAATTTTATATACCAAACTACCAGGGATGTACGTAGGCGGGGGATGCAGAGATATATCACCCCGAAATCCTAAAAAATCTGTAATTACCACCAACAAAAGGTAAAAGAATTTTAAAGCACACAGCAGGCAAAGTGTCTCCCCCCCCCCCCCAACCCAAATGAAATTATCATGGTTGCTACAAGCTTTTTTAAGTCCAAAATTCCCTGTTTTTTCTAGGCATTCCAGACCTGAATTGACTAATTTCCCTGACCTTTCAGACACGAACTATCTTGCGGCGCCACTTGACGTTTTCTGCAGAAAAAGAAGATTGTATATGCCGTTCAAAGGTGTCATTTTAATCTTAAAACATATGCATACCCAACTAAATTGATAATTACATAATGAAACCTCTTATCTCTGAAGAAAACACTAGCAAAGAGACTTCAACTGCACCTATACGTTCCTACTCTGTAGAACTCACCCTATTGAAATTAATTATTGGCAATTCTGAAAGAAAGCCTCTTTTCTAAAAAAAGTTCCAAGTTGCAGTTTTACTCCCGGACTCAATTTGCAATCATACATCGTAACCACTTTAGTGCAATTGGCCAAAATTCTTTTTCATTCCCAAAACACAAACGAAAATTGTACGTAATTTTCCGTATTATACTTGCCACAAATGGTGGACTAATATTAACACACTTCTCAAAAATAACATCTTTTATCAGGTAAAAAATTTATTGCAATATTACATCGCTGTTTTACAGAACCACCAAGCCTAATTAATAAAACTCAAAAATACAAGTTTCAGATTTATATGAATATTTTTTTTTCTCTTGGAAATAAAACTTTCTTTGATAATTACCACCACAACAATTTCAATTGAATACTGAAGGGTTGCAACCTACTGTTACTATTTTATAGTGGCTCTGGTGCAGGAACTATAATTTACTGTGATTTTGTCATAACACCACCAGGAAAGACTAATTCTACTTCAACCCTTTGAAAGCCCAGTCAGTAGATCTAGGCAGGCATTCTGCACCCTCCAACACCCAAATCATAGAAAATTAAATGGGTGCCGGCCCTTCGAAGATCGAACACTGTCCTTGTCCAATGAACATAGTTCATCTCCATGGCTGTTTCAAGCGTCCTCCTTTTCCTCGCACCGTGTCGTCTTGGGATCTGCCGAATCAGCGACCCGGAACACTCCATGTTCACCGAACAGCATTCAAAACCATCTATGCGCTTGTCTCAGCAGCTAATTTTTTTTATTTCAGCCAGTTTTTTACCACTGGATTAAAATTTTGTTTCGTTAACATTTATACCTACACAAATACAGTAAAACTTTGTTTATCCAGCCAGCCAGCCCTCGATCCGGAACTACGGATAATCCGAATCAGATTTGTAGACATTTTATTTACAGTTCACATATAAATGACAATTTATTATATTCTACATCTGTGCAAACAAAGATGGTACGCACACAATAATGTACCTGACCGTGCTTCAATCAAATATGTTTGTAACAGAAGAAAGTTGACAAATTCTTTGCTGAGAAGTTATGTGAAAAGTTATTTTTGTACTTTTTAACGACCTGTAAACAATATATGGAATGTATACTAAGCAATTTTGTTACAAAACATAGTTTTTTATCGTAGCAGCCGGTAGCAAACATTAAGTCTAGGTATTTAAAAATTTTACTTTGCTTATTAGTTATTATCCATATTACCTGGATTATCCAGATTCTCAACTGTCCGGATTACCTTGGGTCCCATTTAGTCCGAATAAACAAGGTTGACCTGTACAACATGTTCTCTAAAACAAAATTTAAATAACAATAAAAAAATTTCAATTTTAAAATTATTTTCTGTTCGTCTCTGAAAGAAAGCCTTCTCATTGACCAGAGGGGAAATAAGCTGCATCAGTCACCCTGGCTAATACATTATCTCCAGCAGGTTGGCCCTCCGGATGCTACTTTTAGACACCAGCACAGCAATCCCTGGTATTCCAGTCGTGGTTCAGGAAGAAAACATTTGCTGTTCTGGCCACACTGCTGATTTGGCATTCACCACACTAACAATTATCAAATTAAAATCATTTTCTATAAATAACTTCTTAATCACCTGACTGTAGGGATGGTCGGGTACCCGAAATTTCGGGCAGTGTTTCGGGTATCAAGTATACCCGAAATTCCGGGCGGGTATTTCAGTGCCCGAAAATATCAGGCACCTTGGAAAACGGCAATACCGCACGGCGCAAGTAAACAAAGCTTCTTTTTTTTGGAACGCGCGGCAGCTGCAGGAACATGCCACGCCGCCACCGTCCCGGCACCAGCCGGTGAAGTGAGTGTGTGTGAGAGATAAGATAAAGAAGGTGCCCGGTCAGCAAGTGTGTTTGTGGGAGGGGGAGACAGATATAAGAGAGCGAGCCCTGCAGCAAGCGGAAGTGGTCAAGGTCAACATTTACCGTTACTCTCGCTGGCTGACTAACGATGCAGCTGGTCGCCCGTCTCTCTCTCACACACACACACACACACACATACACACACGCGCGCGTGTACGCACGGCGGATGCTCACTGCTCAATAGTCACAAAGTAGTGTTCAAGGCCGGTGGAGCTGCTTGCTGTGTGCGAGAAGGATTATAAGCTGACTTTAATTACACACATTGTAGTTGCGTGGCATTTGCAGAAAGTGGTTGTGAATTGTTTCTATTTAATTCATGTCATTATTTTACCAAAATGGATACCAGTGGAAGTGTAGGTCAAACAATCAACAGTGACAATGAACCTTCAAGCAGCTACCCAAACACAATTTAGTTAATAAGCACTTTATTTCCAAGATTAATATGCACTCTATTTTTTAGTTTAATGTTTAACTTTCATATCAGTGCGGTATAGTAAATAAATAAAAACAGTTCAGGTTTGTCAATGCAAACTTAAGTACGACTATTTTATGTTCAAAATTTATTTCATTAACTGATTTTGATGCCCGACCGAGATTGCCCGAGCCCGAAAATTTTGGACAATTACCCGCCCGAGCCCGCCCGAAGTCAAATTTCTCTGCCCGACCATGCCTACCTGACTGCATACATTTGAAAAAATGTACCATTAACTCATTTCCAACGTTAAATAAAATAAAAGTTATACGTACTACAGGTTTAACCTTAGCAAATACATTAACACCAATAGTAAAATATTAGATATAATTTTTTAGTGACTGTCCTATAATTAATGACTTCAGATAAACAGCACAGGAGTAACTATTTTCAGCTTTAATGCGTCCAGCTATGTATGTTGTATTGAACATGATATATGATCATCAGATATATATGTACATATACCTTTCAACCATTCTGTAACTTGTTCAGGCTTCCATTCAGCTACATTCACATATGCCATGCTGCCCCACTTTTAGTGACAAGCATTCATACTAACCTGGAAAAAAAAAAAGGTTACATTTTAATATCTACGACATGGTTCCTCCCCCCGATATTCAAAGGGGTTATATCAGTAAGCACATAATAATACTAACCACAAACTAAAAAAAAATGTGTTGAACAACATTCTGTAAAATATGAAAATAAATGTGCCATAATTTACAATAGGAAAGAAGTGAACAAACTGCTTATTAATAAATAACATACAAATTATAATGAATTACATACTGCTATCAGAACAAGGATTATTTAATGTCCCATGGGATTTTTGCTATGGAAATAAATACCAAATTACTCAGTGTTTGTATTTAATGTATATAGGACTTATATGGAAACAATCCAGTATTTTAAGATTCACCATCATTTTAGTAAGTGCTATCAGCAAAACCAATTCGTTAAAATGCCCAGTTACACTATAAAAGTAGCATAATTTCAGATGTATTCTGGGATTTAGTGATTGGAGGACATAAATGTCTCTAGCGCTGCATGTTTTTTTTGCTACACTTTACTTCATTTTGTTGCTAAACTCTTATGTTTTATCACTATAGGATCCTATTCAAACTCAGTTTGTCTATATAGGTACTAACACTAATTGCAAGGCAGGCTATGTACGTCCTTTGCAAAGACAGGGTGTAGGACTGGATTGTCTAAGCTTTTAAACTGAGGTTAAAATTGTGGGGTTAATGTATTCAATTGTTATAAATAGTCATTTTAAGAAGTTTTGCATTTACTTTTTTTCCTCCATAGTAATTCATTTCACCCTATAATATCTCTGCACTTGCACTCTCCCCACTACTGTATTGAATTTCTTAAAAAACAGTGGAAATAGCAACAACCCTTTAGTTGGTTAGTCAATATTAGCAGTAAAACTAAAAACAAACCATTTATGAAATTTCACATCAAGAATCAGCAATAGACTTCACTGGAACAAACCCCCTTTTTTTCAACCATGGTTGTAAATAAATATCACCTAAGCTGCTCTAACAGAAACACTATTAACAATTATAAGTTGTTCCAAAAAACCTCAGTAGCGACTTTTCTATACAGTAAATCTCAAAATATAACGCTCACATATAAATGGGTTTTATTGTGTTCTGACAATTTTCCTGTCATACTATTATGTTTTCAATGCAGAATAGAAATCATTGTGACCACCAAGATGTACTGCACATATCGGCATATTTGATGCAGTGCGTTTAAGCGATAATGTTTGTGTAAGGCATTATGATGCCAAAGTAATTGATGACTGGCTATTAGCATGTTTGGTGCTGGAACTATATTTAAAACTTTTAAGTGTCTGTTTTAAGTTATTTTTGGGCCATCATATAACACTTAAGAGGATCACACATATCAATACGTAAATCAAAGAAAAGAGTTAACTGCAATGGCCCATACGCGGACACAGATACGTACAAATGAGCTGGAAAACTCCCATCTCTTTCATTTACATTACCATGTGTGATGATTAGAGGCTAAGTATTTGGTAGGAGTGGTAGCCACATTTACTTAAGTTGTTTCAAGTATAAAACTATTTTCATACAACCAGCGTTCCAACATTACTTCCTGGTCTAGTTTATCATATTAGGTATGTAAATCCAGACCATGTTTTGTTTTAGTCTCTCAAGAACTTTTCCAATAAGGTACATTAACAGTAATAGTTTATGAGGTGCATCCAAAAAGAGAAAATGGGTTTTTGTAGTTACTGACAGTTTTATAATGGTTCTGTAAAAGGACATTATAATAATTCTAGTCTTTAACTTTTTAACGGTTGCTTAGGTTGGGTTCACAACATTTTAAATACTGTAAAATAGTGTGGACAGTTGGTTTGGTTAAGTAAGCTACATTTATAATATTGTAAAATATTGTGGACAGTTGGTTACATGAGCTACATTTAAAATACTGTTTAAATTGTCTTACCATGAGTATAGAAATTACCCATTTTAAATGTAGCTAACCCAAAATTACCAACTGTCCACAATATTCAACAATAATTTTAATGTACCTAATGTTTTGAATCATTTCACCTCACAGGGTGTTGTGATACTTCATATAGTTTACCTTTTAGCAAGTATTATGTTAGCTAGATAGTGTGATATCATGAGAATGGTCGGTTGGATTAGGTAAAATACTTTAAAAATTGTGTGGATAGAAGCTCACTGCACAAAACCACCATAACCCCACACTGGTCCCTTAAGAATGTAGGGTGGTTATGACGTGAGAACAGCCATATTGATGACGTCTTGAAATGATTGGTATTGGGATGTAAACAACTCACAAAAATTAATTCCTTTATTAGCTCACCTTCATCCGAAAAAAAGCTAGTTACGTAAATGATTACATTTTTTTGTATCAAACACCAAACAACTGTTGTTTAAACTGCTACAATCATTCGCAAACATGTTTTAAGGTTAGTCACAAACATATCATTGAAAGTAAAAAAAAAGTAGTAAAATATAATTTATTTAAAATATTCATAGGTTATAAATAACAATTATCTAAATAACTTACTTGCAGTATTCATGCAATTTCCATTCCTAAAATATTTACATCCATTTATTGCTCATTTACATAATTGCAAACATATGAATATTCTAAGATGATTTAATCCATTACCAGTGTGACCAACACGCTCTGGTAAATTTCCCTACAAAAATATCAATATTTTCAAACAAGACTAACATTACAAAAAATATCGTTCGATACAACTCTTATTTTTATCTTTTTGCCTAATTTCATTCAATTAACCAAAGACAAATAGGCAATGAACTTAAGATTTTAATTAGTGAGGCCAAAATTTCCCTCCCAGAATTTATTTTACTAGGTGTTTTGAAAGAAAATTACAGCAGGAAATTTATGTACTGAAAGCCCCCCCCCCCCCCCCCCCCCCTTCCCCGGACGCACTTTCAAACTTTCACTTCCAAAACCTTCAACAATGTTTCGTCAAATAATATTAGGGGGTTATAATGAAACGGTAAACATCACTAGCACAGCTATTTTTGTTCAACAAATTGGATTACTTGAGTTTCTATAAAAGAGTCTGCATATTAAATGGATTCTAAAAGCCCTGTATCACTGACAAAATTATGCCATCTAATATATTTGACAATAGTATTTTAAGAAGGGGCAATAATATTAGGCAGAAAATGGTTTCTTATTTTCTCAACCTAACATAAATTTGGACTAATAAACTCAGAAATATTTTAATTCATGTCACACCATCAAAGTTTGCTTTTTTCTGAGTTATATTACATTTTCAATTTTTTCCTCACTTTGAAATTAATTTGTGCATCACATTGCTGAATGGGATATTTGATAAATTTTTTTGTAGGTACTTTAATTAACTGTAAAATCTGCGACTAGGCAGGAAACATGGCTTCACTTATTCATTTTGCACACAGCACATTTTCGCAGGAACCAGGCTGGGGTGTCACGCACGCACTTCTGTCTCGGTCAGTTCGCTCTCGCCTGTGCTAGTCGCGTCTGCGCCGCTGGGCTCATAAGTCTTTGTTCAGCACGAACCATATCTCAGCAATAATGTAAATTCTTCAAAATCCTTTTCCATCGACTAAGTAGTTAGCCCACTATGACTGGCTTGAATTCACCAGCCACATAACCTATTAATGTGTGCCCATGCGAGGGACATTTTCATTTAATACATAATTTTTTGTGTTTCATTCTGGGCGCGGGTAGCGACCCAGACCTCACGTAACAAACTATAGTCCCCAAGACTCTCTGTTTCGTCCGCACAGGGCTGCCATTTAGGTGGTATGTGCGCTCTCAGAATGCTTAGTTAAGGCCCACAGACTTTCGGGGCCCGCTATTTGTTTCGTCCACATGATTCATAAGTGTAAGGCCGCGCGCCATAAGATAGTATACTGCATAATACGTAATGTTTTCCCCACGAGTTAAGTGGTTTATTTGTAATTTTGCTGCACAGTGATTTAGGGTCTTTGTCTTTATGCCGTGCATATGATCATTAGGGGTTGGCCACAGTATGTTTTCGTAAACTGTAATGATTTGCAAATGTTGCATCATGTAATAAGTCTCACTGTTTTCAATTCAATGCAGTATTGTAGTAATGCCTGCCCATTGTATGTTTAGCCTAAGGCCAGAGGGCCCATAGTCCCTTCACAGCATTAGTACATTCGTGTATCAGGTGCCATGTCGAAATAACACAAGACATGTTAGCAGTAACACTATGTATGAGGGCAGTTTATCAATGAAAACAGTCTTAATGAAGAGTTTTTCAGTACCTACTCCAAAAAATACCAACCATGTCCTCCGACTCGTCATATTCGTCGGAATCGTTGAGATACGCCCAAGTAATTTTGCCAGTCGATTACCGATATTTTGTCTAAGATGTCATATTGATGCCTTGCCACCTTTCCAGGGTATTGATTGGTGATTTTGGTGAGCCTGGACACCAACTAGCAGGGTTCGGAGGGCTTTGTGCTAGTACACAAATGCTGTGACTCTCGAGTCTCCTATGTGACATCGTCATGTGGCTACAAGGGGGTAGGCGGAGGCACAGACAAAAATACTCTAGGCTGTAATACGCCTCCATAATGCTGATAACGGTGCTGGAATAAAATAAATGTTTCAGGTGAAGTGCAGTTTATTACAGCAGGGCTCTCATACATGTTATCTGGGCCGGTGCAAAGTAAATTGGTGCCCTAGGCGAAAAACCTTAATGTCCCCCCCCCCCCCCCCTGGCCGGACACCCCAAAATTTTTTTTACTCAAAATACATCACGTAAGCCTAAGATTTTGTCAACAATCAAATGTAAGCAGGCTTGTGTTTTTTTTTACTTTTGAACTTATTACAAATAATAAACAGGTCACCGTGGACTTTAAATAATTAGGTACTTATATCAATACTAGCTTCAGTACCCGGCGTTGCCCGGGCTAAAGACATGGAGCTTTATTGTCTGCGAGTTAAGGCGATTGGTGCATGGAAAATATTACTACAAAACTAATTTATCTGTACATATTTATTTTTGATGCTTCTTTTTAAGACATAATATACCTAGGATCTTTTTTAATAAACTTTTTTTACTGAGTTATGTCATTTTAAATGAATTTATTTTTATTCCAAGCCAGAATTATTTATAAAACACATAATTATGCTAAACTTAAGTATAGTTCAAGAAACGAGTGTACGAATAGGTTTCTGCACCTATAACAGTAAGAAATTTTTTTTTCATCGTCAAAATTACAGTTTAATGTTGACAATTTCTATCAATCTTTGCTGGACTACTTCAGGAGCGATTTAAAGAATAAATTTAAATGAAAATGAAAACATAATTGGCAGAACACTATTGAGTTATGTATATATTTTCATATCCTTTTGTTTTTGATACGATCCGACTGAAAACACGCCCTCTGGAGTGTCAGTTCTAGTGCTGCGTGTAAAACTCTCGCCACCGGGAGAATGTCCCCGCGATGTGGCGCTGAGGGGCGGCGCTTGTCGGAACCAGGTAGTCCGGCGGAGCTCCGGCCGGCTGGCCGCTGCCTGAGGGAGGGGAGGGGGAAGAATGGGGTGTAGAGGGAGGACGAGAGAGAAGGCCGAAGAAACGAAGGGTCTGTCAAGGTCGCGCTTCATAGTGGAGTCTATCTACGCTCAAGCAAGGAATCTGTCTCTGTACAGAAAAATTCGTACAGCGAAATTCTTTTTAGCGGTTATGTTTTGACTTGAAGTTGAATACTGACACGGTGATTATTCTTTGTGGTGGTTGTTTACACATCTGAATAAATTTTTACCCTCCAGATTAATATGTTTTGACAGCATAGAACATCAGTTGTGTATTCCGGTTAGTTAGGGTATGCTATATGCACACTAGAATGACAGATCTAAATTTAACCAAAAAATTGGTTGTCTGTAAAGTCGGTTTACGGACGATAGTTTAACGTAACAACGTCATAACAAAACATTGATGAAATGATTGATCCAGAAGAATAGGAAATATCATATTCGGCCTGAGACTGAGCCGTAATAGGTTCTTGCAACCAAACCAGTTAGGCATTAAAAATATTATATTCTTTGAGGAAATTTTTTTTTAATTTTTCTATCTTTTGTATGATAAAATCTATCTCTGCATACTTTTATGAATAAAATTGAATCATTTTTATTGAATTATAAGTATTTTGTATGGATACAAAGGAGTGAAATGAAATGTACAATTTAACCAATAAATTTACTTTTATTTGCATTCATTAATTCAAATATATTTATTACTTTTGAAATGTTGCATGCGCCGTATTTATTTACAAGTACAAAAAAAAATTCGCAGCTGCTGGGATTCGAACCGATAATCTTTGGATTGGATAATTGCGTTTTTAACTGAACAGCCACGCAGCAATTTTTGAAAATTACAGTTTCAGATGGTATATACAGATTTATAAAAATTTTGTTCACGGTTGGGGAATAATATTATTTCGTTTTTATAACATGATTTTATAACAAATACGCATCCCAAATACACCAAACTTATTTATAATGTGTTACAATATTTTTTAAAACATTGTGCAAAAGATCCCGGGTGTAATTTGAATTATAATGTGTAACTGTAAAATACCATTGTTGGTTCAAAACGTATTTGAATATTCAACATTACTTTTAAATAACCGTACCGATTGTGCTAAAAATCGGTGGACGATCGTTAAATTACATAATATTAATAATTCAAACGACGAAAATATGATTGAAAAGTCAAATAGATGGTTGTTCCAATCGAGTGGAAGAGAGATGCCACGCATGCGTACAATGAGCATGATGAGAGATGCCACACATGCGTACAATGAGCATGAAGAGAGATGCCACACATGCGTACAATGAGCAAACAGGACACATCCGTAGTGGGACATCCGTAGTGGGACATCCGTAGTGGGACACTTTTTCGTGCGTGCAGCTGGCGTCCATCGATTTATTAGACGTTGTCACGTCAAAAAATAGATTTTATATGTATTAAAATTTATTTAGAACATGAAATCAACACTAGGCTATTCCAGTTATATGAAATAAAAAAAATTGAAATGTTAGCTAGCGATGCCAGAATGTCGGGCACACTAATTACAAATGTACTTTTGTAATATTACATTGCACAGAACACTGAAACCTTAATACTTCAAATGTTTGTTTACAGTTTTATTATTCTGTGCTACGTTATTTAAATTTATACGTTTAATTTATTTTGGGTTTTGAACTATATTTCTGACATTGTTACAGACGTTTGGGCTTTTCTCTATGTAATTATTAAGTAATTTCGGCTTTTGGAATTACGTTTTTCACGGCCAGAAATTGCCCGAGGTTTCGGCGGAACTTTCAAAAAGTGCCTCGAGCCTATTGTTGTAAAAGTTGCTACTAAAAAGAAGCTTGGTTTTGGCCGTTTTGGTGCGTGCAGCTCCGCGTCAGGACGTTCCTGACGCGGGCCTACCATAAGTTATGTTACGTGTGCGGTAATAATAGTATGTATAAAAATGTTATCATCAGACTGCTGATGGTATGTGAAGTTGCGAACGGGAATACGTGATTTTAAAGTTATTAACGTCAGAAGATATCATTAGTCCAGTTATGGCCATTTTGTTATTACTCTATCACTAACGCTGTACTGACGCCCTGCAACTTTTTAACATTGCCGATTGATATTATGACTTTATTGGTGTTGCTGGGATAAACTAAAACCAGCCGCTATTAAATATTATATTTACTAAATTAATTAGCCTCTCAGTATTATTAATGGCACGATCATATGAACATACAATGCACAACTATCTTAGTGGTCTTGAGTCTATAGGTCTTATGTTTTATCGGACAATTGATTTAATTTATGAGTTAGTGAATTTTTCGAACCGTAAATCCATTTTTGAACTCTACGTGAAACATTGACATTTGCGAAGTCGTGCCCATGTACCTGGCAACGATAGTTAAAAAAAATCGGAGTGATATTTTGGTCAAATGGAATTATTACTGTATTGAGGGATACGTGGTATTTGTTTATTCGTGTGTAAGTAATAAATCAGTCTTAAAATCAGTTAATTATTTTGTCTTCCTCTTTCGTATTCTAATTGAGATATATATCAGATAAGCACGTGTTACTTGTATCACGACATCTAGGTATTATTTATCAGTAATTAATATTTTATTTTATTTTTTTGTTAACTAATGTGCATAGGGCAGTGCACTAGACATCACTACCTGTGTGTAGTGTTGCGTTACACTTTTTAACGCATTAGAGTTCACATAAAATGATAAATCCAAAATTTCGTTTAAAAGTATAAATATCGTTTAAAAGTATAAATATCAGCGATCAATTTAATTAATGTCCAGTATAACTCAGTCAGTAAAACACTCGAAAATATGTATAGGACCTGTTAACCTAAATGTTTGTTAACAGTTAAACTGAACCAAGATGTGTTAGAGTGTTTTTTTTTTGTTTTTTTTTCTCCGTATATTAGAGGTATGGGACATCAAAATACGCATCTGTTGCCCATTGACTTTAAATACAGAATTATAAACTACATATTGTGAAAACATTCTGCAGCAGTTTTTGCTGAACGGAAAAACACGGATGAGAAGACAGACGAAATGTGTTTGGTAAGTGATTTTTCGTCAAATGAAATGGAACAGGGCAGTGCTTATCAGAATGAAAGTACAGAACTACTTTTGTGTAAGGAAATGCATTTCACAAAGACATTTCAAGAGAAATCACCTTTTGAAATAGATCTTGCTGACATGGAAGAAATAGACTTAGATTTAGAGGCCAGACCCCTTTCAAGTGACGAAATTTCTCTTGAAGGGCTGAAATATGTTTCTGGCTATATAGCTCACCGTTTCAGAAATAAATATCCTGACCTTGGCACTACGGATTTCAATTCGGAGGACGATAGCTGGATACATGTAAAATCAAAGGGTAACTTAAAATGTCCCACTAATGAATTTTTTGAATTAATAAAGATCGCTGAAATGTGTTTTGATAATGTTCTGGCAACAATTTGTGCAAAAAAGAGCGGATTTTTGAATCACTGACTAAAATTATTTGCGGAACTACTGAAAATAAATATCCAGAAGAAGTTATATACTGTTTTGTCAGGACAAGAACGTATATGCGTATCAAGTATTTGAACATGAAATATTTTAACGAACAAGACCAAAAACGCAAAGAAAGAAATAAGATGAGGAAAACTACCCTCTAAGATTTTTCAGTGTGATTGTGTCCACTTTCCTTCACCATAATATGCATGTTCATAATTTATTTACGATGTTTTTTAACTACTATATTTAAGAAAAGCATTTATTGTGAATATCGCAGCAATTATGTAGGGCTTAAGGTATTTATTGTATTCCAAATATTGAGTATATCATTTTTATTGCCTTCATTAAAAATAATATATATGTTAACAATGTAACAAAATTGCGATATTTTTGTATTGCTATTGCAATTTCGTTTCTTGTAAACATTATTGTAGACTTTTTCATATTGAAATTAAATTTGCTATAGGGTTGTTTGTATTTTAATTTTACAGTTATAAGATTTTTTATATGTTGTTTACTGTTTACAAACATTTGAAAAATATGTCAACCATATTTCCATTTCCATGGCAATAGTCTTGTTAGCTTTTTGGGTAACTCTTCTACATGGATGATAAGATGTTGCGACATCTAAAACATATCACACCACCTTTACATAACTATTAAACTAAGAGGTGTTTTCTTTACATAATATTAAAGCACAATGTATCCTTGTGGCGTAGGTGATTTAGAATTTCCATTTATCTAGAAAAATTCGCTTTCAGAATGTTTTTTAACACACAGTGTTTCGGAAGGTTTTTGAAGAAAAAATTGACTACACGTTTTATTTTTTTGCAGCTGAATTCGGGCACGTGCATTAAATATAATTAATCCGTAGGAAGCGCAATGGTTTAAAGTATTGATGCTGAAGATTTGAAAAGATTTATTGAAATAGTGTGAAAGAATGAGCGAGTTGAGTGAGAAGATGTGCGGGAGTGGTAGAGGTTAGCTCTCAGCCACATGACTTCGTGCGCAGTTGCGGACAAAAAATAATCCATTCCGCTTCCCCATGGCGAAGGATGAGTGAAAGAGAAACCTGCTACACCTTCCCCTCCTCCGGGCACGATAGAACTGTATTGGCTGTGTGTTAGAGGGAGAGCGAGATACAACCTTCGAGGTTCTGTTACTTTCTCATAGATGGCAGGCTGCAGAGTGACCGCCAGCAACACCCTTCCTGTCTGAAGGCCATCTCGCCACTGAAGAGCTGGAACTAAGCTCCTGACCTCCCTACATAGTAACGGTCACCCACACAGGCATCTAGACTCTTTAGTGATCCTATGATACAAAATTCATTGTTTTCGGGCCTGTGACCGTTTTTTTACCGTGCACCAATCGCCTCAAAGCAAACTGGATAGCGCTATATGACAGTGTGTTGGACATAGAGAAATGTCACACAATTACTGTATGTTTATGACCTATGATTTTTTGTTTACCCATGGCGATCGGTTATTTAATATTTATAATTAATTATAAATTATTAAGACCATTAATCAAAATAAAAACTATCCTATCTCTCAAGTTGGAAAAAATACACATAAATGCCAATTTTCATCGAAATTGGTTGACTTGGTGAAGAGTTCACTGGAAACAAACATCAGGACACTGGATTTATATATATATTAAGATATAAACATTCCAAACTGTTACAAAAATCCATTTTCATCTAGTTTCAATAATCGTTAAACATATTATATCAGCTGTTATGTGTCGTGCTGCGCCGCCCCCAGCTACTTGGCGCCCTAGGCGGTTGCCTAGTTCGCCTATATGGACGCGCCGGCCCTGCATGTACTGCTCTTATAAATGACCTGTTCTTTTCCCAGGTCAGGAGCTCGCTACGGCATGTACTGCTTTACAGTTGTGACGTGTATTACACTACTGACTGCATGGCGATTGACTGTATGTTATAGTTATTTGAACTCTAATCTGAATTTACGGTATAAAATAATAAAACATTTTAACCTTTGCCCATACTATGTGGTCATACACCAAAGCAAACACTCATATGCGAATAAAAATCCATGACACTGAGAAGTAGGCTAATAGTCACTTGATGGTTGCCTGACATGTTATACTGATTTGCTTCCTATCATGATGTTACACTACACAACGCTAAAATTAATGAATTTTTGCCCATGCTACATGGTCATACGCACAAAGAATCCCTGACATACGAAAAACAATACATGATGCTTAAAGGCTAAGGCTCTTAGACACTAGCAACCATGTTGATCAAGCAAAAATGGGACCCCAAAGAAGTCCTCAGCCTGACATCACTGTTTGTTTTAGTATATCTGCCTTGACGAAAGTGGTGGGAAAGCAGTCTGCCGGCTGCCACCGCAGTGGGAAGATTTTTTTTGTCCTTGTCGAGTACAAACCAAGGACCCCGAGCTGTCTGAGTTAAGTGCATTTGTTATTGAAAGTTTATTGAAATTGTATTTTTCATAATTTATTATAAATTAATTTTTTTTCCGATTTTCTACAATAATAATTGCGGATATTCAAGATGACCGACGTGACATTATAATTTAAAATGGCGGGTGTGACATCTTAATAGCGGAAATTTATACAATAACGAAAAGTATGATGTCAGGGAAGTGGGGTGCTAGATGGTGATGTCACCATAACGAATAGTGCAATGTCCAGAAAGTGGGGTGCTCGATTCCAATATGGCAGAAAATTATAGATTTAAAGATGGCGGAAATTTATAGAAAACAAAATGGCGGTTGGAGTTAATGTCAAAGGTCAAGGTCATAGGACAATTCAAATGTTAAGTTAAAGTTCAAAGGTCGTCATCCAAGATGACCACCGTGACATCAGAATCCAATATGGTGGACCCTAGCAGCAGCACCGCACCCAGCACCCAGCCACCGGAGCCCCAAATAATACACTACTATGGGAGGATACAATTGTTAGAATATAGTAATGATAATTGGAAGGATGTGATAGGATACGATTTGCAGGATACGATAGGATACGACAGGATACGAGTGGCAGTATACCATGATAGAATTAATAAGTGTATTAATGCTAATTAGTTATCCTGTGATCATTCGTGGGTCGGGGTATTTTATTTGGTTTTGTATAATTTCTACATTAAGCTGAAGCATGATGAATATGGAAACTAATATTTATTTAGTCAAATATGATTGGTGTGAAATCATATTTAGTTTTGTGTTTCAAAGATTTTTGGTGTAATTGCTTACAATACACCTCATAGTAAACGTCAAGTACACCAGGTTTTAGACATAATGTAGGTCTAGCAGTCCTGGACTCTTGTCTTGTTTGCTTGATATAATTCGAGGCTTGTTTGAAAGGTAATGAAAAAGTAGTCATCGTGGTTCAGATACACTTGGCTTATACGCCTGACATGTAGTACATGACCTGGTTGAAAGTTTTATCATAATCGAAAAAGAAGGCCTCGTGGTTCGAAGATGCTTTACCTATAGGCCCCACAATGGACATTACTTGGTTAAAATTCATACCAACTATAACGAAAAAGGATTCATGTTTCGAAGATGTTTGTCTTATATGCTTGACATTGGCCACGACTTCTTTAAATAATATACGCTTATCCACGTAGAAGGCCCCATGTTTTGGAGGTGAATGGCCTATTAGCTTGTAATTGGCACTCTAGTAGTCATAAAGTGCACCAATACGACCTTCATGGCCGGTATTGTGATAGTACCATACCTAACATATTATTCAGCCGGGGAAGTTGTCTTTACTATGCCCTAGTTAGTAGTGAGGATGTTTAATTTTAATAAGTATTTTTGAGCATTAATTGATTGTTTTTACATCGACCAAGGATCGCACCGAGGACCGTTATCGAACGAATTATTTAATATAAATATAAAATTCAATATATTAATACTTATTATCAAATATTTTTAATACATATTAATAAATATTTTTATTTATTTATGGAATTTTTTCAGAAATTATTGTTTGATTATTCAAGATTATTAATTTGGTGGCCAAAGTGGCCGACAAGATGGTGGACGCTAAGATAGTTGATTGTCTGCTGAATGACTTTGGTATTCTTTAGTGGGTCAAAATAAATCAATATGGCGGCAGCCAACTGTAACTGAAGACAGATGCAGCAATTGGAGCCATTTAGACATGTAGCTGCATAGTCAAGTACTCATGTAGACGTGCAGTTCTGTAGTCTTGGATCTTCGTAGACTCCTAGTCTTGTAGTCAAATAGTGCTGGGTCTAAGACTATTTGGAGTCAAATACTTTTGATGTCACTGATTGTTGGAGCCAAAGACTGTTGAAGCAAATGACTGATGGAGCCAAACGACTGTTGGATTCATAGACTAATGGAGCCAATGACTATTGGAGCCAATGACTTTTGGATCAAAAAAATGTTGGATTCATAGACTGTTGGAGACATTATATCCTAAATTAACATTGACGATCACATCCTACCGAGTTGAATGTACGTGAGAACTCACCTCCTTTTCGTTAAATGCGCTTCCGTTTTGTAGAATTTCCGCCCAAATGTGCTTCCTTTTCATTAAATGCTTGACCTACGTGAATGTTGCGTAGTCATTGCGTGTACACTGCATAAATTGCGTGTACATTGCGTGTATTGTGTGTCAATTGCGTGGACATTGGGTGTTCCTTCCGTTTACGGTGTGTACTGTGTGTTCATTCCGTGTATTGCGCGTACATTGCGTGTCAATTGCGTGGACATTACCTGTTGGAGCTTTGGAGCTGTTGGAGCTTTGGAGCTTTAAAGCTGTTGGAGCTTTGAAGCTGTTGGAGAATCTGGAGCTTCGGAGCTGTTGGAGCTTTGGAGCTGTTGGTGCTTTGGAGCTGTTGGAGCTGTTGAAGTATTTGGAGCTTTGGAGCTGTTGGAGCATTTGGAGCTTTGGAGCTGTTGGAGAATTTGGAGCTTTGGAGCTGTTGGAGCTATGGAGCTATGGAGCTGTTTGAGCTTTGGAGCTTTGGAACTTTGGAGCTATGGAGCTGTTAAAGCATTTGGAGCCAAAGACATTTTTATTTTCCTTGGCAGTATCAGGCAGAATATTGTTGCGTGTGCTCCGCATACGCACATCAAGATATGTCGCGCGGCGCCTAACCGCGCGCCGATGCAACCAGCACTAGCCAAGTGTTCGCGCGCTGCGCGCATGACGTTCGGAGCCGCTCGGGAGCCCACGGGGAAGCTCGTTTTGGCGGGCTGCCAACCGGACATCGCCGAAGGCGCCGGTTCCGGTTGCCCCGACCGAGAACAATCTGCCATGTTTGATACTAGCAGTTCGCAGAGTTTAAAAGGGGTCCCATTTTGCGTTGAGTTAGGAGACTCGTCGCGACCACCAGCGACACCAGCCGGAGTCCCTGCTGGCCTTCCCTGCCGAAGGAAGCTACACCGTCAACACGTCTCGCCGGCCTGCCGTCACACTGCCCGTTGGAAGAAGCTACCACTTGGTAAAGTACTGTTTCGTCGTAGACACTTATAGACCGAGTGGGTAGAAAACTTAGAGTGAGAAGAGGGGTAGTGGTGACGGAGGCAAGGCTTGGAGACGGCGGTGTGAGCTTGTGAGTCCCGATGAAAGACTTGACAACTGACTGGACATACAACACTTAGGTGCGAAACCCGGCAGTGACACGTGAAGAATAACGCCAGTGCCCACAACGACGAGCATTTCTCCCGCTATGATAGTTTGGGGAGATAGTCAATGGTAACCTCTGCATCAACGAATAAGAACTTTCCCGCAGAAATACGTGTCGACAAGAGTAAACGAAGTCGACGACCTGTTATATTAATAATTAGAGGTCTGCGTACCCTCGTAAAAACATATATAGTGGTGCTTTATGTATTAGTCATCTTGTGTAAAAATAGTAGTATTTTAGTTAATTGATAGTAATGATTATGCTGAAGTTTGCTAACTTGCGCATTGACAGAGGTGAATAATATTCCATAAGTCGAGGGGTTTTGTTAGTTATTTTCATTTGCTCTCTGGGAATTTATGTACGTTGTTTGTAACTTAGCTTTTCTCTTGACGGTGTACCCAGCGCCAAGCGGCGTGCCAAGTATCAGAGCACGGGCAATTGTTAAGTGGATTTGTTAAGCTGCATTCACGTGTCTCATGTTGCAATAATTCTTAAACGTTTCTGTTCGCAGACTTTTGAATCAGAGCCACGCCGCAAATATCGACTGTTTACGTTTTTGTTAGTAATGAAGTTGTAATGAATGATTTCATGTATAATCAATAATAAATGTGTTGTTACCATTCAGTTGTAATAGCTTTAGATGACTTTACGCCACACTCTGTTCCATTCCTACTCCTTGTTCCCCTCGAGTGTTTAACACGAGAGGCTACAATATTATAAATAAGCTTACTGATGATGTAGCAACAAACATTCCTTTAAAATATAACATGTGGCTGGACTCTATATATGGAAAGTCATATATGTTCGATGACAAAAGTGAAGAAGTGTGCATTCAAGACATCGGCTGCAGTAATTTACAGTTCTGACGTCGTGAAGCAGACTGTTAAACATGGTGTCCAGAAACTATGTCAAGAAGAGGAGTACTATGTCAGTAAAACGTTCTGGCTGGTCTATGTCTAGTATAAACCGATTGGAGCTAAGAATTAGTCATTTCACGGGTACGTAGACCTAAATGTTTATAAGATTGCTAACCTTCGCAGGGTGATCCTACAGTAGAATATAAATTAAGTAATAAATATTATATTGTATTTCTCGAACCTGCCACTATTATGCTAAATTTATGTTATATTAAATTAATTTTGTATCGTCCAGGGATCGAACCAAGTTTCGAATGAATCATTACTTTAATGAGTGAATTTTTTGATGAATTTTGGATTTTTTCCCGAATCTCTAGCTAAATAATTACACGATTCCAAGATGGCGTCCAAATATCTAGATGGTGGACACCTCAGTAATAATAAATGATAACTGCACTCTAGCGGGTAAAACTTAAACAAGTATGATGGTAATACACTCTATAAGACGAGTACACACAAGATGGTGTCCTCCAGCAGGCGAAAACCAGATGGTGGCAATGCCCTCTAGCAGGTGGTAGCTAGCATGTACTGAACACAAAATGTCGGACCCATGATGGTCGTCAATGTCAAGGTCAAAGTTTAAGTTCAAGGTCAAATTTCAAGGTCAAGGTCAAATTTCAAGGTCAAGGTCAAATTTCAAGGTCAAGGTCAAAGTTAAAGGTCAAGGTCAAAGTTCTATGCCAACTGTCGAGGTCAAAGGTATGGTAACAGAAAATCATACTAACATGGCATCAGCACACTCTAGCAGACGAAAACAAGATGGTGGTCACCAGCAGATGAAGGTAAGATGGCGGACATGACGTCATACCAGCTGACGATATATTCCTTGTTATTGGTGGTGAGAGGTCAGTCTAGGCAACTTCCGTGGAGGTAGGATCAGTCATTTGTTTTTATTTTTTGCTTTACCGGTTTCGAACCAAGGACGGGAATCAGCCTAATCAATCAGTAAATTAATAAGTTATTTTTTGGTGAATTTTGAACTTTTTTCATTAAAATAGGATAATAAATAAAAATTTTCAAGATGGCGCCTTTAACGTTAATTGATACAAGTGGTGACATAATTAAAAATGTCGGGTGTGTCGTAAGATGTTTTTATTACTTTTTATTGAGAATTTTTTTATATATATTAATAAATTACTGGTTTACTCTCGTCGGGAATCGAACCGAGGACCGAAATCGATTATGTAACTAAACATTTGAAGTAGGCAATTAAATTTTTTTTTTTTAATTTTTTCGGAAATTCAAGCATTAAAATTACGGATTTTCAAGATGGCGGTCGTAACGAAACATGCAATGGTTTTTTAAAAGATTTTTTATTAAAAAATATTTATTTATTTTATAAATTTAAAAACTTTTTTCTTCAAATCGGATAATAAATAAAGATTTCCAAGATGGCGGACATGCTGTCATACTAGCTGTCGACATATACCTTGAAATAAGGGGTGGGAGGTCAGTCTGACAGCGGATTCCGTGGAGGAAGGATCGGTCGTCATTTTTTATTTTTTACCTCGTCGGGTTCGATAATTTAATTTTTTTATAATTTTTAAAAATTTTCCCGATTTTTTAACATAAAAATTACGGATATTCAAGATGGCGGCAGTAACAGAAATTGCAACGGTGACGTCATAATTCAAAATGGCGGTCATGGTATCCTTATTCCTAGAAATGGCTTATCGGAGGCTTTAGACATGGATTCTTAAGCCGTTTTTAGGACATTGTGTTCTTTCTAATGCAAAATGACTTATGAGGTTTTCGAAATCCTAATTTTTGAATTGTGGAATTTTTTGAGAATTTTTGGCGGAATTTAAAAAAAAAAAATGGAAATGTTGGGCGAATTTTGAGGAATTTTTGGCAAATCTGGGCAAATATTGGTAAATTTTGACAAATGTTGAGAGTCAAAGGTCAAGGTCAAAGTTAAAGGTCAAGGTCATCAGAGATGGTCGCCGTGACGTCAGAGATGGACGTGACGTCATAGCTCGGTCGGCACCCGGAACCACATCCAGAACCCGTGTCCCAGGGACCTCATTCGTATACTACTATAGTAATAGTATTTTCAAATGCTTAGCGATTCAGGTTCGAATTTCACTCGGATCCTTTATTTATTTATTTTTAAAAAATAAAATAATAATAAATAACTAAATAAAAGAACTCGAGTGTCGTTATTATTATGATTATTTATGAAATCATAATTAATATTAAATTATAAATATATAATGAAACAAATCAATCTTACTCAAATACAAAAAATAATAGACCAAAAATCTCAACAGTCGGGATCCGAGCCTAGTACCTAACACTCTGCAGTCTTGCGGGCTATCCGCAAAGCTACGCAACCGATTAACATCCACGTATTTTTAGTAAGTTTATATAAACTAGTCGTAAACCACGGCTCTAACAAAATTACAATGCATTCTGTCGAATATTTAAGGGAGAAAGAATAAAAGGTGACGATCACGTGTAAAATAATTATGTACGCAGTTGGCAATTTTATAAAAGCTGGACTCTATCTTATCGGCTATAAAATATATATAAAATCTATACTTTTTTTTATTTTCTTGTTTTATTTTTCGGAAGAATATTGTAAAAAAATTACGTTTAAATTAAGAAAATTGAAATTCTTGATTTCTATTTTATCTGGTGAGGGTTTCAGAAGTTTTCATACCGATTTTCTCAGCTATCTATACCTCGATTTCTATCAATGTCAGCATAATGGCAGCATGGTCTAATTTATCCTTACATAATTTTTTAGTCACAACAGATGTCAGTGGTATGTCATAATTACTTAACAAATCATTACCTAGCTATGACTTACCAGTGATGTCAGACCTAGGTCATGTGTTCACTGGGCAATGCACAGTATACACAAATTAAACTTTTCACGTGGTCAATTTAACTTCACTTACTGCTACTACAGCATGTCGGTGACGCGAACTCACAAGATTTTAACCATCCAAAAAACGTCCGACACGCACATGATACAGTCGAGTAGGCCTATATACAATGTATTAGTGTATAAATGCGTATACACAGGGGCGTAACAACTTAATTTCCAAAAGGGGGGGGGGGGGGCAATATACCTTTTTATAAAGAATCATCGATCCCCCCTATTGAAGCGGGGGGTCCGGGGGTCCTCCCCCGGGATAATTTGTATTTCAAGGTGGAAAATGGTGCTATTTAAGCAGTTTTACTATCTAAAAATTTATTACACAGCACTTTCTTTGCCCCCGTTTGCCCCCACTTCAAGGTTTCAGAGGGGGGCAAAATACCCTTGCCCCCCCCCCCCCCCTGTTGTTACGCCCTTGCGTATACATGTATACATGTACACAGGCCGCTGCGCGTCACCAATCTGGCGCAACACGCATGTCGGTGATTCGAACCCATTATTTTGCCCCTATAAAAAATCGCTCAACGCGGCTAACTAAGTTTTCACTTCAGTAAACAGTGTTCCATAGCGACTGTAGAATTTTAGATACGAGAGGAGCTTAAGCAACGTATTCTTGAAGCTGCTCAGATGATTTTGAGATTCATAACGTGACTGTCCGCTTTGTTTGTGGTGGGTGTTCAAGTAGCTACCTATTCCGTTTCGCATTCCTGACAGCAAGAGCCACTGCCGAATGGTGCAATGCGCCTCAAAAAGTTTTGCACAACATTCATACCCGTAGCAGAAATGCGCGCTGTATAAACTTTTTTAAAATAATTTTTCCTTTTAAAATATGCACAGCAGAGTAAAAACAAAAACACCAACTCAGTAAGCGGACGCGAAAAATTTGTTGAATAGATTTTGGGGCCACTCACTTACTTTGGCCATTCAAACAAAACTTTTTTATTGGAGTTCTGCAAACCTTTTGTTGATCAGAGGAGACAGCGTACCCGGAGAAGAAAAAAAAAAAACCTCTCTTTTACTGCTCCTTTGTGTCGTGCCCGAATGCCTGCCTGGTGATATTTTACAGTAGAGGTTGGCACACCTGTGGTCCGGAGTTCCGAGTTCGTGCTGTTGCGTTGGAAGTAACTGTTGTGTTGGGAGTTCGCGTGTTTTCATAACACGTGCGTACTCGCGCTGCAATGATTTGCCGGTGCTAGTCCAGGTATAATTGTGAGTATACGTAAAGTTGTCAGTTACTACCGCATTAAGTGAACCTAATGTTAATGTTTATTATACGTGGTTACTGGAGAGGCTCTATAAGTAATATCACGACTGTGAGAATAGTATTAAGTATTTGTTTAGATTTTATAATATGCCTACCTACCTCAAGTTAATTAATACGCATTTCACCTTGGTTAAAACGTTCAAAGGTTAGCCGTCGTCAAACAAAATTAGCCTTATTTTGGAAAATGTATACACGCATAAACTATAATGAAATTATTGTTCTGTTTTTTTATATTTTTATCACTATATACTTTACATGTTTGTAACTTACCTAAATTATCTCAATTCACTTCCAACCAGTCCTTTATTTTATAATAGTTTTATGTAATGAGTCTGGGTACAATATATCGACTTTTTATAGGCCCTGCGTTAAATAAGACCTACAAATTTTTGGAAAATTTTTCTTGAAACATGAGTTTTTACAGGAAAAAATATTGGTACCAATAATTTGTGTTTAGTCCATACAATAGCCGTGTTTAGGCAAGTGTTTATCAAAGTTCGAAAATCGCATAAATTTCGTACTGAGCGAACAAATTTAAAATATCGATATTGCTCAAATGATGCTAAATGTTAAATGTTAGTATCTTAAAGGCAGGTACCTATACAGTTTTACTTCACACGGCAATGCACAGAGCTAATGAATACAGCAAAGTAAGAATATGTTGTGGGCCCCAAGCCATGTGGCTACCTTCTACTCATAAATAAATAAATAAATAAATAAAAAAAGTTTTGCCCTGTTAAAATAGAACCATGTCCCTCGTGATTGGATGCTAGTAACAATTTCCAATAGTTTTATGCCGTAAAATATTTAAAACTGACTGAATAAAGTAGTAAACGAAACTTTTAAGTATTTACCTCAAAATAGAAACGTAATCAGTTAAGAAGTGTTAGAGCGCGACAGTACGTATGTAAGAACCGTATGTCCTCCCAAACTCACCCAATCACCAACATGATTGACGCGGTTCATGGCATGGGATGGGCGCAACCCCACCGTCCATGTTGTACAATGCACATTCGAACGCCTTCATACACGTACCCAGAACGACTTCATTATTATAGATAAAAACTAAATATTTTGCTCGAAATAACTTGATGATTTGTTATTACATCCATAGCTCAAGATGTTTTAGCGGTCTTCCCTCGCCCCCCCCCCCCCCCACCCACCCCAACGAGTTTTTTCTATATCCACCACTGTAGGCCCAGTGGCGTAGCCAGGATTTGTGTATGGGGGGTGTTAAGAAGCATGCCACCCCCCCCCCCCCCCGTATTAAAGCGGGGGGTTCGGGGGATACTCCCCCGGGAAAATTTGGATTTTAAGGTGTAAAATAGTGCTATTTTAGCAGTTTTCGGTACTTTAATTTAAATATTGTAGTGGTAAAATTTTTATTAATTTTAATATGAAATTTGTTTAAGTGATGAATAAGAAATTAATTAATGATTTGGTGCTTAGGGGGGGGGGGGGAGGTTGAACCCCTAACCCCCCCCCCTCCTGGCTACGCCCCTGTGTAGGCCTATCATTTAGCAGCGTAAGTGATAAGCTGTGATCACAATTGCGCGTCGGACGCTAACCAATCAACGCTCGACTCATTTTGTAACATATCAGCGCGAAAAAAATTCGCGGGCGTGGCATACGTTCTCATTACAAAGATTTTCTATATCTATCGTGTCGCGGGCATGACGTTTCTTAAATGAGCGTAAACAAATTTTTGCTTTCGAAAGATGTTTAGACTTGTGCATTGGTAAAAATAGTCTTATTCGTGTATTTTTTAAGGATCCTCTAATTGAATTTATATGTGAAATCTTTAAAATGTGTTCACACACAGTGATTTTTTTCCAAATAGATCGTAAATTTTAATTACACAAACATGGGATTAAAAATTGACAAACATTGATGGAGTTGATGTTTGGTGCGTATATAATTGCAAGATATGCAATTATTGCTTGTTGCGCGTGTAAAAATAGCATGTTCACAATAACACAATATTTTGGTGTCGCACCGCGTCTTTCACGCCGTGCCTAGCAAGCTAAAGTGATTCAAGCATAGTTTTAAGGTCAAATATGTCAGAGATTTTCGAAAGGCTTGTTGTAGCTGGACAAACAATAGATCTGTTTACCATTAGCACACTCAAAAGGTATTATGGTTCGAAGCATTGACGCGAGAATTTGTAAAAAAAAAAAGGGGGGGGGGGGGATACGGGGTTTGTTCTAGACGTTGCAATTATATTCTACATTTTATCCAAAATTCAAAAAAAAAATTACCTAGCAGTTGAAATTTTTGAATTTTGAGTGTTTAAAAAACTACAGTTCACAAAGAAAATTGAGCGAGACTCAGTGATTTGTAAACACCTAATCTCGGTACCGAGAAAACTAAATTTGTGCTCACGTTGCATTAAACTTTAATACGAAACTCCTTAACAAAATTTAACGTAGCCTATAATTCCTTAAAATAATGTCGAGCGTAATGTATTCATATTAGAAAAACAAAAACTATAAATTTTTTTCCTGGTGCGCGCACATCGGCGTGGTGGCCGGGGCTATACCTGGTGCGCGCACATCGGCGTGGTGGCCGGGGCTATACCTGGTGCGCGCCCATCAGCGTGGTGGCCGGGGCTATACCTGGTGCGCGCCCATCAGCGTGGTGGCCGAGGCTATACCTGGTGCGCGCACATCGGCGTGGTGGCCGGGGCTATACCTGGTGCGCGCCCATCAGCGTGGTCGCCGGGGCTATACCTGGTGCGCGCACATCGGCGTGGTCGCCGGGGCTATACCTGGTGCGCGCCCATCAGCGTGGTGGCCGGGGCTATACCTGGTGCGCGCCCATCAGCGTGGTGGCCGAGGCTATACCTGGTGCGCGCCCATCGGCGTGGTGGCCGGGGCTATACCTGGTGCGCGCACATCAGCGTGGTGGCCGGGGCTATACCTGGTGCGCGCCCATCAGCGTGGTCGCCGGGGCAATACCTGGTGCGAGCACATCGGCGTGGTGGCCGGGGCTATACCTGGTGCGCGCCCATCAGCGTGGTGGCCGGGGCTATACCTGGTGCGCGCCCATCAGCGTGGTCGCCGGGGCTATACCTGGTGCGCGCCCATCAGCGTGGTGGCCGAGGCTATACCTGGTGCGCGCACATCGGCGTGGTGGCCGGGGCTATACCTGGTGCGCGCACATCAGCGTGGTGGCCGGGACTATACCTGGTGCGCGCACATCGGCGTGGTGGCCGGGGCTATACCTGGTGCGCGCCCATCGGCGTGGTGGCCGAGGCTATACCTGGTGCGCGCACATCGGCGTGGTGGCCGGGGCTATACCTGGTGCGCGCACATCAGCGTGGTGGCCGGGGCTATACCTGGTGCGCGCCCATCAGCGTGGTCGCCGGGGCTATACCTGGTGCGCGCACATCGGCGTGGTGGCCGGGGCTATACCTGGTGCGCGCCCATCAGCGTGGTCGCCGGGGCTATACCTGGTGCGCGCCCATCAGCGTGGTGGCCGGGGCTATACCTGGTGCGCGCCCATCAGCGTGGTCGCCGGGGCTATACCTGGTGCGCGCCCATCAGCGTGGTGGCCGAGGCTATACCTGGTGCGCGCACATCGGCGTGGTGGCCGGGGCTATACCTGGTGCGCGCACATCAGCGTGGTGGCCGGGACTATACCTGGTGCGCGCACATCGGCGTGGTGGCCGGGGCTATACCTGGTGCGCGCCCATCGGCGTGGTCGCCGGGGCTATACCTGGTGCGCGCCCATCAGCGTGGTGGCCGGGGCTATACCTGGTGCGCGCCCATCAGCGTGGTCGCCGGGGCTATACCTGGTGCGCGCCCATCAGCGTGGTGGCCGGGGCTATACCTGGTGCGCGCACATCGGCGTGGTGGCCGGGGCTATACCTGGTGCGCGCACATCAGCGTGGTGGCCGGGACTATACCTGGTGCGCGCACATCGGCGTGGTGGCCGGGGCTATACCTGGTGCGCGCCCATCGGCGTGGTGGCCGGGACTATACCTGGTGCGCGCACATCGGCGTGGTGGTCGGGGCTATACCTGGTGCGCGCCCATCAGCGTGGTGGCCGAGGCTATACCTGGTGCGCGCACATCGGCATGGTGGCCGGGGCTATACCTGGTGCGCGCACATCGGCGTGGTGGCCGGGACTATACCTGGTGCGCGCACATCGGCGTGGTGGCCGGGGCTATACCTGGTGCGCGCCCATCGGCGTGGTGGCCGGGACTATACCTGGTGCGCGCACATCGGCGTGGTGGTCGGGGCTATACCTGGTGCGCGCCCATCAGCGTGGTGGCCAGGGCTATACCTGGTGCGCGCCCATCAGCGTGGTGGCCGGGGCTATACCTGGTGCGCGCACATCAGCGTGGTGGCCGGGACTATACCTGGTGCGCGCACATCGGCGTGGTGGCCGGGGCTATACCTGGTGCGCGCACATCAGCGTGGTGGCCGGGACTATACCTGGTGCGCGCACATCGGCGTGGTGGCCGGGGCTATACCTGGTGCGCGCCCATCGGCGTGGTGGCCAGGGCTATACCTGGTGCGCGCCCATCAGCGTGGTGGCCAGGGCTATACCTGGTGCGCGCCCATCAGCGTGGTCGCCGGGGCTATACCTGGTGCGCGCCCATCAGCGTGGTGGCCGAGGCTATACCTGGTGCGCGCACATCGGCGTGGTGGTCGGGGCTATACCTGGTGCGCGCCCATCAGCGTGGTGGTCGGGGCTATACCTGGTGCGCGCCCATCAGCGTGGTGGCCGAGGCTATACCTGGTGCGCGCCCATCAGCGTGGTGGCCGAGGCTATACCTGGTGCGCGCACATCGGCGTGGTGGCCGGGGCTATACCTGGTGCGCGCACATCAGCGTGGTGGCCGGGACTATACCTGGTGCGCGCACATCGGCGTGGTGGCCGGGGCTATACCTGGTGCGCGCACATCAGCGTGGTGGCCGGGGCTATACCTGGTGCGCGCACATCAGCGTGGTAGCCGGGGCTATACCTGGTGCGCGCCCATCAGCGTGGTGGCCGAGGCTATACCTGGTGCGCGCCCATCAGCGTGGTGGCCGAGGCTATACCTGGTGCGCGCACATCGGCGTGGTGGCCGGGGCTATACCTGGTGCGCGCACATCAGCGTGGTGGCCGGGACTATACCTGGTGCGCGCACATCGGCGTGGTGGTCGGGGCTATACCTGGTGCGCGCCCATCAGCGTGGTGGCCGAGGCTATACCTGGTGCGCGCCCATCAGCGTGGTGGCCGGGGCTATACCTGGTGCGCGCACATCAGCGTGGTGGCCGGGGCTATACCTGGTGCGCGCACATCGGCGTGGTGGCCGGGGCTATACCTGGTGCGCGCACATCAGCGTGGTGGCCGGGGCTATACCTGGTGCGCGCACATCAGCGTGGTGGCCGGGGCTATACCTGGTGCGCGCCCATCAGCGTGGTGGCCAGAGCTATACCTGGTGCGCGCCCATCAGCGTGGTGGCCGGGACTATACCTGGTGCGCGCACATCTTCGTGGTGGCCGGGGCTATACCTGGTGCGCGCACATCTTCGTGGTGGCCGGGGCTATACCTGGTGCGCGCACATCGGCGTGGTGGCCGGGGCTATACCTGGTGCGCGCACATCAGCGTGGTGGCCGGGGCTATACCTGGTGCGCGCACATCGGCGTGGTGGCCGGGGCTATACCTGGTGCGCGCACATCAGCGTTGTGGCCGGGTCTATACCGGATGCGCGCACATCAGCGTGGTAGCCGGGGCTATACCTGGTGCGCGCACATCGGCGTGGTGGCCGGGACTATACCTGGAGCGCGCCCATAAGCGTCTATGAAACTATCCTGGAAATCATTTTGTAAAATTAGATAGTCATAAGTTGTAATCATTACAAAAAAAAAACATTTAATTTAGTAGCCAGGATTATGGTTTTCGAGAATACCTGGCCAATGTTATTTAACCTTTTTGTTGGTTATCTAAAGCATTAGGAATGCACCATCATCTTTTAAGTATTTTTGAAACTAAATTTTGCAGTCAAATAGATACTTGAAAACATTTTTAACCAAACATATTTTGAACATATATTATATCACTAAGTACATGTATGTTCATGTTTTTGCTTAAACGAATACCTTAACTTTATTCAACCGATCCAACTTTTAAGATAAAAGTGAAAATATAACCACGAAAGTATTTTATTCAACATGCCGTCAAATGTATTCAAGCCAAAATTGTATGTCTTATCATAATACTTATGACTAACATTAACCAATATCTACATTTCAATGTTAACTAAGAACGTCAAAATGGTATTGTGTATTTTTCATGTTATCAATATTTCTTTTATGAATATAAATTATAACAAAACGTTTGGTACGGCCCTTAATGTTTACGAAATTGACTATACAAGGTTTTATTTTGCTACATTTGGTCCGCCATCTTTGTGACACATTTCCGTTCATAGATTTCCATTCAAGTTTCACGGAATTACCAATACCAAACAAATAAATGCCTTATACCGAGAGCTAAGTTGTATACAATTCAAAAATCCTTCGTATTCTTTGGTAGTTGAAATATTTACCAGTTTAAATGTTGGAAACTATAATTATAATAATTCTTACAACTTAAAAGGTAAAAATCTTCCTGTACTAATAGATACACTAAAATGTCCCGTATCTATACAAGAACCTTCATATTAATAGTTTTATAATTTAAATACTGTTAAAACAGATTAAATATTATTGTGCAATATACGTAAATAGAATACGGTAGGTAGGGCCCTATGTTGTTACAGGTAAAAGTATTTGAATACTTATTAGTTCAAATTGTTAATAACAGAAGCCACTTTTTTTTCAGGTTCATTGGTGTTGGCCATACATCCAACTGGAGTAAACATCAGAACAAGTGTGGGCATTTAATATTTTAATTCTAATTCAACATACATATACGTAAACCAGCCTAATGGCAAAGAGAAGCATATCAAGGGCTGGTCGAGAGACTTGATTTAACAGCAGTTGGGTGCTTGACTTTAAAAATATTCCATGTTGAGCATGTACATCATGCGAATGGACAAATTTTCAAATTTCAGAATCACGTGTATTCGTTTCAATACATGCATTAGATTGGAGAGCACATCAGTGAAACCTAAAAACTTCTGCGACATCCCTGGACCTCGAAGTCTGCCGCTGGTGGGAACTTTGTGGAAATATGCGCCCATGATTGGTAAGTTAAAAATATTGGATCGGCACCTGCTACATTTATTTATACACTTAAAGGGGGAATATATATATATATATATATATATATATATATATATATATATAGATACATTTGTATACATTCCCACCATAGCACATATGTTGACAGAAAAAAAGTTTAATTTTCTCCGAAAAAAGTAAAAGTTATCTCTTATCACCATGTACAGCCAATGATACTAGCTAAAATCCTGTTAAATTACTACAATTTTTATACATTTAGGCCTAAAGATGTCAAATTTGACATTAATTACGCCTATATTCTGAGTGTATGAGGTGTTGTAAACATAGAAACTGACTGCTGAGGTAGTTTATATTTGTTATGTACGCAGTATGCATGTTGATGTTGCTGATGACGAGTCGTTTTGCCCATTACTGAGTGTCCCGAGTACAGGCAACACCACAGTGAAGGCAGCCGTGGCGTGCCTATGCTTGCTAAGGGAGGATGGTTCTGCGGTGGTTCGCCATCGACTTCCGCAGGATGAATGTGAAATGAACATCACAAACACCCGGTCTTGAACCTAGGGCTAATGTTTGACAAATCCCTCCGGCTGGGAAAAGAAACCCGGGCCCCTTGGCCCACCAGCCAGACTTGCTGGCCACTAGACCAAGTGGGCAGACTATACTAATTGGGATTGAGGGGATCAGTAATTGACCTTGATTGATTTAATTTATACTAATTTATGGGTGGCACGGGAAGAGGGGTGTGACTGATTGCAGTTAATGGGTTTTTAATCAGCCAATAATTTTGAAGGCACATTACCCATCATACTCCTCTCTAGTTGCTTTGGTGAATTTTGAATCAACACTCTTCGCTACCTAAACTGGAATTTAATTTGTGTCAGTGAATCAGCATTGCTAATATTGTTCTTCATGGAAGGTGTGCCATTTGTCAGCGGAGATCCCGATGCCAGCGACGCCGACAACCATGCATATTTCGGTGTTGGTTGCATCAGCATCGCCTTAAGTCGCGGCAATACTGGACACTTCTGTAAATATAATTTGTCTAGCAGAGAAGATTCGATGCCTAAAATTACATCACCTACAGTCACAACAATACAGGAGACTTTCTTGATTTAGTGAAGCCTGCAGAGGATACCTCGATGCCTACAATTTCATCATCAGCGTCAACTTTGTTGAATCCATCTGCATCGATGACGACCACTGGAGATTCTCCGACACCTACCGAGGTGGATATGATGATGCTAATGATGCTAACTTCAGAATTATTTATGGAGTTTGAACATGTTTTGTAATCTAAGTAAGAGCAATGTCATCACAGAACACGTTTACAAACTCTTTTCTGACGAGGGTCTCGTCGTGAGATCCAAAGTTCGAACCCGTATCTCGGCACTATTCAGTTAATGAATGCTGAGTAAGTATGCCAGTTTTTATCAGCTCACTATAATTTTGAAGGTCCTGTCACTCTAAGCCTCTGTGTGATCGTGCATCTTAGGATCATATATTTGCTTATGACGTTTTTTTTTTAGGAGAATACGAATTCACTCGCCTCCACTGGAATGGACTGCGTAAATATCAGAAGTATGGACAAATTGTGAGGGAAGAAATTGTACCTGGTGTCCCTATAGTGTGGGTGTTTAGTCCAGAAGACATTGGACGAGTGTTCAAAGCTGAAGGACGTTACCCGGAGCGAAGAAGTCATCTTGCACTGGCCAAATGTAGGCAGGATAAGCCGGAAGTTTTCAACACAGGTGGCTTATTACCAACGTGAGTATTACCGTGTCCATTAACTCATAAAATTTGATTCTGTTGAGTGTTTTTGCTGTTGGTCCTCACTTGGAAAAAAACTTTCATTGTTACAAGTTCAAAGATGACTAAACTAAAAGTAAGATCTTGTAATGTAATTTAGACTCTGACAATTGCATCAGTAAAGAAAACAATATGCCATGATTATGTAGCTCAGTTTAATATTGAAAGCAAAGAGTTTTAGTGTATTCGGGAGTTTTTAGTAATTTAACCAACATATTTAAATTGCTGAGCTTCTCTATTGATGCCGGGAGTGTTAATACATAAATAATTTTAATTATATGTTAACAAGAGGAAGTTGGTGAAGTTTGCGTTGTGTACTTATTTTCATTCATGTGGGTTTACAAATTTGGTGTAGTTTAACATAATAAACTGTGGTTTAACTTCAGTGTAATTATGTTGGCATATCATTGTGCTCAAGCAAGGACGTACTTTAAGAAGTAAATAAAGGTTAAGGGAAATAAGTGACCACTTATTTCAGCGAAAATATTAATATAATGTTTTTGGTTTGCAGTGGAATATTTTAAAATACTTTTGTTTCATAAAATCGGTAACCGAACGCACTAGAAATCAAGGAGTTAATTTAGTGAAGTATTCGTATTTTAATCTTTTCAAGTAATTTTTAAGATGTAAGTGTTCAGTTATTAACATTTAGAGGCTGTTTAAAAATTTGTCAAGTATTTATAATGTTTGATATTCATGGTTCGTGCTTGCCGAAAATCGTGTTGTTTCAGAAACGGACCTGAATGGTGGCGCCTGCGCAGTGCGTTTCAGCGCGAAATAAGCAAAGTGCAGTGTGTAAGGGGATACCTCCCGACGACAAACACAGTTATTAGTGAGTTTTTGGAGGAACTGAAATCTAATGAGAGCAGTAATAAAACTGCTGGAGATGTACTGCCTAAACTGTCTCGGCTTTTTCTAGAATGTGAGTAACCTCGCTTGATATTTTGTTTGGAAGTATATTTGTTCATGTGGGTGTAGTGCATACACCTTTAGTTTAGTCATGACCTAATGTGACTATAAAATATATGATTCAAGAACCAGCTACAATATGAAAAGTTAACAATCGACCATTTTATACTACATTAATAAGTACTACAATCCTTGCAGTATTGTTATAAAGAAATGAAAATGTATTAAATTCAAATAGAGGTTATCAGAAATATTTTTAAATCCTGGGTTAAGTATTTCCATAGTGGAAATTCACCCTTATCACGTAGATGCAGTTATCCAATCATACAACAGCACGGACGATAGTTATGGAACCCAATGCCCATTGCTTTGCGATAGGTTGCCATTTTATGGTTACTGTCTGCTGCAGGCAAGAGCTTAGTCAATTTTTCGTAGATTTGACTATAATAAAGTTGTTTCCGTATAATAAACTGGAGATGAAACAGCTTATTCAGCAAGACCTTCTGGTTAACACCATAATCTTGAGAACAAAAACTTTGCCGCAGTGGTTAAGAAGTCAGATCATTTTCCTCCCTCCGAAGTAAACCATGTTCGAGTCTCAGTGCAGTCAAACCAGGAATTTTCGCCAGTGAGAAACGTGAGGGATGTTGCTGTAAGACGTTGGGTTATCTCTGAGCACTCCAGTCAATATTTCATTCACTGGGAATGAGCCAGATTTGTTAACATATATTATTAGATGTGTCAATTCTGAAACAACCTAATAATATACCAAAGATACAAAAATACCCTAAACATTAATTTTTTTCTAACAATAAGTTAACTTGAAAACTGCAGATAAACCATTATCACATCTTCTATTAGTGGATTGTGCTATATCAATCAAAAAATTATAAGAGCATAGTAAATAAGTGCTAAAATACAGACTGGGGAAAAACCCAGCGTCATTATGTCCCAAATCTTCATATTGATGAAGAATGCTTGAACAAATTTCAATCACTTGTATTTGTTGAATAAGTCTTCATACAGAAGAGGTACAGTGTATTTTATTATCAGTGTTGTTTTTAAGCTCCGACATATTAAACATATCTACTATATAAAAATCTTATCATTCTCACCAACAAATGCTAAGAAAATGAAAGAAAAACAGCTGACAAAGTAGTTGTAGCCTCCCCCCCCTTTTTTTTTCATAGAAATTAAACATTGGAATCTAGGGGAGGGGGGTGGGGGAGGCTGGGTGATCTAGTCACGTGGGCGTGAAGTGTTCGCGTTCACGATTACCGAGGAGAAACCCCCCCCCCCCCCTCGGGAACTGGTAACACGTGAGGTGGAGTTGACTTGCTATACATGTTGAGTCAGAATTCAACCTACAAACTTTAGAGGCAGGTTCAGTACGAAACAAAAAGAGTTTAAAAAACCCACATACGACTTATGACCTAAAACGCTTTCCAAGGTTGATGAACTCCTTTTAATTTGGAGCTCGTAAAAATTTATATTGCATAAATGGAGAAAGTATTCAAGAGCTAGCATTGAGTGTCTGGGGTAATGTTTAATTCAACTAATATATAAACATTCGTAGAACTTGTCGCTGTCGTTTAACGTCTCTCTTTTTTTTTAACGTATTTTGGATAAACAACATTTCAACGAACTGTTTTGTAAACAAAGGTGTAGCTTCAATTGAAAATGAAAATCGACAGTAAGATACATTTAAAATACTTTAAAATGTTGTGGATGGAAGTTCACTGCACAAAAACCACCACAACCCCTAGCTGGTCCCGTAAGAATGTAAGGTGGTTATGACGTGAGAACTGCCATATTGATGACGTCTTTCAAATGATTGGTGTTGGGATGCGCACGGATGGAATGGAGCTGACTCTCGCAGGAGCCAGCTGCACAACACGAGGGACAGACCTGTCGTTCCGACCAGCCCGAAGAATGCGTGAGTTGAGATTAGATAAGGGATGGATCAGCGACGGAATGAATTGGCGGGAGAAACGGGAGTACCCCGAGGAAACTCGCCTGCCACGTTTTCCACTTGTGGAAAATTCCGGGTTCGACCCCGCCGGTAATGTGCTCTGACCACTCCACCACGGAACTTTCTTGTTCAATTATTTCAGCGTCAAGTTTGGCAGTGGTTGTAGAAAATGGTTTTGTAAAACATTGTTTAGACACTTAGCCCAGAATGCACATTCATGACTTCAGGAAAATCAAAATATTTCTCCATTTGTTTGACATGCAAATGTTTTGTTTACAATTTATTTGCCTGACTCAGCAAGCCTTAGTGTGCTAGCTCAAACCCTTTCTCTATTATTTGCAATAATCATTTTCGTTCAGCTCCAACTTTGAAGGCCTTGGGAAGAAATTTAGTTCATAAAAGTTATAAAGGTTTACAACTTATTATTTCTTGATGAACCTGAAGTCGAAGTTGGCTGGTAAACTCTTACTCAGTTTGTCCACTGCAATGATGTTATTAGTTTAGTGATATTGTAGATCTTCATGTGAAAACGTTTTAATCTCTCATCATATTCATTAATTTAGAGAGAGTAAGTACGCTGTTAGTTAATTTGTTTTAACAGCCTACATACATTATTTATCAAAAATTGTAGCAAATTTCTTTTCCATTAAGTTTTTGTTTTGTTTTAGTGATTGGCGTGGTTGCTTTTGACATCAGACTTGAAAGCTTCAGCGAATCGGAGAAAAGTCCCATGTCAAAATCATCAAAATTGATTGAAGCAGCACACTCCATAAACAGCAGCATTTTAAGCACAGACAATGGCCTGCAGATGTGGAAATGGTTTGATACCCCTCTTTTCAGGAAATTGAAGAAAGCGCATTCCTACATGGAGCAGTAAGTAGTACGTTTGTAAGTTACACATAAGTTGTATTTAATGCAGTTTTTTGGACATACGTCATTGCAGTTTTGCACTGTTTGTCATGGAAAAATTCCGAAAATATGAAGATAAAAATTCACAGAAAACAAGACTGAATCAGCTGATTACGGACAAACGGAACCAACGATGAAACAACGACGACAGCACGGACAAAAAATGTCCAACATATAAATATACAGTGTTGTATGATATTTATATGTTGAACATTTTTTGTCCGTGTTGTCGTCGTTGCGTTGTCCATAACACTTGTTTAGTTTCATCAGCTGATTCAGTCTTGTTTTCTGTGAATTTTTCATCTTCATATTTTTAGTTATTTTTGATTTTCGGAATTTTCCCATGACAAACAGTGCAAAAACTGCAATGGCGTATGTCCAAAAAAACTGCATTAAATCAAAATTCTCCATTGCATGAATCATTTAAGGAACGTATCGGTTATATTGTGGCCACTACTCGCATTTCAAGTCAGCGAACACAACTCAGGACACCAATCCGGATTGAACCTGGAGTGGAGTGAGGAATCTAGATTGAAATTTTACTTAAAACACTTTGTTGTGGACTAAAGTTGGAGTGAAGTGAGATAATCCACTCCACTTGTTGAGGTGGACTGTACTGAAGAATCCGGATTGAGATTTTACTTTAAACATGGACTGGAGTGAAAAGAATACACGCAGGAGCAAGCCGCCGCCATATTGCATGGTTTGTTATTGGTCTCGTTGCATTTCAGGCATAATTTGTGAAAATGGCAAAATAAGGTCAGAAATATGTGTGGACAGAGATGGAAGTAGAGTTATTGTTGGACGTAATGATTGAAAAACATATTTCAAGATTGCTGAACGGAAAAAAGTATAGGAAAGGTGAGATATTTGAGTTGGTGAAGGCAGAAATGGACAGTGCGGGGTTCAAAAGAACAACAGAACAGAAAATAATTAAATGGAAAGGACAACATTTTCAGTCCATGTTGACTCCAACTTCGATCTTGTTTACATTTCAATCTGGATTGTGATATTTACCATAAACGCATTTACTCAGTCTATGTTCGTTACACATTCACTCCGAGTTCACTCCACTCCAGGTTCAATCCGGATTGAAATTTTACCCTAAACGAGGTATATGAGTCGCGATACTATTTTGAGTAAAATTTTAAATAACTCTCAAATCCGCACTTATCTCTGACCTGCTCTCACACCATAATAGCGTTCTGAAAACCCAACCAACAAATTTACAAACGAAAGTTGACGGAGTGGAGAAATTAGAATAGCAGTGTAAAAGTTGACTACCTTATTTTCCAGTAGCAGCACCAAAAATACGAATCCCGTCCGTTCAGGCAAAATATACAAAGGCATTTAACTGGCTGTAGATAAAAACTTAACGCTAAAATCACAAGAAAAAAGCTAAAATACAAAATGACAACTGCGTGCAAGCTTACCTAACATTGTAAAATAATATGTAAAAGACAAACAGGTATAAAGCTAGTAAAAATGAAATAAGTACAGTATTTCGGCTACGTGAATAACAAAATAAATATAAATGTATTTTAGTTTAGAACAAGTTCTATAGTCCGGTCTTTCAGTTTCTTCACAAAGTTCCAGTTCATTTGACGCGTGTGTGTGCTCACCTTCATTACGCAGCTTAAACGTGATATCGCTTTCACGTATTTCCCGTCTACAAAGGAGTATCTTCACAAAAGTCCCCCAAAAAATTAAGGTAGAACTGTTTTAGTCATAAATTCGCGAACGTTCCATACTGCAACATCCAGCTCTGATGCCCACGTAGACTTAGGGAAGTTATATCTTAAACGGGGGCCAGATTACAGGGATGACGTCACTTATTCGCAAAGTCTGTTGACAGAAAAGGCGCCAAACGGTGCGTTTGGTTCGCGTGTTCCCCAAACACCGCACGTGTCTGGCAGGCACACAGGTGGCCCAGTTTGGGCTGGACGCACACACGATAATGGCCCACAGCTTCATGAACTAGTAGGCATGTTGAAAACTGTGCTCGTCCCGAACTCACTTTCGAGGCTCACCCGACAAGACTCCGTCCGCAGCACAGCGCGCACTCCCCACCAGCTGACCTCTGACGTCACTCCCCCTCCAGTTACCCTCCTCGCGCGGCCGGTAGCCTACAACCTTTGAATATATATACTGTATAGAAGTCGCCAGCCCAGGTTAAAATTTCTAATACGGTTTTGAGGTAGTTGGTTAATTCACCGCTGCAATCGCCACCATCTCTAGGGCATCGACTTGTGGTGGTCCCTAGCGGACAAGTGTCGAACTCTTCAAACACTCCTTCCCCCTCCCCTAGAACGACGTTGAGCTGCAGTGAATGATAGGTGAGGGGTGCGGGGAATGACAGCGGGCGACAGCGCTGCGCTCTAACGTGTAAATAACAACTAAGACGATACAGGGCGTTACGGCAGCGCACTGCAGCGGTGAAGTTCCCAAGCTGCTCATCATGCGCTTCTGAAAAACGTAGAGTAAATCCTATCCACTCGCGACTTCTATACAGTATATATATTCAAAGCTACAACTCACGTCGTTTCGGTTCCCTACCATGTTCGTGCAAATTCGGATTTCTCTCAAAAATTGAAATTTAAAAAAATCGAAGGGTTAGGTTAGGTTAGGTCAGTCACAACATGCTTGTTTTCATTGGAAACTTCTGATTTAGCGGCTGAAGTGGCGTTAATACCAAAACGCAAAACTTCGGAAATCTTCGGAAATTCTTGCAGGGAACCGAAACTACGTGAGTTGTAGGCTTCCCGGCACTCCGCGCCAATGACTTCGGTGCGTGATTAAAGTCTTTTATGCACTCACGAAGATTACGTAATAATTTACGTAGCCATAAATTTAACCATCTTCCCTTGCAACGATGAGTCGGAGGATGTTCGTCAATGTGCGATGATGGGCGTGAAGATGAGCACAAGGATTGTAGCCAAGCGGACAACTGAATGTCCGAATCTAGCCGCATGGCATTAACGTAATGGCAGTGTTGGTGAATAATGGTGGGCTAATTTCTGCTTGCAGTCAAGATGATGGCTGAATTTAAGTTGTGTTGCACTGCTCTAAAGTCTTATGTTTTGAAGATGCTTGGTTTATATGCTTCTCATTGGTTCTGCCTTGGTTGTAAGGATTAGGTAATAAAGTTATCTTCCAATATATCTCCAATTGGCAATTAATATCACTTGCGCGACTTTTTACACCCATTAAATTATAAGTTGGTATCAGTTGAAAATATAAGTGACAGAACAACTAAGGGAGATATCGTTAAAATTTCAGAAATAGTCTTTAAATAAGAATAATAGCTAATAACGAGAAAGTTAAGAAAAAAACATGGACATGGCTTGTGAGAGCGAGCCTTTAGATGCACTTTTCAATGATCCACCAAGCCCAATGGTTCTTTATGGAGGTATTCAGGAATAGCAAATGAGTTAATTAGCAAGAAAACAATAATGCTTTTAAAGTGTATTACTGACTGCAACTTCAGTTTCCTCCAATCGGAAAACCTATTTTCTATTAGTCAGATTTTGTATTTAGACTTGGTTTTGGGGCTTAGTGCGCATTTTGAGCTGGTAAATAGCTTACGAAACTCCTCAACTGGAATAGTTATTATTGTGAAGGCCTAAATAATTAGATGATTTTTTTATGCTCTTGCCACAAATACTGGTTTTGTAATACGAAATTGTTTGGATTTGTTTTATTCTGTTTAAAGAATTGCCGTTCAATTGGTTTTGCAAAAAATGGAGTTGATGAAAGAATGTGCGAATAAGTGCAGTCCAGAACATCACCCGTCGTTACTGGAAGCGTATCTTTCATCGCCAGATATTGACTATAAAGATGTCATTGGAATGGCTGTAGATATGATACTTGCCGGAATTGATACTGTAAGTACTAAATCATGTTACTTGTTATACATATATAAATATATATATATATATATATATATATATATATATATATATATATATACATTTTTCTTTCAAAAATCAAGTTCTCAAATTCCATTAACAAATATTTGAAACTAACCTTACCAAAATATTTTCCTACAATTAAAGTAAAGCACATTTGATTAAAGACAATTAAATATTGAATTCACATTTTTGAGGAGTCTTTTTCTTTCATTAAGTTACAAAGTTTAACAGCAATTTATTTTTTTAAAAACATGTATATAATATCTTTCAAATAATTTAACTATAGATAAATTATTTTTAAAATGAGCACGACTTTAATTTTTGCTTATATTTTAAAAGGCTACATACACATTTATGTGCCAAACTATAAAAGTTGCTAAGTAAGATAATGAATCATAATATGAAATTAAAATATTTGGAACTTTATTTTGAAAAAGTTTGTTAAGAAATCGCTGGTAAAAAGGAAACTTTTTACAAAGTTATATTAAATCCATGAAAATGACATTTTGACCTCATGCTTTAAAGATATTTACGTTTTTAAACAAAAAAAACCATTTCTGTATCTTAGTGTTTGCAATTGGATCATAATTAACTGTTAATGAACAGTGCTAATGTTATATTTTAATAATTCCATTGAAATAACTCCATTGTTGGTTTACACTGGCTGTGAGGAAATATCAAGAATGGACAACAAAGATGAATTCATAAACACATGGAGTACATAAAAGGTGAAGTTAGCTGTGAATCACAGCTTCGGATCAAAACACATACCAAAATTATATCGCGCGACAAAACTCAGCGAAAAGTAGACAACATTTGTATAGAAACTCTATAAAACACTTACAATGCAAAATTAAACTTTAGATTCAACTAATCAAATTTGTACCATGTGGAAAGATCCAGTGAAAAGAAATCTACAATTTAATTGATAAATTTACTTTTATTTGTACTCATTAATTCAAATATGTTTATTACTTTAACGAAGAGATTATTTTAACTATAACTTTTATACATGTTTGCTATTTAACTTCTTCCAATCTGTGTTATTCTGTTAAGGATAGGACGATGATAGGAAAAGTAGGAAACGAATGGGAGTGTTTCAAGTTTAATGTGCCTCGAAAAAGTCAAATCGATGGTTGTTCCAATCGAGTGGAAGAGAGATAGATGCGGCGCAAGCTTACAATGAGCGTAACGGGACACAGCGTAACGGGACAATGTGCGTTACGGGACACTTTTTCGTGCGTGCAGCTGGCGTTCATCGATTTATTGGACGTTGTCACGTCAAAAAAAAACCCAGACATTATTCGGTCATCGGTGTTATTAACAGTCCAAGGCCACCGAACGCCTGTGTGAATGTAAAAGCACCAGGCGACCAAGCGTTACTATTGAAACATTGGAGAGAGTTGGCAGGAGAAAGTTTCCCGCCCACGCCAGCCAACAAACCGCGCGAATCGCAAACTTTTGGCAAGATTTAGAGACAGCGCTCACAACGGAAAAAAGTATTCCGTACATTTGTAGCCAACACTTAACATCCCGATGATTGCGAGTAACGTTCGACAGGGTTCATTTTTATCTCACGCAGGAAGAAATACGGGGCGATGTTTTTGTTGCCTGTCTGGTGCTCAGTAATGAAGCTACGTGTAGTACTTACCATCACAACTACCTGATTCTGGGCACGTAAAATCTTGATGCTTCTGTTTAGCAGATTAATATAGAAACGTCACATCCTCTTCTCTCTCGGTTTCAATTGCCAACACTTTGAAATATTTGTATTACCCTCGAAGTGTCTCTTTCCTCAAGTAAAATATTATTTTGGAAATTTCTTAATAACACAAGTTTGTGCTCTGTCCCTTTGGCACACATTCAAATGTGTCGCCATCCCAAAACTGCATTCCAACACCTATGTATCAGACTATTAGACAATACGTCGAGTGTGGCTTGTTGCTGTTTAAATGGCCATCGAAGTGTCTTGACCTTACGTCCTGTATTTTTTTTTCTTTTGCGTGATTCAATAGAAAACCGCGGTATATTTTAATGATTCTCTCTGTCAAATATTCATTAGAATTTAAATAATTCCAACAGAACAGTTTCAGCTGATTTGCAGCCAGAGTTATAACTCATTCGGAACACTACGTTTTTTTTTTTTTTTTTTTTAAATTTTAATGTGCATTACTGTCCCTGTGCCACAGTTCACTGCAACAGCTCAGACCAGTAGTGGATACAAAGGGGAAGAAGGGCTGCAACGCACACTGTAAGTAGGTAATTATTGTATGTTCTGGTGCAGTGGCTCATGGCGCGGGATTCAGGGATTCGAGGCGGCCATCTTGGATTTCGTCACTTCCGGAGGCCATCTTGGATTTGACCTTGACCTTTGACCCCGGCGGACATTTTGTTTTCTAGAACATTCCGCCATTTTGTTTTTCTAGAATATGTCACCATTTTATTTTTCTAGAACATTCTACCATTTTGATTTATGACTTCACATCCACCATCTTGAAAATCCTCAAATATTAACTTAGAAAATCGGGAAAAATTTTATAAAAATATTTTAATAAAATTTTAATTTAAAAACTTGACTTAATCATCGAGCTCATCACTCCTGTGCGTTGCACTTTTCGTTACGATGCCATCATCATCAAGCTCCCCACTCCTACCCATACATTATAGTCTGTTGGAGGCAGGCATCTTGATTTCATCTGATGGATGTCATCATCGGGTGTAGGTTTCTAAAGTATGTTAGTGTGTATAAGGTCGAGTTTATATTTCCTACCAGTGTTGTTATGAACCTAATAGACCAAAAAATTCACAAATTTTGTTAAAATAAATTACAAAATCCACAAAATCCACAGTTATTTTGTTGTTGTGACCACCATTTATTTTTTAAAGACATTCAATGTATGTAGGGGTGTGTTTATATTTCCCAACAGAGTTGTTATGAGCCTTATGGAAAAAATATTTAAAAAAAAAATCCACAGTCATTTAATTGCTGTAACCACCACCATTTTTTCTTAAAGACAATCATTTATAGGTTTTAACTAAAATATATGTAATCAATACTATCGTTGTGGATGAGATGGTTTATTAATGATAATTTTATTACTCCATCTTAGCGGACTAGACATTTTCCAGTCTCCTCACAAGTCCGTGTTTGAGTACTCGTGTTTTAAAGCTGCATAGAAGCAGATATACTAGAACTGACTTCTTCAAACTACTTGTATAATTTGTAACTTGACTGTTACAATTTTGTTGGGCAGGCGTGGTACATTTTGTACGCAATAATTTTTACTTATACATACAAATAAAAACATTGTTTCATTTTTTTCAGACTTCGAACTCAGTGAGTTTTGCTCTGTACCATCTCGCAAAGAACCCTCACGCTCAGATGAAGTTACACGAAGAATCTTGTAAACTGCTGTCAAGAGTCGATTGCCTTGTCACTGCTGAAATGCTTTCTGAAGCTCAGTACACAAAAGCGGTAATCAAGGAGTCATTTAGACTGAATCCCATATCGGTAGGAATTGGCCGAATCCTTGCTCAAGATGCAGTTTTGTCAGGCTACAACGTACCAAAAGGAGTAAGTAATAAATTATTTTATTATATATAAGACATTTTATTGATGGGAATGCATTATGAAAGTAAATTTATGAAAATAACTTAGTGATATGTATGTATGTTTGAATTTTTCTTTTAATTTTATTTGTCTTGTTCGTAATCCACTGATTTACATACCCATAGCTAACAAAGTGATCGCTTTTTTCTTTATATTTAATTTCGCCATGACTTTCTGTTTGGTACGCAAGTTATTTTTAACAAACTGATTTGTGAACTGTATCAGGATTCAATGCATCTATATTGTGTCTTCGTTTGCGAAGTAGTTGCATTATGTAACCTTAGTTAATTTTTTTTATTCGACGAAGCCAAATCAGCTCTAATGCAGGCAGTTTGACTGTAAATAAAAAACAACGGTAGCGCTACTACGATTTTGTTACAAAGTTTTAAGTTATCTGTTTTGCAGTTCTATCAGTTTAAGAGCCGGTCTCATACACCAAGTTGTTATTACTTTTCTTGTCATTACCGTTGATTAAGAGATTTTCCTGTAAATATATTCCAACATCTCTCTTGCATTCGCTACTGGGTCACAAAATGTCTCACGAGACATTAACTGAACGTTATTTTCGATCTGTTAGAGATCACACATTGTTCATAATTATCCAATATAGGGTGACTTTTGACCGCAACTAATTAGATATTATTTAGTAATATCTACTGAGAAAATTTCTGACCAAACAGAAATCGCAAGGGAGATAGCGTAATTCATTATGCACATTCCATTATTATAATATTTTCAAAACATTTGGTTTCTATCTTTCGCTGTGTGTGCTTTTATTGCACACAAGTTAAACAATGCAGATGTGTACTTGTTCTTAAGTGAATACGCTGTATTTCACAGCGAGATTTGTTTTTTTTAAAGCCCGTGCCGCTACATTGAGTCTAGGTGCGGATTGTGCGGTCTAGCGAGCATGCACGTACAAAGTCGAAGGCGATAATATGAAAATGCAGCTGTATGTTAAGCAAGAAATTGATTTAGTAATTTATCTTCTTTTTTTATTTTTGCAAGTCCAGTTTTGAAAATAACGTAGGAGGGGTTAAAAAAATTAAGATTCATTGTTTCAAAGCTGTGGTTCAAATGTCACTTTTACAAAGAGCGAAAGGAGTTAGTATTATCTCATTATCAAATGAAACAAGGTAGAGAGATCACAAGAATTTGGATGAATGTGTGCGACGTTGAGTGCAAGGCCAGCAGTGTTGTCTTGTCGTCTGCTGTTGTCGGCCATGTCATGGCAGCCATTTTGGTTCCCAAATGTAGTACAAAATACTGAGTGCAGTGTGTCGGGCGCGAACAGGGGTCGAAGATGCTCATGTGGAGATTTAAAAGCAAATGTGAAAACCATTCAGCCAGATGTGCAGCCAGGAATCAAGTTAAGGAATATGTACCTTCGTCTAGTGTCACAACTTTCAGGGTGCTGTCAAGAGTCTTCGCCATTCCTCTATCTCATTATTTTGTAGCGTGCAACACGCCTTTATGATGTTTTCAGCATTCCGCACGGTTGCATTCAACGGTCTTGGAGAATACTCCATTTATTTGTGACAATGACAAAAATAACTTTCTAAGTAGACTCTAGCTCGCGAAAGTCGGCAGTTGGTAGATTTTTTCTACTACATTGGGTGGATCTGTCCGCTAGGCAACCGTTCTGGTGTAATTGCGTGCTTCCGTAAAGATTGCTGTTGCGCCGAACGACGACAAGAGCAGGGATAAGAGCTTCTTCGTCGGAATCCAAGACAAAACCACTCTCCTCGGTGGCGCTTCTCTGCAGCTTACTCGTTCCCACGGGCCACTGAGTGGTGCGACAGAGTGGTCCGTGTGCAAGGGGCCGTGAAGATGCCTTTTTCGCCTCGTTCTTCTCTCGACGATGACGAAGAGGAACTACTGTGTGATTCCTGAGAGCGGTGAAGCTATTTGCATCATGATTTTGTGTGCAGGATGATTTTCTCGGGGTGTTTCTCGTTGCCTTAGACGCCGTGAGAAAAAAAAAGAAAGAAAGAAAGAAGGATGTGCCTGCGCGTGCCAGAAGTGGTGACTAACAGTTGGTGACGTCATGGTCGAGTCAACTACGCTCGGCTTTATGGATTCGGGGAACGCAGCGAGTAGTGTGCCCAGTATCAGCTGTTCCTTTTCCTGAAGCGTGGCGCATGCGCCGTACTGCGTGTTTCCAGTGAAAGCATCACGAATGCTGCCAGTGTCGTGTTGTACACGTTACTCAACGGCGAGGATTAACGAATCCAACGAAAAATTGCGTTTAAGAATGAAAACAAGAATAATAAAAAAAAGTCATGCAAAATATTGCTTTTAGGATCAATTTAGTTGTTATTTGCAGTAAAAATTATTAGCACACGGAGCTTTAATGAACTGTCATCATGTTTAGCTTAACCACCATGACTTCCACCACCGCCTGGAAGTAAAGTCCACACACTGGCAACGTCGCCGTGACAGAGAACTACAATGAACGATAAGAGTTAAGGGTCATGATTTTGTAGTAATATCTCGGTCTTGCACTCTGCAGCGACGAAAGGAGAACACAACGCCAAGTCCTGAACTCAAGGATTGTTCTCTTCCGAAACTAGACAATCTCCGATTTGGGCTGAAATCAAAACCAAAATCTTTGGCCCAACCGAACTATTTTTAGGACGTGACATTAGCACAAGAGTGGATTTAGGAAATAACATTTATTAGGCTGTAAGCGTAAAAACTCGCTGTATTAGCCGCCAAACAGCTACGAAAAAAATTCCATACAAAATTTATGGGCGATGAAAGCAAGCTAATATTTTTTTTATCGAGCATTAATTTAGTTTTTTCCTTGGGAACAAGTTTTCGATCGAAAGAGATAAATTTAGAGTGACCTTATTGTTTTGTTTTGCTCGCTGCCATTTCTCCCGGACCTGGCGTGATCCACATGTTCGGTGACGCCGTCTGGTTGCGAAACTGGTTCTCACGGTCAGCGGGTCAGGCAGGGCGCAGGTTCCCGCCCACAGAGGGCGTGGTGCGCTGCGCAGTCAGCACCCTGGATCGGGGCCCAGTCCGTCGTGGGCTGCCGCAGTGGCGCGGTGCCGGGAGGAGCAACCTCTCTTCTGACTAGTAACTCGGGACACCTGTATTTCGCGAACACATTTCGTGCCAAGCTATTTCACAAAGTACTGCAGCTTTTCTCCTGTGGTTATTGGCTGAGGTCGGTGAGAGGTGTCGTCCCGCTCTTGACGGGGCCAATGAGAATGTGGTCACCGTACTGCTGCACCCTCACAATTCGCCACGACTAGGGGCAGGAAATTTTCGCGAAAAAATCTGAACGCCTACTAGACTGCAACAAGGTACACCCACACCAGCGGTTTCTTCATTGTGATTGGCGGCCGTCTGCGAGAGAAGTCGTTGCCTTTTTTGCACGAGCCACTAAGGACGAGTTTGCTTCCACACTGAATTAGTGTGATTGGTTGTTGTAAAAATCGACATGCACCTCAAAGTAACTCACCCAACACGAAACACGGACGATGCTACAGTGTTTTAACTTCCAGCTACTCTCGGGATCTTATCGCGAAATTTTCATGGCCCTAGCCATGACTCTTAGAAAAAGCTACAGTATTTTGTGAAATACCTTGACACGAAATGTGTTCGCGAAATACAGGTGTCCCTACAAATAACTAGAGACCGGAAAAATTCACGAATTCATTTCGCGATAGGCTAAAATACAAATAGTTATACCTCAGTGCTGCCACTGCTATTGGCTCACAACTCACTTGGATGACGCTGGGCCAATGAGAAACACCCAACCAAAGCTTTATCGAATCACAGGCTGCTACGCTGGGACGTCTCACAAGACAGCAGCCAATGAGTGGGTGACATTTGACCGAGTGTACGTAGAACTACGGAGTTCATCCTGCAGGTAATTGAACCCGCGAATTTTTCCGGTCCCTACAGATAACCCAAATAATCTGAAACGATTAAAATGGAAATGAAACAACCACATAAACCGATAAGCATCCAAAACTTTTTCATCGAACAGAATGAATTGATACAATACAAATGAATTGATTTGTACCCAAATGTAATTGAATAAATAAAATGAAGTAAAATTACATAAAACAGCATCAAAAGAACCCAATTGAGATTAAATAAATGACTTTATTTGAATCGAGTTTCAATGATACGAATGTTTGAATTGTAACGAAATAAATGAAAGAAAAAAAAGGGGGTTGTCTGTAAAGTTGGTTTACGGACGATAATTTTACGTGATAACGTCATAAGAAAACATTGATGAAAAATTGCATACTTTTTAATTTTCAAATATTATTCACAGTGTTAGCAAATTGAATATAAATAATTTGTTTAAATATAATCACAAACAATTAGTAAAAAAGCCCACCTTAACCTGTTTGATAGGTATGTGCGGAAACACTTAGACGCAGAGTCATCAAAATTTATGGTGGGCCATGAAGCATTTTCAGAAAATGGAAAAGAATTGTTATAATAACTAAGTATCACTTTTTTTGTATCTGCAAGATATTTAGGTTCTTACTATCTTGTTATTCTTAGCAAAACAAAAATTACTTTGCCAAGGAATATGCCGAATTTTAAAAATAACCTACACTGAAACAAATATAAAAAAATATTAATTTTGGAAAAAAATTGTCAAAAACTATTTTAAAATCTTTGCTTTGGATTAATTTTGTCAATATTACAAAATATTTCTTTGAAATTTGCAAAATATATTTTTGTATCTTCACAAAAAATAAGGTATACCTACTAGTTTCCGCATTAAGGTTTTGTACGAATAAAATTCGTCCATTTGAACTTTCCACAATATTTTTCCTTAATTCTAAAACTTTTTTCTGTGGGAGTTAAATCAAATATCTTCTCTAGTTAACGACAGAAATATTTCCAATATTACAAGATATTGATTGTAGTTAATACAAAAACCTTGCTTAGTTACAGAAATAAATTGGAAAATAAGAAACTGTGGATTTTTATTATTAGTAGAAACTACGTTGTGGCTTCAGTAATATTTGTGAAGGCACAAGACTGCATATTTTTTGAACTTACGGAGATATTTTGTAAAATAAACTAAAAGTTTCTTGGTTAGTTACTAATTTTTTGTTTACTAGTTATTAAAAATTGTTTTTGTAAAAGTTAAGCATTTTTGTTTAGTATAGTTCGGTAGGTCCAAGGACAATGTCCATAGTCAGAGAGTAATTTAAAATTACTCAAAATTTTAATCAAATCACAGATTTAAATATTTTCTTGCTCTGGCGTTCTGTTTGTATAGCAGCCGTACTACATTCAGCAAGTATAATTATGCAGCCCCTTAGGACAAGACGTCATAAGAGACTACAAATGTGGACCGCACGAGAACACTGGAAACAAGCGAAACACAGCTCCGTGCTAGAACGGAGAAGCAGAAGCAGTTTGTGTGTCTGAAAACCTGCTGCAAAACAACCACAGGAACTCTCAAGGCAGAATAATAAGTATGATAAACAAGGAAATATATTACCATGTGGAAATCGGCTACTGCAGGCGTAGCCTGGTTTAATGGACGTGTTTTTCAAAACACTTAAATAATCATAACAACCCGAGGGCATAAATACATAAAAACAGGTTGTATATACATAGATATATAATTTATGTTAAATTGTAAATGCATACATGTAATAACAATTGTAGAATATGACGTATGTTATACACGGAAATGATCTCGTAACAAACTAAAAGAGTAGCAAGGCCTCTAATACAGTCAATCACACAAATATATAACCGTGATTAACGCAACATTTAGATCAAGGTCAGGCATTAACACACATCCCACGTGAGTAGCATATAATAGGGCATACTGGCACAGGCGCTCGCAGGAGGTGCCGACCGCCATCTTGGATTGTGATGTTACGTTGGCCCATCTTGGATGGTCTTGACTTTCATAATTTGCCCAAAATTCGCAAAATTTTCCAGTTCTTGACGTGACAACGTCTAATAAATCGATGAACGCTGGCTGCACGCACGAAAAAGTGTCCCGTAATGCACATTGTCCCACTACGATGTGTCCCGTTACGCTCATTGTACGCTTGCGCCGCATCTCTCTTCCACTCGATTGGAACAACCATCGATTTGACTTTTCAATCATGTTTTCGTCGTTTGAATTATTACTATTATGTAATTTAACGATCGTCCACCGATTTTCAGCACAATCGGTAAGTTTATTTAAAAGTAATGTTGAATTTTCAAATACGTTTTCGTACGAACAATGGTGTTTTACAGTTACACATAATAATTCAAATTACACCCGGGATCTTTCGCACGTTTTAAAAAGTATTGTAACACATTATAAATAAGTTTGGTGTATTTGGGATGCGTATTTGTTATAAAATCGTATTATAAAAACGAAATAATATTATTCTCCTACGGTGCTGCCATCTACGGTGATGGACGCGAACCGAACGAATCGCGCTATCTAGCCGCTTCCGCGGCAACCAGGCACTCGTTAATACATATTTGCCTTTATTTATCGCGAGGGGCGTTATTATTAATGAATTATAAATAAAATTTCGTGCCAGGGGCTACAATTGCATGTAATTTTGAGCACTGGAAGACATAAAAACGTATAATATTCTCGACGAATTTTAATCTCGGCCCCAGCGCACCACGAGCGTCTGGGTTGGAGATTAAAGCCGAAATTCTTTCTTAAACTTACTAATACTTTTTTATTAACTGCAAGGGCATTTTTATTAAATTCTACGTTTAATCTCACGACGAACAAACTTCGTCGTTAAATGTGTAATTGCGATAAAGCGTAAAACACTCTCGACGATCTTGAAGTTAAATAGCAAACATAATAAAAGTTATAGTTAAAATAATCTCTTCGTTAAAGTAAGTAATAAACATATTTGAATTAATGAGTGCAAATAAATGTAAATTTATCAATTAAATTGTAGATTTCATTTCACTCCTTCTTTGTATCCATACAAAATAGTGATAATTCAATAAATATGATTCAATTTTATTCATAAAAGTATGCAATCATTTCATCAATGTTTTGTTATGAGGTTATCACGTTAAACTATCGTCCGTAAACCGACTTTACAGACAACCAATTTTTTTGGAAAATAATTCCGCCATAAAATCTCAAATTTTTTCTCTTTTTCGAGGGAAAAATTCCCGTTTTATTCCTCAAAAATTCAAAAATTAGAAATTCAAAAAAACAACAAAAGACTTTTTTTTTTGCCTTATAAGGAACGCAAATTCCTTATTGAGGCTTAATAATCCATGTCTACAGCCTCCGATAAGCCTCTGACGTCATCTATGATTATGACGTCACCGTTGCAATTTTCGTTACGGCCACCATCTTGAAAATATTTATTATCCGATTTTAATGAAAAAAATTCCTAAATTTATAAAAAAAATTCAAATAATACATTGTTAATAAAAATCTTTTAAAAAACATGTTACACATATCGTTTCGCCATCTTGAATTCTAGAAATGGTTGTATGTTTCGTTACGCCCGCCATCTTGGATGAGTATGACATCATCGTTACACTTAACGTTACGGCCGCCATATTGTATTTTATAAAGTTGCAATTTTGTTATGGCCGCCATCTTGAAAAACCATAATTATCCGATTTTAATGGAAAATAATTTTAAAATTATAAAAAAAAATTGTTAATAACTTTTTAATACAAATTATTTTAAAACGCACTTACATCATGGAGCTCGAAGTCCTCGGTTCGAACCCCGTGAGGCCAAAAATAAAAATAATTCGATAGAGCCTTTATCTACGGAAGCTGCCGGCAGACTGACCTACCACTAATGCCTAGGTATATATATATATCATCAGCTAGTATGATGTAATGTCCGCCATCTTGTTTTCGTCTGCTGGAGGTCACCTTGTTTTCGTCTGCTAGATTGCGCTGCCATCATATTAGTTTAATTCTTAGCTGCTAGAATGCAATAATAATTTATTATTACTGTGATACCCACCATCTTGACATTTGGACACCATCTTGGAATTCTGTAATTATTTAGCTAGAAATTCGGGAAACATTCCAAAATTCATTAAATAAATTTCCAATCAATATACTGATTGATTCGATCAATTCATGTCCTTGGTTAAATCCCTGGGCGATGAAAAAAAATGAAATTTTTGTAAAAATAATTTTAATTAATATGGTGGAAAGTCATAAAATAAGCTTAGTTTCCTAGCCAACTAGCCTTCAGTAAGTCACTATGGCCGCCATCTTGGAAATTCGTATTTATATAGATATAAATTCAGGGAAAATTCCAAAATTCATTAAAAAATTAACTTATTAAAATAATGATTGAAGTGATAGATTTTGATCCTTGGTTTGATTCTCGGATAAAGATAAAGGTTACTAAAGCTTAAAATATATTTGAATTTCTGTTTCCCATTACCTTTCAGGGAGTTTATTAATCATTCACTCTACGTAAAACAACTCTCGCCAAAATACTTGTCCGACGAATTAAATACGTTTTCACTTTGCCTAACATGGAAGTCAAATTTTCGATATTTAGAATACATTCCGACCAGTTCATGTAAAATGCTATACATATAGGCCACGCATCTTCGGACCACGAGACCAGATAATTAACATGCCAGACGTATAGATTAGACATTTCCGAACCTCATGACCTTCATCGATAGCTAATATAACCTATTTCAAGCAGTCAAAATAAAGTCTTTAAACAGTCATACCTATAGTATCGATAAAATCAATTCGATAAAATCAATTACAATAAATTAGACCAACGTAACATGTTTTATGCATACTAAAGGACCAAGAAAATTGAAAAATATTTTATCAAGACCAAGAGGTTTTGAACTAGTAAATATTCAGAGTCACTACAAATTTTTACTACGCACACTCAACGAAAAGGAAACACAATCGGAAGCACATTCGACAAAGAGGAAGCACAATCATCAAAAAGGACGCACATTTAAAACGTAAATTAAACTAAAGGAAGCACAACCGGAAGCACAATCAACAAAAAGTAAGCACTATCGGAACCACAATCAATGAAAAGGAAGCACAATCGGAAGCACATTCGACGAAGATGAAGGACAATCATAGAAAAGGAAGCATATTTGTAAGCACCAAAAAAAAAAAAAAAAAAAAAAAGAAGGAAAGAAAAGGAATCTGTGTTACGAGAACTAAGTTTTATTTAGAAATCAGAATACAAGAAATAAAACATTAATTATTGAAATTAAATTATTTATTTTATTTCACAACATTAAACAAGTCAAGTTAAACAAGTCATTATTGTATGTAGCCAGTCTTTCTCAGTTCTTTGAGTATGAATGATACTTCTTTGATGTGCGAATAGTTTCCTGCACAAAGCGAAGCATGTAGAAGTATTAACTTGTCAACCAATATGTTAAAATCTTCCCATGTAGCTTAATTAATGTCACCTGCTATCGTCATCTTCCTGGAATCTATGTTATTAATATTTTTAAGATCACTTTCGTCCCAGGGTTAATCATAAGCATGATCAGAATTATTTATTCTAACACGATGTTTCCAACGTTCCGGTCTCAGGACTTCATCACAGCTTTCGATCTTGCCAGCTTTGGGTGCTTCATCACAGTCTTTGCTTTTGTCACCAGCCTTAAAGTCACTGTCGCCATCATCGTAGAAGGCATCGTCTTCACCCAGATTACTGTAAGAATTCTATATCGTTTATGTCGAAGCTTCTTCATTGTCTTCCAGCTTCCTTTTTAAGAGTCCATCATTTTTACAAAGTACGGAGGATCTACTTGAATTCGGCTTAAATGTATTCACACATTTCACATTAAGGATTCTTCCATTGTCTTCATTCTTCCATAAATCATCAACGTCCTTCAATTTCAGTTTTTTGTCGAGATCGCAAGTTCCATGAACATAATCTCTTTCAAGACAAGAAAACTTATTGACGTAATGCAGATCACTCTTCTTTAGACTAGTAGATCCATTGTTGTCCTCTAGCTTGTACGCAGGCTTGGCGTTACAAGTTCTAGCGTGTCTTTTTAAGCTCTCTCTTCGTGTAAACGACTTGATACATCGAACACAACTTATATTGCGTAGTAAATTTTTAACACAGTCATTATTCTCGTGTTGTCTTCGATTATTTCGCAAGATAAATTCCTTGCTGCAAAACTTACACCTGTGTTCTTTCGATACAGCGACAGACACCGAATCAGCTTGCATCTGGCATTAGTCTCAGTGTCTTGGTAATGTAGATGGTTGGTGTTGGAAAACAGTAACTGATTTGCTCTGATGATTTATGTAAAAAATATCTGTTAAATTAACTCCATTTAAATTTTAAACAAGTAAATTAAGATTAAAATTTTATTTTATCATTAATGATTTTAATTTCACTTAGTGAATTCCCTAAAACTCATTTTGTACACACGACCTACTTAAGAAATAGCGGGACTCGTATAATCGTGTTTTGTTTGCGCAAGCAGCTTGTGTTTTCGATCACCGCAATTTCGGCGGGCGCAGTTTGTGATAAAAGGTCAATACATTTAACTTTGTAACTAAAAACACTTTTACTATAAAAAAAATTGTTCAGATACTTTTGAAATGTGTACTTTATTAGTTATGTCGTGTTAGTTTTAAACGAAGTATTGTCTGTGAATGGGTTTATTTTGTTTTAATACAATTTCTTTGACATGCGCCATTGCAGTTTTGCACTGTTTGTCATAGAAAAAAAAATCAAGACCGCAAATTAAAAAAAAAATTAAAACATAAACCCACAGAGAACAAGCCTAAATCAGTTATGTTTAACAGTTAAAACCAACGATGTACCTAAATAGGTATTATATACAACACAACGACGACAGTACATACGAACACATTCAAACTTAAATATCAAACAGAACAAGAATTCCGTGGCAGGAATTGGTCATGAAAAAATTAATAACCGTACAGACGAACCCAGTGGGCTAAAAACTATGAGGCAGTTTCAACAATAAAAGTAAATGCGGGAAGACAACAAAACCTTAATAATGCAGCAAATATACGAATATATTATGGACTACTCTATGTCATCGGATACCTACTGTGTTCGTCGTTGTGTTGTCCATAATATCTTCTTATCTTCATCGTTGTGTTCGTATTTTTGCTGCAGTATCCAGGTTTTGCTGTCTGCCTGCGTTTACTGTTATAATTGTTTCCGTGACTAAAATTCCTTTCACGGAAATTTTGTGCTGTCTGGTATTCAAGTTCAAATGTGTTCGTCTGTGCTGTAGTCGTTGTGTTGTCCATAATACCGGTTTAGGTTCATCGTTGTGTCTATCTGTTTGACGTGCTGATTTAGGCTTGTTATCTGTGGGGGTTTATGTTTCCATTTTTATTTTCTATTTCTTAATTTGCGTTCTTGAATTTTTTTTTTCCATGACAAACAGTTCAAAACTGCATTGGCGTGTGTTCAAGAAATGGCATTAAGTCAAAATTCCCTGTTGTCTGAATCGTTTGAAGAAAATTGTTTGTTTTGTGTTTTTGCGGGAACGAAGACTGTGGTGGTGACGCAGAACCAGGTCTCCTGTCGACTCGCCAGGTACTTCGAGTCCCCACACGACTTCCTCCCTGAAAGGTGGTTGAAAGGAGAGGAGGCGCACAAGCCTGCGAGTCCGTACCTGGTGCTGCCTTTTGGCCACGGACCGAGGACCTGCATCGCCCGACGACTGGCCGAGCAGAACATGCAGGTTCTCCTTTTGAAGGTGAGCGACAGAGCACTGGAGCCCCATGTTGCTCGAACCAGTGACGTGATACCAGCGGAGGATACTGCAGTTGCCTTTTTTGCCAATTACAGGTGGCTCGAAGGTACAAGATTGGCTGGGAAGGAGGCATGTTGGATGCTGTGTCGCTCCTCATCAATAAACCAGATCAGCCTGTGCTGTTGACATTTCAAGATCGTCATTAACAATATCATGTCATTGTTGGAACGATTTTCCTCCTGATAACCTCTGAAGTCAACGAAAATCAACACTGCTGTAGGTGTTTTAAGTTTTCTTATCACTTAAAAAAATTTGTTTGTTATGCTTTGTGTAATTTGTATCCTACACTGTCTACAACTTTGTGTGTCGTTAACAGACTTTATCTGCAAATAAAATGATTCCATAAGTTATTGTTTGTCTTTATTTGGCCAAAATGTCATACAATATGTTGTGAAGAAATGTCATTTCAAATAAATAAAACCACCGCTGATTAAATGAAACTAACATAATCTGCAATGTAAGTATAAAAAATAACAAGTTTCCGAGAAAAATAACTCCTCTAAATTTGATATTTTAATAGCATCCAGATTATGTATTGTTTTTTATCAGTTGTTTTGCCGTCTTTTTGGTAGCGAGGTATTCGGAGATGTTGCATGTGTAATGTTACATCGTGCACCTTTATGGACCTGAAATTTTAACTTTTAGAAATGTTTGTTCATTATCATAGCTATATTTACTTCCGGAGAAGACAAGCTAATCTAGCGATGAAGTTTCCTAATGTTGAGAAACCTGTGGTGGTATATAGTAGGGGTGACATCTCGGTAAATACGTGTCAACATGAAGCCAAGTGAAGAATAAAAAATATACTTATTACGCTAGAAGTTAGTTACAAAAGATTTGAATACGTACGTACTAACTAAAAGTAAATACTGAATGAAAACATCTTGTAGTTAAATTTTGGCATTCTACTTCAAAACAACAATTCTGAATAATGATATAAATTTTCTGTGCATTATATTTATTAAGTAAATTAACAGTTGATAAAAAACACAATATGAGTCACAAAAATATTGTGAGCTAGTCTTTCAGTTCTCTTCAGTGACGTGTGAACTGTAACCTCGGTGACGGCCAACTTCTTGTGTTCTCATGTTGCAAATAAACTTATAATACAAAACTTTGAAACGAAATTTAATGTATAATTCTTTTAAAAAATGCCATGCCTGATAAATATAAGAAACATATTCATTTTAGGGAATATCGGAAAAAAAAAATTTCCCTTTTTTAAAACCTGTCTATAATTCTGTTTACCAAGATTGTACTATTGATTTCTCAGGGCTAGCAAAAAAAAAAAATTGGTTGTCTGTAAAGTCGGTTTACGGACGATAGTTTAACGTGACAACGTCATAACAAAACATTGATGAAATGATTGCATACTTTTATGAATAAAATTGAATCATTTTGATTGAATTATCACTATTTTGTATGGATACAAAGAAGGAGTGAAATGAAATCTACAATTTAATTGATAAATTTACTTTTATTTACACTCATTAATTCAAATATGTTTATTACTTTAACGAAGAGATTATTTAAACTATAACTTTTATACATGTTTGCTATTTAACTTCTTCCAATCTGTGTTATTCTGTTAAGGATAGGACGATGATAGGAAAAGTAGGAAACGAATGGGAGTGTTTCAAGTTTAATGTGCCTCAAAAAAGTCAAATCGATGGTTGTTCCAATCGAGTGGAAGAGAGATAGATGCGGCGCAAGCGTACAATGAGCGTAACGGGACACATCGTAACGGGACAACGTGCGTTACGGGACACTTTTTTGTGCGTGCAGCCGTCGTTCATCGATTTATTAGACGTTGTCACGTCAAAAATAACATTGTGCGTCGATGTACAAATATACAAATTCTTCGAAAAATATTCCGGGGGATTGTTTCGTGTTGTTATAAGATGTTGCAATGCAGCTGTCCCTCGCCCCTGGCAGGTAGGCTACAGGCGATCCACACAACAGTGGTGTACTGCATATCTGGCAGGTATAAGAGCAGAGCAGACTGTAGTAGTACAGTATGTGAATAAAATAATGTCCCAGTTATAAAATTTAATAGTATCAACTGTAAGCGCTGTAAAGTGTTGGTTCAAGATGACAATTGAAGAGTAAATCAAGAGTTTTCGACAAGCACATACGCGAATACTGCTGCGTTGTTTTCTCGCTTGCAGCGCGAAAGAAGGCTCTTTTTTCCAATTAGTAGAGGGTGGACCTGTAAACTTTATTTGGCAACAGGATGGAGCCCCTCCCCATTTGAAACTCTTTGTACGAGAGTGGCTGAACGTCGAAGTCCCTGACCGTTGTGATTGGTCGTAATGGTCGAGACGACAGAACTCTTTTCCGCTGGCCTCCACGTTCACCTGACTTAACGATTTTTGGGCTTTATAAAAGATCGTTTCTACGTTCCGCCGCTACCTCACGATTTGCCAGACTTGAGACACGGAATTGAAGAGGCTATTGCTTCCATTACTCCGGACTGTTTATCCAAAGTGTGGGAATAATTGGACTTAGTTTGGATGTGTGCCTTATTACTAAAGGTACACACATTGAAAATTTGTAAGAAAAACTAGGTTAATTAATCTTCAATTTTATATATGATTTGTTGCAAATAGTCTGCATAATATACCATTGAAACTGGGACATTATTTATGGACATCCTGTAATACAAGTATGCTACTCGTAAATTTGGCTTGGATAGCCATGGCGACCTAAATGTTTTGAAAGACTTTTTATCTCCTTGAATCCAACTTTGCTGCGAGGGAACTGTCTTTAAGAAGACTGCGAATATCATTTGGAACCTGGAGGAGCGTGTCTTAGTACGTCGCGAGAACACTGTCACAAGCTGCGCACTAAGTTTGAGCACGTACTTTCCTTCCATCTGAATCTCGTAAGCTTAACACGATCTTTGTGCGTCATCCTCTCATGTACAGCGTACACTGTAAACAAATGCACCAAATGCTTTTTAAAAAATAACGAGGTGGTTTCTTTCATCTCGATAACTGTGTGCGGTTTTTTTTTTTGCTAAATTCATAGAAAAATTACGACTTAATTTTTCAGAATTACTAAATACAGTTATATAGCCTACTATGAAAACGTAAAATTATCATATACATACAAAAGTTACACATATTAAGCATGAACATTTATTTTAAATAATATTGGTCTTGTGGTTGAAAGCCAGATGATAAGAACAGATGCTTAAGTTACAAAATCAAATTATATTTGAATCATCATGACTGCAGTATAATTTATCATACAACCATTTATTTCTGTATACAAAACATGGTTAGCTATACAAAACCATACACATAAATACACAAGGACATGCATAGACAACATAGAATCTTCATAAAAATATTAACAATATATATTTGCTAGAATATTTTACTAGTATCCATTTTCTTATCGTTAAAATATGATATTTTTAATGTTTAAAATACATGTTATCAAACACTCTTAAAAATTTAAGAGTGACAAACAAGAATATCCAAGCTAATGTATTTATTTTGAAAGCCGTAATTATTAGTCATTACTTTTTATTTTAGGGTTTAGACAAAAATTATTATTACTAAGCCAGGTAAATTCAGTAATGATTTTTAATAATGTATGTTTCTCCCTAAACTCTGCTAAAATTTAAACAAATTTACCTAGATTTAAGTTACATGTTCCAATTAATCTTTGAATTAACGAAATATATAAAGTGAAAGTGGACTTTATGACCAAACTTGTATATTATGAATAGGCTACATGACACAAAAAATAAGATTTTTTCTGAACCCGTGTGTAGGAACCATTTTGTAGTTTTCTTCTAAACGTAACTGGCATAAAAATAGTAAATTAAGTAAATTATTTAGTTCTGAAAAAATGTTTTGGAATTTGTCAGAACTTTATGATACCCAGTTCATATCTTTGCTGTTCACTTAACTGAGCAGGTAAAGAGAACAGTTACCGTACCTGTAATTTAGTTTATTTAGTTAAACATATATATATTTTTTTCCTGTGTCATCTTAACAAAAATGTGAAAAGCTCAGAAACCAAAGAAAATATATTTGAAACATGGAAGTGCTATTTTCACCCTATCAATTTTTTTTCTACCACAATTTTAAGATGACTGGAATGTTTAAAATACCACTAAAATCACTTAATACCGCGTAGGTTTGTGAGTTGTTAGGCGACACTGATAAAAAAAACATCGAAATGTTTTTATTTCTAAAACTCATTAGTTACGTCGGCAGTTGAAAATTTTTTTCAGTTTTTTTTTCTTCAGGAATTTAGGTAACCTGAAATGATATCTACATAGACTACGCTAAATGGTTGTGTTACAGATATACCACGATACGTATAGTTTGTTTGATTGAAATCATCTTCGAGCCGCGAAGAGTTTTTTTTCTCTGTGTTAAACACTGACGGATTGCCTCTCCGCGGGTGATGGAGTCACGTATATTCGCACAGCGGATCGCACAGTCACTCGTCTTCAGAGCCGCGGGTCGTACGGCGCGGCGTTGAAGCCCACGTACCTGTTGTTCTTCCTGTGCACGAAGCCCGTGTCCGGGGACGTGTTGTAGTACACCACTCTCCGGATGCCGAACGGGTCGACGTAGCCGAAGCTGCCGGCCCGCGTCTGCCCTCCGGAGTTCTCCTCCTCGTGGTAGTGCCGCGGCAGGTAGTAGCGGAACCCGTTGTGCGTGGTCGCGATGCCGTCGTACAAGGGGTGCTGCTGGTAGTTCTGGTAGTTCTGGTAGCTCTGGATGCTCGCGCTCGCCTCCGGGGTGTGGTAGTCGCCGCTGGTCAGGGCGTTGCCGAAGTTGCGGTCGCTCGCGATCGAGAAGTAGGGGTTGCTGCTGGTGTAGAGGAAGGTGTTGGGGCCGGCGGCTTGCGGCTTCTGCGGCGGCGAGATGTCGTTGGACGCGACGGGCGGCAGCTGCAGCGAGTAGGGGTCCCCGAGCGCGGGGGCGGAGCTCGTGGTCTCCGGGGCGGCGGGCAGGGCCGTCGTGGCGCCAGAGTCCTTGCCCACGTACACCATCTTGGTGCGCACCACCTTGTAGCCGCTGTTGTCGGCCACGTAGTCGCGCAGCCGCAGGTAGCCGTTGGGGTCGACCCAGCCGTACGTGCCGACCACGGTGCCGTCCGCAAGTCGCTTCTCCTTGCGGTACTGGCCCGAGGTGGTCTGGTAGCGGAAGTAGCGCTCGTCGCCCTCGTCCGTCTGGATGTGGTACTGCGTGCTGGGGTCCGCGTCCCAGCCGCCCATGCCCTTACCCGCGGCCGCAGACACCGCCAGCAGCGCCGCCAGGGCCGCCACCTGCAAGCAGACAAGCACGCTCCACTCCTCCGCTCCGCCACTCCGCCACTCTGCCACTCCTCCGCTCCTCCACTCCTCCGCTCCTCCGCCAGCAGCGCTGCCAGGGCCGCCACCTGCAAGCAGACAAGCACGCTCCACTCCTCCGCTCCGCCACTCCGCCACTCTGCCACTCCTCCGCTCCTCCACTCCTCCGCTCCTCCGCCAGCAGCGCTGCCAGGGCCGCCACCTGCAAGCAGACAAGCACGCTCCACTCCTCCGCTCCGCCACTCCGCCACTCTGCCACTCCTCCGCTCCTCCACTCCTCCGCTCCTCCGCCAGCAGCGCTGCCAGGGCCGCCACCTGCAAGCAGACAAGCACGCTCCACTCCTCCGCTCCTCCACTCCTTCACTCCGCCACTCCTCCACTCCTCCACTCCTCCACTCCGCCACTCCTCCGCTCCGCCGCCAGCAGCGCCGCCAGGGCCGCCACCTGCAAGCAGACAAGCATGCTCCACTCCTCCGCTCCTCCACTCCTCCACTCCTCCACTCCGCCACTCCGACACTCCGCCACTCCGCCACTCCGCCACTCCGCCACTCCGCCACTCTGCCACTCCTCCGCTCCTCCACTCCGCCACTCCTCCGCTCCGCCACCAGCAGCGCCGCCAGGGCCGCCACCTGCAAGCAGACAAGCACGCTCCACTCCTCCACTCCTCCACTCCTCCACTCCTCCACTCCGCCACTCCGACACTCCGCCACTCCGCCACTCCGCCACTCCGCCACTCCAACACTCCTCCACTCCTCCACTCCTCCACTCCGGCACTCTGCCACTCCTCCACTCCTCCACTCCTCCACTCCGCCACTCCGCCACTCCGCCACTCCAACACTCCTCCACTCCTCCACTCCGGCACTCTGCCACTCCTCCGCTCCTTCACTCCGCCACTCCAACACTCCTCCACTCCTCCACTCCGCCACTCCAACACTCCTCCACTCCTCCACTCCGCCACTCCTACACTCCGCCACTCCTACACTCCGCCACTCCGCCACTCCGCCACTCCGACACTCTGACACTCTGACACTCCGCCACTCCGCCACTCCTCCACTCCAACACTCCGCCACTCATCCACTCATCCACTCCGCCACTCATCCACTCCTACATTCCGCCACTCCTCCACTCCTCCACTCCTCCACTCCATCCTGCTCTTTCTAAGCATTCCACTAGAGTTGCACTGGAGAACATGACCAGTATATTGTGGTTGCACATAGCAAGAGTTACTGTGAAACCTAGATCATATTACTGTTTGTGCTCTAAGCAACTTATACGAGCATCAACATCTAAAAAAAAAGGGGGTTGTCTGTAAAGTCGGTTTACGGACGATTATTTTACGTGATAACGTCATAAGAAAACACTGATTAAAAATTGCATACTTTCTAATTTTCAAATATTATTTACAGTTTTTTGCAAATTTAATTTAAATAATTTGTTTAAATATAATCACGAACAATTAGTTAAAAAAGCCCACCTTAACCTGTTTATATTATAGAAGATTTTCTCGCACGGTGGTTGGCCGGTTCTTGCACGCTCGGCTCAGGCGGAACGTGACAATTTTTCATGCGTGCAGCCGGCGTTGATCGATTTATAAGACGTTATCACGTCAAAAAAACATGTTACTAATACCATGCCTTGTTTTCACAATATAGTAAAGAAATTAAGTCTCTCATTTCACAATATAAAAAAAATGGCTGCAAAAAAAGGTTAAACATAAGCCTAAATATTTTTGGCGCTGTGTAAAATTTATGAAAGATAGTTATGATCAGCAGCTAGCTCTCTCAATATCAACGATACAGTTACTAATGACCCTTTACATATTGCAAACAGTTTTGCAAACTATTTTTCTAGTGTGTATGTATCTTCTACTAACAAACCACAATCGTGTAACACCTGATGCAACTAATTTTTTTTTCATTCCCATGTGTGCTATCACTGAGAGTATTTTACTTTGGGGAATCAAATCCTTGAAATCTACAATGTCAACAAGTGCAGATGGTATTCCAAATTTCATAATACAATGATGCTCTCTGGCTCTTTTTCACATCCTGTAGTATATCTTAAACAGCAGTATTAACAGCGGTGTTTACCCCAATAAATGGAAAATAGTCAAGGTCATTCCTACTCAAAAGAAAGACAGCAAATTAAATGTTATGAATTATAGGCCCACATCTCTTTTAAATAGGTTTGCTAGTGTTAAGGGCCTTGATTTCAACCTAAAAACTAGAATTTCTGATTGCCAACATGGTAACATAATTGGCAAAACAATTACTAATTAAATTACTTTTATTTTTCCAATTTATTCTGAAGTGATAACATGAGACAAAGTGGATGCTTGCTATTTCAAATTATAAATAGCCTTCAATACAGTAAACATCACAAATTACTACAAAAAATAATCGAATATAGTATTAAGTGACAAACACCTCAAATGTTTCATTAGTTATTTAAAAGATGGGAATTTCGTTGTTTAAATTCTTAATTCTAAATCTGAATTACATGTTTAAAGTCTGGTGTTCCACAATGTTAAACTCTCTCCCCTCTTCCCCTAATTGCTTTATTTATGATATAGTTAAAGTATTAAATGATTCTGTGGGACTTCTATTTGTAGACGACATAAAATTTTATAGAAAAAAAATACTTCATTACCCGACTGTCACTTACTACAAAGAGACCTTTTTCTGTTGTGGAGTGGTTTAGTCTTGACCTTGTATTGACTTTTAAAACGTAATTAATAATTCAAAATTTTCCAAAAGAACATTCGAAGTATCATGTGGTATACCATAAAACTCAAAAAATATATATATAAATATTATTCCTTGTGCTCAGGTGTTTTAAACATAGATATTTACTTTCAGTTGTGCACGCAAACAGCCACTGCACGAGGAAGACAACCGAGTAGAAAGAGAAGTACCCAGTTAAGCATGCTGCACACAACGCTTCTCGAAAGAAGTCAGGCCCGCCATTGTTCGACGAGACGAAACTTCCCGTTCGCGAACAAGGTTCGCATCAAGGGCACATCTTTACGAGGGAGGGGAGGGGGGTGGGAGTATCGGCCGGCCATGCTCCAGAAACATTTACAATCATCGCCGACACTGGGAATTATGAATTATGTCTCGAGTTTCTTCAGTCGCTCGTTCCTTCAAACATGATTTACAAGAAAACGTTAAGAAGCTTTAACAACGCACGTATACATCAATCGTGCAAGGAATTCGGTTGCCACAGTATTTTTTTCTCCTTGAACTAAATTCTCTCTCTCTCTCTTTATCTTGCTTTCCCCTCCCCCACTTTTTTTTTCCAGAAAAAAAAATCGGCCCTGATTTAAGACAGTCGACAACACACTTCACGTCCCCATCGCTGCTGACAAAATATGTAATGCATGTACTACCCATTGTTGGTAGTATATAAGAGGCATGATAGTTATTTCCTCCCTTATGTTACTAATAAGCCTTTCCAATCAAAATTTAGTGACTGAAAGAGGCTAATCATTGAAATATGATTACATATTTACACACATATGTACACATCATATCTCGTTTTTCTATATTTTTGGAAAGAGAGTCTTGTATTTTAAACTTATATATTGTACTTTTAAAAGTATTGTTAAAATGTGACATTCTTGCTAAACTTTTTTTTTTTTTTTGCTGTGCACAGTTATATGTCAGCACTGACAGACACGGTGAAAAATCTGGGCTAGATGTCCCACGATGTTTGTCTTTAACACCTCTCGTGGAGTAGGGTAAGGTAAGGTAAGGTAAGGTAAGGTAAGGTATTGTCGTGATACAGTAATTATCGTGGTAAATATTCAGTCAGCCAACCGTGCATTATCCTGCCCACCGAACGTAGTGCCGATAGATAGCATAAGAAGCTGTCTTTACAACTGAAATATAAACTGCAACGAAATGACGCCGTGGAAAGTTATGAACAAACGGTTTTGTAATCAACAGGGTTTTTCTGGCATTTATACAGCTTGCACGACAAATATATCTTTATGAATTTACGGAAACGTATGTAAGTATATGTTAAAGATTTTATTTTAATAGATTTAATCACAAAAAGTTGTAGATAATTTTACTTGTTTCAAATAATTTGTTCTATTGAAAGATTATATGATAGAACACAAGCAGTTTCGAGAAAAAAATTATGAATTTTTATGTTTTTGGAGCACTTTAAAGTTAAAATGAAAAAAAACATTGCGTTAGACATATATATTTAGAAATAAAATGAAAAGTATAGTAGTTTAGAAGCAGTTTAGTTGTAATGTTTACTTCGCGCGATTTCGTATTCGGCTTTGTAAAATTTCGTGTCGTGTCTACATTCCGCCGCTACCTAATGATTTGCCAGAGTTGAGACACAGAAACTGAAGAGGCTATTGCTTCCATTAATCCGGACGTGTTAACCAAAAGTGTGGGAAGAATGGAATTTAGGTTGGATGTGTGCTGTATTACTACAGGTGCACATATTTAACATTTGTGAGAAAAACAAGGTTAGTTTAACTTCAGTTTGATGTATGATTTGTTGTAAGTACTATAAATTAAACTGTTATAGCATTGAAACTGGGACATTCTCTTACGGACGACCTGTAGCGCTCAGCAGGTGAAGCGTCGGAGAGCCACGGAGGTTCACTGACGGGACGGGCCACTAGACCGGAGCGAAGCAAGCCGAGACGGCGCGAGGGGCGGACAGCTGGAGGAACGGCGGGTAAAAGGCCGCCCGCGGCAAGGTCTTCTGGCCGCCGCAACAGCGGGACAGGATCCTGTTAGGCCGAGTCTCGTGTCTCAGCAGTGAATGTTGTGGCCTCACGGCTCACGCTCAAACAACCGGGTGTCTGAGTCGGCAGCTATTTCAAGCAGCCGCTTATGTCATAGTCCATGTGCGTTTACTTCTGTAAAAATTATGACATATGTAAATTAAAAAAAAAATATATATTTTTCTATTTGACTTGGCAAACATATATTTCCCCTTTCGTGAGTCTAATGTTTGCACACAAGTTTTGCAGTAACTGATTCATTTGAACTAGTATCATTAAAAAATTTATTTTTAAATTATACTTCTTAAGGCACATTATAAAAAAATGAGGAGATTAAATTTTTACAGTGCACGCGCACTATATAACGAAATTTTTGCATACTAAAAAAAAAGGTTGTAAATAATAAAATATATGGGCTTTTAATTATTATACAGCATATTTAAAATATTTTAATTACTAACTAAAATTTATCTCGATTTTTTACTAAATTAAAAAATTTTAAATGCGTGTTTATATTAATATTGAATACTGATTATTTATTAATTTTTTTTAATTTGATTTAATTTATACTTTACCAACCGTATTTATCACTCCAGTCATTTTATTATTTTATTTCTATTAATTATTTGCACGCACAATTAAAGTTAGTTTTGTTTTACTACGCCAAGTAAGTGTAAATTCTATAAACCGTTAAAATATCTCGTTATAAGCGTACGATAATATTAAAACAATTTGCCAGTAGGTACGATAGCTGGAGTATCCCTGATCATTGAAATAAAGTAAGATTCGCTGTAAATTTCGTATCGAATGATGGGGTGAGCTCTCCCTTATGACTCTTGATGGTCTCATTGACTTCCTAGCCACTGCACAAACCGTCTTCACGAAGGACTTGGTACAAGCTAATGAATCTTCCTTGAAATCGCACTGGGTATCACTACCGTTGCTACATTTTTACAGTTACGTTTTCATCGCATACAAAAATTAAACATTATAAGACGATCACGGGAATCAACAACCGTTTGATGCTGGAAAGTTTTGCAGATCATTTATTTGGGAGAGGTTCGTATGTAACACTTCGAAAAAAAGTCTGGGTTACTAAAGAAGATTCGAAAAATGATTGAATTACTTAAAATAACATTAAATAAGCACTATAATATAAGCTTTTTTCTCACACTGTGTTTGAAAGAATGAATGCACGAAAATCAAAACACAAACTTTGTCCAGCACTCAATCAACTTTGGGGCAAACTCTTCCTGTCTAGTCCCTTTGTCCCTCCGCCAATAGATTCCTCATCATTGAAAGCTGTGATGCTACTGGAGATTTATTGGAAACCGAACCAAACAATTTAATCACAGGATATTAAGTTCTTCAAAACAACGATACAAAAGCATTGTTAGAGTAATTCATTCTAAAACTATAAATGAACGTAAACAATTTTAGGCACGCTTGATTTATATTTAATTAAATAAAAACTGCTATTATGTCTAGACCAATGATTGATATGATTTATTTTATTGGGTTTGTTGATTTTAAAGCGGTGTTTTAAAATAAGCAATATAAAGTATACGGTTATTTGTTAGTAAAACGACCCACCCAGTAAACAGTAATTAACTAATTATTAATTTACATAAGAATTACCTCTGCAAACACGATCACCAAGCACGCAGAAATACAATTGTTATAGCATCGACTTAAAATGCAATAGAGTATTAATCTTTGAAAAATTCGAGTCACAGTTAGATGGAAATATATCACGTTACGAATTTAACCTTACGTCATTCGTAACAGCGCTGGCACACTTGCCTCGAGACAACCATTTATCATGAAGCCACTTACACAAGAGTTGATTGATAGCACAGCCATTGTTTCATCATCAACAAAAACTCGCATCTACACTTCGAGGGAGGCCAAATATGCATTTGTATGCTAATATGAGTCCTGTAGAAAGGGTTAATTTCGAAGTAAAAATGGATACAATTCCATTTTCTTATAGTCTCCCTACCCCATCTCCCACAAATGACTTAACTATGAAATCAGTTTTGATCGTTGGGAAATAGCGTTAAATTTCTCTTCGTGAATGGATGAAAAGTAGTTTCCTCGCGAGTGCTTCATGAGTAGAGACCGGAAAAATTCGCGGATTCCTTTCGAGACAGGCTGGAATCCAAACTCGTTTAGCTTAATGCTGCGTCAGTGATTGGACCGCAATTTACCTGAAGGACTCTGAGCCAATGGCAAACACTCAACAAAAGAAGTATCGAATCATAAGAATCGCAGTAAACAGGTGTCCCGAGTCGGTAGCCAATGACCAGGTGATAGTTGCCCGAGTACATAGAGAATCGTGGAGTCTATCCTAGTGGTCATTGAAACCGCGAATTTTTCCAGTCCCTATTCATGAGTGACTTACCCAAATCGCAGAACGCGCCAGTGCAGACAGCTGTGGGTCCATAGCGCGACGCGTGGCGGTGCTGACACCTGGGTCACTGGGAGGGCTCCGCTGGAAGAGCTACTGACGTTTTGCGGTTATCGCTCTACGCGGTTATTGCATCGAGCGACTATGGCGCGGTGAAGTTATTGCGCTTCGCGGTTATTGCATCGAGCGACTATGGCGCGGTGAAGTTATGGCGCTTCGCGGTTATTGCATCGAGCGACTACAGCGCGGTGAAGTTATGGCGCTTCGCGGTTATTGCATCGAGCGACTATAGCGCGGTGAAGTTATGGCGCGTCGTGGTTATTGCATCGAGCGACTATAGTGCGGTGAAGTTATGGCGCTTCGCAGTTATTGCATCGAGCGACTAATGCGCGGTGAAGCTATTGCGCTTCGCGGTTATTGCATCGAGTGACTAGAGCGCGGTGAAGTTATGGCGCGTCGCGGTTATTTTATCGAGCGACTACAGCGCGGTGAAGTCAAGGGGCTTCTTGGTAATAATGTGGCGCGGTTACTGCGTCGGTCGAATATAGCGCGGTGCAGTGATAGAGCTTCGCGGTAACAGCGCGGCGCAGTTATTGCGTCCCGCGGTAATAGCGCGGCGCGGTAATAACGCGTGCTCGCCCTCAAGTGGGCAAGCCTCTCCCACTGGGTTGCCGGCTCGTGCGTCGTGACGACAGCTGCTTCCGCGGTGACTCAGCGCGGCGGTGGGCAGGTGGTCGCCGCCAGCCAGCCCCCGGGCTCGCAACACGGAACTACAGCATGTGCAATCTGCCGCCCGAACCTGTTCTCGTGCCCCAACAAGGTGAACCACTTGCCCTGCCAGCCTGATTACACACCTGCGTCTTGGTAAGAGTATACCAGAGCAAAAACTTTTTTTTTTTACGTTTTATTTCATTAGACAGTCAACCTGAATGTCAGCAGAGGTTAGGTACTGCGCGCTACTTGGCCCAATTTTAGCATCAGAGTCTCAGTCTGCATCGTTTCCTCTGTCTAAATCACGACAGTTTGAGAATAAAGTCTACTTAAACCGTCATCTAACAGCTTGTGGCATATTCGTGTAAGGTTTGATTAGTGATGTTTCTTCCCAAGTAAAAAAATAATAAGTAGCACCAATGAGATCAAACGCTAATAAACACTTATCATTAAATTCTTTTTAAAATAAATATATCAGTGGTTTGACTGTCACAAACAATGTTTTTTTTATATTTCAAGCGATGAAGCTGTTACATGGGATTATTTGTTACGTATTTTTAGTTTCGCTCATAAATTCTCATTGACACATTTTGGAGACTGATTTAAGTAAATATGATTACAGTCACGTGAAGAATCGCATGATTAAAAAAAGAAAATTTAGGTTTCTACGTTACACATTTGTTTGTACACAGAAAGGCGGGATCTGTAGGCCTTATCTGAAGATGAAAGCTCCAGTTTCGTGCAGGCGTTGCGCAAAACCGGTTTCGTGAAGACACGGGCGAAAGCGACGCGCGGACTGTCGTGATCGTGACATTCGCATGACCTTGCTCGCGACAAGCGCGCGGCAACAATGCCCCGCCTCCGCGCCGAACCTGCCGCTGTTTTCACGGCCCCATTGTTCCGCGCGCCGCGCCGGCGTCAAACCGCATTTTTTAACCGTCAGCTCTCCTTGGCCCTGCCCCTCCGCGGTTGTCAATCCTGCCGACAGTCGAGGAGCGCGCGCGGCTTCACTCCGCCCGGTTTGACGGCGAGCACGACAGCGGCGGCCCCAGTTGACTCACTGCACTCCCGTCAGGAGGCGCTGAAAGCTAGCTCGTCGGCTGGAACACGGGCGGCGCAGGGGTATCTCGACAGCGGCGGCCCCAGTTGACTCACTGCACTCCCGTCAGGAGGCGCTGAAAGCTCGCTCGTCGGCTGGAACACGGGCGGCGCAGGGGTATCTCGACAGCGGCGGCCCCAGTTGACTCACTGCACTCCCGTCAGGAGGCGCTGAAAGCTCGCTCGTCGGCTGGAACACGGGCGGCGCAGGGGTATCTCGACAGCGGCGGCCCCAGTTGACTCACTGCACTCCCGTCAGGAGGCGCTGAAAGCTAGCTCGTCGGCTGGAACACGGGCGGCGCAGGGGTATCTCGACAGCGGCGGCCCCAGTTGACTCACTGCACTCCCGTCAGGAGGCGCTGAAAGCTAGCTCGTCGGCTGGAACACGGGCGGCGCAGGGGTATCTCGACAGCGGCGGCCCCAGTTGACTCACTGCACTCCCGTCAGGAGGCGCTGAAAGCTAGCTCGTCGGCTGGAACACGGGCGGCGCAGGGGTATCTCGACAGCGGCGGCCCCAGTTGACTCACTGCACTCCCGTCAGGAGGCGCTGAAAGCTAGCTCGTCGGCTGGAACACGGGCGGCGCAGGGGTATCTCGACAGCGGCGGCCCCAGTTGACTCACTGCACTCCCGTCAGGAGGCGCTGAAAGCTAGCTCGTCGGCTGGAACACGGGCGGCGCAGGGGTATCTCGACAGCGGCGGCCCCAGTTGACTCACTGCACTCCCGTCAGGAGGCGCTGAAAGCTAGCTCGTCGGCTGGAACACGGGCGGCGCAGGGGTATCTCGACAGCGGCGGCCCCAGTTGACTCACTGCACTCCCGTCAGGAGGCGCTGAAAGCTCGCTCGTCGGCTGGAACACGGGCGGCGCAGGGGTATCTCGACAGCGGCGGCCCCAGTTGACTCACTGCACTCCCGTCAGGAGGCGCTGAAAGCTCGCACGTCGGCTGGAACACGGGCGGCGCAGGGGTATCTCGACAGCGGCGGCCCCAGTTGACTCACTGCACTCCCGTCAGGAGGCGCTGAAAGCTCGCTCGTCGGCTGGAACACGGGCGGCGCAGGGGTATCTCGACAGCGGCGGCCCCAGTTGACTCACTGCACTCCCGTCAGGAGGCGCTGAAAGCTCGCACGTCGGCTGGAACACGGGCGGCGCAGGGGTATCTCGACAGCGGCGGCCCCAGTTGACTCACTGCACTCCCGTCAGGAGGCGCTGAAAGCTAGCTCGTCGGCTGGAACACGGGCGGCGCAGGGGTATCTCGACAGCGGCGGCCCCAGTTGACTCACTGCACTCCCGTCAGGAGGCGCTGAAAGCTCGCTCGTCGGCTGGAACACGGGCGGCGCAGGGGTATCTCGACAGCGGCGGCCCCAGTTGACTCACTGCACTCCCGTCAGGAGGCGCTGAAAGCTCGCACGTCGGCTGGAACACGGGCGGCGCAGGGGTATCTCGACAGCGGCGGCCCCAGTTGACTCACTGCACTCCCGTCAGGAGGCGCTGAAAGCTCGCTCGTCGGCTGGAACACGGGCGGCGCAGGGGTATCTCGACAGCGGCGGCCCCAGTTGACTCACTGCACTCCCGTCAGGAGGCGCTGAAAGCTAGCTCGTCGGCTGGAACACGGGCGGCGCAGGGGTATCTCGACAGCGGCGGCCCCAGTTGACTCACTGCACTCCCGTCAGGAGGCGCTGAAAGCTCGCTCGTCGGCTGGAACACGGGCGGCGCAGGGGTATCTCGACAGCGGCGGCCCCAGTTGACTCACTGCACTCCCGTCAGGAGGCGCTGAAAGCTCGCTCGTCGGCTGGAACACGGGCGGCGCAGGGGTATCTCGACAGCGGCGGCCCCAGTTGACTCACTGCACTCCCGTCAGGAGGCGCTGAAAGCTCGCACGTCGGCTGGAACAGGGCGGCGCAGGGGTATCTCGACAGCGGCGGCCCCAGTTGACTCACTGCACTCCCGTCAGGAGGCGCTGAAAGCTCGCTCGTCGGCTGGAACACGGGCGGCGCAGGGGTATCTCGACAGCGGCGGCCCCAGTTGACTCACTGCACTCCCGTCAGGAGGCGCTGAAAGCTCGCTCGTCGGCTGGAACACGGGCGGCGCAGGGGTATCTCGACAGCGGCGGCCCCAGTTGACTCACTGCACTCCCGTCAGGAGGCGCTGAAAGCTCGCTCGTCGGCTGGAACACGGGCTGGAGGGGGCGGCTGTCGTTCCGCCGGACGCCGCGCCGTTGCATTCCTGGCCGTATTTGGAAAGAGTTCCCTCTCGCCTCGAGATCTCGCTTTCCCGTGATCGCTTGATCGCGACACCGTGACCACGAGTCGCGCGCTGCTGGGCGTCCGGCCATTGCAATTTCGCATCGAAGCGATTGACGTACAAATATAGATGAAATATTCAGGATTCATTGTAACGTCATTTTTATGATCGGAATAACAACCAAAGGTGATCGAATCTAATAAGATATGGAAATCATCAACAACATACCGATTGAGTTGTGTTGCTACAGTGAAGTTTTTCATTAAAATAAAGTGGGTTTGCTTGTTAGATATGAATACTTTGTGCTGGCTGGTGATGCGAACGTGATGCATGTTGGTTGGTCACAGAAGGTCGTCGAAGTCCAGCCCCGGCTGTCCACTCCTGGCTTCACTCCATGGTCGTGCTTCCAAACTCCGTCCTTTCTGGCGTTCCTTCTGCCGTTCATTCTGCCGTCCCTTCTACCGTCCCTTCTGCCATCCCTTCTGCCGTCCCTTCTGCCGTCCCTTCTGCCGTCCCTTCTGCCGTCCCTTCTGCAGTCCCTTCTGCCGTCCTTTCTGCCTTTCCTTCTGCCGTTCATTCTGCCGTCCCTTCTACCGTCCCTTCTGCCGTCCCTTCTGCCGTCCCTTCTGCCGTCCCTTCTGCCGTCCCTTCTGCCGTCCCTTCTGCCGTCCCTTCTGCCGTCCCATCTGCAGTCCCTTCTGCCGTCCTTTCTGCCTTTCCTTCTGCCGTTCATTCTGCCGTCCCTTCTACCGTCCCTTCTGCCGTCCCTTCTGCCGTCCCTTCTACCGTCCCTTCTGCCGTCCCTTCTGCCGTCCCTTCTGCCGTCCCTTCTGCCGTCCCTTCTGCTGTCCCTTCTGCAGTCCCTTCTGCCGTCCTTTCTGCCTTTCCTTCTGCCGTTCATTCTGCCGTCCCTTCTACCGTCCCTTCTGCCGTCCCTTCTGCCGTCCCTTCTGCCGTCCCTTCTGCCGTCCCTTCTGCCGTCCCTTCTGCCGTCCCTTCTGCAGTCCCTTCTGCCGTCCCTTCTGCCGTCCCTTCTGCCGTCCCTTCTGCCGTCCCTTCTGCCGTCCCTTCTGCAGTCCCTTCTGCCGTCCCTTCTGCCGTCCCTTCTGGCGTCCCTTCTGGCGTCCCTTCTGCCGTCCCTTCTGCCGTCCCTTCTGCCGTCCCTTCTGCAGTCCCTTCTGCCGTCCCTTCTGCCGTCCCTTCTGCAGTCCCTTCTGCCATCCCTTCTGCAGTCCCTTCTGCCGTCCCTTCTGCCGTCCCTTCTGACGTTCCTTCTGCCGTCCCTTCTGCCGTTCCTACTGCCGTCCCTTCTGCCGTCCCTTCTGCCGTCCCTTCTGCCGTTCCTTCTGTTCTTTTTTTTTGTAAACAGTTTTCTGTGTAATTTTCCAGTATTAACTGCGCACATTAGTAAGCTCGATTAAACCAAATTAAGTCCAATATTGAATATTCGGTTATCCTTCCTATTCTTTAAAAAAAATATAATTGAATGAAACATCTGTTTGAATATAAAATGATGCGCCAATTTTCGCTGGGAACCGCTGGGACGGGCTGGCGCGGCGGCATTGTGCCGTGGGAAGCGGGCGTCAGCGCTTCGCACAATGTCGCGTCGCGCGAGGTGAAAGCCAGTCCTCGCCGGCGGCTCGTTAAGGAAGATGGCGCGGTGCGAACTGCCTTCCCTTTCCTGCCGCCCCCACAGTGCAAAGCGTTCTGCCCCGGCGACGCGTCACAATGCGCGCTCCGTGAGTGCGCCATTTGTTTTCTTTCTTAACCCTACAACAAACGGTTTAAAATTCCCGAGTTCTGATTGTCACGTCAACTATACTCTTTCACTTTGTGAGTAGCAACTGGTTTACTAAAGACATACAAAACATTCATCATTTTAGAAAGCATCCTCCAAAATACACTTCTTTCAGTGTTATGAGAAACATTTGTTGAAATTCCAAAGAGCACATGTGTCTTGGTAAAATTAATTATGCTCAAGAGTTTTAAATGAATTTAGGAGAAAAGTCCTTTATAAAGTGCTCAATTCAACTGAAAGTTCAAATTAAGAACAGTATGTTTAAAAATGCTAACACGCACATTAAAAGTTCTACAAAATATTTTTATTGTAAAATGATTTTTTGCCATTTCTGTTGAGTGACAAGTCTGTGGACTTGGCTGAAAATCAGTGCCTGCGGTCGTGAGATTACCTGCAAAATCAGCGAGTTACTGCAAAATAAATAGAAATTTAAGTTAAAAAAAAGCATTGCACTCATTTAGTTATCAGATCAAATAGAGCAGAATAGTCTGATCTGCAAACAGATATACATATGATTTGTATCTTATTTCACTATAATAAATACTCTGATTTAGCATAGTGGCATACGTGTTTTATGCCTACCAGGTTCTATTAATGGCTGTCATATTACAGTCAGCCTGGGATTTTTCATTCAAAGAAATGTTACTAATTTGATGCTGGATCACAAACTCTAAACTATCTACTACGCAGGCCCCCCCAAAAAATGCAGAAAATCGAGCTTAATAGGTGATATATTTTCCATAAATTTTCCGTTAGAAAAAGGTTATGTTGTCTAACAAGTCAGTGGTGAACTTTACTGAGAACCAGTGGTCGGGGTTATAAATTATAAAATACATTACATGATTGATGGAAATCACTGCTTATTCGGAACCTTTCAGTCACGGATTGCATTGGTAAGGTTTCAATTATTCCTCTGGAGTAAGAATACTCCGTTTTAAATGGGCGCTTCGCATAAAAGTGGGCATTATTTTTTAACACTCTGTTTCGTTTTAAACGTTGATTACAATTTAGGATTTTTAATTTATTTGGGAGCTTTGTAGAGGTTGAATGTATAACTTTACCACACTTTACCACAGTTGGAGTGTTGAGAGTGCGGAACCCAAACAAACTTGGATCCCCCCACAAGAAAGCATGTTTTAAATGTTAATTGCGTATTTAAACTAAGAATTTTCGTTTGCTATACATTTATATATTCAAGAAAATGTCGTTCTTTCGAATGTGATTTTTGAGATCCAGCAAATCTTTTTAATGTAAGTTTGATTTCAACTCTAATTTTCCTAGTATTGCAGCTTGTCATTTTTTTTCTTTTAACCGGTTCCTTAGGAACGTAGAAAAAGGAAAAAAAAAAAGAGACGGTTTTGAGCCATTAAACCCAGGCGCAATACAAGAGTGAGGCATTCTCTCTCGCCACTTCAACTTAACTGACAAATGCGGAGAAATTTTAAGGTATTGGTACAGATTAGGCATTTACCAAGCACCCAAACGAATGAAAAACTAGTAATCTGGGAGGAAAAAAAAGAGGCAAAAATTGAGACGGAATCAGGAATAATATCTGATTATATACGAAACACTTATTTAACATAGTTTTAATGATGGGTTCCACTACTACTAGCGCCGTTAGTTCGCAGGCCGCCGCGAGCTTCATTAGCCGACGAGACACGCCAAGGCAAAGGATAGGAAGTTGCCAGACCTTTCTGCAGGCATATGAACTTGATCTCATAAAGAGCAATTTAAAAAAATTCAAATTTAGAGTGTAAGGATTTAAGACTGTAATTTAAAAGTTTTTGTTCACGCTACACTTTCCTGCGTAATTTATTTTTTAAAGTGAAACTTCTTTGGGCGCAATGAGAGTGAAATTTCAAGGCCGAATTTTAATGAAACGTTTTTGTGAAATGTTTCTGACGCGAAAAGGACACAGAATAGGTACTTGGCCAAAGAGATATAAAGAGAGCACTATGCTATATACATTTTTGGGCTCGTTTTCGTTCCCCTCTTTGTGCGATGATTCGTCAACCAACCCCCGAAAAAATTGAACCGAGAGAGATAGAGGAACGAAAGAATAAGACAAAGAGTGTGCTAATGTGCTTTTTTTTTTAAAAAGAAAATATATATATAGGTATCCTATACAGTCAGCTATGAATGCCTTAAATTTTATATTTGCTACCAGCGCGCTCGTGTTCCTCCTTGTTCAACCAGCAGCGTAGAGAGTGCTGTTGAGACAGACCCTGCATTTCCTGCATAGATAGCGCTACCTGTTATGAATTTCATATTTCGTTCAGAGATTTTGCGTGTTCCAAAGGGCATAATTGTTTGAAGAAACAGTAACGCACGGTTTTTATTTATGGTGGGACTATTTCACCAGTGAGTAATATTAAGTGTTAATTGATTATCATTAATTCATCAGTAATATAAATATACTGAGCAGTTATTTTAAAGTAAGCAATAATTTTGTTAGTTCATGTTTATTAATTTAATTTTTAAAATAATCAAATTTCTAATAACTACAATAAAGGTTGGAATTCTTAAATACTTTAAAAAAATTGGTTGTCTGTAAAGTCGGTTTACGGACGATAGTTTAACGTGACAACGTCATAACAAAACATTGATGAAATGATTGCATACTTTTATGAATAAAATTGAATCATTTTTATTTTAAAAATAAAAGAATAAATACTTGAAATTATACTAGTAATCAGATTTTTAAAATGCAAGAATAATTAACCTTTATTGCCGAAATTGTTGTTGTAATAAGCAATGAAAACCACTTAACTTTTCACTTCACTTTATAAACAGTCGACGAAATAGTTCACGTGTAGATGTAAGTTGTGTGCTGTCGCTGTCTTTCTTCTCCTCGGACGCATAGGCCAATCGAGTGGAAGAGAGATAGATGAGGCGCAAGCGTACAATGAGCGTAACGGGACACAGCGCAACGGAACAACTTTTTCGTGCGTGCAGCCGGCGGTCATCGATTTGTTAGACGTTGTCACGTCAAAATGAAAGCCAAAAAAATCCCAACGCTGTGTTATTTTTAGAAAATTGTCTTCTTTTTCTCTTTCTTCCTTTCTCACGCTTTACCCCTTACGAAAATACGTAACGAGTCGAGGCTATGATTGCCAAAGGAGGTTTCACGTCCATCACGTGTACTGAGTTGCACGCGCTCGTTCTTTTCTATTGACTTGGCACCTCGTGACCGCGAACTGACGCGGTGGGCCGGAATGGCGGAAGTCTGGCAACAGCGCACGATGACTGATCCGACACGAAGTGCTGTTAGTGCTTGAAGTGACCCGACACGAAGCCAGACAAGTCGGAACGTGAGCGGGACCCCGGCTGTAATGGCGAGCCGATTGTTGCAACTGCGTCACGTGCTCCAGATGTCGGACCACTTTCTACGCGCCTGAGCGCGTTCCGCAGTCAGCTCACGCGCCACAGCGCGCCTGGGGGAACCGAGTGCCAGGCCGCCATTCAAACAAACACACCGCCTGCGCTGCGACCTTCGAGTTCATTACGTGAGACGTGTCTCTCCGGCAGCAAAGACTCGAGCATGGGGACGCACCACAACGCCGAAATGCCACAACGCCGAAATGCCAAATTGACCACAACGCCGAAATACCACAACGCCGAAATGCCAAATTGACCACAACGCCGAAATAACACAACGCCGAAATGCCAAATTGACCACAACGCCGAAATAACACAACGCCGAAATGCCAAATTGACTACAACGCCGACAGCTAGAAAAAAAATTTGCTGTGTACCACAACGCTGAATTACCACAACGCCGAAATACACTAACGCCGAAAAATGTCATTGCAGGACTGCCACAAAGGTTAGGTTAGGTTAGACTAGGTTATGTTAGACTAGGTTAGGTTAGGTTAGGTTTGATTGTGGTATTTCGGCGTTAAGGTACATTTAAGAAACACACACAATTTCATTCAGTTGTTATTTCGGCTTTGTGGTAACGACCCGTCGAGCATGAGCGCTCTTCCCGGAGAATGTCAGTGAAACACTTGAAAAAAAAAGAGGGTTGTCTGTAAAGTCGGTTTACGGACGATAGTTTTACGTGATAACGTCATAAGAAAACATTGATGAAAAATTGCATACTTTCTAATTTTCAAATATTATTTACAGTTTTTGCAAATTTAATTTAAATAATTTGTTTCAATATGATCACGAACAACTAGTTAAAAAGCCCGCCTTAGCCTGTTTGATATTATAGAAGATTTTCTCGCACGGTGGTTGGCCGGTTCTTGCACGCTCGGCTCAGGCGGAACGTGACAATTTTTGCGTGCAGCCGGCGTTCATGGATTTATAAGACGTTACCACGTCAAAAATACAATTCGTATTTACGTGGTACCCAGGAGAGAACATTCACATGTGAACAAAAGGCAAATTAAACATGTTAAATAATATTGAATTCCTTTTTGCTGATTTCAGATATTTATAAAGAAATTTTCCGAAAAGTTATTTACTGAATCAAATTACGAAGTAATTCGTTGGAAACTTATTCGCCAAAATATTTCATAGTAGTGCTACAATTGAAAACGTTGTGCATTTTCTAAAAATATCTGAGAGACCTAAAAAAGGTATGAGTTAATATCATGTTATCATAATTTGAAATAATACTATAGGACCTACTTATTCTTCAGATAAACCATTAAATTTATAGATTACCCAGTAAAGTTTTTTTTTTTTACAATTTAAACTTTAATATTTGTAGATTTACGAGAAAATGTTTCGGCAATTCGTTTTCATTTTATTTTTTGTAAAATAATAATTATTTACAGCTGACATTATCAGCTGTGTGAAAACGTGAAACGAACATTTTGCGCGTAACCATGACTTCGTTAACCAGGCACAACATTTTAGTAATAAATATTTGCCTGCGATTCAACGAATAGCAAATAACTCGTGGAATAAATCTGACACAGAAATTGAACAAACTGAAATTTCCAATGCTTAGATCGTGAAAAATCCATAGGAATTGCAGTATAACAATGATAAATTACATGGAAATGCAATAATTTTAATGACGGAATGTTGGCAGTTTAATATCGTTGCTTTCAGAGAAGAAAATAACGTACAAAACTTATTCAAGCTATAAGTGAGTACATTTCTTCGTAATAAATAATTTTTTCCTATGCTTGACAACGTCATTACAACTTTTCGAGTGTGCGGAATTACCGGTCTCGTTTGTTAAACATGTTTATATTCTGAGCAGCAGACAACAGCTTTTTTCACGTTTCTTGTTTCAACTATTATGAAGCGGATAAAGGCTGGTGCGACGCCTCTTTCATTAGTAGGTTCCTAGACAATTTTCTGCTAGCGTTTCTCTTCCACTTAGAGTTGGGTGTTGGGTAACACTTACGCATCCTACTTGGACGTCTAGCTCCTGTGGTAAGTACCTTCTACAGACTTCATCCAATCTACAGCTACAGGCAGAGTAACTGTTACACAATCCAACTGACTTATGTATTTGTTCCGTTCCTACCAAAATAACAATAGGACCAACAATAGTCTTGGATAGTTACTCAAATGGTTTTCCAAACACAGACAGAATTTTTTAAATATAAAATAATGTCTCGTTTCAGAAATAAACTCCTGAAATCTCAACAAGTATTATATGTTGTTTATCACATTTCATAATCAAATAAATATATTATAAAATACCTTACTCTTCGCTGCAAAATGAAATAAATTTTCACGAAATTGTCTCTGTAAATGAATATTTCACACATAATAATTGTTCGGCACGTGAAATAGTTTTACAGTCCAAGATTTATTGTGTATTCGTGTGACATGTTTTAAGTGCGTGCAGGCAAGCACGTTTACTTATTTAAGTTCAAAGAACTTTCAGAAAGATTAAAGATACAAAATTTTCCAAATTATTTTTTTTCCATTAAATGTAGTTTTTGTTTGTTTGTTGATATTCATGCAGCCAAATAACCAGCATTTACATGCCCATCAACAAAAAAAGGAAGGAAAGGAGAAAATTTCCTACACGTTTAACACGAAATCACTTTACCAGGGAGGCACGTCTAAAGTTCACTTACTTAAGAAAACACTCGTTGCAAAATGAGTATACAAAAATAAAAGGTACATCGCTAACCCACGTGTGACAGTGAGTAGTGTGTGCATGCGGATAATCGATAGGTGCAACGTTCGCTATTCCACATAATGTGGTATCGCCTCTAAGCGCAAGGATCTGAACTGGTCCACAGTCTTTCCGTTCTGAAGTGAGCCACTATGGGACTTTAGATAGTGATAATAATTTTTTAAGGTTAACGTATGACTATAAAACATTGACGCAAGTCCTTGTGGTGCTTGACAGATTCGATGCTGTGATTTTAATACTTGAATTTCATAGTGAACTCATTTTAGAGACGAAGCGAGAACATAACTATTTCAACCTCCACCAAAGATCTTTGCAAACAGACGCCACTGAGTGGGATGGCACAGTGGTAAGAGGACATGGGTTCAAGTCCCAATCCGAACATTCTGATTTCAATACTCCATGGGGTCCCTAAATCTCTCCAGCACAATTTTGGGATGGTTCCTTGCTTAGTTCACGGCGGATATCTTCCCCGGTTTCCTGGAACTGTGTCGCTGAGTTTATCCGTCCCTAGTAACTTACTTATTAGTAATAAGGAATAAATACTACAGTTATATATATTATTTACCCAATTAATAATCGTATCGCTGTAAGTTCTGCAATTTGTAAAGCAGCACTTACTAGCTCAGTTTTGCTGTATCCTGATCGGAAGGAAAAAAAAACTGAACGATTAACTGAACTGAGAGTATGTAACCACGCCTCAGTTTTTAGTCCAGGTTCTTCAGTTTTCCTTCAGCTGTGTCAGTTATACCACATGTTGAACATAAAAAAAAGCGCAGTATGGGCGATAAGAGAAAATTATCATTTTGCCTTTTGGTAGCTAGCTGCTTCATTACCGCAGAAAGAGAATAAATATGAAAATCAGTGAAAAAAGAAAAGAGTATGGACAAAGGAGTGGTTGAATAGGAACGTATCGTACGCTGCATCATTTTTTTTAAATAAAATTATTGATGTAGTCGGGATTTTCTAAATCCCACAATGCGGGAAGAGACAATGTATATTGTAGGGTCTCCTTTTTCTCCGTGGCCACCACGACTGACATATTCAATTAAACAAGCAATAAAAACTGGACAGATAAAGGATGGAAAAACTGAAGGATTGTCGGTGATCGGTCGACATCCCTGGGCTCAGTCCAAGAACCTGGATGGCTGGACGTATAAAAAACTTGCGCTGTAGCTTCAGTTATCGTTCAGACACGACGTCACACAGATAAACGTACAGTTAAACTAACCATGTATGGGCCCCTTAATATTGTTTTTGATTAAATGGCGCACCTTCAACCTAAAGTCCAATTCTCCGCACACTTTGGAAGCAATAGCCTCTTCAATCCTGTGTCTCAACTCTGGCAAATCATTAAGTAGTGGCGGAACGTGAACATGATCTTTTATAAATCCCCAAAAGATACAATCGCATGGCGTTATGTCAGGTGAACGTGGAGGCCAGCGAAAAAAAAAAAAAAAAAAAATCTCTGTCGTCTCGACTATTGCGAACAATCGAACGGTCGGGGACTTCAACAATGAAACTTTAAACGAAACGCACGTTGAAATAAAAATTAGCATATTGCAAACACAAAACTATTTACGCCCAGGAGTCGCCATTTTGCGTAGGTGGCGCTGCGAACGAAAAAAACAACAAAGCAGTACTCGCGCGTGCTCTTATCTACAACTGTTCGAGTTACTCTTTAATCGTGACCTTGAACCAAAACTCTACAACGCTTACAGTCGAATGTATGACTGGGACGTTATTTTATGAAAAATACTGTGCTAAGAAGAAATTACGGAACACGTAATTATCGGGTGGGACGCGTGACCTTTCCGTGTGACAGGGCCCGTAGCCGCGCCGTGAGACGGGCCGAGTGGGCGTGGCCAGTCGGTCCGCAGGGCCTAGCGTCCGCGCAGGAGCGCTCTGGCCACTTTCTCCTTGTAGCGCCGCGCGCTGACGCAACACGCCGCGCGCTGCCCCCTCCCTCCCCCCTCTCCCCCCCTCTCTCGCTCGCCCGGCGAGTGTGCGAGTGTTTGCGCACACGCGCGCCGAGCGCTGGCATCCTTCAAACCACCCCTCGGACACTTCCGGGAGGGGGCCAACAGTTACAGCTAGAGACAGGAAAAATTCGCGGATTCATTTCGTGATAGTCTAGAATTCCAAAACGTTTGCCTTTTTACTGCATCAGTGATTGGGCCACAGTTTATCTGAATGATACTCGGCCAAATAAAACCTTTAACAAAAGAAGTATCGAATCACTAGTGTCCCAGTTAACAGGCGACACGAGTCAGTAGCCAATGAGCAGACGTAATTTTCCCGCGTGCGTAGAGGATCATGGAGTATATCCTACAGGTCATTGAAATCGCGAATTTTTCCGGTTTCTAGTTATAGCTAGAGACCGGAAAAAATCGCGAATTCAATGACCTCTAGGATGAACTCCATAGTTCTACGTACACTAGGTCAAATGCCACCCACTCATTGGCTGCTGTCTTGTGAGACGTCCCAACGTAGCAGCCTGTGATTCAATAAAGCTTTGGTCGGGCGTTTCTCATTGGCCCAGAGTCATCCAGGTGAGTTGTGAGCCAATAGCAGAGGCAGCACTGAGGTATAAATAACTATTTGTATTTTAGCCTATCGCGAAATGAATTCGCGAATTTTTCCGGTCTCTAGTTATAGCAATAACCGTGCATTTATTTATTTCCGTGCCTTTGCTGGATTCTGCATGAACGAATTAAAAAAAAAAAATCTTCGGAAGAGAGGAATTTACCTTGGTTTACTGGGTATTTGTCGTCTCATTAGTTTTAATATTCCATTAAATAATCTGCGTACATTCACTTTCTTGCATTTAGTATGTAACAAACAGCACAATCCATTTATTACAGTGCCTGTGATATGTGCCACGTAGACATCGTATACTTTAGCAACGGAGGTTTAAGAATAAAGCAAGAACTGTAGAGGTAGGCAAAGGATAGAATATTGGATCAGATCATTCGTTGCACACACAGGATGGACTGGTTTCAGCGAGAAGAAAACATTAGCTCAGGGTCACGCGGGCAGAGAGAGAGAGAGAGAGAGAGAGAGAGATGTTGCGAACCGGTCTGGGAGCGGATGGATTGAGCAACACGTGTTTACACTGAGCTTAACGTGTGTTTCGAAACATCCTGTGTCGCAAGAAAATTCTCAATCTGACCCTATTTTAGATCACTACACAGAATGTCTCAAATCTCGTCGCGCATACGCCAGAGGGTAGCAAAGCGCGAGCAGGCGAGCACAGTGTTGTGTTCGGAACGCAACCGGCGACGCGTCACAGGGTGCTTCCCAACGAACGACACAGACTCACGGTTCACAGGAACCGTCACTATTGTGCTGAACGAGTCATGTACGAGTAACGAGAAGGCCGGCACTCATCACCTGCTTGGGCTTGTGGACGCCAATGCCAAAGAGCACAACTAGACGAGTGTGAAGTCTGCTTTCACTGTCGGCAGCCACCATATGGAGCAGTTGCTGCAATGCAGGATTTGTGTAGTTCAAAGTTGTAGGTTAAAATATTATTGACGTGACAACGTCTAATAAATCGATGAACGCCGGCTGCACGCACGAAAAAGTGTCCCGTTACGCACATTGTCCCGTTACGCTTTGTCCCGTTACGCTCATTGTACGCTTGCGCCGCATCTATCTCTCTTCCACTCGATTGGAACAACCATCGATTTGACTTTTTCGAGGCACATTAAACTCGAAACACTCCCATTCGTTTCCTACTTTTCCTATCATCGTCCTATCCTTAACAGAATAACACAGATTGGAAGAAGTTAAATAGCAAACTTGTATAAAAGTTATAGTTAAAATAATCTGTTCGTTAAAGTAATAAACATATATGAATTAATGCAAATATAAGTAAATTTATCAATTAAATTGTAGAATTCATTTCACTCCTTCTTTGTATCCATACAAAATAGTGATAATTCAACAAAAATGATTCAATTTTATTCATAAAAGTATGCAATGATTTCATCAATGTTTTGTTATGACGTTGTCACGTTCAACTATCGTCCGTAAACCGACTTTACAGAAAACCAATTTTTTCCCCCTTAAATTACAAACAATATTTACCAAGCTTACGTGAAATTAACTAATACAAATGCATTTTTCAAATGCTTTAAATTGGTCACTTTTGTTCCAGTGCATTTATGTTTATACCATCGATAAAGAAGTTCTAAATTATTATAAGTTTCATGAGTTTATTCAGCATGTTCGTTTTTTTTCATTAAATAATAATCTTTGTGATATGGGTTGTACACTTTTAAAGATATACATTTTCCCGACTCTCAAAACCCAAATCTCACAAATTTCAATCAAACACATTGCTTATTTAACAGAATATATCGAAGGATGTGTCAAAATTTTTCGTTCCAAGCGAAATTTTTTAAATTTAATTTGCGACATGAGTTTTTGTTTACATATAACCTATTGATGCAGGTATGATCAATCCAGAGGAAAATAATTATACAAATGTCCATGTTTTTAGTTAGTATTGAACTGTATCTGAAAGAAATATGTGGGTTAGATATCACAGTGGTGTTATGAACTCTGCTGGAAGATGGTTGGCGTGCAGTTTGGTCGACAGTCCGGTCGGGAACGAGGTCAGTGGAGACGAACACAGGCCACAGAGGTCAGGGCAGGCGGGGCAGGAGTCAACCGTGGCCTTTCGTAAGGCACACGTCCCGGCGTGCCTGTGGGTCGTTACGAACACCCCAAGGGGAGACCCGAAATCAAAAAAATGAACGAACAAGGAGTCGAACTAGGGCCCTCCCGTATGCGAGTCAGGCGTTCTGCCTTTGCATCGCATCGTTCGGTCATACGGGCTCAACACTTGTAAGTAATCCCAGTTTGTTCATATATATATATATATATTACGGATTTTCTGTAATAATTACTGACTAGGTACTGCCCGGCATGCGTTGCAATACCTCAATCAATTTTTTTTAAAAATTTGTTTGAAGTATGTAGTACACACATAAAAAACATTTGTCTTTATTTATCTCGTCATTTATATATCTCTATATCCTTCTCTATCTTTCTATATCTCGTACACATATTTCTACTTATATTTAATATATTTATTTAATATATTTATCTTATATACTTATATATTTATCTTATTGTATATGCATATTTCATTCTTGAAAAAGTCAGTCAGCGACCAATTCAATATAAAGCATACTAATACATTTTTATCTAGGCACCAAAGGGTGTATTGGATATTATTAATATTTGTTATAAAATTCAGCTGTAGTATTAAAGTGAACTTTCCGTAATAATATTTCTTGTACGATGTGATAAACTTTTATTGCTTTATGTTATATTCGTTTGATGCTGCATACTAAATTTCTGTAAAATTGTAATACATAAGAAATTTCTGACTAACATTCCTTGCAAAAATATAGTATTTTATTTACTGCAGTGAAGGAAACAATAACTTTAATCAAATATGTCATTTTAACCGTATGTAGACAATCCACGTATGAAAAAAATGGAGAAATACCATAATATATATTAAATATTCATTTTCATAACAGAACGGTAGCGTGATGAATGTAATTTTTTTTTGGCATTTAATTTTTAGTGTTAACAGTTGTGGCCTGTTTTACTGTGTCACTATAAATATTGTCACAGTGGTCACAACTTACTATCACAAGTTAACAATAGCTACGTGTTCATACTTGATATTTCAAAATGTTTATTATGCTATATTGAAGATTTTTGTTTGAAAAATGTATACAATTTTAAGTAAAATATTACAGTAAACTTTGCACAAAAAGTATTTTTCCAAACTAAAGTATCACCAAACTGGTTTCCTTTGATAAAAAAAATGTATTGCAATCATTGAATTATTGTAATGTTTAGTAAATATTATATGTTTATATTGATTTATTTTAACTTGCATACATAACTCGTCGCTCTTTTTAACGATTTGAACTATTTATTACAGCGCCACCTACGCAAAATGGTGATTCCTGAGCGTAAAGCATTGTGTTCTGTAATTTGCTAGGAGTGCATCTGTAATTTCAGTTCAACGTGCGTATCGTTTAAAGTTTAATTGTGATCCTACATGTGGCATAAACATCCGATGATGATATAGGCAATTTGAAACAACCGGATGTGTTTGTACAGGGAAATGCACGGGACTACCAAAGGTGTCTGTAACACGACGTTAACCGTTTCAGAGCATCTTACCTGCGTTGTCCTAAGAAATCTGTTCGGAAATCAAGTCTTGAACTTCAGTTGTCAAAGACGACCGTGTGGAAGGTTTTAAGAACACGTTCACACATACGTCCATACCGATCACAGTTGCTGCATGCCTTAAAGCCAGATGACTTTGGTGTACTTTGTAACACTGCACTTCAAGTGTTTGAGCAGGAAGATGACTTTCTTGATCGCGTGGTGTTGATCGACGAATCAACTTTACATCTAAGTGGGGAGGTAAACACTAATAAAGTTCGTATCTGGGGGCAGAACATCCTCAAGAACTAGCAGAACGCCAAAGAAATTCCCCAAAATTAAAAGTTTTCGGCGCTGTGTCTCGACGGCAAGTATACGTACCATTTTGTTTCGCTGAAGCTACCGTAACAGGGGTGGCTTAACTGGATATGTTGAAAGAATGGCTCTTTCCAAAATGATTAGAGGGTGAATACGTAAACTTTATTTGGCAACAGGATGGAGACCCTCCCCATTAGAAGATCTTTGTATGAGACTGGTTGAACGTCGAAGTCCCTGACCGTTGGATTGGCCGTAATGGTCGAGACGACAGAGCTCTTTTTCGCTGGCCTTGACGTTCACTTGACATAACGCCAAGCGATTTTTTTTCCTTTGGGGCTTTATAAAAGATCGTGTCTACGTTCCGGCGCTACCTAATGAATTGCCAAAGTTGAGACACAGAATTGAAGAAGCCATTGCTTCTATTACTCCGTACCTGTTTAACTAAGTGTGGGAATAATTGGACTTTAGGTTGGATGTGTGCCATATAACTAAAGGTGCACACATTGAACATTTGTAAGAAAAAACTAGGTTAGTTTATCTTCAATATGATTAATGAGTTGTAAATAGTCTACATTAAACTGGGACATTCTTTTATGGACATCCTGTGAGAGTAATTTTGTAAAAACAAAAAAAAAAAATCAACTTGTGTGTGACCAAGCCTTAAAGGCCACATATTTACCGTTACCAACTCTTTGCGCCTTCGGAACCTGTTCATCGTGACCTTGCGTGCTTTCACTAGGTGCATCTTCGCGTTCGTGACGCAAGCGCAGGCGTTTCACTCTAGCGTAAGAACTCGAGAAAGATTTAGAGACCAGTTGGGAAAACTCCGTATTACTAATAAATCTTTTTTAAAAAATCTATCATTCCCACCAACAAACGGAAACAAAAATTTAAATCAAACAGCAGGCAAAGCTTCCACCCCCCCCCCCCCCCCCCCCCCCCCATTTTATTTGGCCCCTTTTTCCAACCGATATTAAATGAAATAAATTCTCCGTACGCACCTGTCTGTGTTTCGTTATTTGTTTAGTTTCTTTCAGGTACATTTTAACTGTTGGCACACGCATCACAGCCATTCAGTTTGGAAGCAAATGCGTCCTGAGTGGCTCGGCCAAAGAGGGCAATTGCTTCTCTTGCATACGGTCACCAAATTACAAGGAAGAAAACTAATTGCAATATAATGAGTGTTCTAAGTTTTTTTTTTTTTTTTTTTTTGCGAAAACTAAATGTCCCTGTTAATAACTCTTAAAATCGATGAGTGACAATGTCGTGTTTTCAGCTGACATTTACACTGCAACAGGGAACAGGAAGTGGGTAAAGTTTTAGATTTAACCGTTATTGCTTGATTTTTTTTACTAGTTGAAGTAGCTTGGCTTCTGGGTTGAAGCCGCGTCCTTGGCGAATAATTAACCGACTTTTTGGTCGACATTGCAGTCACCATCTTCAGGGAGCAGTAGGTAATTGTTCCCTGATGATGGCGACTGCAATGTCGACCGAAAAGTCGGTTAATTATTCGCCAAGGACGCAGCTACAACCCAGAAGCCAAGCTACTTCAGACAATGGCCGTGAAAGCCTGGGAACATTAATTTTTACTAGTTGATTTAAAACCGTTAAAAACTACATTTACCTAGGTGCGATTTTTAGAAGCTATTTTTAACATATATTTAGACAAAACTAACTCGCTAGACTTTAAACCATGTTCTTCACTTTTTCATGAACAAACATGTAAGGAGGTATTACTAGAATCTTTACTTAGTTTCAAAAATTTGAAAATCCTGCAAAAAATAAATTGAGGACACCGTGTGTTGCCGTTCTTAAGCAGAGCTGAAGATAGTCATGGAACGGTTGCGAAAGAGACGAATGACTTGGTCTTTTAGAAGCCACGTAACTGGGAGGATCTCAAGTTTAGTGAGGTTTTGGTGTCAACCAGGTGGGCGGAGAGGTTTTTGGAACCACAGAAAGATACGTCCTTCACGAGACAAAGATGGAGTCTTGGATAAATTAGTTCTGGATTTAAAACATAGGCCAATTACATGTATAAACAAAAGAAGTAAAGATGTTGTTTTATTTTTATAATTTTTTGAATGAGAAATAATGTAAGTGCAGAAAGTATTTAAAATTTCAAAAATATACTATGAAAAAAATTTACGTAAATTAAGTTATAATCGATGATTTTTCACCTTTATTTTAAATAAAATTTCATAACCACTGTAAAGTTAAAACATATACCAACAAAATATCTGGGAAATATGGGTCTATAGAGCTATGGCTCTTTCCCACAAGGAATGTTTTAAATATTTGGCCTTAAAGATACAGCAATACACAATGTGATCGAAAATATAAGGCCCTCATCTCTGGTGTTAAAATTACGAAGTTAATTTTTTTTGCGCTAATACAACACCTTAAAATAAACAATTTAAAACATTCCTGAAGAAAAGTGCCCACTGTACCATATATCCATTTTTCACAGACTTCCTCAATTACATGAAAAGGCAGGTATTTTCCCGCGAATGAATATGAACCCTCATTACACTGAAATTAGGTAGGGCCTACGTCTGCGTTAGCAGTTGCTTCCTTGTGAACGGCGGACGTCTGGAAAGGAATCCAGAGTCCTGTTTGGCCGGGCCAGCCAGGACGCTTTTTGCTTCCGCACTGGTGATCCGTGTGCCAAAATAGAGACAGGAAACCCAACGAAGCACGAAACACAGACGACGCTACAGTTTTTCGAAACGCGAGCTGGAAGCGAGGCGAAGGTCTTGAAGCACGCACCGTCTCTCTCTGGCGAAATACCGTATCGGCCGCCGTCCACAGTTACGTCACAGGGACCGGTCCCGCAGAGAACAGAGGTGCTGTATCTGCGAAGGCGTGGATCAAGTCCCCAGGCAGGTATAAACGGGCGCGCTGTTGAATACGGGAGCTATTTCTGGTAGCGACCCGTGTTGCTCGAAACACTTTCACCGAGCGCGTTTGGCCAAGCAGGTAGTCATATCTGACATCACTCGGGAAGGAAAACCCAACCAGGGGTAGGTCCCATATTCGTGTTTGGTCAAGCAGGTAGTCATATCTGACGTCACTCGGGAAGGACTAGGTGTGGCTCAGAAAAACCAACAAGGGGTAGGTCCCATACTCGTGTTTGGTCAAGCAGGTAGTCATATCTGACGTCACTCGGGAAGGAAAACCCAACCAGGGGTAGGTTCCATATTCGTGTTTGGCCAAGCAGGTAGTCATATCTGACGTTACTCGGGAAGGACTAGGTGTGGCCCAGAAAACCCAACCAGGGGTAGGTCCCATATTCGTGTTTGGTCAAGCAGGTAGTCATATCTGACGTCACTCGGGAAGGACTAGGTGTGGCCCAGAAAAACCAACCAGGGGTAGATCCCATACTCGTGTTTGGTCAAGCAGGTAGTCATATCTGACGTCACTCGGGAAGGAAAACCCAACCAGGGGTAGGTCCCATATTCGTGTTTGGCCAAGCAGGTAGTCATATCTGACGTTACTCGGGAAGGACTAGGTGTGGCCCAGAAAAACCAACCAGGGGTAGGTCCCATACTCGTGTTTGGTCAAGCAGGTAGTCATATCTGACGTCACTCGGGAAGGAAAAACCAACCAGGGGTAGGTTCCATATTCGTGTTTGGTCAAGCAGGTAGTCATATCTGACGTTACTCGGGAAGGACTAGGTGTGGCCCAGAAAAACCAACCAGGGGTAGGTCCCATACTCGTGTTTGGTCAAGCAGGTAGTCATATCTGACGTCACTCGGGAAGGAAAACCCAACCAGGGGTAGGTCCCATATTCGTGTTTGGTCAAGCAGGTAGTCATATCTGACGTCACTCGGGAAGGACTAGGTGTGGCCCAGAAAAACCAACCAGGGGTAGGTCCCATACTCGTGTTTGGTCAAGCAGGTAGTCATATCTGACGTCACTCGGGAAGGAAAACCCAACCAGGGGTAGGTCCCATATTCGGGTTTGGCCAAGCAGGTAGTCATATCTGACGTTACTCGGGAAGGACTAGGTGTGGCCCAGAAAAACCAACCAGGGGTAGGTCCCATACTCGTGTTTGGTCAAGCAGGTAGTCATATCTGACGTCACTCGGGAAGGAAAACCCAACCAGGGGTAGGTTCCATATTCGTGTTTGGCCAAGCAGGTAGTCATATCTGACGTTACTCGGGAAGGACTAGGTGTGGCCCAGAAAAACCAACCAGGGGTAGGTCCCATACTCGTGTTTGGTCAAACAGGTAGTCATATCTGACGTCACTCGGGAAGGAAAACCCAACCAGGGGTAGGTCCCATATTCGTGTTTGGTCAAGCAGGTAGTCATATCTGACGTCACTCGGGAAGGACTAGGTGTGGCCCAGAAAAACCAACCAGGGGTAGGTCCCATACTCGTGTTTGGTCAAGCAGGTAGTCATATCTGACGTCACTCGGGAAGGAAAACCCAACCAGGGGTAGGTCCCATATTCGGGTTTGGCCAAGCAGGTAGTAGGTAATATCTGACGTCACCCGGGAAGGACTTGATGTGGCCCAGAAAACCCAACCAAGGGTAGGTCCCATACTCGTGTTTGGTCAAGCAGGTAGCATAACCTACTCCCACTTGGAAGGTTGTGTTTTCAGCCCCGAATATTCGCATAGGGGTTGTTATGCCCGTGCATGTTTTGACCTCTCTTTCATGGAGCCACGGCCTTTCCTGCATGCTGGATATCTGGTTGATTGCCAATGCCAAAATTTCTGAAAACATATTTCTAAAACGAGGCTGCTAAAGTTAAGTTGTATGCGTTATCCAGCAGTGAAAAAAAAAACTTTATCATCTTTGAGTCCAATGAAAATTTTTTAATATGAGACGTTGCAGTTGGCATATCCTTTTTATAAGTTTCGAGCGAAATTTAGAGATATTGCCTTAAAAATATAAATTGCAATGTAGCAATGAAATAACTCAACTTAACCAGTGAGTGAGGTTGTACTCCTTTGTTTGTTATATCAAGAAAATAATAATTTTTTGTGCAAAAAATAACTAATAATTTTGCTTACTGTAGTAGAGACACAAAGTTGAGTTAGTTGCTTACTGCATTTCACACTATTGGAGATCTATCGTCTGTTAGTGATAATACTAAAAAAAATAAATTATATTCACATAAAGGTTTTTTTAAGCTTAAAATTAAACCAGCTTCAGTTATTTGTAAAGATATTTATAAAATTTAAGATTACACTTTTAAATGAGATGAATTTACAAATTAATCGCAGAGAAAAATATTGTTAACACATTATAAAATGTTGTTAGGAAACACATATTTTGAAACATGAGTTAATATAATATAAAGTAAGTTTTTACTACTCGTGTAAAAGGACATAAGATAAGGGAACTGGAAGACTTTTCAAACTGATCTAAATTATTCGTATTTAACATAACATAATTTTGAATATTTCACCCATTCATACATTAATATTGAGCGGTTTTGGTCATAAGGTACCGCTTAATTAAATCAATTTTGAAAGATAGTAGGTTCGATAGTAGCACACCGGGGTGGTTTTAAAAATTAAAGATGTCTCGTGCACAGTCTAGGAAAATTGAAGTGCGGCTACAATGATGCGGTATATATTTACTACAACCCCCATTTAAATTCGCTAAACACATATGTACTTTTTTTTAATATATCCTACAAGCAAAATTTCCAGTTTGGAAGATTAAAGAAACAGCTCCTCTGGATTTTTTTTTACCCGAGATTTCTTGCAACCTTAGCGAGAATCATACCCTTAATCCAATGGGCCAATAAGCCACAATTTGTGATTTGCTAACTGAAAACGTGAGCAATTGTTGTGTTTTGTACGTAGTTTAAAATTTGATTCATAATTGGCATATTTTTCGACGGTTACTGAAAAAAAAGACATACTGTTCTATTGTGATATTTCACGAAACAAAAAAAATCGCTCCATTAATCATCAGTCGCACGTATCGTATGAATTCAATAGAGTTACGTGCTATTTGCTTTTACACATTATGTATAGCCTCAGGCACTTATCTATGCAAACAGCTCTCAAGTTTGTTGGTCAGTTCTCTAAACAAATAAATAGTATAATATATTTTTCATAAAAAATTTAATATAAATAAAAATTGAATTTTTATATAGTTTTATATAACAATCATAAAAAAGAAACAATAATCAAATATCGTACTGCCCTCTTTCTCAGTAATTTAAGTTTACACAAGTGAAATAATAAACCACGTCTCTTTAAAATGAAAATTTAAAAAAAAAAAATGCAGGGATGTGCTGTCATAGAGTATGACCACGCCCACCTTCTTGTATATTGTTTGATGCGAGAGAACATGTGATTATCTTGATCTCAAACTCATCTGTAGTCTGTATGATGTGTTTTATATCAGCATCGTAGTCTAATTTTAAAAAGAAATATTTTAATTACCTAATTTTGCCGAAAAATGGAACGTTCAGTCCTTAAATGGGATAGAATTTATAGGTGCAATAATATAAAACTAGTAACAGTAGCGAAAGAAAATATAGCATAGTTACTTAATTTAAAGGTACTTATTTCAAAATTAAATAGTTCATTTTTTTAAAACTCGCTAATTAAATATATATTGAAGTTTGGCCAATTCTCAAGCCACAATACTGAGTGCGGCACAATGGTTAAACACTGGCCTTTCATTTCGAAGGATGCAGTTCGGATCCCGATATGGCATTCCTGGTTTTTGTTTGGTTTCCCACGGTTTCATCCAGGCAATTCTACGTGTAGTGCCTCACCATAGACCACGAACGAATCCATCCTTGATATTTTACAATATCTCTGTGCGTTGTTCTTAACTTTTTTTTATTCAGTTTGTATCGAAGTTAACCACAAAATTTCGAATGCCATTTTTCTGTTTACTTATTTTATACTATTATTCTACTTGATAATTTAAATATTAAATAAAACTATAGCTTTCTAAATTTTAATTTCCAAAATAATAATCATCGAGCTGAGAAGAATAAATATTTTTTAAATCTCAAATTATAATAATATAAATAGTGTTAATATTACGCTTACCATTTGCATAAATACGCTATAGTTACAGTGAGTGCTAATGGTATAGTTCATGTCTGCGCGTGACAAAAAGCGGCCAGAGACAACGAGCCAGTCTGAGGAACTGCCTTACCACGACGGCGAGTTGACGCAGCGGCGACATGCTAGCAGGAGTGCTCGCTGAGAGGCGACGCGTCGCTGATCGCGCGACCTGGTCGACCGCTCGCGGGCGCTTCGCTGGAGTCCCTCGCGCCGACTGCCAGTTGTCCGTCCTCGCCCAGCTCGAGTCGCCGAATCAGCTGTCCGCCGCGCGCCGCAACCTTTTCCCCGGCGCGCGCTCCATCCTTGGGCGGGACAGCTGCGGTCCCACGCGCCGTCACGCTCGCTCCCGGGCCGCGCGCGCGCGGGGATAGGCGTTCCCCCGCGCGCGTGGGCGTGCGCGCGTGTCCCCTCCCCCTCCTTGCCCTCCCACTCCCCCTCCCCTCCCCCTCCGTCGGCAAGGTCGCCGCGAGGCGCCGGTCTCCTGTCTTCCGCGCGGGTCGCACATGATGTCACACATACCGACTCCTGTCTCCCGCGCACACCATCGGCTCAACGGTTTGCCAACGGAACTGTCAAATCAGTAGACGTAAACGGCGACGCACCACAACGCCGAAATGCCAAATTGACCACAACGCCGACAGCTAGAAAACTGCTGTGTACCACAACGCCGAAATACACTAACGCCGAAAAATGTCATTGAAGGACTGCCACAAAGGTTAGGTTAGGTTAAACTAGGTTAGGTTAGACTAGGTTAGGTTGGACTAGGTTAGGTTAGACTAGGTTAGGTTAGGCTAGGATAGGCTAGGTTAAGTTAGGTTAGGTTATATTACGCTAGGTTAAGTTAGGTTATGTTATATTACGCTAGGTTAGGTTAGGTTAGGTAAGGTTAGGTTTGATTGTGGTATTTCGGCGTTAAGGTACATTTAAGAAACACACACAAACTCATTCAGTTGTTATTTCGGCGTTGTGGTACACAGCAGTTTTCTAGCTGTCGGCGTTGTGGTCAATTTTGACATTCGGCGTTATGGTATTTCGGCGTTGTGGTAACGACCCGACGTAAACAATGACACGTGCGTTTATTTACAAATTTCACACCAACTTACACGCAGGTTTGTTTAAAAAATGCAATGCACAGCATATTTAAATACACTGGTATGAAATATCAAACACCACATTTGAAACTCAACCATACAAATTGATGTGACGTTTTCATAACCTCAACAATATGATGAATGCGTCTGCTATTTCGCCCACTTTTTTTTTTTTTTACCATTCTATCCTCAAATATGCCGTTTATTTTTTGGACCATAAATTTACCACGGCGCTGCTTGTGTTCGTGGTTTCGTCTCTCTAATCGTTTTATTTTTAAATTTTTTATGGCCCTTAGGCTTTGAAATGGCCATTATATTCTTTGTCCATTCTTCAGAAATTAAATTAATGTTTGTTCAGTGGACGCAGTGGTGTAAACCACTGGAAACTGGCAGTTCAAAACCGTTGTAAAAGGTGTGTTTAAAATTAATAATATCATAATCGTATTTCTTTAAATATAAATAAATAGATGCATGTTTCACTCTCTGCAAACATTGCTAGTCAGCATAACGGACTTGAAATTAAAATTCATGATTAAAATGAAATAATTTTAAACTGCAGAAAATATCATATAAAGGGTTTTTGAGGTACAAATTAAGGTATTGTGCACATCTTTATTACAAAACTTGTTTGATGTTTCTTATATTACAAGTAAAATTTGTAAAAATTTGTATAAAAGTGCTGAACTTAAAACCCTATTAACTGTAGAAGGTATTAAAATGATTTATCTATAGCTGTTAGTGAGCAACGTGTACTAAAGATTTAATATTTATTTTATCACCTTATAATTACAAAGTTATTATTTCCTTTATTCTCCGTAACCTAGCGGAGGAACGTACCGACAACCTCCCGATATTAGTCAAGCAGCTTTAACTCACGACCATCGTGCACAAAAAAAAATCGTGGAGAAATGGGAAGTAGTATACAATATTAGGTCCTGGCACAGGATTCAGGCTGTGGTGCCGTGGTGCTGGTCCGCCATCTTGGATTGTTACATCATGGCGGCCATATTGGATGACCCTGACCCGGTATCCATCTTGGATACGCCATCTTTTAATCCGCCATTTTCAATTATTATGTCACATTCGCCATTTTGTTTTCTAGAAATTTGCGCAATTTTGGATTCCGCCATTTTGAAATTATGATATCACCATTTAACTTTTCGTTACGGCCACCATCTTGAAAATCCATAATCATTAATACCATTTAACTTTTCTTTACGGCCACCATCTTGAAAATCCATAATCATTAAACTAGAAAATTAGAAAAATGTTTAAAAATTATGTAAAAAATTTAATACAATTTTTATAAATAAACCCACTTACATCATGGAGCTCGAAGACCTCGATTCGAACTCAGTGACGGAGTGACGGGGGGGGGGGGGGGAATGACATTTTATCCTTCCTACATGGATGCCACTAAAAGACTGGCCTTCAACCACTTATACTAAGGAATATATTATATCAGCCAGTATGATATCATGGTGGCAATCTTAGAACTGCCATGTTGTTTTCGTCTGCTAGAGTGCGCTGCACCCACATTAGTTCAATTTTTACCTGTAAGAGTGCAGTATTATTAACTACCATGACATCTGCCATTTTGTTGGCCATCTTGGTGTCGCCATCTTAAAAAGCTGTAATTATTAACTATTAACCTAGAAATTCGAAAAAAATCCAAAAATCAATAAAAATTGTACTTATTAATTGACTGATTGAATGAATGGCTTCCTGTCCTTGGTTAGATCATTGGCCAATGCCAAAATACTAATTTAATTATCACTTCAATTTACCATAAATTTGACAGGTTAAAGAAATAAAATACCACAAGTTTTTTTATAAACAAAAAATTTACTATATAAATTCTACACTACGACAAGTACATACAAATGAAAGAAAATTACTAATGTTTTCGGTTCCTGCAATTGCTGCACACGAATTAAAGAAAGGTGAGAACCACCACCATTTGATGTAGGATCGTCCATTTCTATGTTTGAGAAACTTCTCCACCAAATACGTGACGGGATAGGCTGAATTTCTTCGACACAGAAGCCACCAGGAATAGGTTTGTGGTCTAAATCTTCGAGGTAGTACTAATTCGTGAGCGTGGGTAATGCAGAAAATTTCGGGACTCCAAATCGCAGTGAAATCTATCTCAAAGACGTATTTATACTTAAAGATCCGCACAATGTCACATGACGTCAGTTGACGCTTTCGTGGATCTTTCTTCTTAATTTTGTAAAACACTGTTTGAAGCATGTGATCGACCTTTACGTCTTTAGGCTTAGTTTTCGTGGTAGAATCACCGTGGAATTGTATTCGCTCACTAGTTTCGGCAAGATATCCAGCCACTTGTTTCTTCCATTAGCCGCGAACTGTTGCCACATCTTGGTTCGACAACGGAGACTTTGACATTACTACGTATAGCAGGCACGCTGACAAAGGCAGATGGCACACATCCGATAACCACAACAATATCCTGCAATGATATAGCCTACTTCACCCAATCGAGCGCATTACATATGTACTTAATGTCGTCGAGATAGACCAAACCGTTAGTTCAGCATAAGCGAAAGGTAATTTTTCATAGCAGATGTTATGCCCACATCTGAAGGTCATAGTTAGTATAAAATATAGTGTATTTTTGCGAATAATTTTAAAATATGCATACTAGGATATAATAATGTTATCGCCGAATCAATTGAAGTTCAAAGTAATATTATAACTCTTCTATTTGTTATTACTTCTTTGATAGTATCTCTATTTGCAGTGTTTTATTTTAAGTGTTAGTAATCTCACCAACTTGGATTTAAACTACTTATACACATTTTATCATCGTAAGGCACATATTACACTTAAGGTTACCACACTCAACGATGCAAAAGTGAGTGTCTGTCGGGTAGCAAATAAAGTTTGATTTTTTATACTCTTTACATCGTCAGATACATAAACACTACATTGTGTATAATGGTGACGTACTAAATCGTCTTGTGGTCAGTCTACTTTTATGAATACTCTAAACTGTTCAAATGTATTTCAGTAAATTATGGACAAGCTGCATTCGTAAAATTTCTTGGAATCACAATTTACGTTCATTATTTCATTATTGGTTTTTATGGTTAAGAAAACGGAATTTGGAAATATATGTTTTATTTTTGTAATAAGTCTAGTGCAGTTTGTAAAAATTAAATGTAAAAAATTATGTGGAGTGGTTTATATTTAAACTGTAAAAATAAATCTCGTCTGTCACTTTGTTAGCTTACGACATTTTATATACAGTTATGGGCGGAAATTTGAAATTTTCATAAATGTTAATACAAACACTAGCATGTTCTACCACGGTTTTTTTGTTTTTGTTTGTGGCCACATTTTTATATTTCAAGACGTAGGTGCAAGGGGTGTTATTTTCCAAACTGCAAAAGGAATGACCATTTTCGGGTTTCATCGCTTCGTGTATCTTCTGATATGTTCGTCCTTGACGCCCAAAATGATGATAAATACGGAAAGTTTCCTAATTGAAATAAATACGGATATCAGATCAGTTTTTCGACAGTGCAGACTAGGTTCTCATGAATTTACGGTAATTTTACGTAACGTTTTTCGTAAATTGTGAAGAAATTTACTACAGTGTAACAAGACAATTCAATTGTTTTACTCCGTGAAAACTTCACGGTGGACATATGGATTCACGATAAAGGTATTAAAAGGGTGGGCCCAACTCTAAATTTGAAATCCAAATATTCTGTATTTATCTACATAGAATTTGACAAATGAAACATTTAATAGTCAAAACAAAGTAACTTCATTATCTTATCTTGAAAGAAATTAATCTGTTTGAAATAATGAAAAATAGCATACCGGAGTTATTCTAACTACAAATTTATTATATTAATTAATTATTGTTCTTTAATTTGGTGTGGCAGAAAATTTATATTTAAACGTTCCATCTTAATCGTAATGGGCGAAAAAATGTAAAATTTGTTGACATTTCTAAGATCAATCGATAATAATAGGCAATCTGTGAAATTTCATTACTGCCAGAGCATATATCACTGACTCTTTGGAACTTAACATCTGATGGTAAAATCTGTAATATTTTTTTGTGCTTTAGCAAAAATGAATAATATTCAATTTGGCATTGCTTACAATGAGAACGAATATTTATACATACTTATTTATTTAATTCAAGGCTCATGACAACTGAGGTGTTTCTTTAAGATAAACCTTTAGTTACTCCTACCACCACCTCTATGCATAAAGTAGATAATAATAAAAATATTTTGTTGGATTTCTGACAAATAAGTAAATAAACTCAAAAATAATTTATTTTAATGTGTCTGTAGTACTTTGCAGCATTGAGGTTATTTTTTCAGAGAGCGGCATAAATTGTTTTTGTTTCTTCTTTTTTTAAGTAAAAACTATCAGCTGGAAGAAGCATTAATTCACACAGCGAATAACATTAAAAAGTATCAGTTTGTTTCAAGCTTTGCTTACGCGGAGTTGTAGAATGACTGTAATGACATACAGTTGAGTGTCTCTCGCGGTTTTATCCACTCAACTTGAAGGCCAACCCAATGTCCCTGAATCCAGGCAGTGCGTTCTCTGGCCTCCATTTATTTCTTGGGAGGAAGGGGCTTGCTGGAGTAAATTAGGTGGAATTTTACTCAAAATAAAGCAAAACAAAAACTAGTAAACTGTTTGAGATTACTTTATCCGTGTTCACAAGAATAATAATTGATAGGGACCGGAAAAGTTCGCGGATTCAATGACCTCTAGGATAGCCTCCATTATCCTCTGCACTTCTCAAGTAAACACGCGTGTTCATTGGTTACTAAATTGTGAGTCGTCTCCACTGGGTAGCTTGTGATTCGACGCTTCTTTGGTCGATAGTCTCTCATTGGCCCAGTGAGCTCCAAGTCAAACCGCGAGCCAATAGCAGAACCAGCAGAATTATACACATGTTTGAATTTCAGCCTATCACGAAATGAATCCGCGAATTTTTCTGGTCTATAATAATTGAGGTGTAACATCTTAGCTCTCGGTATAATTACTGTATTTGGTAGGAGTAATTCCGTGAAAATTGAACGGAAGCCGATGAGAGGAAATGTGGGACAGAAATGGCGGACTCACGTGTAGCAATATAAACCTGTACATAGTCCATTTCGTTAAAATTAGGGCACATACCAAACTCCAGGCAAACGAAAACCACATGGCAGACGTGATGTCAGAATCCAAGTTGGCGGAAGGTTTTTGCAGTAACGGAAAGTGCAACAATCGTGAGTGGGACACCCGATTTCAAGAAGGCATGAATCAAAGTGGCGGAATGAAAGATGGCGGACGAGATCAAGGTTAAAGGCAAAGTCAAAGCCAAGGTCAAGACGAGATGCTAAGGTCAAGGTCAAATGTCATACAAGATAGTCGCCGGGACGTCACAATCCAACATGACGGACACTGTCACCTCGGCACTGGAACCGTGAACCAGGGATCGGAGCCCATCTGCTATACTGCTAGGGGACAATGCTGAATCAGGAAGCGGTTCTCTGTAGCAGAGCACGCGGTGTGCTGCTTTGAGAAAACCTCTCTTGGTGTATGAAACATTTTCGTTTACTTGCGGAAACGTTAACTCCTACATCTCCGGCGATGCGCCAAGGGCCAAGCAAGTGAGCGATAATTAGGGACACCTGTATTTCGCGAATACATTTCGTGCCAAGGTATTTCACAAAATACTGTAGCTTTTCTCCTGTGGTTATTGGCTGAGGTCGGTGAGAGTTGTCATCCCGCTCTTGACGGGCCCAATGAGAATGTGGTCACAGTACTGCTGCACCCTCACAATTTGCCATGACTAGAGACCTGCAAAATTCGCGGATTCATTTCGCGATAGGATAGAGTCCAAATACTTTTGACATTATTTTGCTTCAGTGATTGGGCCATAGACTATCTGAAGGACTCTGGGCCAATGAAAAATCTTTAACAGAAGAATTAGCGAATCACGATCATTCCAGTCAACAGAACAGGTGTTACGAGCCGGTAACCAATCAGCAGGTGTAATTTGCACGAATGCATAGAGGATCATGGAGTATATCCTTTAGGGATTTGAAATCACGAATTTTACAGGTCTCTAGCCATGACTCTTAGAAAAAGCTACAGTGTTTTGTGAAATACCTTGACATGAAATTAAATCGCGAAATACAGGGGTCCCTAGTGATAATGTGTGTATCAAACACGCGCAGAGAGTTGCGGCCTCCAACGTGTGGGCTGGCTGCAGCACTGGAATAATAAAACACGAGATCGTTATTTTTTTCCTTATCGAATGCCCTCAGGCAACTGCATCTTCAGTCTGTCATTCATGAAAACCAGTCAGTTACTGGGGCGTGAATTTGTCGAGAATCTGCCGACCGCAATACTTTTGTGGAAATGCACGATATTCAGAAACCTGGAATTTTTCACCATTCACTGTAGGTTATTACTAGAGACCTGCAAAATTCGCGGATTCATTTCGTGTTATGCTACAATTCAAATAATTATACCTTAGCGCTGCTCCTGCAGTTGGTTCACTTTTAATCTGGAGTAATGAGGGTCAATTAGAGACCCTCGCTAAAAGAAGTATCGAATCACAGACGACACTCGGTCGAGACGACTCACAAGTCAGCAGCCAATGAACAGGTGGCATTTGCCCGAGTGTTGTAGAGTGAAGTAGAGTATATCCTGGAGGTAATTGAATCCGCGAATTTTGCAGGTCTCTAGTTATTACTTATTAGTAGGGACCGGAAAAATTCGCGGGTTCAATGACCTCTAGGATGAACTCCACAGTTCTACGTACAATCAGTCGAATGCCACCCACTCATTGGTTGCTATCTTGTGAGACGTCCCAACTTAGCAGCCTGTGATTCGATAAAGCTTTGGTCGGGCGTTTCTCATTGGCCCAGAGACATCCAGGTCAGTTGTGAGCCAATAGCAGAGGCAGCACTGACGTATAACTATTTGTATTTTAGCCTATCGGGAAATGAATTCGCGAATTTTTCCTGTCTCTACTTATTAGCAAACACAGAAAGTCACATTTCTTGGAAAAACTCATTTTTCCCACTGGAAAGACCGTTGCATTTTAATCACAAGCATTTTTTTTTTTATGATTGTAATCGTCTGTGCCAGGGCATTGAACCAGATTTGATTTCAATAAGCAGCCTTTTCTTTATTGCGTACTTGACACACGACCACATTTCCATTGGTAGTGATAGCATCATTGAATTTACCCACGCTCTTAAGTGCCAACGCTACAGGAGCCATTGTGCAACGGAATGGCAATTCGAAGTTAACAGTCGTCAAAGACAGCTGCGCAGCTTTCAGTGCCAGTCGACAGTAAAGACAATGTTGTAGGAGGACCAGTCAAGGAAAATAAGCAATTGTTAGGGGTAGACAGTTTTCACGAAAAAAAAAATTAGAACCCCCATTAGACTTCAATATGAAATGCGTGCACCAGCGATTTTTCCCTCGTGATTGGCGGCCGTCTGCAAAAGAAATCAGTGCCTTATTTGACCCTGCCATTCAGGACGCGTTTGCCTGTGCACTGAAGTATTGTGATCGGCAGGGACCGGAAAAATTCGCGGATTCAATGACCTCTAGGATAGCCTCCATTATCCTCTGCATTTCTCAAGTAAACACGCGTGTTCATTGGGTACTAAATTGTGAGGCGTCTCCACTGGGTAGCTTGTGATTCGACGCTTCTTTGGTCGATAGTCTCTCATTGGCCCAGAGAGCTCCAGTTAAACTGCGAGCCAATAGCAGAACCAGCAGAATTGTACACATGTTTGAATTTCAGCCTATCACGAAATGAATCCGCGAATTTTTCCGGTCTCTAGTGATCGGTGTGCTGACAGTAGACTTCTACCTGAAGGAAACACAAACGATGCTACAGTGTTTTAACTCTCAGCTCGTCTCGAAATCTTTTCGACTAATACACGCCCCTAGCAATTGCGTTGGTCCCGCCCAGGAGTTTATTCTAAGTAAATGTATTTCGTCATAACCCTGACCTACTTCCAATGTCCGTTTTGTGTCCGTCAAGGACTGTTTCTCGTTCCTTCCTACGCCCGCACACAAGCTTACTGAAATATATTCTTTGCTCGCTCAGAATGCCTTGAAATTCTACCCACTTAGCCACAGTAGCTTATAGCCTACCAATCATGTAACACTCCCTGACGTGTTAAGGAGATAAAATGCTGCGAGATTGTATCATATTTTAGGCGATGTGGAATGTTAGTCAAAATTTTCGTGATTTAAAGTTTGAAGGTCAACTAATCAAAACATATTTTTTATTATAAAACATAAGAAACATCGGGAAAAAAACCTGGACTGTTTAGGCAAAGTAGAGAAGAGTACAAGTTAAAAAGTTTGTTTTTCAGGAGATACTTTGGTATTATTTTTAACATTACACTGTAATCTGTTTTGTACATTTTGTGTACAGTGAATTTTGAAACTAAATTTATGAATGACACAGCTGGATTTTTAAATTATTTATTAATATTCAATAAAATAATACCATTTTTGTCGATTTTTTACTTATACAGTTTTGTCTAAACAGTAAAAATAAATGTTCAAGTATGTGGAGTAAAACTAAAGTTCAAGTTTTCACAAACCTACTTATGATGGAGAAAGCACAATTACATGCAAACACTAGCGTTTCGTGTGACTAACGGGACTACTACTATGGGCTTGGTTTGGGATTGTGTGTAAGGGCTAGTATGCAAGTCTTGGTCCTGCTTCAGACCTGTTCAGACAGAGTTATCCCTGCGTGGTGGTCACCAGTGCGCCAGCTTGACGCGACTCTATCAGGGGCGGCTGCAAGAAGACTTATTGGGAGGGGCTGTCTGCGCAGATGGACGCAGTTGCAAAACACTATAGCTAGGGGCAGGCACTTTTCGCGAAAAGATCTGAGCACTTATTAGACTGCAACAAGGTGTACCCACACCTGTGGTTTCTTACTTGTGATTGGCGTAGTGAAGTAGGGTATTTTTTATTATGCTTTGAATTATATATTTTCTTTGACGAAAGAGTTACAGTTTCAAAAAGAAATAGAATGTGAAAGAACACAGCAAATATCTAGTTTTCCACTTGACATTTTAACAATTTGCAATGTCGATGCAGGAAAATGTTATTGTATTTGAAATTGATTATTTAAGTAGCTAAGTGGTTCGGTGATGGTTACAAATGAACATTCAGCATAGTCACAGTTCGACAGCAATGAATGAGTAGCCACTCAAATTTTGAAAAATTCTTCTGATTTTAGTGCATGATAGTCCGACAGAAAACTTTAACACCTGACCCCCAAAATCTTGGATGTTTCCAGGAATATTTGTCAATGATTACACTAAAGAATTTGGGTCTGATGACAAAAACTGCGGACCTCAGTGTTGTTAAAGTCGTCAGAAATTATTTCCAATCAGTACCAGCAGCTTTGTTGCTAAACTATTGAGAAAACAAAATACAGTTGACCGGTTAGAAGCACTCAGCAACTCGACAGATGTAGGTACAATCATTTTGAAGCTGCGGCCAACACCTAACACAATATTCCTGATTTTTGGGGTATGATTCCGTCTCCCGTGGTATCGCTTCCTGTGATGCGTACAGTAAGAACTGCAACAGAATACTTATGGTAAACTCCAAAGCACAAAAACTTAAAACTAAGTTTTGGAGACGTCGCCGGGCCACCAGTCTTGGGAGGTCGGAGACTCGTGCTTGTACTCGCTGGGGAACTCATTGGGACTCCGACCTCCGTAGTGAAGACGGACACACGCCGGCTCTCAGTGCGAGGGGTTCTGGGTTCGATCCCCGGACAAGGCTTGGTTGTGAATTCGTTTCGCCCGAATTTGGTCAAAAATGTGTTATGTTCTACGGAATTGTAAAATAAAAAATAACGCGTGTCAGTATATATATATATATATATATATATATATATATATATATATATATATATATATATATAATTTTCCTCCCACCAAGGTGACGCGGGTTAGATTATCCCCCCGGAGTTGGGCCCGAAATTTTCTCGCAAGTGGGAAACATGTCGGACGTGTTTTCTGGGGTCAGTCCCGTTTCCCTCACTCCAATGCTCCATTCTTATCTCATCATTCACCATCTCTATTGCTGTCAGTGAGAAGTTAGGCCCATGCAGTCATTCATTAGATCTGTTACAAGTTTAAGCGGACGTAATAAGGTGATTGGTAGAGACCAGCAAAATTCGCGGATTCATCCAAACACATATACATCTTAGATAATTTTGCTATTGGCTTACTGTTCATCTGGACGAATCTCAACCAGTTGTAAACCCTCAACCAAAGAAGGATCGAATCACAGACAAACCAGGTGAGACGACTTACAAGTCGGCAGCCAATGAACTTGCGTTATTTTCCCGAGTGTACAGGGGTATGTGCAGTCTATCCTGAAGGCCATCGAAACCCGCGAATTTTGCAGGTCTCTAGTGATTGGTGTCAGTTACGTCCGTGCGTCAACCACCCGAGGCCCACAACTGCAAGTTGGCAACCCAGCGTTGCGGGACAAAGCAAGCTTGCAATATTTATTGCGATCGCTGGACGCGCGAGCAGAATGACGTGTCGGCCCGCGCAGTGGGTAGCGCGCCCAACCCCACACCTGCCCTTATTTGGCCGGCGGCGTTGGTAGCCGTGGAGCCGGTGACGCAATAGCCCGCCCACGCCTCGCTGGAGCCGCAGATATGTACCGCCCTCCTGCCTGCCCGCGCGCCGGGCCTGTTCGGACAGGCCGCGCACCGAGGGGTCAACGGATCCGCGGCTGGAGCCAGCGCACAGTTAGGTCCCGCGACCCGCAAACACGTCCACTCACGCACTGTGAATGCCCTCTTGATGATACCTGGTCCAGCCCCGTGCCGCCTTCTCGGCCTTTGTGGCTTCTCGCCTCTTCGACTGCGCGGCCGTTGGAGGCCAGCACATAGGGTAGCCGTGCTTGGTATGGTGCACTTAGTGTTTCAAATACTATCAAGCCAGGCGACCAACGCATTTACCATGCAGGGCCATCGAGAGACACGGCAGCTAGGTATTTGGTTTCACATCTCTTTGACTGCGTGGCCATTGGAAGCAAACACTTTGGGTAGCCGTGCTTAAACATGGCGCACTTAGTGTTTCAAATACTATCAAGCCAGGCGACCAACGCATGTACTATGCATGTGCACACACAGGGCCATCGAGAGACACGGGCAGCTAGGTCTTTGTTTTCACATCTTGACTACGAGGTCATTAGAGGCGCGTACGGCATATCTTATAATGTTTCCAATGAATAGATATTTTTAATTTCGTTCTATTGTCAGGGTAAACGTGTGGCTATCCCGTAAGCACACTTGGGACTAGTGTGTGGATGTCCAATGCGGGATGCAACTGTTCCTAAAGAAATGGTGGCTGTTGGGCCATGTGAGACCCAGGTTCGACAAGTGGACTCAGCGGTTAAGATTTCTGGCTAGTGAGCCAAGGAGCCCAGCCTCGGACTTCCCGGTTGGGTCAAGAATGTTTCATGCCTGGATTGAGGGTTGGGGTTTGTGTTCCGCATTTACTTCAACACTGGCGAGCAACCGCTAACATATCCCGCCTGATACCTCCCAGTCACGCCCGTGGAGCATTCTGTCCAGACTCCGGCCAATAACCCACCATCACCAGTTGGGGAAAGAATCAACCACGGCTTGTTGCTAGGAACCGCTAACATATCCCTCCTGGTACCCCCAGTCACGCCTGTGGAGTATTCCGATCAGACTCCGGCCAATCAACCCAACATCACCAGTTGGGGAAAGAATCGACCACGGCCTGTTGCTAGGAACCGCTCACATATCCCGTCTGGTATCCCCCAGTCACGCCCGTGGAGCATTCTGTCCAGACTCCGGCCAATAACCCACCATCACCAGTTGGGGAAGAATCGACCACGGCCTGTTGCTAGGAACCGCTAACATATCCCTCCTGGTACCCCCAGTCACGCCCGTGGAGTATTCCGTCCAGACTCCGGCTAATCAACCCACCATCACCACTTGGGGAAAGAATCGACCACGGCCTGTTGCTAGGAACCGCTAACATATCCCTCCTGGTACCCCCAGTCACGCCCGTGGAGTATTCCGTCCAGACTCCGGCCAATCAACCCACCATCACCACTTGGGGAAAGAATCGACCACGGCCTGTTGCTAGGAACAGCTAAAATATCCAGCCTGGTACCACCAGTCACGCCCGTGGAGTATTCTGTACAGACTCCGGCCAATCAACCCACCATCACCAGTTGGGGTATGAATAGACCACGGCCTGTTGCTAGGAACCGGGCGTAGTTTCGAGAAGCCACGGCGACAACTGACACCAGTTCCACAGTGCCTGTCGGCAATCACAGCAGAAATGGCAGCGTTTGGCGTCACGTGGTTTCCGGCCAGGGGCTCTAGGCAAAGAACCTCTCGGTCACTTGGGGCGAAAACTGGGGAAACCCCTTGGCAACTCTGTTGCCAACGATGTCACTCGTAAAACTACATGGTAGACTTTGTAAAATTACAAATGTTACACATCTCTGCCTTGCAGTTCCACAAGTTTCCAAAGAATTTCCTTGTATAAGTACAAAAAGTTGTTTTTGCAGCGCACATCGCCTTAGCTGATGCTTTCGCTGCAAAGCCAGTAGCAGGTTGGCAAACTGGAAGTTAGCAAGAAATATTAGTTTCGTTTCATCGTCAGTCTATCGGTTTTCTTTATACGACTCCGTTTGTCCAAATATCTGAGGCAAACCTGTCCAGACTCAGACATCTATACCGGATGCAATGGACTGAACGAAACTGAAAACTAGATACTCGCCACATGAGTGCGACCCGTTAGCTACCAGGACCAAAAAGGACCCTAGAAAAAAAAAACGGGCATTACAATCGTATCGTCGACACCGAGTTCATTACGGTGGATGGGTTCTCATGAGGTGATTTCAATTGGTCATGTAGAATTACCATCGTTTCCTGAGAACATGCTTGCAATGACAGTTGATAAAATTTTATTGTACTACAATAACTTGATTATCTGCCGACTTCGGTGTCGAGTCGGTTCAATTCTATGGTGTCATCGTGCGAGTTAAATTTTTTTAAAACAGGAGAACGATCTTTTCAAGTATATAATTATTTTTTTATCCTTTCTTTTTTTTTCAGATTGGTACTGATTGCACAAGATTCTGTGGCAATATGACGTATACTGAAAAGTTTTTTTGACGTGACAACGTCTAATAAATCGATGAACGCCGGCTGCACGCACGAATAAGCGTCCCGTTACGCACATTGTCCAGTTACGCTCATTGTACGCTTGCGCCGCATCTATCTCTCTTCCACTCGATTGGAACAACCATCGATTTGACTTTTTCGAGGCACATTAAACTTGAAACACTCCAATTCGTTTCCTACTCTTCCTATCATATTCCTATCAACAGAATAACACAGATTGGAAGAAGTTAAATAGCAAACACGTATAAAAGTTATAGTTAAAATAATCTCTTCGTTAAAGTAATAAACATATTTGAATTCATGAGTGCAAATAAAGTTAAATTTATCAATTAAATTGTAGATTTCATTTCACTCCTTCTTTGTATCCATACAAAATAGTAATAATTCAATAAAAATGATTCAATTTTATTCATAAAAGTATGCAATCATTTCATAAATGTTTTGTTATGACGTCACGTTAAACTATCGTCCGTAAACCGATTTTACAGACAACCAATTTTTTTTTTCTTAGTGGCGAGATGCTACGACATTCCTTTTCTTGGATTTATTATTTTCTCAAGCTTTCATACGGCAAAATAACTCTGAATTAATGTATTTACACATCGCGTATTTCGGGGATGCACGTTCGCGCGACTTTTTTTGGCGCCATCTTGGAGCACCTGTCCGGTTGGTTCGACTATCGATTCCAGCGCGAGAACGCGATTAGTTTTCGATTTTAATCGTTGAACTAAATGCTGATCGACAGACTCGCCTCTAGAAGCGAATGCGAGTTGAAATGGTGACATGAAGCACTACGGGAATGCTCCCCCTCGAGACAATCCGCCAGCTCCGGTAACATCTGCCACGTCTTCGCCATCTTGCTCAAAGACGCGATTTAAATATTGTTATGCATTTTCAGCGCCACCCAAAAACATAGAGATCAACATTTCCTTAAGTAAGATGAGCATGCTATCATAAAACACTTCTCATATATCACAGAATAAAACAATCACGTATGTTATGCCGTTAACTACAGCGATCAAACTAAGTTAGCTTTTCAGAAGAAAAAAATCATAAAAAATTTATCCAAATTTAAAATTTCAACCCATAAATAAAACGATTTTATTTTGCAACTATTTTTTATATTTCTTTTTGCGTTTTTTGCATCAGCTATTGCTGCCATTTTTTGCAAGCCGAGGGAAGCGAGCAAAAATAAAAAAAGACGACATGCCAAGAAGATTTGTTAGTACACCAGAAGTGTTGAGTGAGCCGCTCACAAGGCCAGCGTGACCATATTTTATGAATATTCAAGTAAACCCGTTTGGAAAGTTGCCAGTTGTCTTGACAATGAGTGACGAGGAGCATTACGCCTGTGTTTCAGACATTACTCTATAATTACTTTTCTGACTGTTTTGCTCCTTGAGTTTTTCTGACATTGGCAAAGGATCTCAAACAATTTGAACTTACTTACCTTGTAATAAAATTATACTTAGGAGAAGAACAATATAACTATCTGAAGTAACTAAAGACTTGGGTTAAACCTAAGTGACTTCGTCATATTTTAACTTGTAACTAATTCTAATTACTGTACTCTCTTCGAGCTTAATTTACTTGCTAAAATATAAAATAAAAAATCTTAACAATACATCAACAAATATAATGTAACTTTATATTTGTGTTGCAAATTTTTAAAACACTTAATGGGATTTTGCACAGATATTACAAAAAAATATACTACATGAATCGGTTTAGTTGCACGAATTTACATCTTAAAAAAACAATAGTTGCTTGGCTTCTGGGTTTCAGCAGTAGGTAGCTCCACCCTGATGATGGCAACTGAAACTGCGACCGAAACTTCGGTGATATATTCGTCTTGGACGCGGCTACAACACAGAATGCAAGAAACTTCAGACAATGGCAACGCAAGCCTGCGATCTTCATTAAAGTACAATACCCAACGTGTTAAATAACACATTTGAATGTATATTTAAAAATACACATAAAAAAGTGTGAAATTATTTACTGTCCTATTTTCATCACTACTTTGTATATGTTTAAACATACGTACTTCGTTGTATAAGAACATAATAGTCGTCACAGAAAATCGACAATGACCAAAGTAGTAAATAAATGGGCGATTAAGTACTAAAGAATTAACAGCCTGAACTAGCGGTGTGATTAAATTTGTCTCTATGGATAAAAATGTGATGGCTATTATTTGTCCTGTACAGATTGTGTGCGAATAAGCTGTTGACTAAAGAAACAACTTAAGAATAATGTTAAATCAGAAATGGTTATATTTGACACTTTTACTTAAGAAATATGTAAAGTACCAACTATAGCACAATAAATAGAATGCGTTGTGTGCGCGAAATACTTTAGCTTGGCAGAAGCAGGTTATAGTGTTGTACGGAATAATAGAAAATAATGAATTATTAGTTTCATGTCTAGAAATACTCAGATAGAAACAGAAAATTGCACGAAAAATTAAACGTACTTTTTATCTGATATTTTAAGTGTTCTGATTCTGTGAAATATTATTCTGATGTGTTTCTGGTATATTGTTGCATTTACACGAGTTAGTCAAAAAGCGTTCACATTTCATGAATGTTTAACTGTGCAGCTATATTAATAATTGGCTGAGAATGTGCGACATAGATTTACCGGTGTTCGTCGCAGTAAAGTTTATCATTTCTTATAAATTCAACCGTGGTAAACCCGCCTACAGTGTGCAATGAGGTCAGTGATAAAAACTTTAGCCTAGCAATCATAACTTAGTGGTTTGAATGCTCTACTGATTCTCTAAGGAAAATCAAATGTTTGTTTGGTAACTAAATTGTGATATATTAAACTAACTACGAACTGTTTGCACTTTAAGCTTTTTTATCCGCGATGTGTACTTTAAAGTAGTTTAGTATTATTACAATATATTGATCAAACATTTGCATTTTCCTTAAAGAACCAGAAGAGTATTGAAAATACAATTTTTTTTATTCCTTCATAGTCTAAAGTTCTGAACCTTTGACCTCATAGCATACTAAAGGTGGGTTTATGATTGAGTTACTTAAAAATTATAAACTTCACTCCGAAAAGTTAAATTAATACCCAAAATTTAAAATTTGAGTATTAATTAGTGATTGTTAATGTCAGCCAATGAAAGCAGACAAGAATGCTGACATGTGTTTTATATGTGTTGCTATGATCTGAAATTTTGAACAGAAAACAATTTTACATTGCACGGAATTAAAATACACCAACAGCTATTGAAAATTTACCAGCTCAAACCAACAGTACTTTTACAGTGCAAAAATAAGATGCAGTGATGTTTAAGATTGTACACTTCCATCCTTCGCAGCTAGACAAGAAACACGCATCGTGACATACGTCTAGATCGGCGATGAGAAGTCCTTGCACATTCACGTAGACGACGGATAAAAGTTTTAATGCGGTCGCCTAATGATATGCAACTTGCTGCACATGCCCGTAGTGTCTGCTGCATACTCTCGGTGTGGCGTTCAATTTAGAAATACAAGATATTTTCCCGTCATGTCCATCTAGGTGATTCACTACATTTTAGCTCACAGACGTAAAAAAAAATTGCTGAACTGCGTACAAGGAACCAATAGATGTCGAATTTTAAAGTAATCCACATTTAGTTATGAGTGTTGATTATGATGTTGGCATTTTGAACTTAACTATGTATGGCCTCTTTGAAACTGGATATGATAATTTTACAATTAAGTTGTAATAAAATTTTAATCAACCACGAACTTCATAATTTCCGGTTTTAATTGACGTTTTTCTGGAATGAATTTTTTTGTAAAAATTATGAAATATTTATAGCAGCCGCCATCTTAACCTTATTTGCATATAATAAACTATCAGATAGAGTGTTTTTTTAAAGAATAAATGTCAAAATTCTCTTTTAACTGATTTTATTGTCAGCTATGAAAATCTAGACATTTCACTTAAGCCTTTCTGGGGGCACATGTATCGCACGAGCAGATGATCTGGAAGTAGGTAGGACACAATGACTTGGAACAGCGCACTGCTGGACGCCATATCTCTAAGATGGTCCCCGATGGACGTGATCAAAAGGCGTCTCATTCATTCAGCGAGGTTCGTGGTTTCGATATAAACACCTCCTGGATCGACTATAGTTTATGAGCACCGAGTAGGTCTCCATTTACAACCTTGGAGGTTGTTTGGTTCGAGCAAGAATCAAACCAAGCACTGTAATCGATTGAATCGATCAATTAATTTTTTTTTTTTGATGAATTTCGAAAATTTTTCCGAATTTCTAGCTTAATAAATACAGATTTGCAATATGGCTTATAAGACGGTTGACAAGATGTGGGTAACCTGGCAATAAATAATTACTGCACTCTAGCGGGTGTAAATTGAACTAATATGGCTGCAGCGCCCTCTATCAGACAAAATAATATTTTGGATCCAAGATGGCGGCCTCGACCAGATGAAAACAAGATGGGCGGACATGACGTTATACTAACTGACGATAGCTGACGATAGCTGACCTTGGCATTAGTGGTGGGAGGTCAATCTGCCAGTGGTCTCCGTGGAGGAAGGATCCATGGCCATTTATTTTTGCTCTCACCGAGTTCGAACCAAGGACTCTATGATGTAAGATCGTATTTAATTAAAATTTTATTAAAATTGTATTGAAATATTTCTTTTTAAATTTTAAAAATTCTGAATTTTTCTGATAATATTTACGGAATTTCAAGATGGCGGATGATATGTTATAATTTCAAAATGGCGGAACAGTTTTTATTAAAATGCTATAAGTAATTTTTTATTAATTTTAAAATTTTTCTCAAAATTTTTTGATAGTAAAAACAGATTTTCAATATGGCGGCCGTAACTAAAAACCCAACGGTGACGCCTTGCTTTCAAAATGGTGTAAATGACATCATAATGGTCAAGTTCATGTCCTCAGCAGCTTAGGGATGCTTGTAGATGAGGAATTTAAGTTAAGCAGCTTTGAGGAATTTTCAAGTCTCTGGCATTTTTTGAGAACTTAAAAAGGAAAATTTCCCTGAAAACATAAGTAGTTCCCTTGGAATAGTAAATTTTTTATTTTCCTGATTTTTTGAGATTTCTTGGCATAATTTCCCCCCTAAAAACTAGGAATTTTGGCTATATTTTGACAATTTAGAACAAATATTGAGTAGTTTTTGGCAATTTTTGGCAAATTTTGAAGGTTAAGGTCAAGATCAATGTCAACAGTTAAGTTCAAGGTTATCCAACATGGACGCCATGACGTCACAATCCAAGATGACGGACACCGACACCACCTCGCACCGGCACCTGGCGCAGGACATACTAATATATACTACTGAATTGGCGTTCTGTCAGGTGAATAATGAGTCTGGTGTCTCGATCATTACGACCAATCCAACGGTCAGGGACTTCAAAAGTTAAACTTTAAATGAATCGCACGTGGAAATGAAATTACAGATTGCATAAACATGAAACGCTTTACGCTCAGGAGTCGCCATTTTGCGTCAGTAACGCTGCAAGCGAGAAAAAAAAAGCAATACTCGCACAGCCCTTATTTAAAACTGTTTGAGTTACTCTTTAATTGTGAACCTGAACCAAAATTCTACATGGCTTACATTTGATACTATTACAATTTATAACTGGGACATTATTTTAATGGACATACTGTATTTTCTTAAGCATCAAAGTGTGACGTTGAACCCTGTCAAACAAATACACCGCTTCATTACCACACCGGGACGCTGTTATTGGTCAGACCACTCGCCGCACACCAAAGCGATCTTGATTTCTGAGGCCGATGTGTTTTCCTTGGATACTCCCGTTTCCTCCACATGTTCAATCCGTCATCGCTCCATTATGATCTCATCAAGTTCCTTCGTTTCTGATGACCTGATGTCAACGAGACGTCAGTCCGTTCATCCTTGCACTCCCAGACCTTGTTTGGCGGTCTTTTCCACCCCCCCCCCCCCCTCCTCCTCCATACGCCCAACAAAACAAAGGAACAATTGAAACATATACTCTTCCAAACATTTTAAACCCAACCTGGAACTTAAAATTCGCCCGGGGATTTGTTAATTTATTCTTAGGACATTCTTTCCTGATAAATTATCCTCGGGTCAGTTTTATAAATGCTGAAGATCATATTTCCGATATGATCACATATTTGAAAGCTTCTCTAGTACGAAGTCGTGTATTGAAAAAGGTATTGACCTGCACATAAAGTTGCAAGGTGTTTAAAAATGCAATTTCCCCTTTTTCCCGTTGATCAGGGGCGCAACAACAGGGGGGGGGGGGGGGGCAAGAGTATTTTGCCCCCCTCTGAAACCTTGAAGTGGGTGCAAACAGGGGCACAGAAAGTGCTGTGTAATCAATTTTTAGATAATAAAACTGCTTACATAGCACCATTTTCCACCTTGAAATACAAATTTTCCCGGGGGAGGACCCCCGGACCCCCCGCCAATAGGGGGGATCGATGATTCTTTATAAAAAGGTATATTCCCCCCCCCCCCCCTTAGGAAATTTAGTTGTTGCGCCGCTGCCGTTGATGTCCATGTTTTTTAACGGACAGAAACAGCCAGGACCGAGGCGGTGGGGGCCCCGGTGGGCACGCCCCGTGGCCTCTGCGGTTTTTCACGGCCGCGCGGTCGCCATCTTGTTTCGCGACGCCCACCCGTGAACTTGGCGCAGGCCGCTCCTAACATGGCGCGCCTCCCGTGGCGGGCCCGCGTGACGCGCGACGCCAAGGCCGGCCATTGTTCCCGCCTTTGTGTCGCGATGGGAAGCCTACAACTCACGTAGTTTCGGTTCCCTGCAAGAATTTCCGAAGATTTCCGAAGTTTTGCGTTTTGGTACTAACGCCACTTCAGCCGCTAAATCAGAATTTTCCAATGAAAACAAGCATGTTGTGACTGACCTAACATAACCTAACCCTATTAAATTTTTGAGAGAAATCCGAAGTTGCACGAACGTGGTAGGGAACCGAAACTACGTGAGTTGTAGGCTTCCCGTGTCGCGATCTGGCGAGAACGTTCCGAAACATCCGCCACGTTGGGGAGACCTAAGATGCACATAAAGTTCTGCCATTCCCGATTACACCCGAACAACTCACCTTCGGCCAACTTCGGTATTTGTTTTATTTTTGCGCAGGAAAAATGAATTCAAATATTAAAAGTGGTCGGTTAGGTTAGCCACATTAAAACACTTTAAAACACTATGGATGGTTAGTTAGGTTAGTATAGCTACATTAAAATAAACAGAGAAATATAAATATATATAAATAAACCCGAGGTTGGCTGAAGGTGAATTGTTCGGGTGTAATCGGGAATGTCAGAACTTTATGTGCATCTTAGGCTTCCCGCGACGTTGGCGCGACAAAAATGGCGGACGCAACGGATCCCCCGGCGTTACTGGGGTGCGTGTCAGAGTTTGGTTTTCGGAAGTCGTTTGAACTGGTGCATTGGTAATTCATTTTTATTATTCTCGTATTTTTTAAAGATTTGTTTACTTAATTTATGTGTGAAATATCTGAAACTGTTTTCGCACAGTGATTTTTTTTTACAATTGATTGTTAAATTAAATATTTACTCAAACATATCCATGCAAACATTGATGGCTGTCCTGTGTTTGCTGTTAATGTATCATATCATCAAGAGACATTTTATGTAAAGTTGTTTATTTTTATGATTCTGCAGGGGTTCACCACTGCCTCTCGCAGCATGGAGTTGAAGAGACGGCAAAAAAAAAATCCTGGAAGCGAATATTCCCCATGTGAAATATCCCCAGCCAGGCCCCTGAAGTCTACTCACTGAGTCAACGTGTGTCGGAAAACAATGGAGTAGAGGCCGTGCGTTGCATTTAACTGCAAGCGTCCAAGTCTAGGCTACGCCTAAAGAGGTTAGGAATTTCATCAGGTTAAATGGCCAAATCTTACAATGATTACGAGAAAGGCAACGCATCGTTTACAAGAAACATTGAACATGTCCCCCCTATGGTAGGGATGGAATCATGTTCAATTGTTAGAGACCGGAAAAATTCGCGGATTAATTTCGTGATATACTAACATTCAAACAATTATACCTTTGTGCTGCTTCTGCCATTGGTTCACTTTTAATCTGGAGGAGCGAGGGCCAATTAGAGACGCTCAACCATGGAAGTATCGAATCACAGGCCACCCAGTCGAGACGACTCACAAATAATCATCCAATGAACAGGTGACATTTGCCTGAATGTACAAAGGATTTTGGAGGCTATCCTAGAGGTCATTGAACCCGCGAATTTTTCCTGTCTCTACCAATTGTCGTTTTACTGCAGATAGGAATCACGTCCAAGACCTGATCCTTTTCCACAGCAAACAAAAGTTGCATGGTGACGAAAGGCAGTCAGTTTCAAAAATACCATTGTGTACAACAAACAGGCCTTACGAATAAATGTCACATCTTCATCCCACACGCCACGTTGATTTTTTACGTTTTTTTCCCTTCATTATTTTTATTTGATGTCAATTTATAAAAATTTCAACTCAATACCTCTATCGCTGTTTGTTGTTCTGTTACAAATATTTCCAACAGTTATTCACTAGAGTAGTATCAAGGGTGCAAATTTGGGCAAAGTGGTGATAGGTACGAACACTTGCGGTGCCTTTTTTACACCCATGATGTTACACTACGTGACTATCTGTTGAAAATATTTGTGGCAGAACAGATGCAAGGGAGAAATAGAGTTAAAATTTTAGAAAAAGCGCTTACATTGATCCCTTCTCAAAGAAAGTAATAGTTATATCTTTAATCAATATCCCAAATTCAAGCAATAAAAAGAATATGTCATTGTGTAACTGCGTCCGTTTGCAGAATCGCTTGAGAACAAAGAACGATAGAAGGTAACGGAAGAGTTGACGTCACACAAGTATGGACAGACAGGTTCAAGACGGCACACCGTGACCTCCAATATTACAATGTGCCCCAAACAACATGAATAAATAAATTATGCAGACGAATGCAGCGTTTCGGGATGGCGTAAGCGAGGACAATGGAATATGTATACCTAGTTATAGGACTGTTTTATTCGTGTTACCAAACAACACTTTTTTAGGTTTCGAGACTCAACGCAAGCGTGATCGGTGGCGTAGGTACGGAAGGTGACACGGGTGACAGTCCAGAAAACAATAGTGTTTTTTTTTGCTCGAACGCAATCACAATCCCATCAACTTGTAGGGACTGGAAATTTTGTTCATCGCCTTAAGGCTGGTGCTCACAAACCAAGGTAGTTATTTCATTTTCTTGTATTACTATTAACTAAGGATATGTTACATAGTTACTGGTCCACGCGTTTTTTTCCCACCAAATAGTCACAAAAAGTTATTTTAGAGTGGCAAAAGTCACGCCACTCATGATTATGAACGATTGCGTGACTTTTTAACCCTTGTAGATAAGTTTTAGAAAAAAAATCTGTTGATACACAATATAAAACTTACAGTCCTCAAATAATAGTATTGAGAAGAAAATGTAATACCCAGAATGGCGTGTGATATTGAGAATTTTAGAAAACCACACTTTGTGTAGATGTCACATCTAAAATATGAAATATTTTCTTCACATATACGCTGCCCAACTCGTGCGTACACGGCACGAAGACATCGTCAAATGATCCTTGAAAAATTATTTATCACACTTTGAAATATTCTATAAGCATAACAGAGGAATCCTCCGAATAGTAAAATTTCTTGTTATGTTTTTTTTGTGGCTTTGACAACATTTTAGGTATTTATTTGAGAAAAACTTACCTTCTTTCACTCGTAGTTTTTTATTTTCTTCTCGTCTATTTCACCCTCCTTATTGCTATTACAATCAGTTTTAATGTTTGCCTTCTTAAAAAAATTTCCATCTGAAAAAAAAAAACTAAACTTGACGTTCCTTTAAAATATTTTTTGTTTGTCCTGGGAAACAGAACGGTACTGTATTATTGCCACATGGTAACATTTATGCTAACTTCACATACTCTCTTTCTGTGACGTGAAAGTAATTAATTAAAGGCAAATCAACCTGGCTCTGAATATTACGTAGGTAGTAAGAAAAACGGAAGTATGAAACAGGATGGTGGGCTAGGATTGAGAAAGGAGTCAATGTCGGCCACCATCTTGGATTTGTGACATACCTGCTGCTATCTTGGATGACCTTGACATCGAATCCTTACATTGTAATACGATACCTTGATTGCAATTTGACATCTCGAGCACGTTTTGGCCTAAAAATTCAAAACAAAAATTTTACTTAAATATATATAAAAACCTTTATGAAAAAAATTAAATAACAATAAAAAACAAAGCGCCAGTAAAAAATAAAACGTCAGTAAAAAATAAATAAACGTTAAATTAAATAATAAAAGTAAAACAGAGATCCAAAGTTCGTGTTTCAGCGGGAATAAAAAAACACGAATTAAAAATTTGGAAAAAAAAATTAATAATGTCTAAAATAAATATAGGGATTATATGAAAAACCTACTAACGTCATCGACTTTGGAGTTTCGGTTCGAACCCAACGAGTGTACTAATAAAATTTTTCACTTAGCAGTCTTACTATAACCATAATTTTAAGCTAACTTACCACCCATCCACTATTTTTCGCTATCGATCAACACCCACTGCTACCACAGTCAGTGGTAGATACAGGAGTATTTTCTGAGGGATATGGAACAAAAAGAAAAAAAATTCAAATTAGAACACGTGTAGTAAAAAATCCTTCATTACTATTGACACTAACACACTGTCATGTGGGCCTTCAGTAGTAGCCGTTGGTGACGTGGTTTCTAGCTCAGTGCCATAATGTCTTCACTAATATGTTTCCAATATTTCATTACATTAGGGGAGTGGGAGATAATCTCCCCCCACCCCTTTCGACCGCTCCTGACCACACTACTCCCACCAATGTAATGTCATCGCAGCCATATTATATACCACCACATTTTATACTCTTTTCATTTGCAAGAATGTGCTAGTTTACATCGTCATCTTACTCGTTATCAACTTGAGCAGAATATTGTCAGTCACACCATACAGCTTGCCGGCCACCAATCTTGAAGGCCATTTTGGCACAGATCTTGGAAATTCTTATGTATGCCGAAAATTCTAAAACAAATTTTAAAATGTTATTTTCCAAAATTTCATTATTTGGAAAAGTACTGAGGTCCACTCGCTCGGCAATCAAACAGTTGATAAAAAATATAAACATTCTGGAACTGGTGACAGAGGGCTATGAAGCAAAAATTAGCTTTGTGCGGGTTCACTCTGAGGATAGGGTATGCTCCTCAGAGGCAACTAGATGGTAAGGTGAAGATTCAATCAGGCTCACCATGGGTGAGAAGCTAAGTTCCTCAGAGGCAACGAGTCGGTTAGGTGAAGATTCAGTCAGGCTCACCATGGTGGAGAGAGTATGCTCCTCAGTGGCAACGAAATGCTTAGGTGATGATTCAGTCCAGCTCACCATGGGGGAGAAGCTAAGTTCCTCAGAGGCAACGAGATGGTTAGGTGAAGATTCAGTCAGGCTCACCCTGGGAGAGAGAGTATGCTCCTCAGTGGCAACGAAATGCTTAGGTGATGATTCAGTCCGGCTCACCATGGGGGAGAAGCTAAGTTCCTCAGAGGCAACGAGATGGTTAGGTGAAGATTCAGTCAGGCTCACCATGGGGGAGAGAGTATGCTCCTCAGTGGCAACGAAATGCTTAGGTGATGATTCAGTCCGGCTCACCATGGGGGAGAAGCTAAGTTCCTCAGAGGCAACGAGATGGTTAGGTGAAGATTCAGTCAGGCTCACCCTGGGAGAGAGAGTATGCTCCTCAGTGGCAACGAAATGCTTAGGTGATGATTCAGTCCGGCTCACCATGGGGGAGAAGCTAAGTTCCTCAGAGGCAACGAGATGGTTAGGTGAAGATTCAGTCAGGCTCACCCTGGGAGAGAGAGTATGCTCCTTAGTGGCAACGAAATGCTTAGGTGATGATTCAGTCCGGCTCACCATGGGGGAGAAGCTAAGTTCCTCAGAGGCAACGAGATGGTTAGGTGAAGATTCAGTCAGGCTCACCATGGGGGAGAGAGTATGCTCCTCAGTGGCAACGAAATGCTTAGGTGATGATTCAGTCCGGCTCACCATGGGGGAGAAGCTAAGTTCCTCAGAGGCAACGAGATGGTTAGGTGAAGATTCAGTCAGGCTCACCCTGGGAGAGAGAGTATGCTCCTCAGTGGCAACGAAATGCTTAGGTGATGATTCAGTCCGGCTCACCATGGGGGAGAAGCTAAGTTCCTCAGAGGCAACGAGATGGTTAGGTGAAGATTCAGTCAGGCTCACCCTGGGAGAGAGAGTATGCTCCTTAGTGGCAACGAAATGCTTAGGTGATGATTCAGTCCGGCTCACCATGGGGGAGAAGCTAAGTTCCTCAGAGGCAACGAGATGGTTAGGTGAAGATTCAGTCAGGCTCACCCTGGGAGAGAGAGTATGCTCCTTAGTGGCAACGAAATGCTTAGGTGATGATTCAGTCCGGCTCACCATGGGGGAGAAGCTAAGTTCCTCAGAAGCAACAAGACGGTTAGGTGAAGAATCAGTCAGGCTCACTCTGAGGAGAGGCTATGCCCCTCAGAAATAACAAGCTCACATTGTTAAGTTCGTTAATGCACTGTATAGCAGTCCCGAGTTTGACTGTCAACCGGCAAAGCATTTATAGTAATGAAAATCATGAGTACTGTGCAGTTGCAATTAGGAGAAACAATAAATTAGATTTAAAATAAAATTATGTATTCCGTCATAATTATTAGGATAAAGGTTGGACCATAGTTGTATTCATACATCATTAAAAATTAATGTATTTTTGAAGAGTGTTAGTAAATATAATACAAAGGAAAGGGCTTAGGTTACAGGTCTTACTTATGACATAATGTTATAAATATATATTTTTTTATTCGAGAAACAATGTAAACCATTATTTTAATACATATGTTATTATAATTGGCAGGAAAAAATATTTATTTTAAAGGCATACCTACATCATAAGATTATAATTATATAACAGTTTAAAACTATTTTAATACCACAAGGTACTATATTTTATTGGTAAATGGAAAGGTGCAGTCTAAATACACACTGATGGCATAATATAATAGTTATTTTAACATTTAATTTAAAAATTTATTTTTTAATTGTTTTTGATATAATGTACGAATGAAAAATGCATATGTGAATGACATAGGTACTACCTAAGCAAGCAATATAATAAGAAATATAATAGATTTTTTTAGAGTCTAGGACTGATGACATAACTATGCTTTAAGATTATATAAAAATATTATCGTAAAAAATTATCTTTTCTTGGCTAGTTTTTGCTTTATATATCTCTGCAATACCAAATATTGTTATGTTGGCTGAGTAGAGAGATGTGTATGATTGTGCTTGGACAGATTTAAGATAAGCAGTATGGGTACGGTTTCTACTTGGATGGGTGACCACAGTCTTTTTATATACCTAACTGTTAGTAAAACACAGTGATACTAGCTCGCGCTCTCGTAGTAAGCTCAGAACTATTTATAACATCATCGTTCTGGGCCCCTTCCCCTTTCCCCTTCCCCCACCATCGCGCCCTCCCTGGCCCTTCGCCGTCCGACATCCCTTTGATAATTAGCACAATCCTCAATCCTTCGCCTCTCCTTGAACCCCCATTTTATATCTTTTTTCTACGTTTTTCCCAATAACAAATCCTAACCTAAAAATAATCTCCCTTTTGTCCCGACTTCGTACCTCGGTGGGGCATTATTTTAAGCCTGGGTCACAGTACCGCCCGTGGTGTGCTGCAGCTGTCGGAGTGCGCCCTGTGACAACACTGCCAACCACCGCCTTTGCTGTATCTAATATAGATGTTCTTTAAGGACCATTATCAGCAAAATTGACAGCATAAGTGTTCAAGTGTTATTTATCGGTTTCTTGCTCAGTTATGCAAATACAGACTGGCAGCATTTAAGTTTGAATTGGTGTTTTTGTTGTGACACTACTTCCGCTCTGGGCAAGCAGAAGTTGCGCCTATGTGTTCCCTGCTTCAGTCTAGCATGATCCACCGGCGAGGGGTGATGCTGTCTCAGGCAGCTCCCGAACAATCGTTTTGCTGTAACTGATCACTTACCACAATAGGTATTTAAATATATTTCATTCAACCTTATTTACATCAGTAGCTTCGTGTGTATCTCTTTTTCTTCTAAGGAGGGGACCTAAACCATTTCCTTCAGTTTATCCACCTCTTACAGTTATGGCACGCGGGAATGCTTACGGGACAGTTCGACTACAGCATTTTATATTTAATATTCTGTCCACAGACACATGTCGGAAAATCTCGGTTTCCGACTGAAGCCAGTGTTACTTTAAGCTTTTAAATTAACGAACGACGAGGGGTGAGATGTGGATTTAGTTGTATTTTGTTTGTTCATGTTGTCGTTACAATAAACCGGAAACCTGCAGTCACTGCACTGGTGAGTACTGTCTTAACCCCAGTCATCTCTTTACCCGGTAGTGCCTGCATGAGAGTACCCAAGCTGGTCTATGCATGGGTGTATCTACAGGCCTGCAGCATGTTGACCAACTAGTGTTCTGGCCAGCCTTCTCACCACTATAGTTCTCCGACATGGGTACGTCCTCGGGAAGCTACACTGGGCCGAACTGGTTCACTCCAGCTTTTGATTGAGAGGCTGTTCTGAGAACTGGCATCAGGCAAAACAATCATAATCAGCAGCAGCAGCAAACACTCCCGAGCGAGTCCGCTATACTTTTACTCTCTATGTGGAGACCAGCCCACCTCATTTGGCAGCACGAATATGTGGCATACTACAACTAGTCCATAGGAGAATTTTGTGTGGTGTGTAAATGGTAAGGACATTGTTGTACAGCATGAGTGCAACAATCGGGACAATTGAGATACCCCTCTAGGCAGCACTGCTCTTCATCACACGACGATGCCAAGCGACCTTCCCTACCACCCTCCTCCACGATATCAAATCACTGCGACACACGATGGATCTTCTGATAATGCTTCACTGATTCCCATCTTGCTTCCAGATCAGATAACACATTGCCACTTCCCTTCTTGGAGCGACTTCTTATCCCCCCTCCTCCAACGTGATGTCACACCATGGAATGCTAAGATATTGTTCGACTAACATATGCCACGATTCCATTCTATCGGGACTCGAGAACGGGCGAGACCTTTCGCATGTGTGCAGACAGTTTCAGTGAAGAATGGGCAAATTATTATGATCTAGTAAACTCAAATATAACATGTGTTTAGAGACCTGCAAAATTCGCGGTTTCGTTGGCATTCAGGATAGACTGCACATTCTCCTGTACACTGGGAAAATAACGCAAGTTCATTCGTTGTTGACTTGTATGTCGTCTCAGCTGGTTTGTCTGTGATTCGATCCTTCTTTGCTTGAGGGTTTATAATTGGTTGAGATTCGCCAAAATGAACAGTAAGCCAATAGCAAAATTATCTAAGAGGTATATGTGTTTGAATTCTAGCCTATTACCGAATGAATCCGCGAATTTTGCAGGTCTCTACTTATGTGGCACTTAAAATTAATAAAAAAATACAGACGACTGTCATGAAAGGTAACACTTTCAAAGTTGTTATATGCATTATATGAATATTTAATTGTAGTAAAATGGTACATTCAAAAAATGTATAAAAAGAGATTATGTAATCATATATAAAACATTTTTAAAAATAGCTGTTCACACTAAGCTTGGGAATAAGGTAGTTTTGGCCATAGCCAAACTCTACAACTACGTAAGATGCATTGTCACCTTTAGCCTTGGAAATAAAATCTGCCCATAGAGAGTGATGTTTTTTGTATTTCCTTTTGTGGATTTCCAGATTCACTTTGTAAGGATTGTTTGCATCTCTTAACAGCTTTTGGGAACACTCACAACAAAAATCACATATATCTATCTTAGGACATGTAACCCCATATTTAAAATGCTTTTATATCAGTTACGATAGTAATCATATGAAAGTTTGAGAGGCATGTTGGTCTTTTCTTGATATTAGTTCTTAAACATATCAAAAAGGCTTTTAACATTGAGTTTTGGATTTTCTGAATACTTCAGATTTATTTTATAAGTGTGGAAGATGACCTGGCCGAATAAGAGCAGAACCCTGAGATGAAACCTCTACAGATTGCATAGTGAGCACAGAGTGGGCACGAATAATAAATTGTATGATATAATTTAGATCCTTTAAACACATTTGAATAAAATTTATAATAATTAAGGATCCTAACAATACATATATTATACATTATTAACATCCATTTTTAATGTATGCTATAAATACAAGGTACCTAAGTATGAGGTTTGGGTTTGCTTGCTCTCATCCCTCCCCAAGTTATAGTGAGTCATTGCTAGTGATCATCGACCTATCAAGATAAGGATTGCGACATGTGGACAGTGTTTGCTTTTTGGATAATATGGACGTGTCTATAAGAGAGGAAAAGGAACGGATGGTGAGTGAACACTTACTGGCAAAGAGTAGAAGATAGGCAGTTCTTACTTAAATTCCCCTTGTACTTGATGTGTGCATGTGCGAGCTGATGTACTTCCAGCTTACTGACAATCAACACACAGGATGCTTAACTCCTGCGACTCGACACACGCTATCCCAAATGCTCCGAGCTGTAGTCGAGCATCGCCATACCATTTTCTGAGGTTGCTGGCTGTTCCAACCTAGAACAAACACACTGCCTGGAGGGCTGCGGAACCGTGATTCGCAATCCTACCCACTCAATAGGTGCGTCCGAATCCCTGATACCTGATAACTCGATGCATCATGTCCTTGTCTTTACTGTGCTGCTTCCAAGGCCGTGATACCACTGTGCCAAGCAGCCAACGTGGGAATTGGCAACCCGACCCACTTCCGAAGTGAGCATACAGATGGCCTTGACCTGGGTGTGTCCAGGGAGGGAGGCATTTGATGCTGTACCTCTTTAGGGCAGTTTTGTAAGCCCAGGAGCCAGCACTGTTTGTGGTCAGCTGCTGAAGTCTCACAAATCTCCCCAATAATAATTTTGCTTTAACTGTTTTCTTAACAACACCTTAGCTATTTTATTATTTTCTTCACCTTATTGACAACTGGAACTCTGTTGCTATCTCGCCAGTTTATCAGCCATACATAGTTGTGGCATGCAGGAATGGTATTATGAAACTGGCCAAATCTGGCATTTTATATTTATTTTCAGGCCACATATATGTACTGGAAAACCTCTGATTGGACTGAAACTAATGTTACCATAATCTATTAAATTCACCACTGAACTACAGACTGTGAGATGTGCATTTTTGTTGTACTTAATACTACATGTGGATGCTACAGTAATCGGGCCACTGAAGTCACTGGACTTGCAAGTAGGTACTATCTTAACACTAGTCATCTCCTTTCTCGGTAGTTAGTGCCCGCACTGGTATATGCAGGAATGTATCCATAGCTTTGGAACACATGGTTAAACTAGTGTTTTTTTAGCCTTCTTTTTCACCAACATAGTTTTCCGACTTGCGTAAAACCTCTAGAAGCCATACTGGGCCCCCACTTCAGAGGGTTAGGCTGCTCTCATGAGAGCTGGTGCTAGGCAAAGACATCATCATCAATGCTCCTGAATGAAACCTGCTACGTCTTCACATTCACTATGGAGACAGCCCGCATTTCTACATTAAACATTAAAAAAATTGTTTGTGAAATTTAAAAGTTGCTGAAGAATTATATCAAAGGTAACTTACAGAGATGTCTGGTAAAATTAAAATATTAGTGCTAAGTTTTAAATTTTGCCTAAATATAAACGAAATATGATTTTTTTTTACTTACCTATAGTGAATATTGCGATTATTGATTTTATTATTTTATAAAGAAGATCGATATTAACCAAAATATGCCATCTTGGTTTCAAAACTTTAAAACATTAAGGATCGTATAATTAAGGGCGCGGTTACACGGGACCCTGAACTACTTCAGGTGAACATGTTTAAGTAAACACGTTTACAAACGCGAAAGTGTGCGGTTACACGGTAGTTGCTGAAAAGTGTGTTTAGCTCTAAAACCGATTGTCTACTGTCAACGAATGACTGTGTTGTTGATCTCTATTTTTTAATTGCATCCAGAAAACGCGGGATTTTCTCACTTGTTTATACAGCATTATCAGCAGAAATGAAATGTGTTTACATATTGCTCAATATTTTTTTACAAATCGGGAATTCAAACATGCACAGTAAAATTTTTAAACTTATTTTTTATTATTTTTTGAGCGAGAGTACCTATCTCAGTTTTAAGAAAATTAAGGTCAGGATAAATTAAAAAATATGTATAATTATCTGTTGGTTTTTTTGTTGCATTCGGTAAAATATTACTCGAACTTGTGCCAGAAACACTTTCCATCTAGAATTTCTGCAAAAGACTGTTTATATTCTAACCAGCCAATCAGAGGCTAATGTAGAAGATATGTCGATCTGAACTACTTTGCCAACCTGTTTAAGTTAAATGAGAAATGGCCTCGAACGAAACATGTTCAGACTGTGTGTAACCGCACTCAACAGCTGAACATGTTCACCTGAAGTAGTTCAGACTCCCGTGTAACCGCGCCCTTAGTTTTGTTATACATGGCCAACTTTTGTTTCATTTCTGTTCCTTTATCATTCAAAAAATCTCCACAGTTTTAATTTTAGTTCTAAATTTTAAACCAAATATTTGTTCAACGATTCTTAGTGCTTAACAATATTTAATTTATTTACTTTTTCAATTTTTTCATTTAGAATTTCTTTATGACAGAGGAGAGGAAATTATAAATTTCATAGATTACAACAACCTCGTTATACATAATAAAGAGGGAGAGTTATATACCTACGACAGCATACATGGACAGGAGAATATCGACATTACTCTTTCGTCAAAAAATATTAGCAGCAAAATTGTCAATTGGCACGTTGAAGAATCCATCAGCGATCATAATGTCATTAAATGGGAACTCCAAATTTCAAAACTACTAACAATAACAGAAAATAGACTTCATAGATTAGTTAAAGATTGGAATGTGGCAAGAGAGAAAATTAAAAACTTAAAAGCAATCAACAAAAATGATAATATTGAAACTATAATTACAACACTTCAAGATAATATTATACAAGCATGTACACAAAAAAACAAAAACTATACAATCAACACAACAAAACGAAAAATATGGTGGTGGTCACAGGACCTCACGAACATGAAGATGAAAGTTCAGAAAGCACATAGGAAATTTCGAAGATGCTGCATCTGTTCAGCTAAAACACAATATCAACAAGATTATAGACATATAAGAAAACAATATAAGAAACTTATTATAAAACAATCAATAGAAAAATGGTAAGAATTCGTCACAACAGAAATAAAGAAAGACATTTGGAACTTTCCTGATAAATTAGTTAGGAAGAAACTACGAAAAACAGAATGCATTAGTAACATCAAGATCAATAATGAGTACACAACAGGAATTCAAGAAACATACACAAAGCTAATAGATCACCTACTTCCACTCGATCCACTACCAATAACATCAATCCAAGTAAATCAAACTTCAAACACAAGAGAAGAAGACATTACACTAGGAGAACTACAAACAGCCATTAACCACTCAAGTAATAATAAAGCACCTGGACCAGATACGATAACAGCTGAAACATTAAAAAATCTTTTCCAAGAAATAAAAGACGACATGTTATACATCCTAAACCGCTGTCTGCAAGAGGGCATATTCCCAACCAACTGGAAAATAGCAGAAGTAATACTATTATATAAAGGCCAGAACAAATTAAAAACAAATCCTAGTTCCTACAGACCAATATGTCTATTACCGACAATTGGAAAAATATTCGAAAGAATAATACTAAAACGGATCAACAATACAATACAGAATCACCTACACCAACATCAATTTGGATTCAGGCAAAAAGTCTCAACAGAAACAGCAATAAATAAATTATTAGAGATAAATAAAAATATTGAAGATAAATATGTCATAATACTTTTCTTAGACATCAGTAATGCATTTTCAAGTTTAAGATGGGACTTCATTAAGGAAGAATTCAATAAATTAAATTTAACTACAACAATGAAAAAAGTAATTTGGAGCTACCTTAGTGATAGGAACATACAGATAACGAAAAATGGCATAAATATCCACAGAAAAATGGATAGAGGCTGCCCACAAGGATCAGTTCTTGGACCAACAATGTGGAATATAGTAATAAACAAATATATTAACGAAAACCAAAAATATAACAAAGCTTCAACCATAGCATTTGCCGATGACATAGCCATAATACTTCACGGAAACAGTAGAGCAGAGCTCGAACTTATTTCAAACAAGATTCTTTCCGATACATACACCTGGATGTCAAAACACAACCTGGAAATCTCAACCTCAAAAACGGTAGCCATGCAAGTGAAAGGAGACCTCTACAAAAGACCTCCTCATATAAAATACAACAATAACAGTATAAAATTTGTAAAAACATTTAAATACTTGGGTATCCTCTTGGACTTCAAACTTAGTTTTCTACCCCATGTCAAGTATATAACAGACAAAACCAGACAAGTATTTCATCAGCTGCGCCAGAAGATCTGGAATATTAAAAACTACAGTAGGAAGAGACAACGGATAATTTACAAAACTTTATATGAAAATACTATCCTGTATGCTGCGTCAGTATTCTCACATAGACTGGAACATACACATATAGTTAGGACCATCAAATCAAATCAACGCTACATACTACTCAAGACAACATGAATGTGCTCTACAACATCATATATGACAACATTAGTGTTAAATAAAGAAATTCCATTGGAATATGCCATCAAAAACAGAAACTTGATATACCATTTAAAACACAGCAAACCAATGACTATTAACAACGTAGAATACACAGCAGAATTGAAAGAAGGGAAATACTTTTTTCTAAGAAACAATGACCATCCGCTAGATGAGAAATATTTCAAACTTTCTTTAAGAGAATCCAGCATACGAGAGTGGATCGAAACAGTGAACACTAATAATGAAGGCAATTATAACCTTAAGAATCATAACAAAAATTTCCAAGAATGGTATGATAGCAAAATTTACTTCAGTAAAGAAGTAATATCATTATTATCTGGTCACTGTCAGATCAAATGTTATTTTAAAAACATACTAAACATGGACATAGATACAACATGTCAATGCGGACAAGCTCAACAAGACACATATCATATACTGTACGACTGCCCATTCTTTGAAAGTGAAAGAAATAAACTGAAACACAACCTACAAACCCATAATGAAACATGGCCATTATCTCAGCGTGAAATATATAATATCGAAATATACCCACATATAGAAGAATTCATAAAAACAACTTATAATACAATAAAAACTATGAACGATGATCTCGAAGAATAAAAACCAATAGATGGCAGCTTGAAGATAGCTCGTAGACAACAACGACAAAACAAAGACTAAACACTGAAAACTGAAGAATGAAGACGAACGACAAGACGACCGACGATCGCAAATGACCAGCAACAGCAAAGTTCCTGACCTGTCACCTATAGAGCGTGAGAACAATAAAGATGACAGCTCGAAGACAACTTGAAAACCGAAAATTGAAGACAAAAAACGGAGACTGAAGTAGAAGAAAGTTTAGGCGATCGACGATCGTAGATGACCAACAACAACAACAGAGTCCTTGACCCTCGTCACTCCTCGTTTGCTTGAAGACAATACAGACAGAAAAACGAAGACTGAAGAATAAAAACGGTAGAATGAAGACAGAAGACCATACGACTAGACGATCGACGATTGCAAATGACCAACAGCAGAATAGTCCCTGACATGTCACTCCTAGAGCGTGAGAACAATAAAGATGACAGCTTGAAGACAACTTGAACTGAAAACTGAAGACAAAAAACGGAGACTGAAGTTGAAGAACGTTTAGGCGATCGACGATCGTAGATGACTAACAACAAAAATAGAGTCTTCGATCCTCGTCACTTCTCGTTTGAAGACAGTTGCAGAAACGGAAGAATGAAGATAGACGACCAAACAACAGATGACTGACAACAGCGGAGTCCCGACCCCTGTGAATCTTCGCCGCATGAATCAACTAAATAACTAAAAACTTGTGTAATTTTAAAAATATGCGTATTGTATTAGATATAATTGTTTAAACTTATATTAAGCCTATATATTTAACTATGCTTTATGTATATTAATGTATTTGTATGGTTTTGGTGTTTTTGGGGAAAAAAAAAACATAAAAAAAAAAAACATATATAACCTATACCTCATATCCTTAACCTTTCTGAGGGGCTTGGGTCGCCGGGCGGTAGCCTCCCCGTGGTCCCTGCTGGAAACCAGACAGATTATTAATTTTCGACAATATTTTGTCTGGGCTAAATACCGCTCTCCGCTGTGGGTGGAGTATCCTTCAGATGCTCCTCTCACGGCGGACCTCAGGGGATTTCCAAGCCGACAACCTGTTAACTCTCCCTTTAAATAATTATAAAAAAGGACAACAATAGTATGGCCGATGAAATAAATTAAAAAAAAAATAAAGATAAATTTAAACCTCGGTAAGGCCACAAGGCCAAGAGAGGTACAAATTGTGTTACTTGTTTATGTGTGTAACCGCACTCAACAGCTGAACATGTTCACCTGAAGTAGTTCAGACTCCCGTGTAACCGCGCCCTTAGTTTTGTTATACATGGCCAACTTTTGTTTCATTTCTGTTCCTTTATCATTCAAAAAATCTCCACAGTTTTAATTTTAGTTCTAAATTTTAAACCAAATATTTGTTCAACGATTCTTAGTGCTTAACAATATTTAATTTATTTACTTTTTCAATTTTTTCATTTAGAATTTCTTTATGACATAGTCATGCTATAAACAAAGTGTTTCGCTAAAGGAACATGTGATTTTGGTGTTTAATTTGATGCAAATTGTTTGATAAAGTTATAATCTTAATAATAAAGAGCTAAAGAAGAATATGTTATTTCACTTATAGCTAATTAATAAGAAAGCTTATTTCATTAAATTTCCATATAAAATAAGTAATCATAATTTGTGTTTTTTAAAATTTATGATCTCAAATCGAAATTGTAACCCAAAGCTTAAGTAATAAATTATAAGCTTAGAAAATGTGTTAGAGCTGTGTACTGTGGTAGTTGTAGTTGGTTAGGCACAAAATTAATTTTTTGGTTTAGATTAGAATTATTAATATTTTCCAAAGGTATTATTTACTGTATAATGATAAAGGAAAGATATCAGAAATATATGGTACCATATTGGTTGAAATAGATTTCATTCAATTTCAAATTTTAAACTATTTACGTAAAAGTATTCTTTGTTTTAGTAAATTAATACATATTTTGACATCGTACCTCTTGTGGTGGTAAAGCACTGTCCACACCCTGCCAGCATTAATCCTGCTGGCAAAATGCACCCCTAGCCCACTTCGCACGAATCAAGAGAGCGACCTCGTGAGTGGATACTGACGTCGTACCGACCGGAGGCCATTAAGCCCGGCCTCAACCCGCCAGTATTGGCTCCCGCTGGTGGAACACACCCCTCGCAAACTCAACCCGGGTCAAACACAGAGTAGATACGCAAGTACTCCCAGTGTATAAATTTTGTCATGGAACTGCACCTGATGCAAACAACCGATCATAATTCACGGAGTAAGCTCATCAAGCCATCCCCTTAAATTAACACATGATAAGAAATGTGCGTCGTGTTAACCCCCTCCGGGCACAGTGTTTAACGAACGTCCTTAATTCTCATTGCAGCCTAGAGCCTTAATTTAAGTAAGAAACAAAGTGCTGAAACAATATGAGAACAAACCCACAAACATAAACACAACCAGTGGTTTTTACCAACTAGTCAGTAGTCTTTAAGTTGACTCATCTTTTTAAATAATATTTGTTCAATTTATTAAACTAAAGCTTTAATCAATATTTCATAATACATTTAATGTCAGCATTAATATTTAAACAATGATCATTTACAATTAACAAGTAAGTTTTCAATTAAAAACCGAATAATAGTTATTTCTTTTCTTCACTCGTGGTTTGGCGCGCGGCGGAACTGTTTCCCCCCTGCGCGACAGCCCCCTCCGGCAGTCTAAATCAGCTCGCGGCCTGGGGTGGATGTGTTCGTGTGTTCGTTCCGTGGGAAACCTTCAATTTAGTAACTCACCGATTCTTCACTCTGGTAAATATAGTCATGAACCAAATCCTTTGTAACGTCAATTCCCCATGCGACGCCGGGTTGGTTTTTACGGTGCAGGGCTTAACCCGGCCATCGTAATTCCTGCCTTAAGGCCACGGGCCACAGGGCCGCCCTAAGGTCAGTCACTTTACAGACCTGGCCGACTCCAGGACAACCAACGAACTCCCCCCTCTAATGGACTGCCTTAGGGAGAGACAATCATAATTAATCAAGAGTAGTGTCGTGTAATATTGTGTATCAATTATGTCCAAACTATCAATCAAGAGTAGTGTGGTGCAATATCGTGTACCCAAATATGTCCGTTAATAAATACATGTACCACACGTTTTCAGTACCAGTGTTTGTATTACATCTGTAGTTAGGCACCAGCCACCTAATGCTGAACAGGGAGTGTCACCGTTGTCTAATAGCAGTTAATACCACCTTTAAGATACAGCCACCGAGTCTAGGGAAGCACGCTGGGGCCGATCGACCCACCCCATTGGTTATACATACGAGCTAGCCTGGCGCCCTCCCGGAAAAACACACCATAAAGCACCACCAGCCCCTTAGACTCACCGCGGGACTAGAACCCGAAACCCCGGCCGACTGCAATACATCAACGATAAGAGATAACAGAGCATTTAACTTTGTGGAAACAACGGCCGAATAGTGCAATGTCTAATAAAGTTAAGTCATGTATAATGTAGTTGGGCATAATACAGACAAGTAATTACGAGTGGAGTAGTTATAGAATATAACAGACAGTCTCCAACTTGGACTATGTTTTCAAACTATTATTTTACTGAAAATGATATTAACACGTCTTAAACCCTGAGCAGATGTTTATTAAGCACCAGTTTTATTTTCAAGGATCTGTGCAATTGTCATGTCCACCATTTAGGCCTCAGCCTACACGAAATCACTAGCACTGAGAGCACCTAATCTACCTCCCTTATCTTCAGGAGAGGTAATGTCACCACCCACCCACAGATGGTAGGGGGATAGATCTGCCAACAATATATATTAAGCAGACCTATAACATCGCTTGTGATCATTTAGGGTAAATGTTTTAAGTATCAAGTAGTATAATGGTGTATGATGTATTTGTAGAGATACACAAAGTCCAAAACCCATAATGTGTACATCAAATGTAAATAATATATACATACATATCCATAATATATGGTGTAAGCAGGCCTATCAAAGGCCCTTCTTCAGAAAAATCTGGGGAATTAAAAACTTGAAAGGTGAATTATTGGCTAAACTATCCTACTTTCTCTCAACTTCCCTAGAAGGACCATTCAGGACAACTCCAACCCTCTTCCTTGGAATGACCTTTTGGGAACAGCTCCATCCTCCCTCTCCTGAGTGACATTTCGGTCTGGTATCAATTCTTTGGGGACAATAACAAATCCCCAGCTTGTTTTCTTCATGTTTTCTTCCCCTCTTCCTCCACCATGCTGACCAAGAAGGTAGGTCATCCATGTACCAAGCAAGGCATCGGCTGACAGGTCAGGAAGGAAGAACAGCTGCCGGTCTACCATCGGGACTACTTCTCTGCCTCTCCAGCACACCAATGCCTCTGGCTGCCACTGGGGAATGGCAGCATGTATTTCTTCAGAGATTCGGAATCTAGTGGAACATGCTGGTGCCGACGACCCATCCAACAATTGGCCTAGCCCTTGAGCTAGCCCGGCATCCTCCCAGAGGAGCAACAATAAATTTATAACTAACTGCTACTAGGTTCACCCCACATCCCAATAAATGAACGGTGGGCGACAGCAATTTTAACACCATATGAAGTGTATTTTGATTATATTATTTAAGTTTCAAGTTATTCTTAAAATAAGTTTAATAATTAACACCAATGACTAAACAGCAAAAAATATTTGTATCTGTCAGTTTATTTGTTGATTCAGAAATTACACTTAAAGATTTAACTATGCTTCTGTAAAAGAAAATGTTGAAAATCAAACAATTTAAACTTATTAAAGCAAAGTAAATTAAATTTCAAATTTTTGAAGTTATACTTCTTTAGGCGCATTATGAAAAAATGATGAGAGTGAAATTTTAAGATGCGCGCGCATCACTGTAACACAAAAATAACAGGTTGAAGCTGCCCGCTAAACAGCTCATTATGTCTCGGGAAAAAAAAAAGCTACCAACAAAATAGAAATAGAACCATTATTAGTGGCGCATGTTGGCATGCTCGTCGCCCCTGATCACTGTTTTCATAATATATTTATAATATTTATCCACATGTTTCTAGTTTCTACATTCACAACACATGTTTTAGTTTCATACAAGTGCGAATTATATATTTGCTAATAAATTATATTCAGTAGTGATTTAAATTGAATATTTTGATTAATATTATTTACTATTTGTAAATATTAGTAAAAATAATTGTGCTTATATACTTTTTCAAATGCTCCAATATAATTGAGATTAACTATCCATATGAATTATTTTTGATATAAATTAAAATATTATTATTTAATATAATTAATAGTTAATATTATTTAATTATTAATTATTAATGTTAAATATTTATTATTGGTTATTTAATATTTACAAAATAAAGAAATAAATTTAATAAAAAATTTATAAAAAATTTGTGATAAAATTAAAATCGAACATCAAATTAAAAAAAAAAATAATTTTTAATATTTATTATTAAATTGAGAAAATAATAAATATTTATTCAAATAAATGAATAAATTTAATGAAAACCTTTTGATAAAAATGAAAAGTGAATATTAAATTAAGAAAATAATAAATATTTAAAAAATGTAAAAAACTTAAATTAATTTTTTGAATTTATTATTAAACTTATTTATTTTCTTTTAAAATATTAAATAATCAATAATAAATATTTAAAATCTTATAATATTTAGTACAAATTATGTCATATATATTTATTATTCTCTAAATTTTATTTATTTAATTTTTCAAATTTAAACTGAACTTTATTGATTGTGTTGACTATCTTTTTCCAGCCCTTTTATTATTTTATTTTAATTAATTATTTGCATGCAATTAAAAATTATTTTTTAATGATGCCAAAGAAGTATATCTTCTCACGCGCGTACATAAGTACACGCACCCATTTTTTTAATGTACAAAATTAAAGTAGAGCAGTTTTCAAAAAAATAAATCTTGAATTCCCAAATTATGTTCAAACAGCCTTGGAATAATGCAAAACAATTCAATATTGTAGCAATGGTGTTACAAACAAGTGTGCTCTATGGATACAATGATACATGATTTTAACAAAGATTAACAATTTGGTTTAAGTTGATTTCGATTACAGTTGTATGTATATAAAAATAGTGAGAACATCAAATCTGTTTGAAATTAAAGTAAAACGTTGCCATCTTGGTTTCAAAATATTTTATTAAATGATTTGGATTTCTTCATTTTTTATAATTTGGCATCATTTAAGCATAGTTTTAAATTTAAAGTAAGTTTTGAGGTAAATAATGACAGGCTGCTACAAATGGTGTACTCTGTGAAGTTATTTACACATAGTATTATATTTATTTATGGGTATAGCTCCAATTTCAATATTATGTTTAATAGATAAAATGTTATTATATTTCTAAATATATTAATATTGTTATTGGATTAAAAGAAGGCAAATTTTTAAGCACTATCCAATAAAAAATTGTTTGGGAACAAAACAGTTAAAATCTATCTATATTATTTCTTTTCCTATCTCTCATCTCTAACTTCATGAAAAAATATCTACATTCGCACACCTCATGGAATTACCTAATTTTAGAGTGAATTGGAAAAACAAATTCAGTAAAATATGATTTAGGTGGAGTCCAGTTCACCTCCTGCACCTAGGAAAATTAAAATAGTAAATAATCAGATGGTCATGGTATGATAAACACAACTGAACTGCCTGTTGCGGCATATCCATCACATTTCTCTTCTTTGGAGGTTTAATATGTTTTTAACGATTTTCTATTTTTAAATTAATTTTTTTTGTGGTTTATTTGTTAAAGAGGTTTTGGTATTTTTTTAAAAATAATGTTAAGTGTTGTTGGTTTTTTGTTATTTTTTAATTCCTGGTTGCCAATAGAAACAGCCAGTTGGCTATGGCTTTTAGAATGTTACAGTTCTTTCAAATATCTGAGTCAAGTGTAAGGATGTTTTATATAAAATATTGCCAATAATTTTTATAAAGTTATTTGTAATATTTTTGTCTTAATATTTATGTATGCTTTTTAAGTGGACTTTAAATGTTTGTCCTCAGTGAGTGAAAAAATTCAGGCAGAACTTTTTGTTTGGAGTGTGCCGTGAGAGGGTGTGATGTATGCTTGGTTCACTGCTTGACAGTCGCCGCTTGGCCAGGAAACGGGGTGCGCGGAAGACTACCATATCGGAAGACTACCATAATTACTGTATTCCGCTGGCCTCTTCGAAAAAGGCGGAAAAGTACCATAACGGAAACCTGCCATAAGTTCAAAGGGCAAGGCGGAATTCTACCATATTTACTTATACACTCCATGGAATGAGTACAACTGCTTTGCTTTCGAATTAGTGTATAGAATACATCGCTAGGTAGCACTGTTTGACGTCGTACCGACCATGGCCTTTAAGCCCGTGCTCCGCACCGCCAGTACCGTATCCCGTTTTCGGAGCGCGCCCCTTGCCCAGCCGGATTGAGTCAGGCGAGCGCCTCGGGCGTGACCCCAATAGACAACAAACCAAATTAACAGTCACCGCGGCCACTGGCCTTAATTAAAATGCCCGTGAATGTCGGAATAGGAGAAGTCCCTCTAAAACAATTCACAGTGGGACAACATGGTAGTAAATTTACAGTCGCCAACTTGATGTCACATTTTAAATAATTAAATACATTAAAACTATTGTTAAGCCTTAAGCACCAATTACCAGGTGCTACAATTTAATTGGGCACCTGGAACATGTTTTAACTGGTAATATAGTAAATTAAATTAATATAAGTTTTTTGACGCCGACTCACAAAGAAGAGAAAGTTTCTCTTCCTTGCGAGGCGGCCATGTCCGGCAGTCTCGAACCACTCCGCGCCGGGAACAGAAGACGTGTGTCCGTGGGCAGCATCCAAGTTTCTTTCATTTTATTACTTTTTATTCTGTACTAAATCTTTAAAATTAAAACCTTTTGTTAATTCACCGCTGCCCACGTCGACTCGGCGCGTATTTTGCGGAGCCGGGCCTATCCCGACCGTCTTCAGTGTGATACCGCGATACGTATCGTAGCACAAAACGTACGGTACTGGCCGACTCCAGCGAAAGTGTTTTTACTTAAGGACGCCGTGCAGATGCCTGCCGGCTGCACACACGTAAGTGTTTCGCCGAATTTAGGAGCCCGCTCATAGAGCACCCCCTGCACCCGTTAATGTTCGGCGCTGGCCGTCTCCAGCGAGCATCGACCCGCCCCGCGGCTACGGGTTTCGCGAGCAGCGAATCATCCGGGAGCAGGTGGACGAGATGCTGCACGACGGAGTCATCGAGCCGTCCCACAGCCGGTACAATTCGTGCATTGTGCTGGCCAACAAGAAAGACGGGACAAGCCGATTCTGTGTGGACTTCCGGCCGGTAAATGCCGTGACCGTCAGCGCCCCGCCCCCCCAGATTAGCGTCGAGGCCGCCGTAGCCGGCTTGGAAAGGGCCCAGGTCTTCAGCACCTTGGACCTAAAGTCCGGGTACTGGCAAGTGCCCATACGACGCGGGGACCGGGAGAAGACGGCGTTCACGGTGCCAGACGGACGGAGGTTCCAGTTCAGAGCCATGCCGCTCGGCCTAAAGTGCGCCCCGTCCACCATCCAGTGCATGATGACCCGTGTGCGGGAGGGCTACATCGGGCAGTTCGCCCTAGCATACCTGGACGACGTCATAGTGTACTCAGACACCTGGGAGGACCACTGCCGCCAACTGGCCTTGGTGATGGAGCGGTTGGCCACAAACCACCTGACAGCCAACCCAGCCAAATGCCATCTCGGAGCCGCCGAGGTCGACTTCCTGGGCCACGTGGTCAACGCGGAGGGGAACCGCCCCCAACTAGGTCACCTCCAGCAGATCGCGATGGCAGAAGTCCCACGCACCCGGAAGCAACTGCAGCGCTTCATTGGGCTGCTGAACTGGCTCCGGAACTATATTCCGAATTTTTCACAAGTCATCGCGCCTCTGACGGACCTGTTGTCACCCCAAGTCCGCTACCACTGGGGCTCGCCCGCCCAGACGGCATTCGAGGCCGTCAAGAGCGCGTTCACCCGGTGCCACACACTGGCCCGCATCGACCCCGAGCGCCCACTCGTCCTCCAGACGGACGCAAGCGCCCTGGGAACCGGAGCCGTGCTGTACCAGGTGAACGACCACGGAGAACGGCAAGTGGTGGACTACGCCAGCGCGAAGTTCGGCGCGGCAGAGTTACGGTACCACAGCAACGAACAGGAGTGCTTGGCGGTGGTGTGGGCCGTGAAGAAATACCGTCCACACCTGGAGGGCAGGCATTTCACCCTCCGCACCGACAACCGCTGCCTCACCTGGCTCCACACCATGCAGGGGAGGAAGGGGAAGCTGATTCGCTGGGCGCTGCTCCTACAGTCGTTCGACTTTACGGTCGAGCACGTGCCAGGCGCGGAAAATCAGCTCCCCGACCTGCTCTCGCGCGAGCCAGACGGCAGACGGGAGGTGCTGGACGAGGAGGAGTGGGACGAAATCCTGCTTCCATCCCACACCAGCACGACTGCCGACGGACACCCTACCTGCACCCGCTTCATGCTCGGCGTAGAAGGGACCGAAGACCCTCCCAGTACCGAGGCCGACCTGGAGCGGCGCGTCCTCACGGCCCAGCACCGCTCGCCGGACGCCGACCGGCGCCGCGTGACAGCGCGCGGAGGAGACCACCCCGCCTGGCAGCTCCGGGGCGACCGGGTCATGACCAGACCGCCGGGGGAAAAGGACGAGTGGAAGACCTACGTCCCACCCGAAGCGCGCGAGGCAACACTGCGATTCTACCACGATCATGACCTCGCCGGACACCCGGGCTCGGACCAGACCCGGAGAGCCGTCTGCCGGTACTACCACTGGCCGGGGATGAACCGGGATGTCCGGGTCTACGTCCGAGAGTGTGAAACCTGCCAGCGCCGCAAGGCCCGCCGAGGAGACGGGACACAACAACAGCAGCCTCGCCAGCCGTCAACACCGTTCCAGACGCTCGCGCTGGACGTGATGGGGCCGTACCCCTGCTCGCCGCGGGGTAAGCGCTTCCTAGTGGTCGTGACCGACATGTTCACCCGCTAGACAAAAGCCTACCCCTGCGGCAACGCACGGGCGGCCACCTTCATCGAAGTCCTGACGCGCGAGTTCCTCACTCGGTTCGGCTACCCGGAGACCGTCTTGACGGACAACGGCAGCCAGTTCCTGGGGGCCCGGTGGAGAGGGTTGTGCCAAGAGGCACACATCAACCACCACACCACACCCTCATACCACCCCAGGGCCAATCCGACCGAGCGCAGGAATCAGGATCTGAAAACTCAACTGCGGCTGCGCCTAGGGGAGGACCACACCCAGTGGGACCGCCACGTCGCCGACGAACTGTTCTGCGTTCGGCGGCGCGTGAACGCGGCCACTGGGATGACCCCCACCGAGATGATCCAGGGGCGTAACCTGCCGCTGCCCGGCGAGCTGGCAACACACGGCGTACCGCACCTAGGAGAGCAACCGGAGGAGCGCGACGAGCGACGAACCCAGGAGCACGACGCGGCACGCGCAAGACAAGCCCGCTACAGTCAGGGAATCACGCCCCAGACAGCGCGACCCCCGGCACAACTGCGGGCCGGCGATCGGGTGTACGCCCGAGCGTACCCCCTGTCGGCAGCGCCGCGCAATTACTGCGCCGGACTCGCTCCCCGCTGGGAGGGACCCTACACCGTGACGCGGCGCCTGGGGGCGACGTCCTACATGGTGGACTTGGGCGGCCGCCGCGTGCAGAAGATCCACCGGGACCACCTGCGAGTGGCGGCGACCCCCGGGGAACCACTCCCGACCGAACCCGAACATGGAGACACGGCAGACGGACCAGACATCCCCCTTGATGCACTCCCTCCTGGAGGACTGTAGCAACAGTGAGAGGAAGCCGCGGACACCGCTCCAGACGAGCCCGAGTACCTCACCGACAGGGAACTGGGCGCGGACGCACCCCACGACCCCGGCGAGGCACCCTGTCCCGCAGAAACCGCGCCACGAAGGGAGGCCCCCGAGAGCGAGCCGCCCCCGCGGCATGAGGCACCTACGGAGACTCACACCACGTCGCGCCGGCGGAGAAGGGGCCGGCCCCGCCACGCCAGGTGCCGGGTGACAGAAGTCGCGTCGGATGACTCCGAAGACCCCGCCAGAGCGACCCCTGACCCCGAACCCATCATATCCGACCCAGACGACGACGAAGAGGAATCGCCCCCGAGCCCGAATAGAGGTGGTTGGGGGCACGCGGCCTCCCTTGCCGACGCAACTTTCCGCGTCACCGTCACACAACCGCGCGAGGAGGGGGCTGGACGTCCCCGTCGGACACGACGCAGACCAGCGAGGCTGCGGGAGTTCGTCCTGAACACCACCCCGGGGCGGAGCTCACCCAGCCCAGCGCTGATACCCGAGCGGGAACGCCAGCCCTACAGATGGCAAGGCCCGACGAGCCCCGAGGGGAGTAGCCCGCGAGAGCGCCCCCGACGAGAGCGCCGACCCCCGGCCCACCTGGCCGAACACGTCCTGGGCAGTCTCGTAACGCCGCCCCACACATCACGTGCCGCGGCTCCGCCTCCCGGCCCAGCTGCCCACGCAGCAACCGAGGCGGCGTCCGCCTGCGCCAGCACCTCATGCGCCGCGGCGCAGCCTCCCGGCCCAGCTGCCCACGCAGCGACCGAGGCGGCGTCCGCTTGCGCCAGCACCTCATGCGCCGCGGCGCCGCCTCCCGGCCCAGCTGCCCACGCAGCGACCGAGGCGGCGTCCGCCTGCGCCAGCACCTCATGCGCCGCGGCGCCGCCTTCCGGCCCAGCTGCCCACGCAGCGACCGAGGCGGCGTCTGCCTGCGCCAGCACCTCATGCGCCGCTGCGCCGCCTCCCGGCCCAGCTGCCCACGCAGCGACCAAGGCGGCGTCCGCCTGCGCCAGCACCTCATGCGCCGCGGTGCCGCCGCCCGGCCCAGCTGTCCACGCAGCGACTGAGGCGGCGTCCACCTGCGCCAGCACCTCATGCGCCGCGGCGCCGCCTCCCGGCCCAGCTGCCCATGCAGCGACCGAGGCGCCGTCCGCTTGCGCCAGCACCTCATGCGCCGCGGCGCCACCTCCCGGCCCAGCTGCCCACGCAGCGACCGAGGCGGCGTCCGCCTGCGCCAGCACCTCATGCGCCGCGGCGCCGCCTTCCGGCCCAGCTGCCCACGCAGCGACCGAGGCGGCGTCCGCCAATGCCAGCACCTCATGCGCCGCGGCGCCGCCTCTCGGCCCAGCTGTCCACGCTGCGACAGAGGCGGCGTCCGCATGCGCCAGCTCCATATGCGCCGGGACCCCGCCTCCCGGCCCAGCTGCCCACGCAGCGACGGAGGCGGCGTCCGCCTGCGCCAGCACCTCATGCGCCGCGGCGCCGCCTCCCGGCCCAGCTGTCCATGCAGCGACCGTGGCAGCGTCCGCCTGCGCCAGCACCTCATGCGCCGCGGCGCCGCCTCCCGCCCCAGCTGTCCACGCAGCGACCGAGGCGGCGTCCGCCTGCGCCAGCACCTTATGCACCGCGGCGCCGGCTCCCGGCCCAGCTGCCTACGCAGCGACCGAGGCGGCGTCCGCCTGCGCCAGCACTTCATGCGCCGCGGCGCCACCTCCCGGCCCAGCTGCCCATGCAGCGACCGAGGCGCCGTCCGCTTGCGCCAGCACCTCATGCTTCGCGGCGCCGCCTCCCGGCCCAGCTGCCCACACAGCGACCGAGGCGGCGTCCGCCTGCGCCAGCACCTCATGCGCCGCGGCGCCGCCTTCCGGCCCAGCTGCCCACGCAGCGACCGAGGCGGCGTCCGCCAATGCCAGCACCTCATGCGCCGCGGCGCCGCCTCTCGGCCCAGCTGTCCACGCTGCGACAGAGGCGGCGTCCGCATGCGCCAGCTCCATATGCGCCGGGACCCCGCCTCCCGGCCCAGCTGCCCACGCAGCGACGGAGGCGGCGTCCGCCTGCGCCAGCACCTCATGCGCCGCGGCGCCGCCTCCCGGCCCAGCTGTCCATGCAGCGACCGTGGCAGCGTCCGCCTGCGCCAGCACCTCATGCGCCGCGGCGCCGCCTCCCGCCCCAGCTGTCCACGCAGCGACCGAGGCGGCGTCCGCCTGCGCCAGCACCTCATGCACCGCGGCGCCGGCTCCCGGCCCAGCTGCCTACGCAGCGACCGAGGCGGCGTCCGCCTGCGCCAGCACTTCATGCGCCGCGGCGCCACCTCCCGGCCCAGCTGCCCATGCAGCGACCGAGGCGCCGTCCGCTTGCGCCAGCACCTCATGCTTCGCGGCGCCGCCTCCCGGCCCAGCTGCCCACACAGCGACCGAGGCGGCGTCCGCCTGCACCGACACTCCATGCGCCGCGGCGCCGCCTCTCGGCCCAGCTGCCCACGCAGCGACCGAGGCGGCGTCCGCCTGCGCCAGAACCTCATGCACCGCGGCGCTGCCTCCCGGCCCAGCTGCCCACGCAGCGACCGAGGCGGCGTCCGCCTGCGCCAGCACCTCATGCGCCGCGGCACCGCCTCCCGGCCCAGCTGTCCACGCTGCGACAGAGGCGGCGTCCGCATGCGCCAGCTCCATATGCGCCGCGACCCCGCCTCCCGGCCCAGCTGCCCACGCAGCGACGGAGGCGGCGTCCGCCTGCGCCAGCACCTCATGCGCCGCGGCGCCGCCTCCCGGCCCAGCTGTCCATGCAGCGACCGTGGCGGCGTCCGCCTGCGCCAGCACCTCATGCGCCGCGGCGCCGCCTCCCGCCCCAGCTGTCCACGCAGCGACCGAGGCGGCGTCCGCCTGCGCCAGCACCTCATGCACCGCGGCGCCGGCTCCCAGCCCAGCTGCCTACGCAGCGACCGAGGCGGCGTCCGCCTGCGCCAGCACCTCATGCGCTGCGGCGCCGCCTCCCGGCCCAGCTGCCCATGCAGCGACCGAGGCGCCATCCGCTTGCGCCAGCACCTCATGCTTTGCGGCGCCGCCTCCCGGCCCAGCTGCCCACACAGCGACCGAGGCGGCGTCCGCCTGCACCGACACTCCATGCGCCGCGGCGCCGCCTCTCGGCCCAGCTGCCCACGCAGCGACCGAGGCGGTGTCCGCCTGCGCCAGAACCTCATGCACCGCGGCGCCGCCTCCCGGCCCAGCTGCCCAAGCAGCGACCGAGGCGGCGTCCGCCTGCGCCAGCACCTCATGCGCCGCGGCGTTGCCTCAAGGCCCAGCTGCATACGCAGCGACCGAGGCGGCGTCCGCCTGCGCCAGCACCTCACGCGCCGCCGGCGCTAAGGCGCCACGCGCTATGGGATCGCGTGTCGATGGGTGCAGGCTGAGCTAGGGGGTCGTCGTACCGCGGGAGCGGGAACACGGGGCGGAGACGGGCTTCCACTGGGGGGGGCATTTAACGTCGTACCGACCATGGCCTTTAAGCCCGTGCTCCGCACTGCCAGTACCGTATCCCGTTTTCGGAGCGCGCCCCTTGCCCACCTGGATTGAGTCAGGCGAGCGCCTCGGGCGTGACCCCAATAGACAACAAACCAAATTAACAGTCACCGCGGCCACTGGCCTTAATTAAAATGCCAGTGAATGTCGGAATAGGAGAAGTCCCTCTAAAACAATTCACAGTGGGACAACATGGTAGTAAATTTACAGTCGCCAACTTGATGTCACATTTTAAATAATTAAATACATTAAAACTATTGTTAAGCCTTAAGCACCAATTACCAGGTGCTACATTTTAATTGGGCACCTGGAACATGTTTTAACTGGTAATATAGTAAATTAAATTAATATAAGTTTTTTGACGCCGACTCACAAAGAAGAGAAAGTTTCTCTTCCTTGCGAGGCGGCCATGTCCGGCAGTCTCGAACCACTCCGAGCCGGGAACAGAAGACGTGTGTCCGTGGGCAGCATCCAAGTTTCTTTCATTTTATTACTTTTTATTCTGTACTAAATCTTTAAAATTAAAACCTTTTGTTAATTCACCGCTGCCCACGTCGACTCGGCGCATATTTTGCGGAGCCGGGCCTATCCCGACCGTCTTCAGTGTGATACCGCGATACGTATCGTAGCACAAAACGTACGGTACTGGCCGACTCCAGCGAAAGTGTTTTTACTTAAGGACGCCGTGCAGATGCCTGCCGGCTGCACACACGTAAGTGTTTCGCCGAATTTAGGAGCCCACTCATAGAGCACCCCCTGCACCCGTTAATGTTCGGCGCTGGCCGTCTCCAGCGAGCATCGACCCGCGTCCCGCGAGACTGCCGCGGTAACCATTAATGTCGCGTAGCGTTATGTTTTTTCTGTATTAATCGTGTAACGGCTAGACGTCGCCAAGTGTTGGTGAGAGTGTTTGTAGCGTGACTAGATTAAAGGTAATTCTCACCAACTCGTGTATACTAATTTTCCGGAGTCTCCCGTCCTCCACACGGCCGAGCGGCCTTCACAGTCAAGAGTGAACCATTCAGGGTAGATTCAAGCCGTGTACCTGGCGGGGCACGCGGGGGCAGAGTACCCACGACCCCACATCAACGGCCTAGCAGTCCGCTAGCCTGGCGCCCCTCCGGACAACAAGAGCACCGCGACGCCCGTAGCGCCCGTCAGGTACCCTCCGGGCCTTTCACATAGGTCGGGTGACGGCATGTTAACACCCTAGCTGTTTCTTAGGTTAACCTAAAAGGCTACAGATAGCGCTTATGACGGTTACGTTCTGTAGTTCCAGTCATAAATCAAATCAACAGATCGCGCACTAATAGAAACAAATGTTTAAAAAAATGAATTATAGGAAGCAGCCCTATATAAGGTAGGTAACCCAATGGTGGCCCGGGTTTTCAAGGTGGCCCGCAGTTAGTTTTTCATGTTGGCACTGCCACTAGCCGCAATATGAGAATATCTTGTTGGATGGAGTAGCAATCTAGGTAGAGAAACGAGGAACTAAGCCTCTTGGTTGAACGGCCGCCATGTTGTGAGCCATCATTAGAGTTGCGCTGTTCACGCAGGCCACGCTTGTTATTTTCAAGGTGAGTTTGAAACTTAAATAAAACTAGTTAATGTTTAGACATTTCATTGTTGTTATATAGTTTCGGAAAGATCTTTTAATGGGTGTTATGAATATGTAAGCATATATAACATGTAAGTTTTATTTTTTCTCTACGATACCAAAATACTGTTGAAAACGTTGTCGTGGGATAGGTTCCTAACGTGGCCATAGTGGGCCACCTTGGGAACCTTGTTTGAAATTTGTTTAATAATTAGAATAATATAAATATAGATAGCTGTATAGAGCAAATATGAATTAAATTTAATTTTTAACGAGGTACTTTATTCTGCATTCCTCTAGATTCATAAATATTTAGAGGTTAAAAGTTATATCATTGTAATAAACAGTAATTTCAAGCTTAAAGCCAGTTGACAAAATTGTTATTTTTTATGTTAGAATCCCGTGCTAGTAGCTATTGTTGTAATATTTTGGGTTTCTATTTTAGGCCATCATGAAAAGAAAGCTGGGAATATCATGAAAACAAGAGGATCTCACGAAGGCTATGGACAGTGTTTTAAAAGACAAAGTGTCGGTAAGAAGCGCTGCCATCACACATGCCATCCCCAGGAGGACTCTGTAAAATAATCTGTTGTCAGGCAGTTGTCAGAAAATTACAGGTAGGAAACCTGGTCTTTCTATTGACCAGGAGTTAGAGCTGTGCTAGCGGATCCTCAGATTAGCTGATGTAGGAATGCCACTCCAAAAGTCTTGAAAAGAACTGTGTTCAAGTTTTGTCAGCTTAGTAAAATAAAACATCCATTCTATCTCAACAAAGCATCGGCTGGAAAAAAAATGGCTTTGATTGTTCTTGCAAAGGCACCCAACTGTATCCTAAAGGAAGTCACAAAATCTTAACCCTGCAAGAGCACAAAAAATAAACAGATTTATTGTTAATGAGCATTTTGACAAATTGAAAAAAGTTATACTAAAGCTTGGAGTGATGGATAAGCCACAGTCAATTTATAACATTGATGAAAAGGGAAACAGACTTTGTCTTCACAAAGCAAAAACTGTTTTAGCGAAAAAAGGAGCTAGACGTGTACATTATGTGGCTAGTGAACATGGATAAAACTGTACAATAGTAGCTTGTGTAAATACGTTAGGTAATGCAGTGCCTCCTGTCATCTTGTACAAAGGAAATCGTTTGAAACCAGAGTGGACTGAAAATTTACCTACAGGGAGTCAGGTATTTATGACTCCAAAAGGGTCTGTGAATTCCCTGACTTTCGTCAAGTGGCTTGAACACTTTGCAAAATACAAGACTCCTGGCCCTGCCCTCTTAATTTTTGATGGAGCATCCTCACACATTGATGCAAACTTAGTTGTTGCTGCAAAATCACATGAGATAACCTTATATTGTCTGCCTAGCAACACAACACATGAGCTTCAACCATTAGACAAAAAATTGTTTAAGTCATATGAAGTTAACTGGGACAATGAGGTTACATTTTTTCGAACACAAAGAGGGCATGGAAATAATACTGACACAGAAGAAGTTGTTACTGCTGGTCGACTTATCAAGAGATATCAATTCGGAAGTGTTTTTTCTAGGGCCTAGGCTAAGTATGTCACCCCATCCAATATCTGCAGTGGATTTAGAGCAACTGGAAATATCCCTTTGATCCCAGTGCCATCCCTGATGAGGCATTTGCACCAAGTGAACCCACTTTCCAACCACTCATACTCGTAGAAGACACTCTTTCCATTATACCATCAGAAAATGATGCTTTCTTCACACATGAAAATAGTACCGAAGAAGAAATGGGTTTATCAGGGAGCCATCTTGCGGTTGGAGTACAACATACTTGAAGACAAAACAAAAGTCATGTCAAAACACCCAAGAATGTAAAGGTGGAAGCTCTTGCTCAGATTCAGATTACTCTGATCATGATTAAAGCTCTGAAAATCTTGATGTTACCGACCATTCAGAGTCTGAACAGTGTCAGTTATCACCTACGATAACAGAAATTTTGAGAACACCCAATTTCAAGAAAAAAGGTATACCCAAAATTAAAGAAAGATGCAAATCAGTAAACTACAGAGGTCAAAAGGTTATAGCTAGTCTTTTACAAAATGTCATGACTGCATCCAAAAAGAACAGCAATAAAATTACTTACAAGAAAAATATGGCTAAAAGAAAAACAATTTAGAAGAGAAATGAGAACAAATCTGAAAACAAAGAGATACATACTATGACCAAAGAGATTATTTCTGCAACCGAAGAAAAACATTCTAAGTCGAACATGATAAATTCTGAAGCGAAAAGTAAGAAGACCGAGGTTAAAGAGAAAATTAATCTGAATGAAACAAAAAAGAGAAAGATATCAGTGACACATTATGAACTGCCCAGCACATCTTCTCAGAAGAAAAACCAGCCCAATCATTCCTGGTTTTGCCACCTATGCAAGACTGACAGAGTTGAAGATATGAGACTTTGCTATCTCTGTTTGTGTTATGTGCTCGAAGCATATGAAGGTATTGCTCGTGACGATGTAATAGTCTACTAAATTTCCGTTGTATGTTTTGTCGAGATTCAGACTGAAAATTGATTCTGTAAATATGTATCACTTAATAATAATGCATATTTTTTGTGTTACACCTACAGACAATTAATTTAATAACGGTTGTCATTGATAAATAATGTTTTTAGTTATGATTAATACATTTTTATGCCTGAAAAAATCACAGCATTTCCAACCTGTGAACTGTGAATACGGAATATTTGTTAAACGTTACTTGAGAACGATTTACGTTTGCTGTTCAAGTTTTACTGATTAAGTAGTTGTGAAATTAGACCTATATGTTAACTGCCTCAATGACTAAGAAATAATTTAGAAATACTGTAATTTGCTGGTTAAGTGAAAACTTTTCAGAATATTAATTTACGAAAGCCTTGAAATCATTTTTATGTATGTTTACCAGGAGAATAGCCTATTTCCGATATAATTTTTCTTCTTATTCTGAAATGCTTGCTTGTCCGTAAACATATTAATAACGATGTCAATGCAGACGGCAAAACACAACGCCACAGTATAGCGACAATGTGAAAGGAATTAGCCATGACCTACAGTACGGAACCATCCTACCAATTTTCTAGAAAAGATTGGTGGGGTTGTATAGAGACTCACGGCCGTTGGTTTCACGTGAAAATGATATGTCAGCGAGTCGCTTTTAGTTTAATGGTTTAAAATAAAAACAATAAAAACGAGAACTTGACTACGTACTAAAATTTTTAATTCAAAACAGACACTAAATGGTAGCATACTGTTCATTTCGATTAATATTCGACGAAAATTCTGTTTAACATTGGCCTGTGATATGATAAATGAGATACTGAAGGCATAATATAAAAATTAATGTTTTTTGGTGAACGTAAAATCTGTATTGCCCAGTGTTGTCAGTTCTCTATACACAGTCACACGAAACAATGCGCTATCACATCTGAGACGTGAGCTACACTGAACAGAAATTTTTTCCGAACCTATATTAAAACTACGTGTATTTGGGAGGTCTAGGTAAGGAAGACTTAAGTGCGTCTCAGGCCGAAGCCTATATAGTTATGAAAATGTTAAAGCAAGATGATACACACTTTTTCGTCAGACTTTTTCTGGTACCCATATGTTTCGCTATGATTTTTTAGACGTTTCACGTCAAAATATGACAATTACCAGTCGGGATTTGAACCTATGTTCTCTAGGAATACGAATATAGTGTCTTACGACTCGATCCATAAACTTCGATAAGGTATCTTTTCTCATCATCAGATTGCCTTGTAGTGATTCCTTATGCTACAGGTGTGAGTGTAAGATTATTGCATAAAGTACAAATACATAGTTTCAGACTATAGAACTCCATGTAGGCTATCATCACATGTCTTGAAAAATTATTAACATCTAATATTATAAGTACAACTATCAAAAATTACGGTCTCCAAAATTTCAATTCATTCATTTTGAGTATATCGTGTACTAGTGCGTGTAACTACATGTGACTTTTTTTTACACATTTACCATGGGTGTAGACAGTATTTATAAAAGAGGAGGGCAGAAACCAGTCCCTCCTCTGGAAACCCTTTTACAAAGATAATGCTTGAAAATACATTTTTAGGTTAATTGACGATCCCTTAAATACTTTTTGAAATTCCTGCCATTGTAATTTTTGTACACTAATATTCTTTGTCTAATAAATCTGACAACCCTACTTCCCCCACCCCCCATTTTTACTACGCTCTTGACACTTATTGTTACAGAAACAGGTTCCTCTTTTGAATAAGCTTCTCTGAACAAATACATGTGCCTTGTTAACAGAAGTTTAAACAAATATGCTCATAAAACAAACAAAACACAAATCTGTTTAAAGAAAGTCAGTATCCATGTGAATATCAACAAATTCAGTGTAGTCCATTAAATAAAATTTCCACTGTCAAACAACATTTTTATTAATAGATAAATTAATTCAAGATGTAGTTTCGGACATACGCCATTACTAATTAAACTGTATGTCATGACACACATCAGTCTGTTTGTTGTTTGTGCCTTAAGAAGGGAATAGATCTCTTTCCCGAAACGCCGCAACTGTTCTCTTAGGAAACATATATTGTGTTAGTCTGCGCTATCATCGTTGTGGTTTTCAAAATATCTGTTTTTGTCGCTCAACTGTTGCTTACGGTGTTCGTCTGTGCTGTCATCGCCGGGTTCACCTGTGCGTCTCTGTGTAGCCGTTGTTTTTTTCAATTTTTATCCGTAAAGCTTCATCGTTGAGTTATTCTGTTTGCCGTTGTGCACCGTAAATTTTCTTTGTAAATTGAACAGAAATATTCATGTAAACTTACATATTTGTTAATTTGTACAATTACATGTAAATAAATGTATCACTACAACACAGTGTTACCATTTATGCTTCGTGTTGCCCCAGTACCTCCAATATTTAGTTATTTGCAGACAGTTGTTTGAATAGCTTTCCACGGTAAAACAAAAGAAAGCATAAGTAATATAAAAAGTTAACTTTTCTGTGGATTTAAAACCAAATAAATAAAATGTTTGTACATGTTTGTAAGTACACACATATTTTAACTAAACAGACTCTTTTAATATCTAACATTTATTTCAAAATAACTTTACCATTGACAGTGCAAGCTCTTAAATATGTTTTTACTAGTCTATATTTCTATATAATTATTGTACAGCAGGACTGTAAGTTTTTTTGCAGGAAATCAACTAAAAAATTGCCAGACTAATTATACAAATTATATTTCACTGTTATGAAATTACATAATTCATGCTGAACGAACAACATAAGAACACATAAATTTGTTCGTTACCGAGGTTAGATGTTACTGCACGTGTTAATGACACACGAAACTACAGTAAACTCGTGGAATAACATCATGTCAGTGTTAAGAAGACTGTAAATATTCGCTCTACCACTCTGGTTCTGGGGTAGAGCGCCTGCCTTGTGACTTGTAGGACCCGGGTTCGCGCCCCGGCTCCTCCAAGGCGGATTGCCCAGACAAAATGGTGGCATTTTCTCTGGTAGGAATACAATCCCTTGTAACAAGTCAGGCTACCAAAGAAACGGTGGGTGGAACAGAAAAAAACCTTCCAGGTGGCTTCCAAATGGGGAGCCCGTTTCTTTTCTTGGGCTCCCCATGCGGTGGCCATTCCGGGGGTTTCTCCGGGGGAACGGAGTTTTGCAAAAATATTTTTTGTAGTTTTGAAGCGTTTTAGTTTTTGTTAACTGTAGCATTATCATTCCATCATCTTTTAAATAAAGCTCAAACAAAAACTTAAAACATTAAACAATTTTTTGCTTTTGTACATAAAATGTTTGAATTAAATGTGTATCAGTCAGTGAGTGGTTGTATACCGATGTTGTGTGTTCAACCATTTATGGGTATATATTTTCTTGAAGTATTATTGACGGATAAATTTTAGTCAGTAACCTTTGTTTTGTAGTATTTTAGAAGTTTTTAACGAAAAAATATTTATAGGCACATGAATTTTATTCCTGTAAAACCACATTGTTTTCAATCAGGAATATCGTCTTTAACACACGCTTTTTTATATATGCGTGTGTACCAGTATAAATCCAGATATAAATAAAATATTCTGTTTATTTCAACATGAGCAAAGTCTTTGATTATTTCCAACATAATCTTATGATTAAAAAAATTATCATTTTTAGGCCTCGTCAAGCAATGCGCTGTATATACGTTTTAATTATCTTACAAATAGACGCTTTTCAGTCAAATTTGCAAATGAAATTTCATTGTATTAGGTATTTCACAAAATAGTAGTTTATCTCAATTACTCTTTAATATTTAATAAATGATATTCCAACGGTAATTAGAATTGATCATGAAAAGATGCTGATGAAAAAATAATATTATTGGGAAATATGTTTGTGAAACTATTCAGCAAGATATTTCAGCTGTCCGGATCTGATTTCCAAGTTAACAAACGTCTCTGAATTACGATAACATTAATTGTGTAACCTTTAGTCAAAAAACTAATTTAATTAATCAAAATTATCACATAGTAAGTAATGAGATTAAACGTGGTGTCTTCTTTTAAGACCTTCGAGTTATATTGATGCCAAGCTTTTTCTCACCAACCTGTATATAATACTATTAGCAACACATGGAGATCTGTAGGTTTTATTAAATTTAAATCTTTCTCTGCATCAAATGCTTTTAATTAGAAAAGAATTGAAAGTATGCATAAAACGTTCTCGAATTAATATTAAAAAATTTCAGGGATTTAAATTATTTTGAATATGCTACATTCCTATATAACCTATTTGCATTTTCTATTTATTAGATGTTCGATCAGTGATGCAATTATTTTTATTATATACATATTACTACCATTTTTGTTTTCTTAGACGTAATGACTCGGTTTGGATTAACTGATTTCTTCTCCCTGCATGGATGGTAAATAGGGGTGGTATAGTGGCGGACATGCCACTTGTCGCGCCATTGTGAACTGTCTCGCGTTATTCGACAATAGTTTTTCTGGGTAGTTTCACCAGTGAAAAAAAAAAAAAAAACCATGTTCCAAGCTGTTTGCAATGTGATGTACTTGTGCACTGGGAATCGGATATGCCCGATTGACCGATCAAACAGGGAGCAATTGTACTAGGGATCAAGATAAATATGGAAGAATCAGGGGAATGAACTGAAGTTAGAGTGTAGAAACCTAGAAACCCTGAAAAATCTTAGTGCTGTAATAATTCATAAATTTATTTGATTTAACAGTACTTTATGTATTGCTATGGAACACTTGGTTACATTCTTTGGAGTCACAGTATTTCTTAGCAGATCTCATGCCATATTTATATTATTCCGAAAAAGAAATTTGAGCAAGTCTTTCAGTAGTCGCCAGTGATGCGTGAACATCGCACCTCTGTGACGAGCACATTCATGTGTTCTCTTGTTGCAAATAAGCTTATGATACGAAACTTGGACTTACTTTCGACGTGATGTGAAATGAAATAATAACGCTATCTAACATACTATAGTGTGGCCATACTTACTTCATGAGACTGAAACTGGTGAATTTGTGATGCAGTACCTTGTGTGACAATACACCAATAATTAAATGTAACATAATCTTAAGTTTCTTTTTCTGAAGTAGGTATTATTTTTAGTCACAAAGGGATACCTAATTATTTAGAATCATATAATGTTTATGAATTTCTGTTTTTTTAAGTACTCTATATTTCCATTTAATTACATTTCAAAATTTGCGCTGTCTTTTCTTAGTTAAAATTAAGCAACATTTTGGTGTTATGCTTTCTTGGCAGCTATATTACAATTTTAAAATCCATCATAGGTTTAACCTCTAGTAAATTTGAATTATCTATATGTAAAGTGATATTATGCACAATACAAAAATGTTTGGTGAATTTACGGCTATGAAAGACCTGTGAATTAGTAGAATGTAATACATAATTTTAAGATCTTATTATTACTAAGCACTGACAAAGTATAGAACCAAAGGCCCTAATACATGAAATTCATCAATATGATAAGTTAAAGTTTAATTGATTGATTTTTAGGATTTTTTTCAATATTTTAAGGTTAGTAATTGCAGATTTTCAATGTGGAGGCAATATAATATCATCGGTTTTCTGGAGGCTGATATATAAGAAATTTAAACGTCTTTGGGTACAAGTCATCAAATTTATTCAAATAAGTAATTTTAAGGAAAAATTACCTTTTCTTGCCCTGGACAAGGATTAAAGCAAGGACTAAATCAATCAATAGATTAATACGTTATTATTAATGAGTTTTGGAATTGTTTGGTTGATGGATAAAGGTTTTTTCAGTATGGCGGCCAAAATGGTCGACAAGGTGGAGGATGCTAAGATATTTGACTGCCCTTTGATTGACCATAGTGTGCTCTAGCGGGTAAAAAATAAAACAATATGATGGCAGCGAATCTTAGCAGACAAAAAGAAACATGGCTGATCCAAGATGTCAGCCATGACATAATTTGGGCATTATACATGCCTTGGCAGTAGTGGTGGGAGGTCAGTCTGGTTGAGAACATCAATGAGGAAGGACATGTCACCATGTTTTTACAAGTTCATCCACCGGGAAACGAGCGAGTATCCTAATCGATTAAGTAGTAAAATATTTTAATAAATAATTGTTAATATATTTTTAGAGGTTTTTCAGGATTATTTTATACAAAAATGGAATATTTTTAAGTTGATGGTCAAGGCCATGACCTTAGACGGGGCCTTTTGAAGATATATGTCCCACATTGAGGAGTATTGTTCCTGACAGAGGAAAATTTAGCCTCTTTTAGGAATATTGTCCCTCTCAGGAAAAAAAATTGGCTCCTCTGAATGTTTTGAGGGGGAAAAAAAATGTACTTTACCTTCAAAACAGGGAAAATTTCAGTCTTTTTGGATCTTTTTTGAGGGACTTTTGAAGAATTTTTGATACCAAGATGACCACTGTGACGTCACAATCCAAGATGGCGGACCGGCTCCATAACTCTACACCCTGAACTCTGGCACTGGAACTACCAAACTATAGTACTTAAACCATCATTTAAATGTTATGCATGTATTAAAAGTAAAGTTTGCTTAACGTTCCAAGCTTACCACACAGAAAAAATATCTCAGACTCAGTTGTTACAAAAAAAATCATTTTAACTCCTACCTTCTTTGTTTGTGCATTAACAATTGTTAAAATTAATTTTTGTTTATTCGCACGAATTCACTCAATTTTTGGCAAGTAATACATTTTAAATGAACTGTTTGGTTTTATTTAAATAATATTTTCTATTGTGCTTTGAAAAATTTGTATCACACAATTTATTTTTTTGTAATATCATATCATCAAACTAGCATTAAAACCTTTGCTAGATCAGCTCCAACGTGATGCATGTGCGCAAAACGAATTAAATTTTTCCATACATCGGAAAGGCCTGTAAAATCAAGGTCACACTTCTGGGGAGATTTGAAAGAAGTGTGAATAATGGGGTAAGTGCACATACAAGCTGCCGAAATTACAACAGCTTTTGAACTGTCATAAAACATGTCTTGAACATGCTGTTAGCAAATTGTTGACGTTATCAAATATTATAGCGCTTTGTTACAGTGCATGAATCATCTAACAGTTCATGGCTTTCGCATTAAAGTATGCATTATTGAAATAACGAAATTTCATTTAATAATTTTAACATAATCCCAGATGTGTGGGAATACCAAAAGTGAACAATCACTTGTGACATTATAAACATTAGGTACTTTAGAGAGTTCTATTGGAAAATTGTGTGTCAATGATGAGATCATGCGTATAAGACACAAACCAGTCCATGTCATCATTCGTCCATGTCTTTAAAGAATGCGGTGTACGAAGAGTGTTCTCCTAGAACCCCACACAAAATGTTGAAACAAAATCAAAATCACTGTTGGATCCTTGACTCAGCTATGTCATGCAATTTCTCTACAAACATACTAGGCAAGGGTGTTTTGAAGGTTGACCATGGTGCCCGGACCCGTTATTGTGATCAAGCGCAGGGTTGCCATCCGTTCAAAAATTAATGATTGATAAATGCTCACATAGCCTTGTTTCCCACATTGACATGACAACAATAGCCACCTGAAGTTAGTCTCATTAATTCTGAACATCATGTAAAACGTTCTCATATGTGCATGTAATATATTTTTGGATTATTGTAATAATAAAGTGGTCGAGAATGATAAATCACAATGTAATAAAATAAATTTCTTTATTGTCACAAGTCTATTTTCACATTAAGTACATAGAGGATAGTCAATGACTTTCATAAAATTATTTTTTATTAGTCCGACTATAGTAAAACAGTGACTGAACTAAAAACAATATTAAAAAATGTTCATAATTTTCAACAATGGCAGACTATATTCGCAGCATAGCATTTAACAACATTCTTCTCTAAATATATACACTTGTAGAAATACATTTTTTCTTGGTAACGAAAGTGCCAGATTATAATGTCATCGAGGTACACTTAAACATATAATAGCACTGTGTTGAATTTAATCTTTCATGCGTTTCTTTTCATGGAAAAACTTAATTTTAAAATCAAACATAATTCGTTCACCAAAATAAATTAATAAAGTACTTCATTATATCTTGTGTAACTCTGCGGGTATAGAAACCATAATTTTAAGGTGGTATAAGTAACTTTTCACTCATTTTATGATCAGCTCTCTTGTAGTAACATTGATTAATGTTGCTGAAGCTTATTGGTAATATAACAGTTTAACGAGTGATTAAAGGATGTTTAAACTGATAAAAAACTTAAATTCTTGTAAAAATGAGTTATCAAATCCTACCCATTGTTCTGAGTAATCTGACATACGCAGCAATGAGGGAACCAAAACACGTCTGTGTAGAGATTATTTCCTCCACCTTCAAGAGCAACCAGTCTTTTTTGTACGAACTGTTGTTCGCAGCGAGATGTGTAGCCATTAGGAATGGTACAAAGTCCATTGCACTGATTTGACCTGCAACAGAGACGAATGCACTCTTAATCATTTTGTAACAAATAACAAAATAACCATTGGACAATTACTTAATAAATATGAGACGCCCTGAGTCTCAAGTATTTTTTACTTGTAATTCCAATTAATTAAGTAATTTGTATTTACTCTTAATTTTAATTTGTTTGCTACCCACGATTCAGACATTTAGCAGTACACTATTAAAGACTCTTTTCTGGTACGCGCGCCATAGCTTCTGTGTTTTGCGCACCGTGTTTGTGCGACGGGCCGTACCATAAAAATCGTCGTTTTGTGTTAAGTCCATTGAAATGTTACAATTTAAGGACCTAATATTGCATTTTTTTAGAGGACGCAATTTTATTTTTGGGACATGTTTGGGGGGTCAATAGAAGCTTAACCTCAAGTTTGTGGGATCGCCACCCTTGTCCCCCGGCCGCCATCTTGGAAAAAGGGGTGCAAACACTTTTTTCACGATATCTCGGAAACTATGCGTCCTACAAAAACTTTGTAATGACATAATTTGTAGCAAATTGCTTTGCCTACAAATATGTTTTTATAACTTTTTGCCCTAAATTTAAAATTAAAGAAGTTATAAGTAAAAAAGTAAGAACATTTCTATAAAAATTTTCTTTTTAGCTCTATAGCTTTTTTTTCATACATATTACAAAAAAAAATTACCTCAGACCAATCTAGTAAATAGTCTTTCGAGAAAAAAATTTCTCTATAATTTTTTTTAATTTCATTAATTTAAAACGCTGTTACAGCGCTCCAAAGTTGATCGGGTTCCTCAATGCTCATGAGAATCCGGTCAAAAAGAAATGTTTAACTTAGTTGTGTAACTTCTTGTCGAAATTGGGACTTTATAGAAGGTGAGAAACGTTGAGATGAGAACGGAGCATCCAAAGAAATTGCCAATTGGGATACCCCGAGGAAATTATCCAGGTTCGACTCCGCAACAAATCAAAAATAGTTTCGTTTTGACGGCCTGTAACTGAACTAAGCACTCGTCCAGCGCACCATCGCATCGGTCATCGCAAGGGACAGAGAGCTGACCTGGGCGCTGAAGTATGAGGGCGTTGGAGGGACAGCCAGCTGACCTGGGCGATGAAATGTGAGGGCGTTGGAGGGACCGCGAGCTGACCTGGGCGATGAAATGTCAGGGTGTTCGAGGGACCGCGAGCTGGCCTGGGCACTGACGTGTGAGAACATTGGAGGGAACGCGAGCTGACCTGGGCGATGAAGTTGTGCTGGGTGGATCTTTTAGGTTCCACAATGTTATAAGAAATGAACAGAAACAAGGTGTGATTCCGTCTGAATATAATTACGTCAAATTTATTAAAGGAAAATTTATAACAGATATTAAAAATATAAACATACAATATAAATTAAGTAATTAAACAGATCTCAGGTATATTCAGAATATATATATATATATATATATAGGTCAACCCTACATTCAATTATAAAAAGTTTCATTTACTAAAAATACATAAACCAATAAAAAATACAAATATATCTAAAGTATCCCAGTTGAGGTATGTACTTAAAGTCCAGAAATTATGTCTATATGATAAACTTTGTCTGACGACGTAATTTAGGAAAGTTCAAAAAAAGGTTGAAAAATACAGTAGCACCAGATGTCGGGGCTTCGTTTCCCGGAGATCACGCGGGAACCTGATGCCAGGGCGCCTGTGTGGTGTTGTGGAAGGGAGATGCAAATGCCAATTCGGCGTCCGGCTCTCGGACCCTGTCAGACAGGGAAGTCGGCTTCTATTTACCGATGCGTCGCCAGCCAGGAACTGGATCCCGCGAATACGCGGCTGGGCGCGGTCGTTTTCATCATTTAAAAGAAAACAATTTAAAAGAAAAATAACTATTACTCTTGTACTAAGCAGACAGACTAAACTACTTAAAAAAAATTACAGGGATAGCATCCCTTATTTAGGCGACTATATAGTCGGTTGCGGCCGCATGGAAGTCTTGGAGTGTCTCGTTGACTCGCCGATGATTACAAACGGTCCGTCTGCAGTCGCGACGCGAAGTCTCTCGCGAAGAACCGCGTCTTGTAATTAAAAGTAACTGTTCTATCAAAAGTGGAGGGGGGGGGGGAGACTGGGAGTCCGGACCGAAAGGTTCCGAAGTTCCCCGAGTGGGCATCATAAAAAATGACTGATGTCTCGAAGTTGGTAGCACTGGCCGACCTTAGTGCTACCTGTTGAGGGGTGTCTGAAATAAAAAAGAATCGACTCTCCCAAGGCGTCTACTTTAACAAGGGAATAAAGGGGCAGTCAGGAGCTGCACTCTGGTGGCCTACAGGGTAAGTTGGCTGGGCGGTTAGCGAGTTTGCCGCTAGATGTCATGTGCGGTCCATCTTTGCACTCACATTTTTTGTGCAAGGCGTCCTTGGAGACGGTCGCTGTCTGCTGGGGTTTATGACCGGTCATTGGTCTTAGGCGAATTCTTAGAACCGAGAGGGAAGGGGGTGGACAAAAGCGCAACGACGCTGGGAACTAGCGTCCATTACGTGACTCCAGGGGAGTGAACCTAATACGTATTCGTGACGGTAAAGGCTACGGTCAGCTCGTCTCTGAGAAATGGTAACAGCTCGTCCAGAGCTGCTGTATGCAGTTTTAGTCATAAAGTGAAGTAATGTTACAGGCCTGGGACGTGCCTGTAAGCGAGGGAAATTTCAAATGGGCTGCCAACAAAGTCTTAGATCTGCAAAAGATCCTATAGGTATCTGGGAAAGGTGCTTCTGTCTACTGGCACAAAGTTTAACTAAGGAGGGTACACCAGCCTAACAAAACGAAATCACCCAAAGTAACCAAATTATAAAGAAAAATAAAATTCCCAAAAATAATTAAAAATTATATAAACAATTAAAAAAAAAAGTGTCGAAATATCAAATTTCCGGCACAAAGTGTCAGAGCGTTGGAGGGACTACAAACTGACCTGGGCGATGATGTGTCAGGGCGTTGGAGGGACCGCGAGCTGGCCTGGGCACTGAATTGTGAGGGCGTTGAAGCGACCACGAGCTGAACTGGCCGCTGAAGTGTGAGGAAGTTGGCGGGACCGCGACCTGAACTGGGCGCTGAAGTGTCAGGGTGTTGGAAGGTCCGCGAGCTGACCTGGGCACTGAAGTGTCAGGGTGTTGGAGAGACTGCGAGCTGGCCTGGGCTCTGAAGTGTGAGAGGGTTAAAGGGACCACGAAATGGGTTGGATGGTGAATTGTGAGAATGTTATAGGGACCGCGAACTGGCCTGTGCACTGAAGTTTCAGGGTGTTGGAGGGACCGCGAGCTGACCTGGGCGCTGAAGTGTCAGGGTGTAGAAGGGATCGCGAAATGGCCTTGGCACTGAAATGTCAGGGTGTTGGAGGGACCGTGAGCTGACTTTGGCACTGAAGTGCGAGGGCGATCGAGGGACCGCGATCTGGCTTGGGCACTGAAGTGTCAGGGTGTTAAAGGACCACGAGCTGACCTGGGCGCTGAAATAACAGGGCGTTGGAGGGACCGGTAGTTGACCTGGGGGATGACGTTTGAGGTCGTTGGAACGACCGCGAGCTGGCCTGGGCGCTGAAGTTTGAGGGCGTTGGAGGGTTGCGAGCTGGCCTGGGCACTGAAGTGTGAGGGCGTTGGTAGGACCGCGAGCTGGCCTGGGCGTTGAAGTGTTAGGGCGTTGGAGTGACCGCGAGCCGGCCTGGGCGATGAAGTGTAAAGGCGTTGGAAGGACCTTGTGCTGACCTGGGCGCTGAAGTGTGAGGGCATTGAAGAGGCACGAGCTTGTCTGGGCACTTAAGTGTGAGGGCGTTGGAGATCATGTGAGCTGACCTGGGCGCTGATGTGTGAGGGCGTTGGAGGGACCACGAGCTGGCCTGGGCGATGAAGTGTGAGGGCGTTGGAGGGACCACGAGCTGGCCTGGGCGATGAAGTGTGAGGGCGTTGGAGGGACCGCGAGCTGGCCTGGGCGATGAAGTGTAAAGGCGTTGGAAGGACCTTGTGCTGACCTGGGTGATGAAGTGTGAGGGCATTGAAAGTACCGCGAGCTGACCTGGGTGCTAAAGTGTGATGGCTTTGGAGGAATTCGCGAGCCGGCCTGGGCACTGAAGTGTGAGGGCGTTGGAGGGACCACAAGCCGGCCTGGGCGCTGAAGTGTGAGGGCGTTGGAGGGACCATAAGCAGACCTAGGTGATGAAGTGTCAGGTCGTTGGAGGAACCGCGATCTGGCCTGCTCACTGAAGTGTGAAGGCGTCCGAGAGACCGCGAGCTAACCTGGGCTCTGAATTGGAAGAGCATTGGAGGGACCGTGAGCTTGGCTGGGCACTGAAGTGTGAGGGCGTTGGAGGGACCGCGAACAGACCTAGGCGATGAAGTGTCAGGTCGTTGGAGGAATCGCGATCTTGCCTGGGCAATGAAGTGCAAAGGCGTTGGAAGGACCTTGTGCTGACCTGGGTGATGAAGTGTGAGGGCATTGAAAGTACCGCGAGCTGGCCTGGGTGCTGAAGTGTGAGGGCGTTGGAGGGTCCGCGAGCCAGCCTGGGCACTGAAGTGTTAGGGGGTTGGAGGGACCGTTAGCTGGCCTGGGCGATAAAGTGTCAGGGCGTTGGAGGCACCGCGAGCTGGCCTGGATGCTGAAGTGTGAGGGCGTTGGAAGGACTTCGAGCTGGCCTGGGCACTGAAGTGTAAGGGCGTTGGAGGGACCGCAAGCTCACCTGGATTCTGAAGTGCGAGGGCGTTGGAGGGAACGCGAACTGGGTTGGGCGCTGAAGTGTGAGGTCGTTGGAGGAATTGCGAGCTGACCTGGGAGATGAAGTGTGACGGCGTTGGAAGGACCTTTAGCTGACCTGGGTGATGAAGTGTGAGGGCATTGGAAGATTCCCGTGCTGGCCTGGGTTCTGAAGTGTCAGTTCGTTATAGGGACTGCGATCTGGCCTGGAACTGAGAAGTGTGAGGGCGTTGGAGGGACTGCGAGCTGAACTGTGCGCTGAAGTGTCAGTGTGTTGGAGGGTCAGGGAGCTGACCTGGGCACTGTAGTGTCAGGGTGTTGGAAAGACCGCGAGCTGGCCTGTGCTCAGAAGTGTGAGGGTGTTGGAGGGACCACGAACTGGGTTTGGTGCTGAAGTGTGAGGGCGTTGGAGGTATCGCGAGCTCGGTTGGGCGCTGAAGTGTGAGGGCGTTGGAGAGACCGCGAGCTGACCTGGACGCTAAAGTGTCAGGGCATTGGAGGGAACGCGAGTTGGCCTGGGCGATAAAGTGCTAGGGCGTTGGAGGGACCCCGGGAGCTTACCTGTGCTCAGAAGTGTGAGGGTTTGGAGGGACCACGAACTGTGTGTGGTGCTGAAGTGTGAGGGCGTTGGAGGGACCACGAACTGGGTTGGGTGGTGAATTGTGAGAGCATTGTAGGGACTTCGAGCTGGCCTGGGCGATGAATTGTGAGGGCGTTGGAAGGATCGCGAGGTGACCTGTGCGATGAAGTGTGAGGGGATTGGAAGGACTGCGATTTGGCCTGGGTGCTGAAGTGTCAGGCCGTTGGAGGGACCGCTATCTGGACAGGGCACTGAAGAGTGAGAGCGTTGGAGGGACCGCGAGCTGACCTGGGCGCTGAAGTGTGATGGTGTTGTAGGAACCGCGAGCTGGCCTGGGCACTGTAGTGTGAGGGCTTTGGAGGGACAATGAACTTTGTTAGATGCTGAAGTGTGAGGGCGTTGGAGGGACCGTGAGCTGGCCTGGGCGCTGAGGTGTGAGGTCCTTGGAGGGACCGTGAGCTGACTTAGGCACTGAAGTGTGAGGTCCTTGGAGGGACCGCGAGCTGCCCTGGGCGCTGAAGTGTCAGGGCGTTGGAGGGTCCGCGAGCTGACCTGGGCGCTGAAGTGTCAGGGTGTTGGAGGGTCCGCGAGCTGACCTGGGCGCTGAAGTGTCAGGGCGTTGGAGGGACCGCGAGCTGACCTGGGCGCTGAAGTGTCAGGGCGTTGGAGGGACCGTTAGCTGGCCTGGGCGCTGAGGTGTGAGGTCCTTGGAGAGACCGTGAGCTGACTTAGGCACTGAAGTGTGAGGTCCTTGGAGGGACCGCGAGCTGCCCTGGGCGCTGAAGTGTCAGGGTGTTGGAGGGTCCGCGAGCTGACCTGGGCGCTGAAGTGTCAGGGCGTTGGAGGGACCGTTAGCTGGCCTGGGCGCTGAGGTGTGAGGTCCTTGGAGAGACCGTGAGCTGACTTAGGCACTGAAGTGTGAGGTCCTTGGAGGGACCGCGAGCTGCCCTGGGCGCTGAAGTGTCAGGGTGTTGGAGGGTCCGCGAGCTGACCTGGGCGCTGAAGTGTCAGGGCGTTGGAGGGACCGCGAGACTCACACGCATGTTTCCGTGCCGACGAGCTGGGTGTACCGGTCGTCCACTTCGGGCACGTTCACCACGTACATCCAGTTGCCCTCCTTGTTCATGGCGGCTTTGGGCGTGACGAAGCTGGTCGTGGTGGGGCACAGCGTGTTCTGGTTGCCGGAGCCGGCGGCCTGGCGCCTCTTGCGCCCGCCGGAGAGGTTCCAGCTGCTGCTGACTCCGTTGTTGCCCTCCGAGTTGGTGTTGGAGCGCGCGTACCTGAAACCGCCAGTCCGGCTGTTGTAGCCCCAGCTGCTCAGCCCTGGGACGGGGTCCATGCACGACTTAGAAACACAACTTATAAACTTCGTAACTTAGAAACACACAACTTATACACTTCGTAACTTAGAAACACACAACTTATAAACTTCGTAACTTAGAAACACACAACTTATAAACTTCGTAACTTTGAAACACACAACTTATAAACTTTTTAACTTAGAAACACACAACTTATACACTTCTTAACTTAGAAACACACAACTTATAAACTTCGTAACTTAGAAACACACAACTTATAAACATTGTAACTTTGAAACACACAACTTATAAACTTTTTAACTTAGAAACACACAACTTATACACTTCGTAACTTAGAGACACACAACATATTAGTGTCATGAGTTATAAACATGTAAGTTAGAAACACACAACCGTACCACACAATTTACAAACATAACTTTTAGCTTTCATAAAGTAGAAACACGTGACTTAAAAAAAACACAACTTAGAAACATAATATCCTAGAAACAACAACTTAGAAAAATTTATCCCGTGTGTGTTTCACGTGATGATAGCAACCCCCTCCGGGACGAAGCTTTTGAGGAATAATTAGTAAAGTCTCCACGTCTCACGGACACCGAGGTGTTAGAGACGGTGAAGGGCGAGGAGGAGATGAGATGAGCAGTCACCAGTGTGCCTATCATCTCCCCCCCCCCCTTAAAGTTGTATTGTTATGTCACTTCGAGTCATTGTGAAATTGGAGTTGTGTTGTTGGCGTATTAAGACAAAACAAATTACATCCACGTCTTACTCGGGATTCGAAGCCAGAGCCCCCGCACCGTAGTCCGGTGCGTTAGCGACTGCGCCACGGAAGCCGACTCTACTAAGCCTCTTGGGAATCCAGGAGGAGGATACGCAATATATTCATTTAATGCCAGTTTCCTTAGGTATTTTAAAACTTGTGTTTACTTTTTCCAATGACTATTTTAGTTTACCAATTATATTCCTGGGTAGTTTCATTATCATAAAGTTTTGTTTGCCACCCCAATACAGTTGGCATGTCCCATAATGTTTACGAAAGTAACTATATACGGGTTTATGCTGCTACACGTGTGTCCGCCCTCTGTGACACATTTACGTTCATCGATTTCCGTTTCACTGCCACAAAATTACTCCTACTAAATTTCGTATACCAAGAGCTAATGTGTTTACATAGCAGAAATTGTTGATATAAAGTGGGCAGTAGTATGGAATAAAAATGACGCTTTTTACACCATGGCCAATATGATTTCTGATTCAATTTCGGGCTCACCATAAACCTTATATGAATATGTTATTGTTGTTTCTTTGCCTAAGTAATTTAACTAAGAAAAAGTAAATCATCTTCAATCTTAAACTCAACTAAATGGAGCACTAGCTCCTTGTGTATTTTTAAGAAACCAGCGAAATAATTTCTTTTTGCTTCCAATTTATTTTGGATCGTATTTTGGTTAAAGCTGGGTGTTGTTTATTGGTTATATCTTCAGTTTAGTTAATGGATATTGGTATGATCTTGTAAATAACATTTAAATCATATGGTCTTCAAAACATATGTTATGTTAGGTACCCCTACCTAACGATTTTGCCCCTAAACGGCAGGACATCTGCGAAACGTCCAAGTCAAGCGGGTTGTATAACACTCAGGTATCGACAACTCCTATAGCTACAAGAGAATCGCTGGTGGCCACGTGCTCGGTAACAGCTAAGCGAACGGCTATTGGGCGCTGATGCGGTCATCCACCGAGGTCCGCGATTGGATACTAATGATGTCATTTTCATTTCGCCGAGTAAAAGAAGGGGTCGCCTGATAAGAATCAAGCAGAAGGTGCCTGGTGGGCGGCCAGAGGCGAAATCTTATACAACCTTTCCGAAGATACCAACACAACTTCACGCTGCCACCATCCGCTACGTCACACGTCAACACCACGACGCCCGAGCACGAGTCGGGACTTAGAAGATTCCGGGACCGCCGCGAAACAAGACCGACTACGAGGGAGAGCCGAGATCCAGCAACTCTACACCAGGGACGTCTCGCGGTGCTTCAACACGCCTCCCGAGACTGTCGTGACACTCAAGGCCGAGGCGGGACTTAGAAAATATCTACCACTGTAAGTCGAACTTCAACGTATTTTTTAGTCAAACTTCAACGTATTTTTTGTGGTTTGGGACTTAGCCGCTGGCGACGGTAGAGAAGAGACGGACTTAGCCTCAGACGCAAAGACTCGCTAACAGTACTCGCCGTGAGCGAGTAGGGATCGCTCGGCGAGTAAATTGTGGAAAACTGCTCTTCAAATTTAGAGTCCTCAGGTGAAGGCAAACACCCCCTGGAGGTCGGGAGGGCTGAGGGCAGACTTTCGTTTTCGGGGTCACTCGCTCAGCGAGTGACGAGCGAGCAAGTCGGCGCGCAAGGTGCGCCCGTAGATTTAAACGTCGTCACCGAAGGTAACATAGGTATAGTGGCAGCGAGGACAACCAGCACCGGACGAGACTAAGAACCTAGAGTATGAAGGAGATAGAGATGTAACTTCAAATAACAAAGGCTGTTGTACGTGTTCTGTTTAACGTAGTTGTAAAGACGCACTTCGTAGATTGTAGGCGTTTCGGCAATAGGAAATTCATTTAAACTGCGTGTTTATGTTGTATGTTTTGGGTAAGAATAGGTGTTTATTCATTATAGGTCAGTCTTCAGAATATAATCAGGAAGAGGGTTTGTGTATTTATTGTTTGTTTAGTATTTATAAATACTCCTTCTGTTTACAGAGTCTTGGAAGCCGTATCCTGTTAAGCGATACTTCACGACGGCTGTTGACGCCTACCTAACGTGCCAAGTTTACATTTGTGTCATCTGTAAATCTTGTTCTAATAAAAAAGTGTATCACACCGAACTGTTTTAAGTTTGATCGCAAGTAAACCTAACCCATTTCTCCTTTGGCATCTCTTGACGAGCTACCCACAGGAGAGATAACACATTGTTGCAATGGATGTTACTTATTTGGCGAGAATGTCCGTAAATATTATTGATATTTATGTGGGGAGAACTACTGGGTTCGTAAGGGAGTGCCCAATTAAGTTTTATTACTTTTTTATTTGTTACTAATGTCTACACTATAAAATTAATTACTGCACTCAAAATTGCTGTCCACAACAAATAGTCTTACAAGTATAATTGAAACATTAACACTATCCACTGGAGCTTGGCTCGACACTGGCTTGCTCTTCTGTCCGCTTCCTTCGCACTCTCACCCACACCGCGCCGCAGTACAGTCCTCAACTATCGCTCGTCGCACCCGACTGGCTGGCCAGGCCTTCACTCGCAGGTATCGCCTCCCGATAGGTCCGGTTCGCTCAGCAAGGGCCACTTGCTCTGTTCTCCTCGCTCTCGCTGATCGCAAGTGTATAGCCAGTACCACTCCCCGAGGGGGAGACTCTCTCCGCTACTCTCAGAACTCTCCGCTACTCTCAGAACTCTCCGCTACTCTCAGAACTCTCAAACCCTCGGAACTCGCTCGAAACTCGCTCGAAACTCCCGCGGAGGCCAGCGTCGTCGCTTATATACCCGTGGCGTCCTTCTCGAAGGGACGAGAGCCGCTGTGACGTGTTGTGTCACCCCGGGCCGACTTGACGCCCGAAACGCCCGGAACAGCGACGCTTATTTACGCCACTCCTCGCGGCGACCTCTGTAAGCCCGGACTTCCCAGGCCGCTAAAGGTGACAATAGCCAGTGGCAGGAAGGTGTGCGGGAGTGGAGGGGTTGGGTAATCCGGCCAGGCACGCGGGGCATGCCTTACTTCAGTGGACGGCGCGTGACGTCAGTGGCCGAGCGTGACGCCAGCCCGCTCCGAACCTGGCGCCGTCGCGGTCCTGTCTGCGTTCGTGACAATATCTATGAAACACTGAACCCAACCTAAGGTTAGCTAATGTCAGAAAGAAATGAGAAAATACCAGTGTCAGTTAGAAGAAGGTTTTAAAGCATACAAGACTACACGAAAAATTACTGAAAAAGTATTAAAAACGGATGACAGAACAAGGAAAAAATCACAAACAATGAATTGTCTTCAATTGTTTTCTGTGTTTTTTTTTTTACATATTTAGATACAAATATTTTAATTATCAGCCTTATTTTTTGTTCAGACAAGTTAATTTCAGTGACATTTGCCTATAAATTCTCGCAGCATATTTAGTGATAAACAAAATAATATGTTTGCACGTCGTAAAACAAATTTGGGGATGGCTTGAGGTGATAAAACACGCACTAGCTGCCGCGGAAGTTCACGGGCTGAATTGCAATCTGTTCGCTTCGTGCCAGGACGAGTTCAGCCGAGAGGAACTCCCGGGGCCGCCTCCACGGCCGGCCGACGCACACAGTCTAACCGTGGCCATCCGGGGTCATTACCGATTTTGCTCACCACGGCTGGATGGCTTTTCGGCCACTTCAAGGAGACAGGACCGGGTGGCCGGAAAAAAAAATTGGTTGCCTGTAAAGTCGGTTTACGCACGATAGTTTAACGTGACAACGTCATAACAAAACATTGATGAAATGATTGCATACTTTTATGAATAAAATTGAATCATTTTTATTGAATTATCACTATTTTGTATGCATACAAAGGAGTGAAATGAAATCTATAATTTAATTAATAAATTTACTTTTATTTGCACTCATTAATTCAAATATGTTTATTACTTTAACGAAGAGATTATTTTAACTATAATTTTTGTATATGTTTGCTATTGAACTTCTTCCAATCTGTGTTATTCTGTTAAGGATAGGACGATGATAGGAAAAGTAAAAAACGAATGGGAGTGTTTCAAGTTTAATGTGCCTCGAAAAAGTCAAATCGATGGTTGTTCCAATCGAGTGGAAGAGAGATAGATGCGGCGCAAGCGTACAATGAGTGTAACGGGACACAGCGTAACGGGACAATGTGCGTTACGGGACACTTTTTCGTGAGTGCAGCCGGCGTTCATCGATTTATTAGACGTTGTCACGTCAAAATAATGAAATCGCCAGGTCGCGTTACTCGCGCGAAGTGCACGACAAGCGAAGACACGCGCAGGCGCGCTCAAACCTCGTGGTCGTGAAACATGAAAACTGTTACGTACTCCCAGCCAAACCAGTGTAAAACAAAATCATAAAATTGCATTAACAAATGTTCAGTAAATCGACAATTCGGTTGTGTAGATTTAAAAAAAGTTACAATTGGTGTAGTTTTACGCAATTTTTTTTTGAAAACTAAATTGTTCTACAGGCTTCGGTCAAAATACACACCACAGCCCATGTAGATTTTTATTTTTAATTTTTTCGTCTTTACTATTGTTTAATGGCTGTTTCTAAAATTTCAATACAATACCTCTCATGCATTTCTTGTTCTGTTACCTACTAAATTTCCAATATATAGTATGTAAAGATTCGCGTAAGTGTTAGTAATTATTATCACTTGCCCGACTTTTTAAATCCTTTAAATTTCAGTTAGTGAATATCTGATGAAAATGTTAGTGACAGAATAGCAAATACAAGAGAAGTACATGTGTTAGAAACAGCCCTTAAATCAGTGGCGGCTCCAGTGGGTATGCCATATTTACCAAAATAAATTGTGCTTGTTCTTTACACATTTGATAGTATTTTATTTGATCACAATAGTAGATTCATACGAACACTTGTTAACAAAATTGTCGTTATAAACCTTAACGATCCTATGTGACTAATAGGCTTGTAAACGTGCATAAAGTAATATTGCAGAAGCTGTTAGTGAACTATCGTGCAGTATATTACTTCATGTAAACGTCTACCACCTGCTCGTATGCAAGCCCCGACAGCAGTTCCGAAACCAAAAGTCTTGTATCGAAGCCTTTAGGAGATCTTCCCTCGTAGCATGCGGACCTAGAGAGCAGGGATCCAATTTGCCACGTGATCGTGTGGTGCGACATATGGCATGGCCGGCTTCTTGTGCCTTTCTTCTTTGATGGAACGGTGACAGGTGAAAGTTCACCGCGGTTGCGTGCCAATGAGACTTTCCCGATGGGATGCTTCCAACTTTGGTTTCAGCGTGACGGCGTGTGCTCGACGTTCGACACTCAAAGGAAGCTTCCAACCTGGTTTCAGCGTGACGGCGTGTGCTCGACGTTCGACACTCAAAGGAAGCCTCCAACCTGGTTTCAGCGTGACGGCGTGTGCTCGACGTTTGACACTCAAAGGAAGCTTCCAACCTGGTTTCAGCGTGACGGCGTGTGCTCGACGTTTGACACTCAAAGAAAGCTTCCAACCTGGTTTCAGCATGACGGCGTGTGCTCGACGTTTGACACTCAAAGAAAGCTTCCAACCTGGTTTCAGCGTAACGGCGTGTGCTCGACGTTTGACACTCAAAGAAAGCTTCCAACCTGGTTTCAGCGTAACGGCGTGTGCTCGACGTTTGACACTCAAAGGAAGCTTCCAACCTGGTTTCAGCGTGACGGCGTGTGCTCGACGTTTGACACTCAAAGAAAGCTTCCAACCTGGTTTCAGCATGACGGCGTGTGCTCGACGTTTGACACTCAAAGAAAGCTTCCAACCTGGTTTCAGCGTAACGGCGTGTGCTCGACGTTTGACACTCAAAGAAAGCTTCCAACCTGGTTTCAGCGTAACGGCGTGTGCTCGACGTTTGACACTCAAAGGAAGCTTCCAACCTGGTTTCAGCATGACGGCGTGTGCTCGACGTTTGACACTCAAAGAAAGCTTCCAACCTGGTTTCAGCGTGACGGCGTGTGCTCGACGTTTGACACTCAAAGAAAGCTTCCAACCTGGTTTCAGCGTAACGGCGTGTGCTCGACGTTTGACACTCAAAGGAAGCTTCCAACCTGGTTTCAGCGTAACGGCGTGTGCTCGACGTTTGACACTCAAAGAAAGCTTCCAACCTGGTTTCAGCGTAACGGCGTGTGCTCGACGTTTGACACTCAAAGGAAGCTTCCAACCTGGTTTCAGCGTGACGGCGTGTGCTCGACGTTCGACACTCAAAGGAAGCTTCCAACCTGGTTTCAGCATGACGGCGTGTGCTCGACGTTTGACACTCAAAGAAAGCTTCCAACCTGGTTTCAGCGTAACGGCGTGTGCTCGACGTTTGACACTCAAAGAAAGCTTCCAACCTGGTTTCAGCGTAACGGCGTGTGCTCGACGTTTGACACTCAAAGGAAGCTTCCAACCTGGTTTCAGCGTGACGGCGTGTGCTCGACGTTTGACACTCAAAGAAAGCTTCCAACCTGGTTTCAGCATGACGGCGTGTGCTCGACGTTTGACACTCAAAGAAAGCTTCCAACCTGGTTTCAGCGTAACGGCGTGTGCTCGACGTTTGACACTCAAAGGAAGCTTCCAACCTGGTTTCAGCGTAACGGCGTGTGCTCGACGTTTGACACTCAAAGAAAGCTTCCAACCTGGTTTCAGCGTAACGGCGTGTGCTCGACGTTTGACACTCAAAGGAAGCTTCCAACCTGGTTTCAGCGTGACGGCGTGTGCTCGACGTTCGACACTCAAAGGAAGCTTCCAACCTGGTTTCAGCGTGACGGAGTGTGGTCGACGTTTGACACTCAAAAGTGCGAGAACATTCTTGAGGATCTACACCGGGGAAAAGAATCAGCGAGCATTCGTATACAAATCGGTTCGAACACTGTTAAAAATGTTTTATACTTTTACAAGGATGGTCCTTGGAAACACAGTTTCCAACGATACCGCTCGTAAAATTTCAAAGCAAGGCTTGGTACCATTTGCAATTTTGCAAAGCTCTGCCTTGCAGTTTTAAGTGTGCTATCGTTGGCAACTTTGTTCCCAAGAATTTTCCTTGTAATAAGTACAATTTTTTTTTTTACAGTGAGAGGTAGATTTCGTACAAGAACTATGCTCTATGCTGCTCAGTGGATGATATTCTGGGCATTATAACGTACGTATACGAAACTAACGACCGAAGTGAGTATCACTCCGTGGGTCTTTGTTTGTAAATGAATCTGTAATTACAACAGTTCACGGTAGGAACTACTTATTAGTACATTAAAATAAACTTTAAAAGATTTATGCAAAGGGAGTGCATGACTTGATGTAAGTTTTTGGACATACGCCATTGCTAAGAACTTTTTCTGTTGAAGAAAAACTAAAAAAATAAAATTAATAAATTAATTAATTTAAAAAAATACCCAAAAAAGACAAAAAAACACACAAAATTAAGCAAACATTTGCTGTTGTCAACAAGGATATGAACACCACAAAATATTCCGTAACAGGAATATGGTCAACAAACAAAGAAAAGCAAAGAAAAATGTACTAAGAGAACGAAAAAAAAAACCCACAAATAATGACAACACAAAAATATTGAGCCCAAAATAATTCAGCACAACAGTTGAAACGAGACAAAAACACGACAAAACGAAAAGACAAACAAACACAATAGTTTTACCAAAACAGAAACAAGCGACGTTTCGGGAACTGCTATCTGCTCCCGTCCTCAGGCAGAGACGCATATGGTACGGAAACACTTTATTTTATTTTTTAGTTTTTCTTCAACAGAAAAAGTTCTTAGCAATGGCGTATGTCCAAAAACTTACATCAAGTCATTAAAATAAACATTACACTGTTTATAACTATTTAAATGTCAAAAATATATCTAAAAGCAAAAGTTTAAGAATTAAAGCTAAGCTAAAATAAGTACTTTCTTTAAGATGAGATAAGAATGAATATTTTAAATTTTTTTACTTAGTTTCATTTTGCATAATACATACTATTTTCTATTAATCAGTAATATATATTATATATAAATTAAAAAATAAACTACAAAACAAAGTTTAAATCAGATTTTTTAGTAGTTAGTTTAGTTTTCATTAAACTTATTAACTAAATATTTATAAGAATACAAATCAATCAATTGCAATAAAACTGTTTCCTAATGTTCAAGTGATTTTTTTTCGATGGGGAACAGCGCGTGTAAAATCGTTAATTTATGCGATGTAACTGTTTACACAGCCATTCTGTAACCGGTACACGAGCCATTTATTCTTTCTTTGTGTACGACGGATAGATCTTGCTGAGGAGCTACCACACATACAAAGTTCGCATACAACTTCGTATACGAAGGCTTGGGAACTGTTCGAGCATACCAAAAGTTAATATCTTACTAAAGGAATACGTTTGTTATAGCAATAAAATATCAAGTATAGACTCCTTGGTCCGACCGTTACCGTGCGAACGGATTGATGAACCTTTTTGTGGATTGGCAAACATATAGCTTTGAGCTCTTAACAATGGATTTAAGCCTGTGGGACTACTTTAGCTAATTCTGAAATAAAATGCTACTTGTAGAATTTTTAAGTTACGTAAATTTTTGAAGTTAAATATATACGTTTCTCACTGTTTTTGCATAATTAGTTGTAAAAACAAACGTTTTGAAATTCCAATTACTAAAGTAAATTTAGTGGAATACAGAATTGAAACTTTTGTGGTTGACCGACTAACATATTTCTGATAAAATAATTAAACCAATATGTTAGCAGAACTCTCTAGCTCACGATGTGTGCACTACATGACACTAGCGCTCCTAGTACATAATCCTGAAAACAAGGTGGTGGTTGTGATGCCATAATCCAAGATGGAGGCCTCCAGCAAACGGAATTACATGGTGTATCCAAGTCGGCGCACGTGATGTCATACTACCTGCCGTAACATCTGACTTGGTAGTAATGGTGGGAGGTTAGACTGCCGATGGCCTCCATCGAGGAGGGCCTATCGTCGTTTTTAGTCGAATGACCTCGCCGGGTTTGGAATGATGACTCCATGATGTAAGTGCGTTTTTACTAAAATTTTATTAAACTCATATTTAAGTAGTGTCATAAATTTTAATATTTTTCCCGAATTTTTAGCTTAAAATTATGGATTTTCAAGATGACGATCATGAAGTCATAATTTCAAAATGGAGGACTTGACGTCATAATTTCAAAATGGGGGCTGTGTCATAATAATTTCAAAAAGTGGGATTATTCTACCTTAACAAAAATTGCAATGTTGACATAATTCAAAATGAGGACATGATGTAATTATTCAGTATGGTGAACGTGATGATAGAATTCAATAGGTTGACATGATGTCATCCAAGATAACGGCCGTGGTCATGATCAAGGAAAAAGGTCAATGGTCGAGGTCTTCCAAGATGGCCACCGTGACGTAACAATGCAAAATGGCGGACACAGGCTCCATCTCTTCACACAGCAATCAGGCACAGGACATATATTACGGCAGTATGCAGGCAGAAAACACTTTCACTGCTCATTATACATGCTCCTCAACTTGCGTGCGCAACTGTCGTAGCAAAACCCGTTGCCATGTACATATATGCAGAAGACATTAACAATAAAATGGTGAGATTTCACCACGAATAATTAAATTCTGCTTTAGGGGAGGTTTTCTCGAAATTTCACCTAGACATTGGCATTCCTCGTGTTTCGAAGGTGAAGTGTGCAAAATTTCATCGAGATCAGAGCAAAACTGTAGCTTTTTATATGTGAATAAGAAACAAACAAACGGTAACTCAAGGAACTATTTAAAATTCATTCGAATCTTTTTTTTTAATCTAAGGTATGTCACAGTCCGCATGGCATCTAGAGCGAGGACCACTCAATAATGACCTCATTTTAATATTAATAAACTTTAAATGGGAGCTCGCCATATATTTAATGCACTTGGTTGTGAAAAAACATGTGATTTTATTGTTATATCTAGTGCTACCATCACCACAGCGAGATAAAATATACACCAGTTTTAAGTCTAATCATTAGCTTTAAAACACAAAAGGTTTCATCAAAATCGGCCGAGTAATTTTTGCGTGACGTTCGAACGAACAAACAAACCGGCAAACACACTTCTGTTACAAAAAAAAAAGGGGGGGGGTTTGTCTGTAAAGTCGGTTTACAGACGATAATTTTTCGTGATAACGTCATAAGAAAACACTGACGTCTAATTGCATATTTTGAATTTTCAAATATTATTTACAGTTTCTTGCAAAATTAATTAAATAATTTGTTTAAATATAATCACGAACAATTAGTTATAGAAATAAACTGAAATCAAATCAATGTCAATAAATGGTTAATTTGAAATGACGAAATTGGACAAATAATACAATTTTTTTTAAATTGCTGCTTTTAAAAAGCCCGCCTTAACCTGTTTGATATTACAGAAGATTTTCTCGCACGTTGGTTGGCCGGTTCTTGCACGCTCGGCTCAGGCGGAACGTGACAATTTTTCGTGCGTGCAGCCGGCGTTCATCGATTTAGACCGGAAAAATTCGCGAATTCATGTCGCGATAGGCTAAAATACTAATAGTTATACCTAGGGACAGGAAAAATTCGCGGATTCAATGACCTGCAGGATGAACTCCATAGTTTTACGTACACTCGGTAAAATGTCACCCACTCATTGGCTGCTGTCTTGTGAGACGTCCCAACGTAGCAGCCTGTAATTCGATAAAGCTTTGGTCGGGTGTTTCTCATTGGACCAGAGTCATCCAGGTGAGTTGTGAGCCAATAGCAGAGGCAGCACTGAGGTATAACTATTTGTATTTTAGCCTATCGCGAAATGAATTCGCGAATTTTTCCGGTCTCTAGTTATACCTCAGTGCTGCCTCTGCTATTGGCTCACAACTTACTTGGATGACTCTGGGCCAATGAGAAACGCCCGACCAAAGTTTTATCGAATCACAGGCTGCTATGTTGGGATGTCTCACAAGACAGCAGCCAATGAGTGGGTGGCATTTGACGAGTGTACGTGTAACTATGGAGTTCATCCTGCAGGCCATTGAACCTACGGATTTTTCCTGTCCCTATTTATAAGTAGAGACCTGAAAAATTCGCGGGTTCATTTCGGGTTTTGCTAAAATGCAAATAATTATACCTTAGTGCTGCTTCTGCAATTGGTTCATTGTTTATCTGGAGGACTGAGGGCTAATTAGAGACCCTCGCTCATAGAAGTGTCAAATCACAGACCACCCAGTCGAGACGACTCACAAGTAGGGGCAGGCACTTTTCGCGAAAAGATCTGAACACTTATTAGACTGCAACAAGGTGTACCCACACCTGTGGTTTCTTACTTGTGATTGGCGGCCGTCTGTGAGAGAAGTCGTTGCCTTGTTTGACCGAGCCACTCAGGACGCGTTTACTTCCGCACTGAATCACTGTGATTGGTGTTGTTACAATCGACGCGTACCTGGGAGAAACTCACCCAATGACGAAACACAGACGGTGCTACATTGTTTTAACTTTTTTCGAGTCTCGAAATCTCTTTGCGTTATCTGCATGCCCCTACTCACAAGTCAGCACCCAGTGAACAGTTGGCATTTGCTCGAGTGTGTAGAGGATATTGGAGTCTATCCTGAAGTTCATTGAACCCGCGAATTTTTCCTGTCCCTGTTATTAGACGTTACCACGTCAAAAAAGAGCACGGTTGCACACTGCACCTGGTCCACCAGTCGTCGGGCGAGTACTGCGGCAGCGAGGGCTGCAGCAGCGCCGTGTAGAGCAGGGGCGACGTGTACAGCTTGTAGCGGCGGTCCGGGTAGCCGGCGTGCCCGCTCGTGTTGGCCGGCACGAGCAGCGGGTAGTAGGACACGGGCACGGACAGCTTGGGCAGGTGCGGCACGTGCGGCGAGTACGTGTCTCGCAGCGGGCCGTAGGCGGCGGGCGACCTGCGTCACACGCACAGCTGCAGCCGTTTCCCCCGCTGCTGCCCGCGCGCCGTCATGGCGGACCTTTGTTTACATTCGCGTCAGCTGTTGGGGGGGGGGGGGGACCAGAGATGCGGGAAGCCTATGATTAGGGACACGTGTATTTCGCGATTTCATTTCATGTCAAGGTATTTCACAAAACAAGAGTCATGGCTAGGGACCGGAAAAATTCGCGGGTTCAATGACCTGTAGGATGAACTCCATAGTTCTACATGCACTCGGTCAAATGTAACCCACTCATTGGCTGCTGTCTTTTGAGAAGTCCCAACGTAGCAGCCTGTGATTCGATAAAGCTTTGGTTGGGTGTTTCTCATTGGCCCAGAGTCATCCAGGTGAATTGTGAGCCAATAGCAGAGGCAACACAGAGTTATAACTATTTGTATTTTATCCTATCGTGAAATGAATTCGCGAATTTTACCGGTCTCTACTCATGGCTAGAGACCCGTAAAATTCGCGGGTTCATTTCGTGTTATGCTAACATTCAAATAATTATACGTAAGTTTTGCTTCTGCCATTGGTTCACTGTTAATCTGGAGGACTGAGGGCCAATTAGAGACCCTCACTCATAGAAGTGTCGAATCACAGGCCACCCAGTCGAGACGACTCACAAGTCAGCAGCCAATGAACAGTTGGCATTTTCCCGAGTGTGTAGAGGATATTGGAGTCTATCCTGGAGGTCATTGAACCCGCGAATTTTACGGGTATCTAGTATGGCTAGAGACATGCAAAATTCGCGGATTCATTTCGCGATAGGCTAGCATTAAAACAACTATACCTTCGTACCGCTTCTGCGATTGGCCCGCATTTTATTCGGGGAACTGTGAGCCAATGGGAAACACTAAACCAAGAAAGTGATGAATTACGGACAGCCTAGTTGAGACGTCTCACGCGTCAGTAGCCAATGAACAGGTGTCATTTCCGCGAGTATTTAAAGGACTGTGGAGTCTATCCTAGAGGTCAATGAATCCGCGAATTTTACAGGTCTCTAGTCATGGCAAATTGTGAGGGTGCAGCAGTACGGTGACCACATTCTCATTGGCCCCGTCAAGAGCGGGACGACACCTTTCACCGACCTCAGCCAATAACCACAGGAGAAAAGCTACAGTATTTTGTGAAATACCTTGACACAAAATGTATTCGCGAAATACAGGTGTCCCTACCTATGATGTACATTCTATATTGCACAGACCCGAATACTCACGTTGGCAAGCCTTCTTTCAACAAACGAGAGAGTCAAACGCCTGATCGTGCATCTTCAGTATTTTTTTGTTCAATGTAAATAAATATACAACTCATGATAACTAAATGGTCAATTAGGTTAGGTTAGCTACATTATAAATATTTTAAAACATTGTGGACGGTTGATTTGGTTAGGATAGCTACATTAAAGATACTGTGAAATCATGTAAACGGTTTCCTAGCCCTGGATAGCTACATATTAAAAAGTAATTTGCTAAGCAACCATAAAATGATTTTACAGTATTTTTAATGTAGCTATACTTACTTAATATAACCAACCTTCCACGATGTTTTAAAGTATTTATAAAGTAGCTAACCTATCCTAATCGACCGCAAAATTTTAATGACACACCGGATTATACAATGAGATAGAACGAAAATAAAAGCGAGCATGAACTTTGGGTTTGGCTCTATCTTCTGTGAAAAGTAGGCTTGCCAACGTGAGTATTCGGGTCTGTGCAATATAGAATGTACATAATAGACTTCCCCTTATTTGCACATAAATTTCTGCCATTCCCGATTACACCCGAACAATTCACCTTCGGCCAACTTCGGGATTTGTTTTATTTTTGCGCAGGAAAAAGTAATTCAAATATTAAAAGTGGTCCTTTAGGTTAGCTACATTAAAACACTTTAAAACACTATGGACGGTTAGTTCGGTTAGTATAGCTACATTAAAATAAACAGAGAAATATAAATATATATAAATAAACCCGAGGTTGGCCGAAGGTGAATATTCGGGCGTGTTCGGGCAGGGACAGAACTTGATGGACATCTTAGGCTTCCCCAGCTGTTGCGGCCTGCTCTGTGAAGCTATTCGGAAGAATTTTACCGGTTAACATGTTTATATACAATTAAAAAGTCCAAAAAAAAAAAAAAGAATCTTCATCACAAATGTAATGATGTAAGTTGACATTTTTCTCCATTTAGAACCATTAATACAGGTACAGCTGACGTATTTGTAAACAAATGGCCGCCATATTGGTACGCGAAGTTCACTGGAATCGGACATCCGTCTGTATGTTTCACATATTTCTGGGCACAGTCGATAAGTAACTGTTAGGCCTGGGCGGTAATTACTAGTAACAATTATTTGTTACAGAAATGTTATAGGTAATCCGCTACATTTGAAAACCAGTAATTTTACAGGTAATTATTTACAAAATTTTCGATAGAGTAATCTTAGTTACAGTAATATGTAATAATTTAATTTATTTTATCATTGATACTATTAGTAAAATTGCTGTGTGACACGATGATTTTTTTAGAAAATAAACTCGTGTGTAACATAAAAACAACCTACAAAAACATAAACTCTAGATAGCAATGCTGCCAACTTAGCGCCTATTGTAATGACTGCCAGTGTTCTCCAAAAACTTGGTACTTGGTGTGATCCAGTCGTAACTGATTCTGAATGGGATACTGTCAACACATTTCTTCAAATAGAAAATACCAATCTAACAGTAGAAGAGAAACTCCAACTCTGTTTTCAAATAAGGTTGGAGACGAATATTTAACAGTGTGACATGGCCTTTAAGGCATATCAATTTACTTCTACATACCTATTTTGGAAACGTGTCTTCATAAGTGTCACAAACTTTCAGAAATGCAACTCGACTGGTGAAAACGAGCTTTGGGAAGTTTCCCGGCTTAAAAGATAGCATAAATTGGCTCTTGATCTACGGAAGCTGACCTTTTAAGACGGTTTCTTAGCAAACAAGTGCAGAACTCAAGTCCCTGGTAAGACGTACTAACAAAGTTTTTCTGTATTTGTTTTTGTACTTCCCCGCTGACAAGGCGTTGCGTCGCACGGCCATGCACAGAGGATCGAGGCGACGTGACCTCAAGGTGACGACGGGCTCCGAACCACGTGGCGCTCGTGAACTGCAGTTTGTTTAAGTAGATACAATTTCAACAGATTTCCGTCCTTTCCTTTGATTTATTTCCTTACAATTCATGCATTTAATCATTGAAATTCGTTTCTATTAAAGTACACCTATTTCCTTATAAATGGGTTCTTTTGATGCTTTTTGATGTTTCTTTTTTACTTTATTTTATTTATTTAAGTACATTTGTGTAGAAATAATTTTATTTTTATTGTATCGAGTGATTTTGTTTGCTGTATTATGTTTCCAACTCATTTAGGTATATGTGGATTTATTTCATTTCCATTGGTCTCGGAAGGGTCGTTACCACAACGCCGAAATACCACAAAGCCGAACGTACAATAACGCCGAATACCATAACGCCGAATGCCAAATTGACCGCAACGCCGACAGCTAGAAAACTGCTATGTACCACAACGCCGAAATACAGTGACGCCGAAAAATGTTGCTGCGGGGGGGGGGGGGAGGGGCACAGGAGCAAAATGAAAAACAACTGAATTAATTTGTGTACCTAACCTAACCTAGGCTAGCCTTACCTAGCCTAACCTAACCTAACCTTTGTGGCAGTCGTGCAATGACATTTTTCGGCGTTAATGTAATTCGGCGTTGTGGTACACAGCAGTTTTCTAGCTGTCGGTGATGTAGTCAATTTGGCATTCGGCGTTATGGTATTCGGCGTTATTGTACGTTCGGCGTTGTGATATTTCGGCGTTGTGGTGCGTCCCCGTCTCAGAAGCGCTTGCCTCGTCTCACGAGAGCGGTGCCTCCACGCAACACAATTCTGTTCACTGGACACTCATTTACTCGTTAGCCTTTTTAGTAACATACCATTCCTGGATCGAAAAAACAATCTCACATGTGATGATACAATCAGTTCTGCGACGTAACGTGTCATAGACTTTGTTATCAGCATAAGAAACTGACGTGAGCCACCATATACATATAATCAGCTGTCACAAACTCGTACGTAAAATTTAAGCTATCCATCCATTTGATAAAATAAATGAATACAAAACTGAAACCTATCAGATATAGCATCGATTTTTTTATGGTTAACGACATAGTTTAAATTTATCTCAAATAATTTTAGAGGTCAAATTTTGAAACAGTCAAAATACAACTATTTGCGATATAAATTATATTAAATTGAATATGAAAGACAAAGTCAGTCAGTTATATACATGTAAAATGTTTTAAATTTTACTTGTCATTGTGGTTGTCGACCCGGGTGACCGGGGGGGGGGGGGGGGTGTTGAATAACCACGGACTTCCTTTCCTGAATTAAAATGTCTGTGTTTGTGGAGGAAATCGTAACTGTGAACGGGGATGATACACGTGATAATAACACTAAAGAAGGAAGCCTTTTTGAATATTGTAAAGTTTTTTTTCGTTCATTGCACGCATGAGGGCGAGATGACGGTTAAAACAACCCCCGTCGTGAAACACGGCTTCTGCCGCCTCCCCTTGCTTGTCGTGTTTACTGCCGGCGCTGTACCTGTAGGTCTGTGAGTGTATTTTGAAGCAAGTTGTAACCTGTCTGCTTTTCTGGGAGATCTGGCTGTCCCAAGAACACAACCCGTCGAGCCGAGGTACGGCGGGTCGGAGGGTACTCCGAGGCGACGAGGACACCCCGTGGCTTCACTCTGAATGGTGGCGGTCTGGTATAGCTACCGGCGAACAGTCTGCCGAGTAGACCACAAGCTGGTCGTAGTACGGGGAGAATCCGCCATGTTTGAATGGCGCCCCACTGAGGTTTCCTCTAAGGCCCAGGATTCTTGTTGGGAAGGACTCGTACTTGGGAGTGGTGCCCCGAGTGCTTTAGGGGCAGGTATCAGGGTTCCCTAGCCCATTGAAGTGCTGACGTTGTGAGCGACGAGGACAGCTCCGGTTACCAGCCTGGACAGCTGGAAGAGGTTGGGTAGGCCTCCACCGGACCACGAGTTCACTGGATGATTGAGGAGTCCCAGTGTGAGGCGGGAGACTGGGGCAGGCGCCAGAAGTGATGACAACTCCGAAGGGCTAAGGGAGCATCCAACTTTCTGGTCAGCTGAGTGGGGTAGGGGGCCGAAGGTGGTACATATGCTGAGATGGGTAGCCTCAGCCCCTGTGTATAGCCCAAAGCTCTAACGCCCTTCCCGGTTGCGTATGCGGCGTGATCCGCATCCATGCCCATGGGGGCCCCAGGGCGGTAGAGCTTCGGCTAAGAGCGCTGGGTCAAAAAAGAAAAGGGGGGAAACCCCTGTGTCAGGTACTCACTGTCCCAAGAACACGGTGCTACTCAGACTCCACAGAGGGGGCCAGCTCTGTAGGTGGAGGCGAGTCGGTGGGGCCGAAGTTGGGATGGGTCTCCTCAACCTCTCGACCTAGCCGTGCGCTCACCAGCAACATGCCGCGATTGGAAATTGCGAATCTATTTCCCGGTTCTCGGAACCCATGTCAGGCACTGGCAACAGTGTCAGGCATGTAAAAGACCCATCTTTCTCCTAACCAGGATAACACCCTAACGGGATCATATGCCTGGGGGAGTATTGGTGTATTCTATGATGTGTGAACCTAAGTTACATGTCCCAAGAACACGGTAATGTCCAGTCGTGCTCTATCTTGACTGTTGTTGGGAACCACGCCTGGTCTCTGGAGTGTCTGTACCGATCACCCTGGTTGAAGAACCATCAATGTCCTCCGCTCTAAATGGCGCACTTGGAAGGGGTGTGTAGTGTCATTAATCTCTGGGGCACGGTTCTGGTTTTCCTACCCGGATTGACAAGTTAGTTGGTTGAAGCCTGTCTGGTGGCAGACCTCGGTGGTCACCAGTTTCCGAAGTCAGTGCGTACTGGTTGGGTCTGTGCCTGCCGGGCGAGCTAACTTCCTGTGAAACTCTGTCCACTGACTTGCATAGGCAGTTGGCGGTCCGCTAGTTGGATAGAGTTGAGGGGACCTGTCTTCCAAGTCTAGTTCAGATGTTGGGCTCTGGATTAATAGGTAGAGACCGGAAAAATTCGTAGATTCATTTCGCGATACGCTAAAATTCAAATACACATACCTTCAAGCTGCTTTTGTTATTGGTTCACTGAACATCCGGACGACTCTGGGCCAATGGGAAACACTCAACCAAAGAAGTATCGCATCAAAAGCAAACTAGTTGAGACGACTCACAAGTCAGCAGCCAATGAACAGGCGCTATTTTCCCGAGTATACTGAGGACTGTAGTCTATCCTGAAGGTCATCGAAAACGCGAATTTTTCCAGTCCCTATTAATAAGATCTGTAAGACGACTGCTGTTCTACCCTTAAAGGCCACAGACACAGGAGGGGAGGTGATGGGGGAGCCGGAAAACAGTGTCACAAGAACACCACAGTGCTTACGCAGTGGCACGTCTTGAAATGAAAATAAAAACAAAAATTTGTAAACATCCTCACCGAGACTACACTGTTAAAAATTTACAAAAAAAAAAAACGTTGGTTACAAATTATCCAGGGATCTTCGTAAATATACCGGTGTGTTAGTAAATGAATGGGAACTAAATTCAGTTACTTCGAACATAAATCCAAAAGCGTTATCTTAGTACAGAATCGAAACATTCAAAAACTGGCCAAGAAAACTGCAATATAAAAAAATAAAAAAAAACATATTTCTTCCACGTGTGTGTATTTTCCTTGTTTATACCGAAGAACTGAACTCGGAAATAGAAATACGGAGGTTTTTTTTTCTTCTAAAAAGAACTCTTCGTTTATTTGAGGTAAATTCTTCGTTGAGAGGTCCGTTCATTTACTGTGAGTTTATGGGAAGGAAGTCAGACACAAAACGTACACGATGAGTGTGAAGTTACACAAACAAACATTTGGCAGCACAGTGTACGGAACATCACGATCAAGCAGTCTCACCTGTAGTTGAAGTCGTCTCTGGACTCGTCAGTAAAGAGCGTGCTGTAGTCATAGCCCCACCTCTCAATCAAGTACCGAATCAATTGCCTGTTGGAAATAAAAGTTCATAACAAACAATTTCATTTTCAAAAAGGAAGATAATACAACAAAAAGTGAAATTAAAATAAGATAGTTAATACATATTATTTGTAATAAATAAATTTTTATGTTAGCCAAAACGAATCTTAGACCAGTGCTTAGACATATGCAGTACGGCTGGAAAAAAACTGTATTAACAATGAAAGTTCAAGTTTAATTTTAACCACAGTTTATGTTGGCACTTCCCACTGATCTGCTAGAAGCAGACCAGAAGCATCTTCTTGTCAAGTAAAGAGTTATGATAAAACTTATCTTTGATATGATTATGAAAACCAAGTTTATCTAAAAACCTAATGAAATCTAAAACAAGACATTGGAAAACTCATCACATAATTTAATAGAAATGAGCTTAACGAAAGCTGTTTTGAAGAGATAATATGCACACGCACATTAAAAGAGACACTAACAGGAAAGTGAACTCATGCGCTAGCGGTCGAATGGGAAGATGCAAAGGAAGGGGGATAGGTACGTAGCTAAGCATGCTGTATGCTGGTTGTAACGGCCGGAAGGGGAGACGGAAGTGATGCTACGGAATTCTCGTAACGCTGCTTGTGTACGTCTACTTATCAGTAGAGACCTGCAAAATTCGCGTATTCATTCGGTGATAGGCTAGAATTCAAACACATATACCTCTTAGATAATTTTGCTATTGGCTTACTGTTCATCTGGACGAATCTCAACCAGTTATAAACCTTCAACCAAAGAAGGATCGAATCACAGACAAACCAGTTGAGAAGACTTACAAGTCGGCAGCCAATGAACTTGCGTTATTTGCCCGAGTGTACAGGGGTTTATACAGTCTATCCTGAAGGCCATCGAAACCGCGAATTTTGCAGGTCTCTACTTATCAGTTTTCGTAACGGCTAACTATTGACGCTACCATATTATCTTAAATTTTATTTAAGGTACCTACAGTTTATTTATTCGTGTGGAGAAAAAAATATTGATTTGACCATTTTAGTTTATGATTATCATTCATTTTCATGTGGATAGTTTGATTGAAAATGAAAATAATTTATCTCTATGCATACGTGGACTCCATGCTCACAATATTATGATTTTTAAATACCAAGTAGGTACCTTGTGTATGTTTTTTTTTTCAAAGATGGAAAGGGAAATTGCTTTAAAGGGCGAAAACATATGTGATTCTAAAAAGAAAACGTATCACAAACATACAATAACATTTAAAATGTTTCCGTGTCAACCAGTTGACCCGAGAAGCAACAGGAAAGGTACAAGCGATGATAAATTGAGTATGTAAACTATGTGTAATGTGTATCTACCCGTCTCTTATCCTTTTCAGTTTACAGATATTTAAAGAGGCCACAATCAAGTTCGTCGTAGAAGTTTGGCTACTGGGTTGTAGCCGTGTCCTTGGCTAATAATTCACCAACGTTTCGGTCGAATTGCAGTATGTAACTAACATTGAGTAAAATTGAGTATGTAACTGCTCCCTGATGATGGCGACTGCAACGTCGACCGAAACGTCGGTTAATTATCCGCCAAGGACGCGGCTACAACCCAGAAGCCAAGCAACTTGAGACAGTGGCCGTAAAAGCCTGCGAACATTATCAATTTCGACGTAGTTCGCAATAGAACCTAGCAACAGTGCAGGCGATGCTCGACTGACAATTTATTTTAATGCAATCAAAATCTGTTAAATGCAAAGAAACCTTCTGTTTTCGTGTGACTGGCCACAAAGTTAGCACTAAATTCGCACACTGGACGCCAAGAAACCAATCTCACTATGGCCGCCATTAAAATACCATTAATATTTAAATATCCCCAGAATATTAATAACATATGAGAATCCCTTATTCATGGAATAGTTATGGTAATAATCTTTCACAAATTCTTATTTACGTTTCTGTAAATTTTGAGACCTATGCATTTATTCAATAAAAATCTTATTGCTTTTATTCATTTAATTCTGGTATCGCCCTGCAAAATTAAAAAAAAAAAATCTTGAATTTATTCAGGCACATGTTTAAACGTACATAATGTAATGAAAAAAATTACATTTTAGGTAGACTATAACAGTTGCTTAAAGCAAACACTATAACAAATTATATATAATATTCAATTATTTTTCATTACTAATGTTGATTACACAATGCTGGCCCAAAAGTTAAAATATTGTTTTCCAACAAGTAACCAACATAATGGATAACTATTATTCTGTTTGAAGTAATTGTTTTTTGCCCATTTTAAAATTTTTGAGAAATTTGAGCAAATCTATGAAGACAGGTACACTAAAAAAATTTATTTGAATGGGCATAGTAATATTAAGACAATGTTGGCCCAAAACAAAAAATACTACCAATCACCAATCCAACATTGTCTTAAAATATAAATCATGGGATGCAGGAAAGAAAAAAAAGATATCAATAAACGTGAACAGAAAGAACCGATAATGAGGTGACACCTTTTCATACATAGCGACAAAAGTAATTTCAATATATTTTTTAAAGAAAACATACAGGTAAATAGATTTGAAGCTTGCAGTGAGTTCCTTGGTCTAACTGGACAGGCCTCAATCTTTAAATCCTTCACAAGTGTGCACGCAACGCACTGTCTACGCTGGAGTAGAACGTCTACCTCTCCCTTCTCCTAATCTTACATTCTTTTAAGAAATCTAGAATTGATATAAACGTATGTTGCAGCTGCAGTCAAATATAACACTTGGGTTGACTAAAGGACGTTTCACGACTACTACAGAATTTTTAATGAAAAACATGGTACATGTACTTTTGCAACTGCACAGTGTTAAATGCTGAAATGTTCGCTGCGCTGTGTTTGCAGTCTTAAATTATGTCTTTAATATTTCGTGCGATTTTTTTTTAGGTATCTTATCGTTCTCGGCATGATGCTAATAATTCCTTATTTCCTACGCCTTTCGAATTTTAAGCCAGAAACACATTCTACATGTGTGTCATAAGTCTCCACACAAATGGTGACAGCGGTGACTTATTTATTTTTCGTTTCCAGGAAGGTGTACCAACTGAAAAGAGATGCCACTAACAAACGAAGATCGGATTGACATTATCTTGTAATCCTCATACGATACCATTTGTTCTATTAAAATAAACATTCATCACCGTTTCACCATTTGTATGAAGACTTATTGTTACTGCGCATAATTCATAAGCAAAAATGTAAAATGTAACCATTTCTGCTATTTTTAAAGTCAACAGTTGATTCTCACACGACACGTCACGACACAACACACGACAATTGTAATCTTACTGCCTTTGCATAAATAGAGACATAACTTAAGTACATGACTAATTCTTAGTATTTAATTTTCAATCGTAAACCCACCTTTAGAGGAAAGTGGTGTTCAAATAAATGTAGCAATATGACATAAAAACATCATATATGTTGTGTAACTAGAATAATATACATTGTTTTACTAGTTTATTGTAAAGCGTGTCCATAAAAGAAGGTCCCAGTTTCAATAGTATATTATAACAGTTTAATTTAGACTATTTAATATAAATCATACATCAAATTGAAGGTTAATTAACCTAGTTTTTCTTACAAATGTACAATGTGTGCACCTTTAATTTTAAGGCACACAACCAACCTAAAGTACATACAATTCTCCCCACACTTTGGTTAGTACGTCCGGAGTAATGGAAGCAATAGCCTATTCACTTCTGTCTCTCAACTCTGGCAGATCATTAGGCAGCGGCGGAACGTAGACACGATCTTTTACAAAGCCTTAAAGTAAAAAAAATCTCACGGTTTTATGTCAGGTGAACGTGGAGGCCAGCGAAAAAGAGCTCTGTCGTCTCGACCATTACGACCAGTCCAACGGTCAGGGACTTCAACTGTAAAACTTTAAACGAAGCGCCGGGTTGAACTGAAATTACAGATCCACTCTTAACGAATTACAGATCACAAACCGATTTATGCTCAGGAGTCGCCATTTTGCGTAGGTGGCGCTGCAAGCGAGAAAAAAAAGGGGGTTGTCTGTTAAGTCGGTTTACGGACGATAATTTAACGTGATAACGTCATAAGAAAACATTGATGAAAAATTGCATACTTTAAAATTTTTAAATATTATTTACAGTTTTTGCAAATTTAATTTAAATAATTTGTTTAAATATAATCACGAACAATTAGTTAAAAAGCCCGCCTTAACCTGTTCGATATTATAGAAGATTTTCTCGCACGGTGGTTGGTCGGTTCTTGCACGCTCGGCTCAGGCGGAACGTGACAATTCTTCGTGCGTGCAACCGGATTTATAAGACGTTATCACGTCAAATAAAAACAACAACAGTACTCGCGCATGCGCTTATCCAAAACGGTTTGAGTTACTCTTAGTGACCTTGAACCAAAACTCTACAACGGTTACAGTTGATGCTATTAAAATTGGTAACTGGGGCGTTCTTCTGCGGAGCGGCAGTTGAAGTAGAGAGATAGTGTCGGTTCGGGGCGAGCCGGACGAAGCACAGGCACTCACGTGGGGTAGCTGTCGATCTTCTCGCAGAAGGTGGCGCCCGGCTTGGCGCAAGGCGGCGTCTTGCCTGGCGGCGCCGGCACGAAGGGGAAGTGGTGCCGACAGCCGCCGTAGTGGTCGCACTGCGGGCTCGCGCGCGCTACCAGCAGTAGCGCCAGTAGCGCCACCAGGCCTAGCAGCATGGTTGCCGGCGCCTGCAGACACGACATTCACTCGCGCACTGCCGCTGCTCTCTTGTTTCACACGGTCTTGCATCGGGTGCGCAGGGAAATTTAAAAAAAAAAAAACTGGCAACTTAACAAAAAAAGTTTTTGGAAACCAGTTACCAAGATTTTTTTTTATATTTATTTTAAGTACAAGAAAAACGCCATAAATTCTGCAGCATATAGGAAATACAAAGAAAATGCTGCAGGTGTTTGGCTGGTGTCAGTGAACTAACTGTTATAACTCAGGAACTGCAGCAGTGGAAAACAGTGAATTGAAACCATGTTTTGTGCGACATGTGATGCTCTCTGTTGGGTGGGCTCGTAAGTACTAGCAAACAAAAACCCGGACGGGAGTTCTTTGTAATGTTAATTTAACTACTTGACGACTAATTGCTTAGTAGAAGAGCTTTATACTGAACAAATAAACACGTAATACAGTTTTGTAATAATAAAAAGCATATTGTTTATAAATGAGTAGCAGATGCTATATTTCTGGTATGTCACACCTCGAAATATGTGGCTACCACAATCAAGTGAAATAATTTTCACTGGGTTTTTTGCTTGATAATAGCTGATGTAATGAATTTCTCACAATCAATTTAGTTATGATTGTAATATATCGTTAAGGCTATTATCTAGCAGCTTGGAACAGGACTACTTTATAAGCTAAGTCTCTATGTCGGCAATTAAAGTTTGTCTCTCACGCAGTTGAACATGTTATTCTAAATCAACCGTTCGGCCCACCGCTGGTTTGTAGGATCTGCAGGCAATGTTTTGTAATGTCGCAGGTCACAGCAGGTTTTCTCTCAGGGTGTAACATCCTTCCTAGCAGCGATCCTCATGAAGTGATTCGAATTAGCTGCCTTTATCTTGAGTTTGCGATGGAATATGTGACATAAAACTTTACTTTTGTTTTGTACATAAGCATTAGAAAAATTGTAATTACATAATCCGGAGAATATTACGTCACTTGGTAACTACACCCACTGATTACCGGGAACTATCATATGGCCACACGTTGGGTTTGGTTGGCGAAACGCACAACAACTTGCAACACAATTGCGTGGATTGTATTTGACATTGCGTGCCATCTAGTGGCCGTTGGCACAACTTCCAGAGAACATTGACCATGGTACGAGCGCGTACAGAAGTTCTGTATTGTTAAAAACAATTTTTAATACAACTGCCACTTTTATTGTAACTGTACAAGAGACACAGGATTACAAAAAATATTTGTGTACCATTACAAACATTTGTACTTCCAAAAAATAATTCAGTTCCAATTATAATTTTTTTTCTGGGTAGTTGTGCATATAGGCTTACTGCTCGTCTCATACTCTGGGCTGGTTATTTAATTCCCTTCTAATTACTAATATTTGAAGGCTATTCTTTTAAATTCACCACGATATTTACATTCAAATTTATATATCGTCTCAAATAATTTTCACATGATACATATTTCCTAAATAGTATATATTAGCGATAAAATAAAACTATGATCACTTGCCTGACCTTTCACAGTTCGAAAATAAAATTTAGTAAAAATCTGGTCAGAAAATTTTAACCCTAGAAGCTAATTCAATAGAGCTGTCTGAATAAATTTACAGCGTTATGCATTAGTAATAAATAATAGGGTATTAATTAACATGCTCTAGTTTCTAACCAGTGAGCAGATGAGTGTTTGCTTTTGAAATTTATTTTTTGCTAAATGTCTCGTTTGCAGGAAATTACTAATTTTTCCAATTTCAAACTTCTGTAGAATAAGTTGTTATGCAGCAAACGCAAACAAAAAAAAACAGTTTTGATTCTGCCTTATGTTATGAGGTTACAACAACGATTATGTAAGGGTGACAAAACTGATCGTTAGTGATAGCAATCATACATTTGCTGTCACTGGAAATTATTTGAAAGAATGAACTTTCGTAAAATATCTTCTGGCTGTCTTACAGATTTATTTGACAACGTGCAGACGCATTTTTTTTTTCTCTCGCAACACTTCACTTTGCCTCGGGACATTTTCCTTACGCGGGTGGCATGGGAATTAAAACCGCAATGCACGAGAGCACGTCTGGCCTTGCGCAAGGCCCAGGTCGTTAAAACGAAAGGGGCGAACGAAGCAGGGAACGCACCGCGGTACGTGGTTTAAATAAAGTCGACGGCGGGGCGCAGAGGTTGCGGCCGCCGTGGAAGGGACAATCGCAGGGCTATGGCGTATCACGTGACCGTATCTGGTTCTCGGCCAGTTTCGGCGGAGCCCGACCTCCCCCGAGTGTAGTGCGGTGGGGATAGGAGTGCGGGGAGGGGGATAGGGTCGGAGGAGGGGGATAGAGTCGGAGGAGGGGAATAGGGGTGGGGGAGGGTAATAGGTGGATGGGGAGGGGGGTGGGGCTCGGGGGAGTGGCAACTGGAGCCGCGCGCCGTGGGTGCGCCGCCCCAAGGACGGACAATTTATTGTGCAAGGCCTTGATCCAGACGAAAACCTTCTAAGCAGCTGACAACACGCCCGGAATATAAATATTACGTCTGCGATAAGATGTCAAACGCAGATACGTTTGAGTGGGTTTCCGTTCCTTTTGCTTTTGTCTCTCGGTAACTAGATCGCGTCGGTGACTGGCACAGTTCGCGTAGCGAAGCATGACGAGATCGTATCTGCACACACCTAGTTCGTAGAAACAATACATTCTAATGAGTTCGTAATAACAGTTGTAGCCGCCCAACGTACATACCCATATTTCACGTGAATACTTGAGCTATTTCCGTACAGAAGACGACCCAAATGAATGCTAGTAATTGTTACCTACAAATTTAATTTAATAATCAGACGTCAAGAACACGTCCATAACAATTTCTTCCTCGAAATGTTTAACATGTACAATAGTACTTTAGCCTCAAACAATTCCATAACTTATAAACGGTTACTTCACCACCATAATTTTCACCAGAGTAATTTATTTAGTCAAGTTGGTTTTAGCAACAAATAAATTAAACCAAGTTGCCTAAGTCTTAACATGAGCCTCAGTAGCCCAAAACAGGTTGAGCCACGAAAGCTTGAAATGCTCTTACAAGTCTTGTCTAGTTTAGTTCATACAGCAAGCCACCAGATTCTTCGTGCCCTCCGATTAGTCTACAAGCTAAAGAGACCAAATAAAAAAAGCCAAAAAGTCAATACAGCACTAATGACGCGTTATTATACACGGCTCCCCAAGAAACCCACCTACCAACTGAAATCCTCCTCCCTTATATTATTTTAAAAATGCCAACGATATTTTAGTTTTGTTTTATAATTTATATTATTAATAATAAAATCTAACCATAAGTCTTAGAAAAAAAGATTTCCAAGCTCTCTAACGTTAGTAGAAATGGTATTAATTAACATGCTCTAGTTTCTAACCAGTGAGCAGATTAGTGTGCTAGCTTTTGAAATTTATTTTTTGCTAAATATCTCGTTTGTGTGAAAGCCATTAGAGACGGTAATACGCAATAACAAAGGCCTAGTAAACTGTAAAATAAATCGGTTATGGCCTACAGTAAGAAAACAACCAAACATTAAACTGGAGATATTTCGGGGAACCAAGGCAAACATACCAACTTTTGACTGGTGGTATTTCGGGAATCAAGAAAAACACCGTCATTTGACTGGAGGTATTTCGGGGAACCAACAAAAACATACCAACATGTAGGGGAACCAAGGAAAATATACCAACATTTGACTGGACGTATTTCGGGAACCAAGAAAAACATACCAACATTTTACTGGAAGTTTTTCGGTAAACCAAAGGAAAACATAGAAACATTTTACTAGAGGTATTTCGGGGAACCAGGGAAAACTAAAACCAGGATGGTACTTGAACCAGTGTCCTCTGGAACGCGAGACCAGTTACTTATCACTGCACCACCCCGCTCCTTTACACAAACGACACAACAGTTAAACGAGACCACGAGAAAAAGTTTATTTTAGTAGAGTCTAGAGCTAGACAATATGCATTGTCAAGCCATAAAAATTAGTGCAAAATCTGAACCACATGTTGCTGCCTAATTTTAAACACTCCAAGGTGGAAGAAATTATTACATTCTTAAAAGGATTTATAAATTTCAACATCAGGTCAGTCATTGTTTTGCCTACGCCATCAGCAACTCTACTAGTGGCGAGTGTTGGGGAAGGCATTACAAGAATTGTCCAACTCCGATATTCGCCTGCTGCGCCTGATCACCAGCCCTTGATGGGGAAGGGGAAAAATTGTAAGTTTCGCTAGGAATAATTTTTTATTAATAACGTCTCCTTGAAATCAGGGTCTTTAATGGAGGGTGGGGGTCGAAAATGTGAGATGAAGCAGTGTTGGAGCATCTGGAGTGGAAATAGGGAGAACCCCGAGAAAACCCATTGGCTCTAGATAACGTTATCCTAGTTTCCCACTCGGTGAAAATTCAGGATTGATACCAACGATGGATACGTTTCCTTAAATAAACATTGCTAGACGCTCAAACGAAAACTCTTTTTGTCTAATCTTGGTTTAGTAATTTATTTCTTTTAAAGTTGTATAGATGTTCTTGTTTCAAGTTATTGTTTTTTATTTCTTAAAAATATTTTGAAGTATAGGCTTGACACAACGGCAAAATTTATTTAGGAATTTATCTAGGATTATTTTATAATTCTTATTAATTTAATGAGCTATTTCGTAACCTTCAATTTGACAGTTCTTGGTCTCTTTGAGTCATATTGAATGATAGCTGTATCAGACCTTTTCAAAGTGTGCTGTCAACTGTCGGACAACATTGTCAGTGGCTTTAATATCACCGTCAAAGGCTATCGAGTTTTGTCGCACAGGTATATGTAAATGGCGAAAAGGTCACAGTAAATGTCAGCTGCATAGTAAATCCACCAATGTGTGATCCATTTGAATACTCATGAGACTAACTTTCTTTTGGAAACTTGTCAAAAAAAATCTGTTTCCTTTAATGCCGAGTCTTAGTAAAGATGAGTGAAGTTCAACATGTTTTATAATCCATAGGTGTTTTAAGATGGTTTTCATAATTGTTGCTACTGATAATTTGTAAATCACAATTGAATTCAGTTACTCTTTGTACACATCAATTTGCACGTTAAATTTTCTGGCTTCTTTTTGGAACATTTCCCAGTCCACACAACCCAAAACAATGACAATATATTTTTTTTTATTCACAAGCATGTTTCCTTTTTTTTCAACATTTGAACTGGCTTGAACAACTGCAGCAGTAAGAGCGCTGTCTACTCTACCGGTTTAGCCAAGAACATTACTTTGTACTGGTTCGTGCAGCCTAAGATTATACCGGCACGCATTGTCTACTGTTTCACAAGCTTGTTGTACCCAACTGGTAGAATTTACTTTATGCACGTAAAGATTTGAGTCAAGATAGTTTAGTTTATAACGTGCAAGGCGTTTCAACACACAAGTCACTATAAACTGTCTTTCCCACTCGTTTTCTCCAGGTAATTAATTTAGAACCTAACATGACTCCATGGTAGTTTAGTCCAGTATTTCTGTGTTTAGAGTTTGGTTAAATTGTTTGGTGTGCTACTGGAAAAGACTTAAAAAAGACATGTTTTTGAGGTATTTATTGGCAGTTTTATTTTTATAAAGACCTCTTGGTTTCGGTAGACCAGAATGCCCTCCCCCATTTTGGTAGAGCAATGAAGTGTTGGCAGGACTAAGCAAAGAGGGATATTGGCGGTTGGGGAGTGACTGGCTACTGGAAGTAGGTCGCCCAGGAAAGAAAGGAACGGGAAACATTGTCTGATGTCGGCGCATGGTTTTTAAGGTCCTTGGTCGCCAGACAACAATGAGATAAGTTTCCAAGCGTGCCCAATGCTGTGCTAGGTGATTGCTTAATTTGAGAGTCAACCTTTCGTTTTTTCCCTCCTTGTCTCAGAAGTACACATTTCACTTCAGGTCTACGTTCCCCCCAGCCCCCCAAAATGAGATCATATAGATAATTACCAAGGTTAAGAGACACATTTTATTTGGGTAGAACTGTTTGTAGGACATGATAATTAGGATACTGATATTCAAACAAGGTCTTCGTTATGTTCTGATAGCAAATGATTCAATTCACGGGAGTATGTTGAACATGTGGCCATGTTCAGTAACTGAAACATCAAACTCTTCTTAGGAAACCGAACCATAACCTAATTTGAAATCCACAGAAGCTGCGCTGATGAAACATCGCGCCAGACATTGGGACAGTTCGCTGCGGTGTTTAAGCGCACAGGACACGATGTCTGCGGCTTCCTGGAATCTCAGGAAAACTAACCCCTTGGTCCATGAATGGTATTGAAAACTAACGGTTCGTGTTTTCCATAAGTGTCAAATAAGATCGGTTCTCTTGTTGGATAAAAAAATGTGACAGCCTTAAACTTTTATTTTAGGAAATTCGCACATAGTAACAGAAATAAATATATATTATATTTTTGACAATATTTATAATACTGACTACACTGTACATTTTTTTGTGAACGGAATATAAATATTAATGTAAAATTACAGATATTTGTACATTTGTACATTTACATGAAAACAACTTTTTCACTAGAGAATATGATTTGCAGTAACACTGGGTTCGGATTCTTACCCGGGAATAAATGCTTTGCGTTATCCTAGTACCTAACAGTAAAAGTTATTTGTAAATCGCATTTTAAATATGCATTAAAACTATATTAATTTAAATGATTGAATATTCAATTATCTTTAAAATAATTTAAATAACAATAATGCTCACATGAAACATCGATTAAAATATATAATTATGCGTCAACTTTAGACAAAGGTTTTCACATATGCAAAAAAAAACCATGGCCATGTGTTTTACAATATAATAGTATCTATCTTCCAGTATGTATTACAATATGTTCCTTGGAAACTGGATTCCAAAAAATCTTTAGTAAAAGTTATTTTTCTCTCTCTTTTCTGCGTACCACGCGAACGGCGGCAGAGACCAGTGCCGACTACAGTGTCCGGATGTTCGCCGCAGCGTGAGCGCCCCTAGGCGAGGCGACGGGCCGTCACCAGGGGGCGAGCCTGAGGACACGACAAGGCGAGACGACGGGCCGTCACCAGGGGGCGAGCCTGAGGACACGACAAGGCGAAACGACGGGCCGTCACCAGGGGGCGAGCCTGAGGACACGACAAGGCGAAACGACGGGCCGTCACCAGGGGGCGAGCCTGAGGACACGACAAGGCGAGACGACGGGCCGTCACCCGGGGGCAAACCTGACGACACAAGGCGAGACGACGAGCCGTCACCCGGGGGCAAACCTGAGGACACAAGGCGAGACGACGGGCCGTCACCTGGGGGCGAGCCTGAGGACACGACAAGGCGACACGACGGGCCGTCACCAGGGGGCGAGCCTGAGGACACGACAAGGCGAGACGACGGGCCGTCACCCGGGGGCAAACCTGAGGACACTAGGCGAGACGACGGGCCGTTACCCGGGCGCAAACCTGACGACACAAGGCGAGACGACGAGCCGTCACCCGGGGGCAAACCTGAGGACACAAGGCGAGACGACGGGCCGTCACCCGGGGGCGAGCCTGAGGACACAAGGCGAGGCGACGAGCCGTCACCCGGGGGCAAACCTGACGACACAAGGCGAGACGACGAGCCGTCAACCGGGGGCAAACCTGAGGACACAAGGCGAGACGACGGGCCGTCACCAGGGGGCGAGCCTGAGGACACGACAAGGCGAGACGACGGGCCGTCACCCGGGGGCGAGCCTGAGGACACGACAAGGCGAGACGACGGGCCGTCACCAGGGGGCGAGCCTGAGGACACGACAAGGCGAGACGACGGGCCGTCACCCGGGGGCAAACCTGACGACACAAGGCGAGACGACGAGCCGTTACCCGGGGGCAAACCTGAGGACACAAGGCGAGACGACGGGCCGTCACCTGGGGGTGAGCCTGAGGACACGACAAGGCGAGACGACGGGCCGTCACCAGGGGGCGAGCCTGAGGACACGACAAGGCGAGACGACGGGCCGTCACCCGGGGGCAAACCTGAGGACACTAGGCGAAACGACGGGCCGTCACCCGGGCGCAAACCTGACGACACAAGGCGAGACGACGAGCCGTCACCCGGGGGCAAACCTGAGGACACAAGGCGAGACGACGGGCCGTCACCCGGGGGCGAGCCTGAGGACACAAGGCGAGGCGACGAGCCGTCACCCGGGGGCAAACCTGACGACACAAGGCGAGACGACGGGCCGTCACCCGGGGGCAAACCTGAGGACACTAGGCGAGACGACGGGCCGTCACCCAGGCGCAAACCTGACGACACAAGGCGAGACGACGAGCCGTCACCCGGGGGCAAACCTGAGGACACAAGGCGAGACGACGGTCCGTCACCCGAGGGCGAGCCTGAGGACACAAGGCGAGGCGACGAGCCGTCACCCGGGGGCAAACCTGAGGACACAAGGCGAGACGACGAGCCGTCACCCGGGGGCAAACCTGAGGACACAAGGCGAGACGACGGGCCGTCACCCGGGGGCGAGCCTGAGGACACAAGGCGAGACGACGGGCCGTCACCCGGGGGCAAACCTGACGACACAAAGCGAGACGACGGGCCGTCACCCGGGGGCGAGCCTGAGGACACAAGGCGAGGCGACGAGCCGTCACCCGGGGGCAAACCTGAGGACACAAGGCGAGACGACGAGCCGTCACCCGGGGGCAAAACTTACGACACAAGGCGAGACGACGGGCCGTCACCCGGGGGCAAACCTGAGGACACAAGGCGAGACAACGAGCCGTCACCCGGGGGCAAACCTGACGACACAAGGCGAGACGACGGGCCGTCAACCGGGCGCAAACCTGAGGACACAAGGCGAGACGACGAGCCGTCACCCGGGGGCAAACCTGAGGACACAAGGCGAGACGACGGGCCGTCACCCGGGGGCGAGCCTGAGGACACAAGGAGAGACGACGAGCCGTCACCCGGGGGCAAACCTGAGGACACAAGGCGAGACGACGGGCCGTCAACCGGGGGCGAGCCTGAGGACACAAGGCGAGGCGACGAGCCATCACCCGGGGGCAAACCTGAGGACACAAGGCGAGACGACAAGCCGTCACCCGGGGGCAAACCTGAGGACACAAGGCGAGACGACGGGCCGTCACCCGGGGGCGAGCCTGAGGACACAAGGCGAGACGACGAGCCGTCACCCGGGGGCAAACCTGACGACACAAGGCGAGACGACGGGCCGTCACCCGGGGGCAAACCTGAGGACACAAGGCGAGACGACGAGCCGTCACCCGGGGGCAAACCTGACGACACAAGGCGAGACGACGGGCCGTCAACCGGGCGCAAACCTGAGGACACAAGGCGAGACGACGAGCCGTCACCCGGGGGCAAACCTGAGGTCACAAGGCGAGACGACGGGCCGTCACCCGGGGGCGAGCCTGAGGACACAAGGCGAGACGACGAGCCGTCACCCGGGGGCAAACCTGACGACACAAGGCGAGACGACGAGCCGTCACCCGGGGGCAAACCTGAGGACACAAGGCGAGACGACGGGCCGTCACCCGGGGGCGAGCCTGAGGACACAAGGAGAGACGACGAGCCGTCACCCGGGGGCAAACCTGAGGACACAAGGCGAGACGACGAGCCGTCAACCGGGGGCGAGCCTGAGGACACAAGGCGAGGCGACGAGCCGTCACCCGGGGGCAAACCTGAGGACACAAGGCGAGACGACAAGCCGTCACCCGGGGGCAAACCTGAGGACACAAGGCGAGACGACGGGCCGTCACCCGGGGGCGAGCCTGAGGACACAAGACGAGACGACGAGCCGTCACCCGGGGGCAAACCTGACGACACAAGGCGAGACGACGGGCCGTCACCCGGGGGCAAACCTGAGGACACAAGGCGAGACGACGGGCCGTCACCCGGGGGCGAGCCTGAGGACACAAGGCGAGGCGACGAGCCGTCACCCGGGGGCAAACCTGAGGACACAAGGCGAGACGACGAGCCGTCACCCGGGGGCAAACCTGACGACACAAGGCGAGACGACGGGCCGTCAACCGGGCGCAAACCTGACGACACAAGGCGAGACGACGAGCCGTCACCCGGGGGCAAACCTGAGGACACAAGGCGAGACGACGGGCCGTCACCCGGGGGCGAGCCTGAGGACACAAGGCGAGACGACGAGCCGTCACCCGGGGGCAAACCTGAGGACACAAGGCGAGACGACGGGCTGTCAACCGGGGGCGAGCCTGAGGACACAAGGCGAGGCGACGAGCCGTCACCCGGGGGCAAACCTGATGACACAAAGCGAGACGACGGGCCGTCACCCGGGGGCAAACCTGACAACACAAAGCGAGACGACGGGCCGTCACCCGGGCGCAAACCTGACGACACAAAGCGAGACGACGGGCCGTCACCCGGGGGCAAACCTGACGACACAAAGCGAGACGACGGGCCGTCACCCGGGGGCAAACCTGATGACACAAAGCGAGACGACGGGCCGTCACCCGGGGGCAAACCTGACGACACAAAGCGAGACGACGGGCCGTCACCCGGGGGCAAACCTGACGACACAAAGCGAGACGACGGGCCGTCACCCGGGCGCAAACCTGAGGACACTAGGCGAGGCGACGGGCCGTCACCCGGGGGCAAACCTGATGACACAAAGCGAGACGACGGGCCGTCACCCGGGCGCAAACCTGACGACACAAAGCGAGACGACGGGCCGTCACCCGGGCGCAAACCTTACGACACAAAGCGAGACGACGGGCCGTCTCCCGGGCGCAAACCTGACGACACAAAGCGAGACGACGGGCCGTCACCCGGGGGCAAACCTGACGACACAAAGCGAGACGACGGGCCGTCACCCGGGCGCTAACCTGACGACACAAAGCGAGACGACGGGCCGTCACCCGGGGGCAAACCTGAGGACACAAAGCGAGACGACGGGCCGTCACCCGGGCGCAAACCTGACGACACAAAGCGAGACGACGGGCCGTCACCCGGGGGCAAACCTGACGACACAAAGCGAGACGACGGGCCGTCACCCGGGGGCAAACCTGACGACACAAAGCGAGACGACGGGCCGTCACCCGGGCGCAAACCTGACGACACAAAGCGAGACGACGGGCCGTCACCCGGGCGCAAACCTGACGACACAAAGCGAGACGACGGGCCGTCACTCGGGCGCAAACCTGACGACACAAAGCGAGACGACGGGCCGTCACCCGGGGGCAATCCTGACGACACAAAGCGAGACGACGGGCCGTCACCCGGGCGCAAACCTGAAGACACAAAGCGAGACGACGGGCCGTCACCCGGGGGCAAACCTGATGACACAAAGCGAGACGACGGGCCGTCACCCGGGGGCAAACCTGACGACACAAAGCGAGACGACGGGCCGTCACCCGGGCGCAAACCTGAGGACACTAGGCGAGGCGACGGGCCGTCACCTGGGGGGGCGTGCATGAGGACACGATAAGGCGAGGCGACGAGAGTTGCCTGCGCGTGATCTCAGCGCACAAGAATCCCGCAGGTGCGGCCTAAGAAGGCGGTGGAGACACGCATTTACGGAAAGAGGGGGAAAAATGAAAAAAAAAAAATAGAAACATTCTAAAGGAGTTTTTTACGCCTGACCATTGTTCGCACAAAATGGATATCTTCCCCCCTCCCCCCCTCCTTGCTCATGTATCAGGCCTCGGCGGGCCCAAATCATTCGCCGGCTGACCCGTGGCGAGGTTACGCAGCGACCAAGGACGCCTCAGGTCTCTGTCACAAACATGACAAAGAGAGTTAAGCATTAACGTCGCATTGTGTAGGACAGCTTCAACTGTCTATGCTAAAAGGAATTGAGCCACTCGCACGGGTAAGCTAATACTTATCAGCTAGAGAAATTCTTATTGTAAGCTAAAAGGGTTGCTTAGAGACAGATTTATTCGTTTTTTCTCATAGCTGGTTGGTTGGACTGAGGCTCTTTAAGCAAGTGCCGATTCAATTAAGAAACACAAGAGAGTGCACAGCAGGCCATGCATATGACTGTATACACGACTTTTGCGAAGTCTGTTCCCAATTGATATCTCACCGTTGACTTCAGCCAATGAAATTTCGCGATGCAACCGACATCTGATGGCAGTGTTAGTAATTAACTATAATAACTATCAAATATTTATCCCTTGGCATCTGACCACCAATCTGCGACCACAGTTTTTCAACTTGCTAAAAAGAAAGGGGTTTATAAAATATTTTGTTAACAATTATAAACACGACACATTTTTTATTTGCAATTTTTGCAAGTATCAGTAAGAATTTTATTTTCATAACAGGAATCACTACTGAGCATAGTACTTTTTTGACAATTTCTTGCCACAATATGATTGATAAATATAAACTGTTCTCTAGCCCGCCAAAATGACTTAAAACTGCTCTCATTGGTTGTAGCGCCATGCGTCCGTAACAGCAATAAAATATGTTCGTTTCCCACCTATGCGCACGACCTGTCTCCCACGCACATTACCTACCTATGCACTTTGTGAACTACACTGTTCCTATTCAATAGGCATATATATTTAAACTTTTGTCTTCTTGATATAAACCCCGAGGGGTATGCAAGAAATAATTTATTTTACAAATTTAATTCTGATGAACGTTTTTTTGCCACAGCATTCTCTTGATTATTTTATTTTTATTTGGTTTAAGGGCATAATTCCTTCATATATGTTTTATATTTATTTATATAGATTAGTATAATTATATATGATTAAATGCGATTATATATGTATTTTTACATTTCATCAAAATATATTTGCTTATGTAATTTTCCATTAATCAAATCCATTTTAATGCAGGTCCGCATATAATCCATTTTAAGCAGCACATTTATTCTTGCTCCGGTAGGTTGGAAAACATGGCAATCAATCTTGTGCGCACCGCCTACTGTTACTGTAATTTTTTGAACTGTGCACCCAGCTTTACTCGCCAGCAACTGGCTACGCATGCGCGCTGAGGTCACCAAGGTCTCCCTGCTTCGTCCGGCCGCTATACGTATGTACAATGTGCAAGAATGACCGAGCTTTCACTCCTCGGCGACTGTCGCCGGAGTTCCCGGGCCGACAACGCCCGCTAACAGCTTTCCACTTCTGGGAATAGCCTCGGCTGTGGGCGCCTTCAAGCTGTGGGCCGGATCAGGACTCTGCGCTCCCTTTCCACTTCTAGGAATAGCCTCGGCTGTGGGCGTCCGCTGGAGCTGTGGGCCCAATCAGGACTCTGCGATCCCTTTCCCCTTCTGGGAATAGCCTCGGCTGGGGGCGCCTGCTGGAGTCTTGAGTCAGATCAGGACTCTGCGATCCCTTTCCCCCTCTGGGAATATCCTCGGCTGGGGGCGCCCGCTGGAGTCTTGAGTCAGATCAGGACTCTCCGCTCCCTTTCCACTTCTAGGAATATCCTCGGCTGGGGGCGCCCGCTGGAGTCTTGAGTCAGATCAGGACTCTGCGATCCCTTACCCCTTCTGGGAATATCCTCGGCTGGGGGCGCCCGCTGGAGTCTTGAGTCAGATCAGGAATCTGCGATCCCTTACCCCTTCTGGGAATATCCTCGGCTGGGGGCGCCCGCTGGAGTCTTGAGTCAGATCAGGAATCTCCACTCCCTTTCCACTTCTAGGAATATCCTCGGCTGGGGGCGCCCGCTGGAGTCTTGAGTCAGATCAGGACTCTGAGATCCCTTTCCCCTTCTGGGAATATCCTCGGCTGGGGGCGCCCGCTGGAGTCTTGAGTCAGATCAGGAATCTCCGCTCCCTTTCCACTTCTAGGAATATCCTCGGCTGGGGGCGCCCGCTGGAGTCTTGAGTCAGATCAGGACTCTGCGATCCCTTTCCCCTTCTGGGAATATCCTCGGCTGGGGGCGCCCGCTGGAGATGTGAGCCTAATCATGACTCTGCCTGCACTGTCCCGTAGATGTCGAGCCACGGCTCTCTCGTGGACTTACTGTTAGGGCATGGAAATACTCGCGGTTTCAATCTCCGCTAGGATAATGGAGGTAAGAAGGATGGGAGTTGGTTTGTGCAATCTTTATCCATTTTAATACTTGAAGTCAAAATGAGAACGAGTCTCTCTGCGTAGGAAATTATATTTTGGTTATAATAAATTTTAAAGCCAGATGTGTTGTAATTATGTTTGTTAAGTAATATTCACTACACGATGACACTACAAGTATTCTTCCTAGCGACTTCCTTTGCACTATTAAACTAACTTATATAATATTGGTCTTAATACAAATTTTTTTTTATTCAATTGCTAACCAGCTGACTTCAACTTCAGAACAGATACGCACTTAAAAACTTATACCTCCATGTCTAAGATGGACTTCACTTTCCTAAGCATTCTTAGGTAAAAGTCCCCTGAGCATTGGTTGCTCACTTGAGAGATTTCTGATCTATGATGCCTGTGATTTGATACTTACTTTGATAATGATTTCTTACTGGCTTAGTCTTTTTTACATAAACCGTCATCCAATCGTAGAAGCAGATCAATGTTAAAACTGTTTGAATTCTAACCGACAGCAAAATGAATCCGCGAATTTTCTGGTCTCCACTCATTGGGGTCAGAGTATTCTGTTTCGCATTGATAATTAGCAACGGGGTGTATTTTTTGCAAACTAATGTTATTGTTTATTAAACTGCAATAAGGTATGCGTGCGCTAGCGTTTGCTTCCTTGTAATTGGTGGCCGTCAACAAGAGAAGCCATTTTCTTTTTAGGCCGGGCCATTTAGAATGCGTTTGCTCATACACTGGATGGCTGTGATTGATGTGCTAACCGCATAAATATACATATATGTACATATATATTTATGCGTGTGTGTATTTTTGTGTGTGTAACTGAAATAAACCCAGCCAATTACGAAACACACACAATGGTACAAAGTTTTTACTCATAACTTGTCTGGACAGCTATTCGCGAATAATTTATGACCCTAATAATTGGACTGCTGTACTCACCACACGCCCTTGACGACAGGAAAGAAGAAGAAGCAGAAGAAGAAGAAGAAGAAGGAAGAAGAACAATAACAAGAAGCGATAACACAATCATTAGGGACCGGAAAAATTCGCGGGTTCAATGACCTGTAGGATGAACTCCATAGTTATACGTACACTCGGTCGAATGCCACCCACTCATTGGCTGCTGTCTTGTGAGACGTTCCAGCTTAGCAGCCTGTGATTCGATAAAGCTTTGGTTGGGTGTTTCTCATTGGCCCAGCGTCATCCAGGTGAGTTGTGAGCCAATAGCTGAGGCAGTACTGAGGTATAACGATTTGTATTTTAGCCAATCGCGAAAGAATACGCGAATTTTTCCGGTCTCTATATGCGTGTGTGTATTTTTGTGTGTAACTGAAATAAACCCAGCCAATTACGAAACACACACAAAGGTACAAAGTTTCAACTCATTGCTTGTCTGGACAGCTATTCGCGAAGAATTTATGACCCTAATAATTGGACTGCTGTACTCACCACACGCCCTTGACGACTGGGAAGAAGAAGAAGAAGAAGAAGAAGAAAATAACAAGAAGCGATAAACCCAATCATGTGTAACCCGCCAATTGCTTTCGACCAATGATCACTCTACGAAGAATTCATTGTGTAAAGGCCGGTTGAAATGAGCCTGGGGCGAAATGAATCAGCGAAATAAACGCGGCTCTATGAACGGGCTATTGATGGCATCGGAGGTCAAGGGGTCAGCACGCCTCACTTGTGACTCTGAGGTTGTCTGTTGGAGTCCCGCTAAGGAATGGCTTTATGTTTAGAAAGAGTCAGTTTCCAAGCCGTCCTACCACTAAAGGTGGGTTTACGATTGAAAATTAAGAATTAAGAATTAAGACTTAGTCGTGTACTTACCATATGACTCTATGTAAACTAGTGGAATGGTTTATGATTTTCGTTTGTGAATTTTGACGGGTCGTGTGCGAACCATATGATGACTTAAGACTTAACAGAAATGGTTATATTTTATATTTTTCGTTAAGACTTAAGAGAAGCGACCAATCACAACAAACCGGAACCTTTCAGCCGGAAGTTTTTGTCTTGGTATTGTACCGAGCGAGGCAGTATTTTGGGTTATAATTCATATATTTGTAATTTGTAATCATCATCCATTTCGAAAAATAGATATCCCATTCGTCAATAACCTTTTTCAAACCTGCTTCTCCATTTCGAACAATGGCCGACCATGTGTTTTGTGCTGTGATTGGTTGGAATTAACGACTTCTATGTCAATCATAAACTGGAAAATGTAGTTTCGACTTAATCGTGTGCTCGATGTTAAGTTATAATTCTTAAGGAAATCAATCGTAAACCCAGCTTAAGCCTCTAGGCACAAGGTATGAGGCTCCACCATGTTGGGTTTACAAATGCTTGGCCACAACATGCAATGCAGCTTCCATGTTATATCAATTTTGTGCAAAAATAGCTTAGAACCTTGCTTTGTGCACCTGTTGAAGTCGACGTTTGCGGACTGAGGTATTTCATAAGACATTTTGTAGTCAATATATTGTAAGGAGGTACATCAGCTTGGAATATTATATGTGAATAATGCTTTGGCACGCCAACATGTTGATCAAATATAAATTAGACATTTCTAAACTATAGCTGAATAAATAATTATTTACGTTCATTTTATGGACGTTTTATTTATATAAGAACTCACAATTAAAATTAAAGAAAAAGTTCAAAATTTTTAGTAAATTAATGGCTAATTGTTTTACTTAGTGAATATTTATTAACGATATACGTTTATTTATTCAGACAAATATATCATAGTCATAACTATAGCCGAAATATTCTTTTAGTGGAGATAATTGTTAAAAATATCACGTGCAATGCAGCTGAAGAGTATAGGCCTGCTCTGCATATTTTAGCTTTTATCTTAGTATTTAGGTACGTAACACATAGTTTTCATTCTATTAAGTTCTGAAATGTACATTAAATCAAACAAAAACACTTGTAGGTACTTTCTTTTCGTGTCAAATTGTCAAAGTCACAATTTTTTTGTTCACTTTTTGAGCCCAAACCAAACAGAAATGAAGTGCAGAAGTTGTAAAAAAAAGTAACGAAGATTGTGACACTTAAATAAATGTATAAAAATTTCCCAGAGAAAATGAATAATTTTATCACTCATTCTTCAGCGAGATTGAATATAAAACTTGAAAATTTTGATATGTACTCTTTTCAGTTCTATGAAACCTTCAGTTCCTCAGAATATTAAATAGGTGAAATTTGACAGCTTATTTTGCCAAAATATAGGAATGTTAATTTTTTGAATTTTATGAATTTTTTTTAAGTATAACAACCCTGTCTAAGTGATATTTAAATTGGAACACGAAGAATTTATAACATCAGATTGCAGTAGGTGGGTTACGTACAAGAAAACCTGGTCGTACATCGCTTGCAACAAAATAACTGACTGACCGCTTGAATTATCGTGGCTGCTCGACAGATTTCGCCGTGCACGTAGAGGCGATGATGCAGATGATACACCTGCCGGCTTCTTCCTTATCGTCCCCTCGCTCCTGGGGCTCAAGGTCCTAGTGGATTACTATTTACGACTTGTTTGATATCTATACTGTTCAACTTGAACGTATTTTTCACTAAAAAAAAAAAAAAAAAAACCCGCAGCAAATTTATTATTTTTGGAGCATCTCAGAACAGAAATTTTCCATATTTAAAGTACACGTTACTATTTAATCGTTATACATTAATACAATTACCTTCTTATAAGCATATATTCTTTATCTGCGTGTTAAGATTTAAAATAATTCTGTAATAGGCTATATTCAGTTTTTTAATTGTGCCTCAACATGTTAAAAATGGTACTTTAAAAGCTCACTATGCAAAATATATGAAAATATATATTTTTTTTTCATGGAAATCACATCACTTAGAAAACCTGCAAGTTTAATAATATCACACATAGATTATAAATTGTGATCCAGTACGCTTTTCAACTGTTTCACACGCTTGAAGCGCAGGAGAAAGAGAGCAATAAGGGTGACGCCGGCATCTGTGACAGCTGTAACATCACCTCTACGAGCACGGTGACGAGATGTCGTGCAGTCACGAGACTTTGGGACCAAGTTTAGTTCATTGTACCTAAAAATTAATTTTTTTTTACCTATAAATAGAGACCCGGAAAATTCGCGGGTTCATTTCGTGTTAGGCTAAAATTCAAATAATTATACCTACGTTTTGCTTCTGTCATTGGTTCTCTGTTAATCTGGAGGACTGAGGGCCAATTAGAGACCCTCACTCATAGAAGTGTCAAATCACAGGCCACCCAGTCGAGACGACTCACAAGTCAGCAGCCAATGAACAGTTGGCATTTGCCCGAATGTGTAGAGAATATTGGAGTCTATCCTGAAGGTCATTGAACCCGCGAATTTTACGGGTCTCTACCTATAAACCACTTTTAAAATACCCAGTTTAGTAATTTCAACACGCCTCCAATAAGAAAACACGCGTTAGCGAGCACTTAAGAAATTGGCATTCGAAAAGAGGCGTGAAAAGTTCTTGAACGTCTCTAGAAGCTAGACTCGATAACAGAATGTTCAGAAGTTTTAATGACGGAATACTTTTATAAAGGTCTGGCACACTGTAAAACTTTAGCTTCCAAAACTTTCCAATAAATGTAGTTAAATATAGTTCGATTGTTATGGCGACCCTGAAAACGTTAGTAGAACAGCCACATTTGTTTGACAAGTACGATGGCTTAGGTTTACATAAAATATTTTGCAAATTGGAAAGGCTCCAATTTTGATCGCATTTTTGACGAAACTAACCAATCATAATCTTGCCCAGCGAAAACTTAAATATGAAGTTCCAGTAGCAACAAATTTTCAAATAATGATGGAATACAATGATATAGCCTATAAGAAAATACGAAATTAAAATATGTTCGTATGAATGCTGCCATAAGTTCAGCGAGTCCTAGTGTGGATTACTAAGCTCTATTAAAATTCATCCAATCACTCAACAGAGATTCTTCCATTATAGATTGTATTCGTTCCTCAATCACATTTTGCCCCCATTGTTAAGTAAACATTTACGATGTATAATTTCATAAGAATGACACAATGTTAATTTTGTTTGTTTTAAATGGGGTTCGTTATTTAAATTTATTTTTAAGTGAAACATGTTTACTGCTAGTAGGATTAATCGAGACGAAGGCTCTTCAGAGTAGGCTGAGCGATGAAGAGGAAGGTAACGAATTAAGAGAGAGCTAGACAACTGTAAGACTCTTCTGAGGTTTACGTTGCCATGTTTGTTATGTGTGAACCTCCGGAGTCAGCCTCCATTGTGCAGTTTATTGTTCAGTGTTATTGTTCGAATGTATTATTGGCTGTTTAGTTGAGACGTTCAAGTGGATACTTGAAGTATGAAGTTTAACTTATAACGATAGTGGCGGCCACTCGCACAATGTTTTTTGACGTGACAACGTCTAATAAATCGATGAACGCCGACTGCACGCACGAAAAAGAGTCCCGTTACGCACATTGTCACGTTACGCACCTTGTCCCATTACGCTGTGTCCCGTTACGCTCATCGTACGCTTGCGCCGCATCTATCTCTCTTCCACTCGATTGGAACAACCATCGATTTGACTTTTTTGAGGCACATTAAACTTGAAACACTCCAATTCGTTTCCTACTTTTCCTATCATTGCCCTATCCTTAACAGAATAACACAGATTGGAAGAAGTTAAATAGCAAACATGTATAAAAGTTATAGTTAAAATAATCTCTTCGTTAAAGTAATAAACATATTTGAATTGAGTGCAAATAAAAGTAAATTTATCAATTAAATTGTAGATTTCATTTCACTCCTTCTTTGAATCCATACAAAATAGTGATAATTCAATAAAAATGATTCAATTTTATTCATAAAAGTATGCAATCATTTCATCAATGTTTTGTTATGCCGTTGTCACGTTAAACTATCGTCCGTAAACCGACTTTACAGACAACCAATTTTTTTTTTTGTTTATTAAAACGGATACCTTCCGTTTTGACCGTCACGCGGGACCAGTGACGTCAGCGGAGGCGCGCGCAGGCGGGCGGCTACGGCGCATGCGCAGTCTGGCGGAGGCCGGGCCACGTTGTAGCGGCCTGTCGGGAGAGAAGGGAGACCTGAGATGCACATCAAGTTCTGCCATTCCCGATGACATCCGAACAATTCACCTTCGGCCGACTTCGGGATTTGTTTTATTTCTGCGCAGGAAAAATGAATTCAAATGTTAAAAGTGGTCGGTTAGGTTAGCTACATTCAAACATTGTAAAACACTATGGACGGTTAGTTAGGTTAGTATAGCTACATTAAAATAAACAGAGAAATATAAATATATATAAATAAACCCGAGGTTGGCCGAAGGTGTAATCGGGCAGGGACAGAACTTGATGGACTTCTTAGGCTTCCCAGGAGAGAAGGTGTAGCGGAGCGACGGCGGAAGGACGTAGTGGTGTTGGGACGACATCGGGAGGTCACCGGCAGAACAGCGGTGCAGGGGTCAAGGGTCGGCACGCACGGACCGTCACCAGGGAACGGCTGTGACATGGCTGGTGCAGACCAGGACTGACGTAGTGCAGGCTACACCGGGTGACCCGGGCACCATGCAGTTCCGCAGGACGGCGGGTCGTGTCTTGGGGAGGAACAAGCATATGGGCAGGGGCGTAGCCCGGGGGGGGGGGGGTGGGTTTAGGTGTTCAACCCCCCCCCCCCTTTAGCACCAAATCTTTAATTAATTTCTTATTCATCACTCAAACAAATTTCATATTTAAATTAATAAAATTTTCACCATTACAATATTTAAATTTAAGAACCGAAAACTGCTAAAATAGCACTATTTTACACCTTAAAATCAAAATTTTCCCGGGGGAGGACCCCCGGACCAACCGCTTTAACACCCCCCCATACACAAATCCTGGCTACGCCATTGCACATGGGTATCCTGGTTGTTGACACTGCATATCTGCGCGAGGAGCTTCGTCCAGGGCAGCACTGGAAGGAGAGACCTGCCGAGAACACTCTGCCACAGCCGCGCCGCCGAAGAGGAACATCGGTGAACAGCAGAAACTAGGCCGCAACGAACCCATCGTCGCGGGCGCCCGGAAAACAGCGATGTTGAGGTTGGATCGACAAAATCGTCAGCCACAGTGGCGGACACTTAGGTCGGTTAGGGATTATTCTAGCACGAACTAAAAACTGTAAAAGGCCCTGAACTAGTTGTTTTTGTCACCGTTCTTTGTGACCTATGGTTTATCAAATCTGAGGGGCAAAATAAATTATTGCTATTTTGTAAAACGCGTAATTTCATTGTATAATAGGGGTTGTTATTTTAATGACCAATAAAATCAAAACGATAGAGAGGAAGTGGCGAGGAAATTAGCCTGTTCTTGAACTCTACTGTTTTGTATCAAAACGGGCAGCGAGATAATTGGTCGGTTTGGGAGCTCGCTGAATTCGCCAGTTCGGTGAACTCGCCAGCTTGCGGTGGCTTGGTGAACTCACCACATCTCGCGGCTCGCTGACTCACCAGCTCGTGGCTTGCCGCACTTGCCAGCTCGCTGCTCGGTGAACTCACCAGCTCGCGGCTCGGCGAACTCGCCAGCTCGCGGTGGCTTGGTGAACTCACCACATCTCGCGGCTCGCTGACTCACCAGCTCGTGGCTTGCCGCACTTGCCAGCTCGCTGCTCGGTGAACTCACCAGCTCGCGGCTCGCCGAACTCGCCAGCTCGCAGCTCGGTGATCTCGCCAGCGCGCTGCTCGGTGAAGTCACCAGCTCGCAGCTCGACGAACTCACCAGCTCGCCTGCCGGGAGCGCATCACCGCGCCGGGAGGTTACCTAACACCGCGCGCGGTGCGTCATCTCCCGCTTCCCTTTCTTTCGGGGTCCGAGCGAGTGAACTGATCGCCGAGAAGGAAAGTGCGCGCGGCGAGAAAAAATTAAAACAAGCGGAGAAAGCTGCGAAAGAGATGCGTGAAAGCGAAGTTGGAAGGAGTCGTCTGGGCGAGCACGTGGGATGCGAGCCGCGGCGGTGGCCCTAGATCTCTGCATGGCCGGCACGCGTCTGGCCTCACGGAGTGGTCTGCCCGCGGAGTGATCTTCCCGCGGAGTGATCTGCCCGCGGCGGGCGGCACTAGATCTCTGCATGGCCGGCACGCGTCTGGCCTCACGGAGTGGTCTGCCCGCGGAGTGATCTGCCCGCGGAGTGATCTTCCCGCGGAGTGATCTGCCCGCGGCGGGCGGCACTAGATCTCTGCATGGCCGGCACGCGTCTGGCCTCACGGAGTGGTCTGCCCGCGGAGTGATCTTCCCGCGGAGTGATCTTCCCGCGGAGTGATCTGCCCGCGGCGGGCGGCACTAGATCTCTGCATGGCCTGCACGCGCCTGGCCTCGCGGAGTGATCTGCCCGCGGAGTGGTCTGCCCGCGGAGTTGTCTGCCCGCGGAGTGGTCTGCCCGCGGAGTGGTCTGCCCGCGGAGTGATCTGCCCGCGGAGTGGTCTGCCCGCGGAGTGATCCTCCCGCGGAGTGATCTGCCCGCGGCGGGCGGCACTAGATCTCTGCATGGCCGGCACGCGTCTGGCCTCACGGAGTGGTCTGCCCGCGGAGTGATCTGCCCGCGGAGTGATCTTCCCGCGGAGTGATCTGCCCGCGGAGTGGTCTGCCCGCGGAGTGGTCTGCCCGCGGAGTGGTCTGCCCGCGGAGTGATCTTCCCGCGGAGTGATCTGCCCGCGGCGGGCGGCACTAGATCTCTGCATGGCCGGCACGCGTCTGGCCTCACGGAGTGGTCTGCCCGCGGAGTGATCTGCCCGCGGAGTGATCTTCCCGCGGAGTGATCTGCCCGCGGCGGGCGGCACTAGATCTCTGCATGGCCGGCACGCGTCTGGCCTCACGGAGTGATCTGCCCGCGGAGTGATCTGCCCGCGGAGTGGTCTGCCCGCGGAGTGGTCTGCCCGCGGAGTGGTCTGCCCGCGGAGTGGTCTGCCCGCGGAGTGGTCTGCCCGCGGAGTGATCTGCCCGCGGAGTGATCTGCCCGCGGAGTGATCTTCCCGCGGAGTGATCTTCCCGCGGAGTGATCTGCCCGCGGCGGGCGGCACTAGATCTCTGCATGGCCTGCACGCGCCTGGCCTCGCGGAGTGATCTGCCCGCGGAGTGATCTGCCCGCGGAGTGGTCTGCCCGCGGAGTGGTCTGCCCGCGGAGTGATCTGCCCGCGGAGTGATCTGCCCGCGGAGTGATCTTCCCGCGGAGTGATCTTCCCGCGGAGTGATCTGCCCGCGGCGGGGGGCACTAGATCTCTGCATGGCCGGCACGCGTCTGGCCTCACGGAGTGGTCTGCCCGCGGAGTGGTCTGCCCGCGGAGTGATCTGCCCGCGGAGTGATCTGCCCGCGGAGTGGTCTGCCCGCGGAGTGGTCTGCCCGCGGAGTGATCTGCCCGCGGAGTGGTCTGCCCGCGGAGTGATCCTCCCGCGGAGTGATCTGCCCGCGGCGGGCGGCACTAGATCTCTGCATGGCCGGCACGCGTCTGGCCTCACGGAGTGGTCTGCCCGCGGAGTGATCTGCCCGCGGAGTGATCTTCCCGCGGAGTGATCTGCCCGCGGAGTGGTCTGCCCGCGGAGTGGTCTGCCCGCGGAGTGATCTTCCCGCGGAGTGATCTGCCCGCGGCGGGCGGCACTAGATCTCTGCATGGCCGGCACGCGTCTGGCCTCACGGAGTGGTCTGCCCGCGGAGTGATCTGCCCGCGGAGTGATCTTCCCGCGGAGTGATCTGCCCGCGGCGGGCGGCACTAGATCTCTGCATGGCCGGCACGCGTCTGGCCTCACGGAGTGATCTGCCCGCGGAGTGATCTGCCCGCGGAGTGGTCTGCCCGCGGAGTGGTCTGCCCGCGGAGTGGTCTGCCCGCGGAGTGGTCTGCCCGCGGAGTGGTCTGCCCGCGGAGTGATCTGCCCGCGGAGTGATCTGCCCGCGGAGTGATCTTCCCGCGGAGTGATCTTCCCGCGGAGTGATCTGCCCTCGGCGGGCGGCACTAGATCTCTGCATGGCCTGCACGCGCCTGGCCTCGCGGAGTGATCTGCCCGCGGAGTGATCTGCCCGCGGAGTGGTCTGCCCGCGGAGTGGTCTGCCCGCGGAGTGATCTGCCCGCGGAGAGATCTGCCCGCGGAGTGATCTTCCCGCGGAGTGATCTTCCCGCGGAGTGATCTGCCCGCGGCGGGCGGCACTAGATCTCTGCATGGCCGGCACGCGTCTGGCCTCACGGAGTGGTCTGCCCGCGGAGTGGTCTGCCCGCGGAGTGATCTGCCCGCGGAGTGATCTGCCAGCGGAGTGATCTTCCCGCGGAGTGACCTTCCCGCGGAGTGATCTGCCCGCGGCGGGCGGCACTAGATCTCTGCATGGCCTGCACGCGCCTGGCCTCGCGGAGTGATCTGCCCGCGGAGTGATCTGCCCGCGGAGTGGTCTGCCCGCGGAGTGGTCTGCCCGCGGAGTGATCTGCCCGCGGAGTGGTCTGCCCGCGGAGTGGTCTGCCCGCGGAGTGATCTTCCCGCGGAGTGATCTGCCCGCGGAGTGATCTGCCCGCGGAGTGATCTGCCCGCGGAGTGGTCTGCCCGCGGAGTGGTCTGCCCGCGGAGTGGTCTGCCCGCGGAGTGATCTGCCCGCGGCGGGCGGCACTAGATCTCTGCATGGCCGGCACGCGTCTGGCCTCGCGGAGTGATCTGCCCGCGGAGTGGTCTGCCCGCGGAGTGGTCTGCCCGCGGAGTGATCTTCCCGCGGAGTGGTCTGCCCGCGGAGTGATCTGCCCGCGGAGTGGTCTGCCCGCGGAGTGATCTGCCCGCGGAGTGGTCTGCCCGCGGAGTGGTCTGCCCGCGGAGTGGTCTGCCCGCGGAGTGATCTTCCCGCGGAGTGGTCTGCCCGCGGAGCGATCTGCCCGCGGAGTGGTCTGCCCGCGGAGTGATCTGCCCGCGGAGTGGTCTGCCCGCGGAGTGGTCTGCCCGCGGAGTGGTCTGCCCGCGGAGTGATCTTCCCGCGGAGTGATCTGCCCGCGGAGTGATCTGCCCGCGGAGTGGTCTGCCCGCGGAGTGGTCTGCCCGCGGAGTGATCTGCCCGCGGAGTGGTCTGCCCGCGGAGTGATCTTCCCGCGGAGTGGTCTGCCCGCGGAGTGATCTGCCCGCGGAGTGGTCTGCCCGCGGAGTGATCTGCCCGCGGAGTGGTCTGCCCGCGGAGTGGTCTGCCCGCGGAGTGGTCTGCCCGCGGAGTGATCTGCCCGCGGAGTGATCTTCCCGCGGAGTGGTCTGCCCGCGGAGTGATCTGCCCGCGGAGTGGTCTGCCCGCGGAGTGGTCTGCCCGCGGAGTGGTCTGCCCGCGGAGTGATCTTCCCGCGGAGTGATCTGCCCGCGGAGTGATCTGCCCGCGGAGTGATCTGCCCGCGGAGTGGTCTGCCCGCGGAGTGATCTTCCCGCGGAGTGATCTGCCCGCGGCGGGCGGCACTAGATCTCTGCATGGCCGGCACGCGTCTGCCCGCGGAGTGGTCTGCCCGCGGAGTGATCTTCCCGCGGAGTGATCTGCCCGCGGAGTGGTCTGCCCGCGGAGTGATCTGCCCGCGGAGTGATCTTCCCGCGGAGTGATCTGCCCGCGGCGGGCGGCACTAGATCTCTGCATGGCCTGCACGCGCCTGGCCTCGCGGAGTGATCTGCCCGCGGAGTGGTCTGCCCGCGGAGTGGTCTGCCCGCGGAGTGGTCTGCCCGCGGAGTGATCTTCCCGTGGAGGGCATCGCACTTGTTCTCCCGCCTCGCCCACTCTAACGCACCCCTGACCAGGCGAGTCTAAGCTGGAGTTCACGACATCTGTGGAGTCAGCCCGAGGAATTAAGCACGCGCGACAGAGTTTCAGAATGGAAATATTTTCTATCTGAATAGCTTGGCGGATGCGACTTTAATGAAATACGTGTCACAATTTCGTTTTTTAATGATGGTTCAACCGGTGCAGTGGTATTACAATCAATTATATTGAAATCATTTTTGAGGTTTTGTTTATAAATATTTTTGTGAAATATTTTCAAATGCAGACATTTTTTTTTTCTCGAATTTACATAAAATTTGGTTGAAATTACTTTTTTCTAGAGCAGTATGTAAACATGGATTTTTGTCGTATATGTGGTGCCAATAATTTAGCAAGAAACATTTAAAAAAACTTAATTGTTGTTTCTGTTTGTCGCGCAGTTATCAACAGTATCCTATCTACGACACGTTGATGACGACAAATGTTTTGTTTTCCCCACACTAAGTCTCAGGTTTAGGTTAATCATACCATTTATAATGTCCTCAACAGTTTTATTTATTTTTTGGTTTAGAAACATTAAAAGAAAACAAAAATATCTGAAGCGTCTCACGACCTTACACGGTCACAAATTAACAGACATATTCTCTAGGTCGTTGTGGTCAAAAAAATAGGGTGAATTATTTTACAAAAAACATAGTCATGGACCCCACATTCGATTACGGGCCCTGTACCCAGGATCAAGACGCCCCCCCCCCCCCCCCAAATTTTACAGTCACGTGCCACCTAATAATTGCATGGTTATTTCTTAGCTACACTCTTTTTCTAATGTTATTTAACCTGAAAATACAGGGTAAAATTATGGTTATTATTTTATAAGTCCAAACTAAGCTTTATTTATAAATTATTCTATATGTTTTTCTAGTTTGTAAAAATTATAATAGTTAAACATTTAAAAATAAACAGGGCTGGGTCCTGGACCCAGGGGTCTACCCCCACCCCCACCCCCCTTGTGGGGGCCATGAACATAGTAATGAGCTTACATCAAATTGGAACTAATCTCCTTCAAAATATTCTCCTTGGCTAGCGATGAGCACCTATCACAATGTTGGCTCCATGACTGGAGGCATTCCTGGAAGGACCTTCAGCCGTGGCCCTCTCAATGTCGGAATGTTTTCAAAACTTTTCCCCCTTAAGAACGACCCATTTTTCTGGTATCCGATTCGCAAACAAAACTTAATGTTAACGCGTTTTTTTGAAATCCAAGATTAGTGGGAGTAGGCACTTTTCGCGAAAAAAAAAATCTGAACGCCCGTGAGACTGCAATATCGTATTTCTGCGCCAACAGTTTCTTCCTTGTAACTGGTGGCCTTATACAAGATAGGCCAATTTGCCTTAATTGACCAGGTCATATGCTTCCGCGCTGAATTATTGTGATTGGTGCGCTGATGGTAGACATGGGCCAAAACGAAACACAGACGATGCTAGAGTGATTTAACTCTCAGTTAGTCTCTGAATCTTTCCGCGAAAATTGCATGCCCCTAACGATTTGAGATACGGAAATTTCGCGCACTCATTATGTCGCAAGTTGTAATGCAAACCTTCACACTCACGCACAGTGTTCATGATTGGACCGCAGTTATTATGGACACGCCTTTCTACGACCGTGAGTCAACGATTTCCAGCAAGGAAAGAATAATAATAAGCTAATCAGGTAGCGCCAATTCACAAGAATAAAAATATACTCGCTAAGAAATCTATCATTGGGGGAAAAAACACGAGTTTAGCAGACTTATGACTTTGAATTACCCTGAGGCCAGATGAATCCGCCAAATTTCCGTGATGCACGACGGGGACGCACCACAACGCCGAAATACCACAGCGCCGAAATGCCAAATTGATCACAACGCCAACAGCTAGAAAACTGCTGTGTACCACAACGCCGAATTACCACAACGCCTAAATACACTAACGCCGAAAAATGTAATTGCAGGACTGCCACAAAGGTTAGGTTAGGTTAGGTTAGACTAGGTTAGGTTAGGTTTGGTTAGGTTTGGTTAGGTTTGGTTAGGTTAGGTTAGGTTAGGCTAGGCTAGGATAGGCTAGGTAAAGTTAGGTTGGGTCATATTACGCTAGGTTAGGTTAGGTAAGGTTAGGTTTGATTGTGGTATTTCGGCGTTAAGGTACATTTAAGAAACACTCCCAAATTCATTCAGTTGTTATTTCGGCGTTGTGGTACACAGCAGTTTTTTTAGCTGTCGGTGTTGTGGTCAATTTTGACATTCGGCGTTATGTTATTTCGGCGTTGTGGTAACGACCCATGCGTGAAAGACTCGGTAAATATGACCTCTTTCTTCTGGCTCTGCAAGCAGACTGACAAGTCACACAACGGATCAGGCTGACGGGCGTATAACTTCAAATAGATGTTGCTTCAGCAGTTGCCGCTATTCAAATTAATTCACTGTATTCTTTGATCACACTTCGTAGGCTATATAATAATACAGAGAGAGAGAGAGACTAAACATATTCACCTTTATGCTGCTCGCAAATTTGGCTCACAGTGTATCCGAAGGACTCTCTACCAAAAATAAAATCCTCAACTAAAAGGTAATTAAAAAATACATGAAAATTCAAAACATAAAGCCAAGATTATTCCGTGGATTAGTTAGGCAGCTGAGTGTACTACAAGCACATATACATCTGCTTCACGTTGCTGATTGGACAGCAGTGGTCTTGACACGCCCTTGACGACCCTGAGCCAGTTGTAAACGAGGAGAGGAAATGCTCACCCAATCTCGTGTGAGAGGCGTGGGTCGCCTGGCCATTAGCGGCCTGTCAATCACGGCCTTCCCCTGCTCCCCGCACGCCCTGCCGCAGCCCAGAAGCGCGGGCCCGGGCAGTTCCTGGTATTTACCAACACGCCGCCGCCGCCGAGGTGTCTGGAGAGTTCTGGGGTCGTCGCCTCGGGGGACGAGTGAATCCTGCGCCATCGGGACAGGGACACTTGTGACGTCGACCGCGGCTTCTGGGTGCTTCCACACCTGACCAGGGACACTTGGCTCTGGGTGCTTCCACACCTGACCAGGGACGCTTGGCTCTAGATGCTTCCACACCTGACCGGGGACACTTGGCTCTGGGTGCTTCCACACCTGACCAGTACGCTTGGCTCTGGATTCTTCCACACCTGACCAGGGAAACTTGGCTCTGGGCGCTTCCACACCTGACCAGTATGCTAGGCTCTGGATTCTTCCACACCTGACCAGGGACACTTGGCTCTGGGTGCTTCCACACCTGACCAGGGACACTTGGCTCTAGGTGCTTCCACACATGACCAGGGACACTTGGCTCTGGGTGCTTCCACACCTGACCAGGGACACTTGGCTCTAGGTGCTTCCACACATGACCAGGGACACTTGGCTCTGGGTGCTTCCACACCTGACCAGGGACACTTGGCTCTAGGTGCTTCCACACATGACCAGGGACACTTGGCTCTGGGTGCTTCCACACCTGACCAGGGACACTTGGCTCTGGGTGCTTCCACACCTGACCAGGGACACTTGGCTCTGGGTGCTCCCACACCTGACCAGGGACACTTGGCTCTGGGTGCTTCCACACCTGACCAGGGACACTTGGCTCTAGGTGCTTCCACACATGACCAGGGACACTTGGCTCTGGATGCTTCCACACCTGACCAGGGACACTTGGCTCTGGGTGCTTCCACACCTGACCAGGGACACTTGGCTCTAGGTGCTTCCACATATGACCAGGGACACTTGGCTCTGGGTGCTTCCACACCTGACCAGGGACACTTGGCTCTGGGTGCTTCCACACCTGACCAGGGACACTTGGCTCTGGGTGCTTCCACACCTGAACAGGACACTTGGCTCTGGGTGCTTCCACACCTGACCAGGGACACTTGGCTCTAGGTGCTTCCACACCTGACCAGTATGCTTGGCTCTGGATGCTTCCTCACCTGACCAGTACACTTGGCTCTGGATTCTTCCACGCCTGACCAGTACACTTGGCTCTGGATTCTTCCACACCTGACCAGTACGCTTGGCTCTGGATTCTTCCACACCTGAACAGGACGCTTGGCTCTCGATGCTTCCACACCTGACCAGTACGCTTGGCTCTGGATGCTTCCACACCTGACCAGTATGCTTGACTCTCGATGCTTCCACACCTGACCAGTACGCTTGGCTCTGGATGCTTCCACACCTGACCAGTATGCTTGGCTTTGGATGCTTCCACACCTGACCAGGACGCTTGGCTCTGGGTGCTTCCACACCTGACCAGGACGCTTGGCTCTGGATGCTTCCACACCTGACCAGTACGCTTGGCTCTGGATGATTCCACACCTGACCAGGACGCTTGGCTCTGGGTGCTTCCACACCTGACCAGTACGCTTGGCTCTGGATGCTTCCACACCTGACCAGGACGCTTGGCTCTGGGTGCTTCCACACCTGACTAGTACGCATGGCTCTGGATGCTTCCACACCTGACCAGGACGCTTGGCTCTGGGTGCTTCCACACCTGACCAGTACGCTTGGCTCTGGGTGCTTCCACACCTGACCAGTACGTTTGGCTCTGGATGCTTCCACACCTGACCAGTATGCTTGACTCTCGATGCTTCCACACCTGACCAGTACGCTTGGCTCTGGATGCTTCCACACCTGACCAGGACGCTTGGCTCTGGGTGCTTCCACACCTGACCAGTACGCATGGCTCTGGATGCTTCCACACCTGACCAGGACGCTTGGCTCTGGGTGCTTCCACACCTGACCAGTACGCTTGGCTCTGGGTGCTTCCACACCTGACCAGTACGTTTGGCTCTGGATGCTTCCACACCTGACCAGTATGCTTGACTCTCGATGCTTCCACACCTGACCAGTACGCTTGGCTCTGGATGCTTCCACACCTGACCAGTACGCTTAACTCTGGGTGCTTCCACGCCTGGTCTCCGCGGGTATAAAAGGGCCCCAGCCGCGGACGATGGGAGAGTCTCCCCCTCGACCAGTAATACTGGCGATACCCGTGTGATCAGCGAGAGGTGAAGAGGGCGACTGGTCCATAGCGAGGAGTCTGGATCTCTAGGGGAGTGCAACCAGCGAGACATCGGAGCGACTGTCCACCGAGGAAGAGTCTCTCAGGTAGCGGTACCAGCAAGGGCGACCCGCGAGAGAGGGAGTGAGAGTGCGTGTGTGTGAGTGTGTGTTGCTACGTGGTGTGTGTGAGTGGTGCGAGGTAGTGGTCGATGACTACGATGAACGAATAGAGACTGGCAGAAGATCGAGCCACTGTCGATCCAGGTTCCAGTGGCCAGTTTTAATGTTTGAATGATCAGCGTAAGACTAATATTGTTGTGGATAGAGATTGGACTAAGAGTGTTCCTGAACTAAGTTTAAAGTGTGATATTAGTAAAGACCGGAAAAATTCGTGGATTAATTTCGCGATACGCTAAAATTCAAATACACATAGGGGAACCTGGGGCAAAATGGGGTATCTAATGGTTGGAAGGTAATATAAGTAGTTAGAAATGTTACAAATTGATAAATTTGATGTAAAAAGGATACTTTAGTCTATGAAGAATAACTAAATCATAAATTGAAAATTTAAAATTAATATTGATTTTAATAATCATCATTTAAATAATAAAGTGCATTTTACCCCATTTTGCCCCTAGTATGGGGCAAAATGGGGTATAGTTATAATAAATTTTGAAACCAATAATTTGAATTTTCTAAATAAGTTTAATATATAGTTAACATTAAGCATTGAATATGAGCATACAATTATGTTGAATGAAAAGACAAAAATTTATTGCAGTTAGTGTGCACAGGGTTCACAGATGTGAACCACTTCGTCATCATCACTGTCAACACCAGCACACGAATTGTGAGCCAACTTTAAACATCATGAACAACTTATCCATCCTTCATTTGACTTAGAATAAAAGCCATTGCAGTTCAGGCACTCCGCATCGTCATCTTGACTTTCTTCACTCTCACTTATTGAGCACTTGAGGAGAGGAGACTTTATGTTTTTCATTTTTTCTTTTTTCGCTCATCTAAATTGAGCTGTTTCTGTGCTGCTCGTGTCAATTTTTTGGTCTTTTTATTCTGGATGACTAGTAATTCTGCCTTATAGGGAGATGCAGTAAGAATTGCTGTTGTTCCCCTTTTACGTGTTTTCCTCTTTTCGCCTTGTGCTACTTTGGGGACAGGTAAAACATTTTCAAGAGAACAATTTGGAAAAGTGGAGAGAGTAGCTCTACTTTGAAAGGATGTTTCAGGCAAGGGCGTTGAAGTTGATGTTTGGAGTTCTGCATCTACCGAGTTAGAGCATCCTTCTTGGGGGTCATCTGTGGGAGGAATTTGCAGAGGTGGTACAGTGCTAGGACCATCAGCTAGTAAACCTATGTCAGTGGGATCTGCAGGAAGAAAATCTAATTCAGTGAACACATTCTTATCAACAGGCCAGATCCCAGTCTTCCGAAAACCATTGATGGCAGTCAACATAGTTTCAACCTGCAAGTAAGCTGATCCAAACAGAGATGCATGCTGAAATAACGTCACTACGCGTCCAGGATGAGAACGCAACAATTTCCTCACTTCATCTTCGTAATACTTGCTGAGGGGCTTCATGAATGATACATCTAGTGTTTGTAGACGATGGGAACTGTGAGGAGGAAAGCACAGTAAAATAACACCATTTTCCCGGGCTGTATCAATAAGTTTAAGGTTTTTAGTATGAGATGCATGCCCATCAAGCAAGAGAAGCACTGGTGATTGTTTGGATGCTCTAGAAAAGATAAATTTATTAAATCACGAAATAAATGATTCCTTTGTGATCCATCCTTATTCAACCTCAGCCCATGATCCAGGAGGTAGTCCTGTTTGAAACTCTTGTTGCATCATTTTCCTTGGAAAGATTAGCATAGGTGGTATATAAACACCTTCAGCCGAAAAACAAATTTCTGCTGTTACAGTTTCCCCTCTTTCAGCTGAAGTCACAGTACCAACCTGCCGTCTACCCCTCTGAGAAATAATTCGGGAATGACCTTTGGGATTAACCGTGATTCCCGTCTCATGAACATTATAAATTTTATCTGCAGTGAGGCCATATTTGTCAAACATTTAGTTAAAAAAAACATGGGGCAAAATGGGGTAGTAGGTACCCCGTTTTGCCCCTTGAGAAACATTTTCGGTTACAACGTTCTAGCTAAAAAAGTACTTATCTAAAACATTAGACGGCATTCATAAATTGTCGCTAAAGACATGCACTTTTTTATTAGTATAAGTATAAATTTTAAATAAGTAAGTATATTTAGTTACCTTGGCTGGAATATCCCGTAAACATTGTAAAACACTCAGTCTGAAACAGCATACTGCCACTTCTAACGAATTGCAAACAACAAGATGGCTCCGGATACGCTGTGGCATTGCGTTTCACTTTGGAGTTTAAGATCCGTCTACACATAACAGGTGGCAGCACGTTATTAACGATAAAATCGTGGTACCCCGTTATGCCCCGCTACCCCATTCTGCCCCAGGTTGCCCTACCTTTAAGCTGCTTTTGTTATTGGTTCACTGATCATCCGGACGACTCTGGGCCAATGGGAAACACTCAACCAAAGAAGTATCGTATCACAAACAAACTAGTTGCGACGACTCACAAGTCAGCAGCCAATGAACAGGCGTTATTTCAACAGAGTATACTGAGGACTATGTAGACTATCCTGAAGGTCATCAAAAACGCGAATTTTTCCGATCCCTAGATATTAGTTAATAAACAATAGGGAAGTTTAGTCTAGCCTGGAGTGACACAGCCGTGGCTACAGCAATACGCCAACACGGCAGTTGAGGAAGGGTTCGCCTGGCTGGGGGGCACGGTTTCTAAGGACGACAATGGCTCGCGCATCACACGCCTCGTCGTGAACTGGCGTGCAGTCTTCGCGGTGGTAACGCGCCTCTATGGTACTTACAGCGGCGACCGCGTGATCTAAAGGTATAACATTATGAATAAAGACCCCCTGCTCTTGAGTGTAATTCTCAACGTCATTAAAAAAAGTGCCAGTAATTTAAACCTTAAAACTCCCGTGAATTACAGCCGTTTTGGCCTATTTTTGATGTCCAATAAATACACACACTTTTTAATCAGTCATGCCATGAGTAAGAGTGATTTAAGATACCTTGGACATACGGCATGGCTGGTTTGCGCTGGTAGTCATGGGAAAACCGTCAGAAATGAACAACAAAGACGAATACATAAATACACGAAGAACAAGCACATATCGGCTAGTTTTAAATGTAACATGCTCGGACTTCACAGAGAATTACGAGGGATGAATTTATTTAGTAAATTTGACAGTAGCGACGAACATAGCAGGATGACAATAGCGAAACAGCTGTAACAAAAAAAAAGTAAATACGTACAGAAAAGTAACTGCAGGCAACATAGCGACGTACAAGCGAAATCAGCAATGAAACTAAGCAGATTGTCCGGACGACACTACGGCAACAACACGGACGAATAGCAGGCTTTCTTTAAGTAAACAGTTGCGACGTTTCGGGAACTGGAATCTTCTCCGATCATCAGACACAAACCGATTAGTAGAGACCGGAAATATTCGCGGATTCATTTCGTGATAGGCTGAAATTCAAACATGTGTACAATTCTGGTGGTTCTGCTATTGGCTCGCAGTTTAACTGGAGCTCTCTGGGCCAATGAGAGACTATCGACCAAAGAAGCGTCGAATCACAAGCTACCCAGTGGAGACGCCTCACAATTTAGTACCCAATGAACACGCGTGTTTACTTGAAAAATGCAGAGGATAATGGAGGCTATCCTAGAGATCATTGAATCCGCGAATTTTTCCGGTCCCTACCGATTAGTCATTCGACATCATCTGATATTTGCCTGTTGTTCGTGTGCTTATGTTTTCATTTTTTGCTGTCCATTCCTGAGGTATTTTCTGACAGCCAGCGAAACCGGCAGTAACGTATGTCCAGGCGGTATGTTAAATAAATCAATATTGGCTACATGGTACACTAAAAAATAGGGACCGGAAAAATTCGCGGGTTCAATGAGCTGTTCAATGAGCTGTTCAATGAGCTGAGGATGAACTTCATAGTTCTACGTACACTCGGTCAAATGTCACCCACGCATTGGCTGCTGTCTTGTGAGACGTGCCAACGTAGCAGCCTGTGATTCGATACAGATTTGGTTGGGTGTTTCTCATTGGCCCAGCGTCATCCAGGTGAGTTGTGAACCAATAGCAGAGGCAGCACTGGGGTATAAATATTTGTATTTTAGCCTATCGCGAATTTTTCCGGTCTATACTAATAAAATTATAGTGGCTATTAAATGATATTCGTAATAAGTAGAGAAATGCAAAATTCGTGGTTATTTTCTGGCTTCAGGTTAGATTCCACAAAAGTTCGCTGAATCAAGTCGATGTCAAGAGTTAATTAACTGCAGTCACACGTGATTTGGTCAGCTGTATTTTAGACGTTTGTTGTTGGTTTCGTGTCCTTCAGAGCGTACCCAACAACTCGTAATCCAATGATAAGGGCCAATTCGGCGTTCAAACGTTTGCAATCTATACTGTCATCAAATAATCCCGCTAAAAAATAGAGCCAGAATTATTCTTAGACTCAACTTGTCTATACACAATGAAGTAATCTTTAAGAGTGCTCATTGGTAGATTAAAATATGTTTACACGCGATAGTTTGTAATAATAATAAAATTTGTTTACACAATAATAACTGTGAAGCATATGTAGGCTATACGTGCTTCAAATCTACTTTGCTAACCAATGAACTCGCGAAATAATTGCGGCTAGAGATTCATCACGTGATGGGGTAAAATTCAAACAATTTCACCCTGTGATGTTTTTTCCTTATTCGTTCTCAGGTTATGAGAAGGACTCCGGCTCAAGAGAGACCCTCAACCAAAGAAGTATCAAATCAGAGACGTCTCACATATCCGCAGTTAATGAACAGTTGACATTTCCCCGCGTATGCAGAGGAGTTTGGAGTCCATCCTGGCGGTGAACTAAAACCCGAATGTCCCCGGTCTCCCAACGCGGCCCTGTTAGCAGACGCTGGGCGGGTTGTGGTTGCGAGTGGCTTGTCGACAGCCAGAGGAGTGCTCTGAGGCTGGAGGCGGCCCCACGGGGTCGAGTGCAGCTCCGGGACTGCCGTGTCCTCTCCCAGGACTCCCGGCCGGCCCGCCGCACAGCACCGGCCAAGGGGGTGCGTTCCTAGATTAGTGTGCTTCTGATATTTATTATGATTAGGGGCAGGCATTTCTCGCGAAAAGATCTGAACGCTTATTAGACTGCAACAAGGTATGCCCTCACCTATGGTTTCTTCCTTGTGGTTGGCGGCCGTCTGCGAGAGAAGTCGTCGCCTTGACTTGACAGAGACACTCAGGACGCGTTTGCTTCCGCACTGAATCACTGTGATTGGTGTTGTTACAATCGGTGTGTACCTGGGGTAAACTCGCCCAATCACGAAACACAGACGATGCTATAGTATTTTAACTTTTATCTAGTCTCGAAATCATTTCGCGAAATCTGCATGCCCCTAATTGTGATTTTAATGACGTTCATAAATATACCATTCCTATTCGCAGAGACCGGAAAAATTCACGTATTCATTTCGCGATAGGCTAAAATACAAATAGTTATACCTCATGCTGACACTGCTATTGGCTCACAACTTACATGGATGACGCTGGGCCAATGAGAAACACCCAACCAAAGCTTTATCGAATCACAGGCTGCTACGCTGGGACGTCTCACAAGACAGCAGCCAATGAGTGGGTGACATTTGACCGAGTGTACGTAGAACTATGGAGTTCATTCCTGCAGGTCATTGAACCCGCGAATTTTTCCGGTCCCTACCTATTCGTTTACTATACCTTTCTTAAGTGAAACTTCTTTACTGAGGGGGCAACAATTTTCGAGCGTTACGGAAATTCCGACCGCATGAGGGGAATAGTAAGGTAAGTGGTGGGGGAACCGGTAGAGCAGGAGAGTGCGGCAGCAAGCGCTAGCGGTCGAATGTGAAGAGGACAAAGGAAGGGGATAGGTACGTAGTGGAGCATGCTGTATGCTGGTTGTAGCGGCCGGAAGGGGAGACGGCAGGGGAGAGGTGGAAATGACGCAGCAGCGATGCTGCTTGTGTTGGTCTACTCCTCAGTATTCGCAACGGCAAGGATTGACGCTACCAAATTTGTATTATTTTATTTAAAGTATCTACAATTTATTTAGTCGTGTGAAAAAGAGGTTTTGATTTATGCAATTAAATGTGTAAGTATTATTCATCTTTATGTGAATAGTGTGATTTGAAATGTAAATAATTTATCTCTATCTATACCCAATAAGCAAGAAGTTTCTCTTCTGTCGCTCGTAGACTAGAGGCGCAAACTTTTCTAATAGCCTACTTAACCAATAATTTTATTTAGTTCTCAGAAACCTTAAAGGTAGTTTTTTTATGTAAGTCCTAGCATGCACTTAAAGCGTAAAATCAAGTGCTATGTTTTTTTTAACTAATCGTTCATAAACTTGACTCAACTCCATAATAAACTTGACTCAAACTACATAATTTTCGTTCGGTAAAAAAATCGTTTGTTTTTCCTCTTGGAGAGGGGGGTGGTGGTAGTTACAATTCATAGTTTGGCATGTCGGCTAAACAGAGCTCAACTCAGATAAACACAGTTTAACTCATCTCAAAACATCTCAACTCAGCTCAATACAGCTCAACTCATTTGAACACGTCTCAACTCAGCTCAACACAGCTCAACTCAATTTAGTTCAAATCAGCCCATCTCATCTCAAATCATCTCAACAGAGCTCAACTCAGCTCAGTTCAAATCAGCCCATCTCATCTCAAATCAGCCCATCTCATCTCAAATCAGCCCATCTCATCTCAAATCAGCTCAACAAAGCTCAACTCTTCTCAACACAGTTCCACTCAGCTCAACTCGCTCAACTGAGCTCAACTCTGGATTGTGAGCCGAGGATCCTGGGGTCGATTCTCGGTTGGGCCGCTGAGATTTTTCACGTGTGAAAACTTTTATTGCTGAGTCCAGCACTCGGTGTTTTGCTGTCCCTTCGCCACCATTTTGCGGAAGGCAGTGGGCAATCGTCGCAGAATCATTTCGCCTAGTACGCCGCAGTCACGCCATGGCGAATATCCTGATGGCGATAACAGAGGGTCTGAACCTGCCTCTGTACTTATCAACCCATCGTCATTATTCGCGAAGGAATAACTAGCTCATCAATCATAATGTGGTCTGAGTACATTGAAATCATAGTTTAGTTTGACATATCGGATCAAAAACTAATAAATAGGAGCTCATTTAGAAAATAATCATGCCTATTATGGCTGTGATATAAAGTGCAAAATCTTGTTTGGAAAGCTTTTATTAAAAAAAAATTGTAGCTCAAAAAAGTTTTTTTTGTAGTTGGTATCAAAAATAGTATTTTGACTAACGGTGTTAATAAATATCGCATTTAATAGTTATACATTTCAATATGAAGTACTCATTAATAGGGACATGCATATTTCGCGAAAAGATTCTGAGACTAGTTGAAAGTTGAAACACTGTAGCATCGTGTGTGTCTCGTGATTGGGTGAGTTTCTTTCAGGTCAATACCGATTGTTACAACAACCAGTCACAGTGAGTCAGTGCGGAAGAAAACACGTCCTGAGAGGCTCGGTCAAACAAGGCAACGACTTCTCTCGCAGACGTCCGCCAATCACAAGGAAGAAACCGCTGGTGTGAGTATAACTTGTTGCAGTCTAATAAGTGTTCAGATTTATTCGTGAAAAATGCCTGCCTCTACTCATTAACGTCATCGCTAGAGACCCGGAAATTTCGCGGATTCATTTAATCGCAAGTCAGAATGCAAACCTTCACACTCTCGCACTGTGTTCATGATTAGCACGCAGTTGTTTGGACACGCCCCTCTACGACCGTGAGCCAATGATTCCCAGCTAAGAGAGAAGTAAACGAATAAGGTAGTGCCCAATAACAAGGATAAAAATGTTCTCGCTAAGAAATCAACCAATGGGAAAGTAAACATGGGTCGAGTACACCTATAACTTAGAATTCTATGTTGAGGCCAGAAGAATCCGCGAAATTTCCGGGTCTCTAGTCATCGCTAAGTGTGACTACGTTTTGAAAAAAATACGAGCAGTGAGATTGGGCATTTGGAAAAATTTTTCGTGACGAAGCGACGCAATATTATTGTCCCGGGTCTCGTCGATATGCATCTTGAGGCGCGTGCGGCCTTCAGCAAGCAGTTACATTCTAATACGCGCTGTCGCCGCGCATGTGGCCTGGTTTCCCTTGCTGCCGCCTCCCAGTGTCGCAAACATAAACTGCGCCGTTTCTCTTTCCTCCCCGCAGCGGATTGAAACACTCAAATTGGGGATTTTTTTTTTTTTTTTTTTTTTTTTTAGAAAATGTCCACCAACCACCAACGACTGAATTAGTTGTAATGATGAGAACCAGGAGAATTACAGTTCGGTATTAGGTAAGGATAGGACGATGATAGGAAAAGTAGGAAACGAATGGGAGTGTTTCAAGTTTAATGTGCCTCTAAAAAGTCAAATCGATGGTTGTTCCAATCGAGTGGAAGAGAGATAGATGCGGCGCAAGCGTACAATGAGCCTAACGGGACAATGTGCGTAACGGGACACTTTTTCATGCGTGCAGCCGGCGTTGATCTATTTATTAGACGTTGTCACGTCAAAATTAAATAAAATAGCACAGAAAATTCCATAGAAGGATCGAGTCAAAATATTATTACAGCAAAGACGAACACAGTGGGCCAATAAGACAAAACAGTAGCCACAAGAACAATACATAAAGACAAAACCCCCTTGTACAACACAACGACAAACAGAATAACCCGACGATGATACTAAACAGATAAAATGGTCACACCGACAACACAGAGACGCAGAGGTGAAGCCAGCGATGTGACCAAACAGATATTCTGGACACCGCAACGACGACAGCACTGACTAAGACACTGTTGTCCGCTTGATCATATTGAACCCTAAGAAAATTTCCCTGTTAATAAGTTTAAATCTCTAAGTACCTGGGAAAACTTCTTAACAGGGATTTACCGGGCAGACGGCCACGGTGACCCATAAATAACGCCTGTCATATTTAGACTCTGCTGAGCATATGGCATCACTCTAGAAGATTTGGTCGTCAGCATTCATATATCTACATACGTAGTTTAAAAAAATTCACAATAAATTTACGAAGAACAGTGATAACAAATCATTCAGGTAATAGTGTAAACTTACGGATTCCTTCGTAAATTAACAAGTGGATACCGAGTCTACTCTCTTTAAACATTTACATACAAGAATGATGTTGAAGTACCAGCAAAATCTTCAAAAAATTGGTCAAGTGTGCAGCAGAAACTCATTCCTTCTTCCGCGAGAATATGTACTTTTTTTTTTCAACAGAACGTAGAGCTCGGAAGTAGCAATAGGTAGGGACAGGCATTTTTTGCGAAAAAAATCTCGACGCCTATTAGACTGCAACAAGGTATACCCGCAGCAGCGGTTTCTTCCTTGTGATTGGCGACCGTCTGCGAGAGAAGTCGTTGCCTTATTTGACCGAGCCAATCAGGACGCGTTTGCTTCCGGACTGAATTACTGTGATTGGTGTTGTAACAATCGACATGTGCCGGAAAGAAACTCACCCAATCATTAATCACAAACGATGCTACAGAGATTTAACTTTCAGCTAGTCTCGGAATCTTTTCGCGAAATATGCATGCCCCTAGCAATAGGACGTAGTTTGTACGAAGATCCAACTCTCTGGAACTACGGAAAACCCTTCGTTTATTTGAGAGTATCTTCGTTTAAGAGTCCGTAACTTTATTGTGATTTCTAACAGTGTAGGATTTCGGCCGACTTGCTCAGTCATGACTTGAAGTAAGCTCTGAGCACCCTGCAGTGTTTTTTTTTATTCTCCTTGCATGATTTTTCAATAGGTCCTTTATTTAAAACAACGCTCCCATAATACACAAGTAAATTATATCTGCGCAGTCTGTGTCGAATGTCATGAAATTCAATTCGGAGGATAAGCAGCTACCAGGATAATTTTTCAATTGTTTGATATGAATATTCCAGCCTTCTACCATGCGGCTTAGTGAACAAACACGTACTTTTATACCTTAAGTGGCCTCAAATAAGCTTACCAGGAATGCTTTTGTATAAATCTACATACAAGGCTTGTAAAAATAACCTAGAATGAATGTTAACTTCTTTTTGTATCCCTTCCAAGGTTATAAGAACGTGCGTATGGACTGCATCTGAAATCTGGTTGTTTGATATGAGCGTGTAGATGCGTAGGCATTGCCAATGGCAGAATATTTTCAGTAGGGAAGATTTTTTGGGACAAGCATATAACTCTTTTGTCGTAGTGACTCAGCAGTATAAGGTAATTATTTATCCTCCCACGAAAATAAAAATATAAAACATCGTTCCAGGAAGCCAAACGCAGATGTCAAATTGCAACCGAGGGCACAGTGTCTATGTTATCTGATGTACTACAACAAAAACAGGTCAGACCAAATTGGCTTGTCATGACGTAGCTATACTGATTGCAGCATTTTTTTTCAAAAAACGTTTCCAGAACTTACTAGTCTTAGACAGTGATCCAGTCGGCATGTTTTGTTTTCAAAGTGGTCAACTAGCCAGATTTCGTCAACAGTATCTGTAACATGGCATGTTACAATTTTTTTTTATTTAGTGTTTTATAAAGAAATCGCCGCCGTGTTAGTTCAAACTTGCCCAATTTACTAAAAGCATGAATAAATTTATTAGAATATAAAAAGTTCATATTCGTCTTTAAAAATTTTCAGAAAAAAGTTACGTTAATAGTTGCAAAATGCATGTAAGTTTTTTTTTTAATTTTTTGTTTGATATTTTTTGCCCGTCAGTTTGGGCTTTGGCAGTGCAAAACAGTGACCAAACAAAAAACTAACGATTTATTTGAGAAATCGGTATGTTATTTAGAGACATGCAAAATTCGCGGATTCATTTCGCGATAGGCTAGCATCAAAACAACTATACCTTCGTACCGCTTCTGCGATCGGTCTACATTTTATCCGGGGAACTGTGAGCCAATGGGAAACACAAAACCAAGAAAGTGCCGAATTACGGACAGCCTAGTTGAGACGTCTCACGCGTCAATAGCCAATGAACAGGTGTCATTTCCGCGAGCATTTAAAGGACTGTGGAGTCTATCCTAGAGGTCAATGAATCCGCGAATTTTGCAGGTCTCTAGTTATTATATTACAAATATTACTTCACATTTACGCTGGAAGTCTAGCACACAGTGCAAGTCACAAGTCGCAAGTCGCAAACAAGAGACGGCCGGAAGAGATCTAGTTGCAAGACCGAGAAGTTCTGAAGTGAAACCGATCGGGAGGCGCCATCACATTTCGCGAGTCAAGACACGGCAAACAACTGAGGTCGTTGAGATCGCCGCAGGAAGAATCTACGTGAGTGCGAGTGCAACATTTCTCGTTAACGGTACGTATAAGGCCCATCCTACGATAATCACGCGGAGACGGAGACGGAACAGAGTTTCTTCAATAGCACGCAGTTGGAGACGAACCCGTACGGATTAGCTCGGCGATGCTGAGCGCTTCCAATTACGTTGTTCCGTGCGACCAATAGAAACTGTGGTGGTAGCCATGTTTGTTTATGTTCTAAATACGTTGAAAATTGTTTCAAGTTCAATAATTATTGGTGTTCTATTGTTACTTTGTCGTTTATGTTTATTATATATGTAAATTCGCCCCGTATGCTCGAAACATATATTTTTTTAAATAATTAATATTTCGTAACCTTGAAACGAAATATAATTGGTTGTCATTTGTTACGTCTCCGTGCCTTCTGGAAGCAGCAGAAACGTGATAGTGAAATGTTCCGGGAAATCCGTCTCCGTTAAATGATCCGTCTTTGTTTTGAAATTGTTTCGAGCATTCTGGCAATAAAATAGTTTTGAAGAATTTATTAATAATAATACTTTATTATACAAGACTGGTATTGCTTCCGTTCGAGCCTAAAAAAAAAATGGGGCGTGGCTGTGTCATGGACACGGCCGTGTGTTGTACGTGAATACGTGTATTTGGATTCGGCTTTTTGACGCGTATAGGCCGACATTGTATATTTCTGATTATATACATATTTTATTTAAACACCATATATATTCACTGTATTTTACACTAATGTGTTTATGTATGCAATCGATAGATTTTGACGAGAGCTGACGAGTGAAACTCAAACGAACGTCGTAGCTTCTCCGAGTCAAAAGTTATACTAAATGGAAATTTCGAAACGCAGCAAAATGACCTCAAAATGGCGGCACTTTCCCCTCCACAGCGCGCGATGTGTCACAGTCCTCACTTAGCGTAACGAATTCTTTGATCTTTTAGCTATCCAGTGGTGTAATTAAATTTTGGAAGGAGATGATAGATATGTAGCTGCAACACCAAACTGTATCCCCCGATTCTGTTATCATTCGTTTTTTATTTAAATTCCCTCCCGCTATGGAAGCAATTTTAAAGACGTGTTCACGTCGAAAAATTCCTTGACAAACGATTTCTTCAACATATCCCACCGTGACGCACTTCCGAACGTGCTGCCTCGTCTGTATAGGTTCGCGGACGGCAGATTATTGCGACCTTAGGCCGGCTTTCTCGCGTTCCCCTCCCACATATGCGCCCTAATGGGGGTAGGGTGGGAGTAGCATTCCAGTTCTCTTTATTAGACATTCCAGAGATTTTAGTAAACGGACCTGTGAGGGATCGCTCCCTATTGTTGATCGGGAGGGTGTTAGATCAGAGGCTGGGGCCACCAACCCAGCATGGTCGCCGCCTCAGCCCCTTTACCGCACTCAGCTGGCTGCGTCCTGAGCCCTGAGACTTTATCAGCACTGCTGGCGCCTTCCCCGACCTCCCACCAGGGGCGCAACAACAGGAGGGGGGGGGGCAAGGGTATTTGCCCTCCCTCTGAAACCTTGAAGTGGGGGCAAACGGGAGCAAAGAAAATGCTGTGTAATCAATTTTTAGATAGTAAAACTGCTTAAATAGCACCATTTTCCACCTTGAAATACAAATTTTCCCAGGGGGAGGACCCCCGGACCTCCCGCTTCAACAGGGGGGATCGATGATTCTTTATAAAAAGGTATATTGCCCCCCCTTTGGAAATGTAGTTGTTGCGCCCCTGGTCCCACATCGCGCGGACGGCAGTGCAGTGCGTGCGGGACCGGAGGAGTGTGTTGTCTCGCGGAGAGACAGTCGCCGCGGCTGCCAAGAGCGCAGCGGACTTGACCCCGGCGCAAGTCCTCGACCCCTGGCGCGCGTCCACCGGCGGGAAGCGCCCCAGTGGCGGCTCTCTCCGCCCTCCTTCCCCTATCCCCCTCCCCCATCCTCCCCCTCCTTCCCCCATCCCCCTCCTCCCATCCCCTCCCCTCTTCCTCCCCCCTCCCTTCCCCGCGGCGGCTCCAAGACACGCACTCCCTCACTCGGAGCCGCTGTTACCGTTGTTTCACTTGAAAATTCCTTGACCCCTAAGTCCTTTTTTGACGTGCCAACGTCTAATAAATCGTTGGACGCCGGCTCCACGCACGAAAAAGGATTACTCATTGTCCCGTTACGCTCATTGTGCTCTTGCGCCGCATCTATCTCTCTTCCACTCGATTGGTACAACCATCGTATTTGACTCTTTCGAGGCACATTAAACTTGAAACACTCCCATTCGTTTCCTACTTTTCCTATCATCGTCCTATCCTTAACAGAATAACACAGGTTGGAAGAAGTTAAATAGCAAACATGTATAAAAGTTATAGTTAAAATAGTCTCTTCGTTAAAGTAATAAACATATTTGAATTAATGAGTGCAAATAAAAGTAAATTTATCAATTTAATTGTAGATTTCATTTTACTCCTTCTTTGTATCCATACAAAATAGTGATAATTCAATAAATATTTTTCAGTTTTCTTCATAAAAGTATGCAATCATTTCATCAATGTTTTGTTATGACGTTGTCACGTTAAACTATCGTCCGTAAATCGACTTTAAAGACAACCAATTTTTTAGTGCTGATCAAGGATCGAACCGAGGACATGTATCGTTCTAATCAATCAATACTTTATTAGGTTATTTGTTACGACTTTTTGGAAAAAAAAAAATTTCTCGTAATTATTAGGTTAATAATTACAGATATTTGTTTTTTCTACACGGTGGGCAAAATGGCGGATACTACGTCAGTCTGATGATTGACACTTCTGCACTCTGCCAAGTAAATCTAAACCAATCCGGTGACAGCGAACTCTAGCAGACGAAAACATGATGGTGGACCCAAGATGGGCGTCATGATGGCGTAATATGAATATTCCATGATTTTAGTGGTGGGTGTCAGTCTGCCAGTAGACACCATGAAGGAAGGACTCGTTGCCATTTTTGTCCTCGCCGGTTTCGAACTGAGGAACATGATGCAAGTTCTTTATTGGAATTTTATTACAATTGTTATTAAATATTTTTAAAAAAAATTCTATTTTTTGCATTATTTTTTTTTATGTGGCGGACATGACATCATAACTTCAAAATGGCGGAACGTTCTAGAAATCAAAATGGTGAAATCCAAGATGGCGGAAAGTTCTAAAATATCAGATGGTGGAAGGTTGTAGAAAACAAATTGGTGGCTGTGACGTTATTATTCCAGAACTTTGAATCTAGATTTTTAAGGTTTCTTTAAAAAAAAAATTTGAGGAATTTAGAATATAGAATTTTTTGAAGTTTTGATGGGAAATTTCCTTTGGAGAGGGAAATTTTTGAAGGACAAGAAACCAATAAGTACATATCAAAACTTACAGGACTCAAATAGGTTTAACGTCTCGTCGGCAGGGAGGTTATTTTGAACGGACACGTAAACTACAATTCAGGGAAACAGGAGAAGGAATCGACCATATTCCATGGAAAACCGAATAAGGGATGGATGTAACATGATTTGCATCCGTGTCCTTCAGGAGTCCATGTTCAATGTTTTGGCATTGCACAGCCACACACAACTCATTTTAGTCGCAGACCTTATCATGTGGTGGTATAGTTTATCACCAGTCTGCCCTCCAAAAGCCTATCGTTTCTACGTCTCGTGCCATTGGACCATTGTTAATCTGACCATCACTAGAACACAACCAGCCTTGTGAATCGTAAGTAGATGAGTTAAAGACGAAGATTGCAACCAACACAAGTGAGCGCCAAGGAAAACATTTTTAGCATCCTTCGAGTACATGTGAGACAGGACACAGGAGTCTAATATGGTGGTTAAATCGGTATACCGAGAAACCATAGAGCCTCTAATTAATTATAGTTTATTATTGAAAAAAATCTACTTAATTTTGACATTGTACATGCAGTGTATAATGGGATTGATGAAGTTTACAATGACTGGCTGCAGGAAATGGTTGCCGTTGTAAAATCAGTGGGGGGTTCAGAATTTGATTAATACCGTAGACTGACTTGAAATGTAAATTTATCATCAACCTCCCCCCCCCCCCCAAATATTAAATGTGTTCTTTGTGCATTAAAGGAGGGAAATTTTCAGCAATGAAACACAAAATTGATATGACCTGAAAACTGTGAATCCCAGATGGTGTCTTTCAGCTACTATCCCTCCCCCGTAGTCGATGATTAATATTTTGGGGCGAGAAGATGCAGCGATCTGAAATTTGATTCGCACTGCAGATGAGCCGGGCTCGAAATCCTGCAGGAAAATGCCACACTGGTTCTTCATACTCGGCTGAGGCCTATTCTTCCCCCAATAGTCCTTCTTCAACTGTGCCGTTGTGTGTTACCGTCTCTGGTGAACTCGCGGTCGATGCAACACGATATAAGTGCATCTACGTTTGTTGACTGGTGCTGACGTAGTCTAAGCCGCAAATGTGCATGTTTCCCTCAAATTCATTCCAGTTTTACAACTAGTTTAAAGGTTTTGGAACAAACGCTTTTTAAAATTCGAATTGTTACATCTGTCCATTTATTTCGGGCTGGTACCATGAATTTCTAGAGCATATCCAGATTTCCTGAGTCAATGTCGTTAATTTACCCAAGTTCAGTGTACAGGGGGTTTAAGGCGACGGAGCGTACACGATTATAGCGGGCTTCGAACTCAGTTCCCACGAACTGAATCAAGTCAACGAGGTGGACTCGAACCTGCGACCTGACTCACGGCCAAAAAAGAACCGTGGTTCGTCACACCGCGGGCCGTCGACGCGTGTTTGTTTTAGCGACGCGTTCCGAGTTAAGTATGCAGGCTTTTCACACAAACGAAGATAAACAATGGAGAAGGGAAATAGCCTTTGTGCTTTTGTGCGTTTCACAAGCGAGACCCCGTGTTGGTGCGACGTTATCACTGCATGGGAAATTCTTTCTGCCATCTGATGTTTCTTATGAAACGTGGAAAAAGAAAAAAAGAAAAAGCCTTTGTGTCAATGGAATACCAGTTGTGAAATATTCGGTCGAAAGTTTACCATATATTTTTGAGAGCCAAGAAATCCACTATGTTTCTAAGTTCGTCGGCAGCCATCTTCGTTGTTCACATACATATGTCCTAAAGACTATGCTCAAATTTAACATATGACCTAGCTAACTTGGTTACGCTCAAATAGCTATTTTTTATTATTTATTTGTATTTTATAAACTGAATACTAAATATATTAATTAGAGCTATCCCTAGTTGTGACACCAAATGTTTTGTGTGGGAAAACAGGTTCGGAAAGGATAGCTCAATTAATTAATTAATTATAGTTTTATTTATTATTAATATTTACACTATTATTGGATTAAAACACTTAAAATAACTGTCCACAAATAAATCTCTTCTTCGTTCAGTCCACATTTCACTCTACCCTATTGGAGCTCAGCTCGATAGTGGCTCTTCCTACTGCTCGCCTTTTACCTCGCACCTTTCAAATTTTAAATTGTAACTAGGAGCTCGTATTTTTCGAGAAATAATCTGATCGCTCTTTAGCCTGCAATAAGGTATGCCTGCGCCAGCGGGATACATCCTTGTGATTGGCGGCCGTCTGCAAAAGAAGCAATTGCGCTTTCTGGCTAGGCCATTCAGGACGCGTTTGCTTCCGCACCAGGTGGCTAAAATCAGACATACACCTCAAATAAACCCAGCCAACCCCGCCAACTGCAGATGATAACGAAACACTGGCGGAATGCAAAGGTGGGGAAAGGGAACCCACCAAGTAAGCTCACCAGGTCACAACAATTACCACCATGTGTCCCACTCGCGAGATCGACCCTGGATCCTGGATCCTGGATCCTGTTAGGCGAGTGATCTCACCACTGGGCCGCCGTGGCCACTGACTGCAGATTTAGTGGCTTTACCGTTTCCGAGGTACCCACCAATTTCAACCTTATGCCCACGTGGTGGGGAATATTTCAACGGAATTACTTCGTTTTTGGACCAAAAGAGTTTGTGCAACTGTAAAACACTGGACTTGTGTTCAAGAGGACTTGTGTTATAACACCGACTTTAGTCATCCTGATTTTCAGATGGCCATGGTCTCCCGAAATAATTCCAGGGAAATGCTGAGACAGCTCGGCCATTGCCGATTCAGTTCCCTGCATACCTACACCACGATTATTTACCGTGCTCTTTTCGCTCTAGAATAAATAAAAAATCCTCTGTAAATATTCAAAACCTTTAAAAGTCGAAATAGCTTGGCTTCTGGGTTGTAGCCGCGTCCTTGGCGAATAATTCACCGACGTTTCGGTCGACATTGCAGTCGCCATCATCAGGGATCTGCGGTAAATGCTCCTTGATGATGGCGACTGCAATGTCGACCGAAACGTCGGTGAATCATTCACCAAGGACGCGGCTACAACCCAGAAGCGAAGCTACTTCAGACAGTGGCCGTGAAAGCCTGCGAACATCTTTAAGAGTTCTTTTTAGCAGGTAGGTACCTGGTCATCCTTGGGAATCAGATGCACGTTGTTGATTCAAAACATGTCCTCGTGTAATGGGTTTTGGTAACGATTAGAAACTCATGTGATTGCTATTGTTACGAGGATACCGTGAGCACGGCCGCGAGGTGGGCCAGTGGGCCCTCTAGCGGTCGTCTGGCCCACTGGCCCCCGGGTGGGACACGGCCCACTGACGCCGTCAGACTAGTGGTCTCGCCTCACTGCCCCCTCCCTCCGCTCGGCACACCCCCGGCGCTTTGTCATCGATCCCCCAGTCCTCTGGAGCGTTCTGTGGGCCCACGGAGGCCGCTGTAACATTAACATTGCAACATTAAGTGTGCTTAATTTTGCCAAACGATGGTTTACTTAATGCTCAATCACTTCATCTCATAGACTGTCGGAGCAGTAGTTAATGTTGTTAACGTGTGGACCGGTTCTGGCCTTAGTGGTTCTAGTGATCAACATGACTAACCTTCATTACTAGGGTCGCACGCTTTGGATTCTCTTCGTGCATGGGTAGGAGCGGGCATTTGTCGCGGAAAAAAAAAATAATTTGAATTTTTATAACGCTGCAATGTGATTGGCGGGCATTTGCAAGGGAAGTTGTTGCCTTGTGTAACAGGCCCACCCATGACACTTTTGCTTCCCCGCTGAATGGCTGTGATTCGTGTGCCTGAAAGAAACTCGACCAGTCACAAAACACCGGCGATGCCACAGGGTCTCAACACAGGATCAAAATCGTTTCACAAAATGAACATGCCAGTATGGGTTTGTAGGATCTTTCAGCTGACCGTATACTACAAAGCCTCCTGTACGAGTCGTCTCGCATGAAATACGCAACCAGACTGGCTGTGCGTCCACTTCCTTGTTAGTTAACTCCTAACAGAGTTTCAGTTGATAACATGACCTCTAGCTCTAACTTCACTTCGTACGGATTTCTATTTCATTCCCGGCTATTGAAGTTGGATAGTCTCTTTACACAGCTCGATTTAAATCTACAGTTTCATTGCTAGACAAGCACAAGATTTTGTGTTTGTGGCCCTAGTATTAGTGTTCTCTCTTCATATCTGTCCATAAATATGCACGGTTAGGAATAGCAGTAATTATTAAACATTTAGACGAATAATGCACCTCAAATCAACGTGGTCTTCCTGGTTCTAGATAACTGGATCTTCGTAAAACAACGCCGAATCCTAAATTTCTATTTTTGTGAGAAATTTTAAAAATTTAATGTGGAATTGACGGATATAGGTTTTTTTTACGAGCCCCTGGATTTACTGGCAGAACCATGTCTCAAAGAGGAATTATAAGTATGAGTTTTCTCTGATTGATAAATGATCAGCTATCATTTACTTGGTGTTATTTGTTCAGCTTTTGGCGCGACAGGCATGAATAAGTAATTGCTCCCCCGAGCTTTCCTGCGTTGCAACATTCTTGCGTTAATTAACGAGCTCGGTGTTGTAACGGCCGCGCGGCGAAGAACAAACCTGCAGACGGGGGCGACTGCACATGTCGCAATTCTGGAACTGGTCCGAGAACTCCGACGGCGACAGGTGTGGAAAGCCATGACCAAGGCCGCGTCGAGCCCCGAAATGTGTCACACACTCTATATGACAGTGGCGGCCTGGTGTCTCAGCAGCCCACATGACGATTATCGGTCGTGATCGCAGTCTAGAGTAAAACAAGCGATCATGACTTGACTGTCTGTTGTCTCGAAAAATGAGAAATGGTTCAAGTCGGGAGCCTTAAAGGTTTCACGTTTAGCACACAGGAGAAAGGCGGCAATGACGGCGACCCCGTCTGGTGTCTCGGAAATGAGAAATAGCGCCAATCAGGCGAACCACAGAACTCGCCTCCCTGGAGCAGTTTGCATATTTAGGTCCACCTCAAGCAAGAGAGCAATAAGTGCGACACCCTTTTTTTGTGGCCGCACACAGGTATATGTTCAAATAAAAAAAAATTCAGGAACGTGGGAGCAACTACACAATTAAAAAAAATTTTACCTTCAATTTACGAAAAACGCTGTTTACAAATTATCCAGGGATTTTCATAAATTTGCTGTTCTATTCGTAAATATACGGACACTTAGCTGAACATGAATACAAATATATATATATATATATATATATATATATTCCTAATATATTAAAAACAAATCAAAAACTGGTTAATTCTACAGCAAGAACACTTTTATTTTGTCCATGTGTGTGTTTACCTTTGTTAAGCACAAAACATACAATTCGGAAGTCAAAATATGGCATAGTTTCTATGAAGCTCCGGTTATTTGAAATTACGAAGATCTCGTCGTTTATTTGAGTTAAATTATTCGTTGAAAAGTCCGTAAAAATACTTCAATTTCTAACAAAGTAGAGTTACGTTGTCTGGTACCTCAAAATGCAGGAAAAGCTACAAAAAAAGTGCCTTAAAATTACCGAATACCAATATATGTTTGCATATACACAGGAAAAACGCAGGAAGAAAGAAATAGGGCCTGCCTAACCTGTATCTGTTTGCACATTTAAAGCTCATGAGCATGGGAAAGTTTAGTGCAACAATGTTTGATGCCCCTAAGATTGCAATAGGCCTATATCTCCTACTGGGCACCTCAAAGAGTCTGCCTATATGTATCAGAAAAGCATTGCACAACTTAAGCTTTTTTTTTTGCGCAGATAGCCTACAAGAAAACATTTACCCAATATTCCTTTCATAAATTTACAAAAAAAAAAAAAAAAAAAAGATGAGTAGATTTAACAGTTTCTTGCAATCAGTTGGCGCTGTTATGAAATAGTTTCCACTTTAAAGGACTAAGCTCGACTTCATCTTCCATTTTTGTTCTTTAAACATTCACGTTAAATTGTTTATGTTATTGCAATGAATGCGGATGTTTTGCTAGGCAGTGTTTCAGACTCCGTGGAGCATACGTTAATGGTTGGCAGCACGCAACAGGGCAAGCACCAATACACGCTCGGAACTCATTCGGCGGAGCGCTTTCCAGTGCGCTCGGGCTGATTTCTCGTGTTCCGACCTTTTTTCCCCCCACCGGGCTCGTACAGAGAGCCTCATTCGCGAGGGAAGTTACGTCCATCCAGATGAAGACTTGTTGCCGGCTCGGCGCCGTACGGGACGTGCCTGGCGTTCCCGCAGACGTGCGGCTCAGGAGGCCGCATCCATGGCGCGAAGCCTGCGTCACTGTCGACAGCCGCACGAGACGTGCCTGGCGTTCTCGCAGACGTGCGGCTCAGGAGGCCGCATCCACGGTGCGAAGCCTGCGTCACTGTCGACAGCCGCACGGGACGTGCCTGGCGTTCCCGCAGACGTGCGGCTCAGGAGGCCGCATCCACGGCGCGAAGCCTGCGTCACTGTCGACAGCCGCACGAGACGTGCCTGGCGTTCTCGCAGACGTGCGGCTCACGAGGCCGCATCCACGGCGCGAAGCCTGCGTCACTGTCGACAGCCGCACGGGACGTGCCTGGCGTTCTCGCAGACGTGCGGCTCACGAGGCCGCATCCACGGCGCGAAGCCTGCGTCACTGTCGACAGCCGCACGGGACGTGCCTGGCGTTCTCGCAGACGTGCGGCTCACGAGGCCGCATCCACGGCGCGAAGCCTGCGTTACTGTCGACAGCCGCACGGGACGTGCCTGGCGTTCTCGCAGACGTGCGGCTCACGAGGCCGCATCCACGGCGCGAAGCCTGCGTCACTGTCGACAGCCGCACGGGACGTGCCTGGCGTTCTCGCAGACGTGCGGCTCACGAGGCCGCATCCACGGCGCGAAGCCTGCGTCACTGTCGACAGCCGCACGGGACGTGCCTGGCGTTCCCGCAGACGTGCGGCTCAGGAGGCCGCATCCACGGCGCGAAGCCTGCGTCACTGTCGACAGCCGCACGGGACGTGCCTGGCGTTCTCGCAGACGTGCGGCTCACGAGGCCGCATCCACGGCGCGAAGCCTGCGTCACTGTCGACAGCCGCACGGGACGTGCCTGGCGTTCTCGCAGACGTGCGGCTCACGAGGCCGCATCCACGGCGCGAAGCCTGCGTCACTGTCGACAGCCGCACGGGACGTGCCTGGCGTTCTCGCAGACGTGCGGCTCACGAGGCCGCATCCACGGCGCGAAGCCTGCGTCACTGTCGACAGCCGCACGAGACGTGCCTGGCGTTCTCGCAGACGTGCGGCTCACGAGGCCGCATCCACGGCGCGAAGCCTGCGTCACTGTCGACAGCCGCACGGGACGTGCCTGGCGTTCTCGCAGACGTGCGGCTCACGAGGCCGCATCCACGGCGCGAAGCCTGCGTCACTGTCGACAGCCGCACGGGACGTGCCTGGCGTTCTCGCAGACGTGCGGCTCACGAGGCCGCATCCACGGCGCGAAGCCTGCGTCACTGTCGACAGCCGCACGGGACGTGCCTGGCGTTCCCGCAGACGTGCGGCTCAGGAGGCCGCATCCACGGCGCGAAGTCTGCGTCACTGTCGACAGCCGCACGGGACGTGCCTGGCGTTCCCGCAGACGTGCGGCTCAGGAGGCCGCATCCACGGCGCGAAGCCTGCGTCACTGTCGACAGCCGCACGGGACGTGCCTGGCGTTCCCGCAGACGTGCGGCTCACGAGGCCGCATCCACGGCGCGAAGCCTGCGTCACTGTCGACAGCCGCACGGGACGTGCCTGGCGTTCTCGCAGACGTGCGGCTCACGAGGCCGCATCCACGGCGCGAAGCCTGCGTCACTGTCGACAGCCGCACGGGACGTGCCTGGCGTTCTCGCAGACGTGCGGCTCACGAGGCCGCATCCACGGCGCGAAGCCTGCGTCACTGTCGACAGCCGCACGGGACGTGCCTGGCGTTCCCGCAGACGTGCGGCTCAGGAGGCCGCATCCACGGCGCGAAGCCTGCGTCACTGTCGACAGCCGCACGGGACGTGCCTGGCGTTCCCGCAGACGTGCGGCTCAGGAGGCCGCATCCACGGCGCGAAGCCTGCGTCACTGTCGACAGCCGCACGGGACGTGCCTGGCGTTCTCGCAGACGTGCGGCTCACGAGGCCGCATCCACGGCGCGAAGCCTGCGTCACTGTCGACAGCCGCACGGGACGTGCCTGGCGTTCTCGCAGACGTGCGGCTCACGAGGCCGCATCCACGGCGCGAAGCCTGCGTCACTGTCGACAGCCGCACGGGACGTGCCTGGCGTTCCCGCAGACGTGCGGCTCAGGAGGCCGCATCCACGGCGCGAAGCTTGCGTCACTGTCGACAGCCGCACGGGACGTGCCTGGCGTTCTCGCAGACGTGCGGCTCACGAGGCCGCATCCACGGCGCGAAGCCTGCGTCACTGTCGCCAGCCGCACGGGACGTGCCTGGCGTTCTCGCAGACGTGCGGCTCACGAGGCCGCATCCACGGCGCGAAGCCTGCGTCACTGTCGACAGCCGCACTTCCGAGCAGTGGTTGTGACTTGGGATTTGTGTGGCGGGGAGTTGGAAGTAAAACTGTGTTCCCTGAATTCAACGGTGCCCTGTCATTCCGTCTCTTTCCGTCTTTCTCTTCTCATTTCATAACACAGCACACACCAACAAGAGCGTAAGCTAAATTTAATTTCTAGAAACCAGTGGAGGAGAGGGGAGGGGTAGTCCAAATTTTCCCGCTGTTTGCTTTTAAATTCTTTCGTTTTGCTGGTTGGAATGATAGCTTTTACTGAGATTTTAGGGGTTTTTTTTGGGGGAGGGGGAGATACATTTCCTCAACCCCCCCTTCCCCCTGGTGTGCCAATGCACGCCGACTTCTAGCGTTTGAACAATAGAGTTCCGAGCATAAATATAATAATGTGTGATGATTTTTGCGTGCCTATTTGTGTACCATACCTCGTAACGAATGTATCACGATTTTTGAAATGTACCTTCAATATGCGTTGCATGTAACTTTATGCACCAGAATATTCATAATCAAAAGTTTCGCTCAACTAATTACATTATGATATTGTAACTAGAAGTTTATTGTATGTGTTTTCACAGATAAGCAAAGCATAAAACTTTCCTTCTATATTCCCACTTTCTATATATTTGTAAGTTAATATTGCAAAAAAAAATGTTTTCAGAAGCTTATAGACAAAGTTTCTAGGAAGGGATTTCGTTTCTGTTTTTATGTGACATAAATAACAATAATTTCCTTTTTGGCAGATACTTCACTTAATAGCAGGACCCGGAAAGTTACTTTTAAAAAGTAACTCAGTTACAGTTACAAATACTCCATTGAATATGTAACCCTGTTACAACTACAAGTTACACTACTGAAAATAAACCAGTTACAGTTACAGTTCTGAGAAAAGTAACTGTAAGTTACTTTAACAGTTACTTTGTGAAAAACTAAAAATGTGATACGTAATACTGTTATAATTAAAAGCTAATAAAACATATTGTGTTTAGTAAAGATATATGTTTATTTAAACTGAAAAATTTTAAATAGGTCTTAAATTACATTGAGTAATTAGTTCACACTACAAAATTGTTCGCAGAACCACACAACAAGCACTTCACAATAAGGTTATTTTTATCACTCGACATAACTTCAAAAAAATTAGAATATGAAGGACACGGCAACGAAAATTCTGGACTGCTTTCTCGGCTTCTCGCTTCATTAGATTCGGTCATTGCTTTCGCGCATGTGCACAGGTAGGTTAATTAATTAAACAGCACAGCAGTAAACCCGCATGTCGCAAATATTCAATAAATGACAATCAAAATACGAGCGCAGGCTAGCCAACAGCAGTTTTACAAGTACAAGCAATACCATCGCAAATAATATGCTTGTCGGGATTTTCGTTCTGGGATTGAAAAAATCAACAAAGCGTTGTTCTTTCAATAAGAAATACATTAAAAAAATGTAACGCAAGAAGTAACGACAATTATCGTTACTTTAAGGCAGAAAAATGTAATTCAGTTACAGTTACAGTTACTGAAAACTTAATATATTGCGTTACCACGATCGTTACCATAAAAAGTAACTGTTACAAATAACGTCGTTACTAGTAGCGCGTTACTTACAGTCCCTGCTTAATAGTCAATAATCGCGGTGGTGGGGACCCGCCTGCGCCAGACGCCATCCGACTTGCTGGCATATAGTAAGGGAGTCTTTGGGCAGACGGCAACACAACGGGGTTTGAGATTATTGAAGTGAAACTGCTTCAGGTGCGATGAGAGTAAAAATTTTCAATTATAATTTCAAGGTCGAATTTTAATGCAACGTTTTCGTGAAGCGTTGTTTGAAACATCGTTTCCGACGCCAAAGAGATCCGTATAAAGAGAGCTCTCACGAGTCGAGGTTTGAATTGCCAAAGAGGTTTCACTTCTACCACGTGTATACCGAGTTAAACACGCTATTCTTCTTATTCTTCTTCTTTTTTTAGTTATTCAGACGGCAAAGTAGCGTGACGGCTGTGCTCGGGACTGATCGCGGGCGAGCGAGCTGCAGGCTCGAGGCTCGGCGGAAATGAAACTCGCGCAGCCGCCGGGCGAGTGGGCCAGCTGGCGTGGAACTGGAGCAGTCGTGCAAGGTCACACCGACAGCCGACAGCCGACAGTCGCGTGACCGACATTCCCGCCAGGGCGGTCACACGTGCCGCGCCACGATCACGGTGCGTGTGCCGTTACCGACAGCCGACAGGCGACAGCTGACAGCCGACAGCCGACAGCCGACAGTCGCGCGACCGACATTCCCGCCAGGGCGGTCACACGTGCCGCGCCACGATCACGGTGCGTGTGCCGTTACCGACAGCCGACAGGCGACAGCCGACAGCCGACAGTCGCGTGACCGACATTCCCGCCAGGGCGGTCACACGTGCCGCGCCACGATCACGGTGCGTGTGCCGTTACCGACAGCCGACAGGCGACAGCCGACAGCCGACAGTCGCGTGACCGACATTCCCGCCAGGGCGGTCACACGTGCCGCGCCACGATCACGGTGCGTGTGCCGTTACCGACAGCCGACAGGCGACAGCTGACAGCCGACAGCCGACAGCCGACAGTCGCGCGACCGACATTTCCGCCAGGGCGGTCACACGTGCCGCGCCACGATCACGGTGCGTGTGCCGTTACAGAGATGAATCGGTTGTGGCGCGCCGATGTACCGTCACCAGAATGTACTATAATTAAACGGTGAAACGGTTACATTATTTTTTTTATGTACTAAATCTCAACATTACACTTCTGCGCGCATCAGAAGTTATACTTTTTTTTTATTTAAGACACTGAACTTGTTTGAAATTTACTGGAATTAAAAATTAATTAATAAATACTCACCTTTCAATACTAATATAAACATGTGTACAACATTAATTATTCAACATAGTAACACAATTGATATATATTAAAAATTTTACTGAAAATGAATAAATATGGTTATTGTTTATTTTAATATATTAATTTTAAAAATAATTTTAATAATAATGTAATAATTTATAATGCAGATGAATTATACATACGGGAACCCTCACTTACGTAGATAGATACATTTAAAAATAAACTTGCAACAAAGTTTATAAACACGATTTCTGTCATGAATATTCACAATAAATAAACGTTTTTAATTAAATAGGCCAGTATTCAGAATCAATCACTAAATTTCTTAACTCGACTGACATATAGTTCCGCACCCACCGCTAGAATTCGCTACCGGAGCAGCTATGTCGACTATCGAATCATTCGATTTGCAGAGCGAAATATTAAACTATATAATGAAATGTCTTTGATAAAGACGAAAAAGATTTAAAACACTAAACCTCGGCTTAGTCCTGATTTTGAAAAGGAATTTTACCAAAATATTTCTCACCATGTTAAAATTTACTAAAACGTTTTTACTATATAGTTTCCGCATACGTTAAATGACTATAAATTATTAAAATTAAATGATAGTTTTAATATGAAGTTTTATTATTTTACCTATGCGAATTCATGGGCATTGATTTCCTAACAAACGTAATTAATTAAATATTACTTTTAGTAAAATAGAGGTTATAGCCCTACCTAGTATGAAATAATCAATCCAATGGACTGAGATATGTGTTTAATAATATTATAGTAATACGATAAACAAATAAAATGTATTCAAAGCAAAATTTGTATAATCTAGTAAATTGAAATTAAAAAAACAGTAAAAATCAAATCTCTCTGCCGAGTTTCGAACAACGTTCTTAGAGATTAATATTCCAGCTCTCTAACTACTGTCCTACAGAACCTAACAGAGTATTGTAAGAGAATATGTATTATAATAGTTGTAATACCAGTATAATTTAAGTTTTTGAAAACTTGAAATTACTCTTTACTATGACTATTTTAGTTTACCAACTATATTTCAGGGTAGTTTCACTATCGTGAAGTTTCATTTGGCACGCCAATACTTTTGGCATGTCCCCTAATTTTAATGAAAGTGACTACACATGGGTTTATGTTCATACATGTGGGTCCGCCATTTTCCTGTGAAAATTGCCTTGCATGGTCCGCGCATCGTAAAAATTCACCCTCGTTATTTATCCATAACGCGCCTAAGGAATTATAATTCAATTAGTTTTTGTTTTTTTTAATTTTCAATATTTTTCTTAGCTCGCTTCCAACTTAACCAAATAAATGAAAGAGATGCGGTTAAACGACGCATCGAGGTCACTGAAGGCCGATGATTGGTTGATCGGGCGAAAGGTGTTATCGTCAGATTGAACTGTGGTTAAGGAGGAGGAGGGAAAGGAGTACTCCGAGAAAACCATCCAGTCCACGGCAACACTCGCCACGTTGGTACACTTGGCGAGGAATCAGGTTCGAGCCCGACTCGGTGGTAGGCGAGTGAGTCACCCAACCTCCCTGTCCCCGCCTTCCTGAGTTGTATCGCGAGTCAATCGCAGTCGACGGTCTCTGTTGGCATCCTGAATGTGGTTAGCACAAACTCGCTGTCTTCTTGGTCGGTTGAGCACCGCACTCGAAACTGATGGAAATTTAGGGCAACAGTGGAAAAAGAAAAAGTTCATCATATACTTAAGATAAACGCATGTAATCTGAAATATGAGAACACAAACAATGGCCGACATGCATAAGCACAAGAGAGAAAAATTACTGGACGCGAATAAAGGTATTGTCAACAATCGATACATCCAAAGAGGTTGTTCATATAAGCACACTTTCCAACAGAAACAAACTGGTACTGGGCTGTCGTCAGACCAAGAAACTTCCCACCCAGAACGAGGCGTCTGCCAGACAGTCTTTGTGTCGTGCTGCGCGAACTTAAGCTCAGAAACATGAACAGAGAAAGGGCGACTTAACAGTTATGCAATAGACTGACAAGCTAGCAGTTACCATAACATTCTAAACCACAGTTTATAACAGTTACAAGTGCTGCAGGAACAGCTGTATGATACGAAAACTCGTATGCATCAAAAGTCTATACTGGTTTTTGGTACCGAAATGCAGTTCTTGAAACCAGATTTTTTACTTCAGAAAAATTGCCCTTCAAATAAATTGGATATGATAATTGAAACATATTTGTTCTGATTATCTTCTCTTACTCGACTTTCTCAATTTTACTACCTAAACGTTTAAACACACTTTAACGAGCATTCAAAGAAAAAAAAACACGCGTATGGGTGCGTGTAAAGATTTCCTAACTGCCATCACAAACCAGACTCTTCAGCATAATGTTTAGCCATTTCCAAATAACAGACAGTTTGTAAATCTCAGCGAGGGTTCACTGGGTAGCAAAGTACACTTGAAGCACATATGCATCTGCTTCCCGCGTTGCTGATTGGACAGCAGTGGTCTTGACACGCCCTTGAAGACCCTGAGCCAGTTGTAAACGAGGAGAGGAAGTGTAACCTGCCGACCTGTCGAACAATGAGCACTCTCAGAACTCCTGACTATGCGCAGGCAAGATGGCGCATAGCGGAACAGGTAACGCGCGTCTCTGCCTGCCTGGAGCCTGTGTGAGAGACAAGGACCACGACGCTAGGATGGTATCGCCTCTTAAAGTGACGGTGTGCAGAAGTGTCACCATGCAATATGCGACTATAAAACGTTAAATGGTGATCCTAACATTTTATAGCTAGAAAGCTATGAAGTTTCTATCATACGTAAAGTTTGAAAGTTCCCTTCTTCAGACGACAGATGTGTGAGTTCTTTTTGACGTCACAACGTCTAATAAATCGATGAACGCCGGCTGCACGCACAAAAAAGGATGACTCATTGTCCCGTTACGCTCATTGTACGTTTGCGTCGCATCTATCTCTCTTACGCTCGATTGGAACAACCATCGATTTGACTTTTTCGAGGCACATTAAACTTGAATCACTCCCATTCGTTTCCTACTTTTCCTATCATCGTCCTATCCTTAACAGAATAAGACAGATTGGAAGAAGTTAAATACCAAACATGTATATGAGTTATAGTTAAAATAATCTGTTCGTTAAAGTAATAAACATATTTGAATTAATGAGTGCAAATAAAAATAATTTATTAATTAAATTGTAGATTTAATTTCACTCCTTTGTATCAATACAAAATAGTGATAATTCAATAAAAATTATTCAATTTTATTCATAAAAGTATGCAATCATTTCATCAATGTTTTGTTATGATGTTGTCACGTTAAACTATCGTCCGTAAACCGACTTTACAGACAACCAATTTTTTTTTTAGATGAACATTTCGAAAAAAAATACGTTATAGCTGTGGAAAAAAAAATTGGTTGGATGTAAAGTCGGTTTACGGACGATAGTTTAACGTGACAACGTCATAAATAAACATTGATGAAAAGATTGCATACTTTTATGAATAAAATTGTATCATTTTTATCTTAATAATAAAAGAATAAATACTTGAAATTATACTAGTAATCAGATTTTTAAAATGCGAGAATAATTAACCTTTATTGCCGAAATTGTTGTTGTAATAAGCAATGAAAACCACATTAAATTTTCACTTCACTTTATAAACAGTCGACGAAACAGTTCACGTGTAGATGACTTGTAATTAATTTTAATAACTGGCGTTTAGCTATAAAGTTTAAATATAATAATGAACAAGTTTTCATATAAATAAACTGTAATCAAATATCTATCATCAATTATATGAATCACCATAGTTTTTTAGTCGATTGTAACATAACCTATTATTACTGCACTCGCCGACAGCGTAACGGAACACAGCGTAACGGAACAATAAGCGTAACGGGACACAGCGTAACGGAACAATGAGCGTAACGGGACACTTCTTTGTGCGTGCCGCCAGTTGTTGATCGATTAATTAGACGTTGCCACGTCAAAAAAAAAATTGGTTGTCTGTAAAGTCGGTTTACTGACGATAGTTTAAAGTGACAACGTCATAACAAAACGTTGATGAAATTATTGCATACTTTATGAATAAAATTGAATCATTTTTATTTTAATAATAAAAGAATAAATACTTGAAATTATACTAGTAATCAGATTTTTAAAATGCGAGAATAATTAACCTTTATTGCCGAAATTGTTGTTATAATAAGCAATGAAAACCACATTAAATTTTCACTTCACTTTATAAACAGTCGAGTGGAAGAGAGATAGATGCGGCGAAAGCGTACAATGAGCGTAACGGGACACAGCGTAACGGAACAATGTGCGTAACGGGACACTTTTTCGTTCGTGCAGCCGGCGTTCATCGATTTATTAGACGTTGTCACGTCAAAAAAAATTGCCAAACAGGTTGTAACGCAGTAGCCTACATTTATCAAGTAACCAAGTAAGTAGAAGTGTTTCTTAGGAAGAAGCCAGCTATAAACGGCTGCTCTTTTTATATTTAGCCAATTAATTCACAAGTTGGAATGCATTTCGAATTGACTTGCTCTACCTAGGAAGCAATACAAGCTGCTGGGGCAAATCAAGCTGTCTAAGTCAAGTACATTCGAGACGAAGAATCATGCCACTTGGCGTGACACCCCGGCGACCAGTGACCCCACTCTTCCACGCCTGAATGAACGAGGTCATCAGAAGCCCATGAGGGATGATCAATCGCGGAACGCATCGTGGGGCTTGGGTGTGAGTAGTGGGGGGGGGGGAGGGACCGGAGAAAACACACCCGCTCGCGGTGACGTTCGCCACTTTCCTGACTTAATAAAAGTTCTGGGGCTGACCCCGCCGGCTCTAACCCGGATCACCTTGGCGGTAGGTTCGTGATCTGACCACCACGCCAGAGCTCTGACGGCGAGCCAATACGATTGTAACACATTTCTACGATGAATTTCTCCTGTTGGTGTTTCCGCTTGAGAATCTAGCAGGGGCAAGCACACTTTAGAAGAAATTACGTACACAAATCAGCTTTATGTTTTGGCATTGTTTTGTTATTGATTCAAGATGGCGAGTGTGGTTTAATTATTTCACTAAATCTTGTCCATTCCCGGTCACTAATGATGATGGTGTGTCCATTTACGTGGATTTTTTAAAAATATACATGTATCGCTTCGTGTGAGTAATGGATGCACCAGAGGTTATATACTCTGCAAGTGTGAAGAACGTCCCACTACTGTGTGCCCAGGAGGTGTCCATGTAACGTGACTGAGGGGATTATACAGGACTCCGAGCTACTCGCTATTGCAACTCGGTGCTCATCAGGTGACGTGAGTTTTGCCGGCAGCTGGACTCGAACCATCGACTCTCGCTTCGTAGCAGAGCGCGTAGACCTTGACTCGGTCAGCTTCCCCATCCTCGAAATCCCGTTTGAAACTGTTGTTACTAGATTGGTTTCACACGAGAGGGGGGGAAAAAAGTCAACCTTAGGTACCAGTAAGTTTTTTTTTTTTTACTTTCGGTTTAATTTATCAGCACAAAATTTTATGGTTTATGGTAATAGAGACCCAGATTTTTCGTACATTAATCTGACGGCAGGCTAAAACTGAAATCCCATACATGCTGTAGCTTGTCGACGTTCTTTATTCCACTTGTTGTTTTAAGGTTCTTTTAGCGAGCTCTCATTGCAAAATAGTGGTAATGATTGACTTACAGGTCGTAAAGAAACGTGTCGAACTCATGCAAAAATATAGGTAATGTTTTGCAATCTGTGGGTGCCTTTACATGGCACTCTGAACTACTTCACGTAAACATGTCCAACTTTTACAACACAAGTCTGAACATATTTCATTCGAGGCCATTCCTCATTCAACCTAAAAAGGTTGGCAAAGTATTTCAGAACGACATCTCTTCTACGTAAGCCTCTGATTGACTGTTGAGTGTTGAGAGTATAAACAGTCCTTTGTGATAATTGCAAGATAGGGAATGTCCCTGGCACAAGTTCGTGTAATATTTTACCGATTGAAAAAAAAAAATAGAAACAGTTAAACATTTTTATTTTTCACTTGATAACGTCTTAAAAAAACGATGAACGCCGGCTGCACGGACGAAAAAATTGTCACGTTCCGCCTGAACCGAGCGTGGAAGAACCGGCCAACCACCGTGCGAGAATATCTTCCATAATATCAAACAGGCTGAAGCGGGCTTTTTTAACTAATTGCTCGTGATTATATTTAAACAAATTATTTAAATTAAATTTGCAAAAAAAAAACTGTAAATAATATTTGAAAATTAAAAAGTACGCAATTTTTCATCAATGTTTTCTTATGACATTATCACGTAAAATTATCGTCCATAAACCGATTTTACAGACAACCCCCCTTTTTTTAAAAATTGAAGCTGACAGTAATTATTTAACAGAGGTACACTCGCTCAAATCGATTGAGTCGATGACCGTGGACCGACTGCAGTGTGGCTGCAGTGTGGCTGCAGTGTGGCTGCAGTGTGAGCCAGGGTCGCGAGGCAGCGCGGTACTCACGAGTCTGGGCGGCAGGTCCGGCATGAGGAGCGACAGAGCGGCGAGGCGCGCGTGGCGGTCGACTGGCGTGTCTGCGCCGGCCGGCGTGCGTGAGCGCCCCCAGCGCGACAGTCCGCGGCCTAACCTACTTGCGGCCACGACCGCTGCACGGCGCCGGCGCACTTTCACTGGCCGGGGCGCGGGGGAGGGGCGGGGGCTGGGGGCGACCCCGCTGCCGGAAACGCTCTGCAGGTGGGGCAGGGCGCGGCCTAGGGTGCGCTCCGTCCGTCTCCGTCCGTCTCCGTCCGTCTCCGTCCGTCTCCGTCCGTCTCCGTCCGTCTCCGTCCGTCTCCGTGCGTCTCCGTGCGTCTCCGTCCGTCTCCGTCCGTCTCCGTCCGTCTCCGTCCGTCTCCGTCCGTCTCCGTCCGTCTCCGTCCGTCTCCGTGCGTCTCCGTCCGTCTCCGTCCGTCTCCGTCCATCTCCGTCCGTCTCCGTCCGTCTCCGTCCGTCTCCGTCCGTCTCCGTCCGTCTCCGTCCGTCTCCGTCCGTCTCCGTCCGTCTCCGTCCGTCTCCGTCCGTCTCCGTGCGTCTCCGTCCGTCTCCGTGCGTCTCCGTCCGTCTCCGTCCGTCTCCGTCCGTCTCCGTCCGTCTCCGTCCGTCTCCGTCCGTCTCCGTCCGTCTCCGTCCGTCTCCGTGCGGTCTCTAGTTTCTTAGTTCTTAGGTGCTGACTGGCGGCGGAGTGAGTGGTCAGTGTAACCACTCACCACCAGGGGCGCTTGCGTCCCTGGTCACTAAATACAGTCCTGGATAAAAAGCAAAGCGGACCACGAGTCCAAGTACCCAACCCCCGCATGGTAGATTCTTTTATACTCTGACCAACACCTCATCCAGACCATTCTCTGTCTCCTGTAAATTCCTACACGTAATGCATGCCATATTGCATCCCGCATGAATGTGCCCAGGGTTTTTTCCCTGTGTCTATGCAGGTTTTACCTGGGCCCAACCTATCTCTGGTTATAGTCTAGATTTAAGAGTGAGGGGAGTTAGTCATGGCGCCAATCGTTGCCATGGCTGGCAAATCCCCTCCTAGCACATGATGCATGCGACCCTCTCCCTGCATGGCTAATCCCAGCATGACTAGGCGTATAGGCTTCGGCCTGAGACGCACCTAGGTCCCTCCCTAACCCGGACCCCTCCAAAATACACTTAGTTTTAGTTAGGTTAGGAAAAAAAATCTGTCTTCAGGAACACGTGAGAACCGACTTCCCCCACCCACCAGTTTGTCCAGTGTAATTCCCCCTGCTTGCATCTGCCACTACCTGAGGTGACCTAGCGGGATCAACCACTGGGCTGGACTTACTGTCCCACTCACACTCGAGGGATGGCTGCGTCCTTCGCCAACAAGTCGAGGTCTTCCAGCTCCAGACAGACTCGCGATGGTCCAGTACACGGATGTTTGTGGGGCAGCCCGATCGTGAGATACTCAGGGTGTCTTGCTATGGATGATATTCAGTGATTGACCTATTTTTAATCGAAGGAAACCGATTATACTGTTACGATTTATAACGTGGGGAGAACTGGGTTCGTAAGGGTTAGCCCAATTAGGTTTTTTTTTCCTTCACATGTTTAATAATTACTAATATTAACATTAATAGGGGAACTGTGCCTAATACCGCACCGCTTCCTAATTCCGCACCCCATGGTATCTCGGCCGGTATGTGCTGCAACCTAGCGGCAATAAGCACAACTTGTTGCTGCGTGCAAAGTATCGTGTTGGTGGGAGAGTATAAGCGTCCTCACAAAGATTTGCGTGTGCTAGGACAGAATGAATTTTTTACTGTGAGCTAAATATTTGTAAGGGGCCACTTCTTCGATTTGTTTCAACAACAAAGATATGTGTTTTTTACAATTTGACTGTATAAATAGCGTGTCATAATACCAAAGTGTTGCTAGTAAGAGTGGTTATTTTAATTGAAGTTACGTTTTTTTGTGACAATGGCCGCCTTTTGTTTTGCTTGCATTTGCCGAATACCGCACATTGAAGTAGTCCTAATATCGCATGGTGCGATATTAGGAATACCTTAAATTTTCTATGACTAGCAGCTTAATACAATACAATGCAGCCTACATTACATTATTATCTAGTCAGATATTATACATTATTGTATGTGGCATGTTACTTACATAGTATATAAAACAAAATATGTCATAAGTAGAAAAATACCTAACTATTGAAATTACTTTTGCGTAGTTTGAAAATAGCAAGCGATACATTGGTTAAAGCAAACACAGTTTAAAATTGTCACATGCACACACATGCAAGCACGCTGCCTGTAATGCTATCTGAGTGAATGATTTGTGATGTGTAGCTTAAAGTTTTGTTTTGGGGGATGTCATGCGTATGCATTTAAGAGTTTATTTCAAAAGAATTTTGTATATTTGGCATTTTTCTTTACAGATGGCGCCAAAAAAGCGCAAACAGTGGTCACAAGAAAACATGAGAGATGCTATATTAGCAGTTAGAGGAAAAGAAATGGGATTGTCACGAGCATCGAAACTGTTTGATGTTCCTGAATTTACATTGAAAGACAAAGTTAATAGTCGTGAGGAAGATGTAGATAAACTAGTTGCTACAAAACTTGGAAGGAAGCCAGCACTTGATGATGAAATAGAGGAGGCATTGGTAAGGTACGCATTGGAAATGGAGGCTAGGTTTTATGGCTTAACGCTAAAGACATTAAACGAATGTATTTTGAACTGGCAGAAAATAATGGTAAATGCCATATTTTTTCTAAGGGAGAAGAAGCAGTGGGATGGAAATGGCTACGTTCATTCATGAAGAGAAATTCACAACTTAGCCTCAGAAAACCCCAAGCAACATCACTGGGAAGAATAAGAGGGTTCACACAAGAAAATGTCAAGCTATTTTTTGACATCTTTGAGCCATTTATGGATGTTATTAAACATTCCCCAAATAATCTCTACAACTGTGATGAAACAGGTCTCACTGTCGTGCAGCACAAAGTTAGTAGGGTGGTTTCAGGGGACGTCAGGTCGGAGCAGTATCTTCTGCCGAAAGAGGTTCCTTGGCGACTGCAGTTACGTGTATGAATGCCTCGGGTCACTATGCCCCACCACTTCTAGTCTTTCCTAGAGTCAACATAAACCAGAACTGCTTGATGGCACTCCAAATGGTTCTATAGCTGTATGTCATAAATCTGGTTGGATACAAATGGACAGTTTCCTTCAGTGGTTCCAACATCAGTTCTTAGCCATTGTGAAGCCTAAAAAAGAAGATCCTGTCATATTGGTGCTTGATGTACATTATTCCCATACCAGAAATCTTCAACCTTTGGAGCTTGCTCGTGAAAATAGTGTGCACATTGTGTGTTTCCCCCCCTCCCCCCACTGCACACACAAAATGCAGCCCCTTTATGCTGCATTTATGTTGCCCCTGAAAACTTACTATGCTCAAGCAATTTAAACTTGGCTCAAGCAAAATGAAGGCAGAGTGGTAACTCACTATCAAGTTGGAAGACTTCTGGGAGAAGCTTACAACAAGGCAGTTACTGTTGCAACAGCTACAACTGGTTTGTTCCCTTGCAACCGCAACATTTTCGGTCAACATGAGTTTGTTAGCGAGCTCAACAGTAGCCCTCTATACAACGATAAAGTAAACAAACCTCATACGACACCGCTCTACAAAACAAAGGAAATCGGTCGTTAGGCATATCAACAGCAAGTAGGCCTATCCAACAAGAGCTTCATAAAAGTCCTAGTGACATCTGTTCATCATCTCAGCCAAGCACAATCATGGCGTCAGGGATTCTAGTAGGTCCTGCTGACATTTCACCTGTGCCTTCTCTGAAATCCAACCAAACAAAACCATCAAGAGGGATAGGTCGACCAACCTGCCCTGCTGCCGCACTGACAAGTTCGCTTTACAAAAACAAGCGATCCGATTATGTGAAAAACATATCTATAAAGGGTAGGACAAAACAGCTACAGATGGGCTGCAAGAAGAATACTGCACGAGGGAAAAAAGAAGTTGTGAGATAGGTAAACCTCTAAGCAAGAAGGAATCTGTTATGGACAAGAGCAAGGAACAAAAGAAACGGAAGACGAAGATATCACTGTCTTCAGAATCAAGTGAAGAAGAGATGGCTGAACCTCTGACAGTTTCCACAGATGAAGAAAATAGTGACGATGAAGATTGTGTGTGTCCTTACTGCAACCAGTTGTATTCACAAGACAGGCAGATGGAAAAATGGGTTCTCTGTACAAAGTGTCACATTTGGTGCCACGAAGAGTGTTCAGGAACAGATGATTACACTTCATTCATATGTGATTTTTGTTTAGAAGGGTAATGCTACAAATATTTTGAAGATTTACGAGACTCGTATTGATTTCATTGTTCTAGTTTCAAAATGCACATTAAAAATTTAGTTTTAATTAGAAACTCTTCTTTTGCAATATACTAGTATAAGAACGATGTAAACTGAAACATGTGTTAGTTATTCTTTTTAATGGAAGATGTGCCAGATATATTAGTTTAAAAAAAATGGTGTCCCAAATATCGCACACTAGTGCGATATTAGGAACACTGTTTTTAAAATGACGAAAGTGCATCAAATTCCTTTCTTTGTTATAAATTTCAAAATAATAAAAATTAAATCATGTCCAGCATAACATGTTTTGCAGTAATAACCCTAATGTGATAAACAGCTGTTACTTATTTTTTTAGGAAATTTGTCTCCACATAAATTAGCATTTTCAAAATGGGTGCGATATTAGGCACAGTTCCCCTAATAAATAATTGTACTTCAAAATGTCCGATCACAAAGCACTAACACTAAAAAATGTTTATTCTCGAGCCACTCAATATCTGCCAAGTTCCGCAGTTCGCACTCCTCACTGGAGCTGGGCTCGAACAGTGGTTCGCCCCTTACCGCGCGCCTGCCCACACACACAGTCTCGCGCCACTCAGTCGCTGCACTCTCGCGATCCAGTCGAACTCCGCGTCGCACTACTCCCGGTTGGGGAGGGGGGGGGGGGATCTCTCACCCTCTTCGCCGATGTCGCACTTCCCTGCGATCGCGGAACTCTCCGAACTCTCGGAACTCGTCGCGGGACTCTGGCCGCACTCCTCGCTCAAGTACCTGAGGGGCGCCCTTCTCGAACCGACGAGAGCGTCAGTGACGAGTCGCGTCATTCCGGGCAGACTCGTCGCCCGAAACACCGAGAATAGCGTCGCTTGTTCACGCGGCGACCCGCGGAATGCCCAAAGACCGCTCAGCGCTAGATAACAGGACTATGCGTGGGTGCAGAGGGGGGAGGGGTTAGCGACGACCCTTGTAATCCGGCCAGGCACGCGTGGCATGCCTTACGTCAATGTATGACGCGTGAGCGAGGCCGCCAGCCAGCTCCGAACCTGGCATCGTGATCTAGTCTCTCGCGTTCGTAATAATACGAAAACATCCATGCACTTGGGGGGGAGGGGGGGAGGATGTGTATAGCAGAAGAGGCGGAATGGTTAGGCTATTCTGTGCGTATTTTCGCGACGAAGCATCTTGGTATAATGAAGTAGATCTCATCCCTGGCTGCGTGCCTGACAATGCAACAGCGGGATGCGAACGGTAGCACCACGTGGACCTTCCTGCTCGCGGCACGGCGCGCCGAACACTTGGACGGGCGCGAGTCTAGAAGCTCGACCTGTGGTCCGTCGGAAGACCTCGGAGATAAGCGGGAAGGCAGGTTGATCACCCCGGGAGCAATCGTCTCTGTCTCGTGACGACTGGAAGTGACAGCGTGCGGCAAGCACCCGGGAGTGGATTCAACGGCTGGGGCTGCTGCGACCCTTCCGATGACGCCTAAAAAAAAATAAGCCCCTTCTGCTAAAGTTCTTACAATCGTAATACAACAGGGATGAGAACTACGTGATTATTTTCTGCTACACACACTTTTTTTGCCCCCAAGTGCATGGATGTATTCATATAATCGGTTTATCTTCGATTAAAAATAGGCAAATCACTGAATATCATCCATAGCAAGACACCCTGCGTATCTCACGATCGGGCTGCCCCACAAACATCTGTGTACTGGACCATCGCGAGCCTGTCTGGAGCTGGAAGACCTCGACTTGTTGGCGAAGGACGGAGCCATCCCTCGAGTGTGAGTGGGACAGTAAGTCCAGCCCAGTGGTTGATCCCGCTAGGTCACCTCAGGTAGTGGCAGATGCAAGCAGGGGGAATTACACTGGACAAGCCGGTGGGTGGGGGAAGTTGGATTCGTAACTCAAGGGCAATTCACTGTGGATCCGGACCTATCCCTTCCAGGATTAAAAAAATTGGTTGTGTGTAAAGTCGGTTTACGGACGATAGTTTACCGTGACAACGTCATAACAAAACATTGATGAAATGATTGCATACTTTTATGAATAAAATTGAATCATTTTTATTGAATTATCACTATTTTGTATTGATAAAAAAGAACGAGTGAAATGAAATCTACAATTTAATTGATAAATTTACTTTTATTTGCTCTCATTAATTCAAATATGTTTATTACTTTAACGAAGAGATTATTTTAACTATAACTTTTATATATGTTTGCTATTTAACTTCTTCCAATCTGTGTTATTCTGTTAAAAATAGGACGATGATAGGAAAAGTAGGAAACGATTGGGAGTGTTTCAAGTTTAATGTGCCTCGAAAAAGTCAAATCGATGGTTGTTCCAATCGAGTGGACGAGAGATAGTTGCGGCGCAAGAGTACAATGAGCGTAACGGGACACAGCGCAACGGGAAAATGTGCGTAACGGGGCACTTTTTCGTGCGTGCAGCCGGCCTTCATCGATTTATTAGACGTTACACGTCAAAAAAGCAAGAACTTAATATAAAAATTACAGCAACTTAGCTATATAAGGCTAGAGAGAGAACATTTTGGAAGGATTATTTTAATCCTTAGTGGGTTACAATAACGCATTCCTTTGCCATTATAGCTCGACCTGACGCATACACAGAAGCGACACTTATTATGTTTCCAAATAGTCTATACTTAATGCCGGTTTTCGAACGTGTTACTGCATGTCTTTCATACAAACTTGACTCGCGTATTTCATGAATTTAATAATATTAATATATATATGTCTATGACTTGTCAAAACTAGTCAAAAAATTGACTTAAGAATAAAGTATTAAAAGCAATTAAATACAAAACGGAATATAAAATTTACATTTTTCTGTAAACGGAGGTCTTAATGTTTAATATTCCCCGAGGATAATTTTTTTTTGTTAATTCAATTATAAATAAAAAGTACTGATAAAAATATAATATAATGGTCATGCTGGACCCTCTCATTCACAAAGTCCTGGCTACGACCCTGATTCTGTCGCTGCTCTATTAGCATTGTTTCACCACTGAATCGTTTGCCATGACTAGAGACCCGGAAAATTCGCGGGTTCAATGACCTCCAGGATAGACTCCAACATCCTCTACACACTCGGGCAAATGCCAACTGTTCATTGGCTGCTGACTTGTGAGTCGTCTCGACTGGGTGGCCTGTGATTCGACACTTCTATGAGTGAGGGTATCTAATTGGTCCTCAGTCCTCCAGATTAACAGTGAACCAATGACATAAGCAGCACTAAGGTATAATTATTTGAATTTTAGCATAACACGAAATGAACCCGCGAATTTTACGGGTCTCTAGCCATGACTAGAGACCGGAAAAATTCGCGAATTCATTTGGCGATAGGCTAAAATACAAATATTTATACCTCAGTGCTGCCTGTGCTATTGGCTCACAACTCACCTGGATGACTCTGGGCCAATGAGAAACACCCAACCAAAGCTTTATCGAGTCACCGGCTGCTGCGTTGGGACGTCTCACAAGACAGCAGCCAATGAGTGGGTGGCATTTGACCGAGTGTGCGTAGAACTATGGAGTTCATCCTGCAGGTCATTGAACCCGCGAATTTTCCGGTCCCTAGCCATGACTTCTTCGTCGACGAGGCAATAGACTCACTGTTCGTTCATGTATCCAAGTGAGCTATGTTCCGGACATTACATGAGGTGGTCTCTGAAGAGCAAGACGAAAGAGTTAAGACTAGAAACTGTAGGGTATTTCACGGCCAGTGGAGAGTTGACCTTTGGAGGCCTGGTCAGGCCGGTTTCCGCCCGGAAGCCAGGAAACCGTTATGTGTCTTCTTCATTTGGAGAATGGTGGGTCCTAATCTCAGTGTATAAAGGTTTAAAAGGTAGTTTCGGGAAACACGCTTAAGGCTGTGCCGTAAATTCCGAAGGCGCTGCATTGAAACCAAACAAAACTACTGCACGCTCCGGTAATGCTCACGACGAGAATTAACGAGCAAATGGTGTTATCGCCATTGCAAAAACACCGAATAAAATTCTCATAACACGTGCGGAGTTTGTTCAGCTCATAGAGCGTGGCCGCAACTGGGTATGAGCAGATTATGAGCCTTCGGTTTTGTTACGTCCATCAAGTCACTCGTACGCACAAGCCATGGTTCTCTTTTCGGCGACAGGGAGCGTAAATGTGGACTACAGGCCTCGTTTCATTTACACAAATGTTCATCTTAAATTACAGTTTATACCATATTAAAATGCACAGTTGGATTTAAATGTAAAAAAATGCACGAAGCCTACAATGTTAAATGAATAATGGTCATTTTTTGTAACCATAACCTAGTTTTTAAACACACTTAACGACATTTCAAAAGTGTATGATATTCGTCAGAGTAAATTTACTAGATCAAGTTTCAGCATAAATACTTGTGCATATTTACAAAATATTATTAAAATTGTATATGCATTATTTGAACATATATTTCTGCTATTGCTATTCCCATTACTGCGTGAGTTATAAGTGTCTCGTGGGATTGCTGGTATGCCAATCCACTTAGTTTATTAGAAGTGTTCATTTTATCTTGAATAAAGTACACATCGTATGTAAATTTACTAAACATTGTAGTAAAATCAACAGTTGTAAATTATCGCATGCGTTCCTCGGGTAACTTTATATACCAGAGAGGGGAAGGCAAACAGCTATGGCATGTTTAGAAAATCATAGCAACTGTCCTTTACAGTTTATGTGGTATTTAAACTGAACTACAGATTTAAAAAATTTCAAGAAATGTTGAAAGTGTAAAAATACTCTAACAGCATTAGAGACTTTGCTGCCACCTACTAATATTTTTAATATTTTATAGTATTTTACGAATATATCAAAATATTTAAAAACATTAACGCATAATATACTAATAAAAATAACTCAACTTTATTTTTTTTTTAATATGGTAAACATTATCTGCAACCTAAAATTGTATTACACTGTCAGGAATCACAGTAAATTTAAGACTTTTCAACGAAATATTCACCCGAAATAAACGAAGGGTTCTACGTAATTTCAGATAACTAGGTTTTCATATAAAAAACACTGTATTTAACTTTCGAGTTCTGTTTTTCGTTATAAATATAGTAAACACACACGTCGAAGAAATAATTGTATTTTTGCAGTAGTCTTAACCAGTTTTCGAATTTTTTTGTTGTTTACGAAGACAATTTTTATGAATACATTTTCGAATTAAGTGAGCTCAGTGCCCGAAAATCTACGAAGATAACGATGCATTTACGAACATCCCTGGATAATTTTTAACCAGCTTTTTTTCGTAAAATTAAGGTTAAAATATTTGACAGTATAGTTTTTGGTTACTTTCAATACCACAAGAAACCAATGAACAGTTGCAATAATATTTACACATAAAAATTATGAAAAATGTACGCTTAAAAAAGTAAACGTTAGCACCACTGAAAACCTGTATCCTCTTAAAGTTAAAAAAAAAAAAATAACCCGCTCTATCACAAGAAATAGACCTGATAAATTCTCTTATTTTGCTTCCGCTTTGATGGAATTAAGATTATTAAAACAAATTAAATGTTAGTCGTATACCATTAAAACCAAAAGGCGAAAGGTATGAGACATAATAAGAAGGAAATGTGACTTTTAAAATAATGTGTTGTAGTATGATTCCATGTATAAAGGGTTGTCTGTAAAGTTTACGACCTAAAAAAAATTACAAATTGCAATTTTTTTAATTTTTTAACATAGTCTCCTTGTACATTTCTACCAGCGATGCTCCCATCTCTGCAACCCGTCCAAATAGTACTTGGCGTCTTTCTCTGCAAAATCGTTGTTTACGAAGGTGATGGCATCCTCATTAGACGAAAATGTCTGTACTTTGAGCGCAACTTTTAGCCTAGGGAACAGAAAAAGTCACTTGGGGCTAGATCTGGTGAGTAAGGAGGGTGGTCAAGCAGTTCAAACAGCAATTCGTGGAGTTTCGCCATGGCAACCGCTGAGATGTGAGCTGGTGAAACGAATTTTTTTTCTGGAAATGTGGCCGTTTTTCTACAATTCTGCCTATGACTTATCAAGTAATGATTTGTAGTATGCTCATGTCATGGTTTTTTTTTCTTTTTCAAGATAATCGATTAAGACAACCCCATCGATTATCCCAGAAAACAGTCGCCATCACTTTCCCGGATGAAGGAACAGTTTTTGCCTTTTTTTTTGAAGCTGATCCCCCCTTTTTTAATCCGCTGTTTTTATTGTGATTTTGTTTCCGGAGTGTAATGGTGACTCCAAGTTTCATCTACGGTAGTTAGTCGGTGCAAGAACTCTGATTCATTGCGCCTAACCTGTGCCAATAGAGCATTGGAAAGGTTAATTTTAAAACGTTTTTGGTCCGGAGTGAGCAAGCGTGGTACCCAACGCGCGGTCAGCTTTCTCATCCCTAAATCTTGAATCCATATGTAACAAACACGTTCTTTGGACGTGTTCATAACCTCTGCCATCTCGCTTGCCTTAATTCGACGGTTGTCTGGCACCATTTTGTTGTATGACGTCATCGCCGCCATTTTGTTTTATGATCGCCGCCATTTTGGATTCTAAAAAATTCCGCCATCTTGAAAATCTTTATTTATTATCCGATTTTAATGAAAAAAAAAATTATAAAAAACTTGAGCGATGTTATCGTCAGGGGTTGCAGTTCTTGGCCCTCGCAAACGTTCATTTTCACCCAAGCTGGTACGGCCACGTTTGGCTTCAGATACTCACAATTTCACTGTTGTAAATCATAGCGCAGAGCCCCCGTACACAGCGTCCAACGAAAACAAATATTTAATCACAGCTCGATATTATTATTATTATTTTTTTGTCATTTTAACAAAAACATGCGCGTCGACTCACACAAACGATTGTTGAAAATCAACGGCGCGTCCAAAATGGGTGACATTTCATAGAGAACATTCCAAAGCATATGCAAACACATTCCCCAATTTTCATAAGTATACACTAAACTAACGCATGGAGGAATAAAAAATATCTACGATTGTATAATTGAACGATAGTCCGTTCTACAAAATATAAAAATAAAAATCAACTTCTGTCAATTATCCCAGTCCACAGATGCGCAAAAGTTAACTTTAACTTAGCCTGGCATAGGTCAGTTCCTTTTCAAACGTGTAAGTACACAATTGCCAAATTTAAACTTAGTATTGACGGAACGAAAACAGTAAGGATTTTAAATCTTTATATTAGCTGGTACGAACTCCATGTACTTAGCGCCGTGTTAATTTATAGAGGTAAATATAATTTTAGGAAATAGCTTAACAAATAGTATAAAAACCATTTAAATTTAATTTTTCTGTTATTCATACACTGTTTGAAACTACAGTAAATTTGCAGTCCATTCAAAGAAGAATACAACACAAATAAACGAGGGTTCTCCATAGTGACAAAAAACTTTATCTTACGTAGAACCTACGCCGAATTCTAGCTTTCTAGTTCGGTGTCCCGTTTGTAAACACAGTAAAAATGAACATGGAAGGAGTATGAGTTTTTTTACAGTAGACTTAGCAAGTAATAGAAGGTTTTTTTATAACACTCCAAATGATCGTTGTGAGATCATGATCAATTAAATTTAACTGAGTGCCCGTAATTTTACAAATATATTTGTAAAATTACGAATTACCCCTTAACGATGTGTAACTAGTTTTCGTTGTAAATTTAAGTTGAAATTTTTAACAGTATATTGACTGAGGAGATTTGCCGATATCCAAATTATAGTACATTGTTGATGTTGCAAATAATGTACCAGGCATAAAAGGCAATGAAACGAAAAAGAACACTGGCAGAATATGATATTTATGTGAATGTATTATGACTTAAAAAATAAAAATACTAGTTAGTACATTGATGTTTGCCTCAATTGGTAAAAAAAAAACCGTAAGCGCTTTACCTAAAATAAAGCGCAAGTACCTACCTTGAACCAACCATCCGTGAAGTATGGTTCATTGTTCCTGCACTTGGTTCCGGCCATTCAAAAGCACGTAACAATAGCGCCATTTTTTCTTAAACCTTTTCCTCAGTCCTTCCAGCAACTGTACATATAACGGCGTTTTCTTGCGACTTGTCGTGTCATGTAACTGACTAGGCCTTTAAGGCTAAAGTTAACAAACGTGTTTTCAAACTTGACCGTGGATATTTCTAGGATTTAAAATACCGTTTCAACGAGACGCTTTTAAAAACTAACATAAAAAATTATTTTTGTAGGTGAGCTCTTTCCTTGAAAAATAAAGGGAAATAACTGAAGTATCAAGTTTTTATAACATTTTTAAAAGTCTTACAGGGCATAGATAATAATTCAATGTGAATATTGAAGCAATTGACTAGGCGGGGGGTATTAACATTTTATTGGAAATGATTTAAACAGAGTAATCATTATAGAAACATGTAAACTGCGTGTGATCTATGATTATTGGAAAAGAGAGTGTATAGATTGAGTCAGAGTTCGACATGCACTTACGGGTAAGTTCTTCCCGAGAAAATAATCAACTCTTTAATTGGCAAGATGGAGAAAGTGTTTAAGAATTTTTACTGGACATCTGGATAAGTTTTAATTAAACAAATTTCTACATCCACCGCAAAACGTGTCGCTGTCGTAAAACAATTTCTTTGAAAAATATACGGAAAATATAGGTGTTAGCCTGAACTATTTCAATGAAATTATCTGACAGCAGCGAGACGTTCTGAATTGTTTGTAGACCTTTGTTTATTTTAATAGTATCCAGGCGTTTAGTTAATAATTTCTTAAATAAATATAAAAATTTATTCAGCTCCAACTTCAAAGGTGTTTACAATTTAGACTTAATTTTTTCAGTGATGAAACTAGTAACGAAGTTTGTCTATTGAATTATAACTCATCCTGGATTGATATAATTGTAAGACCTGTCACAAAATACTGAAATATATTAAAATAGCTTAGTTCGTTTAAATGTGGCTTCGAACATGTGCGCTGTTGAATAGTAATGGCATATTAACGATAGGTACTTCATTAAACTAGCAACAATAAATGATTTATCTTTTTTTAAGCTACAAAATAGTGTTTTTCTTGGTACATGACAAATTTTTCAGTCAATACGAAATCAGGAATTATTTTAGTTTTATAATTATATTCACCGCACTATGATTTTTGTTTAAAAGAATTACTGTGTTTGCCGAAACATAGATTATCGAAATAAAAATGCAGCTGTGCAAATCGTAATGTAACACGTTTTATTTATCCGAGAACAAAACGTTTGTCGAGACATTTATTATTTTTCGTCAAGAAATAGTTCTGTGTACATTTCAAATAAAAAAAGAGAGTGTGTAACTCAGTACACGCGATAGAAGTGAAACCTCTTTGGCAATTCAAACCTCGACTCGTGAGTGCTCTTTTTATACCTCTTTGGTGTCAGAAACGTTTCTAAACAATGTTTCATGAAAACGTTTTATTACAATTCGGCCTTGAAATTGTAATTGAAATTTTACCCTCATCGCAGCCAAAAAAAGTTTCGCTTCAAAAATATTTAGTTACACAGCTAAAACAATACTCACATAACACTGTTTGACAATACATGATTGGCACAAGTAATTGAAATAATACGTATTTGAAAGAACACCATTTTCTTGCGAATATGGCCCGTGGCGCGGTGAACAACAATAAGCTCAAAATCCGCTGTGTTGCCCTCTGGCCAAATATTCCTTTACTAGACGCCAGCAAGTCGGATGGCGTCAGGCGCAGGCGGTCCCTACCGCGACCCGCCTATCCCTGCAGCATGGCGGGGTTCAACCTGAGCCGCACGCCGCCCCATTGTTTCACGAAAACGTCGCATTAAAATTCTGCCTTGCAATTTTACTCTCATCGCGCCCAAAGAAGTTTCACTTCGAAAATTTCAAATATAGTTGGGAAAAAAACCGTTTTTTCAACGAGCGAAAGTCAAAGATAATCGGTAGTACCAGGTGAGGTAAACACAATGTGTAATTCCGCTTGGCAGCGACTTTCAAGCACCCCCCCCCCTCCCCCCCCCCCCCTTCCAAGCCTTTCCATTCAGCAAGTTTCCGTGATAGAACCTCACGTCTAGGAACCTTGATTTTTTTCCTCGTGTCAAGGGCGCTCTTTGTGTCGACTGCCGCCCGACGCTAAAGCATGAAGGCTAGGGTCGCCTCACGTGGGACAAATGTCTGCGGTCAGCGGGCGAAGCGCTGCTGGTTCTGCTGAATGAGATGATGCTGCCTACGTACGGTATGTTCGGTCTACTTTCCGCTGCAAGTACTTTTACAATCTGAAATAATTGAAAATAAATTGTAAAGTGGAGTTACGCAGGAAATTGTTCACAATACTCTTACGAGTGTAGGAAACAGATCCGGAAATGATAGCCTAACTAATTAGTTGCAGTTTTATTTATTAACTAACACTTACACTAATTATTAAATTAAAACAATTTAAATGTCTGTGCACAAATTAGTCACACTTTCACAAGTCCTACTCTCCCCGCTGCAGCTCGGCGCGACAGTGGCTGTCTCTACTGTTCATCTCTTACCACGCACCTCAGTCCCAGCACACTTCTTCGCGCTACTCACTCGTCCACTGCGTCGTGACACCGTCCCAATGCTCCGATCTTCGCACACGAAGCATGTCTCTCGTCGTCCGTTATCGCTCGCCAAGTGGTCACTCACGCTGTCCACTTCACTTCTCTCATCGCTCCGACGATTAGGTGGTATCGCCACCAGTCTCGAAACCCACTTCTCTTCACCCTAGCTCGCAGGTCGGTCTTCTTGAAACCTGCCGGTTCTTCCCGTGGAAAAGTCTCATAGCCTTCCGAGGTGTCGAGTCTTCAAAGGTCCCCCAATTTAACACTAGAAGCTCAGAGTAAAATAGCGTCCTAGTTACGCCACTTCACGCGGGAACATTCCGAAACCTCGAGAGAGACAGAGGGGCGCCTCTTCTGATTGGATTTCCGTGTAGCGGTAGGGCAAGTACAGGTGCTACCTGTGTCCGGGAAAAGGTGCGGCCTCCCCTGGATTCCCGCTGGCTGGTGCACCGTGCCGACTGGGCTGCCCCGTCTCTAGCATCCTCGAAACAATACTTTAAGCTCAAAATAAAATCACATTAAAATCAGCGCAAACACATACAAAATAACTAGAATTTGTAACATCTCGCGTGTAGGACTGCAGCACTACATATGCAAGAGATTCCTCTTAACGTTTTGCGAAATGCTTGACTGAGCGGCGTTTGGAATTCATAATGTTTATTTTTGCTAAGATTTATATTTCAATGATGATGATTGTGTGTCGTCATTGTTCAGTTTTAATTATGATGTCCCTAGGTGGCGGTGAAATCCGTGGCATACCTGGAGTTTTTCAAGGTGGGTTGATTCTACAGTTGTTTTCTGTTTCCTTATTTAATAATGAAGTGACGAAAAATAAAAGCATCCAGTCCTGAACTGGAAAGCAAATTTTACACGAGTGAAGAATCACCACACGACATTCGAACCTTTGGCTCAAAGGCCAGGAATCATCACCACTTAACCAAATGGTTCTAAGTTATCTATAAGATATACCAAATTATTTTTAGACCTTTCGTGAAAGCGATTTTTAAGTTTATTTTGCAGTATCTGCTGTCACCGACTGAACACGAGAAATATTCCAGTCCCGAATACATGGCGTCCATAAAATAATGTCCCAGTTTCAATGGTCTATCATAACAGTTTAATTTAGACAATTTACAACAAATCATACTTTAAATTGAAGGTAAAATAACCTAGTTTCTCTTACAAATGTTCAATATGTGCATCTTTAGTTATACAGCACACAACCAATCTAAAGTCTAATTCTTCCCACACTTTGGTTACCATGTCTGGAGTAATGAAATCAATAAATAGCCTCTTTAATTCTGTGTCTCAACTCGAGCAAATCATTAGGTAGCGGCGGAACATAGACACGATCTTTTATAAAGCCCCAAAGTAAAAAATCGCATGGTGTTATGTCAGGTGAACGTGGAGGCCGGCGAAAGGGACTCTGTCATCTCGACTAATACGACCAATCCAGCAGTCAGGGGCCGAGAATTTCAACCACTCTCGTACAAAGAGATTCCAATGGGGAGGGCTGAAATCACAGATTCACTCTTAAAAAATTGCAAGACACAAAATGCTTTACACTCAGAAGTCGCCATTTTGCATAGGTGGCGCTGCAAGCGAGAAAAAAAAATTGTACTCGTGCATCCGCTTAACTTTCCGTCGCCCGGGTTCTCGTGTTCGAGACTCGGCGGTGTTCCTAGCGGGAAGGCTGTTCTGTTGAGAGGTAACGTGTCCGGGAGGGCGCCAGGCTAACGCGGGGGTTAGCCACGAGGTGGGTCGTGAGGTCCGAAAGCCCATGCGTGGCCCACTAGGAACTGCGGCGGTGGTGATGATGCTAGGGATCCCTAATGCCTGTTGCCCCACTGGCCCTACATAGCATATGACGCTGATCCCTAACTGGATTGGTGGGGTTTAGGAATAATGTACACGGTTTGTACTGTCGTTCACACGTCGCGCACGGAGTGTGCGGAGTGGATTTTTAATTACGTTGGCAAATTACACGGCACTTACAATCACACGAATTCCCTAACATAAAGTACATTGTCAATTACACACGAGGCGCTCTGACGCGCCATCACTAACGTTATGCCCTCACGCCAGTTGCAGTTGAGGGAGAGTGTTTGATTAGAGTCGGCTAATCCCGTAATTGGTAATCGGCGACGCACGGGCCCACCTGTGTGGACTGCGACTCGCTATTAAATTAAGAACACGGCTACGATTGGAGGTAGCCAGTGCCTGTGCACTTGGCAAATTAAAGTTCTGTGGTGGCGGGAGTCGGCCCGTGCCGTATATTTCACGGCCCCACGTAATGCGTTGTGTGGGGCGTATTAAATTGACGCGGCTGGGTTAGGCCCTACACCGGAAAAGGACCGGGCGCACACGGGGAGTATTTAAAAAAGGTTTCGGTTGTGACTATAATTACCAGATTGAAGTTCGATGAATACAAATAGATGATGGCTCCCCGTGGAACGTGCGTCCGTCCCGGTCCGTGAGTCGCGCTGTACTGGCGTCTGGCCCTGGCGCGAGGGGAGGGGTGAGCTCCCTGTCGCGCCAGAGTTTCTAAAGTTCCGTTATTTAAAAAAATTACATTAATAATAAAAAGCAAGTGGCTCTAAATTCATACAATAAAACTTAATGATTAACTTAATATCTATATATGTTTTAGAAATGACATTTAATAAGTCTGTCTAAAATAAATTTGAATATTAGAGTCATACTGGAGACTGTCTGTTTCTTGATAACTACTCCAGTGGCGAATGATAATGCTAATTTGGGGCGGTTTGAGTTACATCACATATTTCACTATTGGATTTAGGCTGAAGGCCGCAAGGGTTGCACTCACAGCTGTTTTAGTAGAAAGCTTCATGTGAGTGACCCGGGCACTCCTACGTCGCACTGGTGTTGCACGGTGTTATTAATTCAAAGTGGCGGGTTCATTAAAGTTTAGTGAATTTACTGTGTACATGCCTTGGTTTGTCTTGCCAATTAATGAAGGGTGTTGAAATACCTAAGTTCTGCGGCGCTCGCCTGACTCGGGTGGGTCATGGCTAGGGGCGCGTTCCGTTAGCGGGGTTGAATACTGGCGGTTGCAGGTCGGGCTTTAGGGTGGCCTTCGGTCGGACGACGTCAAACTAAAACTATTAAAGTTGCTCTTTAATTGTGACCTTGAACCAAAACTCTACAATGCTTATAGTTGATACTATTAAAATTTATAAGTGAGACATTATTTAATGGACATTATTTTATGGATGTACTGTATAACACGAATCCTGACAATTCTTTGTTATATCATAGAATTTCTCAACTAGTACATCATTATTTATTATGTCAGCAGTAACAATGTGTTTGATCATTCTTGAAGCCGTCCATGTGATCCAGTCAAACCGAGTCGTCTGCTCACATTGGAGCGCAGTAGGCATCGGGCTGAGATTTGCAACTATAGTCACATAGTGAACAATATTCTCTTAAGTAAATAGTGCAAGTGACGAGTTTACTTTAACTATATATTAGTGATAAAATAATTAAATAACAATGTTTGGAATCTATGCCTGGCAGATGAATACATACACTGCAGAGGCATATGAACACATCCACACTTCTCAATAGTCGCGCTTGTGGCTATCGACTCATCGACCTCGGGGTTGTTTATTCCTTCTCTGCACTCACTTACACCGCCGGTGTGTTCGTTGTATGCACACGCTAAAGGGAGGCGGGCGTCAATGTGTCATAATGGTGGGACAGAGGAGCATCAATGGTTGGTGTCAGGGTAAGTGATAGATTGTGTTTCTTAATTTATTAAGTTGATGCCGTCCCCGCTGCCTGATTTGAATTTTACGTGAATTAGAAATGTTTTGATTAATTTTGATCTCAAGGGCGGGGTTCCTGGCCTCGTGGCTGCAGGCAGGGATGCGTCGGCAAAGGGCTCCCCAGGCTGTTATGGCCTCCCAGGACGCCGTATTAGTAAAAACACACACGTACTTTCAACTGGTTTATTCCGTCGCACACTTTACACTTGACACGCTCACGCGACTGGCCGCTTCATCGTCGACCTATGCTCCACCTACACCACCCTCTCTTGGCGGTACTCGTTACGGCCGCTCAGTGGCCCGGCGGCTAGTACATTAAGAGGGGTAGTTACCCGGCGAGGGGCGAGATGAGTGCTCAGGTGAGCGGCAAGCCTGGTTCGGCGCCCGAGAGAGTCTGGGCGGGGCGTGATATGAAGTACGCTTACGGCGGGTTACATAAAATTACTAACACAGAAACAATACACTAAAGTCACTAGGGCTAGGCCCGGGTTCGGACCAGGTCCGGGTGTCCCACACAGGTGGTTACACAATGGCGGCTACTCCGCGTGGTGGCGAGGGCCACGTTATGCTGGGCACGGGCACGGCGGAATCCAGCGGGATATCACGTCCATGACCGTCGCACGTCCCAGTTGATGAATCGTCCGTAAGCTTATTCTCGCGTTTGGCGCAGTGCCGCCCCACGTGGGCGATGAACTAATTCCCCGTGGGGATTTTGATAGTGTGAGGCGCAGGTGCCACGGCGGGTCGCCTATTTAACTTACGTATCACAAGAAAGGCTCGGTGGCGAGCCACACATATTTAAAGACCGTACGAAATCTCATACGGCCGGTTAGGGCCGACCGGGAAGCTGTTGAAACGGTTTGACTATAATTACCTATGTAGTTAATGATGAATTGGCGCGAGAGGTGAGTGCTTCCCGTGCGCGGGGCTGCTGGCCCTGGCGAGTCACCGATGACGACTGACTAGCCTCCCTGGCCCCCGGGCCAGGGAGGGGGGAAGATGATTTCGGCCAGTTTTGTGAATGATACTAGTTTACAAAATGATTATTGAATTAACATTAATTATTAGTTATTTTACAAGTATTAGTTTTTGTTTGTTTTATCGAATGCATGAACAAATTATTTAGTTGCGCAGTGCCACACCCGGCCGGGCGCTTTGCACACGTAGGAGGCCGTGACTGACGTCTCGCCGTTCGGGCTCTGCACTACGTTGCACGCACGGGCGTGTTCGAGGCACGGCACTGATCAGGTGTTGAGGACACATAACGGCCTGTGCTCTCAGAGGGAGCACCGACGACGGCGTCAAAGTTGAATATAATTTTAATCTCTGTGGAATTACAATAGTTGTGTATAATGTGTAAAAGATTTTTGACTGTTTTGTTTTGGAGGCAAAATAAGTTTTGTCCAAATAATGTTCCAATCTTTTTTATTGAAACTTTTAAAAAGAACATGGCTCATATGAAGCAAATGCTAGATGAAATTCTTTAGTATATATTTTTTCATAAGTTACTTTTAATAAAATATTGGGTTGTAGTCTTGTGTAGCTTACAGCTATAAATAAATGTTGTCAATTTAATTTAATTCTTATTCCATCGGTAAAGGATTATAACATTTTTATTGCAAGTACCTATTTTAAAAAATTTATCTGTAAAACTTAAAAAAAATTGATTAAAGTTATCAATCAAGTTTATATTGTCATGCTGATTCTGTTATATATGCTTCTTACATGTTTCTTAATTTTTGTTTTTAATTTATAGATTGCTACAGAACTTGATACCCTGGATTAAGAGAGCTTACTTTAATTACTTACTTTATAGTTTAATATGTTTGCTAAGTTTGTTATTTATTATGTCATGAATAGGTGTTTATGACACAAATCTTTAATAAAGGTGAATTTTGTTTTTCATGAATAAAAATAAAATACACATTTAATTAAATTGAAAAAGAAAAAAGATTTACATTGGTTGTTCATGGCTACAAACGTCTATAAAGGGCCACAATAAATTTATTTTGAAAAGGAAATCGATACGAAATAGCAGAATACGAGGATTGTTGTAAACAAATTCAAATACGAATTTTACGGGGTTGTAGAGTAAGGTGTCTATTTAGAGGTTTTTATATTTTTATTTACAGTATTAGGCATATTATTTTATTGAATCTATAAAAACATTTGTCGAGTAATATTTGTTATATGCGATTTATTGTAGAAATCTATACTTATTGGTGCTTCGTCAATACAGATAATTTATTTTAAATAATTTTTTTAATGTCATCATCATTATACGAAATGTCTGAAGTACGTAAGCGTCACGTTGGAAAAGAGGAAGAAAAAACACCAGAAGTTGAGCAGGTGAGATACGTTTGAAGGCACTGGAAATGTATTTTCGATTCAAGTTGCATTTCATTTTTTGTTTATATTTGTAGCTTCTGACTTTTTGAATGTTGCAAAGCGTTGTGAAAACATCTAACTTGTATGTATGGTTATTGTATAGGTAGCGGTACATCCGAAAAAAATTCGAACATTGTGATTTTGAGTAGGTATACTTCTAATGTTGATAATCCACCAAAAGATTTGTAATTCTCATTTAATAAAAAACTTAGCTAATAACCTATATTGGTGGTTTTTCCTTAGGAAAAGAGAAATAAATTCATAAAATTGAATTTATGTCAAATACACAGTTAAATTTATTTTTCCCGAAAACAGCTTTGTCAAATTTCTTTTGGGTTATGAGAAACTGCAAATTGAGGGAAATTGTGAGACAAAATCGATTAAAAGGGAGAAGAATAAAATTCAATAGAATTATTAAAATTGCTGTAACAATTACATAATTTCCAATCAATATTTAAATGTTTTCAGATGACTACACACAATTTTTTCAAACTTCAAGGCTGTTTTCCTCTACCAAGTTTTCTGCAATATCATACCACCATGATCAAGTGCACACGATTTTCGATGTACTAACTTAAAACATGCCATTAGGATCAAATGCACAGGATATGGGTATTGGGGTCAAGTTCAATTTGTGATATTGGATTCCTGTGGGTTGGAAATAAAGAAGGGGTAATATATGACGTCATGGAAGTTGCAATACCATTTATAAATTGAATTACAGATCAAAGGAAAATATAGTACATAAAATTGCCAAAAGCGAAAGACAAAATAGCATAGTAAAAAAAAAGACGATTGATAGTTGAATTTGGGAGTGATCGGTATGAGGAGTGCATTAATAGAGAAATAAATTTTTTAATGTGAATAAATAAGTACACAAGAAGTAATAAGTAGTTATTAAGGAATTTATTGAATATGTGTCGAAATAAGTGAAGTAGTCACAAGAGATGAGCAGGTCGTGTTTATTTACATTAAATTAATATAACAGTTCAGTGTATAGAAATAATGTGTGGTTGCGTGATTTTAGTAGTTAAAAGGAAAACGACGTTTCCGGTTTCACGATATAGAATAAATGAAATGGAGGAATGGCTTTTATTTTTTGCTTAAGTTTAATATCAATGAGAGAAATATTGATGGTAAAAAAGTAATGCCACGAAGCCAAGAAAGTTAAGTGGGTGTTTATGGCTTTTAAATTTTTGTAATTTGTAGTGTTATGTGCATTTCGTTTGATGTTTCAGGTGAGAGGTGAGTTGTTTGTTAGGTTAGTTTTGGAACCATTGAAGTGAAATACAAAGCGAAAGTTTTGGTGAGGATAGATTAGTTAAAAACTATATATATAGGTATGTTTACATCTCTAGAAGGTAGGTATATCGATGGAAGTCATCAACAAGGCTGTGCTGAAGCAATTATGACCTGTACGTTCTTACTGATAAGCGGGGAAATTTATGGGTTTTGGTGAGAGAGAATGTAGACGCAGTAATTTTACCATATTTTATTTAGGTAAATTATAGGTTTAGGTTATCGTAAAGTAGACTTAAATCCTACCAGGTTTAGGTTGTTCAACGATACCAGTATTTCAGTTGGTGAAAGTAAGACATTTTGCCATAATATTTTCGTGGTATCGTGAAGATGACTACAATCCGACCCGGTCTAGTCTACTTTGTAATACCTGAATTTATTATTTTGAAAGAGAGAATGTTCAAAATATTATCTCAATATCATGTGTCAAGAAAATGTTTTCTTGGTATCGTGAAGTAAATTACAGTCGCACCCGGTCTAGTCTATTTTGTGTACCGGTATTTTATTCCTCAGATTGTACCACTCCACCTGCAACTTTTATTTTTCAGTATCATGGAGTTTGCTAATAAATAGGGTACACTGTTTATTTCACGATACTGCTATAAGTTGTAACATCTACGGATGTTAATTTCTTGAAAATGAAAATCAGTATCGGAAAATAGACTAGAAAAAGGGGGGGGGGGGGGGGGGGTTATAGTATACTTGACGATACCAAAAGAGTTTAATATTCAAAAAATGAAATGCATGAAAAATAGTGTTTTTATAGTTCCCCGCCCTAAACCCCCATATTCCGCGCTTGTTCCGTAAGAATGTAGAGGTGGTAATGACGCAAGCGATGCCATCTTGGTTATATCATCAATATTGTTACGGAATCATATACAACAGAATCAATGTGTACAGGATCATGCCATCATGATCAAATGCACTGGATATGGGTATTGCATTTAACAAAAAAAAAAAAACTTTGAAAACTCACGTATGTGGGATGTGCGTACATGTTTTTTAGCCGTAATCAGAAAATGTGACAAAAACCAAAAACCTTCATCGAAACATTAATTCTGTGAGGTAACCAATGTAATTAGAATTCACGAAACATACAGATATATATTTTGCCTCACATCATGCAATACTAATGAAAACACCAACCATTTTTGCATCAGAATACAATTATACAAAATCAACAAATTCACTACGAACTATGGTGTCATTTCGCAAACAATACGCCAAATGATACTCAAAGTCAGAATTCATTTTGAGGATTCTTGCCTCCATCCCACTTTGTGAGTCAGAATACGTATTTAAATTACAAACAACAAAAATCTGCAATAATGCAATTGTACTAATTTAAATTAATTCTAATGCAATTAACCTATAAAAACATTTTTTATAGTTGCAATCACATGCACAAACATAATATAACACATAAAAATGTTCCCATAATTAATAAAATACCACACTTGACACAGGTAGTGCCAAAACGAAAACGCACACACTAGTCAACATGCTACTAATGATGTACGTACATGAATAAAACACTTTAACTGTAAAACATATAGGCCATTTCACATGAAATGAGCCTTAGGGCTAAAATATAACAATATTATTATGAAGCCAGTGCTTGTATTTATACTTTGAAAACATGTTAACTAAGTACAATCAAAATAAATATTTCTAAAAATTATTTTTCTTTTATTACTTATTTTTAAGCTCACAAACTTTGTAGTCATTGTTGGCTATCAAGTATGCTAAACTATATGAATGTTGGTAGGTATTTAATTAATCATTATTAACTATACTTTTTTTTAATACCGTTACAAGGTTAAAGATAGACTTCTATAATTCAACAGAACTTTAGTTTTTGAGTAAGAAATTAACATGTTATTAAGTCAAATATTTAACTAAGGTTTACTTTTTTAACAATGGTCACTGGCTAAAGAGCACAAAAACAGGTGACAAGGCCAACATGTTACTATGTGATGCTTGTTTTGTGTTACAACCTGTCTGTTATCTATTTGGATGGACGTAGGACAGGCACTTCGTCCGAGCTCCAGCACACCCTTCTTTGCAAGCACGCAAACACGTCTCATTGCAGCATACACTGCTCTCAGTCGCACCGTAACACCACTTTTGTGTGTGACCATGCTTGATTATTTGGAACGGCCTGTATGTTAATGGCCCAACCTCTTGTTACTATAGGAAAGGAGGATTCTATCATGGTGTTCGCTCAAGAAATTTGATGGATACACTTTGGATTTCACTTTAGGAATGAAACATCTAAGTTTGGCATTTTTTTTTCATATCTTAAATATGTTATCAGAAATATTTTTTTATGTTTTTTTTATTAGGTATCTTAAATCATTAAAAAAATTTACATTTATAGGTAGCCTAGTAGGCAGGGTGGCTATCTATTTACTTCATCTTATAATGCAAACGAGCAATTCAATTTATAACATATGTATTAATTTTTTTATAATTATATACAAAGAGCCTTATCAATTGTTTGCATTTTATATAGTGCAAACATAGTAGCCTAAAATAATATTTATATTTATTGCAGATGTGGGATTGCCTTTTAAAATAAAGGTTAATTTTTTAGATCACTTGTTGCTGTATGGTCTTGCAAAAAATATTTTTTGTCATGAGTATAAACATTTAAAATTTGTTGTTTTCAGAAAGAAGATGTTGACTCAGAAGATGATAGGACTTCCAAAGATAGATTTCTTGAAGATGTTGGTACAGCTATTCCTCAGGGAACAGATCGGTCGCCAGAGGTTTTAGATTCTGCATTGAGTGGCTTGCCAGCAAGGTAGTGTTAACCACATTGTGACTTATAATTTCTAATGCTGTAAGTAGCTTCAAGATGTTCGCTGATGAGCTCATAAGTATTAAAATGTTTTCTGCTTTACAAGTCCGGTGTTTGAATCCTGATCTGACCATCCTGATTTCACATCATGTTGCGATGGCCTTGGCTGATTCCTTTCCCATTCATATTCTGTGTTTGTTACCATTTTGAATGACCTTGCAGTGCAAAACATCAAAAACCCCCAAAAAATTGCAATTAAGCTTACGTTTTGTATGTTCCACTATCTTTACTTGTATTGTGTTTAACATATCACTTTGACCAACTTTACTATACTTGTCACAACTATTAATCTTCTTACCCAAATAAGCATTATATTGTAAATGTAATAAAAAAAATTTATAGCATTTAACAGGTAATTTCATAATTGGCCTAGAATAGTGTAACATTAACATTATTACTGGAAATTATTGTGTATAAATGACACTTAAGTGGCATGATTATTATTTGGTTTTATATTTTGTAGGTGGAAGAATTGGGTTATTCGAGGCATCTTTACATGGGTAATGATTGGAGCATTTGGTCTTCTTATTTATTGTGGACCTCTTGCATTGATGATAACGGTAAGTGTGTTGCAGCAGTGATTAAATTTTTAAGAAATAACACTGGTATTGCACATTAAATTAGTGTCTCATATAACATTTCTTTGATATCTTTTATAAGTTGTAATTTATAAATATTATAGGAAGAGCCAAACTATTTAAAAACTTCATAAACAGACAAGTATAGTAAATAAAACCTCGGTATGTAATGAAACTGAAGAACCAAGTTTTTGAGTGTGTTTTGTTTTATCGAGGTCTTTATGAAGAAGTCTATCAAAACAAGGGTATGTAGTAAGTTTACGATACCAGATATTCCTCTTTTTCGGAACCCCAACTTGAAGATTTTGAGTGTGTTTGCCCTTGAAAGTTCAAGAAATGTTTTATAGCTATTGGTTTCAGACAGAAATTACCTGTTACAACATTTTCATTTATATTATAAATGCACCCAACTTCGTAACACTATGCAGTTGTGTCTGCCATCATGTATTATGCCGTAAAACCTCTTTAATGAAGGAAGTCAGACTCTCCTAACAATCTTTTAAGAAATAAACCAACATAGACACATACATTATGTAAAATTCTCCACGAAAGAGTAGTAATAGTGTGTTCCTCATGTCCATCTTGTCATTGCTTTGCCAGCTGTCTTCAGTATTTGTGGTGAAATTTTGAATTTTACTATTTACTATATGAATTTTTAAAATTAAGGTAATATATAAGATATTTAAAAAAAATTTTTAACTTAATTTCATATTTTAAACATTTGTTCACTTTTGAACATTATTATTTTACATATAGTATTTGATGAATAATGTAAAAAAGAAAAAAATATATATATCTATGTTTTTGATTTAAGGTATTTTCTCCTAAAAGTATGGTATAACAAATTATGTTTGTTGCATGAAGGTGGAAAAGTCCTTTGTTGGATATATGTAGTTTTATTGTAATATGTACGTAGGTGGATAGGTGGATAAATCTTTACGTCCTGCCAGTCTGTCAAAATTTAAAATTTGCAAAATATAAGCTTGTAAAAAAACCATAAAGCAAGAGGCAAGTATGAATTCTACCACAGCTAGTGGCATTGAAAGTTAGCTTACTTTACTATGCCCACAAATTTGAATGGTTTTTGGTTGTAGCTTATATTCTGGCCCATTTTTAAATGTATACAGATGTTATTTTTTACTCTTTTTTTTTTGTTGTTTTTAAACTGTTATTTGTATTTTATCAAGGGAATCAGTGTTGTGTTGAAGGGAGTCCATGTAGTCATACTAGAGCTACAGTAAATCTGCCACAACATGAAAACACAGCTATGCGATGACAGCACATGTAAGCCATGCTTCTCTCTTCCACCATCATTCCTTCGTCGATCCCCGTACGCTTGATCAGTACTGACATCATCTTGCCCATCAGATGGTTGAATCATCTGCCAACCCAAACAGATGTGTGTTTGTATTATTCTGAGCTCGCCGTACACACAAGATGGATTGTGTGGAGCCATGCTTGCAGCTTTTCTGGCCCGATCACTCAAAATGTCATCGCAAGCAGCACTGCTGGCTGGCCCTGCGAGTATTTTGTGATTGGCCAGAGAACGCACTCCTTCATGATGTCACTTTGGGAAGATTGGCAGTAATGATGGCTCGCAGAGACGCACACATTAATGCCGTTTGTATTTTATACTAATGTTAACATTTTTTGCATATTCATTTTAATTTGAAAAGTATGAAAAATACATTAGATTTTCAGAGAAGATAATTTCTTGTATGAAGACTTAATTAGTTAAAATAAGTCATGTTGAAAATGATGTCATAATAGTGAAATTTTGTTGTGCGTTATGGTATTTACTGTGAAGAAGAACATATTCAAAACTTGGTACAACCTAAAGAATAATAATTTTTTATAATTAATTACACACTTAAACATTATTTTGTGCAGTTATGAGTGTTTAAACTTCTTTCTGACATATGTATTATTCTATATAAAAATTAACTGCATACATCAACCTCATCAAACAACTTTATGTAATATTTGGCAATGTTAGTCAAGAACTTGTTTACATTTTATCATTTCAATACCATTAATGTAGTCAACTTTATTTTAGTTTCAATTTCAAACAGAACAGTAGTAGAAACATTATATTTAAAATATTGTGTACTCGTTCAGAAAGCAACCTCAAATCATGACATATTAACTTTGTTTAATATTTCTTTTGTTTAGTAAAATGTTTTAAGAAATAGTTTTGATGCCTAAAACTGCATGTATATAATTTTACTGTATCACCTGGAAAAAATAAATTAGCCATTTGAGGCCTGAATTTTCACCAATCAAATTACAATAAAAGTTTTAATTGAAAACAAACATTCAAAAATGTTTGTAACTTAGCCATTGCTACTTTTGCAGAGTAAAGGTGTTATTTATATACATATTATTAAGTTTTTTCGGGTAAATTTTTCATTAATTAAAGGAATGGCAGTGTACTGTACAATACTTGTTTAAAAGGCATGTGAGCCATTCCACCTCAATTCAGGCAGTTAGCAAGATAATGTGTCAGGTCACCATCTCAGATTTGCTTTAAAAAATTACAGCAGTTACAACCAGTGCAGACAAGAAGTATGCCAAAAGGATTTTGTCCCAAAAATTTTTTTCCCCATGTTATAGCCTTTTGAAGTTGGTTCAAAATCAAAAAAGGTGGAAAAAGGGGTGTTTTTTAAATGAGCGGCATTTCAAAACTATTTTACTGATTTTGTTGATTTTTTTTTTATTTTGTACCTATTATAGTGAACTACAGAGTGGAATAGTTCCAATGAGCCCAACGACAATATCTTTAAGGGGGGGAAACTAAAAAATTTGGCAAAAAATTTATATTTTTTTGGATTTTCAAAAAAAAATTTTTATGTGGAATAATCAATTTTCATAAAAAGTAATTCTGGTAATATGTAGACCTATTACAGTAGTTTTACAGGAAAAATTGTTTTTAATTCTATGATGCATGGAATTATTAAAATTTAACTTTAAAATTTTCAAAATTTGACAAAAGTGCCATTTTTGATTGAAAATTACTGAAAAACCCCATATTTTAAAAATCTGAAAATTTGTAACTTTGTAGTCCTCGCCTTTATTAATAGCATGCACTTTGTTGGATAGTGTGTTTTTGCCTGTAAACATTTCTGGAATTTTTTGAAAATGTAATGTCATTACCTTTTGTATGTTGTGCATGCTCAATTAATACATGTTTTGTTGGTATCTAAATAGTATGTGATAATTTGTAACTGGTTTTGTATGAGGGGAAACCTTGGGAAATATGAAGGGGGAGTCCCTATCTGAATATTCCCAGGCGCTTGCTGTAAGGGGAATCCCTGGTAGCTTGAGGGAAATCCCTGGTGACCATAGGGGGAATCAACTACAAGACTACAAGGGAATTCCCAAACTTTTGCTGTTACAGTTGTGTTGTGTGTGTTCATGGGTGATGTTCAGCTAGTGAACTAAATCATGTCTGACTTTCATAGTACGGAGAGAATTAAATGTGTGGACTACATTAAAAGGCACAAAAAAAGTGTGTATAAAAGTAAATGTGTGAGGATGTGTAAGGTGAATGATTTAGCAGATGATATTCAAAAGTTTGTGGGTGTATCTGTTTCAGTAAATAAAAATGATATTTTGTGTAGCAACTGTGTTACTTTTTATAAAAAGAAATTTCTGGAACTTGCTGAAGATGCAGAAGAAACATCCACATCAGAGAATTTTATTCCGGAGGATGAACTAGTAAGTGTTTTAAATAGCAGTCTCATTAAAACATTAAATGTAGAAGTATCACCATTGAAATCCCCTTCAGAGGTGAGATTGGATAGGAGAGAAGGTTATGCGAGGAAAAAGAAGATAAAATTAGTTGATGAGTTAAAAACTTCTGCTGTGAACAAATTACAAGACATATATCACGTGCATCTTTCAAGTGAGTCTGATGATGAAATGCCTGTGTGTGTCAATTGTAGTCTATGGTTTTCGAATATTGACTCAGCTCTTCATACTTGTAACTACAATGGAAAAGTACAGCTACTAACATTGGTACCACAAACATTTAGTAAAACTGTATTGAAGGAAAAATTACCTTCAGTGTCAAAGTACCTCATTGATAAATGTCGCACAGTTATAAAAAATAAGGGAATTTATGCTCAACCTGACCCCTATTGTTGTAAATCTGCCTTGCTCGTGATGGTTGGCATCACTGATAACAGGTGAATGTCAGTTCCGGTTATGGCGCCTGTATATGTACCACGGTGAACGGACAATAAAGAATATTAAGTGCTAACTACATGCACTTGCTTATCTACAACTTAAAAACCTATGATCTCAAGTAAAACATGGCGCAGTCGTGTGGAATTGTGTTCATATTTCAGTTTGTCCATGTTCGTTGGATTTGTGTGCTATAGGTGATATAACCTGTAGGTGTGCGTTTGTTTGTCGACACGTGTTTGTCGGACGTCGGTGGTTAATAGTGAATATCGAACAATGTTGTTGACAGACTGAATCGTATAGTTTTTTTCTGTTTGTGCCATGGCAGGCCTCAATCTTGTAAAGCTCCCTGACTCTGTCGACTTGGAGAGTCCCACGGCCCGAAAAGACTGGGAAGTGTTTGAAGGAGATTTTGAAAATTATTTAATCGCAACGGGCCAGGATGAGGGCCCAGATAAGGTTAAGATCGCCCTACTCAAAAACATGTTAGGCTCCCAAGGACGAGCCCTTTTCGAAACTTTCGACATCCCACCGGAGGACAAGCTTGTGTATTCTAAAGTAAAGGAAGCGTATCGCGTGTTCGTGGCACCAAAAACAAATCCTTTGTATGAACGGTTTGTTTTTAACCAGCGTGTGCAACTTGAGGGTGAGACTTTTGATCATTTCTTGACTGATTGCCGCCGCCTGATTAAAACATGTGGCTATGAGCGCCCAGTTTCGCAGGAAGAGAATATGCTGGTTGACCGCATCGTCCAGGGCATCAGAGATTCGTCCGTTCGGGAGTCTCTGCTGAGGTTAGACAATGCTACTCTTACTAAAGTTGCTGCACACTGCCGTCTGATGGAACAAAGTCAACAACAAGCAAAGGAGATTCAAGCTCGGAGTTCTACTCACGATAGTGTAAGTTGTGACTTTGTGTCCACTAAGGATAGGAAGTCGTCACGCCCAAGACAAAACAGCAAGTTTGGTGATAACGGTGAGTACAACTGCTCAAGGTGCCAGACACAGCACAAGGCCAGACAATGCCCAGCATATGGAAAAAAATGTGCCAAATGTGGCATTATGAATCACTTTGCTGCCTCGTGCAGAGTTCGGAAAGTTCGGGAGGTAAAAGCAAAGCATTCTTCTAGTGAGAGTCTATACTGTGATGCGGTGACAGTCAATTCTGTGTATCCTAGAGGGACTAGAACAACCCACATCAATGAGTGGAGGGAACGTATACTGATTGAGGACAAAGCAGTGAACATAAAATTGGATCCCGGTTCTGAAATAAATATTTTGCCACTCAGTTTGTTCAGGATGGTTGACAAACAGTTCAAGGTCAGGCCAACATCCCTAAAAATTGAGGTTTGGGGTGGGACCATTCTTGCAGCAAAAGGAGTAGTTAATTTGTGTTGTTCTGTCAAAGGCCAAGAGTCTTATGTTGAATTTGTTATAGTTGACTCTGACAGCACTCCTTTGTTAGGGCTACAGTCTTGTGTTGACTTCAATCTTGTGAAAAGGGTTCACTCAGCTTGCCACGAGGCAAAGGACAGATTCATTAAAGAACACAATGAAGTATTCACTGGTTTTGGCTGTTTCCCCCAAGTATGTAGAATTAACATTCGCGACCATAGCAACCCTGTTTGTAAGCCTCCAAGAAGGGTCCCTAGAGCAATCAGACCTGCGTTAAAACAAGAACTGGACAGACTCGAACAGAAAGGCATTATATGTAAAGTTGACAAGCTCAGTGCTAGCGCTTGGGTGAGCAACCTAGTTGTTGTGGAAAAGTCAAGTGGGAAGTTGAGGTTATGTCTTGATCCGACTGACCTCAATAAGGTGGTGATTCGAGACTACCATGAAATACCGACATTGGAAGAAATGTCCGAGAAGCTCACAGGGAAAAAATTTTATTCAGTGTTTGATCTTAAGGAAGGGTTCCACCAAGTGCAACTAGATGAAGACTCGTCTCACAAGTGCTGCTTCTCGACACCATTTGGGTGCTATCGCTATCTACGCATGCCATACGGCATTGCCAATGCCCCAGAAAATTTCCAGAAGTTTATCGAAGAGAACTTTGCCTCTATTCCTGGAGTGGTGACGTTCTTCGATGACATCCTCTGCACAGGCGAAACAGAAGGTGACCATGATACGTGTGCTCAGCAAGTGGTGGAGCGTGCAGCCAGCCTTGGCATCAAGTTCAACCCAGATAAGCTTCAATATAAGGTTTCCGAAGTAAGGTATGTGGGCCAGATCTTCTCCGCCGCAGGCATGTCACCTGATCCTGAGCGAATCCGAGCTCTAACTAGTCTACAGGCTCCCAGCAATCGCAAAGAACTTCAACGTACTTTGGGGATGTTCAATTTTGTTCGCTGTTATATTCCAGGTATGTCTAGTGTGTGTTCCCCATTGTATGAACTTCTTAAAGCAGATGTAGACTGGTTGTGGCTCCCGTGTCATGAAGAGGCTTTTTGTAAACTCAAGTCGCTCATCACTAGTGCCCCTGTTCTGGCAACTTTTGATCCCACAAACCAACTTGTTATACAGTGTGATGCATCACAGAGTGGGCTTGGTGCTACTCTGTTTCAGGAGGGCCCAAAGGGTCTCCACCCTGTGCACATTGCCTCCAGGTCCCTTACAGCAGCAGAAAAGAGCTACTCCCAGATTGAGAAGGAGCTCTTAGCAGTTTCTTTTGCCTCAGCTAAATTTCACTACTATATTTATGGTAAGCAGGTCCTAGTGCAATCTGATCATAAGCCACTTGTGAATGTTATGGTCAAACCAGTTCATCATATAGGCTCAGCACGCCTTCAGAGGTTACGTCTTAAACTGTTGAAGTATGACCTAAACGTTACTTACCTACCTGGTAAACTCATGTATTTCGCAGACCACCTGTCGCGGTCATATCTTACAGACAAGGTATTCGACGATCCTGCAATGGTTGAGGTAGTACATTCCGTCAGTAAGCACTTGCCTATGTCAAACAAACGCTTGCTTCAGTTCCAGTTAGAAACAACTAAGGACGCGGCTCTCTGTCAAGTGTCCCAATTTTGTCAGTCAGATTGGCCCCCCTACAGTAGAGTTCCTCAAGTATGCAAACCTTATTACAAAATGCGGGATGACTTGTGTGCTGAAAGTGGTTTAGTCTTCCTCGGCGATAAGGTTGTTGTTCCTGAGGCTCTAAGACCATATGTTCTACAGCTGCTTCATGAAGGCCACTGTGGAGAATCGAAGACCAAGTCCAAGGGCCGTCAGTTGTTTTACTGGCCATCTATGTCAGTTGATATTGTGCAGTTCATTCAAAAATGCTCTGTGTGTGAGAAGTTTCGCCCAGCCAACTACAGACAGCCCCTCTGCCCACATCCCATTCCAAAGCTGCCATATGACACAGTAGGTGCAGACATTTTTGACTTCGCTGGGAAAGATTATTTGGTTCTTGTGGACAAATATTCCAAATGGATAGATGTGTGTGAACTTCCCAAAAAGACTTCCTCTGCCGTCATCAGTGCCATGCAACAAGTATTCAGCACTCATGGCCTCCCACGAGTGCTGATGGCTGATAACATGCCATTCAATTCTCATGAATGCCGTCAGTATTATGCCCTGAGTGAAATTGAGCTACGAACTAGTAGTCCTCATTATCCACGCAGTAATGGGTTGGCAGAAATGGCAGTAAAGATTAGCAAAATGCTGCTACGCAAAAGTCAGGGCACTGATTTCAGAAACTTACTTCGTGAATATAGAAACACCCCTCTTCCTGGCTTAGACTGGTCCCCCTCTCAGTTACTATTTAATAGGAGACTTCGGAGTAAACTGCCTGTCTCATATAACACCCTCAGACCTAGAGTCATCTCCCCAGAACACGTGGTGAGAGCATTAATGTCAAAGGAGAAGCAGATGAAAGACGTATACAACAAAACGGCCAGGCGACAGGAGATAACATTCGTTAAGGGGGAAACTGTGGTTGTCAAAACCCACAAACATGACAAGTGGGAGCCGGGAGTCATTGTGGGCAAACACTCATCACCTCGCTCCTATTGGGTGCGAGGATCAGGTGATAGGATAGTGCGTCGCAATGTGATCCATCTGAGAAAAACCACTACCTCGCAAAAGCCCCACCAGTCAGCTCCACGCCTGCTCGAGGTTCCCAACACCAAGACTGATGGCGAGGAGGGTAACCGCCTGAAGCAGACTCCACGCACCTCATCATTGGAGCCTGACTTCCGGGGGTTTGAGCCTCAAACTTCGACGAATGCAGTGACTGATGTGTCTACTGTGCAGGGTGATAAATCTCAAGAAGCAACAGACAGCAGTGGCCATACCTTGGCTACCAAAAGTGGAAGGGAGGTGAAGCCTGTGAAGCGCTTAAATTTGTAATGTTGTCTGCTTGTCAATTAGTGTGTTGTAAGTGAGTTGTGAATTGCACATGTGTGTTTCATGCAGTATACTTGTTTTCTGAATTATAGTGTGTACTGTTAATAAGCAATTGCACAACTTTGTATGTAAGTTTGGTCTCAACAAGTAAACCTTAGAACCCTAGCAAGTGGTCACATGTCTCGCAGTATAAAGGGGAAGGTGTTGTACATCTGCCTTGCTCGTGATGGTTGGCATCACTGATAACAGGTGAATGTCAGTTCCGGTTATGGCGCCTGTATATGTACCACGGTGAACGGACAATAAAGAATATTAAGTGCTAACTACATGCACTTGCTTATCTACAACTTAAAAACCTATGATCTCCAGTAAAACACCTATAGTGGACATCCTTTACCTACACAGGTACAAGATCTAGCATTATCATATTACCTAGAAGATTGTAAAGACTGTTCAAGGGAAAGTCCAAACAAAAAAGATGTTATTTGCATTAAGGATGGTAATGGCGAGAAAGTAAAAAAGGTTAAAAGATTCATGACAAGGTCCATCAAAGAGGCATACAAAGCATTCAAAAAAGATAATCCTCTTATAGAAATTAGTCTTTCAAAGTTTTATGCCTTACGACCAAGATGGGTGAAAATTCAGCCAGAACAGACTGTGTGTTCTTGTATTTACTGCAGTAACATGCAACTTATCTGTGTAGCTCTTCGAAATGTAACAAATAACCAAATTGATGAAGACTATCTTCTACTGAAGTGTTTGTGTGACGAAACAAGGAATGAAGATTGCTGGCTCGAGGAGTGTGGTGACTGTCCTGGCACAGAAACATTAACTGTTGAAAACTTTGGCTTGGATGAAGGGGAAGAAGTTATATTTGCGATTTGGGAACATGGTGACCTCATAAAAAAAACTGTATCTGTAAATAATTTTCTGGAACATGTAAGGCATTGGGTTAAAAAAGCTATTCCTCACAGTTACATTAGGAAAATACAAAGGGAAGGAATAGCTGAAGCAAGAAGTTCTGTCCAACAAAATAATGCTCTTGTTTTACATTTTGATTTTGCAGAGAACTGGTCAGTTGTATTGCCTGATGAAATCCAAACTTACCACTGGCAAACTGATCAGCTTTCACTGTTTACCTGTGTTGCATACTTTGGTGCGGAAATAAGAAGTTTTGTTATAGTATCTGATGATATAGCTCACGACTCTGCTCACTTTCTCTGTGCTTTAGAGGTTATAAAACTGGAAATTTCAAAATTTTGTCAGTTAGAACTTTTGAGTTCAATAGTGTACATTACAGATGGGGCAGCTGGACATTTCAAAAATAGGTTTCAGCTGTATGAACTATGTAAAAATACTCAAACTGTTGAAAAAAATGGATTTTTTCTGCTACAGGGCATGGCAAAAGTGCATGTGATGCAATAGGTGGTTTGTGTAAACACTTTGCAACTAAGTTCAATCTTCGGGCAGAGTGTGTTAATGCCATTAGAGATTCTGCTTCATTTGTTGCTGAAGTAGGTAACCTTGTACCAAAGATAACTCTATTGGCTCTTGAAAGTAAAACAATTCAAACGTATAGGTCATCTAAGGAAAAAGAATGGGCTACTGTAAAACCAGTTGTTGGAATACAATCTAAACATTACTGGCTGATTAAAAATGAGACATACATGGGATGCACAATTAAAGATAAAATAGAAATAGTTGTACAATCTAACCAGATTAAAACACATTATTCAATAAATGATTTCCAAGTAGGCCAGTTCGTTGCTTGTGTATACGATCAGAATTGGTGGATGGGACAGATCACTGGTATATCTAAAGAGTTGAACGACATGACAGTGTCTTTTATGCATCCCCATGGTCCAGCTAAAGGGTTTCAGTTGCCACAGGAATCTGGAAAGAAGAAGGATGACTGTCCGGTGCCACTACAAAATGTTTTGTTAGCAGTAAGCAATCCTACTCCACTTGGACAATCAGCAAGACTCCACACTTTCGACAAAGCTGAGTTGATGAAGATCCAGCAGATCTACTGTCTTTAATCAGCCAAATAATATTTTAGGAAATTTGTCAATATATGTTACATATAGTTGAGGAAGGGTAAGCAGTCTACATATAATTAATTATAGGTACATATTGTTGGTTTCAATTTTACTTTGAAATTTTGGTTTTCATGCAAGTTAAAGAGTATGCATATGTATTATATGTGTGTATATGTATTGTGCATATTATGTTAATGTGATAATGTATACACAGACTCTCCTTTTGTAATTCCCAAGGTTTCCCCAATTTACAAATTACATCTCACTTTTTGGAAACTAACAAAACATTTGTTAATTGAGTGTGCAGACTTAGAAAATGTAAGAAAATTACATTTTCAAAAAATTCTAGAAATGTTTACAGGCAAAAACACACTATCCAACAAAGTGCATGCTATTACTAAAGGTGAGGACTACAAAGTTACAAATTTTCAGATTTTTAAAATATGGGATTTTTGAGTAATTTTCAATCAAAAATGGCACTTTTGTCAAATTTTGAAAATTTTAAAGTTAAATTTTAATAATTCCATGCATCATAGAATTAAAAACAATTTTTCCTGTAAAACTACTGTAATAGGTCCACATATTACCAGAATTACTTTTTATGAAAATTGATTATTCCACATAAAAAATGTTTTTTGAAAATTCAAAAAGATTCAAATTTTTTGCCAAATTCTTTAGTTTCCCCCCCTTAAAGATATTGTCGTTGGGCTCATTGGAACTATTCCACTCTGTAGTTCACTATAATAGGTACAAAATAAAAAAAAATCAACAAAATTAGTATAATAGTTTTGAAATGCCGCTCATTTAAAAAACACCCCTTTTTCCACCTTTTTGGGGGAAAATTTTTTTGGGACAAAATCCTTTTGGCATACTTCTTGTCTGCACTGGTTGTAACTGCTGTAATTTTTTAAAGCAAATCCGAGATGGTGACCTGACACGCTCCTGCCTGAATTGAAATGGAATGGCTCAAGTGCAAGGTGTCAACATTAGTCTGAAACACATACTATCTGTTGCTACACTTTGTAACTTAATTACAAGGGTTTAAATTATTTGAAGTTCTCAGCTATTCTAAGCATGATGTCATGGCCTCAGTCATTGAAGGTGTATATTTAATTATAATCGCTTCCATATTTCATGAGGTGTTGAATTATGCAAGGAAACCAGTTTTGTGTTCAGTAGAACAGTTACAAACCCATTTAGCTACCACGTTGTGCATCCTATTACATGGCTCTCAAAGAATATGGTAAGAAAAATGAGGAAATTTTGTCTTGAGTGGTGTGGCTTTAGTCCTGATTAATATGCTATATACTGTTAAATATATATATCTGTACATATAAGACTGAAGCAAGAGTGCAATTTTGAGGTTAATTATTTTTTTTCAGACCCTAATTGTTCAAGTGAAATGTTTTGAAGAAATCATTAACATTGGCTATGCAGTTTATCGGATCCATGGGCTTCCATGGTTCAGGTCACTTTCATGGTACTTTTTGATTGCATCCAATTATTTCTTTTATGGGGAGAGCTTGGTTGATTATTTTGGTGTCCTCATCAGTAGAACTGTGAGTATACAACTACAGAAGTTCTTAGTTTTGTTTATAATTTATTACATTAATAGTTTTATATTTTACTAGCATAAAACCCGTGGCTTCACTCTTACAATTTCGGAGTATTACTAAAATCTTACCAATGAAAGATAGGTGTGTGAATAATTCCAAACATCTTTACAAAATAAATAGACACATTAAATTTGTCAGGTGAATAAATGATTTAGTTCATAACAAAACCATTTAAGAATGATATTTTTTTGAAGTGAATATGAGTAGGCCTTTTTAATTTTTATTATATATTGAGTCTCAGATTTTAAAACTTCTGTTTTAAATTATTAATGTTGATATTTTACTTTCATTTCATTAGGTAGACAATTTAATTTTACTATGTTTATGCCATAATTTATACCAACACTTTTGTTTATTATGGTTAAAGCTATGCTTAGAATAACTAAATAATTTCACGTTATTACAAATACCTCCCATTATTTTAGGAAATTTGATACTATTGCATCTTAATTTAAAATGAAGAGTACAGAATCAAATTTATCATCAAGCATGTTAGTTGATTCTTAGTTTTCTTAGTATTACTGAAATAATATCCCCAAGTTTTTAACCCTCTTCTCTTTCCCCACATGTAAAATTTCAGAACTAAGTATATGGCAATTACATTAACCAAACAAAAATCAACCTCCTCCTGTTTTTTTCCCCCCTATTTACCGCAGATGTGAATTCCAAAATAATTATTATAAACTTATATTTAATTTAAGTTTAAATTTATCTTCTTAATAGGTACTGATTAAAAGATTTCATAATTTTTTTAAAATAACATTAACCCCTGTTACAATTTAAGAGGTGATTTTCAGAGACTGTTGAATAAGAGAAGGTAGCTGAAGTTATGTTTATTTATCATTTCCAATTTCTTAAATTAAGTTTGATTTGATCGGAAGATTTTAATTTTTAATGAGAAAACCATATTGTAAATATTTCACCCTTTAAAAAGTAAAAATTCAACAAATTGTAAAAATGAGTTGGTAGATTTTGTATGTTTATAAATCATACTTCATAACTTACATCCTGCTTGATTAACTTCAGAGATACCACTTATATTTTAAAAAAATTGACTAACTTTTCACCTCTTTACCAGTCAAATATAGAAAAACATGATGTTAAATCATAATTTTGTACATAATTCTTGCTCAGTCTCTTACCTTCATTTTAATTTGCTTTGATACATTATTTATTACTATAAAAACTAACACAATACTCGAGTCCTTTTTTCATTTAGTTATTCATTATTATTTTATTAAAAATAAATAAAATGGATCTGAGTGGGATTCGAACCTTAATCGCTAAGCATTTAAAAATATTAACTATTATTATTAATTGATGCCTGGTTTAATCGATAAAATTGAGGATCATTGTCATCGGTATGTAAAATCCACTTAAGGGAGATCATAATGATGTCAAAATAACGTTATCATTATGTCATTAATGTTACGTCAGTATCTGATGGAAATAAGCACGAGAGTTCGTCATGAGTCAGTTAAGAGTCACATCTTATGTAAAGCATGATATTGAATGATATTCAGATTATAATTAATTTAAAAATTCAAAAATAGAACACCATTATTACAAAGTTTTAAGTTTTAATTTCCTAATAAGTTATGGGATATGTGAGTTAATTTTATGCTTTTGTCTTTTAAACTGTACATGTTAAAATTAGAAAAACAACATAGTCGTTTATAAACAATATTTTTTTTTTTTTTGAGAAAATAATTAAACATGAAAACTTTATGTTGTATTATTAACTATGAGCATTGATTTTCTATTATAAATGTCTCCATTCAGTCTGTTTTATAACTATCGTCCATTTCCCATTGACAGTTGGGAAAATTTTAGAGTTTAAATTCTTCATTTGGCATGTATTTTTCATGCACAGACTTGTTAAATTGATTGCGTAGTCAATCCTAAAATAAACCATCTGGGTGGATTCAAATGAATGTGTTCATATTTAGCTCACTTAAGATATAGTGAAAAACTTTGTCCCAGTGGGCATTTCAAGATCAGCTCGATCTAGCAAATGTAGCATAATTACAATCACGACAAAATTAAAAGCATTTCATATTGATTATGCTTGAAAGTTTCTTTGGACACCCAAGAAAAACATTGCTTTCAGTGAGATGATTACAGTAAACTCCCTATTATCCGCGGTGCGGTTTATCTACGTATGCTATAAAAAAATACAGCAAATATGTAAATCTGTATTTTATTACAAGTGAGCAAATTTGAACTCTACTGACGAGTGTATTGTGTGCAGTATACAGTAAAACGCCACAGGCCTTCTCGGAACTCACAGTAGGCTGGCATGCGTAATTATTCAGTAAAATGCAAAAATTTTAGCATCATTAAAAATTTTTTTACTGTTAATTGTAATGTTTACTGTACATAAATTTTTAGATTTTTAAGTTGAAATTAATGTTTCCTTTTTTGTTTCCCATTTTTGGCTCTTTGCGGATTATCCGCGATTTTCACTATCCGCGGTGGCCCTGCCACTTAATTTCGCGGATGATCGGGAGTGTACTGTACTTAGAAAATTAGAGCTTCATTCTGTCACAGTTGAGCAGTATGTGATTGATACCACAAGCTGAGCTCCATTCTGTCACAGTTGAGCAGTATGTGGTTGATACCACAAGCAGTAACTGTGCTGCTGTTGATTGAGTACAGACTTTCTGATGGAAGTAAAGGAAGGGAGCACCACAATAGTGGAAAAAGATAGCAGTTTATAAAGTTAATTTCTAGGGATATCAGTTTACTGTGTTATTTTATTTTGGTCAGTATAAATTTATTTTGTGAAAGTGGAAAAAAAACTTAATGGTCATTTGGGTCATTTGCAGTGAGGTATAGATAAGATATTTTAAATTTTAATTTAATACAAGTAAACGTAGCTCTACTGTTAACTCTGTGTACGTGTGGTATGTAATCATAACAAAACTTGTTGTTGTTGCGCTAATATTGGTCGTTTAACTTTCAGGATTCACTCCGCTTCCTTGTGGCATATCACCGTTTCTTCTCATTTTGTCTTTACATAGGCGGCTTTGTGTGGTTTGTGCTGTCCCTTGTCAAGAAGTACTACATGAAACAGTTTTCTCTGTTTGCATGGACACATGTCGCTCTTTTGATTGTAGTGACTCAGAGCTATCTTATAATACAAAACATCTTTGAAGGTCTCATTTGGTAAGTGATCATTAATATCATTTCAAAAAATTTTTTGGTCAAATTTAACATCCTGCTAAATGTTTTTTTTAGTATAGAGTAGTGTCAATTAAATCCTGTAATTTCGGTATGAAATTTTTGTTAGATAAATTACTTCATTTCATTTATAGTTCAGATACAGTGAGATGGTAATGCAGTTAACTTAGTAGAAATTATGTCTGTTTGCCTGATGTACAAAAAAGTAAAATGTTGCAGTACCATTATTATTTTTGTTTGTTCTGAATTATTGTACTTTTATTGGTTGCTTCTTGATTTTATTTGTACCCTAATAGATAGGATTTTTTGATAGTATGCATGCATGATTTACTGAATAACATAATACATAATGTAGGTTTGAAAGCCTGTTATGTGAATGCAGTAGTAAAGTGTGGATGTAATTTTTTACATGTTGCCCTGTAATTCACAAGTAATGTGTTACGGATTACGCATCACCAGCAAGAAGAAGAATAATGTGACCAGCCGTAATATGACCACCAGTGAGTAATACAGCTGAGTGATGAAGTATTTTTCAAGAGCACCAAAATCTCCGCAAGCTTGTGTTTACGCAGCCACGATCACTTGGTGCCTAGATTTTGTATTCTTGCACAAAAATTTGAGCACATAAAATAGTTTTATCACTGCCAACTTGCACGGTCATAAAAAAAATAGGGATTTTAACACTATTTTTGTTCATTGTGGCATAACAGATTTCTTGGTGGGATGCTTTTAGACACACCATCTGCAAAAATGGTGGCTGGCCTAACAGCACCTCAAGCGATATTCAACGCCTCCAGTACACACAATTCAGCACTGCTAATTTACAGTTGTGTAGCAGTTACACAGTCCTAGTGTTAAGACAAATATTGGGCGTTAACAACATTGATAAGGAACAGCAGGTTGATAAGTTTGACAGGAGACTTACCTATGGATGGGAAACAATGGGTGAGGGTGGGAAAGGAAAGAATGGAAGAGGGGAAAGTGGAGTCAGTGGTACCACAGGGGAGTGTTATAGGGCCTCTTCTATTCATTATTATGAGATCATGAAAGTTTAGATGTATGATGTGTTAGAAGTTCTCATAAAGACTCACAATATAATAGTTTTTTCACTAGGTTCTTTAATGGACAAGAACATTTGACGTTGTGACACACTTCAGTAGCAACATTGGGAGCACTATCAACCAGCTCAGGTTTCATGTTAACTCTTGAAAATATGTACGATAAATTGTTGAGTGTAATACCCTTAAGAAACCTTAAAAACTTGACTGCGGTCTCAAGGATCTGCTTTTTGAAGAAGATGCAGCTCATACCTGATGTTATATTTACAGAAATCTCCTTACTAGCTTTGTGCTGCACAACTTTTCTGGAGTAAATCACTTTATTCTTGCTATTGATGCTACTCATTTTTTGACAGCTGATGGGCACTCCACAACTGGCAGCTATGCAATAAAAGTGCTCATAATGCTGCATTGTTGCAAGGCATGATAAGTTTTTGTTTTTATAATATTGCACTGTGTGATATTAGGTCGAAAGTAAGTGGAAATGATTTCATAAACACAAGTATAAAAATACTATTGTCATAGAAGCAGTAACTTCGACAAAAATTATAACTTGAACCAGCGAAACTGATTACAACTGAATATAGTAACAAAAAATATGTAGTTTACGTACAGTATTTTTTAAATTCATCTTTGAAGTACCTTCTTAACAAATATTTGTCACACAATAAAATCTTAAAACCATCATACCACTCACATATCACTTTAAGCACTCTCAATTCTCCCACAGAATACTTCGTCCACAGCAACAAGTTGTACCTATTGCCTCTTGCTGCTGTACACACCAACTGTGATACCTTCGGTGCTGTATTGGGAAGGTTCACTACTATGTCTGCTGATATGCAGACTTATTATGAAGGTAATAACTTGAATTGTTTAGGACAGCTTTGAATTACGTAATTATGTGTGTTAACTATTTAATGCATGTGCCGGAGTTGGGGCTAAAATCAATTGGTGCTTGGCGTTGTTACTTTTTTTGTGATTGTGTACAAATATGATGGTATATTGCTTTTTTCCGGGCTTAGAACAAAAATCTGTCATGCTAGGTTAGCGCTTCATTCAGGGACATTTAAATCTAATAGAAGGTGATGGGTTACTTAGTTTATAGTATTGGTGTTCTAACTAGGCAATGAAATTGTACAGAGTTGGTTGCATTATTGGTTATTTCAAGATAGTGCCAACCATTATCTGTGTAGAATGAGCAATACAACAATGATGTACAAACATATTTACAACTACATTTTTATAAAACAGTTGGGACATTTGAAAAAAGAAATGTTAGCTTGTAAACTGCAACCAATGTTGCTTAGTAACTGTGGTGGTGGGTTGAATGCATCATGTGTTTTCTTGTAATCCGTTGTGCTTTAAATTGTTTAAAATGGTGGCATTGTAAACCTTATTAATGAATTATCATAAGAGTGACAATAACAAAAATGGTTTTTAAGTGTTGTAACAATATTTCTAGTGAGTTTGTCTATTTTTATAAAACCCCTTTGTGATTGTAAGATACTACAACACAATATGTTAACTGTATGGAAACTTGTAAGCAATGTCGTAAAATACAGTATGACAAAAATTGCATTATTGTCAAGGTCTGAGAATGTAGGGAAAACAAATATTACAATTAGTAATTTGTTTTTAACCTTTGACTTGTGGAGTTTGGCTGGAATGCAAAATACAAATATTCGAGTGGCTGCAAGTTTGATAGTTCACCCTGCCATTAACCCCCTTTCTTCCAGCAACCACCTCAGGTGCAGGGGGCAGTTGTGCACAACTCTCGACCGGGACAATTGCATGTATGATTGTGAGGCTTGTTGCCTTTGGGCTAGGTTCACTTCTGTGTTGTGTAGTTAGCAGCATCCAGGAGCTTCCAGGGTCATCGCCTTTGAGCTAGGTTCACTTCTGTGTTGTGTAGTTAGCAGCGTTCAGGAGCTTCCAGGGTCATCGCCTTTGTGCTAGGTTCACTTCTGTGTTGTGTAGTTAGCAGCGTCCAGAAGCTTCCAGGGTCATCGCCTTTGTGCTAGGTTCACTTCTGTGTTGTGTAGTTAGCAGCGTCCAGGAGCTTCCAGGGTCATCGCCTTTGTGCTAGGTTCACTTCTGTGTTGTGTAGTTAGTAGCGTCCAGGAGCTTCCAGGGTCATCGCCTTTGAGCTAGGTTCACTTCTGTGTTGTGTAGTTAGCAGCATCCAGGAGCTTCCAGGGTCATCGCCTTTGAGCTAGGTTCACTTCTGTGTTGTGTAGTTATTAGCGTCCAGGAGCTTTCAGGGTCATCACCTTTGAGCTAGGTTCACTTCTGTGTTGTGTAGTTAGCAGCGTCCAGGAGCTTCCAGGGTCATCGTCTTTGAGCTAGGTTAACTTCTGTGTTGTGTAGTTAGCAGCATCCAGGAGATTCCAGGGTCATCGCCTTTGAGCTAGGTTCACTTCTGTGTTGTGTAGTTAGCAGCGTCCAGGAGCTTCCAGGGTCATCGTCTTTGAGCTAGGTTCACTTCTGTGTTGTGTAGTTAGCAGCATCCAGGAGATTCCAGGGTCATCGCCTTTGAGCTAGGTTCACTTCTGTGTTGTGTAGTTAGCAGCGTCCAGGAGCTTCCAGGGTCATCGTCTTTTTTAGCTAGGTTCACTTCTGTGTTGTGTAGTTAGCAGCATCCAGGAGCTTCCAGGGTCATCGTCTTTGAGCTAGGTTCACTTCTTTGTTGTGTAGTTAGCAGCGTCCAGGAGCTTCCAGGGTCATCGCCTTTGAGCTAGGTTCACTTCTGTGTTGTGTAGTTAGCAGCGTCCAGGAGCTTCCAGGGTCATCGCCTTTGAGCTAGGTTCACTTCTGTGTTGTGTAGTTAGCAGCATCCAGGAGATTCCAGGGTCATCGCCTTTGTGCTAGGTTCACTTCTGTGTTGTGTAGTTAGCAGCGTCCAGGAGCTTCCAGGGTCATCGTCTTTGAGCTAGGTTCACTTCTGTGTTGTGTAGTTAGCAGCGTCCAGGAGCTTCCAGGGTCATCGCCTTTGTGCTAGGTTCACTTCTGTGTTGTGTAGTTAGCAGCGTCCAGGAGCTTCCAGGGTCATCGCCTTTGAGCTAGGTTCACTTCTGTGTTGTGTAGTTAGCAGCGTCAGGAGCTTCCAGGGTCATCGCCTTTGAGCTAGGTTCACTTCTGTGTTGTGTAGTTAGCAGCGTCCAGGAGCTTCTAGGGTCATCGCCTTTGTGCTAGGTTCACTTCTGTGTTGTGTAGTTAGCAGCGTCAGGAGCTTCCAGGGTCATCGCCTTTGAGCTAGGTTCACTTCTGTGTTGTGTAGTTAGTAGCGTTCAGGAGCTTCCAGGGTCATCGTCTTTGAGCTAGAATTACTTCTGTGTTGTGTTATTAGCATCGGCCAGGAGCTTCCAGGGTCATCACCTTTGTGCTAGGTTCACTTCTGTGTTGTGTAGTTAGCAGCGTCCAGAAGCTTCCAGGGTCATCGCCTTTGAGCTAGGTTCACTTCTGTGTTGTGTAGTTAGTAGCGTTCAGGAGCTTCCAGGGTCATCGTCTTTGAGCTAGAATTACTTCTGTGTTGTGTTATTAGCATCGGCCAGGAGCTTCAAGGGTCATCGTCTTTGAGCTAGGTTCACTTCTGTGTTGTGTAGTTAGCAGCATCCAGGAGATTCCAGGGTCATCGCCTTTGAGCTAGGTTCACTTCTGTGTTGTGTAGTTAGCAGCGTCCAGGAGCTTCCAGGGTCATCGTCTTTGAGCTAGGTTCACTTCTGTGTTGTGTAGTTAGCAGCGTCCGGGAGCTTCCAGGGTCATCGCCTTTGTGCTAGGTTCACTTCTGTGTTGTGTAGTTAGCAGCGTCCAGAAGCTTCCAGGGTCATCGCCTTTGAGCTAGGTTCACTTCTGTGTTGTGTAGTTAGTAGCGTTCAGGAGCTTCCAGGGTCATCGTCTTTGAGCTAGAATTACTTCTGTGTTGTGTTATTAGCATCGGCCAGGAGCTTCCAGGGTCATCGCCTTTGTGCTAGGTTCACTTCTGTGTTGTGTAGTTAGCAGCGTCCAGAAGCTTCCAGGGTCATCGCCTTTGTGCTAGGTTCACTTCTGTGTTGTGTAGTTAGCAGCGTCCAGAAACTTCCAGGGTCATGGGAAAGGGCACGTGGGGGGAGGGGGTAGCAAGGACAAAGGTATGCATGGCTTCCGTAGTCTGCGACCCACCGGGGGGCCAATGGGCAGGCGGCCGGACAGCAGGCACCGGCCCCACATTGTGGCCTTGCCTCCCAGTACGCTCGTAACTACATTATTGCTACTAAACTTGTGTTAACACAGAAGCACATCATTTTATGAACAAAAGACCACAGCCCTCAAACCACATTTTCTTTTTTTTTTAAATGTGTTAATTTGAAGCCTTAAAATGCTTTTTGCTGAATAGAATAGTTCCCTAAATTAGCTTACATGCTTTAAACTGTGAAGGATTCTTAGCTGACCGCTTTAAAGAGACACAAACTGGTTTTTCCTGCTTTTTTTATATATATTTGCTTAAGGTGTACAGTGCTGATGGTGTACAGCTGAAAATACACAGTACTTCAGGCAGTTCTATCTTGGCATACAATACTGGAGGTATACAAGATAAGGTGGCTGAAATTTATAGTTAATACCTAATAGGTTTTCTGGCAGGTTTGCTGAATTGCATGAAAAACATGGGTTATGCCCTAAATGAATTAACAGGAGTAAAAACTAGAAAATTGAGGTTCGGATATGTTTGAATAGAAATTGTAACAAAGTTATCAGAATTAAGCAAGATAGAGATTAACAAACATTTAGTTTTCTAGAAAATTGCATATTTGAGTGAGTTTTGACATAACTTATTTGATAATTTTCTAGCTATGGTTATTGTTTATTGTATTAAAAAAAATTCACTATTGCAAAATTTTCTAGATTACCAGCCAAAAGTGGGTATCCGATCCAGTTACATAATTAAAAGGAAGGATGATTGAAACCAGTCATTGAAATTTTGAATTTTTATTTAATAAACAATATTCAGATATTTGATTTTAAATTTTAATTTTAAGTTCTCATATGTATATATAGAAAAATTAATTTACGTACAGTTTGTACTTTATTTGTCATGAAATATCATATTATTAACACACTCAGTTTTTACTCATCCTGTATATTTTTGGCGGTTTTAAATTAAATTAAAATTAGTTCATGAGTCGTTTAGAGCACTAAACTAGGTTTCATTGTGGAAATGATTTTCTCTTAAACTTGTCATTCCTCCCAGTGCTGATGACTTGTAATGGTTTGAGAAACGTTTAATACAAAATTTCTTCAACAGGTTTATTGTTCCAGTGTCCATGATTGTTTGCAATGACGTCATGGCATACATGTTTGGTTTCTTTTTCGGCCGAACTCCTCTTATCCAGCTGTCACCTAAGAAAACTTGGGAAGGTTTCATTGGAGGTGGTTTTGCCACAGTAATATTTGGCTTGGTGGTAAGTAACATAATGTGGGTAATTTTGCCTCAAATTTGATTCATCAACATTTTGGCAAAGGCTATATATAATTTACAATGATTGTAAAAGCGTGATTCATGTATATCTCATTTCTTCCTTGATTTAAGAAATTTTAAATGTCTTAGTAGGAGTGGGTTGGTTTAGTGATTGTTTTTCACGTTGAATTGCCATCCAAGTTAACCACCACATGAAAATTACATACCTGCCAACTTGTACGAATTTCCCGGAAAATGTACGAAAAATAGCTTCGTTGTACGATTTTACGGACAAGTGTTATTTTGTACGAATTTTCCACAACTTTGAATAAATTCTGCGTAACAGAACGATTTATCTCGAGTATTGTAATCGATATATCGATGTGAACCTTAGGAAACGATATATTTACATTAGAGTATGTGTCGATACTGTTGTATCGTTTGTTTTATCCCGTTTGTTGATGCTGATGGTTTTCTGTTTTCATTAGTTGCCGTTAAGGTGGCGGTGTTTTAGCGGAGTTAATTCATGCGTGATGTAATTTGATTTAAAGATTTTTTTAATGTAGCAGTATACCATTTGTGCAGCGTAATTTGGTATTGTTACGTTTAGTTTCTTTATTCATTATGGTTTCGGCCTTTGAGGCACAAGTTTTTTGTTAGGTAAGCCGTTAATCTGTTATTGTTTGATTTAAATTCGGTAAAAATGAGTACTACGAAAAAACAGAAAGGGTATTATCAAGTATTTAGAGAACAGTACAGTGTTGAATTCTCTTTTATTAAGAAGTCTGTAAAGGGTGACATATTTGCTTACTGTACAGTTTGTATATCCGACATAAATATTGCACATGGTGGGAAAACGGACATAACGGTTCATTGTCGAAGCGCCAAACATGCCGCAAATGTAAAATGCCAGGAAGAAAGCCAGAAAATATCAACTTTTTTTGTCAAAACGGGAAATGCCGACTTAGACGTGATAAAAGCAGAGTGCCTGTTTACGGCCTTTTTGGTAGAGCATAATATACCTTTGACTGCTGCAGATCATGCAGGTGCATTGCTACGGAAAATGTTTCCAAACTCTGAGATAGCCAAAAAGTACGGGTGTGCCAGAACTAAAACTGCAGCTATTGTAAGTGAAATGGCTTCTGATAAAACAGAAGACCTGGTCCATTGTTTACAAAATGGACCATTTGCTGTTGCTACTGATGGTAGTAACGACTCAAATGCGAAACTTTACCCGATTGTTGTCACATTCTATGATGAAAAGCAGCAGAAAATTGTTAACACAGTTTTGTCCATTTCTGCATTGGAGGGTGATTCCACCGGACGTAATATAGGGAACTTAGTGCTTTCACAGTTTTAACTCAAGAAAGTACCTGTTAAGAATTGTATAGCATTGTGTTGTGATAATGCAGCTGTAATGGTAGGTCGCAAGAACGGCGTTGCAGCTGTATTAAAAGAAAAGCAAAATGATCTCATAGTTGTAGGATGCATTTGCCATCTAATTAATCTGGCTGCCGAAAAAGCTGTAGGGGGTTTACCCATAAAAATAGATGAAATACTTGTGGATTTATTCTATTACTTAGAAAAAACTGCAAAGAGAATAGACAGATTCCACAAATTCCAAGAGCTTCATAATAAGGAAGCAAAAAATATTTTGAAACACGTTAGTACAAGGTGGCTCTCTCTTGGGCGTAGTTTGTGTAGGCTAGTTGAACAATGGGACCCATTGGTTAGTTTCTTCAGTGAAGAAGTTGCAAGTCAGAAATCGTCATCATCTGGTAGCCTTAGCTCGTACAGAATTCCTAAGATGAGCCCCTTAAAAAAAAAAAACCCATTCCAAACCCTGTTGGAGTAGGCCTAAATGCCAAAAATGAAAATGAACGCAAAAGGAAATCAGATTCCATTAGTGTCCCTAGTTCCAATAGTAAGACAGTTGCTTTAGCAAGCTCTCGTGACAAACCTTGTTTGAAGAATCTAACTCCTGTCATTAATCGAGAAGAAAAGTTGTTTATGTTCCTGACATCTAAACTCAGCAAGGCTTTTTGTCTATTTCTTCTTAGTGTAATACCATCATTTGATAAGGTAAATACAACCCTCCAGTCGGCATCTCCACATATCCATGTCCTTAGGCAACTGTTGTTTGATTTTTTGAGAGACCTGTTATCAAACTTTGTCAAGCCGAAAGTAATTAAAGGCAGCTCCTTACTTGAACTCGACTACCACTCCATTGAGAATCAGAAAGAAGACGCTGATTTAGTTGTAGGGAATCAGGCTGTTAACATTGTGAAAACACTGGAAGACAAAGAAAAAATAGTTTTCTATTCTTCTGTTCGTAAGTACTTTGTCTTAGCTTGCGATTACATTGTCAACAAGTTTCCTTTAAAAGATGAGGTATTGAAACATGCAGAAGTTGCTAGACTCAGTAACATTGAGAATGCCAGCTTTTCTTCTGTCCATTATTTTGTGGAATTATTTCCTATTATGCTTGCTATAAAGGAAGGGGAAACACAAGATGCTGCTATAGACGAAATACAAAAGCAGTTCACAACTCTTCAGGTCAACGACATTTCAGATATTTGTGCAACAGAAGTAAGTGAAGATATAAAATGGTCTCAGTTAGCCAGTATTCGAGGAGTAGATGGAGTGGCAAAGTATAATCGGATAGCTAGAGTAATGTTATCAATCTTATCCATCCCACACAGTAACGCAGAGTGTGAGCGTACTTTCAGCTTAATTATGAAGAATCGAACACAGTTCAGGTCATCAATGTCAAATGAAACTCTGGAAGCAATTTCTATCCTCAAGTCAAGACAAACTGGTGTTTGTTATGAACAGAATTATAGTGCAGAATTTTTGAAGAAAGCGAAGAAGGCGACAGCCTCCTCTTTGAAATCGCAATGCTCAACCTCAAATTAAGTTAAAAGACAATGAAACAGCTGTTTATATACTTTTCTGTTAATTTACATCATATTTATGTGATAAATGGTTGGTTTAGGCTATTTAGCATTGCTTCTAGAATTATTTTTAATCACAGTAATTTTTGTGGCATGAAGTAAAAATTGCCGCGTGTCCTTTACGCGAAAAATTAACATTTTGAAATGTCTTCCTAATTTTCATCTTGGAAAGTTGGCAGGTATGAAATTATTAAGCTTTCTTTTTTACATTTCTTTTCAAATGGATTAAAAAATTTTAAGACAGACATGAGAACCTTAATGCCTTCTAAAAGAAATTATTTTAGTGAGTAGTATCCTTCAAATTGATCACCAGCTCATCACAATTAACTTGATGTAAGCTTTTGGACATACGCCATTGCTAAGCACATGGCGTATGTCCAAAAGCTTACATCAAGTCTTGCACTCCCATTGTCAAATCTTTCAAAGATATCATAACAATTAGTTGAAAATACTTTATTGCTAAAATTGTTAGTAAATTTTTAATTATTGAGCAAAGTTGTGCAGAAGTAAGACACTGAACTTGCATTCTAGAGGAGCTGGGTTCAAATCCCGGTCGAACCATCCTGAATTCAGTTTATCATGGTTTTCGGAAATCACTCCAGACAAATGCTGGTGTGGTTCGGTACTGCAGGCTATGGCCGATTTCTGTCCAAATAATCCTGGTCTGGTTTTAATTTATAACCGTCTATTATGATCAATTTTACAAGATGTAAATCCTTAATAAAATAAAATAATAAGAATTATCATTTAAGCATTCAAATTGAATTTTGTGTAACATCACTGCATTTGTGAAGCAATAAGAAATCTTAAAAATAATAAATGAAAATTATTGCTATTCTTGAAGTAAAATTTTCAACAAATGTGTTTACGTACTTTCAAGTGAAAATATAAAATGGAATATAATTAAAAAAAAATTTTTTCAGGTGTCGTATGTGCTCTGCCAGTACCGCTACTTCGTGTGTCCTATTGAATACAGTGAAACATTAGGCCGCATGACAATGGACTGTGAGCCGTCTCCGTTGTTTCGTTCTCAGGAATATACATTGCCAGATTTCTTGGCTGGTGTGCTTCATTTGGTAAGTTCTTTGATTGCATCGGAATTGAAGTCATTCTCTTTTCTTCTCAAATCTTAGGACAGTTTTATTTCTAGATCAATCAGTTGGTATTTAAATTTTCTTTCCACCCCGCTTGATATTACATCTGTCTTTAGTAAAACCTGCTTAGGTTCAGTCTAGCAATTGTGAATGGTATTCAATGAAGATGCCAGCTTAAAAGTCAGAATAATGGAATAATATGAAATAAGGTTTTTTATGCCTATGCTATAGATTATCTGTATTGCTAACTGGTTCAATATTCTTCACATATTCTCTTATGTGATGTCAATTTTTATATATATTTTTTTTAAGATTATTTAGTATTAGGACATGTTTGGCCAAGATCAATTAGTGATCATTGTCTTATTTTACTGCTGGTAATATTTTTTTGTATTTTAATTTTTCTCTAAAGTAACTTCTGTAGTAGAACCTAGTATTATATTTCCATCATTTATACTTTCATAGTAATTGATATTCACTCACCCCTTTTGCTCCTTCAAAAATTCCCACTTTTAACATTTTTAAAATTCTCTTAGCAAGTTGGGATTGAAACAACTTTCCCAAAACTGTGTGCACAATTCTAGTTATTGAGAATAATGCTATTTTGAATGTACTGTAGACATGTGAATTCTGTTAAACATGACGTTGTCAAACCCCTCCTGAAGCCTGGTGTACCATGTCTAGTAAGGTGTGTTGACCTTTGCATGGCACAGGTGGCTGTTAGAACAGCATGCCACGCCCCCTTCAGACGGTAAGTGGAACAACCATTCGGTAGGGACAGCCATGTAGTATTTAGTAAACATTTATGTCAAATCATTTTGAAGGGCCAGGTTTATTTATGTAATATTTTAGTGGTAACTGTTTAATGTACTTGTGAGAATGTGTTCTTGATCACATGACCGGCAGCAAACACGAGTGTCAGAGCGCACCAATCACCATCATCGCCTTGTTGCGTCCGCCCACCAGAAAGAACAGATATTGTCTCTGCTGCTCTCTCTGCATTATGTCAGGTCGCCCAACCACGTGGCGTGGTCGTCTCTCTCGTAAGCTGATCACGTATTACAGGCTTTTACAGTTTAAGGCAATTTGTGTCAAGAGTGCCCAATGTATAAATAGTGTTGTGGATACTGGCCGTACGCATCTCCACATCACTGAGGCGGAAGAGTCAGCCCGGCGTGCTAAGGCGTTTGCAATGCCTTAAGGACCCCACTCTTGTGTTCCGCGTAAGAGCAACCCCATCCCTTAGAATGGGGTAGATTTTGGCCCAATTCAACAATACAAGGAATTATCTTGTCAAGCCCTGACAATGGAGTCTTAGCCAGGTGTGTCTGCTCATTAGATAACATAGAATTGTGCTGTTGACACCAATACACTAACTCTCCTAATGAGACCCGTATCTAAGGTCAGAAATACATAACATATATTATACTTAAATGTTTATTATGTATCATGTTTCAAATGTGTTGACTACATTGTAAAAGAGAATAATTTGTATCAGACAAATAATTTTTTGTTTGATATTTTTTTTCTTTCAGATGGGAATGAAAAATACTATTACACTGTATCCATTTTTGTTGCATTCATTGTCGATGTCATTATTTAGTTCCGTGATTGGACCTTTTGGTGGATTTTTTGCCAGTGGCTTCAAGAGAGCTTTTAAAATCAAGGTAATACAAATCATTGACTGCTTCTCTGTACTATTAAAATTTTTATAAATGTTCTTACCTATCATGTTTTTGTACTGTCTCATTGACCTAGCAAAAAAAATTTGATTTAAATGATAAAAAAAAGTTTGTGTTTTATTTTATTTATATTCAGTTCTATTTATACAGTAATTATTTTTATTTTTAAAGGACAGGTGATGGTATTTTAAGATTTTATCACCCTGATTAAGCTCTACAAGTATTCAAGTTAAGTAAAAAAACGTAATAAAATTTTATTTCTTCATATTACTACCAAAAATAGTTAAGTATAAACCAACACAGATATTTTCGATAGAATATATGCTGTTTTTCTGCACAAGTCTTATGTAATTAAAATTTACATTGAAAAGTTTTATAATATGCTTATAATGTGACTGTATGTGAATATGTTTTGAATATTAGTACAGTAAACTCTCGATTATCCGTGTTAATTGGGACCTTCCGATGCCCGGATAATTGAATGCCCATAAAAAAACCGGATAATCCGTTTCACCACTTAAAAATTGTGTATTTACTGGCAAAAGAGGGTCTCTTCAGTAGAATTATATGAGTACAAGCAAAGGCTTTATATACCGCGTCCCAGCTTATTGGACTGTAAACAATACTGGCACTGTGTTGCCGCCACCCTTCTCATGTCCCCTTTATTGCTACGGGAGGGAGAGCGGCGGCAGTCCCAACTCAGCATCTCCCTCCACCCTTTTAACGACCTAAACCAAACATACAAAGCATTGTCAACATCTGCGTGGGTAGATGTTTTCATGCTTTTACGTTTAGAAGACCCTGCCACACTGTCTGATCTACTAGCAAACTGCAAAAGTTTTTCTTCACTTTTATTAATGTCTCGCACGGTTTGGATTCCAATTTCATATTCCTGTGCTAATTTCGCGGCAGTTTCTCCTTTTTTTAACCTGTCCACAACTTCTAACTTCTCTGCTATTGTCAGCACTTTACGTTTCCTTTTACCAGACATCATTACAAAAACAAATGTGCCTGGGAGAACTGATGTTAATAACTGCGTGAATAATGCCTCTTCCAGCCGTAAGGAGTGTGGAAAAGTAAAAGAGGTAGAGGGACCTTTTTTTTTTTAGCGTGACGGGGCGCTGTGAAAAGAAAATTTAAAAGGGTGGGTGGGGGAGGGAGTTGAGCCGGAAGCAGCAGTCAGGCATTCCTTTTTGGTTTAAAGTGTGACAAATTGACGGGTGAAGGTGGCGGGGGAACGAGGGTCTGAAGGGTCAGGCTTTCTGACACAGCAGTAAAAAAAAAAAAAAAAAAAAAAAAGCGCGGCGTAGCCACACCCGGTCTTTTTTTTTTACAACTTCATAAAAAAATCAAGCACGGATAACCCGAAAACCGGATAATCCAGGCCCGGATAATCGAGAGTTTACTGTACTATGTATGTCACCAGAAAAACAATGTTGATAAATAAAGCTGTTTTTTTGTAAGGTGTTATTACTATGCATGTAAATATTGTGTAAGCATAATTTCAACCACATGCTGATCAGTGAAAAAATATTTTGTATGAAGAAATTTAAATGTAGGTAGGGTCATTTGCAACTTTAATTGCTAAGGGATCACATTAACATTTATAGAAGGAAAATATGGTGTTTGTATAAGACCGGTCCATGGCATGACTCAAATATTGATGAAAATTGTTGTCCAGGTGATTAGGTTATCAGGAGTGTGAGAACCATAAACATTGTTGTCCATTTTTGTATGATACAATAAATATGAATTATTTTGTGCTGGTATATTTTTATGACAGCTGAGCAGCTTTTGAATGCCTTCTTATAAGCTCTGAATTATGCAGTGAGTTGCACCGTAATGTTTTTTTTTATGCTGTGTTGTATTATTTATTGCTTGGAAGTATTGTTCAAGCAATCATTAGTTGTACATTTTGACTAAAATTTCCCAGGTGTAGTAGATCTGTGGGATTTTTCAGTGTCTACGATATGTCAGTGGATTCATATTATTTGGGAATTTGGTTTGAAACACTGTTGAGGGTGGCATTTTAAGATAGACACGCCAGGGTTATCATGTCGGTGTTTTAAGAAATACTTTTTATTTTAATAAGAAGTGGTGAAAAATTGATGACTTCAGCTATAAAAATCTTAAAGAGGAACTTTGCATGGTGGTACTAAGATTCACACAAGAGACACATCATGGGTGAAATCTTAAAGGTGACATTTTGAAATTGATATTTAGAGATGGTATTAGGTCTTCGGTTCACTAAAATCGCGAAAAGTTAAAGAAACTGAAGATTTGGTCACGAAAAAGCCCCCAAATAAACAGCAATGGTGCTGAAAGTCAAAAAATTTTATTTTCTGGCACTCCTTTGCTAACTTTCATTTTGTTTTTTGACACTTCACTTCAGTTTATGTCGCTCATTAAATATAAATAGTTAAAAACTGTCCACTTCATCATGTGGTAGTTATATTTAAAAAGGTTTCAGCTTTCTAGCATAATAATAGGTATGTTTCGGTGAATAGTAGATTTATTTCGGATTATGTTTAGTTTGCTTGTCATATAAAACATTACTTTGTGACACCCAAAAGTAGTAACAAAATTTTATTTAAAGGTCCTGAAATATCCTGAAATTGGTTCACCCGGTATTTTTAGACACTCTGTACTTACCTGTCAAAACCTGTACGTCAATGTTGACAGTTTTTGAAACCATTGCTTTTATAGTCGAGAGACAGACATGTCAAACTACTGAAAACAACGGATATACAGAATGAAAAGAATTATTTCACGAATGTTTATTCTCACTTTTTTTGTTCAATTGTCACGCACCACCGGCTCATTGACATGTTCTAGGGCCATGGAAAGCGGAATTACTGCACTTAATCTGGCGTGGCGGCAGTGGTTGACGTGAAAGCGATTTGGCCCACAGCTTGGCGGTGTAAAGGCACTCATACACAGCAATGGAAACACACTAGGGTGTAGTTTGATACAGATGACAAATAATAATATCTGGCACTCTTGTCAGCTCGAGGGTACAAACACAGAAACTCTGGAGTCTGTAACTTCTGCAGGCACTGTGGCAAGATTGTCTACACACCCGGAAAAGTTCTTGTGAGCAGGTAACACCCGTAGGATATGAAATTACGATAAATGGCAGTGGAGGGCCAGAAAAGCCCAGCTTTGCGACCTAAAATAACTGCAAGTGATTTGGTAACTTATGGCTAGCCAGCAAATGTAAACAGATCAGTGATTGCAATGTTTAAGGATGCCTTGATGCGTGGATGCATTGGAGCTGTCAGGTCACCTGAAGATAACTGTCTATCTCCTGCAAACCAGCATGGCTCCAGGAGTAATTGTTTTCTGTTGCAAGTGAAGCAATGCAATCAATTTCATGTTACACTTATGATGTTAATTACGATTGAAAATTAACCTATAAAAATTATACGGTATAGTGAAACTGTGAAATGTTTTACATGTTAGCTGAAAAAGAAAACATTGACATTTTCACACGCTCGGTGTACTTGAATGCACTCGGAGCATAGGGTGCATTCCCCACTTAACACACATGCATAGGGTAGGTGCATACAGATGGGGTGGGAGGTGTGATGGCTAAAAAACAGTCTCAATTAAACCATAGGGGCACTGAGCATGTCAAATCATATAAGTAAAATTATAAACTTAACATAGAATATATTTGCATTCTGTAATTGTAGTTTATCAAATCACTTATCATGTTATTTGTGATTTATTTTCTTTTAAATAGGATTTTGGTGATGTGATTCCTGGCCATGGTGGGATTATGGATCGATTTGATTGTCAGTACCTTATGGCAACGTTTGTTAATGTCTACATCTCCAGTTTTATTCATACAGCATCGCCTCAGAAACTCCTCCAACAGGTTTGAATATTTATGTTTTTTTTTTTCTTTTCATATTGCAGCTACAGGCAACGGTGGTTGAGTGGTCAGATCACTTTGCCTCCCACCAAGACTATCTCGGTTTGATTCCGGATGGTGTCAAAGGCAGAGATTAGGGAAATATACAGATGGAGCATAAGGTCCCATTCTAGATGAGGGGGGATGAAGCCAAAAGGGGAAATGGATTTCATAGTACTACATGTACCAATAGGGCGGCCATTTGTTTACAAATGTATCAGCTGTACCTGTGTTGGAGGTTAAATTGGAGAAAAAGGTCAACTCATATCATTACATTTGTATTATGAAGATTCGTTTTGGACTTTTCATAAATATAAACATACTAACCAGTAATTTTTTGATCTAATTTTCTTCCGAACAGCTTAGCTGCAGTTGTTAATATAAACAAACATCCGCCATATTGGTATGTGGAAATCAGAAAAAAAATGGGGGGAAAAACTGCTTTCTGTCTGACAGCTAGTACTCCATCTGTATCCTTTCCTAATCTCTGGTCAAAAGATGGATTTTTACAAGTGTGAAGCATCGTGGACATTGCCAAGAGTTCGTGTATTTTCGTAAGGTACTTCTGTTTTTCCTCCTTTGATCCTCCATCACTGCTTCATCTCACTATGTCACTCCTTATCCATCACCAATGACCTCAGTGTCAGTGAGAAGTTACATTGTAATTCACTTATTCATATTAAATTATAAACTGTCAGCTATAGCTAATGGCTTGTCTTGAAATACTTACAGCCACTTGCACATTTGCTTAAATTTTCATTACCTGACTTAAACTGACCTATTAGTTTTATCTGAATGAATTCGAATGGCTGCTGCACTTATCTACCTTCATCTAGCATATCGTCCATGAAAAGGCAACATGTTGTAACCGTCAATTCAAGTGAAATTGACATTTTTCAGGATTGTGGGTTTTGTTTGCACCTTCAGCAAAAATGTCATATCCCACCTATTTTAATTACATGGAAAGCAAAATGTGCTACCCCAGTTGATGTATTTAGCCAGTAGCAAAATGTTGTAACCAAAGCTGTATCATTGTTTGATACAATATTTTGCTGGTTAATGGTCAGTATAGATTGGTTATTCCTAGGTGTAGCACTTTGAATGGAAATAAACAATATCTGTGAGCATTTTTTAAGGATTGTGTTGTGCCATATTGCTAGACACTCCACTTGTATATTTTTGGCTAGGTATGAATTCCATCTCATGCCCTTTGTGTCTGACAGCTGTTCATATAGTACTATAGGTACATAATCCACCTTGTTTAAACTTCGACAATGAATCATTCTTGCCTTTTGCTGACACATTAGGTCAAGTTGTCAGATAATTTCCAACCAGGTGATCCAAGTTCAATTTTGACAGAACCTGGTATCTCAGAATTTATCAAAATAATAGGCCAAAAATATTTTTATCTCATCTGTGTATATTAAAAGTGAAATAGCTATGTAAATTGAACTGTGTTTATTAATTTTGCCAACAAAGATATTGAATAAATGTGATTTTTTTTTTTTTGCAGGTGAACAGCCTGAAACCAGAACAGCAGCTGCAGTTGTTCTACACACTTAAAGATGCATTAGAAAGTCGAGGAATCCTTAATCTTCAGTAATTTTGCTGTTGTTGATGTGGTTAAAAAATTTATGAAATAGTTAATCCAAATTTTAATCATATTGAATATCAATTTCTGTTTTGACTAATTAGTTAAATGTTAAAACATAATGATTGTGTGACTATAGTTGTATGATTCCTTTGTGCATTAGTTACAATTTTGAAAATTTTAATCACACTCAAGTTGTGCACTTGATGCATTTTCATCTCACTTGTACAAATGTTTTATGTTTATATATGTGTACCTATAGATTTTTTTTTTTAACATAATTAGTACTTATATATGTATTTAATTGTATGTTTTGGTTAAAAATTTAGGTTTTCAGTCGTAGATGCTGTCTGATGATGTTTTTGTTTTACAATACAGTGAAATCTCATTACAACTTACCTTTAAAAACTCACAGTTTTGGTACTTAATAATGACAGAACTTTATACTGAACTGTTATAAATGTAAAGCATCGTTCAGGTATGTTAAATTGAGAAATCCTTTAGAGTAAGGTACTTTGTAATGTTTCACTGTATATGAAAGTAATAAATTGTTAGCAAACTGCATTTTGTAAGAAAACTGTTGGTAAATATTTTAGAACCATTCGCTTTGGCTGTGTTCCTGTTGACTCTAGTCTTATGTAAGTGTAAAATATTATTATGATACTCAATTTGAATGTGTATATATAAATGGCTCTGTTCAATGTCTGATTTTTTTTCTTTAACAAACAACACAAACCCACTCAACTTCTGATAATCCTCATACTTAGGGCTGTGCTTCATCGGCCATGTTAAATTTTTAATTTTTTTGTTAATTGCAGATTTGTGTATAGGAATAGTTTTAAACTGAGATTATAAAAGCAGTTTCTAGGTTACCAGCTGTGGAAACCTAGAAAAAAAATTCTAGGAAGTGACCATGACAATGAGACAAAAATTTCAAACATTTGCTTGACTTTACAAACAATAGACAACATGTAGCATACAGTATATCATAATTTGCTAAAAATGCAATGTTTGTATGGTGAAACATCCAAATATATATGGTCCTTGATGAAAAATAATGGAATGAATATGCAATAAATGACACAACACCGCAGGTAAAGCTGAGCCTTTAGTAAAGTGTCGAAATTTTTTACTTTATTTTAGTGCTGCAGCACTTAAAAATAAGTTTCTGGCATCTTCCCAAAGAAAGGTTTCATAAAAGAAAAAAATTACACACTTTGTTGGTACTGCATTTATTTCTAAATGGCACATCTCACTTGCATTCCAAATCATGCCGCTCATTCAGTGACTACTTTGACTTTTTATGCTATTAGGTTTATGCTTTTCATATCCTTTTATTTTTGTTTATAGGATTTTACATCACATGGTTGTACACAGTCTTTAAAGGTGATGGGACCTCCTAGTTAACAGTGGGCTTCGACCCACTTGGTTTACGATTCGGTCAAGTCGAGGCGTTGGGATCAAACACACAACCCACCACATGAGCAGGACTTGTTAGGCACAGAGAAGCCTTTTCCCCCTCTAGTTTATGTCTTATACATGCAAGCTAATTTTCCTTCAAAAATAAGCAATTTGTACTAAATTTTGACATTAGAGTGCAAATGTTTTAATATTATGTTGTGTTGACAAAAAAATTGTACAAAATATACTAAATAAGTAGAGTTTTACCATAGGTATGATGATTGGAGAAGATACACGTTGTAAAAACAAGGACTAAGAAAACCAGATATAAATAATTTTTCATAGTAGCCAGTCACCACAATTTTTCAGTTTGCAATGAAGCACCTCCTGGTCACTCAAATGTTAAAATCATCTTCAGTGCATTAACTAAAAATACGTAAATTTTAATTTGTTTTATCGTATAAATTAGGAACAATTAAGTGTCATTGAACTTAATTTAGTTTTAAAGACATGCACTGCTCATATTCTTTACTCAAACTGTATAAAAGTAATCCTGAAAAAAGTTTTAATTTTGAGGTAGCTTTGTGTTTTCACTGTCTTGTTTATTGTTGACGTTTATATCTTTCTTATAGAGCTGTTTTAATTGCAGCACAATTTCATTGCTACTTTGAGAAGGATCTTCTGCGATTCGTATCTTGTTAGAATTCTGTAACAAAAAGCAAATTGCATACTTTCTAAGTTAATGTTAGACATACATTACCATATATTACAGTTCTTAGTACTAGGTGACTGAAACAAACTCAATAAAAAAAAATTGTGAGCACTAGAAATAACAAGTATGTAAATAAATAATTAATAAAACCATGTGAACTGAAACGTGAACTCAGATTTTCATGCCAATTTTGTGTCATTGTTTAGCTATTAAGAGTTACATCACCACCTTAAAATGTTGAAAACACTTGACCTGTACTGACATCCCTGACCTCACACAATAAAGTGGGATATACAAAAATACCCATCTTAAATCCTTATTTGAAGCCATGAAATAATTCATGTAATAAAAAAACTGGTAATAAATTACCAAAATTTAACAGTTACAAAAGCAGTTAAAATTTAACAAGGGTTTCGAGATTCAAACCAATATAAGGGAACCAATGAAAGGCTGAACATGGGTACGTGCCTTCAATGCTCCCAAGGTGTGCATGAAGAATTTCTGTACTAAAATGCAACAGCAGGGCAAAGAGAGGCTGTAAGTGGACGATCAAAAGGTCAAATGTAAAGCAGGTCACCACAAATAACCTACTAAAACATCTGGCTGCAGCGATTACTATTAAGCTAGGTAAAGTGACGAGAGAAATAATACTAGGAAAACTGTCACAATACTAAGGGAAAATAATTTTGCAATCATACACTGCGTGGGTGGCAATAAAATAATGCCTGGGTGAAACACAACATTGAACATATCGAAAGGGAACATGAGTCCGAACATAATTCAGAAAAAAGAATTTTATTAGCTTGGCTTCTGGGTTGTAGCCGTGTCCTTGGCAAATAATTCACCAACGTTTTGGTCGAAATTTCAGTCGCCATCATCAGGGAGGAGTAGGTAACTGCTCCCTGATGATGGCGACTGCAATGTCAACCGAAACGTTGGTGAATTATTTGCCAAGGACACGGCTACAACCCAGAAGCCAAGCTACTTCAGACAATGGCCGTGAAAGCCTGCAAACATTATTAATGTTGACTAGCTCCAAGACTTGCCACCCAAAGTGGGTTAGGGATTGAAGGGTGAGCGCACAGCACTAACAAATAATCTGCTTAAGCACCATCAGGTGCTAATAATCTGCTTTCCACAGCCATTCACCAGCGAGTGGGACGAATCTCCCGGCTTTGGGGCCGCTAACCTAAAACCTGTTGAGCAATGCCCGCAGTGGTGAACAAGCAAACCAATGGGTAGTGGTGGATAGGGAAAGAAAGGTGCTCTGCAGGTGGTCTATACACAGCACAGCAGGAGCAATTTAAACACAGTGACATTGCTCAAAGCTAATAGTTACCTCCTGTCAATGAACACAACTGGCTACGTTGCACTGCTTTGTTATGAATCAAGCCGAAAGCAATGGAACCACCAATTGAATCATATCAAATTGGGGATGGATGGATCCATTGGTCTTTGACACAGGAACATGATTATACTCACAGCCACAGAGAGCCCAAGAATAGTACGAGGCCTACATTCGTACACTCGTGAAGAAAAAGGACTTTTTCTAACTAAATCCAGAGCATTGATGTAAATGCTACATCACTCTACTTAACGGCCAATCTTATGCTTGGTCCGCCTGTCTGAAGCACAAGCGATTCATGCATTAATGTCAGTTGCAAACGTTTGGCGGAAGCAATGGAAGTTTTATGTTAGCAAGTTAATATACAATCTAATGTAGACCTTAATTTGTTTATTTAGTTGGTACAGAAGAGCAAGTTCACTGTTTGTGACTTCTAAGAAAATGCAAGATCATTAAGTAAATGTTTCAGGTATAGCTTATATTGCAGTACTTTGAGTATGTGCATCTTCAATTGTGTTTACAAAACACTCTAACAAAGCCATTTCGTCACTCTTTTGAAAAACAATTGTGTTGAGCAATGGAACATGCCTTAATTTTATTAATGGGAAATAGTCTAAAGTAATGTAACAATTTGAACTGGGCAGAGAAGAAAATTAAGGGTTGATGCCAAAAGGAAATTATGTCTCATCATATTTGGCCACGAAGACTGACATAATGTATTACAGTAATTATTAGGTTTCAAATTTTCAATTTCTGTCTAAATGCATATTTTTTATGAACACGAAATTGACAAAAAAGTTACTTTTCATGATTTATAGGTCACTAGCTTTTGCCCGTGACTTTGTCCGCATGAACTGTATCTAGTCTTTGATTGTAAAAAAATATGCTTTACAGATCATCGCATCGAGATAAACAGGAAAAAATGAAATGTAAATTATTGCTGTTGAAAGTAAGTTGATCATTTATTAATTAAGGCTTCTCTATATATAACCTTTGTCCTCAAGGAACATAGGTAAATTTTGTACAGTTTCTTAATTTTGTTAGATGATGAAATGTGTAGGATTTTAAAAAATATATATGTAAAATTTTGGGAGCTCACCTTTCATTGGTTGCACTTGGGTGTGAAAAAGTGTGGTTTTATTGTTATATCTCCGGCTTATGTCATTGTAAGATAAAATATATGCCAGTTTTTAAATCTAATCATAAGCTTATAAACACAAAAAGTTTCATGTTATGGGTGCTCACCTTATTTTAGTTGTACTTGGTTGTGAAAAAAATGTGGTTTTATTGTTATATCTCTGACTCCTGTCATTGTAAGATAAAATATTTACCAGCTTTTAAGTGTAGGTAATCATAAGCTGTTAAACGCAAAACATTTCATCAAAATCAGTCCAGTAGTTTTTGTGTGATGCTTGAACGAACAGACAGACGGACACACTTCTGTAAGAGTGTAGGTGTGCAAATATTACCAACCTTTACTTGGTTGCTGACCAAGCCTGACTTCCAGGAATGGAGCCACTTTCCAGGCGACAGCACTGCGTCAGTGTTGTCGGCGTGTGGCTCCGTGGACGGAGAAACAACGGGGCGCACCTGGCGTCTCTTCTTGGCGTTCACGTCGTTGCCCAGTGGCTCCGTCTCTCTTTGTGGGCCTAGTTCCAATACAACTTGGAAATCGGCATGTGGACCCAACCGAAAACCCAAGCCTATCCGGGAATCAGTACCTGAAAATAACGTTTTAAATAATTATTTCACTGAATTATATTTATTAGCCATCATATGTTTGCTATATAACTTCTTCCAATCTGTGTTATTCTGTTAAGGATAGGACGATGATAGGAAAAGTAGGAAACGAATGGGAGTGTTTAGTTTAATGTGCCTCGAAAAAGTCAAATTGATGGTTGTTCCAATCGAGTGGAAGAGAGATAGATGCGGCACAAGCGTACAATGAGCGTAATGGGACAAAGTGTAATGGGACAATGTGTGTAAAGGGACAATGAGTCATCCTTTTTCGTACGTGCAGCCGGCATTCATCGATTTATTAGACGTTGTCACGTCAAAAATTTATTGATGAAATCTGTGGTGTGTAACTTAACAAAATTTAGACAGTTCGGTAGGATCTGTAGGAAAATAGTGCGCAATGATGTATCCTTCCATCACAATTGTTATCAATTAAACACACATATGCCCATTTGCCTCTCTTTTTTATTCAGGCTGTTTGGTCTTGGTGTGTTCATAATTTTTTACACAGTGCCCCATAACTCAGCATCAAGCCGAGAACAGTTAGTAGGCCAATTAATAACAGTTCTGAAACAAAAATTCAAATTTCAAAAAAAAATGTCTTAGTTCAAGTTATTGTAAATTTGAGTTGTGCTGCTATTTATGTATTTTTGAGATTCGGGTGGGAATGAATCTAAAAATATTGTCTTTAAAGAAGCACACGTACACATATTCACTCAGGTAGAAGAATGAATTTACTAGCCAATTTTCTTTTTAATACAATTTTCATTATTTTGTTTTCAAGCTGTAGATAATGTCTTTTCTTGTGGAATACCTACCTCAAAAAAATTGTGAAAACTCTTGAGAAAGAATTTCCATATGTATATTATATGTCTAACAAGCTGTTCAATTTAATTTAATAAAATAATTTAAATATTAGTGTATACAAATATAATACTACCTAAGTGATTTATTTTATTACCTTTCTTTATTGGAGGAATATTTGAGTAAATGAGAGACAATAGTGATGGCAATTCTTCAGGTATAACAAGCGCATTAACGTCTGAAAAACAACAGAATCAAATTATTATACATCAAATGTAAAATTAACAACAAAAAACTTACAGTTACGTAAATGAAAAATTTAATATTAACATACGTCTCTATGTAGCTTATGTAACATATAATTATTTGTACCTACCATACGTAATTGAAAGCTGCAAATATATTTTTAACTGTGCAACAGCTACATTCTTACATTTTTAATATTTTATCATTAGCTGTTACTGAGTTTTGAATAGTGAATTATTATTCAGCATGTCTAGATAAAAAAAAAGTTATGTATAAAATATTTTGGGTTAGCCATTTTGGATAAATGCTGATTAATTAATGTTCAAACACTGATTTTGCATTGCTGACAGGAACTTCCTATCACAATGAAACATTACCACAATTTACAGATGACGTTGCCCCCAATATCCACAATTGTTTGAGGCTACAACATGTTTGTGCACCTGCACATTTTCTCTAAAGAAGGACACGTGGTTACTTTTTGTGGTGGCATTTCCTGTAAGAGATATTTGCCTGAACATTTTGCAAAATTCAAACAGGCAAAATGCTGTTAATGAATATGAAGTTAGGCATAACATTAAGTAAAATAACTAAAAAAAAAGAAAAGTTAGGGTAATCTAATTTAGGAATAAAGGCGTAGTTACATTTTAGGGACAATATTTGGGTATCTTCTTTTGAGCAAAAGTTAGTTGTTTTTTTGCATCTCAGTAAATGTGCCTATCACTGTTATGTAAAATTAAATCTAAAGGCAACTAGGCAAAATGGAGCTAATTAAACACAAAAAATTGTAGAAGCCCTTGATACTTGGAAATTCTTAATAGGAATATTTGGTGATGCAAGTCTCGAAGTTAAAAATCAGCAATTCTCAAGTTTGATTCAATAATCAAAGACTTCACAGCATTTAATCAGTATTAATTATTTTTTTAATCTCTGGCTTTGCGTTAGTAGGTACCTAATGGAATGTGCAAGTTAAAATTCTCTTGTCTGTTATTTTAGATGATGGATGACATAAATGTCACAAACTTGAAATAAATATCACACTCAGTTATGGACTGCTTGTCCTTATGTTTTGGTGTCCTTAGGGGAACTTTTCCCACCCCATCTTTGAGTGTAGGCCCCTTTTCAAAATTACCATCACATATAATGGAATGACTTTTGATGAATAAACTCCTGTGTGAAGCAAAAGAAAATTTGGAGTTGTACCTACAGTAGGTGCCAATTTTCACAGATTTCTCCATCCACAGAGGTTTAAATCCGGAGCGTAAGCAGAATTTTTATTTATGGTGGGAGAGGGAATATAACCATTTTTTCTTGCTGTTTGCTTTCAAATTTTTTCCATTTGTTGGAGGGAATGATAGTTTCTATAGGATTTTGTTATAAGATATCACATAGAATAGGATTATCCCCCCCCCCCATCTCCCCCCTTCCTCCCTGATTTGGATAATGTCAGCTATAGTTCCCATAATGCTGAGGAACGCTGACACAAGCTGCCAAGCAGCTGCCTGTGGAAGGCTACACGGGTCACGGAGGAGAATCACTGAGAATCACTGAGAACACTTGCAGGTGCCATGGAGTAGCGAAATTCCAGTGAAAACATATTAAATTATTGTGACCTCAAAGGCAATGTTTTAATTTAGCAGGATAAAAAGTGTATTACATATACATAGTGTATCTCACATTTTATTTCAGCATAACATAGCATACAAATACATTCTAAATAAAACTGTTTACCTACTATTCGAGTGTTTATTGTAAAGTTATGTGTACGCAAAAAAATTTTTTAGTTATGTTAAATGTTTTTATTAAACGGAAAAAATGAGAGCAGCGGGATAAATTATTCCAAATTATATTGTTTAGGTTCTGTACAAGGTAATTTGTGACGGAAGTGTAATAAACTTGGGGCTGATAACTGAAGTTATTTGGAGTAAAAAATTTTATATCAACGTGGGGTGTAATCACATACGCATAGATGATGCGCAAATTTTCACCAATGTGTAGCGTGCTCGCAACGTTGACCGCAATGGTTGTAGACCTCTTAGTCATGCGTTCGCGTCTCCGCTGGTGACCTTTTGGTCATGCATTTGCATGGGCGAACGCTGTTGGCAGCTGTGGTAGCGTTATTTACAATGCAGCTCCTTAAATTCCCTGTTTTTAGTCTTCAGAGGCGGTATTCCAATACATGGCCTCAATTTTATATCGTAAATAAAACATTCAACATAAAACTTCCTGATTTTGCACCGACTCACTTCTCTGCAGAAGTCTACACCAAACATCAAGCAGAATGAAATTGACTGTGACCTTGGAGGAAATGACAGGGTTGGCAACCCTGCACGTGCATGGCAGATAGCAGCACTGTCACACTGTCAAATATTTGCCTCCAATATATTTGACAGTAGAGTTGGAGGGGGAAGTATTAGACGGAAAATGGCTTCAAACTTTCTCCATCAACTATATTTGGACAGATAACCTCAAATATGTTTTAAATCGTGTCACACTATCAAATTTGAAGTATTTTTGGTCTGAGCTATCTCAAAATTTTCCTTTTTAATCTTATTTTGAATTTAAATAATGCATTACAGAGCTGGACGAGATTTTTGAACTTGTTATGCTATTTGTGCATTTTTATTTTTTTATACATACTAATTAATTTATCACACAACAATATTTGTTACATAATAAAAAAAGCCATCCAACTTGTCAAACAAAAATGGCTGTGCTAGCGAAGTTTTCGGTGATGTCATAACCCTCCGACTTTATTTGACACAACATATTGGAAGACGTTGCAAGCAAATATTTGACCGTGTGACAAGACCTTAAAAGATACCATACAACACAGTGGTATTACCAGGGGTGGCCACATCTGCATGTTTACAAGGTAACTGTGTGAAACCGTTTTCCTTCTTCAGCTAAGTGTTGCGCCATATTTGTTAGCTACCCAAAAACATTGGATGGAAGTGTAATGATTACATTGTGAAAACAGTTTTAAATTACTATTTGTATGGCAGTGACTGTTTTTTTAAAGACGGAGGTTCTTACTCGAGGCTTACTTACCATCATCTGACGCTATCAAGCACCATTTGCACAATGTTTTGGGCGGGACATATAGATGGCGAGGTTAAAAAGTAACTTCAAATACGTCACAGCATGCCATCTCCTGACAATTCATAACTCCCTAACTCCATGGATATTACAGGGTGTGTACGCCTCCTTAGTATCCCCAAATAGTCCTTAATTTATCTTTAAATGAACAAGTGCCCTTAAAATCTTAAATTGCACCAGGAATTCTTAAAAACTTCTTAATAAGGACTGATAGCATGCAAGTAATTGATAAATGTGAGTATTTTAATGTTCTTTTGTTTCTGATTTGGCAGCAAACAGCACTTTGTGCATATGCTGTGGTGGATTTCGGGCCTCATAATTAGATTTTATGAATAAAAAAGTTTTTAATTCATTTCTCACATTTTATAACTCTCTTTTAAACTAAAACGGTGTATTTAACTATTTTTCTTGGAATTTGTAGAGTAAATGTAATAAGTGATCAAATTAAATGTTAACGCCACAAATTTCAGATGGACACATGCTTGGGTCAGAAATGTGTTACCAAAGATAATTCTGGACAATATCTCTAAGAATTGAACCAATATTTGGTTTGTGCATTGACTAACATTATTATTTGGTTGAAAGATTATGTGATATTGCAAATAGTTTAATACCTGTTAATAGTAGTGAAGGCAATGAAGTATTGGGGTCTTTAAAAAATTCTTAATTTTTGATTGCACAAGAGAGCACGTGCTACATATTAGGAAAGGCTCACATGTTGCTTATCGTAAATACCTACGTTCCGGTTTACAAAACGCAGCGTTTTCAAATACGCGCCACCGTGAATATAAAGTCTCATTTGACTCAGAGTAGTTGGAAAACACGGCGTTCGAGGAAACTCCCGTCTACAATTGCAATGTCCAAAATTGTGTCCGACGGACACTGATCGTTGTTTGGTCCACGTGGCTCTGACGTCATGGATAGTGTGGAGATGGTCCGAATCTCCCTGGTCCGAATGCATTCATCAACTTGAACTTTTTATCCCAATCTGTGTTTTTTGGTAGCATAGAAGAAGGACAATCGTGATATTTGCTGTTTCCGGTTCCCGTTTCAAAAAAGACGAACAGAAAATAACGGACGATCATTAGCAATTACTTTTGCCTTACAGAATAAATGAATGTAATTGAACTCCTTCAACTTTCACAAGTTAACTAAATATTCAAAACTTAGCTGCGTACTCATTTACAAAGCATGAAAACAGTAAACAAAAACCATTATTTTGGCGCTATATATTTACTGCGCTCTGGTGACTACTTTAGAAACCAGTACATTCGGACATCAGACATCGCGATACCAAGTGACGTGATTCACATCAGGATAAGCACACGGACCGTCCACGGGTTCGGACCGTTGTAGACGGACCTTGGAAGTGGTCGTAGTCGGCACAGTGCACCCGAGTGCGGCGGATGCATTGCCGCTGAAGATGGCGTGTTTGAACATCTACTTTCAGTTATCAGATACTTCATTCATCCTACTTCGTCACGAATCGCCTAGTATGAACGAAAATCTCTGCCGAGCGGCCCAAAACGACTGGCAAAGCACACTCACCTGTTTGGGCACTTCTCATAGTTCTGTTATTGTAGACGATCGATGACGATTCATCAGTAGAGACCTAAAAAATTCGCGGATTCATTTCGTGTTATGCTAAAATTCAAATAAATAGGTATACCTTAGTGCTGCTTCTGCCATTGGTTCACTGTTAATATGGAGGACTGAGGGCCAATTTGCGACCCTCGTCCATAGAAGTGTCGAATCACAGGCCACCCAGTCGAGACGACTCACAAGTAGAGACCCGTAAAATTCGCGGGTTCATTTTGTGTTATCCTAAATTAAAATAATTGTACCTTAGTTTTGCTTCTGTCATTGGTTCACTGTTAAACTGGAGGACTGAGGGCCAATTAGAGACCCTCACTCATAGAAGTGTCGAATCACAGGCCACCCAGACGAGACGACTCACAAGTCAGCAGCCAATGAACAGTTGGCATTCGCCAGAGTGTGTCGAGGATATTGGAGTCTATCCTGGAGGTCACTGAACCCGCGAATTTTTCCGGTCTCTATTCATCAGTGATCACAGCACTCGTCACCAATAAAGGAACCTTTTGGTAGCTTCCATAGATGAAGTCTATAGATTTCCTATTTCTAAGTTGTTATACGGAATAAAAAAAAAAGAATCAATGTTACGACGTTTCATGGTAACTAGCACAAATTAAAATCAACATTTTGTAAGTGAAAAAAAAGTTTTATTTCGCCGCTAGAGAACGCGCATTCAAGGGTACGCAACCCACAGTCCTTCATGCGCGACGCGATGCACACTTTGAAGATGTGTGTCACGTCGCACGGTCTGTGTGTTCTAAGGAATGGCGAGTAAAAGTGGACGTAATCAACAGCAATCTCTTTTTATCACTGCGTTTTATTATTTTTTGATGTTTTTTTATATATATTTTTTTACAATCTATAATAAAGGTTAAAAATGATGCCACCTTTATGGGCGTAATGTTGGCAACGGCAACAGCAGATGACGGTAGGTTTCGGTCGTGGTATGCAAGTACTTATACATAGAGACCGGAAAAATTCGCGGATTCATTTCGTGATAGGCTGAAATTCAAACATGTGTACAATTCTGCTGGTTCTGCTATTGGCTCGCAGTTTAACTGGAGCTCTCTGGGCCAATGAGAGACTATCGACCAAAGAAGCGTCGAATCACAAGCTACCCAGTGGAGACGCCTCACAATTTAGTACCCAATGAACACGCGTGTTTACTTGAGAAATGCAGAGGATAATTGAGGCTATCCTAAAGGTCATTGAATCCGCGAATTTTTCCGATCCCTACTTATACAGTATGTCCATAAAAGAATGGTTCAGTTTCAATGGTATATTATAATAGTTTAATTTAGACTATTTACAACAAATCATACATCAAACAGAAGATAAAATTACCTAGATTTCTTACAAAGGTTCAATATGTGCACCTTTAGTTAGACATCTAAACCTTAAGTCCAGTTCTTCCCACTCTTTGGTTGACATATTCAGAATAATGGAAGCAATAGCCACTTCAGTTCTGTGGCCTAACTCTGGCAAATAATTAGATAGCAATGTAACGTAGACACGATCTTTTATAAAGCCCCAAAGGAAAAAAAATCGCATGGCGTTAAGTCAGGTGAACGTGGAGGCCAGCGAAAAAGAGCTCTGTCGTCTCGACCATTACGACCAATCCAACGGTCAGGGACTTCAACAATTAAAAAAAAAAAACGCACGTTGAACTGAAGTTATCGATTCACTCTTAGAAAATTTCAGAACACAAAACGCTTTACGCTCAGGAGTCGCCATTTTGCGCAGGAAGCGCTGCAGGCGAGATAACAACAAAGCAGTACCCGCGCATGCGCTTATCAAAAAAAGAAAATGTTCGAGTTACTCTTTAATTGTGACCTAGAACATAAACTCTACAACGCTTACAGATGAACCTATTAAAATTTGTATCTGGGACATTCTTTTATGGACATACTGTTTAATAGAGACCGGAACAATTCGTGGATTCATTTCGCGATACGCTAAAATTCAAATACACACACCTTTAAGCTGCTTTTGTTATTGGTTCACTGATCATCCGGACGACTCTGGGCCAATGGGAAACACTCAACCAAAGAAGTATCGTATCACAATCAAACTAGTTGAGACGACTCACTAGTCAGCAGCCAATGAACAGGCGTTATTTTCCCGAATGTAGTGAGGACTGTGTAGTCTATCCTGAAGGCCATCGAAACCGCGAATTTTTCCTGGCCTATTAATTAGGAATGTACACCAGACTTTTGGTAAAAATAAAACATTTTTCCTGGGTTGAAACAGCCCAGAACTTTCTATGCCATTATCTTCCGTGCTATCCGCAGCACGTATGGTATAAAGAACGTACTAGCGTAGCGCAACGCCGTAAGTAGTGCGCGTGCGGTAACGTCATCACAGCCAGCCAACAGTACTAATTTACTAGTAGGAGAAGGCATTCTCGGCGAGAAAAATCTGATGGCCTGTTAGAATGCAACAAGGTATACCCGCACCAGCGGTTTATTTCTTGTGATTGGCGGCCGTCTGCGATAGAAGTCGTTGCCTTAGTTGACCGAGCCACTCGGGACTTGCGTGCTGAATCACTGTGATTGGTCTTGTAGCAATCGCCATGTGCCCGAGAAACTCTCCCAATCACAGAGCACAGACGATGCTTAGAGACCGGAAAAATTCGTGGATTCATTTCGCAATACGTAGGTACCTGAAAAATTCACGGTTTCGATTACCTTCAGGATAGTCTACACAGTCCTCTGTACACTATCGCGAAATGAATCTGCGAACTTTTCCGGTCTCTAGCAATAGCTAAAATGCAAATACACATACCTTTAAGCTGCTTTTGTTATTGGTTCACTGATCATCCGGACGACTCTGGGCCAATGGGAAACACTCAACCAAAGAAGTATCGTATCACAAGCAAACTAGTTAAGACGACTCACAAGTCAGCAGCCAATGAACAGGCGTTATTTTCCCGAGTTTACTGAGGAATGTATAGTCTATCCTGAAGGTCATCGAAAACGCGAATTTTTCCAGTCCCTAACGATACTACAGCTAGCCTCGGAATGTTTCGCGACATACGCATGCCCCTACTGTGGTGTACTGTGTGTATTCATTGGCCGGTCGTTCGAAGACGGACAGAAGGTTAAGCTGCAACAGACTGCGTCGCCAAGGGAAAGCGGGGCCATCCAGACAGAGGCTGCGTACGTCACACTTGCCGGTTGCGCAAACCAGCGCTTCACCCGGCCGGGATAACATCCGCGCTCCATGTGGTGATAGCTCCATCACCGCGGACCCGGTTTCAGGGCTCGGACAGTGTGCCCTCGAGTACAAGTGTCTGTGCTCCCTCGAGTACAAGAGTCTGTGCACCCTCGAGTACACGAGTCTGTGCTCCCTCGAATACACGAGACTGTGCTCTCTCGTGAACGCGAGTCTGTGCTCCCTCGAGTACAAGAGTCTGTGCACCCTCGAGTACACGAGTCTGTGCTCCCTCGAATACACGAGACTGTGCTCTCTCGTGAACGCGAGTCTGTGCTCCCTCGAGTACACGAGTCTATACTCCCTCGTGGACGCGATTCTGTGCGTCCTCGAGTACACAAGTCTGTGCTCCCTCGTGGACGCGATTCTGTGCGCCCTTGAGTACACGAGTCTGTGCGCCTCGAGTACACGTGTATGTTCGCCCTCGAGTACACGAGTCTGTGCTCCCTCGTGGACGCCAGTCTGTGCGCCCTCGAGTACACGAGTCTGTGCTCCCTCGTGGACGCGATTCTGTGCGCCCTTGAGTACAAGAGTCTGTGCTCCCTCGAGTACAAGAGTCTGTGCACCCTCGAGTACACGAGTCTGTGCTCCCTCGAATACACGAGACTGTGCTCTCTCGTGAACGCGAGTCTGTGCGCCCTCGAGAACACGAGTCTGTGCTCCCTCCAATACACGTATATGTTCGCCCTCGAGTACACGAGTCTGTGCACCCTCAAGTACACGAGTCTGTGTTCCCTCCACTACACGTGTATGTACGCCCTCGAGTACACGAGTCTGTGCACCCTCGAGTACACGAGTCTGTGCTCCCTCGAGTACACGAGTCTGTGCTCCCTCGAGTACACGAGTCTGTACTCCCTCGTGGACGCGAGTCTGTGCTCCCTCGAATACACGAGACTGTGCTCCCTCGTGAACGCGAGTCTGTGCGCCCTCGAGTACACGAGTCTGTGCTCCCTCCACTACACGTGTATGTTCGCCCTCGAGTACACGAGTCTGTGCACCCTCAAGTACACGAGTCTGTGCTCCCTCGTGGACGCGAGTCTGTGCGCCCTCGAGTACACGAGTCTGTGCTCCCTCGTGGACGCGATTCTGTGCGCCCTCGAGTACACAAGTCTGTGCTCCCTCGTGGACGCGATTCTGTGCGCTCTTGAGTACACGAGTCTGTGCGCCTCGAGTACACGTGTATGTTCGCCCTCGAGTACACGAGTCTGTGCACCCTCAAGTACACGAGTCTGTGCTCCCTCGTGGACGCGAGTCTGTGCGCCCTCAAGTACACGAGTCTGTGCTCCCTCCACTACACGTGTATGTTCGCCCTCGAGTACACGAGTCTGTGCACCCTCAAGTACACGAGTCTGTGCTCCCTCGTGGACGCGATTCTGTGCGCCCTCGAGTACACGAGTCTGTACTCCCTCGTGGACGCGAGTCTGTGCTCCCTTGAGTACACGAGTCTGTACTCCCTCGTGGACGCGAGTCTGTGCGCCCTCGAGTACACGAGTCTGTGCTCCCTCGTGGACGCGATTCTGTGCGCCCTCGAGTACACAAGTCTGTGCTCCCTCGTGGACGCGATTCTGTGCGCCCTTGAGTACACGAGTCTGTGCGCCTCGAGTACACGTGTATGTTCGCCCTCGAGTACACGAGTCTGTGCACCCTCAAGTACACGAGACTGTGCTCCCTCGTGAACGCGAGTCTGTGCGCCCTCAAGTACACGAGTCTGTGCTCCCTCCAATACACGTGTATGTTCGCCCTCGAGTACACGAGTCTGTGCACCCTCAAGTACACGAGTCTGTGCTCCCTCGTGGACGCGAGTCTGTGCGCCCTCAAGTACACGAGTCTGTGCTCCCTCCACTACACGTGTATGTTCGCCCTCGAGTACACGAGTCTGTGCACCCTCCACTACACGTGTATGTTCGCCCTCGAGTACACGAGTCTGTGCACCCTCAAGTACACGAGTCTGTGCTCCCTCGTGGACGCGAGTCTGTGCGCCCTCAAGTACACGAGTCTGTGCTCCCTCCACTACACGTGTATGTTCGTCCTCGAGTACACGAGTCTGTGCACCCTCAAGTACACGAGTCTGTGCTCCCTCGTGGACGCGATTCTGTGCGCCCTCGAGTACACGAGTCTGTACTCCCTCGTGGACGCGAGTCTGTGCGCCCTCGAGTACACGAGTCTGTGCTCCCTCGTGGACGCGATTCTGTGCGCCCTCGAGTACACAAGTCTGTGCTCCCTCGTGGACGCGATTCTGTGCGCCCTTGAGTACACGAGTCTGTGCGCCTCGAGTACACGTGTATGTTCGCCCTCGAGTACACGAGTCTGTGCACCCTCAAGTACACGAGTCTGTGCTCCCTCGTGAACGCGAGTCTGTGCGCCCTCAAGTACACGAGTCTGTGCTCCCTCGTGGACGCGAGTCTGTGCGCCCTCAAGTACACGAGTCTGTGCTCCCTCCACTACACGTGTATGTTCGCCCTCGAGTACACGAGTCTGTGCACCCTCAAGTACACGAGTCTGTGCTCCCTCGTGGACGCGATTCTGTGCGCCCTCGAGTACACGAGTCTGTACTCCCTCGTGGACGCGATTCTGTGCGCCCTCGAGTACACAAGTCTGTGCTCCCTCGTGGACGCGATTCTGTGCGCCCTTGAGTACACGAGTCTGTGCGCCTCGAGTACACGTGTATGTTCGCCCTCGAGTACACGAGTCTGTGCACCCTCAAGTACACGAGTCTGTGCTCCCTCGTGAACGCGAGTCTGTGCGCCCTCAAGTACACGAGTCTGTGCTCCCTCCAATACACGTGTATGTTCGCCCTCGAGTACACGAGTCTGTGCACCCTCAAGTACACGAGTCTGTGCTCCCTCGTGGACGCGAGTCTGTGCGCCCTCAAGTACACGAGTCTGTGCTCCCTCCACTACACGTGTATGTTCGCCCTCGAGTACACGAGTCTGTGCACCCTCAAGTACACGAGTCTGTGCTCCCTCGTGGACGCGATTCTGTGCGCCCTCGAGTACACGAGTCTGTACTCCCTCGTGGACGCGAGTATGTGCGCCCTCGAGTACACGAGTCTGTGCTCCCTCGTGGACGCGATTCTGTGCGCCCTCGAGTACACGAGTCTGTACTCCCTCGTGGACGCGATTCTGTGCGCCCTCGAGTACACGAGTCTGTACTCCCTCGTGGACGCGAGTCTGTGCTCCCTCGAGTACACGAGTCTGTACTCCCTCGTGGACGCGAGTCTGTGCGCCCTCAAGTACACGAGTCTGTGCTCCCTCCACTACACGTGTATGTTCGCCCTCGAGTACACGAGTCTGTGCACCCTCAAGTACACGAGTCTGTGCTCCCTCGTGGACGCGATTCTGTGCGCCCTCGAGTACACGAGTCTGTACTCCCTCGTGGACGCGAGTCTGTGCACCCTCAAGTACACGAGTCTGTGCTCCCTCGTGGACGCGAGTCTGTGCGCCCTCAAGTACACGAGTCTGTGCTCCCTCCAATACACGTGTATGTTCGCCCTCGAGTACACGAGTCTGTGCACCCTCAAGTACACGAGTCTGTGCTCCCTCGTGGACGCGAGTCTGTGCGCCCTCAAGTACACGAGTCTGTGCTCCCTCCACTACACGTGTATGTTCGCCCTCGAGTACACGAGTCTGTGCACCCTCAAGTACACGAGTCTGTGCTCCCTCGTGGACGCGAGTCTGTGCGCCCTCAAGTACACGAGTCTGTGCTCCCTCCACTACACGTGTATGTTCGCCCTCGAGTACACGAGTCTGTGCACCCTCAAGTACACGAGTCTGTGCTCCCTCGTGGACGCGAGTCTGTGCGCCCTCAAGTACACGAGTCTGTGCTCCCTACAATACACGTGTATGTTCGCCCTCGAGTACACGAGTCTGTGCACCCTCAAGTACACGAGTCTGTGCTCCCTCGTGGACGCGAGTCTGTGCGCCCTCAAGTACACGAGTCTGTGCTCCCTCCACTACACGTGTATGTTCGCCCTCGAGTACACGAGTCTGTGCACCCTCAAGTACACGAGTCTGTGCTCCCTCGTGGACGCGAGTCTGTGCGCCCTCAAGTACACGAGTCTGTGCTCCCTCCACTACACGTGTATGTTCGCCCTCGAGTACACGAGTCTGTGCACCCTCAAGTACACGAGTCTGTGCTCCCTCGTGGACGCGAGTCTGTGCGCCCTCAAGTACACGAGTCTGTGCTCCCTCCAATACACGTGTATGTTCGCCCTCGAGTACACGAGTCTGTGCACCCTCAAGTACACGAGACTGTGCTCCCTCGTGGACGCGATTCTGTGCGCCCTCGAGTACACGAGTCTGTACTCCCTCGTGGACGCGAGTCTGTGCACCCTCAAGTACACGAGTCTGTGCTCCCTCGTGGACGCGAGTCTGTGCGCCCTCAAGTACACGAGTCTGTGCTCCCTCCAATACACGTGTATGTTCGCCCTCGAGTACACGAGTCTGTGCACCCTCAAGTACACGAGTCTGTGCTCCCTCGTGGACGCGAGTCTGTGCGCCCTCAAGTACACGAGTCTGTGCTCCCTCCACTACACGTGTATGTTCGCCCTCGAGTACACGAGTCTGTGCACCCTCAAGTACACGAGTCTGTGCTCCCTCGTGGACGCGAGTCTGTGCGCCCTCAAGTACACGAGTCTGTGCTCCCTCCACTACACGTGTATGTTCGCCCTCGAGTACACGAGTCTGTGCACCCTCAAGTACACGAGTCTGTGCTCCCTCGTGGACGCGAGTCTGTGCGCCCTCAAGTACACGAGTCTGTGCTCCCTCCACTACACGTGTATGTTCGCCCTCGAGAACACGAGTCTGTGCACCCTCAAGTACACGAGTCTGTGCTCCCTCGTGGACGCGAGTCTGTGCGCCCTCAAGTACACGAGTCTGTGCTCCCTCCACTACACGTGTATGTTCGCCCTCGAGTACACGAGTCTGTGCACCCTCAAGTACACGAGTCTGTGCTCCCTCGTGGACGCGAGTCTGTGCGCCCTCAAGTACACGAGTCTGTGCTCCCTCCAATACACGTGTATGTTCGCCCTCGAGTACACGAGTCTGTGCACCCTCAAGTACACGAGTCTGTGCTCCCTCGTGGACGCGAGTCTGTGCGCCCTCAAGTACACGAGTCTGTGCTCCCTCCACTACACGTGTATGTTCGCCCTCGAGTACACGAGTCTGTGCACCCTCAAGTACACGAGTCTGTGCTCCCTCGTGGACGCGAGTCTGTGCGCCCTCAAGTACACGAGTCTGTGCTCCCTCCACTACACGTGTATGTTCGCCCTCGAGTACACGAGTCTGTGCACCCTCAAGTACACGAGTCTGTGCTCCCTCGTGGACGCGAGTCTGTGCGCCCTCAAGTACACGAGTCTGTGCTCCCTCCAATACACGTGTATGTTCGCCCTCGAGTACACGAGTCTGTGCACCCTCAAGTACACGAGTCTGTGCTCCCTCGTGGACGCGATTCTGTGCGCCCTCGAGTACACGAGTCTGTACTCCCTCGTGGACGCGAGTCTGTGCACCCTCAAGTACACGAGTCTGTGCTCCCTCGTGGACGCGAGTCTGTGCGCCCTCAAGTACACGAGTCTGTGCTCCCTCCAATACACGTGTATGTTCGCCCTCGAGTACACGAGTCTGTGCACCCTCAAGTACACGAGTCTGTGCTCCCTCGTGGACGCGAGTCTGTGCGCCCTCAAGTACACGAGTCTGTGCTCCCTCCACTACACGTGTATGTTCGCCCTCGAGTACACGAGTCTGTGCACCCTCAAGTACACGAGTCTGTGCTCCCTCGTGGACGCGAGTCTGTGCGCCCTCAAGTACACGAGTCTGTGCTCCCTCCACTACACGTGTATGTTCGCCCTCGAGTACACGAGTCTGTGCACCCTCAAGTACACGAGTCTGTGCTCCCTCGTGGACGCGATTCTGTGCGCCCTCGAGTACACGAGTCTGTACTCCCTCGTGGACGCGAGTCTGTGCGCCCTCGAGTACACGAGTCTGTGCTCCCTCGTGGACGCGATTCTGTGCGCCCTTGAGTACACGAGTCTGTGCGCCTCGAGTACACGTGTATGTTCGCCCTCGAGTACACGAGTCTGTGCGCCCTCGAGTACACGAGTCTGTACTCCCTCGTGGACGCGAGTCTGTGCGCCCTCGAGTACACAAGTCTGTGCTCCCTCGTGGACGCGATTCTGTGCGCCCTTGAGTACACGAGTCTGTGCGCCTCGAGTACACGTGTATGTTCGCCCTCGAGTACACGAGTCTGTGCACCCTCAAGTACACGAGTCTGTGCTCCCTCGTGGACGCGATTCTGTGCGCCCTCGAGTACACGAGTCTGTACTCCCTCGTGGACGCGAGTCTGTGCTCCCTCGAGTACACGAGTCTGTACTCCCTCGTGGACGCGATTCTGTGCGCCCTCGAGTACACGAGTCTGTACTCCCTCGTGGACGCGATTCTGTGCGCCCTCGAGTACACAAGTCTGTGCTCCCTCGTGGACGCGATTCTGTGCGCCCTTGAGTACACGAGTCTGTGCGCCTCGAGTACACGTGTATGTTCGCCCTCGAGTACACGAGTCTGTGCACCCTCGAGTACACGAGTCTGTACTCCCTCGTGGACGCGATTCTGTGCGCCCTCGAGTACACGAGTCTGTGCGCCTCGAGTACACGTGTATGTTCGCCCTCGAGTACACGAGTCTGTGCTCCCTCGTGGACGCAATTCTATGCGCCCTCGAGTACACGAGTCTGTGCTCCCTCGTGGACGCGATTTTGTGCGCCCTCGAGTACACGAGTCTGTGCTCCCTCGTGGACGCGATTCTGTGCGCCCTCGAGTACACGAGTCTGTACTCCCTCGTGGACGCGATTCTGTGCGCCCTCGAGTACACAAGTCTGTGCTCCCTCGTGGACGCAATTCTGTGCGCCCTTGAGTACACGAGTCTGTGCGCCTCGAGTACACGTGTATGTTCGCCCTCGAGTACACGAGTCTGTGCTCCCTCGAGTACACGAGTCTGTACTCCCTCGTGGACGCGATTCTGTGCGCCCTCGAGTACACAAGTCTGTGCTCCCTCGTGGACGCGATTCTGTGTGCCCTTGAGTACACGAGTCTGTGCGCCTTGAGTACACGTGTATGTTCGCCCTCGAGTACACGAGTCTGTGCTCCCTCGTGGACGCAATTCTATGCGCCCTCGAGTACACGAGTCTGTGCTCCCTCGTGGACGCGATTTTGTGCGCCCTCGAGTACACGAGTCTGTGCTCCCTCGTGGACGCGATTTTGTGCGCCCTCGAGTACACGATTCTGTGCTCCCTCGAGTACACGTGTATGTTCGCCCTCGAGTACACGAGTCTGTGCTCCCTCGAATACACGAGTCTGTGCACCCTCGAGTACACGTGTCTGTGCGCCCATTATTACAAGAGTCTTAGCGCCCTCCTCGTTGCAATTGAAAAATTAAAAAAAATGCAATGTTAAAGCCCAAAATCGTTATACATGTACATTTTCTTGTGATGTTTCTCTGTGCCTTTACTCATACCTGTATGGTATCAGCTACAGACTGCTTTTATTAATTTGACTTAGAAAAATTCATAGTTAGAAACTAAATAATTTTTTTCTTACTTCATACTTAACATTTTAGGTTTCAAACTAAAGATTTATGAAATTAATTGTATATTTTAATAGCTGTGAGGTAATTGAGGTGAAATTCACTGCATTTCGGTGTTATGTGGTGGTATTGACTTCCATTTCGGTGTTTGGCGGTGTATTGACTTAATTTCGCTGTTATTTCTGCTTTGTCGATATTAACCACATGATCGTGCCTCTAGCAATGGTTAGGGACACCTGTATTTCGCGAATACATTTCGTGTCAAGGTATTTCACAAAATACTGTAGCTTTTCTCCTGTGGTTATTGGCTGAGGTCGGTGAGAGGTGTCGTCCCGCTCTTGACGGGGCCATTGAGAATGTGGTCACCGTACTGCTGCACCCTCACAATTTACCATGAGCCCATGACTAGGGACCGGAAAAATTCGCGGGTTCAATGACCTGCAGGATGAATTCCATATTTCTACGTACACTCGGTCAAATGTCACCCACTCATTGGCTGCTGTCGTGTGAGACGTCCCAACGCAGCAGCCTGTGATTCGTATAAAGCTTTGGTTGGGCGTTTCTCATTGGCCCAGAGTCATCCAGGTGAGTTGTGAGCCAATAGCAGAGGCAGCACTGAGGTATAACTATTTGGATTTTAGCCTATCCCGAAATGAATTCGCTAATTTTTCCGGTCTCTAGTCATGACAAAAACCGTGCACATGTCTTAAACTGATTCGTAGTTCATTTATTCACAGTGTCACGCTGAATGCCTCTGTGCACATCGAGGTCGACCATTTGTGAATTATGAGTAGATGTGTAAGCAGAGGCCGTGTCGGCTGCGTCACGCGGATTGGCCAACGCGCGATGCGGCGCCATCTCACCGCGCTGTTGGGAAACCCGCTCCAACGCTTTGCGTAACCGCGTGAACCCCGCTTCAGACAAGACAGACAGGACAGCGGACTGCGAGGTTTTTCTGCGGCGTTACAAATGACTAGGGACTGGAAAAATTCGCGGTTTCGATGGCCTTCAGGATAAACTGCACATTCCCCTGTACACTTGGGCAAAGAAAGCAAGTTCATTGGCTGCCGACTTGTAAGTCTCCTCATCTGGTTTGTTTGTGATTCGATCCTTCTTTGGTTGAACGTTTATAACTGGTTGAGATTCGTCAAGATGAACAGTAAGCCAATAGCAAAATCATCTAAAAGGTATATGTATTTGAATTCTAGCCTATCGCTGAATGAATACGCGAATTTTTCCTGTCTCTACAAATGACTAGAGACCGGAAAAATTCGCGAATTGATTTCGCGATAGGCTAAAATACAAATAGGTAAACCTCAGTGCTGCCTCTGCTATTGGCTCACAACTTACCTGGATGACTCTGTACCAATGAGAAACACCCGACCAAAGCTTTATCGAATCACAGGCTGCTACGTTGGGACGTCTCACAAGACAGCAGCCCATGAGTGGGTGACATTTGACCGAGTGTACGTAGAACTATGGCGTTCATCCTGCAGGTCATTGAACCCGCGAATTTTTCCGGTCCATAGGTCATACCCACAGTACTTTATGAACTTCAGTCAGTGGGTAAGTAGTAAACACGTGGGTCAGAGAGTTAAACATTTGAGCATTTGAAGCCGTAAGAGAGTCAAAATTTAAAAAAAAAAAAAAAAAAACCTTTATCCTGCGTGCCATTTTTACTTGGATGTCCTAATAATATAACCTCGATGACTAGAGACCTGTAAAATTCGCAATTTCAAATCCCTAAAGGATAGACTCGATCATCTATGCACTCGTGCAAATTACATCTGCTGATTGGTTACCGACTCGTAACACCTGTTGACTGGAATGATCGTGATTCGCTAATTCTTCTGTTAAAGACTTTTCATTGGCCCAGAGTCCTTCAGATAAACTATGGCCCAATCACTGAAGCAAAATATAGTCAAAAGTATTTGGACTCTATCCTATCGCGAAAAGAATCCGCGAATTATACAGGTCTCTATCAATTAGACTACAAGTTTTAAAATATTTAAGAAAACTGGCATTACAATAATATTAGCACATATTCTCCTTCTAGGTTCCTAATGGGCTTAGTAGGAGTAGGCCTCCGTGGCGCAGTCTACAACGCACCGGGCTACGGTGCGGGGGCTTTGGGTTCGAATCCCGGGTAAGACATGGATGTAATTTGTGTTGTCGTAATACACCAACAATCACAACTACAATTTCTCAATGACTGGGGGTGACATAACAATACAACATTAAGGGGGGGGAGATGATTGGCACACTGGTGACTGTCAAGACTTGTCTGTGTGCCACCCATCTTAAAAAAAATTTTTTAAAAAAAAAGTAGCACAGCGGTAGGCTCACGCTTGTTTACCTTAAGTGACGTGGTTGAAATCGCACCACTGGAAAAAGTTTTTTTTTTTTACTTTTTAATAACGTTAAAATATAATATAATAATTATAATGTTGGCTTAGTTCAATAAGGTTAAGGTTTATTTGTAGGAAGTAATTACAGACTGTTTTCAGTGGTTTAAGCAAAAACAAATGTACAAACATATACTTAGTGTTATAATAGGTGTTTTAAAATGTTTCAGGTTAATATTTTAGTAATTCCACAGAATTATAACTTCCAACTGTGCGGAAATTATATAGAATTAATTGTTTAGTGAATTTTAACAAGATGGACAGTGTATTAATAAATTAATAGAATTTCTCATCGAAAATCAGGTCCAAAGCTGGGTTTAGGGATTTTTTCGAGTTTTTTTCACTTTTATTACAGTCGGTTCTCATATTTAAGATTTCCTGCTGTTTCGTGCTGCTATCTGCGCGTGATGGTGACAAGCCACGTTTACGATTCAAGCCACGGATTATTCCAGTGGCGGGCGCAGATAGTACGTGCGTATTCGCGTCCAGGAATTTTGTCACTTGAAAAGCGAATATATTATTTATCAGTAAATTTATGACGCTCGGCATTATTTTTAGAATTCCACGTTAAATTTCGTGTCCGAGTTTGGTATTAGTTTATTTGCAACATGAACAACATGAGAACACATGGATTTTCTCGTCATCGAGGTTATATGTTTACTCATCACTGGCGAGTACCGAAAGACTAGCTCGCTCACTTTTTTTAAAAAATATTTGATCACATTTAATCAATATTTTATTGCTTCGGTAGTTAACGACTATAAAAATTGCTTTGCTATATATTTTTAAAAAAATTGGCTGAATAATGTATACAACTTAGTTTTCACTATACCTAATCAATTCGAGCAACTGCAAGCACTTAGGCCTACATACATCGAGAGCAATAAAGTGAATTTATGTTAAGAGAAGGTTACTTTAAAATAAATAATAAAGTGTCTTGAACATGTGTTATATTTTAATAACGAATTTATGGCAACAATAAAAAAGACAGTCTATAACAATTGGGCATGTCTTAGATACTGAAAATTCGTGTATTCGTAAGCAAAGATAGAAAAGTCAGACTCAGGCCCGCTTGCACAGTCTTGTGGCAAAGTTATTTACTTGCCCAATTTGATTTACCTGCAAATAGTTTGCTTAAATTATTATTATCTGACTGTGGAAGCCGGTATTATCCTGGCTAGAGGCTCTGTGTCTGTTACGTATTATAACATAAGTGTATTGCACCATGAGAACACATGACTTTTCTTGTTAACGAGGTCATGTGTTACACATCTCTAGCGAGTACTTAAAGTTTCGCTCTTTTATTTTTAAGATAACATTTGTGTAATGCTGAAGAATTAAGGTGCTATCTTCTGTTGTTGCTGCATTGAACAGTTAAGTCTTTCGTGTCTCAGTCAAAACATATTTCACGAAAAACGAACACATAAAATTACTTCTTTTTTTATTTTTCAGCAGTAATTAACGTTTGTGATATCGAGCTCACTATACAGACTGTTTCGAAATTCATGGTAGATACACATGCCTAAGTTATGGGGTGATAGAAAGCAACGAGACACAAGCACCATTCAATATAAAACATCGAATTCAAGACGTCTCCCCAATTGCAAGTACATCTCCTTGACAAGTCGCTCGGTTCCGCATGCCAAGCCTCGATTATATTGCTCAAGTTCACTCGCTACTCGCCTGGTCTACTTTTCCCGCTGCTCGCTTGCAACCGCTGTTTTTTACATTGGTAGTGCGTGTGCGTGGAAGCCTCGGAGAACAGTTGAACAACGAATCTGATTTATTTATTTATCTTCGAAATACATAAAAAAAGGGGGTTGTCTGTAAAGTCGGTTTACGGACGATAATTTCACGTGATAACGTCATAAGAAAACATTGATGAAACATTGCATACTTTTTAATTTTCAAATATTAACTTTCAGTTTTTGCAAATTTAATTTAAAATAATTTGTTTAAATATAATCACGAACAAATAGTTAAAAAAAAAGCCCGCCTTAACCTGTTTGATATTATAGAAGATTTTCTCGCACGGTGGTTGGCCGGTTCTTGCACGCTCGGCTCGGGCGGAACGTGACAATTTTTCGTGCGTGCAGCCGGCGTTCATCGATTTACAAGACGTTATCGCGTCAAAACGCACAAGCAACTATAAAACTGTGGCTTGAGGATACGAACATAGGGCTAGAGACCCGTAAAATTCGCGCGTTCAATGACCTCCAGGATAGACTCCAATATTCTCTACACATTCGGGCAAATGCCAACTGTTAATTGGCTGCTGACTTGTGAGTCGTCTCGACTGGGTGGCCTGTGATTCGACACTTCTATGAGTGAGGATCTCTAATTGGCCCTCAGTCCTCCATATTAACAGTGAACCAATGACAGAAGCAAAACTTAGGTATAATTATTTGAATTTTAGCATAACACGAAAAGAATCCGCGAATTATACGGGTCTCTCAACATAGCCTGTCCTGAGTAAGTGAAACGAGGACCAGGGGGCTCGGTACAGGGGCGTAGCCAGGGGAGGGGGTTAGGGGTTCCAACCCCCCCCCCCACCTAGCACCAAATCTTTAATTAATTTCTTATTCATCACTCAATCAAATTTCATATTAAATTTAATAACAATTTTACCATTACAATATTTAAATTTAAGTACCGAAAATTGCTAAAATAGCACTACTTTACACCTTAAAATCCAAATTTTGCCGGGGGAGGACCCCGCTATAAAACGTGGGGGGGGGGGGGTGGCATACTTCTTAACACCCCCCATACACAAATCCTGGCTACGCCACTGGCTCGGTACTCACGTGTGACGAGCGCGGCCAGTAGCACGCAGCTGGCGAGCGACGCCGCCATCTCAGCAGCTGCGCGCGGACTGCGGCGCACCTGGCGGCAGGTGGCAGCCCTGGCGGCGCGCGACGGTGGCGCACCTGGCGGCGAGTGGCGGGAAAGTCGCCGGCCGCCTGACCCACATGGCGGCCGGGCGCGCTTTCCCGCGTGAGGTAACTGGTCGACAACTCTCACTTCCACACCTCTGGCGACTCCGCGCCCCTGCCCTGTTCTGCTGTGTTCCCACCCAGTTATTTCCATACGTGCAGTAAAACAAAAAAATTGGTTGTCTGTAAAGTCGGTTTACGGACGATAGTTTAACGTGGCAACGTCATAACAAAACATTGATGAAATGATTGCATACTTTTATGAATAAAATTGAATCATTTTTTATTGAATTATCACTATTTTGTATGGATACAAAGGAGTGAAATGAAAGCTACAATTTAATTTGATAAATTTACTTTTATTTGCACTCATTAATTCAAATATGTTTATTACTTTAAAAAACAGATTATTTTAACTATAACTTTTATACATGTTTGCTATTTAACTTCTTCCAATCTGTGTTATTCTGTTAAAGATAGGACGATGATAGGAAAAGTAGGAAACGAATGGGGGTGTTTCAAGTTTAATGTGCCTCGAAAAAGTAAAATCGATGGTTGTTCCAATCGAGTGGAAGAGAGATAGATGCGGCGCAAGCGTACAATGAGCGTAACGGGACACAGCGTAACGGGACAATGTGCGCAACAGAACACTTTTTCGTGCGTGCAGCTGGCGTTCATCGATTTATTAGACGTTGTCACGTCAAAAATATTTATAGTTGTATGCCATTTGTAAACTTAACTTTGCAACAAAAATCATTTTTCCACAGCAAAGAAGCTGTGAAAGCTGCCTAGACACTGATGCTTAAACATACAGCTCTTAAAATAACAAATAAACCACTGCTAGATATCCCTTTCTTTCCATCACTAATTAGTATTTTTATTATCAATTCATAGTAGTATGTAATGGTTCCTCCTGCTGGTTCATGGTTGTGGGGCCATATGCTGGCCACCATCTTGGATTGTAATATCACAACAGCCATCATGGATGACCTTGACCTTGACTCGTGTCTTTGGATCCCGGCCGCCATTTTAAGTGACCTTGAACCAGACCGCCATCTTAAATTCTGCCATCTAGTATTCCGCCATTTTGTTTTCTAGTAACTTCCACCATTTTTTTCTGGAAATTTCAGGCATCATGAATTCTAATGTTAGGTCCGCCATATTGTTTTTGTCTGCTAGAGGTCACTATCTTGGATGATGTAATGTCCACTATATTGTGTTCGTCTGCTGGAGGTCGCGATATTGAATAACATTATGTTCGCCATCTTTGTTTCTGCTGTTTGTTCCTCGAGTGCGCCAGCATCTCTTTGACTCATTTACCAAAGGGCGATATTCCATTACCTACCTGTGTTATTATGACACTTATAGACTTTTTTTAATATAATGGAAGCGAGATGATTCGAACCATAAAAGCTTGGCCCTCTGGTATGGAAAACCCACGCCTTTGACCATGCTGCCATGAAATATATATATATATATATATATATATATATATATATATATATATATACACACACCAGATGAGAATTAAAAAGTAATATATAAAAATAACACATATTCAGACACATATTTTTTTTAATACGCAGGAATAATACCAGCAACTTTGCCTGTAAAAGGCCGAGCCACCATTTTTGTTTTCAATACTTGCTTCTAGGAGTGCTAGTGTAGCAGAATTTACACATCATCTGCTAGTGTGTGCTGCCTTCATATTGACTCTTTTTAACCCTCTTAAGTGCATTGTGCCAATTACAAGTTCGTCTGCTGTCTTAGCATCCGCCATATTAACGACCATATTGGCCTCCATTTTGAAAATTGGTAATTATAGTCCTAGAAAGTCGGAAAATATTCTAAAAATAATAAAAAATCACAATATAGTGATTGAGTCGATCAATTTTAGTCCTTTGTTCGATCCTTGGTCGACGCAAAAAAAGGAAATATTAACCTAAAATTAATTAATTAATTAATTTAAAATGTGAAAAGTTTCCAAATTGTCTTGTATTCCCCATCTACCAGCCGCCAGTAAACTGATGATGTCATATTGGCAATCATCTGAAAATCTACAATTATTGACCTAAAAATAAGGATAAAAATTCGAAAAATTATTAAAAAGCTTGCTTATTAATATATTAATTGCCTCAATAGATTTCCGTCCTTGATTCGATCCTTCGTCAGTGCTTAGGGTAGTTAAAAATTAAAATCATTATTGAAATTATTTTTCAAATACCTTTCGTCGAGTTCATTAACCATCCTCGCCACGATCAATGACTCCATACAAGACAACTGTCCAACCATATAAATATTTAATATCACTATACTACAATGTAGGCCATATTCGATGCACCTTATGATTACTAGAGTGCCAAGTATAAGCATATTGACCAAGTGTCTCCGAACGAGGTGTTGTTCGTCAATAATAAGTATACAATACCTACAACCTACAAGCATATAGAACGAGCGTCTCCGAAACACGAGGCCTTCTTTTTCGATTCTTGGCAATTGTTTCCACCAGTAAGATGTATAACTAGAAACCGGAAAAATTCGCGAATTCACTTCGCGATAGGCTAAAATACAAATAGTTATACCTCAGTGCTGCCTCTGCTATTGGCTCACAACTAAACTGGATGACTCTGAGCCAATGAGAAACACTCAACCAAAGCTTTTTTCGAATCACAGGCTGTTACGTTGGGACGTCTCACAAGACAGCAGCCAATGAGTGGGTGACATTTGACCATGTGTACGTAGAACTATGGAGTTCATCCCACAGGTCATTGAACCCGCGAATTTTTCCGGTCCCTATGTATAACTAGAGACCCGTGAAATTCGCGGGTTCAATGACCTCCAGCATAGACTCCAATATCCTCTACACACTCGGGCAAATGCCAACTGTTCATTGGCTTCTGACTTGTGAGTCGTCTCGACTGGGTGGCCTGTGATTCGACACTTCTATAAGTGAGGGTCTCTAATTGGCCCTCAGTCCTCCAGATTAACAGTGAACCAATGGCAGAAGCAGCACTAAGGTATAATTATTTGAATTTTAGCATAACACGAAATGAACCCGCGAATTTCACGGGTCTCTATGTATAACCCAAGCGTCTCCGAACCAAGAGGCCTTCCCTGTCAATACTAAGTATGCCTAGGGACACCTGTATTTCGCGATTTCATTTCATGCCAAGGTATTTCACAAAACACTGTAGCTGTCATGGCAAATTGTGAGGGTGCAGCAGTACGGTGACCACATTCTCATTGGCCCCGTCAAGAGCGGGACGACACCTCTCACCGACCTCAGCCAATAACCACAGGAGAAAAGCTACAGTATTTTGTGAAATACCTTGGCACGAAATGTATTCACGAAATACAGGTGTCATTCATGGATAATCATTATGTTTCAGTAGGTCACGAAAAAATAAGAGTACATATTTATTAATTTTTATTCACCTCACAAATATAAAAAAACTATAAAATTTGGTGAACCATCATACCATTGTTTTTCATCTATGAATCTTGTTTCTTTCAAGACTTCAAGTACATACGTGGGATATCACGTCCGTGCGGGAATAGTCTTCTGTACATACAGAAGAAATAAAAATTTTCAGCCTGTCAAACATACAATTTGGACCGTTCCTCGATGTGTAATATGTAGGGACTGGAAAAATTCACGTTTTCGATGACCTTCAGGATAGAATACACAGTCCCCAGTATACTCGGGAAAATAACGCCTGTCCATTGGCTGCTGACTTGTGAGTCGTCTCAACTATTTTGCTTGTGATACGATACTTCTTTGGTTGAGTGTTTCCCATTGGCCCAGAGTCGCCCGGATGATCAGTGAACCAATAACAAAAGCAGCTTAAAGGTATGTGTATTTGAATTTTAGCGTATCGCGAAATGAATCTACGAATTTTTCCGGTCTCTAGTAATATGTAGAGACCTGAAAAATTCGCGGATTCATTTCGTGTTATGCTAAAATTCAAATAAATATACCTTAGTGCTGCTTCTGCCATTGGTTCACTGTTGATCTGGAGGACTGAGGGCCAATTAGAGACCCTCACTCATAGAAGTGTCGAATCACAGGCCACCCAGTCGAGACGACTCACAAGTCAGCAGCCAATGAACAGCTGGCATTTGCCCGAGTGTGTAGAGGATATTGGAGTCTATCCTGAAGGTCATTGAACCCGCGAATTTTTCCGATCTCTACGTATATACAATCGGTAGAGACCTGTAAAATTCGCGATTTAAAATCCCTAAAGTATAGACTCCATGATCTTCTATGCACTCGTGCAAATTACATCTGCTGATTGGTTACTGACTCGTAACACCTGTTGACTGGAATGATCGTGATTCGCTAATTCTTCTGTTAAAGATTTTTCATTGGCTCAGAGTCCTTCAGATAAACTGTGGCCCATTCACTGAAGCAAAATAATGTCCAAATTATTTGGACTCTATCCTATCGCGAAATGAATCTGCTAATTTTACAGGTCTCTAACAATCGGGAAAGGCGCTAGGGCACCGTCTATAACTAGAGACTCAGACAATCCATCCCAGCATAGTCAACACCTCGGCCCCCTGCCTCACTCAGCTAACCAGACAGTTGGCTTTGTCCTTAGCCCTGTAGACTTCTTTACAACTTTACTGTCAATAATCAGGAAATCTCTACAGTCTTCTGGTTTATCAAAAACTTGAAAGTCACTTTCATCATCATCGTATCTATCAGCATCGCCATCTAGGTTACTGTAAGAATTCTAAATCTTTGACGTCGAAGCTTCCTCATCATCTACAAAAAAAAATTTTAAGTGTCCATAATTTTTCCAAAGTTTGAAGGATATACTCGAAGTCGGCTTGAATGTAGTCTCACTTTTCACGGTAACTGTAAATCAACTGTCTTCAGTCTTCGTTAAACCTTCAACGTCTTTCAGTTCAAGTTATTTGTCGAGATCAGGAGAGATATGAACACAGTGACGTTCAAGAAAAGGAAAATTATTTTCGTCATGCAGCACACTCTTCTTTAGTGCAGTAGCTACATCGCTGACCTCTATCTTGTAAGTGTGCATGGCTTTACAATCCCTGCCATGTCTTTTTAAGCTATCATTTCCCGTGGATAACCTGCCACACCGATCATAACTTAATATTTCCCGTAGTGGGCTTTTAACACAATCAGTAGAGACCTGCAAAATTCGCGGTTTCGATGACCTGTAGGATATGCTCCATGATCCTCTACGCACTCGGGAAAATTACATCTGCTCATTGGCTAATGACTCGTGTCGCCTGTTAACTGGGACGCTAGTGATTTGATACTTCTTTTGTTGAAAAATTTTCATTGGCTGAGTGTCATTCAGAAGAACTGTGGCCCAATCACTGATGCAGTAAAATGGCAAACGTTTTTGGATTCTAGACTATCGCGAAATGAATCCGCGAATTTTTTAGGTCTCTACTTATAACTAGTCTCGGAATCTTTTCGCGGAATATGCATGACTAGGGACTGGAAAAATTCGCGTTTTCGATGACCGTCAGAATAGACTACACAGTCCTCAGTATACTCGGGAAAATAACGCCTGTTCATTGGCTGATGACTTGTGAGTCGTCTCAACCTTCTTTGGTTGAGTGTTTCCCATTGGCCCAGAGTCGTCCGGATGATCAGTGAACCAATAACAAAAGCAGCTTAAAGGTATGTGTATTTGAATTTTAGCGTATCCCGAAATGAATCCAAGAATTTTTCCGGTCTCGATGCATTGCCCTGCTCCTGAGCGGAGCCATGTGAGCGGCGAGCTGGTTGGTCGCCGGGAGTGTCATGGCGGCCCGGCCCGCTGAAGTCTCGAGGGGCCCGGGGGGGGGGGGGGTAAAGACCCACTTTCCAAACGACTCGAGAAGCGCCGCCGCGTCGGCAGCCAACTGGAGTGTAAACAACTGTACGTAATAAGTCGCTAGGCTTCACGAGCCTAGCGTGAAGGCACTCGGCTCTCCAGTAGAGCGAGGGACGGGTGTGTGAGCGTGTTGGCATGTAGTGTGTCTGTGTTATAAGTAGAGACCAGAAAAATTCGCGGGTTCATGTCGTGTTATGCTAAAATTCAAATAATTATACCTTAGTGCTGCTTCTGCCATTGGTTCACTGTTAATCTGGAGGAGGAGGGCCAATTAGAGACCCTCACTCATAGAAGTGTCGAATCACAGGCTATCCAGTCGAGACGACTCACAAGTCAGCAGCCAATGAACAGTTGGCATTTGCCCGAGTGTGTAGAGGATATTGGAGTCTATCCTGGAGGTCATTGAACCCGCGAATTTTCCGGGTCTCTAGTTATAAGTAGGGACCGGAGAAATTCGTGGCTTCAATGATCTTTAGGATGAACTCCATAGTTCTACGTACACACGGTCAAATGTCACCCACTCATTGGCAGCTGTCTTGTGAGACGTCCCAACGTAGCAGCCTGTGACTCGATACAGCTTTGGTTGAGTGTTTCTCATTGGCTCAGAGTAGAGACCTGCAAAATAAGTGGTTTCGATGGCCTTTAGGATATACTGCACATACCCCTGTACACTCGGGAAAATAACGCAAGTTCATTGGCTGCCGACTTGTAAGTCGTCTCAGCTGGTTTGTCTGTGATTCGATCCTTCTTTGGTTGAGGGTTTATAACTGATTGAGATTCGTCCAGATGAACATAGGCCAATAGCAAAATTATCTAAGAGGTATATGTGTTTGAATTCTAGCCTATCACCGAATGAATTCGCGTATTTTGCAGGTCTATAGCTCAGAGTCATCCAGATGAGTTGTGAGGCAATAGCAGAGGCAGCACTGAGGTATAACTATTTGTATTTTAGCCTATCGCGAAATGAATTCGTAAATTTTTCCGGTCTCTACATATAATTATTAATATGATTAATTTTGCACGTATGTTTATACGTGAGATATTCATAGGGACTGGAAAAATTTAAAAGTTTGAATGACCTCTAGGATGGACTCCACGATCCTCTATGTACGCGGGAATATTACACCAGCTCATTGGCTACTGATTTGTGACACCTGCTAACTAAGATGCTTATGATTAGAGCCACGGAAATTTCGCGAATTCATTTAGTCGCAAGTTAGAATGCAAACCTTCACACTCTCGCACTGTGTTCATGATTGGACCGCATTTATCTGGACACGCCCCTCTACGACCGTGAGCCAACGATGTCCAGCTAGGAGAAAAGTAAGCGAATCAGGTAGTGCCAAATAACTAGGATAAAAATGTTCTCGCTAAGAAATCAACCAATAGGATAGTAAACATGGGTCGAGCACACTTATAACTTTGAATTCTATCCTGAGTCCAGAGGAATCCGCGAAATTTCCGGGACTCTACTTATGATTCGATACTTCTTACGTTGAGGGTTATTCATTGGCTCACAGTCCTTCAGGCGAACTGTGTTCCAATCACTGAAGCGGCAATAAGTTACACGCTCTTGGATTCTAGCCTATTGCGAAATGAACCAGCGAATTTTTCCTGTCTCTAGATATTTAAGTTTACATGTATGTAATTATGCACATATTTATGTATTTTATTATGTATGTAAATATGTATGCATTCACGTACATGTGCGTGTATGTGTATATATATGTATGTGTGTGTGTCACGTATTCCTTTTAAAATTTAATATCAACTGAAAAAACTACAGAATCTTAAGTGCGCACCGATCTACCTTTCAAAAGAGAGAGTTTATATAATTAATTAATTTTCTATTTTTTTTACAAGTTTATCGTATGAATTGCAGCTTTGGCCTTCATTTAGTCACTTTAAAGGTGCTGGTAGATTAGTTGTTATTAAAGTTGATGGAATGTTAAGACCAGTAACATCAGAGCCCGACCTAACTCAATCGCAGGAAATTAAGGAGGCAATTAAACGAATGAAATCTCGCTAAGCCCCGGGAAACGATGTCATTCAGGCAGTTGTCCTTAAGAGCCGTATTAATTAATGCAATGTTTAAACAACAGTATTTACCTTCGCAATGGAAAGAAGCGAATGTAATAGTGTTCCAAAAACCAGGGAAAGACACAACAATGCCATAAAATTATAGACCAATTAGTTTGCTCAGTACAGTGTCTAAAATAACTTAATATATAATGATGCAGCACCTCAATACTCACATTAAGGAGTATAATATATTACCTGACGAACAATTCTGATTTCGCAGCTCACATTCTACCACACAGCAGCTGGTCCGCACGACAGAACAAATAATAACCGCATATAACTGGAACAGCTAGCGTATAGGCTTCGGCCTGAGACACCCGGACCTCTCCTAAACACACTTAGTTTTTAGTTAGGTTAGGAAAAAAAATCGTGGCGTGCGGCTCAGGTTGAACCCCGCCATGCTGCAGGGATAGGCGTGTCGCGGCGGTAGGGACCCGCCTGCGCCTGACGCCACCCGACTTGCTGGCATCTAGTAAGGGAGTTTTTGGGCAGAGGGCAGCACAGCGGAGTTTGAGATTATTTTGGAGTGAGTAATAATTGTGTAAATAATTCATGTTTATTTTAAAATGTTATTATCTTTATATATATATATCTTGTGAGCGTGTGTATGTCACTGAACTCCTCCTAGACGGCTGGACCGATTTTGATGAAATTTTGTGTGTGAGTTCACGGGGATTCGAGGATGGTTTAGATTCACAATTGGATATTTTATCTCGATTCTGAGTTAAGAAAAACTAAAAAAACACGCTTTGAAAGCAAAAATTGCAACGCATTATTAGAAGCCATTAAGTTTTGCTATTGTAAGGAACTAAGTAGAGAGTAAGAAAAAAATAAAGATCCTGACAGTTTATAGTGTCGCCATATTTGTTTCAATTTTCAATACCCTTTTTGTATATTACAATTTAAATTGCAGAAAAAAATCATTTTTCATAGCCACACAAATAGTGAGGATGGTTTAGATTCACAATTGGATATTTTATCTCGATTCTGAGTTAAGAAAAACTAAAAAAAACACGCTTTAAAAGCAAAAATTGCAACGCATTATTAGAAGCCATTAAGTTTTGCTATTGTAAGGAACTAAGTAGAGAGTAAGAAAAAAATAAAGATCCTGACAGTTTATAGTGTCGCCATATTTGTTTCAATTTTCAATACCCTTTTTGTATATTACATTTTAAATTGCAGAAAAAAATCATGTTTCATAGCCACACAAATAGTGAGTGTGTGTCATTTCTCTATGTCCACGAGGTCTCGCCGCGTCAATTTTCTCCTTGGAGCGAACCCGTCCGCTTAGTTAAATAAACAGCTTTTATCGTTGAATGATTTCATGATTTATTTAATGAAAATATGCTCTCATAAAAAAATTAGTTGGATAGACATTCAATAGGTGTCTTTCTCTCACTCTCTCTCTCTCTCTGAAATGTATGTAGCTTGCTCGCGGGTCAGTAATGCAGACAATCTTTACATTCTAGCTCAAGACGGAAAAAACAGTAAATGTGGTTTACAAAGACATTTTATGAAGTGTCTTCCCGTCATTACATTTGAAAGTAGAAACATATTTACTCAAAATTTAGGTAGTAACATATTTTTATTGCAAAGACTGAAATAGAGATGAGAAAAATTATCATTTTTGAACATAAGAAAACTACTACAACTGTATCAACTGTTATGTTATAATGTTTAAATTTCTAAATGGTGCAAGATAATACAAAATTCCATGCGGAAAAAGTCGTGGGCAGCAGATACGTATAGTTATAGGTGTGGGGCTATGCATGCTGATTTTTCATATACTGCATGGATGCGAACATGTAAGAATAATCTATCTATCTTACTATAATAAAACAGTACTTTTACTGTCTGTCTGTTTGTACGCGATTTTGATGAAATTTTGTGTGTGAGTTCACGGGGATTCGAGGATGGTTTAGATTCACAATTGGATATTTGATCTCGATTCTGAGTTAAGAAAAACTAAAAAATAACACGCTTTAAAAGCAAAAAAACTAAGCATTGTTGATAATTAGCCTCCATGGCAATGGGCTTTTGCATTGTTGTTGCCTTCTGCGTAACCATGGGAAAGGTTTTTGGTAACGGCAGTGGCGTGCCCAAGAGAAGGGCATAATGAGAAGATACAAAATGTCCAGCGTAGAAATACTTACCGCCATATCCATATCTCACAAAAAGTACATTTGGGCAGGACAATGTCTGTCGGGTCCGCTAGAAAGATATATATAGAGATAGAGATATAAATAGAAAGATAGAGAGAGTTATAGAGATATACATAGAGAGATAGAGAATTAGAGAGATGAAGAGAGATGCTTAGTATACGTTTAAAAAATTACAAAAAAAATTGATTGAGGCATTGCAACGCATGCCGGGCATTATCTAGTATATATATATATATATATATATATATATATATATATATATATATATATATATATATATGTAGAGACCGGAAAAATTCGCGGATTCATTTCGTGATAGGCTGAAATTCAAACATGTGTACAATTCTGCTGGTTCTGCTATTGGCTCGCAGTTTAACTGGAGCTCTCTGGGCCAATGAGAGACTATCGACCAAAGAAGCGTCGAATCACAAGCTACCCAGTGGAGACGCCTCACAATTTAGTACCCAATGAACACGCGTTTTTTTTTTCTTGAGAAATACAGAGGATAATGGAGGCTATCCTAGAGGTCATTGAATCCGCGAATTTTCCCGGTCCCTATATTTATGCTGTTTTATTCCTTACGATATAGGCTACTTACGAGTCGAGGCTTGAATTGCCAAGAAGTTTCTCTTCTATCACATGTACTGAGTAACACGCGCTCTTTTTTTTTTTAAGGAAAACAATAGTTTCCAGTAAATACTAACCATTAAGTTTAGAAGGGGGTGTATTTAAAAACAATCCCAGCAATTCCTGACCGGAGAAACATACTTGTTGTTAATGGTTAGAGACCCGTGAAATTCGCGGGTTCATTTCGTGTTATGCTAAAATTCAAATAATTATACCTTAGTGCGGCTTCTGTCATTGGTTCTCTGTTAATCTGGAGGACTGAGGGCCAATTAGAGACCCTCACTCATAGAAGTGTCAAATCACAGGCCACCCAGTCGAGACGACTCACAAGTCAGCAGCCAATGAACAGTTGGCATTTGCCCGAGTGTGTAGAGGATATTGGAGTCTATGCTGGAGGTCATTGAACCCGCGAATTTCACGGGTCTCTATTAATGGTATCGGAGAAATTGTTCAGGTTGTCGTCCTTGGGAATAGCTGTGGGCTGAAAAGGCAGAGGGAAAGGAGGTAAAGGGCTAACTAGTGGAGGAAAAGGCCCAAGAATAAATGCTCACCCACGCCTGTTAAGAAAATTTATTTTCGGCAGCCCCTGCCTCTGTGCCAAAATCCGCATACGTGACGATTAATCATTTTATTAGCACTCTTAAAATAAATTTAAGCACTCGAAACTGTGTGACTTTTTTTATTTTATAAAAACACATTTACAGTAAGGTAAAATCAAACGTTAACATGTAGGTATAATTAACAATATTTAAGCATCAGGAAAATATACAGCAAATTTTTCTGTTCTTCCTAGTACCAGAAAAAATTCTGCTTGTATCCCCATTTCTGAACATTGGGACATAATACTTATGTGTTGGTGTTAACCTATTTGAATATGTTCTTTACAATACATCTCCCGAAACAAAACATCGGGCCACGCTGCTGTGAAAAACACGCAGACAGCGCCAGTACTAAGAATGACTCAAGGCAGATGGACGGTACGCTTCGTTGGAGTGATGATACTGGAGTACAAAAGAGCACCCCGAGTGAAATACACCTGCTCGCAGAAAACGGCATGACAACTCCGAACACAGGAAGGACCCGTTGAATTGCGACACATGTCCACGAAAAGTAAATCTATGATGCACATTTGTTTTTTTTTTCTAAACATTAATAAGGTTCAACGAATTTTTTTTTACGTGATAACGTCTTATAAATCGATGCACGCCGGCTGCACGCACGAAAAAAAATTGTCACGTTCCGCCTGAGCCGAGCGTGCAGGAACCGGCCAACCACCGTGCGAGAAAATCTTCTATAATATCAAACAGGTTAAGGCGGGCTTTTTAACTAATTGTTCGTGATTATATTTAAACAAAATATTTAGATTGAATTGGAAAAAACTGTAAATAATATTTGAAAATTAAAAAGTATGCAATTTTTCATCAATGTTTTCTTATGACATTATCACGTGAAATTATCGTCCGTAAACCGACTTCACAGACAACCACCTTTTTTTTTTTTCAACATTAAACTCCATCGAGTTGAGAACTACACGCTTTTCCCTTCAGTTCTATGTAAAGTTGGTGTTGGCTTCAGTGTTGCTGTAGGCTTCTTTGATGAACGCCACGAACAGTGTTCTGATTCGCTCCCGCAGCACGTCCAGTTGTCTGCCGAGACCTCGCACGCTCAGCTCGCACTCCCGGTCGATCAGCCGGGCGAGTTCCGGCACCATCGCGGAGTCGTGCTTCTTCAGCTGCAACGGCAACATCTGCTGCTCAGTCCAGTCAATAGATAAGGGGCATGCAGATCTCGCGAAAAGATTTCGAGACTCGATGAAAGTTAAAACACTGTAGCACCTTCTGTGTTTCGTGATTGGTAGAGACCGGAAAAATTCGCGGGGTCAATGACCTCCAGGATAGACTCCACTATCCTCTACACACTCGGGAAAATGCCAACTGTTCATTGGCTGTTGACTTGTGAGTCGTCTCGACTGGGTGGCCTGTGATTCGACACTTCTATGAGTGAGGGTCTCTAATTGGCCCTCCTCCTCCAGATTAACAGAGAACCAACGGCAGAAGCAGCACTAAGGTATAATTATTTGAATTGTAGCATTTCACGAAATGAATCCGCGAATTTTTCAGGTCTCTAGTGATTGGGTGAGTTTCTCCCAGGTACACGTCGATTGTAACAACACCGATCACAGTGATTCAGTGCGGAAGTAAACGCGTCCTGAGTGGCTCGGTCAAACAAGGCAACGACTTCTCTGACAGACGGCCGCCAATCACAAGTAAGAAACCACAGGTGTGGATACACCTTGTTGCAGTCTAATAAGTGTTCAGATCTTTTCGCGAAAAGTGCCTGCCCCTATCAATAGAGACCGGAAAAACTCGTGGATTCATTTCGCGATACGCTAAAATTCAAATACACACACCTTTAAGCTGCTTTTGTTATTGGTTCACTGATCATCCGGACGACTCTAGGCCAATGGGAAACACTCAACCAAAGAAGTTTCGTATCACAAGCAAACTAGTTGAGACGACTCACAAGTCAGCAGCCAAGGAACAGGCGTTATTTTCCCGAGTATACTGAGGACTGTGTAGTCTATCTTGAAGGTCATCGAAAACGCGAATTTTTCCAGTCCCTAGCGTTAAGGCCCCCGCCCACGCGGGCACACACACAGTGCGCAGAGCTTCAGGGAAAACAACGCATTTTCAAAACTACTAAAGAACGAAAAACATTTACGAGTTCGCTGAGGGCCAAAAAGTACTTTTGATTTTGGATTAAGTTTTTAAACTGTATTTTTAGAAATTTTAAAATGGCTAAAATGCATGTTTTCAGAGTAATTTTTTAGGTGTAAAAAACCGATACAGATTCTTGAAAGCACTTAAGGGACTTGCATTACACCTGTATCTTCATTTCTCCGCCATATAATTTTACGGTCACCGCTCAGATCTCACAGTTGTCCTGTGACGACGAGAAGACTGCGCGCCAGTCCAGAGGAGACACCGCGTTAGAAGCACCAGCGAGCATCGCGCTTATCATCCCGCCTCACTAACACACATACACCTGACGAGGCGGGCCCCTTAAGCAATGTCCCTTTTTTATGGATTCTGGCAAACTGTAGTTTATATTTCTACACTTCAACAACGCACGAAAAAATCTACAATCGCTACTGAAATAAATATTTTGCTTCGTAAAAAGCCTTTTCTACTGGTAAATAATAATTCATGATTAGGGACCGAAAAAATTCGCGGATTCATTTAGCGGTATGCTAGAATCCAAACAACTGTACCTTCATGTTGCTTCTGTGTTTGGCTTACAGTTTGTTTAAAGGACTTTGAGCCAATGGAAAACTTTCAACCAAAAAATGTATCGAATCGCAAGCGTCCCAGTTGACAGATGTCACGAGTCGATAGCCAATGAGCAGGTGGCATTTGCCTGAGTGTGTAGAGGGTTGTGAAGTCTATCCTAGAGTTCACTGAAAGCGCGAATTGTTCCAGTCTCTATTCATGATTCTTAAAAAATATATGGACATACACTAAGTTGGTGTTTGAAAACATCTTTTTTTTTTTTCCAAAATTATCAACATAATGTAAACCCTTACTAAATACATACTCATAGAAAATCTATATTATTAGATATTTACTATGCTGAGTATTATATTTTTAAATGTTTCTTAAACTTGTTTTTATACCCGCATTAGCAAATTCACTGATGTCCAAGTATTTAAAATCCACTGAACATACTACCACCTAAGAAAACATAATGTTGCATTCTTTTAAATCGTTTTGTCTTGTGTAATAATACTTATCTCAAAATTATTTATGATTCAAAAAAATCATATAAAGTTTTTATTTCATTTTTGGAAAATAATGTTCTTACGATTTAATTTCAAAGATAATTACTACCAACCTTGTTTACCAGAAGTCAACGTTGGCTTAGCGTATGGATCACAGCACAATATAATATACATCGTGAGTCTGAATTCAACCGACGAACTTCGGCTACAGTCAATCACGAACAAATCATTTGAAAACATATGAGTAATCCACTCGCAAAACTTGTTTAATACATCATGTACAGAAGAAGGAATTGGAGATATCATTTTACGGCTGACTCCCACAATGCATATCAGTGAGTTTTGTTTTTAAAAATGCGCATAAATTCCTCATTTCACTGTAAAAATCTGTATATTTTTTAAACTTATTTTTAATTTCTTCTAATTTTAGTTTTCCTTAATCAGGTCTTGCAAGTGTAAAGCAAATTAGACGGTCTTTGATAGTTAACGTTCGGCCATCTTACGAATGTACCCCAATTCCAAAACCTGTAAAATGCATCCTACACTTTCAAAACCTGCTGCAATTATTTTTTCGTAACAATTTAAACCTAAAGCTTGTATCTTCTCACATGTGCATTTCTAGAAAAAATTTAAAACCGTTCATTATTCGACAAATTGTGCTTAGATCAATAAACTTAAAATACATTATATGAGTGACTCGCAAACACAATATTTTTATTACTATTATAAACATGTTGGCATTTAAAACGCATCTTTATAACAAACAAATACGAATACAAACTTCTCTGATGCAAAAGTTAAGAAGTTAGCACATCAATGTTACCAATAATGACAATATTTACAAAATTGTGGCATCCTGTTCGTCCAACAGCTCAAACGAGCGTAAGCATCATTGTGTCGTCAACAACTCCCACACATTTTTGTTCTCTGAAGATATCCAAGAAAAATATCAGGTTTTCAGAGTATTCTTATTGATTTCCATAGTGTTTCTTCAACAGTATTTTGACATATTCGGTGCGCGATACCTTTGGGGATAATAGTTGGCAAGTTCTGGTTCTTGAAACGCTTCCCTCTTTTGTTTACAGATTTTGTATTCCCAAACTCGGACGGTATAGAAAGTTAAACCTTGTACTAGGCAAAAATTATGGTTCTTGGTTTGGACAGTTTAACTAGTTCTTTAATCTGTTCATCTGCGTACATCTTCCAATCTCGACCAAAGCAACTTGCTCCTTCCATATGGATGATGGTCGCGAACCTTTCCCTGATGTCCATGTAGATTTCTGGCTTCACAATCACGTCAACTTTGCGCAACTCTCGCTTTAAATTTCCGAATACTCTATCAGGATGAATAACAAATAGTGTCACACAAATTGAAACATTTGAATGTCGTGAATTTTAATGGGAGCCTCATTCAGAAACCAATGCATCCACATGCATATTACAGTCTTGTTTTTATTTATCCCCCCCCCCCCAAACCCTGCACCAACCAGCAAAAACGTAGATCATCGCTATCCCTTCAAAATCTTCTTGCGGGAATGGGTTTTTGATTGACTGCAGAAACTATTTGGTTCGATTCTTTGGCAAAATCAGTTTTCCAGAGTTTGGGAAGTGTGCAAAATTCTTTGAAATTCTGTGAAGTTGTAGAAATTCATTGAAAAGATACATATATTGAAAGGAAAAAGCAAACCACTGTCTTTGAAACTCCTCAATGTCAAATTCTGAACATTTTAAAAGGTTTTGAATGTAGGTATATTGCTTTAGGTGGCCATCTTGAGATTCTGATTTAGCTGGATTTGGTAATGGACTGTTTTTAAAAGATTTTGAAAGTGTAGTCATTGCAATTTTGATAGGTTTTGCTAATGTGCGTAACTTTCTCATCGGCTTTTATTGCGATATTAGCAGGTTTTACTATAAGATAACTTCAGATCTTTGTACAAAATTCTGAGACGATTACAACAAGCATTAAAACTTGATTTTTTTAAATCGTTGTTTAACAGGTTTTGCAAGTGGCCAACTCATATATAAACGACTTGAGGCCCCAAGCACTTTACTGGTAGCTTTTAAAGTTGCAGCTGAATAACTTGTTTATGCGAATAATATAGTATTTATGATGAAATGCTAGCGTCTTGATAATGATTTATTTAATACAGTTCTGCAACCACGACAAAACTTTTCGCTGTCATAAAATAATTTCATTAAAACCACATTATTCCCCCGCTCAAAAATACGTGGGAAATAGGGGTGTTTCGCCTCATCATTTCAATGAAATCAACAGAAAAATATTGTTTTATTTTTTAAGTAAGTAGAATCAGAACATTTCGAACTTCATGCTTTTTTTCAGTTGTAAGAATTTTGAAAAATACTTTAAAAAAAACTCTAATTTAAAATATTTAATTTAATTTTTTTATTAAATTAAAAGTTACATCAACAGTTAATTTTCTTTGCGATCTGGTAATAAACGCCAGTTTTCAGAATAATTTTCGAAAATGTAAGGGTCACTTATAGCCTACGTCTAAGTAGAAGAGTATTTGAAAACAAATGGTTTGTACAGAGTATCTCAGTTCCTCGTGGAAATACTCTCTGACAATCAATTATACATTTTAGGAACAACGAAAAATGCAGTTTTTTTATAACTTTTAGAGAAAAAAATCCTTCTTTCAGGAGATATTCTACATTTTGTGTTTTTTTTTTTACTTTTCATTAACTAACCGTATAAAAATGCTTATAATTTTAGATATAATTAAGCTACAACAAAGTGCATTACGTAATTTGAAGAGCGTTAGATTTATTGTCACAAAATCTTATTTTTAATCTTCTAAATCTCTTAAAATGTTGGCCTCAAACATTTGAAGATTACAAATATTGAAAGTGTGAAATATTTTATTCTCTAAACGGATTTTTTTAAAAATACCTGTAGCTCGTCAAATTTCACAAAACCTTAATATAATCTATTTAAATTGGTATTTCCATATATGAAAATAACGTTAGAAGTGTTAGGAAAGAATAATTGAATGTTAAAAAACATGGTTAAAAATTAAATCTTTAGAAAGTGAATTAATAACAACAAAAATTACATAAAAACTAATTTTTTTCGTTTTAGAGGATATGCATACGAAAAGAAGGTAACAGAAAAATTAATGTATAAATAAAATCTTTTTTAGGAATATATATTGATTAAGAAAAACAAGAATTACCATGTTATTTTTTTATTGTGAATGCTTTTTTTTGTGAAATAAAAAAGTTCTAGTTTAATTAACTTAATTGTTTTGTAATTTATATATATATTTTTGGAAGATGTATGGCAAAGGACTGGAAAAACTCTCGGAGTTAGATAGAGTCCACAATTCTTCCAATACTTGGGGAAAATGTCACCCACGTCTTGTGAGACATCCCAACGTAGCAGCCTTTGATTCGATACAGCTTTGTTTAAGAGTTTATCATTGGTAAAGAATCCTCCAGATGTGCTGTGAGTCAATAGCAGAAGTAGCACTTGGAATAACTATTTTAATTTTAGCGTATCGCTAAGCAGGGTTCAGCCGCAAGGAAATGAGAATATCCTGTAAAATCCGGAATTCGTGTTTAATGAGCTGAATCAGTGTGAAATTTTCCTTTCTCAATCATCGGAAGATAAATTCAGGTTTACGTTAATTTTATTGCTTTCGGAAATGTAAGTTCTTAAATAATTTGAATGCGGTGTGTTCGTTTGCATCGTTCGTTCTCAAGATCTAACTGTCTGTGCAGAAATATGTTGTAACAAAACAAATCAGTAAAAACAAGTAAATACTTACAGCATATTTAAGACTGATAAGCAATTCTAATCTTTCTTCGAGGGATTTGTTCTCCTGAAAAATGGAATTGTAGAGTTTCCTTAGTTCTTTGGCTCGTTGTACTCTGATGGTTTCCATCGACACCTTGATCTCCTTGTAACTTCGCCACGTAGTGGGCTGCGATGCCTGCGCAATAAACACTTCTAAGAATAAAAAACATATCAATTTTATACGAGAACACCATCCACTAAGATGTCCTGGCATTTTTTCTATCCCACCAAAAAAAAATAACACCTTCGTAGATAGTTATTTTTTATTGGCTGGTCAAATAGACATATGCATATGCTGATAAAATTTTAAGATATGGAATTTCAGGTAGCTAAAAAAATTACACTAGCCATTGATGATGACCTTTAACCTTAATTTTTGACAATTCTATACTATAATTGTGTTGTTAACTAAAAACCTTTTAGTAAAAAAATGAATTTAAAATACATAAAATTTTGTGTCATGTCATTATGGTTGGATGCCAGTCTTTTTTTTAAATTTGTTAAAGGACTATATTTTAGAACAAAATATAAAAATTTTCAGGGAAAAAACTATTTATTATCATGTTCCCCTATCTGTGTTTTTCAGTAACAAACTTAAATATATATTTATAGTATAACCATCTAATCGGCTAATTCTCATTAAATGTTGGTGTTCTGGCTAATAGTCAAAGACAACATCACTCTATCAATTTATGGACTAACGAAAATCCAAAAGCCAGACATTACACCTCGCTATATCGTCAGTGCAATAGTCTCCCCAACACATCTCTTAGCCAGATATCTCAGGAAACTTATCTACCCGATTCTTCCGAAACCCAAGGATCACTTCAAAAACTATGCACATTTTGTAGAACCAAAAAAAAAAAAAAAAACTATCCGTAGATAAAGACGACATTCTTGTCAGTTTCGATGTAGTTACCTACACTGTTCTCAAAAGTCCAAGTTCCATAAACCTCACAGATTCTTAAAGAACACCTTAGACATGGTCCCAGCAGACAAACGTCACAAATAGGGGTTTCCCCCCCTTTTCTTTCTTAACCCAGCGCTCTTAGCCGTGAGGCCCTTCCGCCCTGGGGCCCCCATGGGCATGGATGCGGATACGCCGCATACGCAACCAGGAGGGGCGTTAGAGTGGTAGCTATACACAGGGTCTGAGGCTACCCATCCCAGCATATGAACCACCTCCAGCCCCCTACTCCACTCAGCTGACCAGAAAGTTGGATGCTCCCTTAGCCCTGTGGAGTCATCACTTCTGGCGCCTACCCCAGTCTCCCGCATCACACTGGGATCCCTCAATCACCCAGTGAACCCGCGGTCCGGTGGAGGCCTACCCAACCTCTTCCAGCTGTCCAGGCTGGTAGCCGGAGCAATTCTCGTCGCTCAACACGTCAGCACGTCATCGGGCTAGGGAGCCCTGATACCTACCCCTAAAGCACTCGAGGCACCACTCCCAAGTACGAGTCCTTCCCAACAAGAATCCTGGGCCATAAGAAAACCTCAGCGGGGCGCCATTCAAACATGGTGGATTCTCCCCGTACTACGACCAACTTTTGGTCTCGTCGGCAGACTGTTCGCCGGTAGCCTGACCAGACCATCACGCGTCAGAGTGCAGCCACGGGGTGTCCTAGTCGCCTCGGAAAACCCTCCCAGCAGACAGGAAACCTTTAAATCTGGTTCACCATTTTGTTTCGTGTGCATTATTTTCCTACAGCAAAAACATTTCCACCCAGAAAGAAGGCACGCTCACGGGGTCACCATTGCCTCCACTGCCAGCGAACAAGTTCATGGCCGTCCTTGAAGGGACACACTCTGGAACCTAGATGCTGGTGCAGATGTGTGGGCGACACGTAGGGTCGTGCATATTTCGCGAAAAGATACCAAGGCTAGCTGAAGGTTAAAAAACACTGTAGTATCGTCTGTATTCCGTGATTGGGTGAGTTTCTTTCAGGTACAGGACGATTGTTTCAACACCAATCACAGCAAGTCAGTGCGTCCTGAGTGGCTCGGTCAGATAAGGCAACGAGTTCTCTCGCAGACGGCCGCCAGCCACAAGGAAGAAACTGTTGGTGCTGGTATATCTTGTTGCAGTCTAATAGGCGTTGAGATTTTTTCGCGTAAAATGCCTGCCCCTAGCGACACTTTGTTCGGAGCCAAAGCGACCACAGCCGGATCCAATTCTCGGGGCACCTCGACAGCTTCCAAGCCAACATCAAGTTTATCGTGTAGCTGGGAAAAGAGGGAGAAACCACCTTTCCTGGGTGTTCTGGTCTCAGGAAGATTAACTGGAAAACCGGGCCACAGCGTGTGTCGCAAACCTACACACACACACACACAGGTAGATTCTGTAAAGCCACCTCCCACCATTCTCCCGCGCGGAAGAAAGCAGTTGTATCCACGCCGGTTAGCAGAGCCACGGAAATCATCGCAGAAACAAGATCGAATGAAAATTTCAAAACATCTCACCACAGCACCACTTTCCAATGACTACACGAGAAAAGGATATCTTAAAAGCTATAAACAAACCACTCACTACAACAACTGCTGACAGAGTCCTTAACCCGACTTCTAAAGAAACATGAAAGACGCGCAACGCAAAAGCCTTCTGGAAAACTTCAAACCTGTCTGTCCTCGATGAAAGATAAAATTCCAGACGAACAATTTATCGAAAATTTTCACAAAGCACCGTGTTCCTGTTCATATGGGACAGACAGGAAGAAAGGTAATAACAAGAATCAAAGAAAAATATCAGGGACTACAAAAATTAGTACAACAGTAGTAGAACATTTTTGTATCAAAATAAACAATGGCCAACACATACAATTGCACAAAGACTACAGTAAGAGAAGCTATAGAAATATTCAAACACCCAAACAACATCAACAGAGAAGATGGTTTCAAGTTGAGCAGAACACGGGCATCATTTATGAAAAAAGCAAAAAATAAATAAATAAATAAAAAATCAACAGAGAGGAAGAGACGCGAAGTCAAACAGGGCCTAACTCCAAATGAAAACACAGCCAATGAGAAGAGGTCAATGGCAGGAGAACCACTTCGACGGGTCTCAAACTCAATCGCCAGATATTTCATTAGACAATGGTTGCGTAAGCCCGCAATATAATTTTATATAATACAGGAATACAAAATACAATTTTGTAATTATTTAAATTTTTCAGGTATTTTAATTTTTTTACGAACCAATATTTAACTCACTTTTTTATGTAACTTCAAGATGAATTTAATATTCTTAAAGAAGTGCAATTCAAGAAAAAATCATAATTACATTTATTACTCCGTTTTCCAACACCATTGATTTTTTTACTCATCTTGTTTGGAAAAATTTGGAATGAACTTGGCATGATAACATAACCTACAACAGTATCTAAATTTTAAAGTTTGGGGGTTTATTACCTAAACAATTCAGAAATTGTTTTAATAATATGAAAATAATACATAATCAATAGGGACTGGAAAAATTCGCGTTTTCGATGACCTTCAGGATAGACTACACAGTCCTCAGTATACTCGGGAAAATAACGCCTGTTCATTTGGCTGCTGACTTGTGAGTCGTCTCAGCTAGTTTGCTTGTGATACTATACTTCTTTGGTTGAGTGTTTCCCATTGGTCCAGAGTCGTCCGGATGATCAGTGAACCAATAACAAAAGCAGCTTAAAGTTATGTGTGTTTGAATTTTTGCGTTTCGCGAAATGAATCCACGAATTTTTCCGGTCTCTAATAATTATAGACCAGAAAAATTCGCGAATTCATTTCGCGATAGGCTAAAATGCAAATAGTTATACCTCAGTGCTGCCTCTGCTATTGGCTCACAACTGACCTGGATGACTTTGGGCCAATGAGAAACACCCAACCAAAGCTTTATCGAATCACAGGCTGCTACGTTGGGACGTCTCAGAAGACAGCAGCCAATGAGTGGGTGGCATTTGACCGAGTGTACGCAGAACTATGGAGTTCATCCTGGAGGTCATTGAACCCGCGAATTTTTCCGGTCCCTAGTAATAAGTAGAGACCGGAAAAATTCGCGGATTAATTTCGTGATATACTAACATTCAAACAATTATACCTTTGTGCTGCTTCTGCCATTGGTTCACTTTTAATCTGGAGGAGTGAGGGCCAATTAGAGACGCTCAACCATGGAAGTATCGAATCACAGGCCACCCAGTCGAGACGACTCACAAATAATCATCCAATGAACAGGTGACATTTGCCTGAATGTACAAAGGATTTTGGAGGCTATCCTAGAGGTCATTGAACCCGCGAATTTTTCCTGTCTCTAGTAATAAGTAATATTATTTACTCACAATTTCAAGAACAGCTCTGTCCGATTTCCTACGTTCTTCTTCCCGAATTCTGCATCTTAGTTTCTCGATTTGGGAGAGCATTTTTATCTCCTTCTCCAACAAAGCGCAGAAAAGTGCCTTCTGTGAGACCTTGGTGCTCACTTCAGATATCCTGCATATCTCGGCCCGTCTCCAACGCTCGATAAGTGCGTAGAAGATTTCGATGTCGGTTTTGGTCACCGGGCGAACTTCCCTGGAGCGAATTTTCGGGTGGAGACACTCGTTCTTCTGAACGTTCGCGTGAGTGTCATCCTTTCGTGGCGAGACTATTTTCCTTCTCTGCACTTCGATTTCCTTCGCAAGCTTTCTGGCCAGCCAACCTCGAACGTATCGCTGAATGGTCATCACCTGGAACTCACAGCTCAAACCTTTATTTACATACAATTTGTAGTTCACCTAATCTAAAACATTTATCAGCTGTTTGATGAACCAACATAACGATTCTTTTCAGTTATATTTTATTCCTTATGTAACATGTACTTCTATTAAATACGGTGCAGAACATCTTTTAGTCATATAGTACATATTTACTAGTTTCGAAAATGTTAGTATGTAGTTAAAGTTTTTAGATAGCTGTGTGCGTCTTAAAGTCAATTATTCTCGGATACCTTCATGAGAGGTGGTGTGATGATAAAGAATCATTGAACGAATTAGTGCGTGAAGGGAAACGGTGAACAAGAACATCTAACCGGTCACGGAAACGTCCGCCACGTTTCCCCAATTGCGAAAAACTCTTGGCTAAAAAAGATCCCTGATCGCCATGGTGGAAAGTAAATAATCTGACAATTTTTTTTATGATTCAAATATATGTTGTTAGTAATTTCAATAGACGAATTATTTAAAAAAATTTAAAAATCCAGTAACTTAAATATTTTGTGAGGTTTCAATAGTTGACAATTATTTTAATCACACAAATTAGTTTTTTTTTTTAATTATAAAATGGGTGCATAGTAGCTCATTGAAATACTAGCAACAAAAAAAAGTGTAAAAATATTTTTCCTTCTAGTTTATATGGCTTTCTTTTTGTTATTTTTATACGATGATAAAAATGTTTCCATTTTTATCATAATATTATTACAAATAACTCTGAAGAATGATTTATGTCGTTCTGTCTCATGTTAGGAGAAGACAAGTGATTTTATGACTTCTAAAGGCCATTTGGCTGAAGATGTTTTGAGGTTTAGAGTCCTGTAAGGTCGAGAACACTCAGACATTGGCTTACACATCCAATGTTGTATCTCCTCTACGTACAGGTCATTGTAGTGGCATGCAATCTTTAAGTTGTCGACCTACCTGTGTGGGACTCTAAGCGTTAACCCCATTATTTTAATGACACAGAAATAAAGAAAATGTGATGTGAAAGTGAGTGGTGAAACGAGCTTCGTCTTTTAAAACGTCTCCCGCAGATGGCATCTCGCGCAGGCATTATTGCGCCTGTAGCTGAAGGATATCGGCAACCTGAATCGCAGCGTAGTACGGCGGGTTGCCTATGTTTGTCACTGCCAATGACAGACTTTACCTCTTCGCTCAAGGCTGTCACCACGAGGAGTGCTCTCATAACTTGAAATTTTAGAAAAACACACGATATATTTTTCATACGTTATGCTAGTTCTAAGTTTGTGGTTTTACCATGTGATAGTTCTAATTGATATTTTCAACTTGTAATGAGAAACACTCAACTAAGAATTTCAATAGCTTAGAAAAACACAATTTAGAAACATCTACGTACCTTGACGTCATCCCATTCGACCGTTAGCGCATGCGTAGGAGTGGCGTCGCCGCTGACGCACTCTCCTCCTCTACCGGTTCCCCCACCACGCACCTAACTATTCCCCTCATGCGATCGGAATTTTCGTAACCCAAGAAAATTTTAGTCCCCTCAGCAAGGAATTTTCACTTTAAAAATCGTCTGTCTTCTAGTCCGCTATCAATTTTAAAAGTCACATAATGTAAAGTATTCTTTTAGTATGCTGATTACGCACGCGCACACACACATATATAGTATATTCGCAAATTGTGAGGCATAAATTTAATGGGTGGCTGGGAATGCCACAACAAGCCATTTATTTTAAGGAAAGCTATGTCTGGGAAAGAAACCCTGTGAAGTTACACTACCGCACAGAAGCGCGTAACGTTGAATTTGGCATGTTTCTCAATTATAATAGTTCTAAGTTGTGATTTTGTATGTTTTGACGTATGTAAGTAGTAGATGCCCTGCCCCGACCAATATGATAATTGTTGCACGGACAGACGAATAAAACTGCGCATGTACCAAGTGTGAGCTTCACAACAGACGTGTACCGAATAGGAAGACCTTCACACAGCTTAACCAGTGACAGCCTGTACCACGAAGAGTTCTGTACACCAGACAGCTAGTTGCTACTGCGTGTGGCTAGCCTTAAGCGATTACTAGAGACCTGCAAAATTCGCGGTTTCGACGGCCTTCAGGATAGACTGCACATACCCCTGTACACTCGGGAAAATAACGCAAGTTCATTGGCTGCCGACTTGTAAGTCGTCTCAGCTGGTTTGTCTGTGATTCGATCCTTCTTTGACTGAGAGGCAAAATTATCTAAGAGGTATATGTGTTTGAATTCTAGCCTATCACCGAATGAATCCGCGAATTTTGCAGGTCTCTAGCGATTACATTTCAGTTATTCATGGACCCCTACAGCTGACAAAACACAACCAAACAAAACGTAGCTTTCAGTCATTCTACCATCAGTTTACATAAATGCATTTACAAGTATCATAAATGTTATACTCACCGCGCAAACTTTTTCTACATTTGATTTGGTTTTAAAATCCGTTGCATTTTGAAATGACGTGATAAATGTATCACTGACACTAGGGATTTTACAGCTTCCCTTATTAACCTGTACACCTCTGGTGACACACGTATTATGAATTTTCGTTGACTGACGAACAGTTTGAATGCGACGATTCACTTTATCTGAAAGAGAAACAATACTTTATCATTGTCTGATCCTTAAAACTTATCTAATTTCTGCTATTTCACAGAACTGATTTCCTTATTTCATACTCCTTTGCCAATATAAGTAAATTTAAAATTAAATATACAGTCAACTCTTTAGGGCAGTGGTAAGAATGGCAGATAAAAAATTACTACACCAGACGAAATCAAAAAATATTTCTCAAAATGTTTCTTGTTTGAGTGTTTTAGTTTTAAAAATAAACGGGATGTAAATCAAAGGTAGGGCCTTGACAACACATCAACATATTACGTTCGTTTAGTTAAAAAAAATGATAATGAATCACACCCTTTAAAATTTCTTTACTTTTTGTATATAAAGCCAAACTTATGGGAAAACTGTTTTTCAGTGCCTAATTACTTTTCCATGAAATGTATCTCAAGTTAAAATTTAGCTATATTGTGTGTTTAGAACGTAAAAAGTGCCCCGAATCTAAAACATGCACGAATGACAGCAGGATTCACCCCAGGACATTGTGTGACATCGCCATGTAAAAACTCATCCACCCACAGGTAAAAAAATCATTATAATTGAACTTTATTTTACAGCTAGTATTCAAACCACAATCGTCGTCATTTGGCATTTGTGTATTTTCTAGTAACTTACCGGTTTTCCCACTTATTGTTAGGGGCAGGCAATTTTCGCGAATAAATCGGAACGCCTATTAGACTGCAACAAGGTATACCCGTACCAGCGGTTTCTTCCTTGTGATTGGCGGCCGTCTGCGAGAGAAGTCTTTGCCTTGTTTGACCGAGCCACTCGGGACTTGCGTGCTGAATCACTGTGATTGGTCTTGTAACAATCGCCATGTGCTTGAAAGAAACTCAGCCAATCCCGAAACTCAGACGATGCCACAGTGTTTTTAATTTTCAGCTAGACTTGGTATCTGTTCGTGAAATATGCATGTTCCTACTTATTGTAGATATGTCCCAGCACTCTAGACCGGAAAAATTCGCGAATTCATTTCGCGATAGGCTAAAATAAAAATCGTTATACCTCAGTGCTGCCTCTGCTATTGGCTCACAAATCACCTGGATGACTCTGGGCCAATGAGAAACACCCAACCAAAGATTTATCGAATCACAGGCTGCTACGCTGGAACGTCTCACAAGACAGCAGCCAATCAGTGGGTGGCATTTGACCGAGTGTACGTAAAACTATGGAGTTCATCCTGCAGGTCATTGAACCCGCGAATTTTTCCGGTCCCTACCCAGCACTCTTGTCAGAACTTGGTCAGAGTACGCCTTCTCTGGCACTGCAAGGCGGACAGTCGCGTTCCAAGTGAGATGTCAAGTGAAGCCTATTCAACTTTCCAACTTGAATCTGGTCCCACATTCTCAACTCCACGGGTTATCTCTCCTCGCAGCTCCGGCATCTTGGCAGCTCAGATTAATTGCAGCCAGAGAGCGACCATTTCTATGACACTGATAACTAGGGACACCTGTATTTCGCGAATACATTTCGTGTCAAGGTATTTCACAAAACACTGTAGCTTTTCTCCTGTGGTTATTGGCTGAGGTCGGTGAGAGGTGTCGTCCCGCTCTTGACGGGGCCAATGAGAATGTGGTCACCGTACTGCTGCACCCTCACAATTTGCCATGACTCTTAGGAAAAGCTAAAATGTTTTGTGAAATACCTTGACATGAAATTAAATCGCGAAATACAGGTGTCCCTACTGATAACGAGTCCCTGCACTAATATCTAAAAACAAACCACTGCGGTAACCAAACTTCCGGACAGTATAATGAAAGCATTTTATGTGATTCCAAACACGAATAATCGAATACCCTGAAACGTCAAGAGCAATGTAAAGATTCAAACTGACTTCGCAGGAAATTAATTCAATAATAATGTTCGCAGGCTTACACGGCCATTGTCTGAAGTCGCTTTGCTTCTGGGTTGTAGCCGTGTCCTTGGCGAATAATTCACCGACGTTTCGGTCGACATTGCGGTCGCCATCATCAGGGAGCAGTAACCTACTGATGATGGCAACTGCAATGTCGACCGAAACTTCGGTGAATTATTCGCCAAGGACACGGCTACAACCCAGAAGCCAAGCTACTTCAATTGATTAAATATGTGAGTGATATTTTTCTTCTTCTTAAGAACATGTTTGGCCGAATCAGAACTTGAGTCGTACTTTGAGGTGGATGCAGCGAGGACAATGGAAGCGTTTGTGAACAAGCGTTGTGGTACTCGGCTCCAGTTCGCTTATCTCGAAAGCCACCGAGAAATGCTTTCTTCACTCGAGCTTTCTCGATCTCAACGACGACATCTCTCACGCTGGCGTCGTCGGAGCCGTCCCTCTTGCCTGCACACACATCACCAGGAACAAACAGACGAGCATTTATTTTCAAACGAAAACACACAGCCAAATAATAATTTAAGAATTAACCCACAGATATGCAATAGTGATATAAATAGGGCAATGCATATTTCGCGTAAAGATTCCGACACTAGTTATAAGTAGAGGCATGCAAAATTCGCGGATTCATTTCGCGATAGGCTAGCATCAAAACAACTATACCTTCGTACCGCTTCTGCGATTGGCCCACATTTTATCCGGGGAACTGTTAGTCAATGGGAAACACTAAACCAAGAAAGTGCCGAATTACGGACAGCCTAGTTGAGACGTCTCACGCGTCAGTAGCCAATGAACAGGTGTCATTTCCGCGAGTATTTAAAGGACTGTGGAGTCTATCCTAGAGGTCAATGAACCCGCGAATTTTGCAGGTCTCTAGTTATAAGTTAAAACACTGTAGCACCTGTCTGTGTTTCGTGATTGGGTGAACTTCTTCCAGGTACATGTCGATTGATACAACACCAATCACAGTGATTCAGTGCGGAAGCAAATACGTCCTGAGTGGCTCGGTCAAACAAGGCAACGAATTCTCTCTCAGACGGCCGCCAATCACAAGGAAGAAACCTCTGGTGCGAGTATAGCTAGTTGCAGTCTAATAGGCGTTCAGATTTATTCGCGAAAAATGCCTGCCCCTAGATATAAACAAACTCCATTTGCCAATATAATCCCAATATCAAATATTCATCAACTTAGGAATGTATAAATAAAACTCAAGCTGTAAATAAATTAAGTATAGAAAATTAAACACTTCAAATTTGAACTGTAATTCTCAAAAATGGATGAGCTCATTTAAAAGATGTGAAGAAATTAACTATCGAAAACTAAAACTGAAACCATGTGCTTTAAATATGTTTAGAGAGTATATTTCAAACAGTTAAAAATTAAAAATATAAAATCGTATAAAAAGTTAAGGTAACATAGTATACAAATACGGATACGTATTTTCCAGCTGATGTATTGGCGCAGCACTAAAATTTGGCCAAAATAAACGAATGAGAGAAACTGAATCCCTCGTGTTTAATGTCATGATTGCAATACAATTGCAACATACAATTTTGATATTATGAATAATGTCTACATAAATAAAATATGACATTTTAAACCCAGCCAACCTATCACTTTTTTTCAAACGTCACAAAATATTTAAACACAAGAAAATCAATACTTACAACAAATTATGTTTTTTCTGCATGTGCGCATGCAGCTTCACTAAACATACTTTGAAATATGCCTTTTAGAAACGGATGCAGTTACAGTTAATAAAAAACAGCTAACAAAATAATTTTTTAAAAAAAATTTAGATTATAATTTTTAAATGATTTGAAACTTTTGTGACGAGTAAATATTTTCTACAGACATTTGGGTTCTCATGCAAAAGGATTCAGGCTGCGGTTTCGTGGTGCTGTGATGTTGTGGTGTTGTGTTGTGCTGCCGTGGTGCTATGGTGTTGTGTTTCTGTGGTGCTATGGTGTTGTGTTGCTGTGGTTCAATGGTGTGTTGCTGTGGTTCTATAGTGTTGTGTTTCTGTGGTTCTATGGTGTTGTGTTGCTGTGGTTCTGTGGTGCTGTGGTGTTGTGTTGCTGTGGTGCTATGGTGTTGTGTTGCTGTGGTTCTACGGTGATGTGTTGCCGTGGTGCTATGGTGTTTCCGACTTCAGCGAATACCAAAATGCTCGTGTATCCTCGGAATGGTCAGCATTTCGTCTTATCATTTTGAATTGTACTTTGACCTTCGCTTACTGTTAAATACATCAACCATTACGAAAATGCTGGGTCTAATGCTCCGATTACTTTAATACCAAATTATTTCAGAAAAATTTTATATTTAAGAAAAGCAGAGGAAATAAGATAACTAAGTTTGTATTTCCATGCTAGGCTAAAATCAGACAGCAACACAGCTCTCAAATTGAATCTTGGCGTAGGAAACCCCAAAATATTCCACTAATGTTTTAAAATAGATTGTATGTTTCCTGTAAGCAATTTAATCAATCAAGGAAAAAAAATCCTGTGAGAAGTAAAAAAAAATTGCCTGTCCATATGGTTAAATAGACGTAGACTAAACTGGAATATAGATCATCAATATGATCAAATGAATCTTTAGTGACTACAAACATTAACATCCAGGATTAGTCATTAGGCCATTCAATATACAACAATGAATTTTATATGTTAAATTAAATTTTATAATAAATTATAAAATAAAATCGTTCATCTAACATAAGCAGTAAATTAGAAATAAATTAAGAAGAAAAGTGATGGAATTTTAGCTAGACCACCTGGCAAATCATAAAAGAGAATCTGATTGATTAAGAGCCTACAATATCAAACACAAATACTGCGTCAAACTTGGATTCTTACCTAATCGGACTGTGATGACGTCGTTTTCTGGGTATTCTTGGTTAATGAAGCTCTGTCCTAGAGGTAACACTTCTGAAGTTTGTAAAGTCAATTCTACTATACCACGAGGGTGTTCATATAGGTCAAATAACGTGATCTCGTCTGTTAACTCTACATCATCACACCACAAAGAAATGTTTTCCTTGTGGATGGGCAATGCCCTGGAAACATTTTCTTTTACATCGAACAAGCTACAGCTTACTTTGTAAGAGTTTGTAAACAAGGGAATTCTTTCCTTTGTCACAATTTTTAGTGTTACAGTTTCTTCATTGTCCTGCTGCATCAAGCCTTTAGAGTTAGGTTTTTCACGATGCGAAAATTCCATGCAATCGTTTGCATCAAAATTGAAGTAAGCGTTATCCTTAATTTCTTGGAAATGAGATGGCTTTAGTTTTGCAAAACAGTTAGTGACATCATTGTGGTAAAATATTCGGGGCAAACTCATGTTCACGCATTCGTCCAGAGAACTGGCCTCAATGTTTTCATTGTCTTTTCTAAAAAATGATGTTTTTGAAATGTTTTCAATGCCTATGTCTGCTATTGATCTTTCACGTGTCTGGTGTCTGAAGATACCTTCGTGATCTTGTTCGGAATCATACTGTAAGTAAGAGTTTAATTCATCGTAATGTACAAATTCTCCACCATGAATATTTGATACATTGTCAGCTTGAAAAGGAATGGGAGTATTGTCATCCAATATTTCTATTTCATTCTTTAGATCAAATATAACTTCAAGCATCCATTGTTGCAAATGTTGTTCAACCACATTCGCCTTGCAAATATTTTCCTTATCCGCTTCACTGCACAATTTTCCAATTATATACAATAATATGGTGTCAGAGCTTAAATCGGAACCTCGGTTTAGTATTTTTTCCTTGAGACGTTTTTTAAACTTTCCTCTTAAGGACATGTCCTTATTTATAGCATGTAGGAGGTTGAGATTCGATTTACATTCTTCAACAAATTCAGTGGCAGGTTTTGAAGAATAATTTTGGCATATTATACTATCAGTCAAGCTGTATGTCATAATGTCACATAGACTTTTGGCATGGGAAGAGGCAGATATAAGAGTTTTAGTTTCTGCTAGAGAATTATTAGCACACATATCATTAAAATTTTCTTCCGGTTTTTCTGTGAAATTTCTTTTTTCTCGTAAATTGCAGTCAAATAAAATGTTTTCTGATCCATCTCTAGGCTCTTTAATATTTCTTTTTTCTAATACATCTCCTTGTCCCATATCATAATCATTCTCGCTGATAACTGAGTCAATGTTATCGCGCTCTTTTCCTTCTTTTTTGGTGTCGGGAAGAGTAACTCTTTCTTCTTTAGAAATAGTGTTTCTGTGATTTTTATTCTCCTTGCCTTCATCGTGTTCGGACATGTTACTGCAATGCGAAGTATCATCCGAATAGTATTACCTGAAAAATAGTTGTCATGTTAGTACAAATTTTGTGCTAGTCAAATTCAAAGACAATTTTAACTTAATATACTACCTACAGAACATAAAAATAAATCCTTAGAGGAACCATGCCCATTTATTTAATGCGTTGCATTGCTTCGTTTTAATGACCTAGATATATAAGCAGCCTTAAAATATTGTGCGCATTGTTAAAATAATATTCTTATTAACATTCAAAAATCACATTGAAAAGTTTTGATCTCGCAAGCTTTGAGCATCCTCTCTTTCGATGTGGTATTTAAAAAATTAGGTTTTTTTTCTGTTACATTAATTACTCATCGATGTACGTGAATTGTTAGAACTGAAGTATTTTCTTTGGTAATTGTGATTAGGCGTAGGGCTGCTAATTTTTATTTTGTTAATTTTTTATTTTCTTATAATTTATATTAATTATATAGTATATGGTATGTTATTATTTATTGTTTAATAAGTTTATAGTTAAATATTTTTACGAGAATTTTGACTTTTTTGATATTAATACTCTATAGACGAAAAATTATATTTTTTTTTCATTTGAATAATAAGTTGTTTTAAATTATGTGTCATGAATATCTTTTAAACCACTCATAAACCACTCCGTTAGAGAAATAAACAACTCAAACATATAAACAAATATTGAAGTTATTGTTGAAGTTGAGCTTGTTTAGGTCCGTTGAGGGAATGCAAGGATCTGCGCTCACGCCATGCCACGGAAGTTGAACAGGTCGAAGTCTAATGTGCATGCGCGTTCCTGCTGTTCCCACGAGCCGACCTCGTGCGGCGGCATAAACCTGTACATGTTCGCTTTCTTGAACATCGGAGAACGCGCCAAGTGTATCGATGTGCCGAATAAATCAAATCTTTGTGATAGCGAAACCGTCCTGGAGTGCACACCATAAACTTTAATAGTCATGAAAAGAAATAATCGTAAATCTAGAATTACGTTGTAATCCTGGGATCACGCCTTTGATAAGACGAAAGTCTCCACACATTAGCGTATTATCAGTTCAGCTCGTTGGTGGCACATGCTCTTGGTGCGAGGGTTCTTTGTTCGATTCCCGGGCAAGGCATGGGTGTGAATTCGTAACTGTCAAAGTTGGTCGCAAGCACGTCAGAGACAATGAAACTGTCAAAATGACAATAATAAGTCATAAAGGTGGAAATGATTAGCTCATTGGTGATTAAAATATAACAGTTGAGCCAAACATTTATTTAATCAAAACTATTAAAAAAGTGATTAAATTCGAGGTATGTAATGTCATGCTTCTTGAGTTAAACCTCGCAAGGGATAACCTTTTTTGTAACTTTTTTCACAACTTAGTTTTCTATTTTAAACATTAATTCTTTTAACACTAAATTTAAGAAAATTTCTTGTTATTTCATAAACGAATTGTTATAATAAGTTTAATGCATAGCTCAAACCCGTTGGTTTTGTTATTTTTAACTAGGTATGAATATAAAATCTTATTATTACTTTAAATAAATATAAAACTTATAAACCATTTATACACACCCAAACATGTAAAGTAATGTTTTGGCTTGTTTGTTTATACAAATATACAGTTTTATTCTGAGCTTAATGAAATTTTTATACTTCACCTACAACACGTGAGAAATGTCACTATCTACATTATATTTCCGAATCAATTCCTCTTCCCCCCCCCCCCTTTTTTTCACAATACCGTAATTTCAGTACATCTTGATGAAAATAACAGGATTATAGTAGGCCTACTTCTCGATAAAATTTTGTCCGACAAATAAAGTAAAATGAAAATTACTGTCTCCATCTTATATATTAAAAAAAGGATCACTGTCCACTTGAGGTTATTTAACACCTTAGAGCTGAATTTTGGTTCTAATTAATGAAATTCTGCACACTAAACAAAAATTTACTTTCTACAGCTAATTCCGGAAAAGGGAGAAAATCGCTGTCTATTGATAATATTTTGAAGGGGGGGGGGGGGGGAATATCCCATCCCTTTTCCATCACTTAAAGTCGAATGTTGGTACTTTTTAATGAAATTTTACACACTTGACAAAAATCACTGTAAAATTTTAATTTTGAAAACAGAGTAAAGAAAATCACTACCTATCTACATAACATTTTTAAAAACCACCCTATCCCACTCTGTAAATATGAATTTTGACGGGAGTAGGACCAGCAACTAGGCTATCTCATGGAGGTGGGGGTAGTTCCAGCAGCTAGGCTATCTCATGGAGGTGGAGGTAGTTCCAGCAGCTAGGCTATCTCATGGAGGTGGAGGTAGTTCCAGCAGCTAGGCTATCTCATGGAGGTGGAGGTAGTTCCAGCAGCTAGGCTATCTCATGGAGGTGGAGGTAGTTCCAGCAGCTAGGCTATCTCATGGAGGTGGAGGTAGTTCCAGCAGCTAGGCTATCTCATGGAGGTGGAGGTAGTTCCAGCAGCTAGGCTATCTCATGGAGGTGGAGGTAGTTCCAGCAGCTAGGCTATCTCATGGAGGTGGAGGTAGTTCCAGCAGCTAAGCAATCTCCTGGAGGTGATGGTAGTTCCAGCAACTAGGCAAGGTTTTTTTTTTGCGGTACCCAGACTGTTGGGAAAATATATTAGGAAAGGATACTGACGGAGCATTAGCCGTCAGTCGTGAAGTCGGTTTTTTCCCCAATTTTTTTTAATTTTAACATTCTAATATGGTGGACGTTTGTTTATATTTATATCAGCTCATCTAGCCTGTTTTCATTAACGAATATGGTTAAGCTGTTTGCAAGAAAATTAGATCAAAATATTACTGTTTAATATGTTTATATATTTACAAATCCAAAACAATTGTTCAGAATACTAAATACCAAATACTAAATACATTCTAAATACTAAATCTACAATTTAACCTCCTATACTGGTACAGCTGATACATTTGTAACCAAACGGCAGCTATATTGATATGTGTAGTTCACTGAAACCCCTCTACCCTTTTTTGTTTCACCTCCCTCGACCATATTCGGACCTTATACCACATCTGTATTTTTCCTTTCTGCCTGGTTGGAGAACCTGCTGTTCATTGACACCGAGTCAGACGTCCGAATAATCCAAGCTCGTGCATCTTCGAAAATATTATTTATATTGTAAAAACAGAATTTAGGTTAGGTGTGTAACACAAGTAAATTTCTTGCGAAAATTTCGTAATACGGTTTTCAATACAACTCATGGTAATTAAATAGCTGTAAGTTATGCATTAAAGACAGAGAGAACACATTTGAAATACCCTAATTGAAAGTGTAGCAAAATAAATAAATATAACAATAATGAGGGTTCTGAAGTAATATTAATTATGACTTGGGAATAAAATATATTTAAAAAATGGAACACTTTATATCCTAGAGAGAGAGAAAAGTGTCAAGTAATTCCACAGCTTGCCACTGTAATTCAAAATATGTGTGTTGATTGTCAAAAAAATTTTATGTCTTACATTTAAACCATTTTTGTCGTACAACTAAAACAATTATTATGGACTCACGCAATAATAGATACTTTAACAGGTAAGTAGATTTTGCCAAATGATGGTTAATGTGGCTGATACTTTTATCTTTGATTCTAAAACGCACGTTCTGAACTAAGTTCCCATTAATAATTTCAGCAGTACCTATATATCAGTTTATTCGTTGATTTTTATTATTTTACGATTGTATTGCCACATCATATCATCGTTATAAAGATAATGTTATCTAAGTAATTACTTAGGTTGGTATTCGTTATCATTTTATAGCATTCCCTCGAAAACTCAGCACGTGAATTCATGAAATAATTTTTTTTGTTCAACTTGTGTGATGCTATGATCCAATGTGTGGACCACGTGGATCTATTATATCCATGAATACATACCGGTATTTCAGAAACACGCCCGAAATTTCTTATCGAGATATTCTTGTGAGAACTGGGATAGAGTTAGATACCCACCCTAGAGAAACGCATCCAGTAAAGATATTTGTGCAAAACGTCAAAAACTACTTGAAATTAATCTACCGTTAGTATAAGATTGTTTATGCGACGGTGGTCTTCACTGTACAGCTGTAAAACAATAATGTATGGTATTTAACTGTTCTACCTTACCATGTTTAGTTAAACGTAGTAGGATTATAATTTAATTTCAATATGTTCGCAATACAACCAAACTATGGTGAAACATGTTGACTAATACTATCACTTTCTTTCAGACGTAAGTTAGTTAATAGGCAATATTTTTATAAATACAGATATACATAGTATAAAAAATGTATACAGCAAAACAACTTTATTTAAATTTTTTAAGAATAATCTAAAGCACTTATAGGCTAAGCAGATTTATAATTTGTTTATAATATCAGGTGAGTTTAAAACAAAAAAAAAGGTTGATTTTTATAAAATTTAATATTGCTAGTTTAAAATGTTTCCTCCAAAAAAACCTTGCCTGTTGAATGTTTAGTACGGTATCAATAATTGTCACTTTGATGGGTTATATAATTTGAGATTTAGCTCAATCATTGCTTATTATTGTGGATTTATGACAAACTTGGATTTAAATAACAATATTTTACTCGTGAACAGGTAAACAGTATAAATATGTATATGTTTGTTTACTAATACAATTTGAATTTAAAGTTACTGAGTGTAAAATGCAAAACTTTCTGAACAGAGGAAAAAGGAATGTAATGAAATTACGTAAAAAATTGGTTCATGGGAAATTAGATTAGTATTTATTACAAAAACCTTTTGTTTAAGTGTCTGACACCCCTGTCCCGATGTATCGGCTGCTAGCAGCACTAAAATTAGTACATTTGCTTAAAATATTTAAAAAAAAGTTTAACAAAAATATAATTATGGACAACCATTTCATGCGCCTTGAACCATTCCAACTTAGTTACCATTTGCTTTTTTTGGGATGAATGTCCACATAGCTGTGGGTGATGTAAAACATATGAGATTTTACGCTCAAAGGTAACCGATCCGGTTGCTCCTTGAAATTAGGTTATTACGTAGTCTCATTTCATTAGCAAAACTCTTCCTTCTATTTGAACGTTGCCTAACAGCAGTTTATGCCAAGCTGCAGTTTGTTAGAGTCAGTGGAAATAGTCTACACTGAGGATAAATATAAGCATCCGGCTGGCAAATTAAACCCGGGAGACACGAATATAATGTTAATTTTAATATTACATAATTCTTCATAAATAACAAAAGTTAATTAGGCTATAGATTAATTTTATAAAGATGGAAGCCGAAAACAATAAATACACAACCATAAATATACTTTCATATATTTCCATGCCGTTTGAGGTTTTTTTTATAGCCACTTCGAAGTCGTTGTCGAAGTTTTGATTGAATTTTAATTCACCAAATTCGGGGTGGCAGTTTTCACTTATTTACTTGAAACTAGAGAACCACTGTTTATGATAATATTTAAAAGAGTGGGTTTAAAAACGTTTTATGTATTTTGTCTGCGTATGGAAATTAGGTACTTCTCAAAGATCGCAGGCCATTGACTGGAGTTGCTTGGGTTCTGGGTTGTAGCCGCGTAGAAAACGAGCGAATACATCACCGACGTTTCGGTCGAAGATGCAGTCGCCATCATCAGGGACGCGGCTACAACCCAGAAGCCAAGCAACTCTAGGTACTGCCCTTTCGCTTATATTATATTTATTGGCTACATGATAAGAGTTTCTTAGTTTTTATTGCAAAGCACTCACGATAACTATAAAACCTTATTTTCACACATAGCAATCTTATTTATGGAGTACCCCTAATTTTTTATGAATAAATATATATTTTTTTTATTCAAGTGCATTGTACAAAACAAATATCAGTTATATCTGTTTTCGCAACATTTTTTTTTTAAATGTGAATAAATATTAACAGAGACAATACTTTATTTAATAATTTTATACTAAAAATCTGTTCAAGAAATTAATAAAAGGCTCGAGGAAAACCAATATATGTTGAGGGTTAATTGCAGCTAACTAAAACTCATTAAAAATCTTACCCACTTGTGTTAAAGGTACTTTTACAAGAATTTACTTGAAATAGGTAATAACGCGCGCATTAACACCATTTTTTTTATAGCTGAGGATTCGTTTAAATGATTTTTTAATTAGCTTAAATTTAACTTACTTGCTATTGTTTTTGGCAATAAATTTAATATCAAGAATTCACCCTATACTTGTTGTTATTACTATTTAAAATTAAACTTATTTATTTAATTATTAAGTGTTATTTATATAATTATGTTTATTTTCGCTGCTTTAAGCCATGAACGATTCTTTCCCCCCATACTTCTGTATTGTGTCTTTGAAAGTTACAGTATCTAATGATTTTAAATTATATATTTTTATACTATCTACGAAAGAAAAAGAAATATATAGGATTTTAGTTTTTTTTTTTTTTTACTATGCACTGATGATAAAGGCAACCCGTCCTTCAGAACCGTAATGGGCTACAAACCACTTGGTAACTGATTTGGTGCTCATAATCTAAATCGTGTCGGAGGTTGAGTTCGAACCACGAACCCTCGCAACATGAGCTTGAAGCCTCAGCAACTACTGACGCGAAGGATCCTAATGTGAATTTCGTAAACAACGTGTGTCTGTTGAGAATTACCTTACAATAATATATTGGCGAATGATCTTGAATTCTTCGTTGGATCCTAAGGCATTGCAATCGTTCCTGTGTTGTAATTCTTTTTATCTTCTTTATTTTTCCCAAACTAAATCACTGCACGTTGTGGAACTATTGATTACATTATTCAAACTTGTTGATTTGTTACCATGGCGGCACAGTATTCGGCTTAAAACGGTTTCACATAGGTTCAATAGTTCCATCGCTATTATAGATTAGATTGTGGTCATTATGAACCTTACATGAAAACATTAACAGCAAATAAAATTAATTTTCAAAAAAAGACTTTATATTTAAAAAAATTGTTTGATAAAAAAACAAAAACAAAAAAGTACTTTTAAGGAAATATTTATATTTAATAACTTTTAATTTAGCTGTACGTCTCTGTACTTCTCGACCTCAGCGACGACACAATGACAGGCAACCAACACAATGCAGCAAGTTATGGACGAATTAACTACGGGCTCAGAGTAAGGAATCGTCCCAGCATTTGCCTAGACTGATTCCCGGAAACTACGAAAAACTGAAAATATGATTCCAGTAACGGAATGAGATCCCGCGACCTTTTCGAACACGATTCCAAAGATTTGCCTCTACACCACCAGTAAAATATAATTAAACTTGTATTAATTTTACCATGTATAGAGACAGGAAAAATTCGCGGGTTCAATGACCTCCAGGATAGACTCCAATATCCTCTACACACTCGGCCAAATGCCAAATGTTCATTGGCTGCTGACTTGTGAGTCGTCTCGTCTGGGTGGCCTGTGATTCGACACATCTATGAGTGAGGGCCTCTAATTGGCCCTCAGTCCTCCAGTTTAACAGTGAACCAATGACAGAAGCAGCATTAAGGTATAATTATTTGAATTTTAGCATAACACGAAATGAACCCGCGAATTTTTCAGGTCTCTAACTATGTAATAAAGGTATAAAGCATACATGTCGAACGCCATATTTACTTTAGCTATTTTACATGACACTTGTTTATTTTTTTGAGAAATAAATCACGAAGACAGAAAAATACTTTTGACTTTCATTGATATCCTCCTGCATAGTTATAAATTAATATTACATAAACTGTATAGTACGTAAGTTTTGGAATGAAAATCGTGGAAATAGGTTTTCATGTTTTATTTAATCAATAACACGATATAATTTTTTTTCCTATGTAGATGTAATTGAAAGACGCCCAGGGCCGGCGCGTCCATATAGGCGAACAAGGCAACCGCCTAGGGCGCCAAGTAGCTGGGGGCGGCGCAGCACGACACATAACAGCTCATATCATATGTTTAACGAGTATTGAAACTAGATGAAAATGGATTTTTGTAACAGTTTGGAATATTTATATTGATATAAGTAATTAATGTCCACGGTGACCTTTTTATGATTTGTAATAAGTAAAAAAGTAAAAAAAAAAAAACACACACAAGCCTGCTTACATTTGATTGTTGACAAAATCTTAGGCTTACGTGATGTATTTTGAGGCAAGGAAATTTTTTTTGGGGTGTCCGGCAGGGGTGGGGTGGGGGCATTTAGGTTTTTCGCCTAGGGCGCCAATTTACTTTGCACCGGCCCTGAAGACACCATCTGTTTATATCATATAATTTATACGATTTGGTCGTTTAGTGTATATATATATATACATATACATATACACACTTGCATGGAATACCTTGCTATAAATAGTGACCTTCTACTACAAATAGTTTCGCCTGTGAAATATAATTGGTGTTTAGAAATGATTTTTTTTTTTTCCATCAGGACTATCACTTTAGTATAAGACTGTAAGTAGACACAATTTTATAGACTTGGGAAAATAAAAAAAATAGTACAATTACAAAATTGTAAATAATATGATAAATAACAATTACATACAATGATATATCGATTAATAATAACAAAAAACTTTAACCAACTAGGTAGTATCAATCCGTCTAGTATCTGACATTTACACTGGACTACAATCAAGACTATAATTGTTAACGAGTGCCGACCTCCATAATATAGTCGGACGCATACTGGCTTACGGTGCGAAGGGTTCTGGGTTCGAGTCCCGGGTAAGGCATGGGTGTTACTCTACGTACGGCAATATGATGGATGATATGATAAAAATAAAAAGCTTATAATACGAAATGAAGTGACTCTATGTCCATTGGCGCACCGCTGTAGGCCACCAAAAATTAATGAATTGAAGTGACTATTGCCGCATCCATGTGAGCTTCTCCCACCATGTCGGACACTCGGTTTTACCAAACACACAAATACAGTTTAAACACTGTATTTATTTAAAGAATTCTTTCCCATCTCTATCCAAATCTCGTAGCACTCGTGCGAAACCACTAGCTTCACTCACACTCAAATACCTCAGTACGAACGTAACTACTTGATATTTTTTTCCTTGCCATAATACTCGTAAAAAATTATATTTAATGCAATTTTATTGCTCCTCCCATACTGCTTATACTCTCCCTTATCTATGACTATGCACACTGGCTTGCAGTGCGAGGGGTCCTGGGTTTGAGTCCCGGGTAAGGCATGGGTGTAAAATATATATTCTAATATTTGATAACGACTGGAAATTGAGATTCACGCTGCATATAATGACCCTTTGGCTATGGGCGAAAGCTGTAGGCCACTTAACTATATAAAATATATATTTTCTATGACCGCTTCAATGACTAGGTAGATACCGTGATACCTGGAAACATTATAAACAAAATTTACGTTTGCTGTTGGTCACCCTGAGTTTTTTTAATGTTTTGTTGTTATTTTATTGGTGAAGGTTGGTTATACGGGAAGCGATTTGAATATTTGAAATTAATAATGGATAATGAAATTGCTGGAACTAGAACGTTTTTCGGCGTTTACTTGCTATTTTGTACAAACATTAAATACAAAGGTCGGACATATATAGGATATACTGTTAATCCGAATAGAAGAATAAAACAACATAATAAGGGCAAAAAGTCTGGAGGTGCTTGGCGAACAAGCAATAAAGGGCCATGGTAAACATTAGCCTAAGTACCGGATACTTTAAGGGTAAATTTCTAGTTTACGTGTTATAAAAAAAAAAACATATTTTTTTTGAAGTGAAAACTTCTATGGGAAGGTTTGGATAGGGAGTTAATTCATGTAAGTCGTCATCGACATGGTCACGTGTAACACTATATCTGTTCCTATTAGTATAACTTACTGCGCTTTTAAATCTTAAGTATACGATTACTGTGCAGTAAAAAGTGAGTATAAAATATATTAATATGCTCATATAGATATATAGTTTGAATAACGAAGAAAACGGAGTCTTTGTAGCAATATAACCTAAAAATTAAGAACATTATTAATTTTTTTAATACCTACAATTACTATGAAATGCGTTTTTTAATAGTAATTTAGGAGTTATTTTAATAACGTGATAAAACAAATTTGTTGTGTTATAATATTTTTTCGTTAGAAGTTGCGAAAAAGTCTCAGATTTTTATCAAAAAATATTTTCTTATGTTACACAATTATATTTTACAAAGTTAGTATTTCTTATTTCAAATTATATTTGTATTTTCTTAATTCTATTATTAATATTAATAGTTACTTCTATTATTATTATTAATTCTATCATTTGAAGTTCAGGAAAAAAAATGTTGTGTACATAAGATATTGTTTTTCTCTCTAAATATATATTTTTAATATTTTTTTAGATCCTCGATTCTGTATGTTCTGTTTTAAGTTTTCACTTCTGTCGGCAGCAAGAGCGTCGCCGGGAGGGGGGGGGGGGGTGTCCTAGAGCCCTAGAGATTCAAAAAAATGTAGCCAAATGCAAAAAAATACATACTTTTCCCACAACTTGCCCTCCCCTAGGCCATCGGCTGGCGACGCCCTTGGTCGGCAGTCCTCATGACTGCTTTGAAATTTTTTTTAGTTCTGCTTACCTTTGTAGCGATTATTTTGTGACTAGTTAATGATACGCAAAACATTAATAGATGAAATTGTGTATTCTGCACCGTGTTAACTACGTGTGTATCTGTTTAGGCAGAGGTGCCCACCCCCCCCCCCCCCACCCCAAACACTATGACTCACCCCCCCCCCCCCTAACCTAATGATGTGCCCCCCCCCCCCTCCACCGAAATTTTTTATGCCATTTTCTCAATGATTTACTCAATTATTTTATATTATACTTTTTTAGTATTATATTTTATCACATTTTGCATTAATTAAAACTGATTTTCTAATAATAATTTTGGTCATGTCAGGTAATATTTCCATCCTGAACTGACAGATGCCAAACTGCTTTTGTTGAGGAAAGTGCGGGGTTGCCAATTTGATTTACAAGATCCCTTTCAATTATCAAAGCACCAGAAACGTATTTTCACATTAGAAGCTATAATTATGTAAATAATATATACATTATTCTCGTTTTTTTAACCACCCCCCTCCCCCCTGAAATTTTAATGACGCTGTCTGCGTCGTTACCCCCCCCTTGTGGGCACCCCTGGTTTAGGTACTGCTTGTGTCAAGTGTGGTATTTTTTTAGTTATGAATATATTTTTTTACATACACTTGTAAGCTGTTTTGGAATTTTAACTGAAAAAAAAAATTACTTTGGGTATAATAGTTAACATTACGTGCTATCGCACATCACAAGTTGGTGCTCCATGCCTCCACACTGCTAAAAAAACATCCCTGTCAAGGGTTGTCGCTTGTGTCTGGATGCACAGTAGGTACTAATGATTTTTAAATTTTATTTACCTTCAACTCCATCACAAAATCGAAATATAAAATATGCACGTGATATATAAAAAATCACAGGATCAGAAATGCAACTAAAGCAAAAAATTGCAGCGGTTACATCAATACACAGGTATTGTAATATAACCTGTAAACTCTAATATCTTGGAAACCAGTGGGACCTTATCAACGCTGTTTTAGGGTCAAACAGGGAACATCTTTAGTTCTGAAGAACACCATTTTCTGAACTGAATTTTTTTGTTAAAGCAGGGACACGAGAATTTTACCGATACAGCTTCCTCAATATTTTCAGGAACCTTAAATCAGGATCTGTCACATAGCGACAGGTATCCAGTGACATAATAATGCTACTTGCCGTAAGTGTTGAGTAAAATCCATTAAAAACGAGAAAAATATTGATTTGAAAATTGTAGCAAGTATCTTTGTAATGCCCCTTGTTACCTGTTGTAACATGACCGCTTCTTAAGTTAATGTCCCTGTCATTATTGAGGCAAGCTGTTGGTAAATACAGTAGGGACTTGTGTATGGTGACGCCCACGTTACTGCACAGGTCAATGTTAAAACTGTTAATTTGGAAAATTAACCTGTTATACTTGTAATCACGAAAACACCCGTAACATTAGAAACAAATTTATTTTCATTATTAACAAAATGTCACACTTGACACAGTTGTAGAAAAACTGAAACACACACATAGTTAACATAGCACTATTGATATACTGATGTGAATATACCACTTTACTTATAGACATTTTGTAAATACCTAATTGTAATGTAAGAAATTTGGGTAAATTATAAGCGTAGTGACTTTTCCATAAAAAAATTATGAAATAAAATTAAATTCTAAAGGTAATGTTTTTCAACATTACAGACATTTTGTTATATACCCTGAAAACAGTGTTTGAAAATTGCCATTTGATTCTAGGGAAAGTACTATTTATAGGTTGAATTAGGTAGCCTTTGCAGTAACACGGCCACTGCTGCATTGTGCTGTAGTAGCAAAGCTGAGACTGTTTTCAATGAGAGATTCTCCTGATGTTATTGCAGCTGTACTCTTTTTTCTTGATACTAGCTGCAAATTGATCCTGTGGTTATTTAGAGATCGTTAGGAATGTAGCGCAGCCAAGACTGTTTTAAAAAAGACAGGGATTTCTAATGTCAGCATTTTATATCCGTGGCCAAGACTGTTTTACACCCTATTTGATTTTCCAAGTTTATTGGTTTTTCATAATTGTGTGGTAAAAAAATATATTTTTTGCGAGAATCAATTTAAAAGATATTACAATATTTTTAATGTAACTAACCTAGTTTAATTAATCTTTCACTTAAGATAAAGTTGACCTGGAAAAATTTAGCCGAAAAAGTATTATAATGACTACATTACTTTAAATGCAGCTGACCATAAATAACCAACCTTTCACTTTTGTTATGATCATACGTAGGCCTACTTTTCTGAGAAATTAAACATTTTAAAGATTTTACAATAAACTTTAATGTAGCTGACCTAACCTTACTAACCTTACTCTGAAGTTATGATCATCCAAACCTGCAAACACCTAATCTTTCTGGAAATCCTTGCCTTCCAATGGTAAAATAAAACAGTCAAATTATACAAAAACTGAAAACTAACTTTTTTGTTGTTGTTGCTAACAATAAATTCATGGCTTGTGTACAGATTAACATTCCACAAAATATTAAAATAATTATTTGATTTTATATAAATTTACACAGTATCTAATTTGTTAAAATCATTATAAAATGCAATATTACCTCCATATTGTACATTCACATACAAAATAATCATCTCTATCCACACAGGCAATGCTTACAACCATCTTAAACTGAATAAATATTAAAAACAAGTGTAACAGGTTTTATTGTATTGCTTCAGTTTTTGAGGATTGTCTTGTCTGTGTTGCATTTGTTTGTGTGTGTGTGTGTGTTGTGAAATAGTGCATTTTATAATGATTTTGTGGATTAGTTACTGAATTATTGTGATATTGCATTGTTATTGTAATAGTTCACCAAATCCTATGTTTGTTAATGTATTTTTTCCAACATATGTGAATGTATGCGCAACCTAAGTATAGAAATCTTAGAGATTTAGGATAAAACAAGTTTTGTGCTTTTTTTTTCTTCCATAATTATCACTGCTGTCAGTTGTGTGGTTTTGCCAGAAATTGTAAGTTTTTTTCGGGAAGGCTAAGTATTTTGCAGGTCAAGGTAATAATAATTAAATGTACTTATGAAAAGTTATCATGTCAATTTGAATATTGCAGGTAAAGACAATAAAAAAAGAGTGAGAGGTTGGAGTCTGGTAAGTGGGGATGATGAAGATCGCTTACTGTATGTTCTCCAAGGAAATACATAGTAGCCATTTGTCATTGTGAAAAGTCATGCACAACTGAGTGTTTAAACATTGTTATTAGAACAGTAATGGCCTAATGATGGTCCATTACATTGTTTGCTTTTATTTAATTATACATCATAACTATGAGCTCCTGGACAAGCGATGCCATAATTTAATATTATTATAGTTGATAAATGGTTTAATTTTACTATGTGATGGGAACAGATAGTGTTCCAAGTAGCTTCCAATCTGGGCAGGACCTGAAGGGTAGGAACACAAACCGACACATGGCTTGTTCTTAAACAAGCCAGCAGATTGGTTAAATGTGAGTGTGTGGAAAGGTTAAATTACAAATCTGAGAATTTATAGCATTTAAATTTAAAGTTTGGACCTTTTATTTCTGAGAATGTCAGATAGTAAATTTCACGCAAGTTACATATGCACCAGAGGGCCAAGATAAACATTGTTTCATAACAAAGTGGCTAAACATAAAATGATATACTTCATAAATATTATGTTAGGCGTTAAGAAGGATTTAAAAATAATAATCAAAAGAGTATAACACATTACAAGGTTTATCAAAATGTCACAGTAAAACATCAGAAACGCCGAAAAGTGTTTCCTATATGTCACAAGAGAATATTATGTCGTACGAGACGTTTGATGAACAACATATGAATCCTTATATGATACCAAGGTATTATAAATAATACAGAAATAAATTAACACATTATAAGGTGTTTCGAAAACTATCACTAGAGGGTGCCATGTACCATAAGGCATTTAATAATCAACGTCTAAATTTTTAAACGTTAACAGGCGTTTCATAAACCCTACAGAATTAAACAAACACGCCATAAAGTATTTCAGTAATCACATTAGAAAGGCGTTTTACAAGCAACTCAACTGGCTTAACCTAATACAGTGTGTATCCTGAACAACATCAAGTAATATGGCAAAAGCTAGTGTACTTTGAAACTATCATAAAAGATTATACATGGTCCAACAAATAATACAATGTCGTTTGGTGCCATGTCAAAATTACGAAAAGTGCTTCTGTGAACAAATTTCACTAAAAATCAGTGATGTTGTTTATAAGTGATCCTGTATTGTTATCCCGTGTATTTGTTCATTATTTTCCCAGTGTTAATGTGAAATCAAATAATGCTTACCGAGTACCCCACGCCAACAAGTACCTTGACACAATATCTACCTACACCTACCATTTCTGAAAGCCTCGAACTCTGGGGTATCAGGGCCCTCAAATCTTCAAGATCAACAGGTCCTGATGGCATACCAGATTTCATTCTTAAAGGTTGCTCTAACATACTAGTAACTCTTTTTAAACATTTTTTTTTTATTTCAGTTTAAAATTTCAAGTTTTTCTGAGTAAATGGAAAATAGCCGAAGTAGTCCCTAGTCACAAAAACGGGTCTAAAGTAAATGTTTATGACCCATAATTTACAGAATGATGGTAGCCATGTAAAAATATTATATAAACAAATTAAAATTACATGAGTTCAGAAAATTATGGATAAGCTAATAAACATAAACCCATATTTAATGTCGGAAACCATGTAAATTAGCCTTGGCAAGCGGGCGAAAGAAAAGACGTACAGGACATTAAGTGCATGCACACAGCACGCCAAAACCTATCATGGCACAAAAAAATGTTCACAATTAATTAAAGACAGACTTTCCAACTCAGTACAAAACCTCATTACTAAACCTGGACGTAATTTTGAAGGTGGCAGGCCGAAAAGGAATTTAGAAAATATAAAGTTACATTAAGGGGTACAGCTACCATACACCAAGTAACCAAAAACTAACCGTACTTAAATTATGCCACTATGTTGGACGTGCACGCTGCGGAACACAACTAATGTGCCTCAAAATATTCTAGACCAGAATGAGGCCGCAGCAAGGGTTCAAACCTTATTCATGCCCTGCCAGAGTGCGCAAAGAGCAGGCACAGACGCACACAAGGGGAAGGCACAAGTGACGACACTGTCGAGAGGGGGAAAGAAGGGAAGTCGGTGTTGCGCCCAGGATTCTTCAAAGATGTGCAGTGCGATTCCATCGTGCCGTTTCATGATATTAGTACATAACGTTTAATTACTTGTCTAATATTGCCCGAGCTAATTTTGGAGAAGTGTTTAACTTTTAACATTGTTTGTCTAGAGTTAAACATTTGTAACACTGGTGCCTGCATGCAAAACCTGGCCAACGATTACCTCCTCCCCCCCCCCCCCCCCAAACAACTTGGCCACCAACCGTGAGAGAGGACTGACGTGTGGTGCGCTCGAGCTCCGCTGGAGATTCAAGGAAGACCGGCCACGTGGTGTTGCCTTGATGCCTCCTTGAGTTAGAGTGCATGTCACAGAACCTTGTATTGTTATTATTGTATAAGAACACCACGTGTACAATAACTGCGAGCAGATGAAGCCCTGTGTGTTTTCTTTGCCACACGTGTGCACGTAAATGAGTAACAGCTCGGGGGTCACCTAAGAGTCCTCATACTACTATCGTCTCGTATTGAGCGTGCCCGATGCTGAGAGCAGGCCGGGTCAAAGTACTGGTTATTTTGCTACGGGGATATGAGTCACGCTTCCACTTGGTGAGATCAAGCCCTGAGAACAGAATCTCTGTTGGTTAGATACGGTGGCACCCATTTAATTTCACTATCATTCGTAAGTGATTCTTCCGACCACAATGAATTTTCTTTACTTTTTTAAGTTTTGAGGAGCATTCAGCAATGCACAATTTTTATTTATTTCAGCATATGTACGTATTTTAAGGAAGCATGTTTATCAGTCTCACACAATTATGAAGCATCACGAAAATATATCACTATACATGAAATGATAGACTACTTTAATTTAGTAAGATATTAATTAATGTGTAGTTGTAATTTGTGAGTTCATGCTTGTACAGTTCTTGCTTTGTAATTAATTCTTTAAAATTTTTTTTAAGGGAAATGGTTTTGATTATCCATGGGTTTCCAAATGATATTTCTGCATTAAGGGTAAGTTATGGTAAATTCCCTTAAGTTTTAATATTGCACATAGTGATGGCTTCTGTCCTTAGTATATAAAAAAAAATAATCGGGTTATGTTAGTTTGTACAGATATATTTTTTTATGTTTAGTGTCAGATAAGCCTATTAAAATTTTCATGCCTCATTACATATGCAAATTCAAAAGTCTAAGTGTTAAAATAGCTGTCATGAGGCTGAGGGGTAGGATCACCAAGGATTGGTGAGAGCTGAACTAGCAGATACTTAGAATATAATGATAGAAGTGCTCCACCCCATAAACAATAGTCAACTTCTTGTTTTCAATTTGGGCATATCAACTTTCAGTATGTGTAAGTGACTTTTATGCATAAGCTACTGGGTGATCCTCCTGAAGCAACACTGCAGCTAACCTAGCTTGAGAAGCGTCCACTGACAGTGATAGGTTCACGCACATCATAATACTTTAGGATTGGACTGCTACATAACAAATCCATAAACTTTTGGAGTGCAGCCGCTTGTTCATGTTCCCAATGCCATTCTACATCTTGCTTCAATAATACCCAGAGAGAAGCAGTGACCTGTGAGAGATTGAAACAAAATTTGACAAATACACCCAAAAACCTCGCTACCACCTTTTTGTTAGAAGGAATATCCATGGTTTGTATAAAGGTTATTTTGCAATCTTCAGGTTTGATTCTATTTGCAATGAAAATATGTCCCATTTAGTGAACTTGCTGAACATCTATTTTGCAATTATTTTTATTAAATCTAGCACATTTTTCTTAGCTCTCTCCATTACTGCTGCCAGTCTCTGATCATGCTTCTGCTTGGCACTGCCCCAACAGATAATATCATCACCATAGGTTTGCACCCCTGGCAACCCTTCAAATACTTCCCCAAACTTGTGGTGGAAGACCTCTGGAGCAGAACTTATTATGCCATATGGCAAACGCAAAAACTTGTACCTTTCCGATGGAGTATTGAACGTGCAGTAATCTGTGCTGCATTCACACAATTTAATTTTCCAAAACCCAGAACACTAAAATACTTTACACCCGCCATCTGCGAATGATCTGCTCCATTGGCAAAGGGAAGTGCTCTTTCATCACAAGAGAATTTACCCATTCAGTGTGTTTTGTAACTTTCACAATAATTTTTTCTTTGGCCAAACTATCTTAACACTTTCGTTAGAGGGTTCCTGAGAACAGTCTAAACCTAATAATGGCATGGATAACAGGTTTTGCATCCTTCATTAGTTCCATTTTATGAGTGCCAGGCAGTTCACCTTTTCTGTAAAAACACTTAGATTATTTGCTGATTAGCTGAGAAAGATTGTGATCCAATCCCTTACCTATGACTGAATATACTTTCCGTACAAGATTTAGTATAACGCAAGACCCAGAATGGGCAAATACTTGTCTTTCTGCACTTATGAAAGTCCAGTACCCTTACTCTGTAATTGTACATGCATTTCAGATGGCATTTACTAAGAAAAGGTATGTTTTCCCACAAATAGTTAATTAACTGCACATTTGAACTCAACAACTGTTTGTGGCTGATACTAAGTACCTACCTCAAACATGTTCCGTGATATTAGGTTAGTCCAGGCTCCAGTATCCAACTTGAATTTAATAAAATGATTATTCATTACCTTAACCTTGGCTATCTATCCATCCTGACTCATTCCCGTTACCAAAGACCAAATAAACAAACAAATGTTCCTGTATCGACAGAACCTGCGAATTGAACTTACTTAACTCCAGAAACTATCATGTCTACAGTTGGGGAAGATGAAGTCGAGGACATGTCATGCATTTCTCTAATTGTCTTCTTCTTGGAGCGACACATCTTGGCACAGTGATTAATACCGTTACAATTGTTAGGCCTACACATTGCACCATAAGCTGGGCACACCAAACGTTCTGGTTTAATTGAAGTAGTAAAAATTTCTTGTGAATTTATAGTGCATCATTACTATTTTATCTAAGATTTTAAAAACTTTTTTATTTGATCATTAATAATGACATGTTTACACAATGTTTACATTTTTATTTCAGTTTGAATGGGCATGGCAACATCCGTACAGATCACGACGACTGAAACACATTTCTAAGAAGAAGCCAAATGAAAAAATGTATGATTTTTGCTTTAGAATCTTAACCGAAATGCTTCAAGTGGGACCATGGAATCGTTTGCCTCTTACTATTCAGTGGTTGAAACAAGAGTATGCTAGAGATTTTCCTGTAAGTTTAACAACTTATTTTAATTAAAATTATAGTATTCTATGCATTACAGAATCTATTGCTTCAAATAGTCATATTGTTAAGGAAATGTGAAGACTTGGGTTTATTTGCATTCAATTTGAAATTTTTACTTATTGATTTATATTGTGTAGAGGTTGTAGTTCAATCTTAATCCCTAGCATGTATTATTTTTTTTGGGCAAACTGTCTTTTAGTGCACAGTGTTTATGGATAACAACTTCATTCTTTGGTCGTTACTTTTTCAACTAAGCAGTAACAGTGTTAAGTTTATAAAATCTTTTTTATGAAATGAAATATTAATAACTTAATTTGTCAAGCAGTCATTGTAATTGGTTAAACTGATCATGTGCCTCCCACCAAGGCGAACCAGATTTGATTTTCAATGAGATTCATTCCTGGATTTTTCGCAAGTCGGAAAATGTGGGGACATTGCCATGAGCTGGTTTCCCTCACTCCTTTCATTCCTTCAATGCTTAACTCTCATCTCGTAACCACTCTTTGTCATGACTCCAATGTAAGTGAAACTTTAAGTCCTAATTCATTCATTTATTTATATATCAAAGCAGTACTATATACACACACATTACTGGTGTTGCCATTTGTGTTTGAAATCCTCTCTTTATGTCACCAAATGTCTGTATTTGATGCTGATGTTTTGTTTCAGGTAAACGGTTTGCCACCTCTGCACATGGCCATTGCTTTTGGCCCTTTAAGTGATTTTGAGGATGATTCCAGTAGTACTTCAAGTGTGTCTAGTGATTGTGATGCTGTGGTTTCAGAATTAAAAAAGAAAGAAAATAAAAATGAAGTAGGACATGAGTGTTACTTGTGTAATAAAATAAATATACAGAAATATGCTGTTACGTGCCCAATATGTGCAGTATTTATGCATATTATTTGTGTTGCAGATGTTTTCTTACATAATGAAGACCTTATTCCTGTCTCTGGAAATTGTCCAGCATGTAAGGCCATAGTGCTTTGGAGAGACTTGGTACAAAATAAAGCTCTATTTTCTTAACCCATTTTGTTGGTATAGTACTGATTATCTATTCAATAATATTAAAATAATTTAGGGCTAGCTTAAAAAAATGTACGCCATGAAAGTCTTACATTTTAAAACATGTGATGTTAATTTTTCTTAGCGAATTTCCACTTACATTTCTTGCTGCTAGTAAATTTAGATAAATCCAGTTTGGGTCTTTTTTAATAGCTCTGAAGTCAACACAGAAATTTTAATATGTAGTATTTTAATATACTATTGCATTACAATATTTAGTTTTTGGTTATATAACTCAGATAAAAAATAAATATTTGTTTACAATATAAATATTAATCATAAAACTTATATATTTTAATATTTAAATCTGTTTTTAAGATGCAATGTAATAGGACCTCACTTCTACATTCCTAGATTTGACAGTGTCATGCATTTCACACCACTTATATTTCTACATAATGTGTGGTTCCCCCCCCCCCCCCTCCTCCTCATATTCCTGAATTTAGCATAGTTTTCTTCTGGTCCGTGAATACTACTAAGACTCGTCAACAAAATGCAATTCTGTACCTTCCTTTTACTGTTAGCTCGTGTTACTGTTTGACACCAACCCCACGCACATTGAAGATTTCCTTGCGTACATTTTCAAATCCACTCAGACTGGAAACTAATGCAAGTACAGTACACTCCCGATTATCCGCGAAATTAAGTGGCAGGGCCATTGGGATAATCAGCAAAAGAGCCGAAAATGGGAAACAAAAAAGGAAACATTAATTTTAACTTAAAAATTGAAACATTTATATACAGTAAAAGTTACAATTAACAGTAAAAAATTTTAAATGATGCTAATATCGTAGTATTTTACTGAGTAATTAACATACATTTCAGTAATGTAAACATAAAAGTGCTCAACCATACGACTAGAAACAAAGTGCGACAAAGACAAAAATAGCAACGCATGCCAGCCTACTGCGTGAGTTCTGAGAAGGCCTATGGCGTTTTACTGTATACTGCACACAATACACTCGTCAGTAGAGTTTAAATTTGCTCACTTGTAATAAAATACAGATTTACATATTTGCTGTATTTTTTCGTAGCATGCGCGGATCATCTGCCCGTGGATAATAGAGAGTTTACTGCACTTTATTCTGGATGTGTTGTTCATCTGGAAAACCTAAGGAAATGAATTATTCTGTATATGAAAGATATTTCAAAAACAGAAGTTTTTTAGGTGCAATAAATGACTATATGAGATGCAGGGCCAATATAAACATTAATGACTGCTACAAGAATATACAGAATTAATTGAAATGTGTTTATTCTTTTTACGTTATCAAATACTGGAATAAAACTTTTGAACAATGCATTTGTGTTGAAATCTGTATCCATTTAGTAACTGCAAAAAATATATATATATATATATATATTAAAAAAATTTCTGAAGTGTATGAGTGTTAGTGATTAAGGTAAGAGTCGGCCAATGATTAAGACGTCAGTCTGCCACAATTAGTGTATCAAAACATTATAAAGCTGAAGGAAATAGTTGTTAGTTTTAAATTTTTTTCTTGTCTCGCATTTTTAAGAACCTTTGTAGAGCTTATGAATAAATATTTGATTAACATTTTTATTTCAATATTTTGCATATGTTTCTCCAAAATACTGAACCTCTCACAAGCATTTGTTCCTAAAAATAAGCACAATGAACTTTATTACCTATAACAAATGTTTCGTCATTGTATCATCATGGGATTCTGTGTTTGATTTGCAAGTGTGCTTGTGTTGACGTGACTGGGTTCGCTTAGTTCTTTGGGGTTTCTGGTTCGATCTCGCATCATCCTCATGCACAGCTTCCTCGTTGACTACGTTAATGTCAGTAACACCATTTTAGTTCTGATAACTTTCGCCACTATACTGGGCCCATTCATTTCATAGCAAACATCCTGCAGAAGTTGCTGCTGAAAGGGGGTGCAACCTTCCGACAACAAAAATGCTATTCACTGGTACTACAGGGAGTGGGTCTCTGACATCGATGAAAGACAAAACCCCTGCCGAAAACCTAGCTGGTGTGTACAAGATTCCATGTTCCTGTGGAAAGTTATACATAGGACAAACTGGCAGACGAATAATCACAAGGTTGTTATGTATGTCATTGATAACATGTCTATGGAAGACACAGTGGTGGTCGATTTCCGGTACACAATAAAAATGGCTGGATCTACAGGTGTGTGTGGTTAATTTATCAAGCCCTCAACATCAGACACAACAAAGGGTTAAAGAACACATCAGTGACTACAAGCATGCAAACCCACGATCAACTATAGCAGAACACTCCATGGAAACCAGACACAGCATTAATTTCGACCAATTCCACACCATATCCAACATCCGACAATACAAGAAAAGATGCATTCTAGAATCAATAGAAACATTTGCCCTCCCGCCGCAGACCTTGAACCCCCACCTCCACCCGCCAGTACTGAACCCCGCTAGCAGAATGCATGCCTAGTCCACCCCCACGCAAGATGTGGAGAAGGCCGGAAGTCAGTTCTCCGCCCTTCGCCACGAAAACCTGCGCTTCACGAGAGCTCCGGCCACGCCGTCATTAGCCGTACACGCAGCCGCAGATCGGATGGAGTGAACGTGCAATTCGTGAGTACGAGTAGTGAACAGTGACTCCAGTAAACCAGTGCTTCGTGAGTATTGTTCTCTGCCGACATAAGCAGGACCACCCATTCACCGCTAGTTGTGGTCCGTACACGTGCACCACCGCTGACGACCCTATTGGGACGCGGGGGTGAAGCACCCACGACCCACAGCGACGAGCTAGCCTGGCGCCCTCCGGGAACCCTCAAGCCAACAGTCCCCACTAGGATCCACCGGGTCTCGTGCTCGTGACGGCATTTGGCGCGTGTGGCGAAAACTGAACCATTTTCAAACAATTTCTACATCAAACAGCAAAGGTGGACACGAAACGGCCGTTTTGTGAGCGACAAGTAATAAGGGTCAGATAGGCAGGCGTGACAGGGTGGCGGACAAAGGATCCCCCCTCCCCTCCTAGACACTCCAATGGAACTGGCAGCGAGGATGCGTGACATCACAGCAAAGCGATCCCTCCCCCCCCCCCCCTCCACGACAAACCCTGATTATCACGCTCTCTTTGTGCGGCCTTACTCGGCGCGCGCAGCCAGCCACCCACACCTTCCTCTCACAGCTTCACGCTCTCTGCTTTGTGCGGCTGTTCAGGCAACCATCCAGCCGACAGCCCGACTCCGTGCGCACAGCGACCTAACCACTCCCCACTCACACTTGTAAACAACAACAACATGCAGTCACAGCCAACTAAACTGTGTGTGCACACTGCTTACTACCCAGAGAAGTATACTTACTGATGGGCGCACTACCATGGTACAGCTTATGTCAGTGTACATCTCACAGGAGCAACGCCCCATTGGCTGGGAGAACCACAGGCTACACATGGGTGAAACCATGTGACGAATTGCAGGAAGTGGCCAACAGACAACCACCCTGGCAGTGGCGACCAACCAAAACGCCCCTGTTACCAGCCATGACCGAGGCTATGGCAAGCAACACACTAGTGGACTTCGGAATAACCACGTGTCCGACATGCACCCATGCCACATGGAATCAGGTGCACGTTCGGGAACGAGCATCGCTTAATGACCCAGGCGCAGGGGTGTCTATCCACCCACTGTGGAGCCCGAGTAAGTTGGTGCTCCCAGAGTTCAGTGGGATTACACACGAGGACCCGAACACCTTCATACAACAGTGTGAAGCACGACTGGCGAGAGTCGGAATACCAACGGGCGAGTGGTCAGGGCGCACCAGCGAACAGCTGAGGGGCACGGCCCGCCAATGGTGGAACCTGTGGGGACAGTTCGGCATGCCATGGGAAGAATTCGCAACCGCCCTCACACGCCATTTTGACACCGACCAAGTTCTCGTACAATGTATCTCGAAGTTTTACGGTGAGCGAAAAAGGGACAACGAACCCGTTGAGCAGTTCATTGCTCAAAAAATGCAACTGTTCAGACATGTGTCACCCGACGCAGAACCAACTGTCGTGTTGAGCACTGTAACAGCACTGCTGCGAGACGAGCTACAACCATTCCTTAGATCTTCCCGGCACAACTTTGTAGAGGACTACGTCCAACAGGCCGTAGACACGGAAAGGAACCTACAGGGACTTTGACGTCGGAACACACCAAACATTGACTGAGGACGCACCAGCATTGGACCAGGTCGAGGCCCACCCACAACAAACACACTATAAATGAGTGGACAACAGCCACCCACACGGCGCCGAGCCATTGAGGACGCGACCCCATCTTACGAGCGAGCTACGCGGGAGCACCACGGCAACATGCCATGACGGAGCGACGCACATCCGCCGCAATGTCAAAGGGGATGCCCCACCGGAGTACGCCACTGGCATGTTGGCTGCCCCCTGCCTCGCCGACAACCACCACCACCAACCATCACTTCGGGAAATGCATCCCCAGGGGCGTGGAACTAGGATCCGCGCCTCTGACAACTGCAACTGGAGACACACAAGACGAGGAATTTGCCTCACCGGCCCTGAACCAACTATCCCGCCCCCAGGATGGATTACTACGTATCCCAGTGGAGGTGAACGGACAACCTGCGGCAGCCCTGGTGGACATAAGCGCGAGCCACGTCTTCGTGGCGCCGAGTCTAGTGCTACCCGGCATGCTACAACCACACCAGGCGGAGCTACGGTTGGCGACCACCACCCAACCAGGCTTGACGGTAGACCAGGCAGAACTTAAGGTAAGCCTTCGGGGCTTCTCTACAACAGTGACAGCCCTTATTGTCGAAAACTTACACGAAGAGATTGTCTTGATGTAAGTTTTTGGACATATGCCATCGCTTAGCAATGGTGTATGTCCAAAAACTTACATCAAGTCATGCACTCCCATTGCACAAATCTTTCAAAGATAATATTAAAAAATAGAGTTCACGAGAGAATATAATAAATATCATTCGTGTATGAGACCAAGCATTTCAGTTTAGCGTTTTAATGCCACCTTTGATACTGCCATTAAATTCAGGAATGGAGTGTGTGCGATAAGGTGTTCTCAGAGCATAGAGAAGCAATTCCAAAAATAGAAAGGCTACTGTCATTATCTTCAAAATTATTTTAAATATAGTAAATATAGTACTCCAGCGAACCCTGATGTACGCTAATTATAATACGGACAGCGACCATTGTTGTGTTTATTATTTGCTCATCTAATATTTTCTAAACGTTGCCACGTGTGTTAAAGATTATCAACTTTTAAAATTACGAAGTTTTGACCATAGGCCGTCGAAAACGCAGATGCAAATTTTGTCAATTGTGAAAGCGAGTTGCGTGAGTGGTGTAAAATATAGTGTAACACTAAAAAATAATAAAAATAATAATGCATGTATTGTGGGATTTATGTCTTGTCGTCAAGAAAGTTGCAAGAAAGGGGAAACGTTTTGCTGTGTATCGTATTTGTAATAAATTTTGTAAGAACATTCATCCAGGTATCAGATAAAATTTATATACCTTGTTTTGAAAATATGTTGTAGGTAGATTTTTTGTAATGAAGCCCTATTGACATTTACGATCTATTTTATCACATTTTAACGTCTACCAGATTGTTGATTAAGTGATGGTAGTTGCTTTATATGTTTCGAAATAAATGGGTTGGATTAAGTTATAGTAGGGTAAGATTTGTACACAATACACTTGAGTATTTAACAAGAACACATTATTATAGGTTTCATAAAAGTACATAACTACACTAGGTAATCCAGTAGTAGAGTCACTTATTTGTAAAAAATACTTGGTGAAATTTCCGTATCACGTATCCAAGTTAATACCTTTATCCTGATGGCATTATCCTGTATACATTGATCCTGTGGTACATGATGCTTCCTGTTTTAATTTAGTATGTCGTAAGATCATGTACATAAAAACTTGTGATATAAAAATGAATTATAACTGTAAAATGTATATGAAATAAAAAATTAACCACGCTAGGAGTGCAACAATGCAAGCATGGAAGATGTCACCAAACGTACAAGTTGAAATTGTAACAGTAGACAAATTTCTTCTCCAAGCCAAGTGCTGCTCCATGGTGGTTGAAGGGGGGCTGTGGGGCAGGGCGATAGTCCCTTCCGAACCCAAATGTTATATTTATATTTTATTTTGTAGGTTTTTTTAATGTGAACTGAAATACTTTAATTCTTGTGTTAAACTTTTCATCAAAAGTTGAAACTATTAAATAACAGAATTTTAGACCATAAATTTGTAAATATTCCAAACCTTATTTCCGACTTCTTTAGGCTTCTTTACACTGGGCCACCGCAAATGTGCCTTTGTGTGGGTGTGTGGCATGTTAATAAAACGCGCAAGAATTGTTTCGAGCCACTGGGAACGCGCCTCTTCGCCTCATTCCTAATTGCTAGTGTAAGAATGGATTTGGAGGAAGCAAATGCATTGTTTGTGTTGTAGCTACGGCGAAAGAAATGCAGTGAAAACAGAAGCTATTCGATTTATCCAATTTGTAACTATTTCTACCCACCGCTTTTATTTTAACTCTCCAAGTACTTATTCCTTTGCAGGCATGTCTCAGATTGTGATTCCCTCCTGCAGTTCTAAATAAAATACCTTTTGGTATGGAAACTTAATCCCGTCATCATTTGAAGAAACAGCTATATTGCAGGAAGTGGCTTGATGTGCACCATGGCTACTGCTGGCGTGAACATGCCACTTAGTGTGAATAGTTCTGTTTGGTTTCATGTCACTACGGTGTGGCACATTTCTATTGGCACACTCGTTGCCCAGTGTGAAGGGAGTCTTAATGTCATGTTTTGCAACTGCATCCTTTCTTTGTATGACAGCCTTCTTAGAGATAGTCTTCTTAGAGCCGCCCTTGCCCCAAGTTTACTTTTGTGAGAGCTAATTTTCCTGAAAAACTTAATGTGATTGTGTAGGCTAAAGATGTGAGAAAAAAAAAGAAATAATTTATGTTGATTATGAAAATGTGTAGGTAATTGTCAATAACTTGACTCAAAAGTGTCATTATCTTTCACTGTGTGAACGTTTGATATGTAAAAATGTGATGTTTATAATGAAAACAACATTGTGGTCTAGTTACATAAAGTATGCATTGTTAAAATTTTTCAGAACACTTGACTTAAATTTTGGAAGGTCGAATTACAAGCCGAAATGCAAGAAGTTGAAATTTGGCCAATGCTTGCGTTGCGTTTTTGTGTCTTGCGTGGTTTCTAACTTGGTTTTGAAAATGATGTTATTGAGCTTTTTGCATCCTGCATTTCTTGCGTTCCTTTCTTGCATACATAAACCTGGCCTAAAATCGTGTAGACAGTTGGTTAGATTAGGGTAATTCTTATGGTGAGATACTTTTCTGAAAAAATTCAGTCATAAATTCCAAAAAAAAAAAAAAATTTTTCTTCCGCACATGTTTTCCAGTCATTCTCAAAGAGGGCGTTGAGACAAAGTAGTTTACCAGTTGTTACCATTTTAACGAGTGTTGAGGTTAGGTTACTTATTATAGCATGTCTCAGCCTTAGTTTGCATTTTGCATTTTAATAGGCAATTACTCTCGCTTTCCTATCAACAATATCTGCTATGAGAGCTGTCTTTGCTTCAGTGTGCTCTGGTTTCATATACGTCCAGAGAGTGCCTTGTTATTTATAGTAACAGACAGCTAGGTACAAATAGTTTCTCCTGAGAAGTTATAATTGGTGTTTTTTTCAGAATCTATACAACTGTAATAATACTGTTAACAGAAAATATTTTATGGTCTGAGAAAAATAAACATACAGTTTAAAGTAATGAAAACTTATTATACTTGAAGATGGCATTCAAAATAAGAATTTCAATGTTAAAAAGCCAGTTGTGTCAATATGGTAACAGTGGGTGACATTTTCTTTGTACTGCAATCTAAGCATGAGACAGACTATTCAAATACTGCGATCTTGTGAGAATGGTCAGTTAGGTTAGGTTAGCTACATTAAAAAAAATTTTTTTATAAAAAGTGTGGACTGTTAGTGACATTTGAAGTACTAGTGTAGACAGGGTAATTGTTCCTTATTGGGTATCCAGTTTACAATTCAAAGTTTCAAAATCAAAAATATTTTGGTAATTGTGCAGTTTAAAATCAGAAAAACAGTCAACTGCTTACATTATTTCAATTTTTTTCCATTAAAATACAATTGGATATGTTGCGCAGTACAACAGCTCCTGTAAGCAATGTTCTTCAAAATTTCATTTTTATTTTCAAAATCAAATTTGTTTTGCATTACAAAATATACCATTCCGTTCTTTATTTTAATATTTTTATTTTTATTAAAATACAACTAAGTAGATACGCAATAAGAAACAATTAGAGTGAACAGTTAGTTAGGAATAGCCTACTGTATATTCATTTCAATGGTTGGTTAGGTAGGAATTCCAAATTTAAAATGTACCTAGCTTACTTAACACAACAAACCATTTTTAATATTTTATAATATTTCTGTGTAGCTTACCAACCGTTCACTCAATTGAAAAGTAGGCTATGTCTAATGTAGGTTACCTAACCTAACAAACAGTTCACATTATTTTTAAGATATTTAAATGTCGCTAACAAAACCTAATCAACTACGTATCTATACTAATAGTAAGAATTTTTAATGTGGTTAATCTAAACACTCTTTAACATTTACTGGTAAACTACATGAACTAACATAATGCCTCTTGAAGAAGACTGAACAACATAATTTGAAATGAAAAACCAGTTTGGGTGGAAAAGTCTTGGCCCTGTCTTTTTGAAAACAGCTTTGGGTACACTTTCTGAGGCTCTTTGGAGAACTACAGGATCAAGTTGCAGCTAGTATCAAAAAAACAGTATTGCAGCAACAACAATCAGGGCAATCTCTTGTTGAAAACATTCTTGGCTACGCTATGAAAGCACAACATGGCAGTGGCTGTTTCACTACAGTAGGAATTTTCTTATAAACTGTTTTCACAGCAAGTAGAGGATACTCTGTAATGTTCAAAAACACAATTTTTAGTATTATTTTATTATTTTTTCATGGAAAAGCCATAATTATTACAACTAAACAAAAGTTTCGTTGCTACAGATATAGGGCCTACCTACCCTATACAAATTTCAATCCAACAAGCTACAAAAGTTTTGTAGAAGCACAGAATTAGATTTCTTATTGGTTTAACTCATCTTAGTACTATTGCTATTTTCTTTTCTTCAGCCATTATGAAACGATTTACTGTCTACTACACTTATCATGCCAGTGGCCCTACTTTATTTAATAAATTATGAAATGTTTTAATTGTTGATAAGAATGGGTTTAATGTAATTGTCTTGATAGTTTCTAGATTGGATGCATCCATAAAAAATATTTAAAAATCTGAAAATTCACTTTTTTCCAGAAAATCTTTTAATCATTCTGTAAAACAGCAAAGCTATAATTGTTTGATTTTATTACTTGAGCAGCAGTAGTTTCCAGAAGTACTACCTATGTTCACAGAAGGATATGATTACTACCATGATGAATATTTGAAACACGATGGTGGTATGTTAGAGCAGAGGTTGTAAGTCTTTGTGTAAGTGGGTTACCAATTTAATTTTTTCGTATTTAATTTTATTGATTGTATTTTTTCATTAATTATACAGTACACTCCCTATTTAACGCGGTTGTCGGGGGACATAACTTTTACCCGCGTTGTTGCATAACCGCGATGTTTCGATGTGACCAAGGTCAAAAGGCATAAAACACCGCCTGTGTTCTAATAGGTCGGCAAGCACGCACAGTATAGACGGCCCGCCTTTGTGCGGACTTTGCATCCGCAGTTTTCACTAAACGCGGGTGAAAAAATAAAAAATAAAAAATTGTAAATATAAATATTAAATGTTGAATTTTATTTTTTATTTTTCCGCATGCCGCGCACAGTTTGTCGCACGGCCTACGAGCGCGCCACACGCCGCCATACACACGTGCGGCACACAAGCTGCTGCCAGTCTCGTGGTGTCAGCCACAGTATCTGCTTCGTCTGAGTGTCCGTAACAAAGTAAGTGCAGTGTGTGCGGTTACACACGATTTTGTGGTCAAAGTCTTCTAAATAGAAAGGCCATAGTAATACTTCAAACCGAATATGAATCGCAAAGTACCGAGTTTGATTGACAAAATAAAAATTCTAGATTTACGTACTTACAAATAGCGTGTCTTTTGCAGAAGTATGCAGCAGATACGTGAAAAACTATTCTAGCATTCGTACAATATAAAATAAAGAATCGTCTATCGTGTAAAGTGGTTAAACTTTGTTATCCATGCTTACAGTAAATTATAAATGGTCACATGTGGGATACAAAAATTGCGCCAAAATAATTTTAGCGCAATCAGTGGCGCCGTATTAAAAAGTCTGTTAAACGTTGTCTTTACTTATTCCATCAAACGCTGTGTCGAGTTGCTGAGTGTATGTGGCTCGGATCGGCAAGTGTTATATTCCCCAGCCTCTGGTTAAAGGTCGGGAGGCCGCTACACATAAACATTTCCGGGGCTTGTTTACTACCTCACGGCAAACGTGGTACAGTATGGTTCACGTAAGTATTGGACCACTGGGAATTCCTCGGCAAAGATTAAAATTACGCTAGCTGATTTACTTTATTATTTAATGTTAAAACATTATACCAAAGTAAAAAGATGAACGTGTATAATACAACGAATAATATTACGTCTGTAGGTTCAAGTTGTAACAAAACATTTATATGTCTCCGCTTGTCAACACACGTGACCACGAGAAGTGTGCAGACGGAAATGAGTGAACTACTCAAGGTCACCAGACTTCCCCCCTTTCGGCTTAATCGCCCCTCTCATCTGGCGCTTATATTCCACTCCTCCCGTCTACCCGGGTGTCTTGGTCGCATATTCTCGGCTCGCCTCTCCCCTCCCAGCGCTTGCCGTCAACCAAACCTATCCAAAATCAATCCCCAGCCGAGTCACGCTGGATAATGTCGCTGGACGGTAGGCTTTATCGGGTCCCCTGTCCGATGCTTTATTTGTGGGTTAAAAAAAATGTTAAGAACTAATGTTTCAGAAAATAACACTGGTCTGGATTGGATCATAATTTTAAAACACAACAAGATAGAGGAATAATGTACGGAGATATCTTGTTTAGAATTTCACTGCGGACATTTTCTACACCTAGGCTTTTTTCTGCCCGATGCTTAGTTTGTGAGTTACAACGCAAAATTATCCTAATCGGCTGTCAATCATTTATTCCATTATTATTACAGTAGAAACTCGTTAATCCGTGACGCGCTAATTTGGGAATCGGATAATCCGGGACGATTTAAAAGTGCAGAAAAAAAAAGAGAAGTAAAAATTGTCAGCGCTTAAAATTAACGTCACGCGGGCCGGCGGCCGGCAAACACTGCAAGCCTTCGCATGGGCCGCCAAACTCTGCAACGCTGTTTGTACCGACCCTTTGTGTCGTCCCCCTTTCAGCTGTCACATTTGTCACTCTTTAAACTTGAGGGGGATGTCTTGACTTCTGCTTCCCGTCTCCCTTTGTTTGTTTCCACCCGCCAACGCACGGCAGGCCCACCCGCCAACGCACGGCAGGCGCCTGGCGAGTAGCGAGTGACGTGTCTGGCTGGCATTCGGCTGGACGAAGTGGGATTATTGAGAGGGAGGGGGAGGGGGGGGACTACCCAAAATTTATGTGTGCAAGTTCAGCACGATCTTATCTTTCTCTCTTCGGCTGTTGTAAATGACCGTGAACTAATGGCTAGGCAGTGCCGTATTTTTTTTAAGCCGAGACTAATTCGAAGACGGTCTTTACCGTGAACGGATTATCCGGGTTTATTACTTTTTTTTTACAGGATTTTAATTAGCCGGGCATTGGCGGGTCCCAATTAACACGAATAATGGAGAGTTTACTATTTTTTATCCATCTGCTGCCAAGGCGCAGTAAGCCTCGGTAGATGTTACGTCACATGACCTTGGCCTTAACCCAGCTGCACGCCGGTATCTGAGAAGCTTGACAAGCCCTTCCGGGCTTTAATCGCTAGTCCGTGAAATTCGGTAATCCGTGATTATCTCGGTCCCGACCATCACGAATTAACGAGGTTCTACTGTGTTATTATTATTATTATTCATTTCTGATTGGGGGACATGGTTTGACCCGCGATATACCCGATTCCGCGATCTATCGGGGCGCGGTATACCGGGAGTTTACTGTATGTGTCCAAGGTTAAATTTTTTGTGTGTTGCTGACTCAGTATTACTGCTAATTATTTAATAAAGAAATGTCTGTCTGTTGTGTTAGGTCAGCAACATTAATAAAACTATTTTATATGTAATAAATACAAAGATATAATTAATGTAGCTGACCTAACATAACTAACCGTTCACACATTTTTACAGTATTTTTAATGTAGCTAACCTAACCAACCATTAAAACTGTAAATTGCTGGTAAACTACTTGAAATATTACATTGTTATTTTACAGAATGATAAAAAATATGTCAGGAAGTAAAAAAGTGCTTTTTCTGATTTTCATTGGCTTTTTTTTTTTATGTGTCCCTCACTTAGATTATTACCATTGTCTTGTTTATTATAAGGGGGCACATGGTCAACATTGACAGTACCTAGGAGCTTTTTAGAACAATTGATTTCTGTAAATGGTATTTTTGAGGGTAGTTTTTGAAGGTAGTTGTTTTTCCAAACGAATGTGATTTAACGAACAAAACATCTATTTTGGGCGTCTCAAATTGACCCTAGGTACACTTTTGATATTTTTCTGCATGGAATTGTGACAGTACAAGTATTTTTTTGTCTATTTATTTTATATTGATTTTATGGCAAAGTTAAGGCATATGCAGTCTATTCTTACACTAAACCATTTGTAATGCTACACATAAAGATCATGGTAGGGTCTACATACATTCATGACAATATTAAACTTTATTTATCTAACCTAGTAACTTGATAACTAAAATACAGAATTTAAACAAATATTAATAATAAACAGATGAAAATAAAACATTATTTTGAAGTACAATAATGGAGCAGAAAGGCAGATGTAGACATTACCCATTTACATGAAAACTTACAGAAAATGTAACATTAATTCTGGAATTATTGGCATCATTTAACAGTGCATTTTGCAACCTCTTGTTTGAACTTTGAAAGTGTTTCTGAACCTCACTACTTTAAAGGTAGCCAATCACACACCACAGATACGGTGAGAGTATTAAATCATTGGCTATCATTAATGACACCAGTCAGTTGCTTAAATAGTCTGGGACCGATTAAAAAAATATATATATAAATTAGAGTTAAGCAATTCAAAAAGCTGCCTTTCCTGAATTCGTATCCAATAAAGTTAGTCAGACAAATGATCACTCGGATTCAAGTTAAAGATTATTCAAATATACAGGTATTCCCTGTCACTTTGATGCCAGATTTTATGTGAAATTGGCATTTTTACACTATATTACAATAGTCAATAAATGGTAACACAAGAGATTCCACTATAGTCATCTTTTTACAAAATAGGAGAAAACATTTTTGCTGGTGAATGGAGTGTCTACACTCCACTCAGCATTATATTTGTAACATGCCCGAATAGAAATGGCTCATGTCAGGAAAATGTATACATTTTAAAATTCTTTTTTGAATTTTAAAGATGTGCCCGCCATAGTAATTTATGGTAGTAAACCATAATCCAATCTTCTCAACATATGTAGAACCCAATTAATATCGATGGGTTTATCTGATTTACAGCCAAGAAATTCCCTCATGACCATGGACATAAAGATTCTATATCAGAATTTATGACCTTGATAGCAGGTTTACAGGGACCATAAGTGTAAGTATATCTGGAAGTCCGCAGAGTGGAGGTGGTTCTTCACTTCCTTAACACTGTCGGCAAATCCTTGATAAATAACAAGAACGGCAAAGGCCCCAAGATGGAGCCCTGTGGTAGGTACTGACACTAGGAGTCATTGCCATGTATTGAAACATACTGCTGGCGACCACTCAGATACGATTCTAACCACTGTCTTGATTTTTCATATATTTTGAAAATTACAATTTTTAATTCAAAATCATCATTTACTGAAATACAACAGAACTAGAATGGTTACATGCTTGTCATTCATGGCTAAATTTATACTATTTATAATGTTAAATATAGTAGTATGTTTACTGTCGTAGCTAATGTGAAGAGAATTATTTTGTAAAAACCTAGATATTTGCTGGTGTGTTAGAAATTCAAGAGGCTTGGATAAAGCAAGTAAAATGTTAGTAGGCTGAAGATCATTGAGATTTATAGCATTGCTACAATTTGCAAGAAGTTTTATCATTGAAAGATTTCAAGCCCTAGGAAACAAAATAGTTTGCAGAGAGTCATTAAATACAGTTGTGATTGCAGAAAGTGTGTAACCAATAACTATCTTAGCTAACCAGATGCTGATGCTATCAGCACCTAGAGCCTTGGGCATAACATGCTTCATAGAATTAATTGTCTTTGTGTGTTTAATGGGAGTGAATCTAAACTCTTACAAATGATTTGTCACCACAGTAAAGGTGTAATCATATTTTAGGGTCAAAGGAGGTGGGCATTAAAATCCTCCAACGTCCCGTCTTTGTGAAACCCTAGCCCATGGAATTTTTGCTGCGGTGCCTTTGAAGAGCGACAAGCATTAATGGTATCAAGGAAATAGCACATTTTAGCCTTTATCACTGCTTGCATAACGTACGTTTAGTATGCAATATTTCGTAGCGGATAATGAAGATTATGCTTAAATGCACTGTAAGCACTGTCGTGGTGCTTCATTAATAATATTTAATCATTTATAAGCCTAGGTTCTGGGTGTTCAGTTACCTGTCTTGTGGGGCCACAGTATTGTGAAGGTTAGCTATCATGGTGCTCAAGTTATGCACTTTATTATTCAAGGAATTGGTGTGAAGTATTTCTTGCCATGGAAGGTTTGCGGCCTGGACGTATAGGCTTTATCAAGTAAACAAGTTCGTACTGAGGAATTCCATACACGTTAGTCTGGTTGTGAACCATTTCAAGTTCAGGATGAGATGTGAATATTAAATCCATCCAAGATTCAGATGTAGAATCATGGTAAGTAGTCTCAAGAGCACATACAGTCGTATTTAAACAACAAAATTATTTAAGGGTGTCACAAGCATGTTGGCCATTTACTTTTCTTGCCATTACTGTTATTTGAGGGATTTACCTATAAATTTATCACAATAGTTTTCTTGGCATGTTATGTTTTGTCTCAAAATTTTTCGAGCTGTAAAATGTAACACAATTGTTCATAATTATCATCATGTGAGTGACGTTTTACAAGTGAAAATAACATTTAGTGGATGTTTGGTGACAAATGCAAGAGAACTGTTGGAATAAATTCATAGGAAAATGCCTCGATAGTCATGGCGAGATAATGAAATAACCAATAATGGCATGTGAGGCAGAGTTTGAAATTCTGTACTTTTTGACTGTAAATTTAATTTTGACAGTCACCCATTTTAATGTAGTTTTCGTAGTTGTAAAAATCAGCTAGCAAGCTCATCTTTGAGTTCTGACAGAGATCAGCTGTTCTGGGCAGACTTTATCATATCAACAAAGTTTTTTGTAAACCCAGATATAGTTCCAGGGTCAGATATTCAGGTTTCGCAGGATAATTTGAGTCAGATGAGAATATTTTTCATAATTTTTTGTGGCTTCTCTTGCATATGCATGGTGTTCACAAATTGCTGGGCATAAATTTAATGGGTGGCTGAGAATGCTAAAAAAAAAAAGAAATTTTTTGTAAAGGACCATACGTCTGGTAACGAAACCCTACAAAGTTACAAGTGCTAACAGTAGCATGCAAATTTGAATTTAACAGGCTTCATAAAATGCTAGGAGAAAAATTCACATATGTTTTATTGTGCATAGTTAATCAGCACACACTGAACTGGCTAGATGATGATAATAATAACAATAATAATTAATGTAAGATTTCCTGCTTAAGGCAGGGTAGAAATGGATTGCAAGTGACTGACTCTTTGTGGAGTAAAATTAAACACACACTGAACAGGGTAGATGTTAATGATAGTAAATGTGATATGTATTTCCTGCTTTAGGCAAGGAGAAAATAGATTGTAAGGGGGTTGACTCTGTGTGGAGTAATAATATTTTGCATAAATATCATAAATATTGTTATATCATAAAATTATTTCTCATATCTTCAAATAAAAAAAGAAATCCTTAAAAATTTAGTAATGAATACAATGAAATTGGTTAGAAATAGTAGAAAAAGTATTAAATGAATTCCAGAATTTCGGAAATCACACAAAATAGCACGAATGTCATTCCACGTTAATCGGTAGAAGATGATGTGAACACATCCAGTTAAAGATATAACATTGTTCAGAGATAAAAAACTGCTTATATCACAATGCAGCACAGGAAAATATAGTGTTTGTTGTAAGGAAAAAAATTATTTTGTTGGTAAGTTCATTTTCATCTGAAAGGGCTACTGTTAAAAATTACCTGGCACACTTTCTTTCATTCTTGCAAAATTGTTCAGAGATAAATAACTGCTTATAATATCACAATGCAGTGCAGGAAAATATCATAGTGTTAGTTGTAAGGAAAAAAATTATTTTGTTGGTTAGTTCATTTTCATCTGCAATAGCTATTCTACTATTAAAAATTACCTGGCGCACTTTCTTTCATTCTTGCAACTAATCAGTAGACATCACTGTACATGTTCTGAAGAAGAAAATCTCACTATCCACATTCCAAAATTCTTGTATTGCTATAGGTTTTAACTTTTAGCGCTAACTTTTATGTTACCTAACTCGGTCAACTACAGCATGTTTGTTGCATGCTTAATCAACCTAATTAAACAAAATAATGTAAAGTTTATTATATCCACTGTAGCAAATCCACTGTCTCTGTTTTGTGTTGTGTAAATGTTTACTGTTATAATAACTATCCATGTGTAAAGGGTTGTTTCAGTTGTACCCCAGCCCTTAAAGCCCAGTAACAATCAACATAATGTTCGCAGGCTTTCACGGCCATTGTCTGAAGAGGCTTGGCTTCTGGGTTGTAGCCGCGTCCTTGGCGAATAATTCACCGACATTTCGGTTGACATTGCAGTTGCCATCATCATCCCTGATGATGGTGACTGCAATGTCGACCGAAACGTCGGTGAATTATTCGCCAATATTCCAACAATCAACATAATATCAACACATGGATAGTTATCAGTATAAGAACTTGCACAACTCAATACTAACACAGCAGCCTGGCTAAAATAGTTTTAAACTTAATAAAGTAAATAAAATAATACTGGGCAAAATCTAGTCAACACATGCATTTTATTATTTATTAAAATAAGTCCTTCGAATTATTATGTAATAGTATGTTCAGAGCTTTTGATTGGCTGAATAAATATCATGGTTTTAGCATTACGTATTATTAAGCAAGAGTAAAACAGAGAGTGAACTCTACTTAATACTAATACTGGGCTTGTGTAAATGCATAGTGTAACATACAATTGCAGCTAGTTATATTGAATTGCATGAAGGTTCACTGTTGTGTATAATACTGTGTTGTGTTGATACTAAGTTGATTGTGTCCAGGCCCTTAGAATGGAGTTAGATCATGGTAATTGAGGTTAGTTAGCTTTATTAGGTCCTGGTGTTTGGAATGAAGTGAAGTGCAAAGAATTGGGGTCGTTATTGATTTCGTCATGAATGGTGATTGCATGCGTTGGTTATTTTGCGAAGCCTAGCAAATATTAGGTTACTGTTACGTGGTTACCCATTGCATAAAAGTTTTGGTTTGGTAATGTTAGCATAATAGATGATTTTTTTAGGCCTGTCTTAAAATCTTCCAGGTTCTTCCAACAGAGGAAGTGCTTGTTTGTGGGGACAGCGAAATGTAAACAATGGCAGAACAAATGTGATTTTTAGGTTTTTCCTGGATGAAATTTATTGTATTAAATTAATATCTTTGCAATTTCTGGTAGCATTAGTATTAATAAAGTTAAAGAGTTGAACTGCAAATGTTTTCATTCTTATTTGTAAAGGAAGTTTGGGTTGGAAAATATTACATATATTGGCATGTTTGTTATGTAAGCTTGAGGCTACCCTCATCAGAGCTTAATAAAATATTTTGACCTTGTTTTGACGTGAAAACATCTTTAAGTTCGGTTTCGAATACTGGTTGTCATTCCGAAATTGTGAGCGATACCAAGACTGTCTAGTACTCGGACAACAGGGAGGGCAGTGTTTGACAGAGGAATGTTGAAAGTGGTAAGTGAACCAGCTGGAACTTCCCCCACTTTCCGCCACACACGGGGGGGAAGGCGAGCGATGCGTTCAGTCGGATAACGAAACAAGTCGTTGCTCGCAGGGCGGCCTTAGAGAGTGGGTGTGATTGTTTATTCTGTGGTTTGGGACAGATGTTTAGAATGCAGTACTGCCGACCTTTATCTGCAATAGAGATCTCTGTAGTATTAAATGTGGAAAAAACTGATATAGTAAAGTAAAAAAATGTCTCAGTACACGAAAAGATAGTGGAAGCAGCAGTTGGCATTTTTCCTTAATGAGGTAAATGTTAAAAAAATTATTTTTATGTCAGTAAAATGATTACAATAAACACCCATTGTGTCAATATTCTTACTATGCCTTTCGTTCTGACGGATTGTATATTTTTTAAGCCATTGTTTGGTATATTATAAAAAAACATATATTCTTAGTATAGTCACTTTATATTTGCATTAAATGATGTTAAAAGTGTAAAAACTATGCAGTTTAATGGTGGACTTTATTTGCTTTGTGGGTTGTTGTGGGTATGCTTTAAAAGTTTTTATATTACACTGGGTGAATTGGATCCAAGGTGATAGCAACTGAAAAATTTCACTAAATCAAGCAATAGTTCGTGATAGAGAATGGTAATTTTTTGCTTTTAATTTTATGCTTGTGCCATGTGTTGGGTTGAAAAAATATAATATAGTCTGATTTAGATGTTTGCTTCAGTAGTTTTTGATTAGTGTTATTTTAAGTTAATAATTTAGGCATACCTTTTTGTCTGTTATAACAAGTTTTATGTGTGTGGATAGTTTACTCTGTGTAATAATGTGCTTATGTTGCTTTCCAGAACTTGCTTTCTGGATTTTAGTACTGCTTCTTCCTTTCTTCCGTTGACATGGCAAACTTGTCTCAGTGTAAGTTCTACCAGTTTTTGTGTTTATGATTTGATTAGCTATGTATTATTTCAACTAACAAATGATTTATCGGCAGGTGAAAGAAGACAAAATGCTTCCTCTAGCCAGAGTGAGCTACCAGGGGAGTCTTTGAGCTCAGATCTCACACTCGTGCAGTCGTCTCGAAAGTCGAAACGTTGGAACAATCTTGTGGCATACTGGCTGCTTGGTCTTTGCAACAACTATGGCTATGTGGTTATGCTGAGTGCTGCACATGATATACTTAGCACTGACTTCAATGAGTCTATAAATGTAAGATGCATTAGTCATAAAATTGTTTGCTGTTTCAATTAACACTATACAATCACATTCATATTGTGGCTAATGTCGATAGTTTGATCCCAGCTCACACCGTGACTCTGTCTATGAGTACTGAATTAGTATAAGTGCTTCAGAATCCACTGTCATTTAGAGGTTAAGTTTATTCTACTTAAACATGCCATGTTGAGGCTCAGTATCGTATGCTGATTTGGTTATTTAATATTCTTGCTATTACTGTTAAATGACAATGCTTAGATGAACCGACTTTAAAAGACTTGCCAAGTTAGCTTCAAACATTTTTTTTTACAGTATGACTAGTCAAAGTTTATGAAAAAAAGTTTTGATCAACAAAGTTTTGCAAAAGTTGTTCTACATTTCCATGTAGACCCTGCCTCATGTGGGAAAGTAAATGTCTGAAAATCTACATGTCAATTTATTTTCTTCTGTAAATCTATTCCATTAGCTCTCTTGCAGTTATTGTTGGGTCACCAATTTTTTCACCAGTTTTTTACTCAATGTTAATTTCCAGCTGTAAAAGTTTACGAATATTGTAATAATTATGATTACTTGTTGTCTTTTTAGAGCTATTAGATCATATTTAGTAAAAATCTAGAAAGAATATTTGAGAGAAAACATAAAATCCTGTCATGATAAATTTACAGGAAAAGCCCTCACATAATAGTAATGACAAGAAAATTAACCAACGTGACATGTTTAATTGAGCCTTGAACCCTACATTGACCTTAATAACCTTTTTGTTTGTGATAATATACAAAAGTATCACATTAATTTCCTAGTTATCATAATAAGTAGGGTTTTGTACTTTTTTTTACAGTCGAAACGTAAGTAACGTTTTGCAGCAGAGAATACACAAATTTTTATTTTCCATGTAGACTATTTTAATCATCTATTTATAATGTTTTTAGCAATGTTGTTGATCAATGTTTTTTCTTTGTCAATATTTTTAATAGAGCACCAGCCCACCAGCTAACGTATCAAGCAATACCACCAGAGATTGTAATCGTATATCAACAGGGGCTATTTTATTAGCAGATGTCTTACCGTCTCTTGGAGTGAAAACAATTGCTCCTTTTTTACTATTCAGTGTTCAGTAAGTATAAGCAAATTATTTCATTGCGTTTTTAATGCTGCATTGTATATATTATAGTGACTTTCTAATTTTTTTTTTTTTACTAAAAGTAAGAAGTGTAGTTTATGAAAATATTTTGTTCATGCTTAAACAATTGAAAATATTTATACATTTTCACTTCATGGACATAAATAGACAATATATTATGGCTCCCAGTATATTGTGTCTCATGTTACTGGAACACCTTCAAACTTTTTTCTAGTGCTATAATTTTTATGCCTGTTTATTACTTATGTGCTACGTTTTAAAGTTTTGATGTATTAGGTTTACATCCCTGTATAGAAATTAAATGAGCCTCTCAGAATGCCACTTAGAATCTCATTTTTAACATTTGTGAAGGTTTAAGTTACTTATCTCTGTTATGAAGTTAAACTATTTTATAACTTTCTAGTCATATTAGGTAAATTGCAAATAAAAATTTATATGACAGTGAGTCACCCTGCATATCACTAAGTGAAGGATTTACAGCATCTAGAAAAATATTGTTGGCATGGGCATAGATCCGGGGGAGGGGGCCAGGGTTGACTGCCCCCCCCCCACCCCTGGAATTAAGAAGGCTCTCACTTGTGCTTGCAGAATAGTGACCATAAGACGGGGTTGATAAACGTAAACATCAAAACCATGCATTGTGGAAAACTTTCTGTGTATTTTAAAGTTTTCTGCTTTTCCCACGCACCCGAGCCAAAATATGGGCGGTATGCAACATGCAAGCACCTTATCCAGAGATTACTTGTGTCAGTTAAAAACCCACGTGCAAAACTCTGGCGCCTCCTGCGAATTCCTGTTGGTCCACCTAACGAATCCTTCAGATTTGCACCCTTGTCATAGGGTTGAGACCTTGTAGTATGCCTGGTGTTCCTGATAGTCACATTCTCAACCAGGGACCCAAAGCACCACAACAGACATCTACTTTTGAGGTTACCATCACTAAAACCTCTAGTAGTTAATTTTTCTTAAAATGAGAAATATTGATATATATGTGTGTATATGTATATACAATTTTTTTTTGTCTACCTTATTTAATATTCTTACACCCATAGTAAATAGTAGAGAAAATTATACTTCACTACATATATATTATGAATGTACTTATGTTAAAATCCATTTAAAAACAGGATAATGCATACTGTAACACCATACTCCTTGCAATCAGTAGGGAGGATCAATTGCTATAGAATGATGAATGATGATTAAGTTATTATGCTAATGAATTGTAGATATCCTTGGATGATTTGGGCATCACCAGCCATTAAAATTAAAGTTCCTCACATACTATGCACACAAATGGAATTTGTTGGAGGAAGAAGTTGATAAAACTAGGTATACCATGATAAAGCTTACTTGCGAACCAGTCAATGGAGAGTAATCAGGTTTCATCCTATCTGCGTTCCTGTCCATGTATTGTGGTGAAATTTAGCAGGTTTAAAAGAATGAAAACTATAACACAAAAGATACTTAATTGGGTGGTGACACCAGGACACTTTACGTTAATTTTGAAATAGCAGGGATGTAGCCACATGGGGCGGCATGGGGCGGTGAAACCCACACTCGGAAATCGCCGACCCACACTAATTTTATCTAAAAACCATATCTCTATTCCTGGATGTATGGCAAGGAATGTTATCTCCTTGTTGCGCTAAGCAGTTTTTGCCGCCTGGCCGGAGCTGGAGGAGTGAATATGGAAGGGGGATGAGCTATTTTTAGACAGTCTTGCTGCGTGTGATGTGCCGCTGCAGAGAAGCTCTCTGCTACTTCCTTCCCACCCCAAGTCTCTACGTTGCTAGGCAACCATTCCTCCCCCTCTTTCCTTACGTTGGAGGGACAAAGACAAGGTCAAACACTCCGTGCCGCCTAGCCTGGCTCGTTTGCCGCCGCGCGTCTGATGATTTAGAGATAACAGTGCCGCCAGGCGTCAACAAAGGACCTTCCTATCTTCCGTGTTAAGTGACAAGCAAACCACTCTATTGCAGCATCAAAAGTGACATGTAGGCCTATACTAAAACATTAATCTGTTGTATGAGTGTCAGAGTGGATAGGTCTTTTGTAGATTCAACCATCAACAAACTTCAGAGACTGAAAGATTTTGAAGGATTAAATGAGAGGGAAATTGCATCATATTTGGAAATGTGTGCAAGTAAAGGTGTCTCAGTTCACACCAAGCCAACAAATGCTGCTCATTTCAAGAACATTAAATTACAGTACCTCCAAACACTAATTGAAAACATTCAAGTCAGATTTACCGATTGTGACATTCTAACATGTTTTTCCATTTTTAACCCTACACATCTTCCATCTCCTCATGACCATCGCTTTGATGTGTATGGAACAGAAGCTATAAAACTGTTGTCTGCAAGATTTGGATTAGAATCAAGACTTTGCCTACAAGAATGGTGTGAAATCAAGCAATACATGGCTGATAACCACAGGAAAAAGACTTGTACAGAAGTGGTCCACTTTCTTTGCACTGACAAAACAATTGGCAGTTTGGTTCCAAATATAGCCAAACTCGCACAAGTGTACAGAGTCATTCCACTTCACACAGCTGACTGTGAGAGAGATTTCTCTCAAATGAAGCTCATAAAAACTGACTTGAGAAACAGACTGAGTGAGTTCACGCTTGATTCCCTGCTTCGCATTTCGCTGGAAGGTCCAGATGTCCAAGACAACCCATTTAAAACTGCAGTTCAGCATTGGGCAGCACAGAAGAACAGAAGAATTCGCTTGAAATAGAAGTGAACGTTAACGATGGTTGAGAAAATTTGGTTAAATTTAAACGGGGGTGTTGTTTTTCCTAAAACAATTGACGTTAAAGTTGTGGTATTTAATTTGCTGTGTCGCCATTTTTTTGCAGGCAACCCACACTCACATTTTCCTAGCTACATCCCTGAAATAGGTATGTGTAATAACAACTCCACAGACGCGAGGATCTGTACCTTGCAAATATTAAAATGAGAGTTAGGAAAATGGCAACCCGACATTGCTTAGAGTGAGTTGTCTGCTTTAAAACACCAGCCAATCATAACATCACTGGCTCACCATATGACTTTCTCTGGCAATCACAAAAATGACTTTATGTAGCACCTGCTTCCAAAAAAAAAATTGACTGCTGTGTCATCACTACGTGAACACTACCACTTCTTCTGCATTATTCTGAAATATAGTTAAAACTTCTGGAAGCCCAAAAATTCTGTGGCATGGAATTGTAAATACAAGATTGGCCAAAAAAGTTAAATAATTTATTATAAAATTTTTTATAATTTTAATTTTAATAATTTATTATATAACTTGAAATTATTATGTGCCACAAGTGTTGCTGACTGTGTATCATTAAGTCTTTTTCATTTTGTTGGCACATCATCTTGTTACAAGTCACAATTGTGCCCGGCTAAGACAATGATCGTTCCTTGACAAAACACGTGAAAAATATTCTGCTGAATGTTTCAGGTAGTTGGGTGTAATTTTGTGTCAGTGATTATTACTCGAAACTGTTGAGGTTGTTTTTATATAAAAGAGTTTGAAATTAATTTTGAAATGAATTCTTCTCCCGACAAAAAATACGAGTCTGTTACACGATTTGTCCAAAAGAAAACACTCGCTTTAGCCAGTCGCTACTCACAGTCCTGTGGCTCCACAGAATTATGTCCCTAGCGACTTCGTCCTCTGCTAGGTACCGAATAAGCGGGAACTGCGTCCCGGAGGACAGACGAACTACCGGAGCCTGCGCGCACGTCTGGAGTTTAACTTCTAACTAAAGTCAGAAAATTAACAAAAAACAAAGGTGAAAGCTTACTGCTCCATGGCCCAGCCCCCAGACATGAAATTATCATTCTCTGTGTACTCATAGAAAGTTTTGACGTGACGTCTAATAAATCGATGAACGCCGGCTGCACGCACGAAAAAGTGTCCCGTTGCGCTCATTGTACACTTGCGCCGCATCTATCTCTCTTCCACTTGATTGGAACAACCATCGATTTGACTTTTTCGAGGCACATTAAACTTTGAAACACTTCCATTCATTTCCTATCATGGTCCTATCCTTAACAGAATAACACAGATTGGAAGAAGTTAAATAGCAAACATGTATAAAAGTTATATTTAAAATAATCTCTTCGTTAAAGTAATAAACATATTTGAATTAATGAGTGCAAACAAAAGTAAATTTATCAATTAAATTGTAGATTTCATTTCACTCCTTCTTTGTATCCATACAAAATAGTGATAATTCAATAAAAATGATTCAATTTTATTCATAAAAGTAAGCAATCATTTCATCAATGTTTTGTTATGACGTTGTCACGTTAAACTATCCTCCGTAAACCGACTTTACAGACAACCAATTTTTTTTTATGAGCTACCTAACGGCACGATCTCTTGGCACAGCACTTTAACAACTAAGGAGGCTACGTGACAGCTTACAACTTCACAGGAAAGAAGCAGTATAGTAACCTCAATGACCAATGACAACACACCTATAACAAGGACGCAACAGTATACAAATTTCCTTACCCTTGCATCGAGGCTTTTGTGCAGGAAACAAAATATACAAAACACAAAGTCTTCTCCGATTCACAATGAAAAAAACCCAGATTATTTTACAGTCACTTTGGGAGCGAACACCTGCTGAGTTGTAGAATGCACCAGAACATCTCTGCGACTCATCAACTGTCTGAAAATTTGTCCGTCTCTCATCCTTCCTTTTTTGGAAATAATACACAATGTTCTAGAATTATAATTATTGTTTCCAAATAAATACAACTGTAAAATTTAGGCATAAGAATAATGTTGAAAGTAAATAAAATACTGAAAAATTAATTTAAGCAAATACTAACCTAGCAAACAAAGTGGAAACCAGTAAAAATATAGTTTAAAAACTTTTATGAACAAAATAACTAACTATCAGAAACTATTATAAAAATATTCATGTCAATCAAATACCAATACAAATCTAGGTCACCATAACCTTGAACTACCGTGTTTTATCGCATTATCGTCGCTAAAATCAAGTTTGAAAAGTAGAAGTGCAACTTTTATGCGAGAAAAGCATTTTTTTGGTGTTTTTTTTTTTTTATAAAAACAAGACATGTTGCATTGAGAGTAAGTTTAATTAAAAAGCAGAGTAGGTATGTAACAAAAACATATTTTGATAAACTTAAATAGAAAATTGAAAAACGTGAGCTGGGACTAACAAAGTGTTCCCATAAGTGTCGTCGTAGTACACACTAACCACGAAAGAGTGCACGCTATCAAATGTAGTTTACTCAGCGTGCATGTTGCTTGCAATTGGCGAGCTATCAATATCAATATTCGACTACCTGCGCTCACTCTATACTTGCATCAACATAACCAAACATGGTGCCAACTAGTGCTACACAGAGGCAATGAAATATTAAAGGTTTAAATGTTTGAAAATGTCTTTAAAAGAAAATATGTACATCAGACAATTTTGTACGTCTGTTAATTAAATAAGTGAGTGGTAAAATCCTAATGAATAATGGATTTAGACTTTAAAATACGTTGTTTTATGGGGGGGGGGGGGGGGGAATATTACATCTTAGGGGGAAAATGGCAGGGCTGAAACATTTGACCGTGTTGGATGGACAGTTGTATTGTGCGGGTACATCTGAACCTAGTTTTACTATAGATGTAATTACTGTATTTTCCCATTATAACTACCACACTGCCTGACAGCAACTTGTCCTGTGATCCTTGGCAAGGTCATGTTTTCAACCTACACAAAACTTTCGGAATCTTAACAGTGGGACCACAAACATTATGCAATTTTTATGTGCAAATTTTTTTTTTACCAAATTTTGACGGTTTAAAATAACAGTGCAACGATTATACGATAAAACATGGTATAATATCAGCTAATATACTACCTTATTGAAAAATATCCATATCACAAGAATCTCTAAAGTTGGGGAGGGCAGGGTACTGGAATGCCACAATCTTTGATAAACAGTTTTATAGTTTGTAGGGGAACAAATTTATGTTTTATATATGAAATATTTATTTATACTGGTGTATTGTTGCAGATGTTTCCATAACGTAAATAATTTTTTTATGATGGTGGTTGTAAAATCTTTAATTATGTTTTTTTTTTTTTTTTTTAGCTTGCGTGTGGCATTGGTGGTTCTATTGGCAACAGCTGGATTTTTGCTGGTCGCACTTGCCTCTGTTGAATGGATGGCTGTGTTAGGTGTACTTTGTACATCTTTGGGGTCTGGCTTGGGAGAAGTTACATTTCTTTCATACAGTACTTACTTTGACAGGTTAGTATTGCATTACAGGAAATGTAGTTATTACATAGTATCTATGAATAGAGTTATATTTGTCTTTAATTTATATATGTACATATTTAATTTTTATTTTTATCACATGTTGTGCCAGTATTATTTAGAAGGGCTTTACTTTATTCACCATGCTTCCACCCCTCTTCTCTGGTCGGTGAACGTGCCATACTCAGCACACGTATCAGTACACACGTTGCATCTGTGGAGATTGGACGTGTTCACCTCGCCTGAGGTTTCATTGCTCGGCGTGCTTGATCCATAATTCTGTTTTTTTAAATTTTTGTCATATAAAACATTTGCCTGTCTTGGTGGATGACTGCTTGAGTAAATTATTCTTCCTGACTTATGTGGCTTTGAAACTAATGCAATGATTTCTGTTTGGCCGCAAGGGTGACCGAATTTCCAGTATGCAGATTTGTGCTGCAAGGAGTTTTATACGTATTTTAATTATTCTTTGTAGCAAGGGTGTGTGAAGTACAGCATGGAATTTAACATGTTATACCGTGAACTAGTGTTTGCTTCCAACCACATGGTTGCAATCTCTAGTTATCAGTTGTGTGTGACACCTTAGGAGCACACGGGATAGGTCATAGAGTACGCGTGTCCGACGCGAAGAGCGGACCAGGTCTTTGTTAATTAAGGCGAGTTTCTTACCCCATTAGCAACGACCATGCTAGGTGAATAATTTCCTTAATGCATGTCAATTGGCACCCTGAACATGGGGCTTAACATACACGACCAGGGCACTTCAAGGTAAAACAGTAATACAGATAAGATAGATATTGTACTAACTACTTAATGTTACAAACATTTAAATAATATTGAAAAGTGAAACAAAAATGTGTTTTAATGAACATGGTTATGCTAGTAAAGTTATTATAAAATAGAGTAAATCTTTCTATCTTGGCCTTGTTTCTGTAATACCGCATTCTAGGTGAGTGGGCAAATCTTCTGTTTTTGTTTGGTATCTGTACAAGATGCTTTAAGTGATCAAAAAGGAATTACTTAAGTACTGTACCTGCAAGTTCTACTTCATCTCTACTTGTAAACCTAATGTGGATGACCTGAATGCCTGAAAGCAGAAATGGATTGATACAGGTGTGGCAAAAATACTTGGGGAGATTACAACATGTGTGTAGCAAATAAGTAGTCTCTTTTGAATTACAGTTCAAGTTTTGGTTCTTATTCATTTAGCTTTTTGTAATATTTATGTATATTTTTTTTTTCAGAAATGTTGTATCCACCTGGTCTTCAGGCACAGGCGGTGCTGGTATATTTGGTGCTGGTTCATATGCAGGTCTGATAGCTCTGGGAATGAAACCAGCCAATGCTTTGCTAGTTATGTTGATAGTCCCTTTGATTATGAGTGCATCGTGAGTATTTAAACATTTCTTATATAGATAATTTTTTTTCCTGCTTTATTAGAAATATGGTAGGTTTTAGAAATACTGAGCTTGAAAAAAAGGTTTTGGTTCAAATAATTGAACTGTATTCAGGAGAATGTAAAGCTTCTAGAAGTACAACTGAATCTACCTATTTGTGAAAACTTGAGCTTTACCCCTGTATGAGGGTTGTAACTTAATTATTGGCAACACTTCTGTAGAGACGCCATGTTGTGGAACAAATAATTTTGCTTATACCACATGTTAGTTACATACCTACCTTACCTCAGGACAAATGGACTGTCCCTTCCCACATCACACGCATGCGCACTGACAAGAAAAACAGGGCCTGTGTTAGCGTGACAGTTCATCAAGGTCTGCAAGACGTTTGAGGGGAATCTGCATTGCCTTGCAGAACAGCGGCAAGGTGGGTAAAAGTCTTCAGTGAGGGATGCCAAAATGTGGCTGACATGCGTCGACCAGGTTACCCTAGTGTCAGTGAAGAAGAAGTGTATGCTCTTGCCGTGTTACTGGACAGTGATCGACGCCATACGATTTGTGAGCTGGCCCGAGAGACAGGATTAGCGCATACAACTTTGCTTCACATTCTGAAGGAACGCTTGGACATTGAGAAAAATTGCATCATGATGAGTTCCACATGATTTGACGTAAATGCAGAAATGATTACGATATGATGCAGCTCATAACCAATTGGAGTGCTATGAGCGTGAAGGAGAGACTTTTTTACGCCGTATCATTACGCTGAATGAGACATGAGACAAGCCACGACTGAAACGCTAACCGAACTAATGACGTCGTTACTGGTCACCCCGAAAATCAAAAGTTCGTCAGAATCCCAGCAGTGTGAAAATTATGGTGATTCTTGTGTACGACTGTGATGTTTTCATCCAAACGCATACCGTTCCCCCCACAGCAGACTGTCAATGTGCAGCATTACTGTTCATTTTTGGAGCACAACCTACCACCAGCTTTAAGAAAGAAGCGGTGAAACTTTCTGCAGAACCCACCCATCATTTTGCACGACAATGCTCGGCTGGATGCAGTGCAAGCTGTGGCTAATATGTTCGATCAATGGGACTTGGAAGTGATTTAACATCCTCCATACTCCCCGGACTTAAGCCCTTGTGACTTTGACTATATTCCTAAGATGAAGGAACCAACCGCTTCAGAACTGTTCCAGAGATTCTTCAGGCAGTAGGGCGCTCAGTTGAAACTGTCAACACAACAGGTGCTGCTAAAGGTGTCCTACGACTTCCACAGCGCTGACAATGGGTTGTACACAATGCTGGTGACTACATTGAAGGACAGTGAAACCCGGTAACATGTATCTCTTTTGTATCAGTTGTAAATAAATAGTTGCCACTATTGAAGTTCCAACCCTCATACTTCAATTTTAAATGTAAGTTTTTCTAATCATTCCAAAATGTTTTTCATTTTAGCCTGGTTTTTGGCTGTATATAAGAGAAATAGAAAATACTTTTAGAGTTTAAACAATTATATTTATAAAATATTTTTTAAAATTAAATTTTCAGGTAGCAATTTAAATTGGTATTTATTTTGCAACCATCTATCATAACATTATAGTTTAGTGCAAACTGCAATAATGTATTTAATTTGATAACTTTGGTCATAAAATGTGAATAAGTAATTTTAAAACTAATCTTCATGATATATTAAACTTGTTTTTTAAGTTGAGTAATTTAATAATTTTTATGAATTATGCTTTACTCTCTTTTTATTTTATTTTAGATTTTGGATACTTTTACAGCATCCAGAAAAAAATGACGTTAAGGCACTCGTAAAATTAGAAAAATATTCCATGCAACCAAGCACTGTTGCAGAAGCATCATCAAACATGGAAGCAAGTAAAACGATGAAACCTGTGATGAGTCTGAAGGAAAAACTACTTTTCATACCTTCACTCTGCAAATACATGCTTCCTCTTACTGCAGTCTACTTGTTTGAATACTTCATCAACCAAGGATTGGTAAAGTGGTTACAGTTTTTGAGTTTTATTTTATTATTTAGATGACTGAGTGGGGAGACAAAAGTTCTATAATAACAATTTGGAAGAAAAAATTAGTTTTATATTATTATGATTTGGGACTATGATTATGTAGTGGTCAGAGTATTGGCATTGTGGAAACAGAGTGTTAACTTTGCCATTGGTTGGTGGAATTTTTTCCAGGATACTCTTACATACCTAACCTTTGCATTCTGTAAATTCTTTATCAAAATGCCTTGTTCCATGTCTTTTTCATGAGAACAGCAGATATCTACAAGCTATCAGCTCGGAGTCAGCCACTTCTTGGTTGATGACGAACCCTTTGGTTCACCCCTTGTACTTCATGCATTGGATGATGTTTTTACTGCAATAAATGAATTTTTTTTATGATAGTTACCACGAACAAGTATTATGTTACTATATACAGTTGACATAATTGCTGAGGCATCACACTAATGTGATGAGGCTTAGTAATTCAGTGATATCCCACATCATTACACAAAGATCATAATGACATAAATATTTTTGCTACTTTGTTCATCTATGTCAAGAAGTCAAACTTTTATTCCCGCTTACATACATTTATAACTAAAAATCATCCCTGTACCAATGCATAGACTTAAAAGTTATTCTAACCACTCTGAGTCATATTAGTAGTTTGTGATGAAGCATTAGCATTTCTAGTAAACAATGGTACAAAGCAGCACCTAGATAGAATAGTAGTTTATAAGTAAGTTTTGTCTACTTTCACAGGGTGTTTATATGTTCAAAACTACAAAAATTTGTATGCAGAATTATTTTTGAAAAACATATGGAAAACACCTGAATCTATCTGGTAGCAACTTCAAGCAAAATTAATCTTTTTACAGAAATAAAAATGTCAATTGTGGATATACATTTTCCAAAACTGGAAAGTCCTCAGTGGCTGTGATTTCTTAGGCATCATGGTCATATGAAAAGAATCTAAACTGATAATAGGGTAACAAATTTTCCTGGTGTACTAAAGGATCTGATCATTGTTTCAAGACCATTATTATTGAGTCTACAATGATAATGTCCCATTACTTTTATTCTTCCAGAGCTTTACAATGTAGTTTAAAACACAGAATTATGTTGCCCAAATTATGTATTTTGCAAATTTTACAGTCTTGTTTTTTTTTTAATTTTTTTTTTTAAATATTCTTTAATTTTTTACAGTTTGAGTTAATTGAATTCTACAATACCTGGTTGACACACAAGGAGCAGTACCGATGGTTGCAACTGATTTATCAGATTGGAGTTTTTATATCACGTTCTTCGGTTAATATTGTCACCATTTCTCATATTTGGGTAATGGCAGTTTTACAGGTAAGAATAAAATGGATTTTCAATTTGGCTTGTCACATAAAAAAAAATTTACTTAAGTATTCAGGAATGTTAATTTGTATAAGTAAATTATTTTGTTAGAAAGCTAGTTTTTAAAAAGAAACTGTGTTATTAATCAAACATGTATGTATTCAGCTCTGCAGTTCCGAAAATTATTGTAACAGACAATTACCCGTGTGATAATACACAGTTCTTGCAGACAAACTGCCCTGGTCAGCAATATGAGGCCCCAGTGAATGCTGGGTATCTGATTTCACTTTGCACTCTCTCTTGATGACCATGGTACGTTACACGTGTTTGTAGGTAGTACAGCACTCTCAAAGGGAATCACAATGTGCAAAGCCCAAAATAAACACTAAGTTACTTTTCTGCATATTTCCTTCATTTTTTTTCTTTTTTTTTTCAACTTTTTAAAACAAACATTTCATGGTTCCCCAAAAAAAATGGTCATTTCTTAGAGAGAGGTCATTATAGACTGTATTAACCAGGGACAGGAAAGTTACTTTTAAAATGTAACTCAGTTACAGTTACAAATACTCCATTGGAAATGTAACCCTGTTACAACTACAAGTTACACTACTGAAAATAAACCAGTTACAGTTACAGTTCTGAGAAAAGTAACTGTAAGTTACTTTAACAGTTACTTTGTGAAAAACTAAAAATGTGATACGTAATATTGTTATAATTAAAAGCTAATAAAACATATTGTGTTTACTAAAGATATGTTTATTTAAACTGAAATTTTTTTTTTAAATAGGTCTTAAATTACATTGAGTAATTAGTTCACACTACAAAATTGTTCGCAGCACCACACAACAAACACTTCACAATAAGGTTATTTTTATCACTCGACCGAACTTCGAAAAAATTAGAATATGAAGGCCATGGCAACGAAAGTTCTGGACTGCTTTCTCGGCTTCTCGCTTCATTAGATTCTGTCATTGCGTTCGCGCATGTGCACAGGTAGGTTAATTAATTAAACAGCACAGCAGTAAACCAGCATGTCTCAAATATTAAATAAATGACAATCAAAATATGAGCGCAGGCTAGCCAACAGCAGTTTTACAAGTACAAGCAATACCATCGCAAATAATATGCTTGTCGGGATTTTCATTCTGGGATTGAAAAAATCAACAAATCGTTCGTTCAATAAGAAATACATTTAAGGCAGAAAAATGTAATTCAGTTACAGTTACTGAAAACTTAATATATTGCGTTACCATGATCGTTACCATAAAAAGTAACTGTTACAAATAACGTCGTTACTAGTAGCGCGTTACTTCCAGTCCCTGGTATTAACATATTATTGCAAGTTACATAACACCACTTCTAAAAATGTCTAAAAACAAAACAGTTGTGGTAAAATGTGTGGCAGGTGGTTCCATTGACTAACATGTTTTTCGCCAAAGTTCCAAAAATAAATACTCGTAGAACAAAGTACGGAAGCACAGAGTCCCTTTCATTGACAATATTTTTTTCTATTGGTACCACACTCTTAGGTGATTTCCATTGTCATAGTAAACAGTTCAACTTTAACATGAGAGAAACAACATTTTTCATGGGAAATGTGTTGATTAAATTGTTAAAATTGTGGGGAAAAAAAGTTGTGAAGCTACTGTTTGTGAAAATATCATGTTCCTTTTTACAGAAAACTAAAACTCGACTGGGCTTTTTAAATGTTAAATATGTAATTCAAAATAATAATTAGAGTCGGTTCTTGCAAATCCCTGCACTTTTTGTTGATGCATCACAACCACCTCCATCTCATTGTATCCATCGTTCTATTGTGATTCATTGTGATTCCAGAATGACATTCTACTGGCTTACATTTCTCATATGTTGAAAACTGAATTACTTCAGGCTGATCCTTTTTGGATGAGTTTTGCATCACCCTAGCCATTTTCAGCATAATGCCCCATGTCTTTTAATGAAACTCATGGTATTGCCCCTAATTCATTACAGGTAAATAGATCACTAATCAAATACATTTTCTCCATAAGTATGTTCGTTAAACAAAATAATTTGTTTTCCAACAATTGAAATTAGTTTTCCAACAATTGACTACCATTTCAGTCAATACACTTTTGCAGTTAGAATTAATTTACAGAATTTATTATGTTTCTAAATACATTTAAAGTATAGTAAGACAAACATTTGGAGTACATGTTGCATAAACATCCAAGAATAAAAATACAATGTGAAATTATTCATGAGCTGTATCGTTGACATAATAGGCCCTAGGCATAACATTTCCGTACTAAGTGGGCACTAAAAGTATTTATGAGATACTAAGTAATTTTATTATTAATCTATAAGCTCTGTTTCAATGCCTAATAAGATTAAAAATGCACAAACGTTACATTTTCTTTAAACAAGAATTATTTAACCTGGTAAAATAACTCAATTTTTTTTTACGTAATGAATTTTTGCTAACGATAGCACTTAATGCTAACTATGTGACTTCACAGGATCACTGTGTAGTAGGCGGTAGATAAAAATTCCCTGGCCTTTCTCACCAGAGTTGTTGCTGAGTGCTGACTTTTGGGACGGCGTAATATAGACATTGGCTGAACACACACGGGTGTTGGAAATATTTCTGCATCATACAAATCATTTTCAAATTTAATTGGGTTCAATTAAATAGGCATTGAAGGAACTGAAAAGCTGTTAGGGAATGGGTAAGATATTTTTTGATTCTCCATATTATTAATTTTTTGTACTGTTTTTAATGCTACAAAAGTTCCATGGCATTGAAAATTAAAAATTCACATATATTAACAAGGGTTCTCCTTCTAATATTGCCCTAATACATTGGCATTGTTACTTCAAAACCATGTAAATTGAGCGCATTACTTTGAAAAGTGGATGTATTTTTATGACAGGTGATATCACACAGTATATTTTTGAAATGCTTCAGTAGCCCATTTAGCTTCAGTTATAGTTGTGTGAGTGAAACGTAATAATTGTAACGTCATGTTAATTTACATGTTTTTCAAAACAGCAAGATTGATACATCACAAAGTAACATTTATTTAATGTACATTTGGTGCAGTCCATGGTACACCCGCTACACCTTTACATACTACAGACGTCGTCTGTTAGCACTCATGGTTATAGGTATCTAAACACAGTGCCGTGCTATCTACGGCTATGCTATTTGTTACACACACAGTGTGGCACGTGGATTATGCTGGAGTGGAAGTATACATAGTGTGGCCGTACTACTTTCCTAGTAACAATCAAAATGTATTGTACTTCTGTGACTGTGTATAGTTTTTAGAGAGAGTGAGAGATAAAGAGATTTTGTTCGTTTTATGTATGTTTAAGACATGATTGTTTTTTAAAATGTGGTTTTCCAATTGCCATAGTTATCACATTTTTTTTTTTTTATGTCTAGTTCCTGAACGTGATTCTTTTTACATTCCAAGTATTGTATGAATTCATTCCTAACATTTGGATTGTATTTGCTATTGTATTATGGGAGGGACTGCTTGGAGGAGCAGCATACGTCAACACATTCTACAGAATATCAGTGGAGGTAAATGCTTTATGATAACTTCAGTTATTTTACTCTCTAGTTGTTAATCTAACATAAGTATGTACTTCATATAAGCACTAAAATTTTATAAAAAGTCAACAAGTTCTGTTATTCAAGGTTCTAAACTTAAACCGTTGCAATTTGCTGGTATGCATTTGCCATCTCTAAAAATATTGTGTGTTGTGAATGTTTTGTATCTGTGGTAGTTTAATTATAATTAATAAATGTTATGTATTAAAATTTGTATTCAATTAACTTGTGATACAAACTTTTCATCTTAGACAACCTTCTTCTGTACAGTCAGCCTAAAGCATCTAACATTTTCTCCAGTCTTTTTTCTTATATTAAACAGTGCAAATCCATAGATGCTTTCTCATGGAAATGAAATGGAAATCGACAGGTAGTGTTCCGCTGGCGACAGGGTCTACATGGATGGAATGGGACCGACACTCACAGGAACCTGTCGTCGAGACTGTCGTTTCTCATGGAACTATCAAATCTAATTTATTTCTGATTAAAAACTTGCGCCGTTTAGAGATGGCTATTGTTGTCCAAAATTAATTTTATGATCTTGAGGCCACCATATTTATTTCAGACTTCGGCAAATAATTTTTTTTTCACTGTATTTGTACAATTTTTTAGCGTAGGAATGTTTGATTTACCAAGCTGCAGTTGTGCCCTGCGGAGTATAGAGTACGTTAATGAGCTTAAGCACGCCTAATATGTTGGGACAAGATTTTATGGTGAGTTACAATAAAACCTAAATAACACCGCAAAGTAAGTCATTATACCATATAAAAGAACAGTGTAATGCAAATAAATATACACCATATAGCATTAAAATGTATGCCAAATCATCCTACTACGCAGAATTTAGAAAACATTAAAACTCAAATCACAAATATATGTTCTTTTATCATATTAAACTCAATTAATGTCATTTATATGAAGTTTGTACTATGGATCCAATGGATAGGAAAAGAAAAACATATTTATTTGATCGTGCATCTGTAACATTTTAATATTCAAACAAATGCTTGGCAATTTGTTTTTATTGAGTAATTTTTTCATAGACGTGCTTATTACAACTTATTTTATTTTTAAAATGTTTCGTGTATCACCGTGAAGTCGACTACTTTTTGGTGGAATTAAGGTTAGGAAACATTTTAGTGCCATATTTGCTAAACTATATGAAATCTTTATGAATAACAGAATTTATTAAAATATTAACGAGAACACAGAAATCTCTGGTTTTAAAATATAAAACTCTAAAATCTTGTCTTTGCTATAGGGCTATAGGGCTTATTCCCAGTGACCAAAACCTGGCGTTAGACTGCGAACAAATCATATGCAGCAACATACCGAGGGTATGTTATGCAGGATTGCAATGAACAGTTAACAAGATTAGCTCATTACAATATTACAATGCTGTTAAATGGGGAAATTAGCTTTACAAAGGTCTTTGGGATTACTTGTTGTAATCAATGATGGGTCAATAGAGTATGTTGTAAAAAAATTCATTATATCATTTTGTAACATTCATAAAACGTGTCTCGCTTGACTCATTTTTATGAGCACTGATTGGTACCCAAGTAGTTCATAGTCCACTTAGTCAGTGCTGAAGTGATCCTGTCACCGTAAGCCTTTGTACTACTGTTTGATAGTTTTGCACTCAAAATCATTCCTGGTTAGTCCCGTTTAATGTTACTGGAAATTCACTCAGTTCTAGTTTGCACTCGGCAAGAAAATAATCAATTAAATGCAGCTCGCTATATATATACTTTTGTTAAGTAGAATAAGGGAATATTATTTTTTGTCTCTCAGTTCACATCTTTTACTGATCCCTAGACCTATGACACTGGCCAATTTGTCATATTTTTGAAATATTATAACCTTTGTAGTCTATAATATGAGAAATAAGAAATGACATGTTATTTTATCATATTGGTATAAAACTTAGCATAGAATGGAGGGTGATAAGATATCTACCATTTATTGAATTTTTAGTAAATTTTATACAAATTGTAAAGATTGATAGTACTATACCAGCTTCATTTAATACCTAAGTCAATATGGATACGTAATATTTAATTTCATTGAATTGTATCTGGCCAAGAGATCAAAATATTAGTGGCATGATAAAATCACATGAATAATTAATGTAAATTTATTATATTATCTAAAAAGTAATTTTGGTTTAATCTATTTTTCCTAATTTTAATTTATTTCTTTATTCTAAATAATGGGCTATGTACATTTTATAAATAAAAATAAGTGTTTACAAAGTAATTGTTGTTTTCAGTACACCTAGTTAACCCTATGGTTATATGAATCTGAGGAAACTGTGAAGAGTAGCCTGTGTGGTTTGGTTGTGGGAGGCTATGTTTACTAATGATATAGCCTATAGGAACTTTAAGTGTTGGCTCTAAAAATAGTCACAGTTTTTCCAAGTGTAGGTAATACACTAAAATGGTAATGTTATAATGTTACGATAGTTAATACTTAGGAATCCTGATATTCTGGTGTGAAATGAGTGTATTAATTTTCTTTTAATTTCACAGGTTCCAAAAGAAAAGCGTGAATTCTCCATAGGAATCACAACCTTGTCTGATGCAGTTGGAATCTGTCTTGCAGGATTCATATCTATACCTGTTCACAACATTTTGTGTAATTTACCCAAGCCTGCTTAATGCAATGCCATATTGCATTAGGTAGACATTCTGGTGTTTCTTGTATATCACAGCATTAAGAAAACATCAATTATACTAGAGAATATTTTTATATATACATTTTTTAATAATGGTGTTGATGAAAATGCTTGTTTTTTAAAAATAAAAGTACAGTATTTGTATCAACAAAAAAAAAACTGTTGCATGATATAGTCAATTTTAGCAGATATTTATGTGACTAATTACTTGTACACCAATTGTATTATTTCTGTAAGAAATAAGGGTGTGATAATATCAAAGAACAGGTTTCTGAATGTTGTTACCCATTATTTATATAATTGTGCATGTCTAATTATTTTCCCTGTTTATAAAGAAACATGAAACACATGAAGGTGTTATAATAATAGGTTGAGGGAAGTCACATTCTTATTTTAGCTCATTACTATAATTATAAAGGAATAAAAATGCAAGAAGTTAGAAATTCTTTGAGACATCAAAATTATGTCAGTATTTGTAACCTTAAAGTTATCATTGGCCTACATTTTGCTGATGCATGTGTTGTATGGTCTTTAACCCAAAGGCCATATTGATCCAATTTGGCTTTCAGATTAGTTTGTGTGAATCGAGCCTCTTCTGGCAGAATTATTGGAAGTATGAACAGCTTAAAGCAAACAAAACACAGTGGTGACTGTAAGCAGAAGTTAATTGTGGTGTGTGGCCATTTTCGATCCACCTCAGTAGCCAGCACTGCCACTTATAATAACCAGCTAAAAATTATGTACAAGTACATAATCTGTCTTCAGTATTAACAGTCTGAGCTTGCAGACACTGATGTACCTACTAATAGGGCCATACTTACCGATTCTGTACTGGGTGCGTGTCCTTGGTGTCACCTTGCTGACCTCTTTGTGTTTCCCCTCTTCCCCCTCCCCTCATTTTGCCAGCTGTTCCAACCCTTCCCCTACTTGCCCTGTCACAAGCTTCTTGTAGTGCTCAAATATGCTTGTATCCCTTGTCATTGTTGCATTCATTACCTGGTGCCGCATGGGTTGGAAGTTACGGCTGTTAAATAATTTCAGTTTGTTAGGTTTTGTGGACTGTGGTGGTCATGCGTGTAAATATTTTTTCGTGTTCCGAAATTCTTGTTTCGGCTTACCACCTAAATTTAGTTATGTTTTGATGTTGTGTGTGAGCCGTGATATTTTTTTAACAGCCTCTTTCGTGTTTTGTCATGACGAGTCTCAGTGTGTCTCCCAGCGAGTTGAAGTCCTTTCGTACGTCCTGTATTTTCTAGGTCTAACTGTTTTGTGAACACATCATCATGATTATGTCTTTGAAATTCTATATCATACTTTGTTCTTACCTGAAATCATAACCAGCATGTGTTCCTTAATGTTTTTGAATGTGCTGTAAATTGGTAACATGAGCGTTGTAGAGAGTTACGATCCCAGCTGTTTGACTAAGTTATTGATAAACTGGCTAATAACCGTGGCTTCGCTCTTGCAGTTTCAGAGTAGTGCTAATATCTTACCATTGAAATAGAAGTATGTAATTAATTCCAAATCTTTTTAGTTAATAAATAGACATAATATATTGTCAGGTGCATAAAGAATTTATTTCATAACAAAAACATTTAAGAATGATGATTTTGTAAGTAGTTTTTCATAGGCCTTATTAATTTTTAGTATAGATTAAGTATCTTATTTTAAAAGTTCTGTTTTAGAGTGTTTGAGGATATATTTTACCTTGATGAAATCACACTTGCTATTCATTTCATGAGGTAGACAAATTTAAAAAATTGTTAAACATGCACCTATTTCATTTTATCTAAGTTTATGCCATCGTTTACACTAACACTTTCATTTACTATGGTTATAGGTATGCTTAGAATAATTAAATAATTTCACCTTATCACAAACACCTCTCATTATTTAAGGCTTTTTGATACAATATAATCTATATTTGAAATGTAGAGTATAAATATCAAATTTCTTATCCAACGTGTTAGTTGATTCTAAGTTTACTTAGTATTACTTAAAAAAAATTCCCTAAAATTGTTTACCCCTGTCTTATATTCCCACACAAAATCAACGTAAAAATAAGAACAAAGTAAATATGGCAATATCCGTTAACCAAACAAAAAACCAAAACCATCCCATTTTATTATTTTTACCACAGATGTAAATTTCAAGATAATTATAATAAACTTAAATTTATATTGAGTTAAATTTTATCTTACAAATACTGATTTAGAGAATTCCATAACTTTTTAATTTTTTAAATAATATTAACCCCTGTTACAACTGAGGTGATATTTCGGAGAATGTTGAGTAAGCGAAGGTTGCTTAAGGTATGTTTATTTATCATTTCCAGTATCTTAAATCAAGTTTGATCTGATCAGATTATATATATTTTTAATTTAAAGTTAAAACCATATTTCCAATATTTTATCCTTCAAAAAGTATAACTTCAGCAAGTTGTAAAAAGGAGTTGGTAGATTTTTCATGTTTATGAATGATACCACATAACTTACACTCCACTTGATTAGCTTCAAAGGTACAAATTTTATAGTAATGTGTATGTATATATATATATATATATATATATATATATATATATATATATATATATATATATATATATATATATATATATATATATATATATATATATATATATATATATATAAAATCATCTTTTCACCCCTTTTGTTGTTGAATACAGAAAAATGGTGAAGTTTAAAACATGATATTAAATCACAGTTTTGTACATTATTCTTGCTCAGTTTCTTACCTTTATCTTAATTTGCTTGGATATATGATTTATTACTATAAATCTTATGTGCCCCATTTCACTGCCTTTGGAGTCAAAGATCGAAAAATGGTTAACGTACTATACGTAGTTAGTTATGTACGTTAGTCCTGTTAAGTTTCTTACATCCAGCTTTATGTGTTTGGAGATATGAATTTTTTATGATAAAACAAAACTTACTTCATTTTCAAACCCTTAAAAGACAAAATCTGAAAACTGAAAAATAATACAAGTGTAACTCTATATGCTTGTTCATTCTTAATTTCTAACCCTTAGATCTAGTAGATTTGGAGATAGGTATTTTTTTTTTTTTTTAGGGGAAGTATCTTGCAAATAAGTAAAACAATAACCTATAACCTGGAGAAAACATAATGTTTTTTGTGAAAACATTGGGGTCTACTTTTCTAATTAAGAGGCTGAAACATGGTTTCCATTTCCATAACTATTATCATTGTATTTCTCAGTCGAGATGCGAATGCAAGCAATAAACAAACATATCTTAGATTTCATTGAAATGTATGCCTAAGACAGAAATGTTCAGTTCTTGGGATGAAATATCATTTTAATGATCCTTTGTTCTTTCTGGGGAAAATATAGAGCTGGGTGATCCTTGATAAAAGCAGATTCGGAACTGCTGACTACCAACAGCTATCAATTGGCTAAATTAATTAGATAACTTAATAATCATATATTAACCTCTTACATGAATTCACATTTATTAAAATACCTACTTCTTTAGAAACTATAGACAGAAGTGAAAAAAAATTATATCAATAACAGTCTTTTTCTGCACCAATCAACAGATGCAACTTTCCTTTAAACTCAAAACACCTATAGTAAAATCCATTACCTAATTCAAACAAAGTGTTATAAAGTTATCACTAGCAACATTTATTGAGCCCAAGGTATTTCTATTAGAAGTTGATTTCAACACCAGACATTTTTTTAAAAATATATGCTCAAACTTAAGCCGACTTGAAAGACCTGAATTCGCAGGTACCAAATGTAAATGTACAATTATTTTTTATCAAACCAATGAAAATGTCACTATTGTTCCTATGCTCACTCAGTGCAGAAGCCTAATACTTCTGGAATTTTTTTAAAGTCTAGTTTGACAATGAAAATTATATTGTTTATTTTTTTACCAGAACTCTACTTTTTAAAAAGAAGTTTTATTTTTCCATGTTTGAAAGTAATAATACTGTTAATATATCATCCAAAGCCACACTTTACAACGGTTGTGGTGAAATGTGTGTCATGTGCTTCCATTAAAAGCTTCCATTTACACCAAAGATATAAAGATACGTAATATCGCTAGTAATAGAAAAGTGTATCATTATAGCAACTTCCATTGTCACTGTGGGTTTAATAATACATTATGATCGTGATAGTAAATTGTGAAACCGGGTTTTGGTTAAATACTCACCTAAAACTTAACGTTTGAGTACTTACATATCCCTATTGTTGAAAAATTAAGTGTTGTCTTCATCCTGAGAGTACAAAGTGCAAACACCAAAACTCGAAATATGTGACTAAGTTAATGTCTGTAGGGTTACTGCATTATTTTTAACCTAAATTATTTTTTTTAATTTATTTTTATTAAAGAAAATAAAAGTTAGATGAATTCTTTAAGATTAAGAACACTATCATTTGATGTTCTAAGGTGACTTATACATGATGTAGATGTTTGTATTTGAATGTTTCAATTTTTTGCTTGTGTGTTTTGGATATAATTTACACTGACTATAGCTCTTAAACAGAATTGTATGAAATAGTTATTAGTCAGAAAAATTTCTGGAAAAGTTGTTTGGTGAAAATCATAAAAATATATATATAGATGTACATAGTTTTTGATGTATTAGTTTCTTAGACATTAAACTTGCTCCACAAAATTGTGCCTTACATTGTTGGAACACATGAAAACAATATGCTGAAATGAATCTCATGTTAATTTTCTGTGTTTAAATGTAGTGATATCTTTGGTAGTTACAGAACATTAAAGGTTGTAAATTGCAGTATTGTGTACATAAAATTGCCATAGAATTATTTTTTAAAACAGTGTTACTTGTTACTTAAAACATCTGTGACTGTAAGGTGTTGGCTTTGATGATTTTATCACTTAAACGGCAATTTACATAAGATGGTTGTTGATAATAGAAGTTTTATTTTTATAATGACTGAAAATACAATTTCAGTTAGAAATGATGTATTCCGCAATTAGCTTTCCATTATACAGTTCTACTACATATATAAGTAAACACCATAAAATGAGATATACTTGTTTTCATATATAAGTATGTGTTCATTGATGCAGCCTTTTATCTGTATTGTACAAAAAGTAATCATACTTAAGTAAATTTATACAAATCACACAATATACATGTTTACAAAATGAAAATCTGTGTTTTTAACTTCATGTGCAGCTAGTTATATTGCATTTTTTTAAATTATTTTATATGTACTATAATATCAGCAAACTTGTTTAGATGATAAAAATGTTATTGTATTTTATGACGAAATGTAGAACACAAAAATGTAATTGTGTAAATATAATAGTTTGTATATGAATTGGAAAAGTAATTTCTCATTTATATATATTTCAGCAGCATAATAATTTTTCTGAATTTTTTTTGTGTATTTTAAAATATATTTAATGTTGAGTTAAACTAACTTTAAATGTTTATTTTGCTCTTGCCTTAAGTACCTACTAATGAAATCATACAAAATTGGTGATTAGTGGATTCATACATCCAAACTTGAACCACGTAAGTCACATTAGTGTAAGGGGACATAGAAAATGTAAAGAAATAGTTGTCATTTAAGTTTTCACAATAGTAACAGTGCATTTGTGCAGATGCAATAGCATGATTTTTAAATTAATTTTTTTTTAGTTTTCAATATTTTATTTCTCTATATGAGTAATCAACCAAAATGTAATCTGTAATTAAGTGGTTTTTAAATCTAGAAGATCAACGGTACATATTTCACACCTCACACATTTTTTAACGTAAATTAATGTAGCTATTTAAAGTTAAATTAATTTGTGGTTTGGAGATACATTATGTTGCATCTGCACAATCAGTATATACTAGGTCTGGGCAAATGTCAGTTTTTGAGTTCAAATTGAATATAAATATCAAATTATTGGCGAATACGAATACCAAATTTGAACAGTCAGAATGAGAATTAGAATCCCACTAAAAAAAATTTTTCACATCATGAAACAACTTCTGGAAAATTACACAATAATACTAAAGTGAAAGGTGGTTAAGTTAGTTACACTAGTTGTATGGAAAATATTTGTTAAAATATTTAAATCATGAAATAATGTTTTTTTTAAATTATGCAGCTAACCTAACTTAACCTAACCAACCAACCTTTCATTTCAGTTCCTATTAGCTTTATTTTCCACATCCTACTATACATATTGATCCAGAAAATTTTTGTGAACTGCATAATACTGGGAAATCCATTGAAATCTATTTTAAGAAAAATGTGAATCTTTTTTTTAATGCTCTATTTCCAAAATAGTGATTAAATGAGCTCATATTTATATTTAAACCCTAGTTATTCACAAGTTTTTGTTGTTAACGGCAGACAGGTAAACTATATTAAAGTTCAGCAATATTATAAACAATTTTTGCCAACTTCATCTGGAATCTTAATCTATGGCCACACAAGGTTCTATGCTCGCTGTGTTCGCTATTTTGGCCAGGTGTTTGGTTCTGGGCTATTTTTCTAAAATGTTGCTGACTTCGCGCATATGCAGATAAAGAAAATAGCAGGATGGTATGCAGAGTTTGTGAGGCTGTTTTTTCATGCAGGATGTAATTCAAATTATTAACTGACCTTAGGTGGGCTTAATCCTACTCATAAGCTTATGTTAGTAGTATTGAAAGCACATCTAGTGTTGTGATTGCAATGGTTACATCCTTGCATTGTGAGAATTACTCTCGATGTTTGAATCACAAGTAAGGTCAGGATAGTCACTAGAGTAGGCTTTGGTTTTGGTTTCAGTTTTAAGTTTTTCATTTTTGAACAGACATTACAGTGAATTCTCGTTATAAAGTATTTGATGCGACCAATAAATTGGGCACTACCTTATAGAAGGGTACTTTAAGAACTGAACTCTCGCCGCAGCACCCCTCGTGGATCTCCGCCGCGCCCGCGACACTATCTGCCCTGGAACCTTCGTCTAGGGACTTATCGCCCGGAAACTCCGCCGCGGGAAAACTCCCGACTCCACTCACTCACTCCCTGCCCTGGAACCTTCGTCCAAGGACTTCGCCACTCTGCCACAACCGTGGCACTATCGCCCCGGAAACTCCGCCGCGGGAAAGCTCCCGTCTGAACTCTGAACTGACTCTCTCCCTGAGGCCGGCGTCCCTCGGCTTATATATCAGCCCAGGCGCTTTCCAGAAATCACGAGCGCGGCCGGGGCCAGTCGCGTCTCTCCGCGCTGACCCGACGGCAGAAATCTCTCGAAACACGTGCCGGCGGGGAGCTGAGGGCTGGAGGGAGGGGAAGCGGCGACCCAGGTGCGCATGGAACGTCTCATGTTGCGCGGCCACATGTCAGCCAGCTGTGCACCTGCACATGGCCCGGCCTTGCTCACGTTCGTAACAGTATTAATAAATTAAAGATTGCCAAAATTTATTTTTCGTAAAGTATCTAAGAATCTTTGTATGCTTTTATTCACAAATAAGAACATACCATAATTTAAAAAAATTAAAGATAATATATTTTATTTAATATTGTGAAACACAACTTATTTTACACTAGGTCTCACAATCTTGTGGATAGTAACCAAGTGAAAAAAAAAGGGGTGTGTGTACTTATGTACGTGTGTGAGAAGTTATACTTCTTTGGCATCATTAAAAAAGTAGTTTTTAATTGCAGGCAAATAATGAATTACAATAAAATAATAAAAGGGCTGGATAAAGATAGTCAACACAGTCAATAAAGTTCAGTTTAAATTTGAAAAATTAAATAAAATTTAGATAATAGTAAATATATATGACATAATTTGTGCTAAATATTATAAGATTCTTAATTTTAAATATTTATTATTATTTAATATTTTAAAAGAAAATAAATTAATTTAATAATAAATCCAAAATTTTAATTTAAGTTTATTGATTTTTTGAATATTTATTATTTTCTTAATTTAATATTCACTTTTCATTTTTATCAAAAAATTTTCATTAAATTTGTTCATTTATTTTTCTAAATATTAATTTATTCAATTTAATAAATATTAAAAATTAATATTTTAATTTTATGTTCGATTTTAATTTTTATCACAAATTTTTTAATAAATGTTTTATTAAATTTATTTCTTTATTTTGTAAATATTAAATAACCAATACTGAATATTTAACATAAATAATTAAATAATATTTAGTATTAATTATATTAAATAATATTTTAATTTATATCAATAAATAATACATACGGATAGTTAACCTCAATTATATTCGACCACTTGAAAAAGTATAGAGGCACAATTTTTTTTACTAATATTTACGAATAGTAAATAATATTAATCAAAATATTCAATATAAATCACTACTGAATATAATTTATTAGCACATATATAATTCGCACTTGTATGAAACTAAAACACGTGTTGTGAATATATAAACTAGAAACATGTGGATAAATATCATAAATATGAAAACAGTGATCAGAGGCGTCGAGCGTGCTAACATGCACGACTAATAGAGGTTCTATTTCTATTTTGTTGGTAGCTTTTTTTCTAGACTTAATGAGAGATTTAGCGGGCAGCTTCAACCTATTAATTTTGTGTTACAGTGATGCGCGCGCATCTTAAAATTTCACTCTCATTTTTTCATAATGCACCTAAAGAAGTATAACTTCAAAAAATTAATTTGAAAGGTCAGCTGCTTGTAAAATATTGTGGAATGGTGTGGCAATTGTCTGAAGTGATTTATATGTTATATTAATTCTTGAAGTTTTTTTTTTCATAATGGTTTGAAATAAACTGGGCCAGCTAATTTTAATATTGTTTATCATGCTATGTTTTGTTTGGAATTGGTATTAATAATAATTAATGTTATGTAAATGGAAGTAAATCTGGTATTATATATTGTTAAATTTTTTTGATTATTCAGTTTCTTTATTGCTTTGTTTTTATGGGTGTGTTTTATTATTTTAAAATAAATTATATGTGTTTAATTATTTTGGGATTGTTTTATTTAAAATGATTGCAAATCTTTAATTTTGAGTATACATATATTCTTTTAACATTCACTTGCCAAACCATAAACCTTTTTCCATGGTATGAACTGGTATAGACGTTATTTTCAGATAGATTTTATGTACTATTTTAATTGCTTTCTATCTCTTGGACCTCTAATGTTAAAGCTATCAGTCTGTGTTTTTTTTTTTCTTCATAGTTGGCATATAACACAGCCTCCCAGCTTTGTTACAGACTGTTCACTATGGGTAGGATTTGCATTCACACCTTGAATTAGCCATTTTCATGGTGCCTGTGTTCAGACTGAACCTCAATTGCATTTCAAGACACCTGTACTACATTTTTGAAACTGGCCCAAGTATGGAAAGAAAGTGGGTAAAGCCTTAAGACACCCGGTGTATTGAACTCTGGTTTAGTAGAACTAAACTTTCAAATATGGTGTAAAGTGGTAAGCACTTGGAGTAAATTTCAGTTTTGTTGAATGAGAATGGGATCAGTTTCCTCCCAATGCAATACTTATACAAACAACACTGTTGAGGCTTTGTGTACATTTTCCGAGGATAAAAGGTTGAAGGTTGGAGTTTATGTAGCATGGTTATGCACAGAGACATAATAAAGCTGCATGGCAACACTGGATAGTACAAGTTCCGTCAATCTCCAAGGTTGGTTAACCTGCTGTTGTTTCATGGACAATGGAAGTCTTGCATGCTTGAAAGAACATGTTTTTTTTTTGTGAGAAATGTTGCAATGTTTACCGAATGTTTGTGGTTGTGATTATCTATGGTGGCTGATAAACCCAAAAATGATTACAATTGATGAGGAAATGGGAAATCATGCTATGGGAAGAAAGTCGTGTACGGTTCTGAGAGAAAAAATAAGAGTGAAGAAAATCTGCAGTAACTTAGCAGATGAAAAGGAAGAACCATCTCATTGTGGAGCAATTGGGACTCAGTTTTCCTGTCTTTCAGGAAATGCACATCCTAGAAGGGATTCCCATTACTATAGGGAAAAAGAAAGCTCAAAGAAGATGTCAAGTTTGTGCCGAAACAGCTATCAAAGTTACTGAAAAGCAAGAAGGAAAGATACCTTGTACTAGTGCAGTGTCTGCAATTTTGTTTTTTGTGTAACACCGTGTTTTGAGGAAGAACACCCGATGTAATTTTTTTTTGTTTCTATTAATTCACTCTTGCATTCACTAGTGGATTAACAAAAAACTTAAAAACTGTAAATTATGAAACACACATTTTTACAACAATTTTAACATTTTCCTATTTCAATTTTGGAATTTCAATTGATATTTTTTTTTTCATTTTATTTAAAGTATTTTTATTGTTTAATATAAATTGTTACGAAATAAATTTGCTTTTTTTTTTTTTTTTCCATTTTATGTTCATTTGGTAACAGTATGTTATTTTCAACCTTTTATTTTCATCAAAAACACAAGTCAGTTAAGGTTTTAAATTGTAAATTCATGTCAGATATCAAAATATTATTCGTTAAAAATAAATTTAAGTTTTAAAATGTATTACTCAAATGGTAATTTTTTTATTAATATTAGATATATGTGTATTGTTTTAAAAACCTTAAAATGGCCAGCATTAGTGGAAAAACAGGTACTCAAATGGACAGCACCCATAGTGTTAAAATCACCATATGGTTTTCACACTTAAGTCAACTAAACACATAATTTTTTAAGCAAGTTAAGTAAACATTCTTTCTTTTAGATTCTTTATTACAGATTTTTCTTTTAATATATATTTTTTTAAGCAAGTTAAGTTAACATTATTTAGTTTTAAATATTTTATTCTTTGAAACAAAAATTTTTTTGCACAACTCTGACTGTTAATATTCTTGTCTAGAATAGCACATATTTTATCTTCATAATGCTTTCAAACAAATGTTTACAACTTTTATATTAACACTGTTACAATTTTTCTTGTTAAAGCAATTATGACTTGCAATATATTTTCCTTCACTATTAGTATTCCTGTCCAACCTGCATATATACAAACAATATATATTTTTTTCTTCTTTAAACAAGTGTGGCTTATGTAATTTTTTGGTTGTACTGTTAATATTCCTGTATCACCCTATCCTTAAACTGACGTTATTTTATCTATTTAAACAAAAGTGACTTGTGTCATTTTTGGTTACACCAAATATATTCCTGTCTCAACCTGTTCATACAGGTTCCAACTGGTAGTGTGTGCCCTTGAAGTTTTTCTATTCCTTTTTGCATCCTATTTTATAAGGTCTGGTCCATATCACAGCAACTATGCGAGATTTGACGAGAGCAATCCTTGGACTTCTGGCCACAACAAATTGTCTAGTAATTTGCTGGGGTCTAAGGATGATTCCTCACTGCCGCCGTCTTTGCCTATTCTGGAGGCCATGACATTAGACTCTGCATTCTTGGATAGACATAGGTTGATTCAAGAATATCAAATGATATTACTGGACCTGACCGTTATATTCTTTCATTCTTCCATTGACATGGGATGAAACCGAAAAAGGATATTGATCAAATAAATTAGTACATTAATGAGTGATTTTTTAATGATTTTTGAAAATTTTCCCAAATTTCTAGCTTAATAAATACAAATTTTCAAGATGTCGGTCAATATGGCATCATCAGCTTACTGGAGGCTGATAGACTAGGTATCTTAGCTGCTTTTATTGAATACAATTTTTTATGTAAAATTAATTTTTTTGTATTGATCAGTTATCGAACCAAGGACAGGAACTGATCATATCTTTTGGTATATTGATTGCAGATTTTTTAAAATGAATTTTGGAATTTTCCTCAAATTTTTAGTTAAATATATACTGGTTTCCAAGATGGCGACCAAATGTCAAGATGGCGGAGGTCCTGGCAATAAATAATTACTGCACTCTAGTGGGTAAAAATTAAAATAACATGATGGTAGCACCCTATAGCAGACGAAAACAAGATGGCGGGCGTGACAACATACTAGCTGGCAATATGTCTACCTTGGCAGTGGTGGTGGGAGGTCAATCTGTCGGTGGCTTCCGTGGAGGAAGGATCAGTCGCCATTTTTTTGCTCTCGGTTTCGAACCAAAGACTCCATGACAAGTGTGTTTTTAAATTAAAATTGTATAAAAAATTGTATTTAAATAATTGTTATAAATTGTAAAATATTTCCCGATTTCCTAGCATGAAGAATATTGATTTTCAAGATGGCTGTCGTAACGAAAAGTGCAATGGTAAAGTCATAATTCTAAATGGCGGCCATGGTATTCTAATTGTCATGGTCATGACCTCTGAGGCTTAGGGAGGCTTGTAGATGCGGACTTTTCAAGCCACTGGCACTTTTAAGGGCGAATATGGAACATTTTCCCTCGCAACTGGAATTTTTGCCTTGAAACTGGAATTTTTCCCTCAGAATAGGGAAATTATTTATTTTTCAAAATTTTGAAATGTTTGGTGGGATTTTTTTTCAAAAACTGGAAATTTTGGCGAATTTTTGGAAAATTTTGACAATTTTGAGTCATTTTTGGCTATTTTGACAAATTTTGAAGGTCTAGGTAATCCAAGATGGCTGCCGTGATGTCACAATCCAAGATGATGAAACAGCACCAGGCACCACAGCCAGAAGCCAGGGCTCGGACCGACATTTACCTACTACTGCGCACCAAACTATGAGCCACATAATGTTCAAAAGTTCCACCCCATTAATTAAAGTGTGACTGTTATGATAAAATGAGGTGGGCAGTATGGCTACACTATCATTTTTATTTTTGCGTGAAAATCTCTCGTAGTATAATTCACGTTTAATTTAAGAGGCAAGAAATGAAACTCATCTTTTTATGAAAGTATTTGTTTGTATTTTTCCCGGTTAATCTTAAAATGATATTTTACATTTATCAAGTGTAAATAAAAGATATGCTTGATTGTATCAGTCTAGTTTTTAAAAAATGTCTTCCATTCGTATACTGGCTTCGAGCGACTAGTTCTCGTCCGATGAACGATGAAGAATGCTCAGGATACCGAGCTAGTGAGTCCTGTGCTCATTGTTAAGAATGCAGTTGGTTTGCCGAGCTGTTGTATCATAGCAAGGAACAACAGTAAAAAGGGTGTCTGGAAGGGGGTGGAAGAGGGTGACTGGTATATGGTTTGCATACTGTTTGTCTGCAGCAGAACTGTTGTCCACTCTTACTTGAAGAAAATGACAGAAAATATGTACATACAAAATAAAAAATAAAAAAAATTGTTAATCAGTATGCATGTAAAATAATTAAAATAATGTTTAAATTATAGTTAAAACATAACATAAATTTTGTTCACCACATTTTTAATATTTTTGTAAATTATTAATTAGTTTTAATTACTCATTTTAAGCCTCGTAGGTTTTTCCAAGTATGTTGAAATCATGAAAATTTAAAAAAGGGAAAAAAAATTTCAATTCCTGAGGGAAGAAAATTTTAAGTATCAGATTCTAGGATGCGTTAAACTAAAATGGTGTACATAATTACAAAACCAAATTAGAGGTAGCACTCAAACAAATTCACATAATTAAATGTTCCTTTTTACTGTTAATAATATTGCTTATGTTAAACATGTTCAAATGAAATATGGTCAACATTTTTTTAAACTTAGTATAAAATTAAATGATTTTTCTATTTCTAAGCGAAACCGAGACAAAAATAAATATCTTCAAATCTTGGATCTATTAATAGTAAATTAAAACTATAAAGTTTTATTGTGTGTTATTCAGCACCGCACTCTCAAGACCATATAGTGTAGCAGTCACTTCTTCACTATGGCGTGTGTTTTGACCCAGCAACTCTTTCACTGCAGCTGTGTTGGCATTCACAGCGACAGTGTACGCAAGCTGTGCAGAGAGTATTCCCTCCAGAGCCGCTGCAATTCTGTTCGAACCAGCAGCCAATATGTCAGTCTGGTCCTGGTACACACACAAAGAACACAAGTAGGCCTGAAGTTTTGCAAATATTGTTTGAAATAAATTATTTAATGTAAATTTTTTATATGTCATTTTAATGCTTTAGGTATTTCGTAATTGTAACTAAACATTACTCTCATTTGGAAAGTTGTATTTAATGATGAATTAAAATGCATTGTTATGAATACGGAAACCTATTGAAAAGTGAGCAGTCTCTGTAATTATATACACACACATGCAAAATTACTGCTACAGCTATAAGTAGAAAAACAAAGCAAAACTAAACTTAAATGGAAGAAACTTCTTAAAATGTTGTTTTCTATACTGAGTCAAATATCTATTCAGAGCAGCAACTATTTGATACATAAACACTATCGTTAGTTAGGTACCTTCAATGTGTTTGTCAATGCTGAATGCATTTTTACAAATTTGTTGGTGACATTGAGCAGTCTTGAAACATATGGCCCGGCATTCAAATTTATTCCTGAAACATGTACAACAATGACATTCCATTATATTGTGATTTTTTGAAACAATTTTTTTACAAGTTTAAACAAAATAAAATATAATATTAAAATTCTTAAGGATTGATAAAGATGGGATTTGGGGACAGGGCTTCGAGCTGTGGAGCAGGACAATGAACTTGACAGCAGGGGGAGAATTTATGTTCTGGGTCAGTTTATCAATATGCATAATAACTATGGTATGCTAAGGGAATAGTGTACATTATAGAGTTTATAATACTACAAATTATTGTATACTGTGCTAGAATTTGTATATAGTCTGCTGTCTGTCGCCATTTTTGATGATGACATTATTAGTTCTGATGATTCCAAGTAGGATTCACCAATGTTTTTTTTTTCTTTTACAAAAATTTCGTTCACAGAGTCTCTGGATTGAACCAACACATCTTAGAATCCAATCTCGAGATTAGAAATGAGAGACCCTGGCCAATAGACTAGAAGTACAGTTGAGAAATAATGGAAGAAAAAAAATAGGAATATATGATTACAAATATTTTATAAATCATGTAAGGCTTCAGGGAAGCTATAGTGGTAGTTCCAACCAGGGGCTAAGCCAGGGGGGGGTTAGGGGTACGAACCCCCCCCCCCCTTTAGCACCAAATCTTTAATTAATTTCTTATTCATCACTCAAACAAATTTCATACCTATTAAAATTAATAAAAATTTTACCATTACAATATTTAAATTTAAGTACTGAAAACTGCTAAAATAGCACTATTTTACACCTTAAAATCCAAATTTTCCCACCATCTTTAATTCTAAGTGTTGCTGCCAAGGGATGCGACTTTTTGATTTGTTACACATTAAACGTGGACGTTTGCGCCACATAGACGGGCGCTGATACTGCTGTAGAAATCGGCAACAGTAGACTGCATTGACAGTTTCTCCTTTGGGCACAGCATGCATAAGAATGACACAATGAAGAAAGAAGAACCGCGCGCAGCCCAGACAGCCCGCAACTACCAGTGCCACCCGCGACCAGTACTGCTCTCAGAGAGGCAGTGAGTGCACCACTTTACCCACTAGTGCCACATGGCAGTGACATGTGGCAGAAGCAGCTCACTGGACTCGCAAATTGCTCGTTTGATTGCAGGTGGTTCCTGCCTCTCATGTTTTCGCCATGCTCGCCCGCCTTCCACACTCAGAGAAACAATCAACCCCCAGGCAGAGCAGTCAGCAGACTCCCCAATGATGTGAACATCATGACAGACACAGAGCGAATGACTATTTCCGGGGGAATAGGTTAGGCTAGATTAACATAACTAAAATGAAAGGTTGGTTAGGTTAGTTTAGCATTCATTAAATAGGAATTAACCTACTTTCTCGTTTGTTTGGAAGGCATCTTACAATGTATTATATTGTCGTCCCCAGGGCCCATAGCCCCTTCCCGGTCCCCGATTTACGTCTGTAATTTGGATTATTAATTTATTGCCCGACTAATCCAGCGAGAGAATTGGGGTTCAGGCCTACCATGGCCGGAACCGGGAGCTGGGGAGATGGGGTTCAGGCAGACTGGAGGAGTTGGATGTCGGGTCGAAAATTAGGAAACGTCCGCTAATCGATCGCACACAGATTTATTTTGCGGCTCGTCCGTCTTAGCCCTGACCGCACCTGTCCCGTAGTAAGGGAATCACACGCTTCCCGCCGCACCGCGAAATGAATCTTCCTCCGATACTCTCGTTCGTCGACGGAAGATGGACGAGTACTAAAAATTGACGAAACTACGAGACGGACACATAAGCGCGTGCGGGGTTGCGGACTTCGGAACTCGCGGAGCGCGGAGTCGTACGTCCACACTGCGCGACAGCCAAACGTGTGCCCTGACAAGAGTCTAGCGGCAGCAATGCTACCTTCCTGATTTTTTTTTTTTCTAACCTAACTAAAACTAAGTGTATTTTGGAGGGGTCCGGGTTAGGGAGGGACCTAGGTGCGTCTCAGGCCGAAGCCTATACGCCTAGTCATGCTGGGATTAGCCATGCAAGGAGAGGGTCGCATGCATCATGTGCTAGGAGGGGATTGGCCAGCCATGGCAGCGATTGGCGCCATGACTAACTCCCCTCGCTCTTAAATCTAGACTATAACTAGAGATAGGTTGGGCCCAGATAAAACCTGCATAGACACAGGGAAAACCCTGGGCACATTCATGCGGGATGCAAATTGGCATGCATTACGTGTAGGAGTTTACAGGAGACAGAGGATGGTCTGGATGAAGTGTTGGACAGAGTAGAAAAGAGTCTACCATGCGGGGGTTGGGAACTTGGACTCGTAGTCCGCTTTGCTTTTTATCCAGGACTGGATTTAGTGACCAGGGACGCAAGCGCCCCTGGTGGTGAGTGGTTGCACTGACCACTCACTCCGCCGCCAGTCAGCACCTACCTTCCTGATTTTTTTTTTTTTTTTCCTAGCCTAAGTTAATTCTAAGTGTGTAGGGGAGGGTCCAGGTTAGGGGAGGACCTAAGTGTGTCTCAGGCCGAAGCCTATACACTCTACCATGCGGGTTTTTAACCATGCAGGACAAGGGCGCGTGCATCATGTGCTTATTGGGGTTTATTGGCCAGCCATGGCTGCGATTGGCGCCATGACTGACGCCCCATTGGTCGCCTAGCTTAAAAGCTAGCTAAGTGTGGCCCAGGTAAAACCTGCATAGACACAGGGAAAACCCTGGGCCGGTTCATGCGGGGATCAATTAACATGCATTAAGCAAGCAGGTAACTACTGGACAAGAGGAAGAAGGGTCCAGGTAAGAAGAGTTGGAGGGGCTGAAAATCAACCTTGGTGGAGTTGGGTGCTTGGGCCTTGCGGCCCGCATTTAAGGTTGGGAGCTCCTGGGTTATTATTAGCCAGGGGCGCATGCGCCCCCAGGGGCGGGCGACTTCACGTCAGCCCAGCCACAGCTGCCCAGGCAGCCACAGTTAAGACAGAAGCGGGCAGACGAGCCAGTAAAACGGCTCGAACTGCTGGCTCTCGGAGCGAAAGGCAGCCTGACGTTGCGCCATCTTCATCTTCCTTCTTCAGGTCAACAGCAGTACTTTTCAAGCCAGGGTGGGGGGAGGGAACCAACCTCGCCACCCAAAATCCCCGAGACGGTTGAAGGTCGCGCCGCTCGAGGCTACTGCTGCCACAGCTACAGCAGCCCCAGCTGAAGGTTCCTGATGTCTTCCTTCAGAGTTCCGATGCATTTCAATTCCGTTGCGCGCGCAGCAGTTCACAGCTCCGCAAGTTCCAGCCCGCAGTTCGTCTACACTTCGCATTGTTTCAGCACATCGAGCTCCCCTGCGGGCCTTCGCCGACGAAGCTGCTTTCTGCCACGCGCCGAGCTGCATTCAGGCTACCTTTCACACCGACAGCCGTAATAACGACTCCACAGGCCGGCCATTGGTCCGCGGACTGCTATTGGTTATTCACAGCCACCCCAGCGAGATTGCAACTCTCGAGCTGGGCTCCCGTATCCGCCACCCGCGGGACGCGGTCGGTAGCAGTTGGCGCTGCTAGGCCGCCCACAGCACGCACACAAAACCCACACGCACTGCCAGCCTTCGGTTACCCAATAGGTCGCAGGGAACTCCCAGCCAACAGCCCGCGAGAGAGATGCGCACGCCCCGAGAGACGACCACCGACCTACCTTCCTGCAACTGGCTGCAAATGCCGATCCTCTCCGAAGTTGGCCGATCGGGAGCGCCTACCCCCTGGATGTTTTTTATTTTTACGCGCGCGTTTTTTCTCTCCAGTATAAAAATGCCACATAGACTGTTTAGTGGATGGTTGGTTATATTAGGTAAGTATAGCCACATTAAAAATACTTACTGTAAAATCATTTTATGGTTGCTTAGAAAATAACTTTTTAATATGTAGCTATCCAGCGCTAGGAAACCGTTTACATGATTTCCAAGTATCTTTAATGTAACTATCCTAACCAAATCAACCGTCCACAAAGTTTTAAAGTATTTATAATGTAGCTAACCTAACCTAGTTGACCATTAGTTATCATCTCCTTACCTGAAAATTACAATTTAATTAATAAATTTTCTTTTATTTGCATTCATTATTCAAATATATTTATTACTTTTGAAATTATACGTGCTCGTATTTATTTTTACAAGTACAAAAAAAAATACACACCTGACGGGATTCGAACCGTCAACCTAACTACTAGATAATAGCGCCGCTGAGCGCTCAGCCACGAGGCCATATTTGAAATTTAAAAGTTTCAGATGACATATATGATCGTGCCGCCGGCCCCAGAACGAGCCTGAGCGGTGTGGCAGCCGGCCCCGGAACGAGCCAGTTGCCAGTTGCAGGAAGGTAGCATTGCTGCCGCTAGACTCTTCTGTGCCCTGCACCGCGCGAGGGGGGGGGGGGGGGGGGGGGGGAAGTCGGCGCAGAGAGACAGTGTGTTCGCTGCGAGCCAGGCGCGGCCCCTACAGAACTACACATAAACCCTATTGAAACATATAATTATTTTTTAAGAAATATTTGCAATATAACCAGGAAATGTCCGCTTTTGAGCTGTCCTTATAAGAGGTGTTACGGCGCACAGTACGTAGCACTGCACTGGGGGGGGGGGGGGAAGGGCGTGCCCCCCTCAGGTACCCGACGATGGGCAGAAACGGCCTCTATGCCTAGGAGGGCACGACGACTGTCGTCAATATGTACTTCCAGCCCCAACCCTTTGCTTACATTTAATTTTGTGTTTAACTTCTATAAATGTACACATGTGTTGTTCTGCCTGTTTATGCTAAATGGCATAATTTTGTGTACTGCTTTATTTAGTATCTATGATGTTCTGTAAGATCTAACGGAAAGTTAGTTTAGTTTAATGGTTGAATGTCATGAAGGTTATAGAGATGACCACAAACATATTTTTTGACAGTTTCGGGAACCTTAAATTGTTTCTGTAAAACAAAATTCTCACAGTTTTAATGCATAGGCCCTAGAATACAAATTTCAAACGAATAAAAGGCAAAAATGTACTTTTGTTACCGAATTTTATAATTGGCATATTTTTTACACATGCTTTTTGCACTGATTATGTTTCAATACCGAAATTTTGCACTGCTTTTGGTCGATTTCATTTACCCTTTTCTGGGGTCCCTATAATTTATTGATTTTGTCATTTCAATAGTATAATTAGCCGAGAGGAAAATACCTTCAGATATGGAGCTGTTTCGGAGCTTTCGCTTCCGACTTAGGTTTCCTGTCGGAGTTTGCTGCAGGGATAGTGGAGACGGTGGTTGTTGCAACTCTGGAATTGAATGCAGTGAGTGTGGTGGCTTCGACGATGACTGTGATTGCTCTGATGAATCTAATGGCTCTGATGTGTGGTGCTGCTGTGGAGATGGTGCAAATTGAAAGGACAAGGGTTTTGATTCCTCTGTCACAGGCTGAAGTTCTCCATCAGGAAACACTTTGAATTCTATCGGGTCTACATCCTCCATCGGCTCCAAATCTCCCTCCGAATTTTCCTCAGCCATTAGTTCTAGCTGCTCTTCCTGGGGATAATAAATAAATGTTGGTAAACATCATTTAACCCAAAATGTACAAACACGTGACAAATGAAATATTAATGTTTCTACTAGATACCAATACTTTTTTTTGTTTATTAATAGACATTATGAAAGAAATAAAATAATATTAAATGTATGCCGATAAGATAATTTATATTTTCCTCCTCTATTTACATAACTGACAATAAACTGGAAACTTTATTTGGCCAAATATAGATACATATAACTGCAAGCCGGCATTAAAATGTAAAGTTTTTCTTTATTTCTGGTGTAATAAAAATAAAGCTTTTCTTGAACAATTACAATGAAGTCACCTTATTTGGACTTCTCGGGAGGACAGAATAATATACGTAAACTGCAAGGACACGTAACAAAAGGTAAAATACATTTATACTTTAATAATATTCATGAGTATATAAAGTGATTTATATTTAAAAAGAAGTGCTCTACTGTGAATTCCCTTCACAACAATCGTCGCTGCAGTGTTTTCACTAACACAAAATTGTTTATGATATACAATATTTACTATTAATACAGTTGCTAGGGTAGTATCGTTTCAGTTACAAGTTATTAATATATACCTATTTCTTTCTTTTGTAAGCTGTATTATCATTTAAAAGAACCTAATTTGAATGCAATATTTCCGAAGAGACTTCTGATTCCTTTTTATGGCACACTTATAGGTCTACCCAGATTCACTGATTTGAATTTTTATACTGTTAAGTTAAACAGTTCAATGTGAATATGGTGATTAAAAGTAATATTCTACTTACTTGACTCAGTGGCTTTTCATTGTGTGCACTTATTCCCAAGCAGCTTGTAAAACCCACAATGGCTACGACTTTTGCTTCATTAGAAGTCAAAGTCCCCACCATCTTGGGGTTTCCAGGTTTCTGGTGTAAACTTGCCGACTTGATTGCCATTGCCTTTCGCCGAGCTTTTGTTTTCATATCACTCCAAGTCTTTTGAAACATATTAAAATAATGTTACAGAAATAATAGGTAGCTACCTAATTTGTTAATAGTTCTAGTCAGAATCTTAAGCAATAATCCTTTACAGGAAAGCCTACTACAATCCCAAAGCGACAAATGTCAAGAAGCAAACATTATTTCTTTGTAATGGCATTCCTAATACCATACTAATTGTGTAGAGAATGTGTCGGTTACCTTACCACTCGCCTTCTGCCACTTTTTAATTGAAAGGCCATGCAAATAAAATTATTGATATTCCCAATACCACTTCTACACACTTGAAGACCTTTACCCTTTAAAACATTTATTTGTTTATTAGATTTTTGTAATATAAATAAATTTTTTAAAATGTCGTGCTAAAATACTGTTAATCAACATTATCTTGACAACATACACCAGACACATTAATATGCTCGTGTCACCCAGCTTTTCGTAAAAACTACACGAATACAAAGTTTATGCTGAAATTTTAATAAGTACAGCTAAAATCAGGTGAGTGGATGCAGCATTTAGTAAGTAGACTTGTGTTCGTGAGAGATCCCGTCGAAAGCTAGAAATTATTAGTTAGGTACCTTTTACGATAAAAGAAGTTTCAAGTAGTCAGTAAAGAACAGTGGAGGATCCAGGATTTTGGTTTGGGAAGGGCTTGACCCAGCTGAGGCTAGGCTTTATCAAGGCAAACACTAAAACAATAGTGGACCCAGATGCTTTTTGAGGGGGCTTGAGCCCCTTAGCCCCCCCCCCCTTCTGGATCCGCTACTGGTAAAGAAACCATAACTTACTTACTCTCTGCCACAATGTCGTATCTTTCGGTGAGCCAAGCTTGTTCAGCGCCTCGCACAGATCCTTCCACATTGCTTTCAGCTTAGCCCGTCCTGCTGGGCCCAAACAGCGCCCTGACGCGAACGCAGGGTGGAGCATCATGTAGTCCAGCAGATAGGCTACCTGCTCAGGGTTCGCCCTGACTCCTCGTGGAAACATGCTGTCAAAGAATTTCACAGTAAGTACCTACTTCAAATACTGTGGGCCTAGAGTTTGCATTTCCATGCAAGTCACTGTGCCATTTTTAACAAGCATCAAATTGGCATTCATGGTAGCTACCCTGAAAGAGTCAATAAAAAAAGCAAATGATATTCCAACTATTTAGACCGGGTGTTCTAATAAACGTCTCTAAATTACAGTAGTATATTTTGGTAGGTAATGAACACAGGAATCGGTGTTCGGAGCCGGAGTCGATAAATGCCATCTTGGATGACCTTGACCTTAATCTAGCCATTTTGGATAATGACATAATCGCTGTAATTTTAGTTATGGCGGCCATCTTAAAAATCCTTAATTATTAAGCTAGAACTCCGGAAAAAATTATAAAAAAATAATTCAATTTTAATAAAACACTAGATTCCACCATTTTGAAAATTATGACGTCACTGTTGTAAATTTAATTTCGGACGCAACTTGATAATCAGTATTTTTTATGCTGGAAATTCGGTAATAATTTTAAAATTTATAAAAAATTCATTTAATAAGATTTTAACTTAAAAACACATGTCACGGAGTCCTTGGTTCGAACCCGGTGAGGGCAAAATAAAAGGTGATGGCCCCTTCCTCTATGGAAGCTACTGGCAGATTACATTAGCCAGTATGACATCATGGCGCCATATTGAAATTCTGTAATTATTTAGCTAGATTCGGGATAAAATCTAAAAATTATTTTCTAAAAATAATTTATTAAAATATTGTTTAAATCTATCGATTACAGTCCTAAGTTAGATCATTGACAGATGCAATAAAGATAATCGAATTAAAATTACGATAAAAGTGAAGGGTACGAGAAAAAACAAGATTTTAGCAAGATTTCTACTCTACTATAAGTAAAAAATGAGGGAATTACTACCGTTTCTCGATTTCTACAGCCTTCTTAGAGTGCGAAGCAAGTTCTTTACATGTCTTTTAAGGGCAGTTCCACATTACAGTTGATTACCACATTTTTCACACCGCATAGAGTTCTCAGTTTCGTTAAAATTATAGTGATGCTTTGCATGTTTCATGCATACAGATGAATCCTCCACCAGTCCGTCTGGACATCACATAAATACTGCCCAAGAGCTCCAAATGCTCCAACTGCCTGGCCCCGATTTACATATGGGCCAACCGGAGATATGCCCAGAGCGCCAGTTTTAGAGAGGCGGGAGAATCTCAGGTACGAAAAACATAGGACAATAAAATACATGTCAAGGGGAAATGTTAGGTTATGTGCTAACTATTGCAGTGTGATTTAAAATATTAGGCCTTAAACCAAACACCGCATTTCTATAGTTACACGGTGTTTTAAAACAAACTGGATTTACATCCATTAACTATTCTCTCTCATGGCTGGAGACCTGCAAAATTCGCGGATTCATTCGGTGATAGGCTAGAATTCAAACACACATACCTCTATGATAATTTTGCTATTGGCTTACTGTCCATCTGGACGAATCTCAACCAGTTATAAACCCTCAACCAAAGAAGGATCGAATCACAGACAAACCAGCTGAGACGACTTACAAGTCGGCAGACAATGAACTTGCGTTATTTGCCCTAGTGTACAGGGGTATGTGCAGTCTATCCTGAAGGCCGTCGAAACCGCGAATTTCGCAGGTCTCTCTACTCATGGCACAGCTAGGCAGCTAACCGCGTGTGACGCATCCTGTGGCCGAATATTGGCGAGGACAGCTCGTGAGGTTCCATTCAATGTATTTTGATACAGTCTTCTCGGGATGTGAGCAGTTTCGAATCTTCCTGATCAAGTTCTCTGATTGACGATAAAAATGCTCGAACCCGCGACCCTCGCAGTACGAGTCCGATAAAAATTTGTGCTAAATTTGCAGAAAAATGTTTTTGTTAGGTTCTAAACAGAACTAAGACGACACATATTTTCAATTTGAATCTTGGCCTTTTAGGCAAATATCATTTTAATTGATTACAGATATGTGCGAAATTAGTAAGGAAACGTTATTGTTAGCAAAAAAAATTTTTTTTGTAATACAAGCTAAGCATTTTGAATTTTAGAACCTACTTCTGTAAAATATATAGAATTCACGTTTAAATTCTTATAAAATAAAATAAAAAGATAATAGAGTTTTGCGATTTCTGAAAATCGAAATCTTAATAAAGAAGTTTAACATGTACAAAATTATGCTTGTCTATTACAAAAAATTGTTGTGGCATCTAGTTCCTATGTATCCTGTTACAAGCAATTTATGTTTCTCTATCATCCTTTTGTCGGAATCACCGTTGCAGTTAATCAGCTTTTTGCGCCAGTACTAAATATGCGGTATGTTGAAGTTATACTTGGAATACTTAAAACATTAGACCTCTTTCTTCTGCATTTCTCTTTCTTGGGTCAAACTTTTATTACGAGGTGTTTTTACCAATGCTTTTACAAGCACGGCCGTACCAATATTTTCAGAATAATAAATCTTTTCTAAAAAAAATATATCTAATGCAAGGCAGTTTAGATTGCACACTAACATGCTTAGTATTTTTAATGGTCATTTTTATATTTGTTCTTCTTTGCTGTAACGCAATAACCAGTATGTAATCATTTGATTGTGTAAATTTATTTTGCCTTTTTTCTTCAGGTACTTTATTGAGTTGCCCTGCACAATATTAATTTCATATCTGAACGAGACTTTGTGAAAATTTGCCGCGAGTTCGTGAATGAACAATTACAAAAGCATACTTAATTGTTGGACTGGCGAACACAAAGTACTTCTAATTTTTGCTGAATCTCTCTTTATTGTAACCACGATCCTTTTCAGTATAAAGGGCTGCTATGTCCCCTTTTTAATTAATTTTCATTTAGGATTAGGAAACACCTGTATTTTAGTGTTCAAGCTCCAAGCAAAGCTTTTTAGTCGTTTAAAATTATAGCGAAAAATACGCATTTATTTCCCAGACCATGCTCAGTACTATGTCCATAATAAATATTATTATAATTTGTTTAAATAAAGCCGAGTCAATACAAAGAAATTTGTACTTTTTAAAACTTACGCATTGCAAACGTGAAATTACTGTAGCGGACACTAGTACTCGAATCAAGTATCTACGAAGAATTCCATGGTTTGGAGATGCTTGGTGTATACGCCTGCCATTGTACATGAATTGGTTGAAATGTATTCCAAGTATCTACGAAGAAGGCCTCGTGGTTCGGAGATGCTTGGTCTATACGCCTGTCATTGTACATGTTCCGGTTTAAAGGTACGCCGAGTATCGATAAAATTTGTTTTGGAGACGCATGGCTTACACATCTGACATTGTACATGACCTGTTTAAAATGTCCGCCGAGCTACTGACTGTGTGTACCTGACCACAAAATGGTCATGTTTGGCAAACCTACTAGTTGTGCCTGATAAACCTGCTAAATGCGTATGGCCAAATTATCTGACGTTCCTAGACAACCAACTGGATGTGTCTGGCCACATAATGGATGCACCTTGGCACCTATTGAACGTACGTGTCTGGCTAACCGACTGATGTGTATGGCCACCAACTTGACATGAATGGCTTAAAACAAGACGTGCCTGGCCGGTAACTGGATGTGCCTGGCCGCTGACTGGGCATAGGCTACCTGGACAACATTTGGACACGCCTGGCCACAAACTGAATGGGCCGACCACCGCTTATGTGGCTGGCCACAGAATAGACATGCCTGGCCACCATTTGGACATGCTTGACCAAAGACTGGCTGTGCGTGGTCACTGACTGGACGTGCCTGGTTTATCGACTGTCACGTGGAACTGCCCTGAAAACACATGCCAAGACATGCAAAGGAATCGCTTCAACTTCTAAGAAGACTGCAGAAATCGAGAAATACTATAAATTTGCTTGTATTTATACTTGTGCAATTTAAGTAGTAAATTTTTGTGTATGAAATTGTTGTATTTCTTGAAACTGTCACTTATATAGTAAATTAAGGTGATATTTTTTAATAAATATTTTAAACTTGTAATTAACTATTTTTTGGCAAGGACTTAACTCGATAGAATCAATCATTACATTAACAGGTGCTTACTTAAAATGATTTTTGAAATTTTAACCGAATTTCTAGGTTAAAATTACAGATATTCAAGATGACGTGAGATTGCCGACGCTGGCGGGAGTCACGACAAGGCGAGGCTAGCGCGTTTGGTAGGACGGGTAGGCGGGAGTCGTGACGTCACATACACATGGGGGGGGGGGGGGTTACGCAAGAGGAAGTCGATAATGGCGGCAGGCGCGTGTAGTCACGACAAGGCGAGGTCAGCGCCCTTGAGCGCCGCAGTCCAGGCCGGGCGGTGATCCGAGTGAACACCCTTGGAACCCGGCTGTGGCAAAAGTTCGTTTATCATTTTCAAATAATCCCCTCGCCCTCCGCCATGACACTGTACCGGCTGCCACATCTCCAGACACGACTGGAGGCGACTAGGTGGCCTTGAAGGCGCTCGCTGGCTTGCGACACAACAGCCGGGCTCACAAACCTCCAGAGCAACTAAACGCAGACAGAACAAAGACATCACGGTCGTTTGAAATGCACGAAAATCGCAGTCACCGACCCAGTAATTTAATATTGTAAAATGGGCAGTAGAACCCCAATTTCTTCCCGGCTTCTTTTAATGGTTCAAATTTATCACGAAAACATTTGAAATTGTCAACAATTGTATTTAAAAGCTTTTATTCTCTTTCACCGAGCGAAAATTTCACAAAATTAAATCGTGGTGCATACAATAATAATAATTAAAAATACAACTGTCCTCTTCTATGCACATAAGGTATTTTAAATTGTTTGTTCATTTCGCAAATATGGAAGGCAGAGACGCAAGACGTTGAAAGTTGGGCCGATGCGATCGTTGCGTTTTTGCGTCACGCATATGTAGTAAATAAGGGGTTATTTAAACCGTCCTTGGACTTTTAGCGCCTTGTATTTCTTGCGATTTTAGGGGTACTTGCATAGTTTATGAAACCGACCAAACACGCGTGGTACCAGAAGTCGCTCCGACTCCACTGCCCTGGCATTACATCCGTCCTTTAAATATCATTTAAACACTTCGGTTAATTTATGTACTAACATCACACATTTAATTTCCTTTAATTATATCTATCTACTTGTCCCTATTACTATCACAAGCCTTTGTAATGACGTGTTAGAAATATAGTGGACTGGTATCATATACATATATGTTGGTAACAATTAAAAATATATTTATATATACTTTTATGCTGCATTACTACTCTCTATTCGCATCCACATCAATGTACTAAATTTTCACTGCTCATTGTAGTGTGTTGCAAATAGTTTTCTAGCATTTTGACACGCCAAACGCTGCATTTTGTTACTTTACGTGATTGTTGAAAATTCCTTTTGCTATAAAAACATTTTCACAATGGTCGAACATGACTCGATGCATGTTCCAAGCCAGTGTAACGGATCCTCAGGGCGTAGCAACTAGCTACTCCGGCTAGAACATCATGGCAACAAATTCCCTAATCGGCCACTAATCACCTCGGATGCCGGTTTTTCCCGCGCAAAACCCTACTCTCTCTTCGGACGAGTTTTCATCAGCTTCTGTTCGAAATTAAACGAAACGGATTGCGCCCTGACGCTTATAAAAATAATCAAATATGAGATGACAAACCGTCCTTGTTGCGTGTGTTGACATACCTCTGCAAGAGACGGCACTGCGACCAGTCAGCCGAGACCAGCAGCCAGCAGCCACGTCCGCGCGTGACGGAGTCTGCCCGCCGACTGGCCGGCTATAGCTCTGCCCTCTGCGGCCTAGCGCGTGTCTCTATGCGCGCCACGCTCTCGTCTCCGGTTAGACGTTGTCGCTAGGGACCGGAAAAATTCGCGGTTTCGATGGCCTTCAGGATAGACTGCACATACCCCTGTACAGTGGCGTAGCCAGGATTTGTGTATGGGGGGTGTTAAGAAGCATGGCCCCCCCGTATTAAAGCGGTGGGTCCGGGGGTCCTCCCCCGGGAAAATTTGGATTTTAAGGTGTAAAATAGTGCTATTTTAGCAGTTTTAGGTTCTTAAATTTAAATATTGTAATGGTAAAATTTTTATTAAATTTAATATGAAATTTGTTTGAGTGATGAATAAGAAATAAATTAAATATTTGGTGCTAGGGGGGGGGGGGGGTTTGAACCCCTAAAACCCCCCCCTGGCTACGCCCCTGCGCCTGTACACTTGGACAAACAACGCAAGTTCATTGGCTGCCGACTTGTAAGTCTCCTCATCTGGTTTGTTTGTGATTCGATCCTTCTTTGGTTGAACGTTTATAACTGGTTGAGATTCGTCAAGATGAACAGTAAGCCAATAGCAAAATCATCTAAAAGGTATATGTATTTGAATTCTAGCCTATCGCTGAATGAATACGCGAATTTTTCCTGTCTCTAGTTGTCGCTCGTCTGGAAACGTGGTCGAGGTTGACCTGAGTTCACGAACTGCCAAATCGGGATTCGCGCGCCGCGAGGTGTTCGTGCGAGAGTGGGTGAGTGGACAGATCACGTGCCTCTTGGCCGAGAAGGTTCTGGTGCCTTCCTTGCGTGGAAGGTTGTGGCCGAGACCAACAGCAGTTTGGGGGTTTCTCTGGATACTTCTTGTCTCTTCCTCACGAGTGTGTGAATGTGGCGGACGTTGCCGTGCACCCGCGGGTGTTCTCGGGGTGCTCCTGTTTCCCTCACGAAAGCGGAACATGCTGACGTTACCATGCATTGCTGGGGAGTTATCTCTAAGTTATTTCAACAATCGTGGAATTTGCATACACAAAAAAAAATATATATAGAGAGAGAGAAAAAGAGAGAGATGTATTGCAGGTTTTCATGAATTCTTTTGCGATTCTGTGTCATCACATGTATATTTTTTTATAATTGTATTAGGATTTTTTAAAGTACACTTTAATTTTATTCTCCTACATTTTTGACATAACGATTATACGCTTAAGCATTTCTGTGTGGTTAAAAGAAGAAAGTATAATACGTCTTTTGCAAAATCTTCCGAATGAATACAGATGTAAACCTGAATTTTGTGGTTTTTTTCCTTCTTTCCAGCCAATGGTGTTTTGATGTATAACTGTCTGCGTGTTCACTAGCATCCCCCCCCCCCCATTTTAGTCTATTTTTATTAGTTCAATGGCTGTTTGTGCTTGCTAGTAGCGATAATACTGGTTGTAATAATTTACAGGGCCGGTGCAAGGTAAATTGGCGCCCTAGGCGAAAAACCTTAATCTCTCCCCCCCCCCCCCCCTGCCGGGCCGGATACCCCAAAAAAAAATTTCCTTGCCTCAAAATACATCACGTAAGCCTAAGATTTTGTCAACAATCAAATGTAAGCAGGCTTGTTTTTTTTTACATTTTTACTTATTACAAATCATAAACAGGTCACCGTGGACTTTAAATAATTACTTATATAAATATAAACATTCCAAACTGTTACAAAATTCCATTTTCATCTAGTTTCAATAATCGTTAAACATATGATATGAGCTGTTATGTGTCGTGCTGCGCCGCCCCCAGCTACTTGGCGCCCTAGGCGGTTGCCTGTATGGACGCGCCGGCCCTGGTAATTTAACTATCTGCGTCATAAAGTTAGTATTGAGAGGATACTTTGATCTATTTTACATGTTGGGATTTTTTTGTGTCTTATATAGTAGCCTACTAATATATCTATTTTATGCATGTAATCGTGTCTCAATGTACGTCGGTGAACTCAACTTGTATTCTACTTTCCGCATGAATAGAGTCATTTATGCTGTTTGTTTCAATCTACATCATTTACAGGATCAATATGTGTTCTGTACATTGAATACACGTTGGGACCTAGTTATTTTTTTTTACGTGATTTTCGTTAACTTACATTATTCATGAATTATTTACAACACATTGTTCGCCCTGTGTTTCTAATGTGCAGGCTCTTTTTATGAAGCTATATTTAGATTTATAATAGATAGCAAGTCGGATGAGCTCCACACCACAAGATGGAAATTACGGATCGAAAATTATGTTATCTACTGACGTTAACTTTCCTCCGAAGTTAAATGGTTGCTGTGGCGGCATCATAGTAGTCTGCGTGGGATACGAAGCCCGCTCTTTGTGAGTAAGGTCCAGGTAAGTGGTATTCAACCCGCATCTGCAGGGCACTTGCTAGTCGGAGGGAATCATTGTTATTTTTTTTCTCTCTCTCAGATTGTTTACAATTGTTTTCATTGAGTATTATTTTCCTTACATCATTCACATGTACAATTCGGAAACTCACTGTATTTTATATATGTGCTATATGCAAGAAAATTCTCATAGTTTAGTTTCATTGCTCAAAATAATATGATCTATTAACTCAAATGTATATCCGACACTCGGAAATTTTTTTGACATTATACCTATACATAAACACAGCCAAACCAGTGTATGACCATCAATCCTATCGATCAATAGCCCTATGCTCATGCATTGTAAAGTTGTTTGAAACAGTACTCAAAGCATGTATCCCATGGTTTTTGGAACAAAATAAATTAAGACATGGAAAATTTGGTTTTAGACCAGGACTTAGTACCTATAACAGATGCTATTAGTAAACTTTATTCACATGTCCAAGAGGCTTTCCAAACCAAAGGAATTTTAGCAAACATTTTTCTGGATATTAGGGCGGCATTCGATAATGTATCGTTACTTCTTTTGTATATGAAAATGTGTAAGTTATGTATCCCTAATAACATCTTTTATATGATGTATGCTCTCAATACAGACCAACAATATATACCAAGGGTTACGAACGGTAATGCATTCTCTCGGCTTATTCACAGGGTATTAACCCAGGATAGTTCGTTAAGTCCACTCCTCTTTATTATTTACATGCAGGATCTTAATATTTCATATTGGCAACTTTGCTCAGCCCTTGGCATATTCAAATGACATTGTCTTATGGGCATATTGTGAGACCTACATGGACGTGGCGTATATCATGTCTTTTGCATTATGGATTATCAAATAATTTCATTGGAGGTTTCAACACGGTTTTGATGTATTCCATTCAAAGAGTAAAACCATTTTTTTTCTCCAAAAAGATATCTTCCCTGTAATATCCCGATTCCCTTTTATCAGAATAATGGCACCAACTTCCTGTATCAGTAGTGTCCCTCGAGCAATCGACAATCTCAAATTACCGATTCTACCACTTATCCGAATAATACAGCTGATGGTTTATTTACTTTTAATAGATACTCCTTGCCTTGTGAGGTGAACGTTTGCACCCAGCAGTGTCTTTCGGTTGGTGCTAAATCCCATAAAACTGATAGCACTAAACGGGAATTACTCGAAACCTAAGTTCTTAAACTAGTGTTGAACAATTTTTCACAGATGCCTCAAAAGAAGGGAATAATGAGGGTTAAGCATTTTCCCTCCCATCTACACAACATCCGGAGCTCTATAAATTATCCTCTCATATCCACGATATTTCAAGCAGAAACTTTTGCTATCTCTCAAGTCGTTCTGTACTATGTTCGACAGGAGCTGGGGAACACTGTACTTCATACAGGCATTTATAGTTTTTTTTCAATCCCTTTCATCCTTATCTTCTCCGTCTGAACTATTGTATTGGAAGATTAGATACATTTTTCTACAACAGGAACGTACTGGATCATCATTTAAATTCATTTGAATACTGGACACATAGGCATTATGGGTAATGAAACTGCTGACACTATCTAAGTTGGCATCATGCGAGGGAAAAGTAATCAAATGTATTTCCATCATGGTTATTTATCCCCTGATTCAAAGGTCGCTCATACAAATATGGGAAATAGAATAGAACAATTGCAGAACATCCCTTTAACTTCATATATTTTATTACATCCCACGTGTTAGACTTCCAACACCTCCGAAGGGCCAGCTCTTTACAGACATGTTTTTGTTATATCTTTTCGCATATGTTGATATCAAAATATCTTTCCTGCTCATCTTTATAGACTCCGCATTATTGAAAACTCCTAATTTGCGTGTGGCGTAGCCTACAATACAGTGATTCTATTCATATTTTATTACAGTGCCCTCAGTTGGGAGATCGTAAGGATTTTTTTATGGTAGTTCAAGGAATTAAAAAATACCATTACCGATGAGATTTCCATTAACATTAATAGATGCTCTTTTTTATATTTACCACAGGATTACCAAAAATTTCGACAATCATAAGATTCTCTTTAATCCATCGCGTAGTAATTACAGGTCGTTTGGGCCTTACCTACCTACCACTTTTATATATTACGTGATCAATTATTAAATGACCGAGTTAAATCGGCCAAAAGATTATGTTTCCCCGAGTTCTTACATCATGCCTAATATATCTATAAGCTTTGGTTACTGGTGTTTTGCTGGAGACCACAAAAAAAAAAATGGAATTAGTAGAGGTGTAAAAGTAACGGAAAAAAAGTGTACTCTTATATATTCGTTAATATAACAATTAGTACTCGTTACTATCGTATCGTTATGTTACTCGTTACTTCTGATACCTCATAACATGCTATGTTATGTTAGAGCAACGAATCGATTCGTATTGCGTATGCTTACACAGTATGACATCGCGGCATCGCAACATTCGTAATTTGTAGAAAACATACTTATACATTACATACCAAACTGCGTAAGGTGCATTTTTTTCACTTTTCCGTATTTTGAACCAGACTTGTGTTTAAGTCATTCTAAATTTAATTTGATTTACTTAATAGGTAAAGTGTAGAACTACAAGTGAACTGTTGACGTAATCTACTAAATTTGCAATGGATTTACTATTTTGATTTATTTGATTGATTTACTATTTTGAGCTTATGTTATATCACAATAACATCGCAATCCATTATGCGTCGATTATAATGAAAAAGCAACAAATATGTAGGTGTCGAAAATTATTTATTGACAATAAAATTTAAACAAGATTCTAACGATAAATCCCATACTACGAAAAATGCGAGTAACGAAAAACATTCGTGTGTAACGTTTCGTTACTCGGTACTATAGCCCGTCCCACTCTTAGATTGCAGTACACGGCTTATGGCGCGCGCTGTTGCCAAATCTCTAACACATTACGAATTTCAGGAGATGCGTGTCTTTGTAATTCCGATCGAACAAGAAGCATTTTAAGAAATCATATCGTAATTTATAATATTTTATAATATTACACATATAAATTTGTAACAATGCCACTTTTATGTAAATTTTAAATAAAAACTACCTATTGTAGACGAAAATTTCTTATAGTTTTCTTTTATATTCTAAAAATCCCATATATATATATGATATATAAATATGATATATATATATGATATATAAATATTATATATATATAATATTTTCATGGGCCCGATAAATGCCGTATTTTTGGACAAGTCATGTCCAAAATGATAAATAAAATAGTGTAATGGAAATTCTCGGTCGAGTAAGTTATAGGAAAAATCCGAACAATTGGTTCGAAATGGGGAAGATTTTTTGAAAAACAGAAAAATCGCAACAACTCCCATAATATGAATAATATCGAATCCGTTTTAACGTATAACTCGGTGTACCTAATGCCGAAAAATGTTTTCTAAATAAATTTTTGATACGACCAGCCATAACTGCATGGGTTCGAAAAAAATTTTCACCGGACAAAAAAAAACGTAACTGCCTTAGTAGACACCTTATCAAATCTGTTTAAATTGTTTGTAAATATCATAATTATTTTCCAAAACTTTGTCTAAAACAATGTTTGATAAGATGCTTGGTGTTGAGGATAGAAAAATAATTCAAAATTTTGTACAATGATCGCTATTAAATTCCTTCGTATTTATTTCATACATTTTACATATTATGTTCAAGAATCGATTAAAATATTTCTGTTGACTAAGGAAGCCATGTATTTGAAATTGCTTGTAGGACAGAACCCCACTTATCTAAACACACGACCCTGTTTTCTCTTACGACGGCAGCGCGCGCTCTTGTACTGATGACACATCTTTAACAGCTATTTCCACGGAAACTGTAAAAGCAATTGAGATGGAGCTGCTTTTAAAAACTAATTCAATTCATTGTGAAAATTTTTCACGCTTTCGTCCCCCATCTATCTTTAATAGAAAAAATGTTTTCCGCTAGTCAACATTTAAATGTGTAAGTTTGTGAGAAAATGCATTTCAATATATTAAAAAAAATATTTAAGTGAAACCTGTATAGTTTTTGTCTTAACATTTGTTCGGTGGCGTCCTAAGGCACTAATTTATTAATAAAAAAATCTGAATGAAATACACATGTAGGTTGTTTTTTTTTTATGTGAAACATATCGGAATACTTCAAAACAGTTCGCAGCGAATAAGTTATGTTTTTTAATTTTTTCGGACACTTAAAATATTGTTAAGTATTTAAAATAAGTATTGCCTGATGCGTATTTCGATGCTATACAATATGAAAAAAAGTTTTGTCCAAAAATTAAAATTTTAAATTTCGTTTGATATTTGGCAACAACGCACGAAGAAACAAGGACAGTGCTAACGGCAATCGGCGTGTGTTAGAGAGAGAGAGAGAGAAGGCGCCCATTTCCTTCCACACTGCAATCTAAGAGTGGGATGCTCTTTTTTTTATAGATGGCGCACCCGTTACTCAGTACCAAATACATACGGTTTGCTACAGCTCTAGGAATTAGCCATCGTTAATTTCAGCCAATAAAAACGGGCGAGTAAGCAGCCATGTTATTCAAGTTGAATTTTTTAATTTCGTAAAGCCCGGGCTACATTCGCAATAGCACGCAAACAGCACAGACGCACAGAAGTTCAACATACACTATTAGATATGAGCTGCCACATTGGCAAATAGCACGCGCACAGAAACATAGCACAGGATCGGCGCACAGAAAGTTCATTAAATTTTAACTTTTAGGTTATTTTCTGTGAGCGACCCTGGTGGTAGCCAATCAGCAAACAGTTTAAGTACTACTCTAGTGGGCTTATAAAAGAACAATTGTCACGAAACTATTGGTGCTGTTGACTTGAGTAGTTTGTTATTGTTTTCAAACACACGATAACATAAAAATGGAAGGCACATTTGATAGCTATTTGATAGCTGTAATAGAAAGTAAAAATATTTTGTATGACAGGGGATCCGCAGGATACAAAAATGAAGAAGCTAAATTAAATGCTTGGAAGTCCGTGTATGAATGTGTTAAAGAAGCCGGATTTGAAATAAACAGTGGTATGTATTTTTGAATGCTCATTGTGTTTTGTATGTAAACTTTGAAGTTATCTTTGAAAGATTTGTGCAATGGGAGTGCATTAATTGTATTCTTTTGGACATACGCCATTGCTAAGCACATGTATGTCTGTAGAAGAAAACTTAAAAAAAAAAAACACAAATGACAAAAACACAAATGAAGCAAAAAATTGCTATTGTCAGGATATAAACACCACACAATACTCCACAACAGGAATATTGTCAACAAACAAAGAAAAACAAAGAAAAATGGACTAACAGAACGAAAAAAAACTCCCACAAATGATGACAGCACAAAAATACCGAACCCAAAAAATTCAGCACAACAGTTGAAACGAGACAAAAACACAGCAAAACTAAAAGATGAAACAAACACAATAGTTTTCCAAAAACAGAAGAGAACGAAAAAAAAACCCCACAAATAACAGCACAAAAATATTGAACCAAAAAAAAAAATTCAGCACATCAGTTTGTTTGTTTACCATATTCCTGTTGTGGAGTATTGTGTGGTGTTTATATCCTGACAACAGCAATTTTTTGCTTCATTTGTGTTTTTGGTAAATATGTAGGGTATCTGTATATGCAAAAAAAAATGCTAAAAATCAGAAAATACTTTTATTCTATGCTCTTTCACTCCCTCTTTTCAAATCAACCGGCGGAGATAAGAAATTCCAAATACTTTAGGAGAAATGGAATTTTTTAATTTTGAACATGTAGAGTAGAGGTATTTGCGAAAAAAAAAATTCTAAAAATCTGAAATTACTTTTATTATATGATCTTTCACTTCCTCTTTTCATTAAAACCGGCGGAGATAAGAAATTCCAACTACTTTAGGAGAGATCGAATTTTTAAATTTTCATCACAATACCTGTGAATTCAGGCGGCCACCATTGTTTCTTGTTTACGAGACGAGTATGATTTTTTTTTCCGCGACGTAGGTGAACGACTACATTGTTGCTTGTTTAGGAGTATCAATTAAAATCTGAAAATACTTTTATTATAGTTATGTTATGTTAGGTTAGCTACATTAAAACACTTTAAAACACTATGGATGGTTAGTTAGGTTGGTTAGTATAGCTGCATTAAAATAAACAGAGAAATATAAATATTAATAAATAGACCCGAGGTTGGCTGAAGGTAAATTGTTCGGGTGTAATCGGGAATGGCAGAACTTTATGTGCATCTTGGTTTACCGTTCGTGAATGCCTAATTAATTAAAATGGTCGATTAGGTCAGGTCAGTTACATTATTAATACTTTCAAACTAAGCAGACATTAAAAATAATATAAATTAATTTTAATGGTTTAGTTTTAAAGTATTTATAATGTAGCTGACCTGACGTAACAAACCGGGACAAAGGATGAACGGTAGGAACTCACGTAATTTTTTTTTACTTATTACTTGCGCAACAAATAAAACATTAAAATTTGAAACGTTAAAAACTCACCTACGTTAGAGGCGGGTGCAATTCCTTTGCCATTAGTAGAAAATGATGTAGTCGTTCTACCTACGTAGCGAAAATAAAAAAATCATAAACGTAAACAAGCAACAATGGTCGGTATTGTGATGGAAAATAAAAATTCGATATCTCCTAAAGTATTTGGAATTTCTTATCTCCGCCGGGTTTATTGAAAAGAGGAAGTGAAATAGCATAGAATAAAAGTATTTTCGGATTTTTAGCATTTTTTTTTCGCATATACCGCGATTCTACATATTTACCGTGTTTTTTTTTTTTTATGTTTTCTTCTACAGACATACATGTGCTTAGCAATGGCGTATGTCCAAAAGATTACATCAAGTCTAACTTTGAAGTATTTAAAATATTTCTGGGTTTAACGAAAACTGTACCACAATAACAACACACGAATCTAACAAACAATACATACAAACAAACGTCACTTATGCCAACTTCAGTGACCAAAATTGTTAACTGAAGTTATGCATTTAAAAAACATTTTTGAATGCTTCCGGTATTCTTTTGTGTTGTGTTGTGCGTGAATGTAGCATCAAGCTCTGTGCTATCTCTGTGCATGTGTGCTATCTGTGTTCTGTTTGTGTGCTATTGCGAATGTAGCCCGGCCTTAAGTATCATCTGCATTTTTAAGAGCATTTTGGTTTGTAATTTTTGCAGATTAATAATTTGTTTGTCATTGGTGGAAATGGTTATGTACCTACTTGAAATACCAAACACATGGCTACAATTGAACTTAAAAATTGCAACATTTTAGCTTGTAACCTAGAATTCATACACAACTCAGAATCTGAGGATATTTAACTTTAATATATAAATACTAGTTCATGTAATGCTGATATAATCTATTCAAAGTGATCATAAAATAGCTTTACAGAATTATTAAATATATTCATTAATTGTAAATACATATTTATATACTTGGGTAATAGCAAAAAATTAACTGGAAAAATCAGAATCATCAATTTCTGAGAATTTAAAACTAAAATACTCAAAACCCAGACTTTTTAAAATTTTCTTGCAATGTTCTGTGAAGTATTTTATCTAAGTATTCTACTCCTTTTGTAATACATCGTAACCTGTTTTCCCAAAGAAAACATTTTTCATCAACACATTCATTTGTGCTCTGATTGGTGCTTCCCGTTATTCTTAAGTAAAAACATAAAATATAACCATCTCTGTTAAGTCTTAAGTCAACATGTGATTCACACCTGACAATCATAAACCATTAACTAGTATACATGTAGTCATATGTTAAGTACACAACTAATTCTTAATCGTAAACCCACCTTTACCGATCATACGCAAAGTTTAGGTGCTAATCTCTTACAGCCTAATACTTCAAAATTAAAATATCTTAAAGTTTACGAAACGTCAATATTATGGAACTATTTCACTGCTCTGTATGTTATTAATATTGTTAAATAATTTTATATAAAAATAATTGTGCTAATTTAATTACTCTATCAGGTTTTTGACATTAAATAATTTATTAACAAAATACAACAATTGCTACCTATTTGTTCCATTGTTTTGAGCATGTTATTTGAATAATATTTGGAAAGTTTTAACTCTATCAAATACAGTTTATAAATTTGACAACATTGTTATTTCTCAATGATAAATGTGGATAAAGTAAGATGGGAGTAGTGTGCTTTGCATTTCCATAACAATACTGATGACGTAACCAAGATGGCATTGCTTACATCATTACCACCCCTAAAGTCTTATGGGACAAGCACAGGAACATGGGGGTTTTGGGCGGGGAACTATAAACACTATTTTTCACGCATTTCATGTTTTGAATATTAAACTATTTTGGTATCTTAAAGTATACTATGATCCCCTCGCTCTAGTCTATTCTGTGATACAGATATTTCATTTAAAAAAAAAATTAATGCCTGTAGACGTTACAACTTATGACGGTATCGTGAAATATAACAACATGCCATATTTATTAGCATACTTTATAATACAGAAAACTAAAAGTTGTGGATAGTGTGGTAAAATACGAGGTATAAAATATGGGTATTGCAAAATAGATTAGACCAGGTGGGAGTGGATTCTACTTCACAATACTAAGAAAAAAAGTTTCTTGAAACGTGATACTGAGATATTATTTTGAAAGGTCTCTTTCTTTTAAATAATAATTTCTGGTATCGCAAAATATACTAGACCAGATAGGACTGTAGTCTACTTCACGATACCGAGAGAATATTCTCTCTACAAATCATACTTTCAACAATTTAAAAGCCAATATTGAAAAATAGACTATACAGGATGGGACTGTAGTCTACTTTAATGATACTGCGAAAATATAATGCCAAAATATCTCACTTTCACCAAATGAAATACAGGTATCACTTAACAACCAAGACCTGGTAGAATTTAAATCCACTTTACGATATGTAGGCCCTACCCTAAACCTATAATTTACCCAAATAAAATACACGAAAATTACTGTGCTTACATTCTCTCTCGCCAAAACCCATAAATTTCCCCCCTACGTACTTAGAAAAAGCATTCCTCTTTAATAGTCTTTGGACTCTGGTTTGAATTCTGGTCCAGCAATCATGATTATCCAAAAAATACTTTAGGAAAAATAATGAAATAGTTCCTTACTACACAAGCCATGACAAATGCCTTTCCTTACTTCCCTAAATTGTCTTTTTTAATCTGTAATGAACTCTTTGTCAATGAATTGTAAAATACAATAAAAAATACATTATGTAAAACTGTAAATAGCTGTTTTGATAGGTGTAATTTTATAGATTAATAAATGAGAAAATAAAAAATTAAAATTATTATTTTATTATAAACAAGACCTTTCCATTCCTGAAGAACCTATTGTTTGAAATTTGTAACCGTATTAACATTACATGCTGTGGTGTATGTAGATCTAGTTTTGTGGGGGTAGGTATGATATTTACATTTTCTTGGCTTCTGGGGTGGAGCAGTTGATAGTGGCTTTAAATATGTGGAGACATTAGGTTCATAATATTTACCCACCTAGCCTCAATCTGAAGCTAGGAAGTAGTAAGTGACTCTGGCCACAGAAGCATTTGATAGATTTGCAGGCATGTTGTTCTGTGGACAATAGCATGCTTATGGTGTAATGTTGCCTAAGTAATTGATGTAATGAGTGAATGTAACTTAATCATGGCTTAAGCACAACACAGGACAAAAAAATTTATATTTCAATTTTATACGAATATGTAAATATGAAAAGAAAAAAAAATCTGTTTTGCTCACATTGTAATGAGGACAGACGTATTTGTAGAAAACTCTGCTAGTTTTATGTGATTCAAGTGCTTTGGGATATCATTAATTGAAACATCTTTTATTTTAAATCTAGTTTATTCTGCATAACAAAATCATATTCTTAGAAACTTAACCTAAGACTATAAATATAATAATTTAATACAAAAAATACTGTTACATGCAATTTCAATCATCACAGATGAAAACAGTCTCATTAATTTGGATTAACAAGTTTCTAATGTAACATAATATGGTGAACATATGCTTATTTATGCAGTAGATTTCTTCTTTATCTTGTAAAGTAACTTGTACATAACTAATAATGTTTATAAATAAACACCCAAGGTACTATTGTTTAACTAGTTGTATTATTACATACACTATTTTTCACTTTCTTACATGTTTATAATATACTTCGGCCTACTTGTGACTATGTGTATAATTAAAATACTTAACAAAACTAGGCAAATATAGGACAATTAAACACACATAAAATAAAATTTAAATTAATGCACATTAAATGGTTACTTTCACATAAGTGTTCCAATTTTTATAAAATACCGAACACTGTGCCAGTGTTTACATTATGAAAGCATTTTAAAACAAATATGTAACTTGAACATAGTAGCAGCATCTTTTTGTTAAGGACAACTTGAACTTACGTTCTCCATGTACCTTTGCCTGACAAGACATGTTCATCCGGAAAGTTTGGTCAGTTTACTGCATCTCGCGAGTTACCAATGCTTCTCTATCACTAATTCTGCTACAGGAATTTGAATAATCTGTTCTTTCAAAGTGGTGATAATTGTGTCTCTCTTCTACAAGCACTGGTCCCAAACAAATACCCCTTCACCATGGCAGTCAAGCAAATGCTAGCTCAAATCTCGCCAGCTAAAACCACGGAAAGGGAGGTTTTAGCCTATACTAAACTAATTATTGTTAGTAATGAAAAAAATAAAAATAGAAATGGTATGCTTATTACAAAATTACAAAATTATGTTTCAGAAATGATAAAATGGACATTATGTGTAAATATCGTACACATGTAAGTGCACTTGGTGTTTAAACTTTTTCTGGTGAGATGTGGTCTATACCAGTCTATGGTATAGTTTTACCTGCAAAATGTTTGCCTCTGAAAATATTGCACTTATTGTTAAAATTAAAGTAGTAGGCTACTTGGTATCAACACTGTAACTTAAAGCTTACATTTAGCACATATCATTGGTATACTTGAAAAAACATAATAATTTTTTTTTTAATGATTTCTTTGGCCTTTGCTGATAATACTAATCATTTTCTCTTACTCATCCCAGTTTTAAGTTTTAAACACTTGTAGCAACCCTGGGTGATACCATAGCAAAGGAAAGTCTCACCATGAGAAAATAAGTCTTAAAGCCGTAGTTGGTACCCAAATACACCTTACATGTGTTTAGTTTTAAATTTAATGAAATTATATGTTAAATAGCTTACTATAAATATGTTAAAAACATATCAACCATAAATATTATTCTTAACAAGGCACTTTACATAGGAACTATGTCGTTTTGTTGTTTAACAACACAAAATGGTATGCCACATTCTTTTCTAACTAAACCACAATATGGTGTGGCCAAATGGTAACTTTTAACAATGTTTGTCATATATGGGTAAAATTAATATGTCTATAAAATGATAACCCTTACAATAACAAATACAGTTTCAGAAAAACGTTCAAGACCACTCCTATAAAACAATTTAAGTGTTGTGGGTCTTAAATTATTTTCTATCATGCCATTCTGTTAATTTTCCTTAAATATACATTAAAAAATGGAATATTTTGGTATATCTGGAGTTAATGTATTTGTAATGGGTCAATAGTTACAGATTTTTAAAGGTTTTATAAAATGACCTAAAGTTGAGCAATTCTTTAAGATAAAAAATTCATAGTGAAAAAATGGGTTAAGATATGGATATGATTTTGTTTCACCAAAGCGAATATACCAAGGAAAAATGTATGCACGTCTTGGAAAAAATAAAAAAAATAATTCTCAACTTAAAAAAACATGGAGAAGGAAAAACAAAGACAAAATTGAATTTCTGTTCTAATTTTATATATAGTCACCATGATGTTGGCAACACACTTGTCCTTAGGTTGGCAACATGTGTTCTTTTTTATGTGATGTAAAGTAGGGTGTAGGCTGGCACACCTGCTTTGTCAGTTCCTGCCATTCAGTTGTTTCTTTATTCATTATTTGGAGGTTATGTTTGTTTAACAGAGTTGGAGACAAAAAGCTCATTATAGGGAAAAAAATTTGTGACTGGAGCGACTAAATGGCAAATTATTGGTTTACTAAAGGTTGGAAAAACACAGAGACAAATTGCAGAGGTTTTGCAAGTGTCAGAGACTTGTGTGCAACAAACAATTAAGAGATACAATGAGTTTGGAACAGTTGTTTAGAGGCCAAGTTCAGGCTGCCCGAGGAAAACATCACCTAGTCTGATGAATGCAGTTTTGAACTATCCCCCCCCCCCCCCCCCTCCCCATCTAAGGTTCGGGTTTACAGAACAAAAACTGAAAAATTTCTGCCAGCTTGTGTTGCCCCAGCAGTGTAAACGGAGGTGATGCAGTCATGATCTGGGGATGCATCACCTCAGAGGGTCCTGGAGAGTGTAAGGTGGTGAAAGATACTATGAATAGTACCAGATACTGTGAAGCTATGGAGGAAGTGATGATTCCTTCAGCACAGGGTGAAAATTTCATTTATCAGCAGGTTAATGCCCCATGCCACCGATCCATGCAAACAAAGCGATGCTTTGAAACCAAAGACATTTGAGCTGCTACCCTGGCCTCCTCGTAGTCCAGAGAACTTGTGGAACACAATGGCATACCGGCTGGCAAAACAGAAACCCAAGAATGGTGCAGAATGGAGACTGGCAGTGCACTCACTATGGCAGCAAGTGACACGCAAAGAGTGTAGGAAGCTAATACAATCTATGCATGACAGAATCAAAGCATGCTACAAAGCCAGAGGTGGTCCCACGAAGTTTTGAACTTTGCAGTGTTACTTGTTTTTTTAGTGTGTCTTTGATTTTTTCATGTTTTCTTAACATAATATAATACAAATTGATGAATAGTAAATTGGAATGTGTTTTATTTGGGTGGTCTTAAACATTTTTCTGGAACTGTACTATACTTTAAATAACATTAACACTTTTAAACAACATACATTTTTTTTTAAACACCAAACAAACCCACAAATATTAGACCAACACACATTCAACAAATACTATAAACTTTTGAAAAATAGGACTTTTTTAGGTAATTATTTCAGGTTTTTTTTGTTTTTTTCAATATTTCCTGCATTTATGAAAAATAAAAACCTAAACAGACTGTTTTCTTTTACACACAAAACATATTATTTTTTTAAATTAAAAGTTTATAAAGTTTTACCTTAATTAAAATTGTTATACACATGGCCACATTATAGCATCCAGAGTTACATGTAGCAAGTGGCCAACATTAACTGGAATGTAGACAGCGTACTTACAGATTAGATAAAGTGTACTCTTTTACTAAGACTTTCTTAAAAATGACAGTTGCAAAAACTGTCCAGTAACTTTACATCGCTCTCCCTAACACACACACACATGAAAATTATTCTTATAATAGATGCATACAAAATGTAAGAACTTATTCAATTAAAAATGCAACAAACTACTATAAATTAAAATGAGAATCCTCTGACAGCTCAGGATGTCTCAAATGGGGCAGAGGTACTGTGTTTGACTCCTGGTGAACAATAAAATGCTTCCTCAGGTTTGTAAAGCATTATTTCTTTCCCGTTGCGATTGGTACCGGTGAAATTAAATACCAGGGTCTGAAAAAAACAAGCAAAAGAATGAAGAGCAGAGTGATCACTGTTTAAAACCTGAAGCATGACGGAAGTTTTTCTGGAACATTTCTAATCTGGAATCCCACAAACATGTATGGTACCTACCATTACATTTTCTTTATTTTCTTAGTCAAAATATTTACAGACTGTTTCTCCCTATAAACCATTTTTCTTTTCTTGGAAAGTTGACATGTCCCGTCTGGTTTATCTGAAGCTAAAAAACGAACACCACAATTATAGCTTACTTTTCCTACAACTTATAAATTACAATGCCTAAAAATTAAGAAATAATTTATTTTTAGGAGCATAAACTAGTTGCAGTTTTGATTATAGGCAGTGACTCAAGTAAAAATTATAAACTGTTTAAAGTTCAATATTTGTGAGGTAACATTTCAATATTTTTCTCATAGAAACATCTTCCAATGTGTGAAACTGGGTTGAATTAAAGTACAAGCATGAATATTTATACTGGACTATATAAGCGCATCAGACACGCAGGTCTTTGCAGGCATTCAATTAACTGGCCAATAGCAACATCTGCCACGTTTGCCCATTTATGAAAATCTATGCAGTAAATGCTTATGTTGGATAATCTTGATGGAGGCCACCAGGAACTCTGATTACAGAAATACACATGAGCGTTTTTCCTCAGGGAGGCCTTGATGGACTCTCTTTTTAATGTGGGCTAAAGTTGTCTTTAGTCGAATCCTGATGTGGAATTCATAACGTAGACTGTACATATGAATTTTAAACTCACCACATGATCGGGCAGAAATTTAAAAAAGTGAACAACAATAAACAAGAAATAGGACATCGGTACAAATATCAGAAAAATGTCCTTGTGTTGGATTTAATGGTAAGCTTAATGCCTAGCTAAAACAACCACCCTCTTATCACAGATGAAAATTAAACTGAGATTGTCATATTATATAGCATATAGGACTACATTTCAAAGCTGGTATGAAATGTGAATGTGCTGTTAATACTATTTGAAAATTGTGTGCTCTAGGGGGCTTTTTTTTTTTTTTTTAACTTTGCAGCGATGATAATTGTGACTTGTGTGTAGTGGTAGGTTGTGATGCAGTTGCCTATTATGTACTTATTTGTTCGTAGATGCATTAACTGGCAACCACATACTACTGATATCGTTGCTCCCAAAATTAACATTAGTCATGTAATCAAAGTTGTTCTACTCATATTTTTTTTTTAGGTATCTTTTTTTTTTTAAACCCTGTGATGCAGTGTTTTCTGCTTCTGTACAGTAATAAATTTTGTGATATGTATTTGGTCTGACATCAACTGTACGCTGTCTAAAGCCCCTTAAGCCCAATGCGTTGTGGGCTGGGATGGTTGTGCTGGTGCACAGACCACAGTGTGGTTTGTGTGCCTTGATGTGTGTGAGCAGTTCACCAGCAACTCCTGAGAGTTGGCAACAGAACGCCAACATTCCCTGAGGGTCTGCAACAGCACACGTGTATCACCAGTATTATTGTAGTACACTTTTATATTTTTATAAGTTTTCATGTCGTAATGATAATAGTGGTATTAATTAATAATGTTCACTAGTATTTTTATTAATTTCTTCTAGATGACATCAACCTAATTACCTATTGACTATAACGTACATATTTGTTTTGTTAAATACTTGCATATACGTGTATGTAATTCGTGTGGTTTGTTAATGAAAGGCCTATGTTTAGTCTGTAACAATTTACTTGTTAAAAGTGCTTTGTCTTGGTCATCTTTTGTAAATAGTGTGACCGTAGCACCAACACCTGTCCTTGGTGCCGACCGACACTTTCCTCAGCTGGGCACTCCCGTCGCCTTGCGGCCGCCAGAGAGCAGCCGTGCTACTGCTGCTCTGTCAGGCGCTTCGTTCTGCAACCTGCCAATTTGGAGTGCTTCTGGCCAGCAGAATTTTTAACAATTGTAGATGATTCAGTTGTTCGTAAACATAATAAACAACAGCAACGGACTTTAAATCGAGTGGGCTGTTCCCTGAGCTTTGGAAATGATGGAGAGCCCAGTGGGTCGTACATGGTCACGCTTGTAGAGGATTTATAGCGTCCCTTACCACTGAGAGCAAGGAGGTCATGGTACACAGTTTTACAAGATGCTGGGAACCCTCTCATCTATCATGTCTGTGACGTCGTGCCCTGGGATAGGCTTCTAGCCGTGTCTCTATGCCCATTAAATCACATGAAGTGGTGCCCTTTCACATAGCGTGAAAACTCTTGTATCAGGTCTCACCTCTCCATATTCTACAATTGTTTTCTGTGCTGTTTGTATTTAAATAAATTGTGCTAAAAATATATATATTTTTACTTTAACACTCTAATAGAAGACTGTTATAGCACTGGTGATAAATGTTGGTAAAGTTTTATGTCCAGACACAAAATAAGCGCAAAAGTGAATAGGACAATTTTCAAGGTAGTAGAACTTTATGGGTGACTGCAAAACAATAAAATTCCCATAAAAAGTACTATATATACCTATATGGAAAATTTTTAGACGAAAGAGTTTGCTTTCTATTTGTTTCTCAGTTATCATTCATCATTTAATTACTTTGTAGTAATTTAGTTTTCACAATATGTTTTGGACAATATTGGCATTACTTAATACATTTGATAAGGTTAACTATGGAGGGTTTCAAACAGGTTTTACAATATAAATTAACAGTAAATATTGAATGGATATCTCAGAAAATTTTTTACACAAAACAAATGCACATTCACATGCTGTAGTGTTTACGAATATCTTTCACTCGCGCCGCCATTACATACACACTGCCCGCCACCCGCGGTACCAACTGCCTAATTCTATCAACCACTATGCACGCAATATATACAACACTACATCTCCCCCACTTTCTTTTTTATTAGGTCCAGTTTCTGAGGTTTTCTTACTGCTCTCCCACTCTGCGTTGTTCTATCTGGCAGCTGCTTGTAGTTTGTCCTGGCTCCTTCAGTTTCCCTCCTTTGTCCATATTCGTCTGAGAATCCACGGAATGGCTCTCCTCCTGGACTCGATTCTTGCCTGCTATCTCTCCTGGCTCCTTCCGTTTCCTTGCTCCGCACATCTTCCTCCAAGGAGTCATGATGGAACGAAGCTCCTCCTGAACTCTGTGAGCTCCCTGGGAAAACCTGAAATGCAGGATTCTCTGCCAGACCAGGTGACTTTTCTCTTCTGGCCTGCCCACTTGTAGTTGCCATTCCTCCTGTTAATATTTGGTCGCCCCTCCTGTCCTCATCTTTTTGTGGGGTGCACTTCTATCAGCTGCCATCTGTTCCTCCATAGTGTCCCTTTTTCTGTATTAACTACGTATGATCGTGGCGATTGTGCGATATTTTTCACTCGACCATACCTCTTTATGTCTGTGATCCATACTTTGCTACCCATCTGAAGTGCTGGTAAGTCTCGTATTCCACTTTTCTCATCGTGGTTCTTCTTGTTCCTTTCTTTCAGCTTTTCATCTCTGTTCCTGAATTGTAGCATGGCCTCTGCATTCCATGATGGCACCAGCTTAGTCTCTACCATTGGCAGTGTATTTCTCAATTTCCTTCCGAACAGTAATTCCGCGGGTGAAAAACCAGACTCAAGTGGTGTGGATCTATATGCAAGGAGACCCAGATTTGGATCTTCTGACCAGGAGAGAAGACGTTTTGCAATATCCACTGCCTTTTCAGCTTCCCCGTTTGACTGAGGGAATCTTGGGCTGGACGTTTCCATGGTGAAACCATAGTCCCTGGCAAACTTTCTAAATTCTGCAGATGTGAACTGGGTTCCTCCATCCGTCCTTACTGTTTCAGGTATCCCATGCCTGGCAAACATGTTTTTGAGTCGTGCTATAACAGCCTCTGCCGTGATCTTATCTAGGCTAACAATCTCTAGGAATCTCGAGAAGTAGTCTTGTACTATTAGATAGTGTTGTCTGTGCAGTTCCATTATGTCCATGCCTAACATGAGCCATGGTCTAGTAGGTAATGGCGTAGTCTTCAATGTTTCTGATCACTGTTTTCTATGTTCTATACAAACTGTACAGTTCTCTACTATTCTCTAGACATCCTTGGATACGTTGGGCCACCACACCGATTCATTTGTGCGACGACTGCATTTTACTATTCCCATGTGCCCTTCGTGTATGCGCCGTAGCATGTCCGATCGAAGTCCTTGTGGGACAAAAAGTCTGTTTCCTTTCATGATGAAGCCCTTGTTATATGTCATTTCTCCTCTCAGAGGCCAGTATACATAATCTTTTTGGAACCCGTTCAAAATGTTTTCTTTCAGCTGTTGGCATTCCAGGTCACTTTCTTGTGCTTTTCTAATTGCAGCCAGGAGCACATCTGAAAATGGTGTTTCTTGTATTATATTCTGAATGTGCAACTCTTCTTCAAGGATGTCCTTGCCTTCTTGCAATGGTTTTTCTGTTGGCGCCCTCGACAGTGCATCCGGCACGTGGAAGTCTTTTCCAGGCACATGTTGTAGGGTGTACCTGAAACACATCATCCGCATTCGCAGCCTCTGTAGCCTTGCAGTTAAATCTGCCAGTGCTTTTGACCCCAACAATACTAACAGTGGTTTGTGATCAGTGAGAATGTGTACGCTTGTGCCTATAATATATTCCCGGAATTTTTCACATGCCCATGTAATTGCCAGTGCTTCTTTTTCAATCTGGGCGTATCTGGTTTCGGTCTCACTCAGGCTTCTGGACGCATATACAACAGGTTTCCAGTTGTTGTTTTCTTGCCGCTGCTCTAGGACTGCTCCTAACCCATAAGATGAGGCATCTGCCAGGATTCTAACATCTGCACCTCTCTTATACAGTGCAAGTGTAGGATGCTGCATTAACTCTTCTCTGACAGTCTGCCATGCCTCCTTCTGTGCGAGGCCCCAAAACCACACATTGCCTTTAATGAGTAATGCTCTTAGTGGCTGTATTTTACTCAATAGATGTGGGATAAACTTCATCAGATAGTTGGCCATGCCGAGGAACCGACGCAATTCATGGGAATTTGTAGGTTCTGGCATGTTCCTTATCGCTTTGGTTTTCTCCACATCAGGTTGTACAACACCATTGCCTATTATGTGTCCTAAGAACTTCACTGTGAGCACTCGGAACTGACACTTTGTTTTGTTGAGTGTGACACCCTCCTCTTTCAACTTTGCCAACACTAGGTCTACCAGTTTATGATGTTCCTCCACCGTGGCCCCATCATCGCTTCTAGTATTTCCTGCATCCTTCGTTGGTAATGTTCTGGACCCGAGTTGATACCAAATGGTAAGCGCTTAAAATAGAAGCGTCCAAATGGTGTCAAAAATGTGGTTAGGGTTGCACTGTGTTTACTCAGTGGCACTTGCCAAAACCCGTTCGATGCATCAAGTTTTGTGAATACCTTTGCTCCTCCTATCTGTGACAATGACTCATCCACAGAAGGTAACTGGAGATGTTCCCGACAAACATACCTGTTCAGTTCTGTGTAATCAACACAGATTCTTACCGCACCGTTCTTCTTAGGCACTACCACCATCGGTGCACACCATTCTGTTGGGGAACTGTCCGGTGGTACAATCTGAAACTGCGCCGCGCTCGCCATTGTGTTCACGACCAGTTCGTCCGCGTTTACAAGACAGCAATATATCACTATTACCGTAGCACCACTCCGAACCACTGATTGCACTTATCTCGTACCCATAAAGAACCGTAAATGGTAAGAATAAATCGCGATATGCGACGTATAACCCATTATTTTACACCTGACACCATGTAGTGTTTACGAATCTCTTTCACTTGCGCCGCCATTACATACACACTGCCCGCCACCCGCGGTACCAACTGCCTAGTTGTATCAACCACTATGCACGCAATATATACAACACTACACATGCACACACATTTTGTAAAAAAGTGAAAAAAATTCAGCTTTAGACTTACCTCTTAAGGTTTCCTCTTCTTCAGTTGATCCGTCGTCCTTGATTTTAATAACCTCTTCATCATGACCATCACCATTGCTGTTATCAGAGGCCTCCTGCCTATTATCCTCAATGTCTTGTTCTTTAAATTTCTCATCATTTTCTTCCTCCACCCAAAACCAGGGTTCCATCTCTTCTAACTCTTCAGTATCATATTTTTCTGTTTCGTCAACTCGACCTTGTAAACTGTCATAACTGCTGCTTCTGACTAAATTTAGAATGTCCTCACTACTGCCTGCACACTTTCTATAAGAACCTGGAAATTGTACAAATATTGTTTAAACAGACATTCCAGTTAAAGTATATTTAATTGCCACCGTTTGGTAGGTACATAAACACAGTTATCATGCTATTTATGGCCACATCTTAAAGAACGAACACAACATGAAGACCGCAGCCATAGGCGTATGCAGGGGTAGGGATGAGGGGGGGATGAGGGGGTTATATATCCACCCCCCCCCCCCCCCCCAGAATTAAATATTTATAAAAATGATTACTCCCACCAACAAAAGGAAAACCTTTAAAAGAAAACAGCGGGCAAAAGGGCTATATCCCCTCCTCCCCCGACATTAAATTCTGCATACGTTCCTGACTGCAGCACGACCAAGCTTTGTCGGACAAGCGCTGGTGAGAATGAGTTTGTCAGTATAGAGACACACCAAAAAGAACCGGAAATGATACGGCTATTCAGGAAATGTAACAGCATAACAAATAAGCAGTGAGGGGTTACATTCATGATGATAAGTAAGAAGTTAAAAATCATTGTCATATGCTTGTGAAACATGGAAAAATAACTAAACTGTCTATACCTCAGAATTATATTTTAGGCTCCTGGAATAAGTTGTAAAGTCAAATAAACCACAAAGTTTAGATTTTTTTTTTTAATTTTTAGGAATCCTTACCAACATACTAATTTTGCACCAATGCCGTTGCTGTAATATGGTGTAAAAAGTTATTTTTTAAGAAACAAAATTATTGTACATCTTAAGACAAAATTTTTTTTTATAAAATTTAATAAGAAATATAGTTAGCAATAAATTTAGTCCAAACCATTTCCCTCAAAATTTGAACACACACATATGTGGTATATGCTTTGAATACTTTTTTTTTGCATTTAAAAATGTTTGGATAAGCTTTGTAGTAAATTTTATTGCAACAATTATAATATTTGTTTCCATTATCATCCAAGAGGTAAAATACACAGCACATTTTAGAAAATGTGATAATTTCTGTAGTGTTTCAAAATTCACAAATAGCATGTTTATTGCAATGTGTTTTATTTTAATCTTTTAACTTTATGGCCAATTCATCATTGAAATATTCATCAGAGTTGGTGTTTCTTAATTTTTATTTATTTAAATTAATTTAATATATGAGAAAATGTTTGAAAGAAAGTCCTGATAAGTGAATCTAAATCTTCGACTGTGATTTGTTCAGTTCAGTCGGCATGCTTTTAAAATTATCATCGTACAGAGCAGGTACTGGAAGAGAAGGAAAAATAAGCAGTAAGTTTTTGTAGATTTTTACAGAGCTAGAAAAACTTGAAAAGGAGTATGAAACAGGTTTATAAAATAGCCACAAACAATATGCAGTTGTTACCCAAGAATAATTTTGTTACCCCAGAGAGAAAAGTTTAAAAAGGACATGAGGTAAAATGGTTAAGGAAGAAGTCAAATGGTAAACCGCAAAATGGTTTTGGAAAATACCTTTGACAGAGAACAATTCAGTACTGACAACATTCTTAACACTAATAGTTGATTATTTTTCAGTTGAGTTCAAGGCCAGTGCACTAACAATGCAGTTTGAATAATTGGAGGGAGTCATTAGCTGTTGTAACATTCTTGTCTTTGAAATTAGAATCTGAAAAACTTGAGCAGTGATTGGAATTAGTGTTCAGCAAGTTTGAGATTCAAGCAGTACACTCAACGAATCGTAAGTTTCAGTTATAACAGTCAAGTTTCTAGCCACTGGGGAACCTGATACAATAAATGGAAAGCACTAATTCGTTGAGACATTGTCTATCCTAGAGGCTTCTAAAAAGTTGTATAATACAATCTTGTGAACTGAAGAGAGTATAACTTGACTATAAGATCCCTTTTATATTCTATACAAAGCACTTTTACTCTAGTTCATATGGCAACAGTTATAAAATATTGGTTTTACAAAAAAATATATAGGTAATGCATTATTTATTGCCAATATTTTTTTAATTTACTGAATAATTTACTAGGCCAAATTAAAAATAAAATTAATTTTTGTCTTGTTTTTAAATTATAGTGGTGCAAGCAGTTAAGTTACAGAACTAAAAAAAATTATGATATAACTAAAGATACTAAAACCCACATATTTATAAAAAAAATATTCTATAGAGGCATGATAATCTTTTTTCCAAACCTGTCGCTCAAAATTTTTTTGAAGAAAATAAGTGGTGTAGAAGATCAGTGAATGATTGGCTTAAGGACAGCTATGGTTTATTTTTATATGAGGAAGGGCATATTTGTCCATAACTAGCATCTGAAGGGTTAAGTGGGGACCTACCGAATAAGTGATGTAGTTTTTAACATTTGGCTAATTATTTAAGAGTTTCAGCTTAGTTGTGAAAAACCATGCTTATTTTTTTCATATTCAGTATGTCTACAAATACATAGTGAACCAATTTCAAGACATTTTAATAAAATATCCGTACAATTTTTGTAAAGAAGGAGGGTAATTTTTTTTATATCTGCAAAATAATAAAAATAGATATACCATTGGCATGAGTATGCAAAGTTTTACTTTAGAAAACTAAACATTTTCAATGATATTTGCATATGACAGTCTCTAACTACCTAGTTCATTTGATGTGTAATTATTAACCTGTGTTAAAAGTAATTTCAAGTGAGCAGAAGGCCCCTGCGAATTGAAGGTTAGTGACTTCAGTACCATTAAAGATTATTTCGGGACTTCTGCTTTTTTTTGTGACCAGTGTACATTCTGATATTTCTCCATTCTCTATGATGAATCTAGAGTTTAGAGTTGTCTGGAAACTTTCATGTATCTTATTTCAGCACAGATGTTTCCAAAAGCCCAGTAATGACATTTATATATTTTCCATTTTAGAGTTCTTGTAATAAGGTGGTGCAGTGGTAAGACACTCACATTCCAAAGTCAGAGGTTCAGAACCCGGTACGTTCATTTTGGTTTTGGTTTTCCATAGTTTCGCGAGATCACCCCAGGAAAATGCTGGGATTGTTCTTACTACAGGCCATGGCTCCTTTCTTCAAAGTTTGGTCACACTTACACAAATATACTATTGGGGTTCATGAACAAAATTTAAATTCTTTTGGAAATTATATCAGTAAACATTTAAACAAGCAGGAAAACATGTGAATGAATTTCAAAGAATTTTCTGTTTCAAAATTTTTGTTTGGTTTTGCAAAGTAAAATCATTTGGCTGAAATAGCAGCCAATGCAGACTTGCTTGAAAACTGCTTTTGGTTGGTACAAGACATTAGCTGTTAAGAGCATAAACACATTTTTTCCTATTCTGCCATAACCTTGTATTATGATACTATTAACTTCAGGATATTACTAGAGTAGTATTCAAAGGAAATGTACACAATCAAGCAAACTTTCAAAAATAACATTTTTTAGATTTTTCCAGTATGGAGTGCTGTATAAATTCATAATTCATACAATATAAAAAGTACCCAATAAATTGATACTTCCAGTTATAAGAGGCATCGGAGCAGGCAAATGAGTTAATGAAAAGGTACAAGTGGAGTAAAATAAGAGCAGAATGCTTTTTATCAGACCGAATGATTATTTTCAATTTGTTTCAAGTAGTATTATTGTTAGAAAATATTTTGTGCTTTGTTTTAATATACCTATGCATGCCAGTAACAATATTGAATGTATATTCTTGTTACGCAAACATCACAGCATGCATCTGTGCTGCTATCTAGCAGGAAATTTGCAACACTTGCTACAACTAAAGAAATCCTAATGCTGTTATCCAAATGTTACACTCATTTATTGTATTTTTTTATTTCTACTTGCAATGTGGATAAGATTTCAATTCCTTATTTTTTCAAGGTACTAAGTTTAATATTTTATTTTTTTTTAATTATCTCAACTTAAAAAATCATGTTTTATCTTCTAGCATACAGGATGCAAAACTTTTATATTGGGCAGGTATTAAAATGAAACTGAAGCGGATATGCATTACGGACAAATACGTGCAATCAAAAATGGCCAAAGCTCAACTTTTCTTGTACGTGAATCCGTATTTCCAATTGGAGCTCAGTATTTTGTTGCGGTGGTAGCCATGTTTGTTAATTATTTTAGTTTTTTTTAAATTAATGTCAAGTATGTTCATGATTGGATGGATATTTTTGAATAACTTAATTGAAAGTCTTTGAATATCAAGCTTTGGGCTAGCAACGTGGTCTATAAAGGGGTAACAGCTGGAACAGGAAACAATATTATGTTACAGCCACCAGTACATAAGGGCCAGGCTCGGTCAAAATTGCGGTCAGATGTTGAAGACATGTGGCTCAAAGCAACAACGCTGCACCGGACGTTAGGATGACCAAGATGAGCAAGAGCTGCACCACGCACGTCCGAAGTGATTGGCAACACTGAATCCCCGCAGACTCTCTGAACTGGAAACTATTGAGATCAAACATGACAGACAGAATTACTAAGCTCTGATATTACCAACGGTGAAGTCCTCTGAGTGGGGGAAGCGTCCCACCTCGGGTGACGATGCGAAATGACTGAGGCGAGGTGGGTCGTCGGTACCATCGCACCAAAACTCAAGTACCGTTATACGAACTTGACTCGTGCCGCTGATGTAGGCCAATTCAAACATGAATATTTTCTTGAAAATTACAGTACAATTGATCAAACTGTAAAACTCTTTATAATTTCCATAACGATTACAATTCAAGTACTAAAATATAGAATGGCCTTCGGCAGTCCAGGTCCGTTGTAGTTGAATGCTTTTTAAATAATCAAACATCTGATTGTTTGTAGTAGCTTGTCTGCGCCCTCTGGCAGACTTTAGCGGAGTGTGCACACACACACATCGCCGGTGGGGCATTCAAAATGCCATAAGGAGCGGTATTGTGAGTGATGGCACACCGGGCTCAGATGGGCGTAGCCCTGGACAGTGTCTAGGTATCAAAAACAAATAATCTTGACCGTAATGTTACTTACCAATGTCATGTATGTGCATAGCACTGTGTGGAGCACTAGTGGATGCTGATGTTTGGCCACAATCAAGCATAGCTAGGCGTACTTCTGTAATCACAATATATATATAAAAAAAACTATATACTATATATATTTATTTATAAGTTCTTAACACAGCAAGAATGTGATTGATTCGTGTAAGGAAGAAATCTATTAAGTTTCTGTAGTTTAATAAAAATTATAAAAGAAAGTCATGCGAGCAATTTATGTCAGACTTGGCCAGTGACCTTCATCTTGCTATACAGTCTGTGCGAAATATCTACTTGCTAGAAGAGCTAGACTTTTATGTTAAATGCAAAATGAAAAGAGATTTAATTTGAAACATTCACCAGTCACCAAGATGAACTTAAAAATAAAGAAGAACCATGTTTGAGTAGAGAAAAAAATATTTTTAGTGAGAAAAAAGAAAATTGGTCTAGAATACTAATTAGGATAGTCAGCTAGAATAGATAAACCACATATAAACATTCTTTGTCAGTGTATATATGCTATTTTATTATTGGTTAGTAATTAAGTTGAGATTTTGTTTGCACCCTACCACTAACATGGGTGCCACAAGCACTTTTTTTTGTTTAGTTTTTTTTTTTTCCAGTACATATTTGAAGTACATAACTATACTGGAAATTTTTTGAAGAGTTATTTTCAACACATAAAGCTAGCAAATGTTATTGAAATCATTGTTATTCTGTTGTGTAGTTAAATGAGTAGGTCATATAATAATTAGCTGTGAACAGAGAAACAAATTGAGTAAGTGCCCAAAGTACATATGAACATATTAGTACATATATTAAAAAATAACAAAAAGTTCAACTAGTATGTGTAATTTAGTTTTCACAATATGTTTTGGACAATGTTGGCATTACTTAATACATTTCATAAGGTTAACTATGGAGGGTTTCCACAAAACAGGTTTTACAATATAAATTAACAGTATATATAGAATGGATAAGTACCTCAGAAAACATTTTACACAAAACAAATGCACATTCACATGCATACACATTTTGTAAAACAGTGAAAAAAAATTCAGCTTTAGACTTACCTCTTAAGTTTTCCCCTTCTCCTTCTGTTGATCCGTCGTCCTTGATAGTAATAACTTCGTCAGGACTGTCACTGTTGTCATCAGAGGCCGCCTGCCTTTTGTCCTCAACATCTTGTCTCTTCAATTGCTCATCAATATTATCAAAAAACAGAGTAGGTACTGGAAGAGAAGAAAAAATTGGCAGTAAGTTTGTATAGATTCTTACTGAGCTAGAAACACTTGAAAAGGAGTATGAAAAAGGTTTATAAAAAAAGCCACAAAAACACTATGCAGTTGTTGTTACCCAAGAACAGTAGTGTTACCCCAGAGAGAAAAGTTTAAAAAGGACATTAGGTAAAATGGTTAAGAAAGAAGTTGGAAACCACAAAATGATTTTGCAAATTACTTTGATAGAGAACAATGCAGCACTGACAACATTCTTAATACTAATCGTTGATTATTTTTCAGTTGAGTTCTATGTCATGTAAGTGCAAGGCCCATGTGCTTAACTTGTTTCAATGTACTTCTTAAACTCATTAATTACAACATTATCATGTTCAAACAATTTTTATTGCACATTCATGACTCCACATTAACTTAAACCGTCATCCATCTTCCTAACATCTCTACTCTCAACTATCTCCTGTTACCAACCTTATGACATACACATCTCACAACTCCTTCCCTTCACTGATATCTAATTGGTTTACAAATTCTGTGATGTACTCTGGTAAACATACTCATTCATGGAGTGGCAAAACATTCAATTCATTATCACTGTGTTTGGTACATTTACTGATATTAAACTGTTATCAAAACCTCTGAAGTCTGAAGAGCTAATTTTTCCTTTTTTTCCTTTTGCACTACTTCCGCACAATAATTGTTGTCAGCATTGCTATTCACACACACATCACTGTGGTCTTCCACACATTCACTGCTTCTGTGATTTGCATTTAAATCACCCTTACTGAAATTGTCATCACGTGTACCAGCACACAGATCCTTTGGCAATACCTTTTGACAGGATAGCCTGGGATACTTTGTATTTCCACGCAACAGTTTGCCTGACTTATCACTTATTACGTACGACCTAGGTGTTTCATGTTTTTTTTTCCCATAATGGTGGCTGGCTCCCACACTTTATCTTTCTGAACTACTACAGGTTGACCACTGACCTATTCTAGGGTCTTTCTCTGTGTCCTTTTTTTTCATAATACTGCTTAACCTGCAACTGCCTGGGGAAAGTAATTTAGTCTTTACATTTGGCAATACCTTTGGAACTAGGTTATTGGTTGCTACAGGAATTGACGTTCTAACAAGACGACTCATTAGAATCCGAGTTGGTGCATCCTCCAGATCCACAAGAAATTCAATTGTAAGATGATAGTCTTATGTTACATGAGAGGTCAAAGATTTAATTCATTTTTGGAAATGACTTTAAATGTAATTGTACTCTAGAAGTATATTAAATCAGTGTTTTAAATATCTTATGGTTGTGTGGTTTAACAAAGGCTATTTTTAAATTTAAGCTATGAGAAATTATTAAAAAAATGGGTTCGTGAACTTATATACATGTGATAGAAGTTATCAGCATTCAATATTAATATAAACACATAATTAAATTAATTATTTAATTTAGTAAAATATTCGAGATGATATTTAATTAATAATGAAAATTTATTAATTTTAATACAAGTGGGAAAACAGGTTCGTAAAAATTACACTATAATTAATCAAACCATCAAATCATTTTTATAATATCCAAACCAATTTCAATTAAAATAGTAAAATATAGAGTGGCCTTCGGTTGTCAAGGTTCGTTGTAGTTGAATGCTATTTAAATAATAAAACATCTGATTGTTAATAGTAGCTAAAAAAAAAAGCACTTTTGTCTTAAAAAAAGTTTACTAAATTAATCATTATTTACAGAACACACATATTGATTATTATATGTTATTGGCTTGACTGCGTCCTCTGGCAGACATTAGCGGAGTGTGCACACACACATATCGCCGGCGGGGCATTCAAAATGCTATAAGGAGAGGTATTGTGAGTGATGGCATACCGGGCTCACAATGTCAAGGTCAAGGTCACAATGTGAAGGTATTAAAAACAATCTTGACCGTAATGTTACTTACCAATGTCTTCTAAGCGCATAACATCTTGTGGAACACTAGTAGATGTTGATGGTTGGCTGTAATCAGCCCTAGCTGGGTGTACTTCTGGAATCACAAAAATTATATATATATAAACCATATGTATTTTATATATTTATAATATCTTGCTTAACACAGCAAGAATGTGATTGATTCATGAATGGAAGAAATCTATAAAGTTTCTGCAGATGAATAAAAATTATAAAAAGAAAGTCATTCGAGCAATTTCTGTTAGACTTGGCCAGTAACCTTCATTGTGCTATACAGACTCTGTGCAAAATATTTACTTGCTAGAAGAGCTACTTTCATGTAAAACGTAAAATGAAGAGAGATTTAATTTAAAACATTCAACAGTCACCTCGAAGAACTTGAAAATAAAGAAGAACCATGTTTTGAGCAGAGAAAACAATACCTTTAGTCAGAAAAGAGAAAATTGGCCTAGGATACTAATTATTAGGATAGTCAGCATCAGTGCATATATGCCATTTTATTATTGGTTAGTAATAAAGTTGAGATTTTGTTTGCACCCTACCACTAACATGGGTGCCAAAAGCACTTTTTTGGTTGGTATCGAACATAAAGTTTTTTTTTCAGTACATATTTGAAGTACATAACTGTTCTGGAAATTTTTTCAAGAGTTATTTTCAACGTATAAAGCTAGCAAAATGTTCGTAAGATCATTGTTATTCTGTTCTGTAGTTAGATGAGTAGGTCGTACGATAACCCGCCCGCCATCACGTTTAGGAGTACCACGCAGTGCTGTTTCCTTCGCCAGAGGCCCGACTGCGTGTGGCCCGGGGCTCCCAGCGAAGCCAGTCTCGCGAGCATGGTGTGCTTGTGTTGTACTTTATTGTGTGCTGCTCTAACAGCAAAACAGGAAAATCAAGCCACGTGGCATACTAGCTTCATGTACAAGAAGAAAGCACACACGAGGTAGAAGGTGTGTGGGATGCCTTAAAAGGCCCATCATACTTTTAACTTCATTTTATATTTGAAATGTAAGATTTCTTTGCTATTGGTTTTTCTTTAATATGCTTAATTTTATGAAATTCATGCAATTTTAAACATACAAAATGATTAATTGTTATTCAATTTTTTTTTCTTTAAATTTCTCATCTGTGGTTCAAGCCACATTTCTCTTGGAACAATTAAATTGGCAAATATTGTGTTCTAATTTTAAGTGTGTGTGTGTAAGTAAATATGTACACACACAAACACATACATACCAACACAATCAGCACTGACATGCACACATAGGATTACATTAAACTGTATGGTAAAAACAAGGTAATAGAGATACTTAGTCGTTTGGGGAAACAATTTTCAGAATTCGCTTAGTATGAATGTTTTGTTACAAAATAAATTCTAAAATTAAAACACTCATTAATTTTGGAATGTAAAAAAATTGAATTTTATTGATGTCAGTAATTTTTTTTCCATTTTGTTTTATTTTTATTATTGACCAGTAACTTGGTGTTGAGTTGTGTATTAACTTTCCTTTTGATGTTATATAGTGTTCTGACATGCATTTGGGTTTTATTGCAATCCACTATGAAATCTAGTCTCTATAATGGTACACAACATGTTTTATGTATAGTGTGTTTTCACTTTAATATAGGTTTTGGCTATTTGCTGATGAAGGGAAATCTCTAGTTACCACAAGGATGATGTCACACCCTGAAGTAGTCTCTCTCAATTGGTTTCAATGTCTGTTATTTCAATACAGGGGCACTCGCATCAATTTGCACTAAACGTATGCTTAACTGCTAGAATCCCATGTCATTTGTATGTTAGAAGTACCGTACCTTACCTTACCTTTCCTTACCCTACCTTACCGTACCTTTCAAATGAAAAGTCTCCAATTATGAAATAATTGGAACTAGTACAAAATTGTTACACTTCAGTGTCAATTAAAAGATATAATTTAAACTAGAGAAATCTTTGTTAAAATAGCAAATGCCAACATTGACACCAAAATTTAGGCTACCCAGATAATTATTAGATGTTTTTCTTAAAACATAACAGGCCACAAAAATGCTCTGGTTGTTGTTAAAGTTAGTTTTTTTTTTCTCCTGCACATTAACAATACATTGTTTTACAAAGGCTTTTGCTTTATTTTGGGCCAATTACAACATAACTTCTTAATAGTGATAAGCATGAGCGGTTTACCTTCTTATACATGAGATAATTTATTCATTCAACTCGCCTATTACAGTATCAATGGAAATATAACTAATGACATGTACAGTGTGCAATTTAAATAATATTACTTACCATGAATTGCACACTGATGTCCAGAACTCGGCTGGGAAGCAGATGCTGTATGTACTGGACCTTGAGTACTAGTTTCAGTTTTGGGTACAGTCTTCACCAAACGATGTGTCACTCTAATACAAGGCACTGTAATCACAAAGTAACAAATTTTATTTGTATTTATTTAGAGCAGAGAAAATATTCCTTACTGAGTACATGAAACAACTTTAAATTGTTGTGTTCCTGACATCATTTTCAACTTCTTCCAGCCTGTGGCTAGGGCAGCCGAAGAGCTTAAAATTTCCTTGACAGTTCTATCTGTGCTTTATTTTGTGCAGCACTCTGGTGGAACTTTTTGACGTTGATCAGGGGTTTTGCCCCAGAGAGCCTAATACGACTGCTCACCCCTCTAACCCTTTCCTTCACTGACATGTTTTTTCCTCTTTTTTACTTAGTAACATGAGACTTAATTGAATAGCGTGCCACAATCCGGGAAGAGGAGAGGGCGTAAGCTGCAACTTCAGTGTCACGCATCCATAATTATACATAAATTAATAGTTATTATTGTTTATATTACTCCCCAAGGGTTATGTATGTTCAGCATACGTGCCGAAACACACAGATTGATTACTAGTTCATGTTTTATTCATAAGACACACCAGGCGGAGCCAAGGGGGCCCAGAGGGGCAGTATTTAACTTCGTTAACTGTAACTAATAATCGGTGGGTCAGAAGAGTTATGTGTATGTAAGATGACATGCATTAATTATGAGAATGTTTGTGTGTAACTAATCTTTTACGTCCATGGCAAAATATCGAAACATTTTAACAGTCTTTGTCGTGACACGAGAAGACACCATCTGCCATTGGAAGCTAGCTTCCGCCCAGTTTGAAGGCGTCATCCCCCGAGGTAGGAGACTCCGGCAGCCCAAGGAATTCACCGCTTGCCGTCACTGTTATTTGGTATAGTAATTATTTTTCTTGCTTTTGTGGAGACTGGCCTGGCACCAGAAAATAACGAGAATGTTTTGCGTCTCTGGTGACTGTGTTCCTCTCTTGGAAGAGTGTCGGCGCGTGTCTGACCGCCCCTCATCCAATTGCGGATGTAGTAACAACTTACACGTGTCTGGGGTCAGACTTGTTGCAGTTCTACTTGCGAAATTAAAATCTTTCTGTATATCCTCCATGACTATCTCAGGTGAAAGATGGTTCAAATAATCAATATTTAACCCCTAGTTGGGACTTTGAAACTATGGTGAGCATTTTGTTCAGTCACTAGGGTGTGCCAAACTCAACCTAAACTGGTTTGTGCTATGCAGCGATTTATCTGTTGTATTTTCGCTGTGTAATGAGAGCGCGTAGAAGTATTGTGCAGTTAAACAATGTCTTATAGGTGTTCATTCTTGACCACGTGCCAATACTTGCTGACTTCAGGCGTGTGGAAGGCTTTCAGAACCCAACAGGTAATAATGTGTTAAGCGTCCCTGATGCTGAGGGCAGGCCAGGTCAAGGTGATTAATGGTAACTGTTCAAAGAAGTCCCGAGTCTTGTTCCCCACATGGGCAACCTTCGCCCTGAGAGAGTTTTGCCAGGTCCGTGTGCATACCCTCCAACCCCTTGTCAATTAAGTGGCTGTATTCTGGTACGTTTTCATATTCACAATAGAAATTAGGAATAACTTGGTAAAGAATTGTGAATATTCTCTTGTTTTAATTATTTTGATATTGTATTCTAATAAAAAGTAGTATTCGTATCCTATTTGTGTTATCAATGCCAAGAAAAGAACAATGCATGCTGCAACCTAATTTGTTTGCTTCACCAAGTGTTTGAAATCACATTGCGTTTCTAGTGTCAGGTAGCATATAGTGCCTCAGCACACACCAGTAATAAGGTTTGGCTGACAGCAACATCAGTATCAGATGTGTTTGTGTGTGTGCAGGGACATAAAGGAAGAGCTAGTCTGCTGGTTTTAGGACCCCCAAAGGCTCCAATAGACAAGTTTTAAAATGACAGTCGTGCAGCAGTATGCTTTGTGTCCAGATCTTCATATTTTTGTTGTTTCATGAATGCAGTCAGCTTAATAGGATTAAAAAGATACTGTTAACACTTACTTTAATACTTGTTCAAATATTATTACATATTTCATATGAAATAATACCCCATTTTCTCATAAACAATCCAATAAGGAACTTACCTTGCCTTGTGTATACATCTAGGCCATTGTGTTTGCTGTATAATTTTAACTGTATATACCGACCTCATTAACATTAACATTTCATTACTACAGAATGCTACATATTCTGCTAAACAATGACTACACTTAAATGTCAAGGATGTCATGTTTTGCAAATTCATTATCGTACTTTCACTCATTTTTACAATAATAATTAATATTACCAGCACTTATGGGATACTATTTTTGCTGTAACAATTTAAACTATTATAAAGTAGAGTTATTTATTTATAAAAACTTATTTTTTGCAATCCTTTATTCTTGGGCTTGTAAATTTTCTATTAGGTGATGTCTCCATAGTTTATCATTACAAAATATGTTCAACTATCAAATAAGACTATATTTTACTAATGGAAAATAGCAACGTAATTTTTTTGCAGGTGCCTATAAAACTTGATTTTTTGTAACTTTTTAAGTGTCATTAGCTGTCACTATATACAAATTTTGCATTTAATTCAAAAGTTCTAAAATTTTTATGTACATTTACTTATAAAAAAATCTACTTGTAATGAATGTGTGCCAAAATATAATCCTTTCATAAGTTTACAGAGTTTTATATTAACTTAGATAAACAGATTTAGTATTTTGACTTATTTGGTGGTTTTAGCAGAATCAATGATGAAGGTATGCTCGCCTAACTAGCATAACTTGTGTCTGTAAATGTACAATGATAATCTATCTCAGCTTATTGTTTTATTGTTCTTAATATGTAATTTTTTCCATTGTCAAAAATTTTAGAAATCATAAGGTGAGATTAAAAATAGAGTGGTAGTCTCACATATTAAAAAAAATGTATTGGGTACATAATGTTGACGTCTGTGCCCACCAGGTGTACGAAAGTAAAGGACTTGACAGTTGTACACATGCATACGTATATATTTTAAGTTAGGCTTACCGCCTCGTTCACAGCAAGGCATTAGAGACTGTAACATTTAAACATCACTGAGGGATACTGGGAAAGAAATAGGCCTTGGCAGAAGTTGGTTTAGCCCGTAGTATTTTAGGTAACCACAGAAACCCAGCTCAGAATGAGCAGACTGCGATTCCAACCCCGGCACTTAAGAATGTTATACTACTCTGCCACCTTGCTCCATTGCCTTTTGTTGTTGTTGTTGAAAACAAAGGGCGTTTTACTTACAGGGTATGCCGTCTGCTTGGAGTATCTCTCTCCAGTTGGTATCTTTATCGTTTGAGGACATGGTCGAGACAATCAACTCCCGGCAGTTCAGGAAACGTTTTGATTCAGTCTGTAAAAGTACAGTATAAGCTGCAGTCAGAAAAATTTCATTCAGGCACAGGCATTTTCAAAACCGAATAACCCATCTTCACATTATTAACAGTTGTCTGATGGCTCAGAATAAAACATTGTTCATGATGAGTAAAATAATTGACTGGTACTCTAAATAGAACAGAATACTTTACTTGGTATTTAAAGACTTTATGTTCTGTGTTAATTCAAAACTGTGTGCCACATAATTACGAGCTCTCGCTTTATGCTGTGAAGGTATTAACCAGGAATTAACCATTGTGATTATAAAAACTCATTATGTTCGTGACCAAAAACATGAAGTCACTGAATTAAAATAATTAAGAACACTGCATTCTGTAAAGGGCTCCGCCTCCCTTGGGCACACTTATGGTATGCAGAGCTTCAGAAGGAAAAAACCACAATGTTTTAAAATGGCTCAAGGTATCCGAGTGGTGCTATCTGTTTCCATAATTTATTTTTAAAAAAAATATTGTTATTAGAGTAAAAATGGTTAAAAACCAATGTTTTCAAGAATAATTTTCTGGTATGGAATGCTTTGTTATGTAGCCTATACTACAATAAGTGCTATTTTCTGACAGTCTGTAAATAGTAAAATTTCATAAGCTAAATAAAAGATTTCCATTTACAAAATTCTGTATTGCCTGATTACATGAGCTTGTGAAAATAAAACAGTATTGACTATCCTGACAATTATGCCACTATTACCGGTAATTTTCAACTGGCCACAAAAAGAACGATATGGCTATTAAAGAATTTATACTTGATTTGATTTTACATGGCATTGAGGCAACTGTTAACAGTGCATCAAAACATTCTCTTTTTTTCTGAAAGTATTTTGAATGAAATCATTATAACCAAGTCACATATTTGTGATTCGTGAAAAGTACTCTGGAAGCTTCTTGGCTCCCATGTAAGTCAGGGATTTCAAACTCATTTGGGCTACGGGCCATGTTTTGTGTTAGTATGCCTTAAATGCAGGCCAACACAATCTGCAGGCAACAGAATCAAACCATTTTTTAAGGACAAAAACCTCTAACACACATTTATACATTTGAATATTCCTATTTTCTGCATGTGCTGGTTGATTAGACTGCACAAATAATTATATAAAGGGAAATGTATCCTGAATCAAAAACAAAAATTATTATTATATAAATTTATTTCATATAACCAAACAATTAAATATAAAAAATTACAAAAAAAATAAGAATAAAGTATTTTAAAATAAAAGTTATATCATCCTCTTGCATTCCCCAGTACCTGGTAAATAGCAGTTTTTATTTGGCTCAGTAGGAATGTAAAAAAAATTTGTTTATGTTGATAGATTTCTGTGAAACAGCCCGTAACAGATTAAACATAGGCCTTTCATTAATAAACCACACAAATACATACATATATATGCAAGTATTTAACAGAACAAATATGTACGTTGTAGTTGGTGGTATTAAGTACCTCGTACAGAGTGAGATGGCGCCGTGCTAAGACACTGACCTCACATTCCAGTGGACCTAGCTTCGAATCCCGGTTCCACCTTCCCGATTTCGGCCTTGCACTGTCTTCCAAAAACACTCCAGGCAAATGCTGGAATGGTTCCTTACTGTAGGCAGATTCCTTCCTAAGCATCCCTGTCCAGTGTCGTTACATGTTTCCGTAATGACCTCACTATCAAAAAAAGGTTAAGCTCGATTTATATAAAAAAGTGTTTCTCATCCCAGTAGCTGCATGTGATTGATAGGAAGAGGCTGTGTTGAGTGGCTACTGAAAGTGCAAATAAATGGATTCCTGTTAGTGACAGAAAAATAAAATAAATATTTATTTTCAGCCCAAATATTCTTTTTGTGGTTATTTTAGAAACACACGTGGCAGCGTGTTGCACTGTAGTTTTTACAACAAATGCTCTTTCAAATGTGTGGCAGCATTGCACACAATTTTCAACACCTGTTTCTGCAATTGCACACTGGTTGCAGCCAATGGCGCGGGTCGTGACGTGGAATCTTTAACAGTGCACTGCATCATGTGAACAGGCCTGCGAGGTACCACCCTTTTGCTCGATAATCATTCGGCAGTTCAAATTTAAATGTGTAAGCCCTAGCGTACCTTGGGTTTGGGCCGTTCATTACTTAACCTAGGCCCGATACATACTCGGGCTTGGGCTTTAAAGTGTTAAAGAATCTGCCGTGGCCTATAATTCGGGACTGTCCTGCAATTTGTCGTAATTATTCCAAGAAACCATGGAAAACCAAAATCAGAATGACTGGACTGGGATTCGAACCCAAAACTATTCAAGGATTAAAACAATATCAACTTTTACAACCTTTCATTAAATTAATGTGTTGAGCTTGGATTGAAGTTAATGTCAGTTATCATAAATATAAATATTTGATTCATAAATCCCAGTTGAATATAATATATTTGTATCACTTCTACACAATATCGTTGTTCAGAACATTTTAAAATTTGTAGTTTCAGTCATTAAAATAAAGTACACATAGTTTTTTATTTTATATAAAAAATACTTTTTAAAATACTTTGTTTTTATAAGTCATCATTGTTGAACAAAATGTTGGGTCTTGTGATCATGCCCTCTTTACTTTACAACTGATGCCACGATCATGATGACTTGAAAGTAGGTGTGCAGATAATGCACTGATCTCTTCAAATGGTATCAGAAATAAGATATAAAGCTCTGCAGGGGAAGAAGCACAGGAATTACATGTTATTTTAAACTCATTGGAGTGATGTCTAATACCATTGAATATATATCATGTATAGAAGTCGCGAGGGGATACGATTCATTCTGCTAGTTTTGGGAGCCAAACTGAGGTAGTTGGAAGCTCCCCCGCCAGACAGCTCTGCTTTCGAAAAGACGGCACTCGTGGTTACAGTCTCCCACGCTAGAGCGCTTTAGCATCGCTTGTCTCAAGGTCGCGCGCGTATTCCGTCTCTCTCTCTCTCATTCTTTTGTATTTTGTTTCCGTTGCTGTGTGGAGGGCCAGTGCATTGACAAGGCGGGAGGTTATGCTCAAGAAAAAGATGCGCACATATTTTTAACACAAATGTATTTTGTTTAAAGAACCGAAAGAAAAAAATATTTCCTTGAAATATTACACAATTATTTAAAAACAGCCACATAAATCAGTAATTCATTGGTGTTTGATTTCAGATGGTGTAGTAATTATTCTATTTTAATAAAAATTGGTCCATTTGAATATAAAATAAATATTTTATTCACCAAATTAAAGTACCTCAAATAATCCACTTTAATATGCAAAGCGGAAATTATAAAATACCAGCCACTGTTATCTTGGTTGATCAGTGTAAATCTGTGCACAAACTTAGTCATACATTCATAAAAACTTTAGTAAGCTATAACACAAGAAACTCGTTTTTATCGGAAAAAAATAATTGTATGTTAAAGAAATGACTAAACATAAAACATGTGCATACATATTATATATGTTTGCATAACATGCAGTGAATATTATTTTGCAGTGATAAATTAATATTTTACTAACATGGCTAGATCTAAAAAAAGTTTATAGAAAAATTTAAAAATATTTACTACCTATACTTTTCAGTTGTAAGGTGCTCCATCAGGAGCATTATACAACACAGTGCATTAAATTGCATTACAATTCGCATAAAAAAATTAAAAAATGGGTGGAAGTGAAATAAAAATACCACAAACAAATGATTATACGTACTAATTTATCATTTTATAATTTTCAAATAATGAAGGCCCAGTAACTTTGAGTTAAGTTGGTGTATAAAACTCTTGCGAAAAAATTTCTCTGTATTCTAGAGCTGTTTGAAGAGTTTATTTACATGCACAAAATATTTCCATGTAAAAAAAAGCCATATAATCATCCCATCATAGTAGGTGAAATTTTTGACAGGTCGTACAACGAAATTTGTGACTTTGACATATGAATTATGTGAAGAATTAAGAATTTGTGAAGCAATAAACAAAACAAACACCTATTCATGAAGTGCAAGACTATCTAATCATGTATTAATAATTTTTGTTTATTTTACAGTAAAATATTCAGCGGCCAAAGACTTAGCCGTTGCAACAAATGTAATTAAAAGCCACCTTAAGTGAAACAGACTGTGGCTAAATGAGGCCCAGTAATATTTAGCGAAATTGTAATCGTGCAAGTTTGGTTTACATGTACCAAAGCTGTATTTACATTATATTATATGTATAGGCACAATAAATTTCAATATCACTTAACAACTTAAAAAAACAAAACAAAAAGAAAGTACAAAATAAATTTCAAAGAATTATTTCATTCTAAATATCAGTATTTAAAATTCTTCCATGGCGTATAAAAATTTTGTAACTTTTACTTCCATACATTTTTAACGATACGAAACATGCACAATGCCATCTAATGACATTTAATAAAACTATTATTTTATTGTCCTTAGTTATATGTTACGAATACGTTTTATACAGTAAGTGAAATAATCTCATTATTAAGTACTCTTTTTTAAAACATTAACTAATGTAAAATATTTCTTTGTCAAGCTTTAGCAAACGACTTATACATGTGCAATCACTGACACGTATAGAGGGAGGTTTATAAATCTTTGACTCGTTAGAAAATGTACGTGTTTGTTTCAGCATCTGTGAAATATGTAAAAATATGATCGTGTAAAACGCAGAGGAATAATCAACTGTCATATGTCAGGACTGAGATTATTTGACAGAAAAATTTGTTGAAAGCTTTCAAACTAGCAATAATTCTAATGAAGGAATAGCCCAGTCAAAATATGCTAAAATTTCGCTCGTACTCGAATTAAATCCGATATTTTTGTTACACTTTACACGTATTTAGTAGTCTCCAGGGAAATTAAAATCAAAAGTCCTGATGAATAGGAAGTGAGGTAGAGTCAGAAACTAGTAAAGGATAACGATTAGTAAAGAAAAATAGGATGACTTGATCATTTACATGTAGTATGAGTTGGCTCCATTTCATTTAGCTCTCATTGACAAAGCTGGGATACACAAAACCAAGAAAGCAACCCTGTACATGTTTTAGGTGACAAGGGAGAATTTGGACTTGGAGAACGCTGACTTTGTTCTTAATGGTGGATTCTTACTACACAGTCATACAGCCGACAAGTGGTACTGATTCATCCATTTGCCCAAAATATGTCAATTACATTATCATTTCCTATTTATCATGACTGTTGATGTGATATTCCGTGCAGACCACTGAACAATTGTAACACAAAATCATAAAAATCGGATTGAATTTGAGCACATAATATAGTCTGACTGGGCTAGAAGTCTATAACACCTCATGTTTAAATGAGTACCTACTTTTTAGAATCTCAATATAAGTGTCTTCCATTTTAATTTTTTTTCTGTATACCTACATAATAAAATATTTAGGAATTTAAATTGTTCATAACTTAGGTAATAACGGTAGAATTCAATGCATTTTAAACAGTTTTATCTACTTTAAAAAAAGTACTGAGGTGGTTTTGTGGACCAATTTTTACCACATTTTTGTTTTTATTTTTGTATAAAACTAAAGTTCGAACTTAATATTTTTCTTACACTAATCCAATTACAAAATATGTTCTCTGGTAAATAAACGCAAAATTTTTCACATGGCTTTTTTGACAGCGATCATTAAGCTACTAACATCTTAATATTGTAAAGTAATAAACAAAAAAAATTACTAATGCAGCAGCAGTCTACACAAATAATTAATTGTTTAGTTATTTCTTTAGCACATTTTGCATTTGATCATAAAAATTTTTGTTTAAACGCTTACTAAACAAATGCATTTAAGTGAAACAGATGACATGGATAATTTGGCTAAAACTTTGCGTTTATTAAAATTTACATCGAAAATTAACTAGCGTTCACTCGGTTTTAGTCAAAATGGTGAAATTAAAAATATGTGGTTGTTGTCATCTAATTAGTTTTTTTTTTTAAGTAATTAAAACGTGGATATTTTAAATATAAAAGAAAAGAATTCTTTACTAATTCATATTAAATAATTAGGACTTTCCTCGCATACTTGCATCAACCTTTTTTTTACACAGCATCTAACTGATAAATAATGTAAAACAAAATTGGCAAGTTATAATTCACAACTTCCCTGTCCTTATTTTTAACTGGAAAACGGAACATTGATGTGCCTCGTGAACTGATCCTCGTATTCTGACAACCCGTGTACGCACATTTCTTACCCTTCAGAATGTTACACATTATAAAATTATCAATGCGAAATAAAGTTAAAATAAGTAGGTATTTAACTTTTCAATTAAATCATATTTTAAACTCAACATTGACTGTAGGCCTGATACAAAGTTCTTAGGAGCTAATTTTCACGTTACTAGGGTACACAATTCCTCCATACAGTGATCCCAGTGACTGTCTTCACCCGGGGTTTAGTGGTTCTCAAAGGCAGTGGTAAGGAATACTTATCGTCAAGGTCCCCGAACAGTGCTGATACCAGCTTCCCGTATATGGGAGGGTGAAGGGAGGTGGCATGACTGGCTGGTTAACCTAGTATGCCCTAAGACTGCTAGGGGCGAGCGCTGTTCGATACCCAGCGATTGAAGCGATTGCTGCGACGGAGCTTTCTACGACAACAATTCTTCTGCGAAACCGGCCAGAAAATTTAACCTGGGCTCGCGACTTCTATACATTATATATATTCAATGCTAATACTGATGTACCGCACATCACAACATAATGAAGGAAGCCCCTGGTTTCATCGGGGCAGGCAGTATACTGTCGCCTCCTCTCTTCGCATTTACCCTCGCATCACCCAGAACAAATGGGAGCCGAGTCTGGCATACATAACAAAATATGCTGGGGTGAGAACAACAAAGAGTGAAGAAACACACAGCTACCAGCAATATTCGCACGCACAACTGGAATTAATGTTTTAGCTAGCACTTTGAAAATGTTACATTTATTTCTTATATTTTGCAAGGGAATGCAGAGCGTGCCAGCATTTTATGGCGCTATGCAGTGTAAACTTGGAATTGACAGTACAAAACTGAAAACCAAAATTGAGCATATGTTGAAGAATAATTCACAAATAGATGAGCATATATGAAAAAAAGAAAAAAAAAAACATGACATTGATAATTGTTGCCTTAATTCTAAAGTTTGAAGCTAGATTTTTTTTGTCTTTAAATCTGAAATAATCTTGATATATAAAATATTAAATTCATTTTAAACTATAAGTAATTTGTTAGCAAAATAATTGCAAAGGAATGCTAAACGATCATTCTTACAAAAGCAAACCAAATTTGGTAGGCCCCATCCTTTTATTACATTCACTGCAGCAAACAAACAACAAAATTTCATTAAATTTACTGTAAGAAGTGCTTAAAATGCTTTGTTAAATTTGAAATTTAATGTATTAGCTAAGGCAAATTTAATAATTTGATATTTTGGCTAGTTAGAAATTATTTTTCATTCCCTTCAGGTTCAAATTACTTAGGTTCCAATGTAGTAAAAAAGTTTGCTTTTTTACTTATAATTACATAAGCATAATAATCGAAGGGCATTTTACAGTTAAACATTTGCATGAAAAATATGTACTTTTTAAATTTAATTCAATAACGATGTCGAAATTAAAGCTATCACAGACAACTAAATTCTTTGATCTGTATGTAGATAATCACCCAAACTAGAAAACATCATTTTAACAATACTGATAAACCCCATTTCTGCTTGTTTCACATTGCATAAGAATGTGTTCGTGGTAAGTAAATGAATGAATATTAAATATTTCTTTTGCATATTTATACTCCCAGTTAATCCTTAGGCAGAGTTCCTATCTTATCACAGTTTATCATATATTTAACCTATTTATATGTATATTAATCAATACACTAAATGTTCGTCGTACTACTAATTAATTACATATATATTTTACTCTGATATTGAAAAAACATATCTAGATGATAATTTACAGTATGCTATACAAAATTTCGTAAATATAAACAATTTTATATACAAAACGAATATTTTGTAAACATTTTTTTAAATCCAAGATGGTCTATTGACACAAACAATTAACATTTTAACGAAGTTAAAAAATATTTCAAATACTTAAAATTAGGTAAAAGATAACTTACCGCTGTATGTGTTATATTACTATCAATAGGAATATAATTACGATGAAAAGCGATTATAATTATCTGTTCATCAATAAACAAACGACCTGCCCGGAATTGATCTAAGAATGCCTGGATAGAGTGACCATAGAGAAAAAAACTAATGCAGAGAGTCACACCATGCCAGTAATAATTAAGATATGCAGTAATTACAAAAAAAAAAAAGAGTTTTCATACTTAATAAACCAAATTAAAATAATAATTGGTAGATAACTAAATTCCAAAAATCTCTTAACAGCATGTTGGATCTAAATAATTTCTTATTTACGAGTCTATGGGTACTTTTTTTTTTTAGTTTTTGTTGTGGAAAACTTAATTAATGATAAAGATGATTTTTAAATTTATTTCTGTGACCATTTTTGTTTTCGTTTTATTTCTTATTTGATCTAAGCTGATTTAAAGAATATTTTTATTCTTACTTTATCCCTCCATGATTACACAGAAAACCTGGAATGTGGAATGATTCTGGAGACAATGTGGAAATAATTGTACCAAGTTCACGCTCGTTCAGCCAAATTCGCTACTGAAACAAGATATAGCTGCATTAGTTCACCAGCACTGAGGCGGGAATGTGTGGCACTTGACAAGTGCTCGCCGAATGCAGACTAGTACTTCTACCTACCTATTGTATTTTACTATAAGGTGATGATACCTAAGATATTGAGTAGCGGGAAACAAAAGGGAGAGGGGAAGTAATGGTCTTGTGAGTCCCAGTCAATGAGACAAAGAAGGATTACTTTGCAATGGCTCACAGTCGGAAGAGGGGGAAATATTATTCCGCCAGTATCAATAAGGTGACACATGCCCATCTCCGCAGAGAGTTGAGACACTTCTGGTGTCTCATGTTATTATGTTTAATGTTTAATTATGTTTAATTTTAATGTTAATGTAATTTTTTTAGTTAATGCTTTCGTATTTATTTTTATTTACACCTTCAAAAGTCTCAGTTAAAATTAACCAAAGACTTTGGTTTTCCGTGCGGCCATTTAACTCTGTTGAATGGACTTGTCCATGTATGAAAGAGGGGAATTAGTGGAGGGAGGTGGATGACGTCACGGGTGTGTGACGTATGCAGGGGAAATAATGTTTGGACTCTGGGGGAGACTGTGGCTTGCGGGCGTTTACCGACGACCGAACAGCGAGGAGTTCCTGAACTGGAGCGGAGAGCCATGAATATGGGGTGTCGGTGTAGCTCTGTGCACGGGAGTAGGGACGCGACCCACACGGTCGTTGTTAACTGTTAACCCTGGAGAGTGCTACGCGGTGCCATAGTTGATGCGGCCTGCATCAACTTTTTTTAAAATTTAGAATTAACAACAACGTATTTACCGTGAGCGATCTTAAAATTCTCGTGAGTGTTAATGGACCTCGCCCCGAAGTGCGAAGACTGCTGCCATTTGACTGTGCTATATGTGTCGCCTACGCCGAGTCTACACCCCGGGTACCCAGAGGCGCCGCGTGCACTACATTTTTGGTAAATTTCTACTACACGGCGAGAATTATTGTAAGTAAAACTTTAATTTGTTATTGGTGGAAGAAGAAGTTGGTTTGAGACGGTATGTAAGCTTTAGTGTGGAATGCCCCCCTTCCCCCCTCCATCGTTCAAGTATGGACTTAGACTTATGCGAAGGCAAGGCCTTGGTGTTGTAGGTAACGTGATCGCTACGGCCGGGCGTCACGTAAAGATTGTAATGTTTATGTCTAAAATGCCACTTGTCAGTATTATGTGTATTATTATTAATCCCTTTTTTTATGTGTCATAATAAATTTAAATGTTTGCTTATGATGTAATTAGTATGAACCCTGCAATAATCTACTCAACACATAATCAAGTGTTTAATTTTAGTTTAGCATGGGGGCGACTGAATTGTTGCCCATTGGAAGGGCAGCCCTTCAGGATTTTTCTGACAGTGGTTTATTTGTACAGAGACTGGAAGGGCAGCCCATTCAATTTCTAAAAACACGCTCCTTTAAGAGTTTAAATAATCCTGAAAACTTGCCCCTTGGATGGACAGCCCATCAGGATTTTTCTTACAGTAGTGTTTTTGAAAGGTTGTCTGAATTGTTGCCCCTTGGATGGGCAGCCCATCAGGATTTTTCTGACAGTGGTGTTTTTGAAAGGTTATCGGAATTGTTGCCCCTTGGATGGGCAGCCCATCAGGATTTTTCTGACAGTGGTGTTTTTGAAAGGTTGTCTGAATTGTTGCCCCTTGGATAGGCAGCCCTTCAGGATTTTTCTGACAGTGGTTAGTTTGTAAAGTGACCTAACCTAACCTAATCTAACCTAACCTAACCTAACCTTACCTAACCTAACCTAACCTAACTGACTTGTCCCGGGCTTCTGCGGGGGGACCCTGGAGTGGTTCAGGTGGGGGTAAAAAACCCCGATGAGTGACGCGATCAGGCGTCTGGGCCGAAGAGCTCTTGCAGCCGTGCAGCAAGAATGGCCGAGATGGGCTGCGGCCGCGGGTCCCGAGGGCTGTCACCGGCCGTATAGGGCTTCGGGGGGCGGCGGTCGGGGAGAGGAGGAACTTCGATGGGAATGAGGGGAGGAGCGGGAGAGCCGGTGGGTGAGACTGGGGTAGGGGGCTGAGGGAACAGGAATTGAGTAGAGGGCGAGTGCCCTGGGGAGTAGGGAACAGGGTCCAAGGGATTCGGGATGGTAGGTAGGGCTGGGTTCCGCCGGCCCAGTGAAGTAGCCCAGCTGGTACGGCTTCAGCAGCTCCTCCGAGGTCTCCTTCCAGGGTCGTCCCTGCTGGCGAGAGCACTTGCGGCCGGCCCTCTTTGGCATGGTGGGGCAGAGGGGAGGAGCGGGAGCGGTCCCCGAGCAGGGGTCGCTGCCCAAGAGCAGGGAGAGGTAGGAGCGGTCCCCCAGAGAGGTCGCTGCCTACGAGAGGAGGTAGGAGTAGGAGCGATCCTTCAGAAAGGTCGCTACCTACCAGAGGAGGTAGGAGTAGGAGCGGTCCTCTAGGGAGGTCGCTACCTAAATAATACTGTTCAAGTATTATGCCAATTTTATTTCCCCAGAAATTACTGGGAAGAGCTTTCTCTCTGGCGATTTTTTTTAAAAATTTTTTTTCCTAACCTAAATTAAATCTAAGTGTGTTGGGGAGGGTTCCGGGTTAGGGAGGGAGACTAAGTGCATCTCAGGCCGAAGCCCATACGCTCTAATCATGCATGGTATTAGCCATGCAGGAGGGGTAGCATGCATCATGTGCTAGGAGGGGATTGGCCAGCCATGGCAGCGATTGGCGCCTTGACTAACTCCCCTCACTGACTATACTAGACTAAAACTAGATAAGTTGGGCCCAGGTAAAACCTGCATAGACACAGGGAAAACCCTGGGCTCTGACATGCGGGATGCAAAATTTCATGCATTAGTATCAAGCAGGAGGCTTACGGGAAAACAGAAGGATGGATCTGGAAGAAGAGTTGGACAGAGTAGAAAAGAGTCTACCATGCTCGGAAGGGGGGGGGGGGGGTTGGGGGTTTGGACTAGAGGTGGGTCGAAAAGTATCAACCTGATACTTTATCACTGATACGCGCCTGTATCAGGAACGGCAAAAGAGTACACTTGAAAAGTATCAAGTACTTTAGTATCAGTTCAGAATTCGCCTGGAACAACACCACGGCCAATGTGCGCAGAACCCGATCGCAGATGACGGTCACTTGGGCGGAGCTTGTGAAAGGGGAGGGAGCAGGAACGACAAATAAGGGATAAAGAAGGGAAATAATGTAGGGGAGAAAGCGCAGGGGAAGGCGTTGAAGGAGAGGCGCAAAGCGAAATTGTTATGAGTCGTTTGGTTATTGTCCCACATCAAAGCACGCTCAGTGCGCAGTGCGTGCACAGTCTCGTTCAATAATAAAACTAATGAAATTTTAATATTAAAAAGTACATTAATACAATATATAATATTTATATTTGTGCACCTAACAGCTATGAAAATGCAAATAAATTCTCAGTTGACACTAATAACAGATGTAATCAACATATGGACTTTTTTTTCCGAAAACAATTAGTAACTAGTGTTTTCATACATTAAAAGATTACGATTTTATCAAAAATTAAAAATAAAAAAAACAGATACGTACATTAGTGAGCATACTATATCAATGTTTACGTTTCAAATGTTTCTTCAGATTAGTCGATGATGATTTATAACTCAGTTTTTGTTTACACAAATTACAATTAGCAAACTCATTATTTTCCGTAAAAAAATTCCACACATATGAAGTCTTTCCTGCACTTATCCATTCCTTATTTCACTATAAAGATACTAACTACAAAGCATGACAGCCCGCAACAATGTACATGGTGGTAATTAATACACGGCCAGGACGAACTGCAGTGAATGTTGAACTGATTGATACTGGCTGTATCAGGCGGGCATGAGAGTAACAGTGGTAGAGAATTACCGGGCGTGATAAATAATGTATCAGACACACCGATACCTTTTACGCTGGTGATGACGGCACGGAGGATGTGTACCCTGTAATGAGAATGCTGATACCTTGTTGCTTCCTAGGACCGCTACTGCTCTGATAAAAAAATATCAGATAAATTGTAACTAGGTACATTACTGTATCAGTATCAGGTTGGAACAGATACCGAAAATTGCTGTAACAACCCACCTCTAGTTTGGACATTGCTAGAGCTGTAGCAAACCGTATGTATTCGTTACTGAGTAACGGGTGCGGCATCTAGTAACGAGTAACGAAACGTTACACACGAATGCATTTCGTTACTCGCATCTTTCGTATGTTTTCGTATGTTTTACGCATGCGCGCGCTTATTCGTTACAAAGAACGATGTTTGTTTATTAATAAAAGTATAATTTGGAAATTCGTCGTCCAAGTTTTTTTACTGTTTATTAAAGGTATTGTGTGTGTAGACAATGTTTTAGATTCGAACAGAAACAACGTAAGAAAGTATTTTTTACAAATTATAAATATGTATGTTTTTGTTTTTTATTATCGCGTATTTTCACGTTTTATGTTCTTATATTAAAAGATATATTATAATAAAGCCGCTCTAATAAGATTTAATTGTTTCTTGGTTAACAAAAGCTGTTAATTATCAAATATTTTCAATTGTTTATATTCGATTTATTTTTATTTACGCGACGTCATACTGTACGCGTACGAAATACGACTCGATTCGTTGCTGTTACATAACATAGCATGTGCCATGTTATGCGGTATCAGAAGTAACGAGTAACGATACGAAAGTAACGAGTACTGATTGTTATAGTACCGAATACATACGGGTACACATTTTTTCGTTACTTTTACACCTCTAGACTTTGCTGTCCGCATTGTTTCGGGGTCGACTATAGTCGTTTCCCACCAGGCTGCCAATCAATCTACTAAAAAATAACGAAGAAGGAAATTTATAGTTAATTATTAAAGCTGCAATTTAAAATCTCTGAAATTCAAAATCTCGTCTCTCTAGGTTTTTTATCTCTACGGATTAGCTCAGCCAGAGTAAATATACAATGCATGTACATATTCATCAGGGTGGGCACACCTGTACCATTCCTGTGCATACATAGTAGAATTACAATAATATTTACATTCGCTTGTATAATTCAAAGGCTTCTTGTTACAACACTGGGTATTTACATATTTGTCCTGAATTATGCTGGGCAGGTTGACAAAGTTTCCTTAATTTACATTATCCTTTGTCTGCCATCTAGGGGCGGGTGGCGAACTAACTTTCCTCCCCATAGATTATGTAGGATGGGTGGCGCACTTGGGGCTTGTGCTATCATAACAGCCGAGGCCAAACTGGTGGACATGACATAACCTAACCTAAACTAACCACTGTCAGAAAAATCCTGAAGGGCTGCCCATCCAAGGGGCAACAATTCAGACAACCTTTCAAAAACACCACTGTCAGAACAATCCTGACGGGCTGCCCATCCAAGGGGCAACAATTCAGACAACCTTTCAAAAACACCACTGTCAGAAATCCTGATGTGCTGCCCATCCAATGGGCAACAATTCAGACAACCTTTCAAAAAAATCCTGATGGGCTGCCCTTCCAAGGGGCAAGTTTTCCGGATTATTTAAACACTTAAAGAAACATGTTTTCAGAAATTGGATGGGCTGCCCTTCCAGTCGCTGTACAAACAAACCATTGCCAGAAAAATTCTGAAGGGCTGCCCATCCAACGGGCAACAATTCAGCTCCCCCTTAGCGTGTCTACCGTGTCTACGCGACTAGCCATGGGAAAGTCAAAGTCAGCTGGGTTTAAACAGAATGATTGTAACTGGCTGTCCTGGTAGGGACGGACGTAAGGCTGCTCGCCCCGGCACGTGGTAGCAGGCTACAGAGTGTGGAGTCAGGGTGGACGTATCTCGGTAGTGTTGCTTTTTGGTGTTGTTGCCGATGCTAGATCTCTCGGAAAGAGCAGCCTCCAGCATGGAGGCAGGTCGCGGACCATCTGGTTTGTGTAGCTTACCGAGATACGTCACTCGTGCTGGAGAACATTGGTGTGCAGGCAATCCTGAAATATATGGCCAAATGTATTGCCCCCTAGATATGCCTATACCAGACTAGCACTCTAACTATTTCGCTTATCAGGACAGGAAGGTGTCAACGAGAGTTAAATAATTATTTATGCTCGGGGTCCTAGCAAGAAGTGTTTGGAAAACAAGTGTTTTATTCGCACATGACTTGGTTTACAGATTTAAAGTTTGCACTGGCAAACTATAATACACGTGAAAGAACGAAACATGGAACACACTTATCAATAGTGGCATGCGATGCTTAGTCCTCGTGGCAGTCTTTTCTAAGAAACAAGGGCGGTTGAAACACGCAACTTGGATTTTGTATTGAGCGACGAGAATCTACGTTAATTTGGCTGAAACATTATTACTTGAAAATCCGGCAGATCTATGCGCGGCCGAATGAAGCAAAGTTCAGTTCTGGAGTCAATCAGTACCATAAGTTTGAAACCATGCGGCGGAAGGGTCACACAGTGGGAGAAGTTAATGATGGCTAGGTTATGCCCTACACCATAAATGGTCTGGAACACATGAGAGGAAATAAGCAAAAATGTTTTTTTTTTTTTTTTTTTTAGGTTATAATTGGCAGAAATACTTTGATCAATGAAACTGTGGTGATGTCTCCCTGTGGGATGATGTATCTGCCCTGGACTGCAGCCTGATGAAGACTGCTGGGAGTTGGTTTAATGCTAAGTTAGACCATAGGCTGTAAGAGGAAACAATGGTGTTCACAAAATAGGGTGCCCTTAAGGGGCTAACACACTTGTATCACACACTATCCCTTGTGGACACTAAATAGGTCGAAGAACATGGCACTGGCCCACACGTAAATAAAATAATATTTAACAACAGATGGCCATTTACCACAACACTGGTTACTTCCCTTCTGTGTCGGCTCAGTTGTATCTTTGACTCGGGGGTGATTGCGAAGGTTTTGTTCTGCTATTGGGGTCTGGTACTGGTGGGTTGAAGACCGGGATATACTGCCGCAGGATGTAGGATGTCAAATTTGTACAGTTATGTTTGCAAACATGCCGTTCTTATCCATGGTTTACCAGGCATTTGACCACTGTAGTGGTGATATATATTTATAATAGTCGGTTAATTGTCCATTAATACTCACAAAGAAACTTTACAGAATAAATTGTGCCATATGTGATGCCAGGAGAGATGTGGATTACGAAATGACTGTGCAAAATGTTTTCCCTCCTCTTCCTGTGCGATATCCAAGAACCCTCAAGGAACACCAACCTTCTGGCCTTTCCTGAATGCTTGAACAATGCATAAACATAACCACTGAACTAGGTTAAAGCATATCCTGTCTCAGTTATGCCACACACCTCTCATTTTCCATGCTACTATGTTTGCTAACCTGCTGAATCGGCATTGAAGAGGCCAATAGTGCAAAATCGGGTTTGAATACCATTTTATTTTTGTCAGTATCTTCCGATCATTTTATGATTTACTCTGGTGTTGAGGCCATCAATGGCAGTTCTCCTCCACCTGACTCTCAATTATTGTTATCTCTACTCATTCTGTAGTCATACCAATGAACCTTGGTCAGCTTTCCCAAAAATATTCTTACGAGATATGCTGTTGGCCCTTCCTTTTGACAACCTTCCATGATCCACACTAGAAGTAACATTCACCTGCTGAATTGGGTTTCTGCCTGTGCCTGTCTTCCCAGGATTGCCAGCACACTTCAGGGCCTTGGGGATTCTGACCAACAAAAGCATATCCTGTTGTTGTGTGGTGTCCCGCATGTCCTGAATATAGTGGAGGTATTGTGGAGGTCACTAATCCCAGTCGAGCCCTGCCCGCTCAGCACTGCCCACCCTAAGTTATCTTGGCAACATAAAACTACTGCCCTGAAGCATTTTCGCTGGGGTAAGTGTGCCCATGGTGTCATTTTACTTTCTGTGGAGGCAGTAAAACAACTGTGGAATATGTAGGTCCCTTTTGGTGTAATTGTCTCCAAACCAACAATCTTAACCGAGACTTAACCTATTTGTAGTAATGTTCAGTAGGGTTGGCTCTGAAGAGAAGTATACTGGCACTGGTGTGGTCCACCTACCACATAGAATTATCTGTTCACAATCGCCTACCGATTCATTGTGACCATATATCCATAAGTAGGACCTTTGGGTATTAGAACTGCGGGAACAACTCCATATCGAGTTGTTCAGCGATGGTTGCTCCTCGCAGTTTCGTTATTGCAAAAGCCTCTACCCAATGGATAAACAAGTCTGTGATTACCACCGAAACCCACTTTCTCCTAGATGATCTAGGATATGAACATATTACTTCCAGGGCCACAAATAGCATAAGAATTTTTGCTCATCGTGATTTGCCTGATGTGCCTTTTGCAGCATACATAGCTGGCAGCTACAAACAAAATAGAGAATGTCATGCACTATGCATGGTCAATGGAATATCCAATCAATTTCCTTCGAGGTAAGTTTTCTCCCTAGATAAACTGCCAAGTTTGAAGTGTAAAAATAGTAACATACCTTTTGGAGCATGTCTGATGGCACATGAGTACACCAATCTCTTGTGTTCCCAGATTGGTTATTTTTCAGAATGCTATCCACAACCCTCTAGCCTGACACCTCCTGTCGACCACACTGGTCTTACTTGGCCCTGGAATATGGATCTATTATCTGCGAGGCACAGACAGCCTCAATTAGTATTTCCAGGGCCACTGCATCTCTGGGATGGGCCTGTCAATGTTGTCTATGATGCCAACAAGACCACTTGGGAGGTGTCAATAGAGGGGCACTTCTATATGTAACGATACTTGACGGGATAATGCCCTCCCAGCTGTCGTCATCCAGGAAGATGTAACATGGGTCAGGCGGATGATAAAGTTGGTCGGGAAGTTGGTCTTCCCTGAATGGCAAATGTTCCACATTGAAGCTGAAAGTCTGTAGCTGGAGGTCCCGCACACACAAAGCCTGCCTGCAGTCGGGGGATTAGCGCACATAAAATAACTGCCGAGGTGCATGGGGATTTCTGAAAAGAAAATTTGCATAACGAAAATTGAAACTATTGCCATTAAATGTCAGTGATGAACAAAAGACGCTGGAGCTTCGCATGTAAGCATCAGACCCTGATAGGGGATAGAGATGGACTGCACACAAGGACTCCATGGTGTCACCTCTGTATACATGGCGTAGAAGTGATGTTATGAAGGCAACTGACTTTAAAAACCTATGGAAACCTCTCTGTCTTAAACACATGCTGAATAAAAGAATATACAAATTATTCTACACAGTCTTCTTCCTCATTTAAGGTCTTAAAACACTTCTGGACTGATCACAATTATAGACCCCTGATTTCAGTGTGTTTACTAGTGGGAACATTCTGCTAGATAAGCATGCAGTGGACAATGCCATGGGGTTGGGAGCCAGGCTTTAATTAAGTAGGTACAATGGCAGATTCCTCCCCCCTGGACAAGCCCTGTTCATTCTGTCGGAGGTGTGGAGCAGCACGGCATCAAAAGGATGCCAGGCATCAGAATGTATAGGTATCGTAAACACTAGCTAAGATGCACTTCCTGTGACCTGTAGTGTTGCAGCTCTCGGACAGTGTGTATATTTGGGGTTGCAACATTCGGCAGTATCAGCAAGAGCCATCGCGATGCCCAACTTGCGGCATCGGGACACTCGATGTAGCACGTGTCGAGTTGCTGCAGTTAATAAAAGGGAAAGGGGGAAAGGAATCTCACACTACCACCCTGGGGAGGCATCTAGTTGCGAGTGCTGGCATAAACTGTCCAATCTTCTTTCTCTCTATGGTACACCCGGTTGATCTTTATATATATATTTTTTGTGTGCGTGTGTATGTCACTGAACTCCTCCTAGACGGCTGGACCGATTTTGATGAAATTTTTTGTGTGAGTTAACGGGGATTCGAGGATGGTTTAGATTCACAATTGGATATTTTATCTCGATTCTGAGTTAAGAAAAAACAAAAAAAAAACACGCTTTAAAAGCAAAAAAAAACTAAGCATTGTTGATAATTAGCCTCCATGGCAACGGGCTTTTGCATTGTTGTTGCCTTCTGCGTAACCATGGGAAAGGTTTTTGGTAACGGCAGTGGCGTGCCCAAGAGGAGGGGTATGTATAATGAGAAGATACAAAATGTCCAGCGTAGAAATACTTAACGCCATATCCATATCTCACAAAAAGTACATTTGGGCAGGACAATGTCTGTCGGGTCCGCTAGAAAGATATATAGAGATATATATGTAGAAATATATACAGAGAGATAGAGATATAAATAGAAAGATAGAGAGAGTTATAGAGAGAGATAGAGAATTAGAGAGATAAAGAGAGATGCTTAGTATACGTTTAAAAAATTACATTATTATTAAATTAAAAAATTGATTGAGGCATTGCAATGCATACCGGGCATTATCTAGTGTGTGTGTGTATATATATATATCATTGGTGTTGAAGCGTCGTCCTCCAGGCCACTTTTTCAACGTGGGGAAAAGGTGATAGTCACACTGCACGCAGCTCGCATTTCGCCGTACAGTTTATCGTTGCAGCCATGTTGATAGTCCCATAACCAAGCTTCAACTGAGGTGTGAGTTGGCCGCTCCACATGGTTGGTGGAAGGGGGTAAACATTACGAGACGTGTCGATTCGTGTACGAGCGATTAGGGTATCGATTAATGGAGAAATGAAACTGTAATCACACTGCAGGGCACTGTTAAAACGTGGCTGAATAGGCAGGAGGCATCATTTTATGCAGAGGGTATTGGAAAGCTGGTGCATCGGTACGACAAATGCCTCAATCTGCACGGTGATTATGTGGAAAAATAGAGTAAAGATGTATGTTTCTTTTGACATTAAAATAATTTCCCAATTCATTCCCGTTTTTTTATTACAGCCGATCGGAGGTTGAAAAAAAAATAACCCTCGTATATATATATATATATATATATATATATATATATATATATATATATATATATATATATATATATCAAAAATTGTCTTTGTGTCGCATTCATGATATGATTTGTCAATGGTCATTCGCACTTAACTGGTAGAACAACATTGGAAGGGCCAAAGTAAGAACTCACCACCACCCTGGGAAGGCATTTGGAGGCGAGTGTAGGCATCGAAGCTTCATGCTGTAGAACACTTGCAGGGCAGGGGCTACATGTGTGTGTTAGGTTCGATCATGGATGCAGCATTATGCATATCATTGCTACCCATGGCTACTCTGTCCAGGAGTAACTTTCATTGTCCATTGGCACTGTCTCTATGTCTGGTGGACAGTTGTCCTGGCAGCTGTTGCAGTGCCTTGACAGTCATCAGGAGCAACATGATGGTGTCTTTGTGAGGTGGCTGGCTTCCTGCTGACTCATGCACCTGCACTAACAGATTGCAGTGTGTACACATGCACGATGGCGGCCAAGAGTGATGATGGCGAGCAGGGGTCACAACACTGGTGACAGTGTCTGCAGCTTACCCTGTATCGGCTGGTTCTGGGGTGATCACTGTTTTCGGAAAGCTCGTCCTGCGAACACTGACAGCATGGACTTTAACATGGTGAAGGGCATTGTGACGCACAGAAGGCCGCCATCCTTCACCACAGTGGCCAAAGGGTGGCATTGCATTCGATACCCTTTGGCCATCCTGGATTGTCTTCTGTTCATGGCTTTGTTACAATTTACTCATGTGAAAGTCACTGGCATTCCTGACTGAAGCTAAGCTTAACCTGGTTCAGGAATGATTTTGATTCTGTGAAACAATTAGGCACACTTATCACTGTCGATTGCCTAATATTGGTAATGTTCCACACTTCAGTCTGTGGTGTGCCATGTTACAGTGTCGCAGCACAGTGTAACGCCCCTAGTGCCCTAAAATTATATTATTTTAATTTAATAAAAAGGCCTTGGAAACTGCTGGTCAAAATATTAAGAAAATTTAAAGTTAATTACCAGAGGGGGCACGAGGCGGTGAACAAGACAAAATTTACACTCCCTGCACACTAGTAACTTGGGAGTTCGTGGATCGTTAAAATGAAGAAGGTATATTATAAATAAATACACTACATCGGTAGCTTGGTCTATAGGTTTTCCTGGTTTATTATGAAGAGGTTTTGTTTTCGCATTATTTCGACATGACAATAAAGATCTTAGTAAGTAACAAAGTTGAGGGGGCGCCCCGAAATTATTTAAAACAATACGTATTACACCTTAACAAACAAATGATTACATAAACAAAAATTTGAAGTATTACACCAAAATTTGATTCGCCCAATGATTACATAGATTATTACTTTCCTTGATTCTACATGTTCTTGAGGATTAAGTTGTTAAGGCACTGCTTGCTGGTACATTTTTAATGAATTTAGTTCATTCTATGCAAGTGGAAAATATATTGCTCATATCACCCGGGTCTTCCCAGGATGACGTCGGACCGGGAGCAAAACTCTTCTTAAGGGGAAAATCAGCTGGAGGTCCCGAAGATCATGCGGGGAGCAATTTGTCTCCCCAGAACTTGGACCCTGTCTGAAACACAAGTCAAATTCAAAACGAATTAGACCTGCTACCAGACAGTCATACACAGTCGGCGCGAAAGGCTAACAAACGGGAATTTGGGGAGGAAAAAAAAAAGGCCGGATTACTCACCAAACAGGGTGTAGATTTCGGGGCTCACGGGATGTCTCGCGCCGACATCAGGATGGCGTGCACCGAGAAATCGCGGATGGGCGAAAGAAACCAAATTTTTAGGAAAATAAAAAAAAATTAAAAAATTAAACTAAACATGACTTTTTCTAAATACTACATCTGACTGGCTACTGTACCACTGGGATCACCTCCCTAAAGCAAGCTGACTACATTCTTGTGCACACGAATTCACCGTTGCCGCGAAAAGCCTCTTAGCACAGAGGATGCCGAGAAGACATGGTAAGTAGCCAAGGTCAGAGAACTAAGTGCCGGCGATGGCGGACAAAGCTTCTTATTAAATCGGGCGGTCGGCCCTAGGAAAAAAGAGGGGGAAGGTTCGGCTCAGGGCCGAAAACATGCGAAGGAGTCCGAGGCGGTCGTGACAAGAACACAACATGCGCGCTCTCTACCGGCAAGTACAGAAGGCAACAAACAATCGACTTCTACAGGCCGCGAGAAGAAAGCATAGTGCCTTATGGCACCGCGGCGCTGCTTTCTAGCGGTGTAAAGGGGAACTAACTGAGGCGGTGAGCTGACTTGGCACCAGGTGTCATGAGGGTGTGCTCTGCACGCTGGCGACCAGGCCCGAGGTTACTTTTTCTGCCGCTAGATGTCGTGGACGTCTCTGTAGGACCAGGGAGAATATCCTTGAAGTAGGCCATCGTCTTGGCTAAGTTCACGTCAGGTCACTGCTCCTGGCTTGATTTCTCAGAACTAAGGGGGGGGGGGGGGAGAGCGGAGGGTGGACAGAAGAAGCCACTAAGCTGGGAACGGGGTCCACTGGAGACCCGTTCGTGACGAGACTCGCTAATCTCAGCAGGCCTCTAAGAAGTAGCAGCTTGCAGCCCACAAGCTGCTCTATGCAATTTTGGTCATGCAGGGAATTAATATTACAAACCCGAGACGTGACTGCAGGCGAGAGAAATTTCAACCGGGCTGCCCACGTCCACATTAGACTAGCAAAATATCAGATAGGCCCCTGAGAAAGGGGCTTGGGTCCACTGGCACAAAGTTTAAACACGAGGCGTACACTGGCCTAACAAAGAGTAAATCACCCCTTTAGCAACCAGATAAATTTAAAAAAATAAAATTTCCAAAAATAATTTAGAATTATAATAACAAATTAAAAAAGGTGTCGAAATGCCTAATTTCCGGCACAACAGGGCATTGCAGCATCACAATGAATGGTGTGGGGATGTTTACTGCGATACCATATGCTTGAATACTTTCTGATAATATCCCATAGAGCAGAATCTAGCCACAAGGAAAGTCCTAGCGGCACAATTATCACAAGGCTCAAAAGAAGCATCACGATGCCTGGTGATAGGGCTCGCACTGTGTCATCTGTCCTTGGCAATGGTCCTAACTCCTGAGGGACAAGGTGATTAATTCATTAGGTGTCGGAGCTGTTGTCGGCTTTATTTGTCTGAGACATGATCCAACAGAAAAGCAAAAAGGGTGCAAGAATGCGAATACATAGTTTCTCCACACCAATTACAATCCAAAACCTCCTCATAGTACCAAATGTGTTTACTAAATTGGGCTTTGTGGGGAGTCTTTGTCCCTCGAAATTCTCAGATGTTTGAAAGAGGTTCCTTGTAAAGTGGAAATCCCCTCCCTGCAGGCAACAGCAGAAGGTTCGGAAACTTTACCGGGGTCGACTGCCTTCCAAGCCCTTAGGTGGTGGGCTCAAAAGGCCATGGTACTGATGTGAAGATCCACAATGGTGTAATGGTAAATTGTGGCCCTGGGTAGGGCTTCTGTACTGGAAAAAGGCTGTGAACTGGCCATAAAAATTGTAAGCTCTGGGGAGCCAGAGACGGTGGAATATCTAAGGGGCTTGTCTGCAGTTGGCTGTGTAACTGGCTTCAAGGACATTGGTGCCTCGTTGTGAGCATCCGAGTGACATCATAGTGATGTTATGCACCATGTCGATGAGATGTGTGTTGGTGCGGATTTTTAACTAGATTCTCTCATTTAAATGATTAGTGCAGTTGGTTGAATTGTTGGATAGGCATCAGTAACAGAGGCATCCGATTGAGGATCATAGGCAGGGAAGGCAATATCTATAGCTATACAGAATGTGTGATAAATACATCTATGTTTGTGAAAGAGAGTGTGGATAGGAACTGCCTTGGAGCACTGAGTGGAATGGATAGTACATAGTGTGTCGACAAATAGTGATTTGTTTTTCTGCACCATCCCATGTTATTATTTATTCTTATTTTTTAAAAGTGTTCAGGGTTAATGCTATTTCTTTAAATCCAAAAGGGTCCTTATTATTTAAGCATTAGGCAGTTGGTCCACCCATGGCTAGTACCACTGCATTAGCGACCGAACATGCATAAAGTCCTACGCTGTGTTAGCAGTGGGTCAGATAATTCCCACCTGGCCACACGTACTGGCTCCAGTGACCCGTGCAGTGGTTGCACTTTAGGCCACGCCCGGTTTGACACCCGCATTGCATTACGATGCCACCTCAGTGCTGGTGCGGCCAGAACAGCCAGCCTACGTCCGCAGCACAACCAGATTTTCCCCATCCCCCCTTTTTTTTAATTTTTGCTGTTGTTCTCAGAATCCGGGGCAAGGCAGAGTCGACCCCCTCTCAGTTCCCCCTCATGTCGGGATGCCCAGAGGTCCGTGCACCGTATGTCAGGTGCCACACAAACTACATTATGTCTTCCTTCCGGATGGTAATCGAATTTGCCACTTGGGAGCACCAGCTCCCGATACATCATTCTTTAGGATCTAGCTACCCCCTTTCTCTTCAGGCCACCACATCAATGTCTCATATCCTCCCTCTATGCTATTCGGTGCCTTGGCCGCCATCTCGCAGCCTCTTATCAAACTTGTTGGTTACTTAGTTACTCTGTTAGTCCGTTCCTGAGTGCCTCAAACTTGGATACCACTGCCCCCGCCCTCCGTAGGATTCATCCGTACAAAGAAATAATCCTTGCCAGTGGTATTTCCCGGTATCCTTAAGCCCGGTCTTTGCGAATCAGGTTTAACTACAAGTGTACCCCAGGACCCGAGGCCAGAGTCCGTCCGCCTTCGCGCCTGTTCGAGTGGAATCTTGAGTGCATCGCGGGCCAGCACTTGGCCAGTAGGTACCGTTGTGGATTCTAAGTACCCAGATATTTAAGAAGGGGATGCAAACCGGTCTCAAAGAGAGTCTCTCTTATTTTTGTTTGAACTTTTACTTCAGTTATTCACAACATATAGGAAGCATCGTATTTTCATTATTTTTTCTCGTTGTTAGCACTACTTTTATCGGCTTTTCGTGTAGTGTAGTGCACTGAGTGAAACGGCCACGCAGCCTTGGTGTCGGTAGCCGCCCGCGCAGCTATCACGTGACGCGCCATGTTCCTCCGCAGGAACCATTATTTTTGTTGATCAGTAATTGTTAATCAAAATTTAATAATTGTTTGTAGTTTTTAAGAAACCTAACATAATTCACTGTGCGATTAGGCCTCAAAATCCAGCCCGAATCGTTCACGCGGAAATCGGGGCCTTCAGCGGTCCTTGTCTGACTGGCTTAGGAGCCGGAGTGCGCGCGCACCACAGAGTCATCACCACTTGTTCATCTGTCTTAGTATCAATAGTGTAAGTACTTTCAAATCCCTTTTCATCGGCTCCATGGCCGGCTCTAATCAAATTCTGCCAAATTCACCGCTTAGCTTAATTACATTATTCGCCATCGCATGTTCGCGAGTTTAACTATTTCTTTAGTAGGTCGTGTCCGTGGATGTTTGCCTTTGTTGCCCGCACTGGGCCGTCTGCAGACGTTAAGTGCAACCTTAAGTGAACCTTCTTACATAAACATTAAACCGCACGGGAACCTGCTGTAGGCTGTCTCTCCGCATGTGTGAGCTTTCGCCCAAGTTTAAGAGCAGACATTCGCTTCTTAACTATACCGTACCACTGTTGGGTTAGTGCTCCAATAAGTGAACTTAATCTTTAATGCGTGCGCAGTGTTGATCGCGTAGTCGTTACGCACATGACCTAAATCAGTGTCTTGGTAATTTTAGTGTGTTTTGCAGGGTTGATTCATCTAGTTTAACGTGTGCCACATGCCGAATTCTTAAATGCTTCTACATCAGTAACTGCGCTTCGCCACACATGGACTTTCTCTTCACTATACAGTCAAATCCATGGTAGCCGCGGTCGTAACTAGGATTCTCTTGTTCTACCATTGCGCAGGGCCGTGCTCCGACACCGCAATGTGATTGGCTGGAAAAAACAACGAATTTTTACTAAAAACGAGTTGACATCGCACGGTTGCGCATAGTAGGTACCTACTATAAGTATTAGTATAGAAAATGACGAAATTGAAATTGTTTCTTAATTTTATTTTCATAATTGAATAATTTTGGCCAATACGTTTTCATGGTAAAGAAAAGTTTTAATAATATTATCTGTAATGTGATTAACACAATGAAACCTGCAACAATTTGGTAAGTTCCAATTTTTCGAATACCTACATCGCGTGACCGGAAAACATGACAATATTAATGAGGTTTTAATTTATCTAACTTTACTGAACCACAAAATAAGCGTAAGATACTATAGCGTGTCGATCGTAGAATTAATTAAAGTTATTTACAAAATAAATTTTCAATCCATTAATTATTATAAATGTAGTACGATGAGCAACCGGCATTTGTCAACCGATTTAAAGATTTTTACGTTGATTTTTTTTTCTTGTTGTAGGAAGCAAAGTTTGGACGATATACAGGTCCGACCCACCTTAATGAGCAGGCCTACTTTCTCCAGTCTGTTCGGAGAAATGCGCTCGAACGAATTAGCGCCTGCTTCTCGCAGTGCAGTGTCCCGGCATCTCTCGCTCGCGCGAGGCGCCAGAAGACAAATAGGGAAGCACTCGCCCACTCAAACCACTTCTCATTTAACGACTTGAGGCTGTGACAGGCCATTATTATGGATATGTGCGCACTTGTTTTTCGTTCCGAGAAGCCGGCGATATTTTCCCTCTTGCTTTTATTTTTCGCGCGTCAAGCACGACAAAAAAGAAGAATAAGCAACCCGCCGGCGTCTGTGCAACTTGACCTGAAAGGAACGGCAGAAAAGAAAAAAAAAAGATGGAATGCCCGCCGCAGTCGAAGGCAAACGTCGAAGCCAGTTTAGTCGCCGCTGTGGTTCGGCCTCGCGAACATGAATGCCTGGGAGCTGATCTTCCAGTTGGCTGTCCACTTGTCCCAGAGAGAAGGTAAGCCTCGGTGTCGCCCGGTGATTCATTATACCTACACGCTTTCGTGAGCATAAGCATCATAAAATCCACAACTCTGATAAGTGTTGCGTGATTTTCTGAAAACTAAATAGTTTCAATACCGGAATTGTTTCATTTCGAAGGTTGATTATTATGGCGGATTATTTACGCAATGTTTACATTTTCTTATCACTGACCGACGAACTGAATGTAAATGGAAGTAAAAATAAAAATTATCTACCGTATATTTGTGGGCGTAGCTTTAATAACAGCTCGTTTTTCTTAAATATTTTCCTTCCTTTTTTTTTTTTTTTCCAAACTGCGCAAAGCGTGAGAGAGACCCATTCACAAACATGCGTTTGTTTTGACATTTTATTATTATTACTCAATTTTTTTGTACTTTTGCGTGGAATATGCTTGGAAACTCAAATGTCAACTACTTAAATCACTTGTAAAAATACAAGGCAGAGGCTTGTACCATTTAATTTGTTACAAAGCTCTGTTTTGCAGTTCAAGTGATATATTTGGCTACTGAATGTCTAAGGATTTACCTTGTAAAATTCAGTGTATAAGTAAAATGGAGTAAAGTTCTTTTTCCATCATACAAACGAATTTTTGAACTTCGTTATAGTTCACAGAAAACTGAGTCGCATTTGAAATCAATAAAATCGTCAATTACTTGGCCAACTGTAAGGAGTAGCTAAACTTTAACGTTGTTAACTTTTCAGCACTGAATTTAACCACATGCCTTTTAATGAATTATTGAAACGTATATTTCATAGGAGTTACGATAGTCAAGTGGATCGCATAACACGCCTCCAGCCAAGGCGTTGCTGGTTCGATTCTCGACGAGGCCAGACCCAAATATTTCGCAACTGAGAAAACTGGTGGACGCTACCGTGAGATGGTGTAGCGTAATATCGGGGTACCACCTCCCTACTTCCCTTCTCCCGGATCAAATCCCTTCCGCCAATGCTGCATTTCAATGACGCTCCCCTTTGTCGACTTGTCAGCGTGACGTTTTGCTGTGGCTAATTCATTCATCCTGTTAGATCAACCAGGTTTTATGTGGAATGCCCTTTCAAATCTTCGAACTTAAAAATGTTTCATCGAAGATCCTGTATCTTGCTGTTTATGAGGGGGGACGACAGTTGTTGCGATCAAACGGATTTGTTTTTACAAAATTTATGCGAAATTGCTGAAAGTTAGTTTTCTTCTGTTTTAAAGTTTCATGTGAAATAACAGTAAGACAATGGTGGTTTTGTTCAATACCATTAGATCGCACTAAAGGCTTAATTAATGTTTTAGCGATTTTTTAAACGAAACAAGTTAAGAAAACGTTTAAAAAATATTCTTTGGAAAAATTTTGTAGCGCCTACGTCTGCACCCAACTCGCCGTCTTCTTAGCACAGAGCAATTGATCGTCACAAGGTTTCGATCGCGCGACCTCTTAGCCAGCAGTGAAGAGATCCCACTGCGCGGGAATTTCAAATTTGGCTGATACTTTGCAGGAATTGCGTTTCAGGACATACGTACCCGTATGTTCCTTGACACAAGTTGCTAGTTCCGCCATTATTCACCACCCATTAGCCTTTTCCCCCCACTCAACTGCCGAACATTCTGTATACGATCATCCACCGTGGCTCGTCCAGAGAGTTCCCAGCTCCTCTGTCCCTGGCCGAGATGCAGGCAGTCCATCGGCTCGCAAGCACCAAGGGAGTGTGCCACTCTCTCGCTAGACCTTGCCACTCCACACCACACTGATTTACCCCGGTTTCAGACGCACCAACCACGGGAAGCCTAACATGTACATCAAGTTCTGTCCCTCCCTGAACACGCCCGAATATTCACCTTCGGCCAACCTCGGGCTAATTTATATCTTTATATATATATATTTCTTGTGTGCGTGTGTATGTCACTGAACTCCTCCTAGACGGCTGGACCGATTTTGATGAAATTTTTTGTGTGAGTTCACGGGGATTCGAGGATGGTTTAGATTCACAATTGGATATTTTATCTCGATTCTGAGTTAAGAAAAAACTAAAAAAACACGCTTTAAAAGCAAAAAAAACTAAGCATTGTTGATAATTAGCCTCCATGGCAACGGGCTTTTGCATTGTTGTTGCCTTCTGCGTAACCATGGGAAAGGTTTTTGGTAACGGCAGTGGCGTGCCCAAGATGAGGGGTATGTATAATGAGAAGATACAAAATGTCCAGCGTAGAAATACTTACCGCCATATCCATATCTCACAAAAAGTACATTTGGGCAGGACAATGTCTGTCGGGTCCGCTAGAAAGATATATAGAGATATATATGTAGAAAGATATGTAGATAGAGATATAAATAGAAAGATAGAGAGAGTTATAGAGATAGAATTAGAGAGATAAAGAGAGATGCTTAGTATACGTTTAAAAAATTAAAAAAATTGATTGAGGCATTGCAACGCATGCCGGGCATTATCTAGTATATTTATATTTCTCTGTTTATTTTAATGTAGCTATACTAACCTAACTAACCGTCCATAGTGTTTTAAAATGTTTAATGTAGCTAACCTAACCGACAACTTTTAAAATTTGAATTCATTTTTCCTGCGCAAAAATAAAACAAATCCCGAGGTTGGCCGAAGGTGAATATTCGGGCGTGTTCGGGCAGGGACAGAACTTGATGGACATCTTAGGCTTCTCACCAACCACACCTGCACACCGCGCTACCAAAGAGTGGCCAAAAGAATCGACGAACACCGGCAAAAGGCACGCCGGACTGCCTACAGGAATCATGAACCAGCCACCGAAACACAACAATTTATTTTCCGAAGCTTTCCCAACAATTCGATATATTTACTACAAAATTCAGAATGTCCCAGTTTTCTACGTTATGTTTTAACGGTTTAATTTAAACTATTTACTACAAACCACACATCAAACTGAAGTTAAACCAAACTGAATTTTCTTACAAATGTTCAATATGTGCACCTTTAGTTATAGTCACATATCCAAACTGAAGTCCAATTATTCCCACACTTTGGTTAACACGTCAGGAGTAATGGAAGCAATAGCCTCTTCAATTCTGTGTCTCAACTCTGGCAATTCATTAGGTAGCGGCGGAACGTAAAGCCCCAAAGGAAAAATAATTATAAATTATAACATTGTTACATGAATAAATGAAAATATAATTAAATAAAAATTAGTAATTAAGTAAAGTACAGGTACAAAATTATAACAATATATAAAACTTACTTAAATACTAAAGCCATCTCTTCATCAGTTAAATTATGTAGCCAAATATGAACATATTTTTTCATTTGAAAATAATTATTAGTTTTTAGTTTTGCAGGAAGAATAACAACAATTTTTGGAAGCAAAAATTCTAAATATCTCTGAGATATTGTTTTATGAAATTAAACCGTGAACCAGTGGCTTGCAGATACGCCCTACGGCAGGAATTTTTAAAATGCTTAGAGGCGTTCACGGTTCATTTCTAAGTAAGTTGGGCCTCAGTGGCCTTGACTGCGAGGGATCACACTCGTGTGGCGAGGGTCGCGAGTTCGACGTGTCAGCGCCTTGGAGCCCAATATCAATCTTTAAGGTTGCGTCAAATTTATCTCTATAAGTACAATATTTAAACATCTTGAATTACTTCTATTAATTGCATCGTTCATCCCCTATTTCATGATAATGAAATCCACTGAGTTAGAAATTTAAAAAAAAATTGGCCACTCAATTGAAACTAACTGAATATAGAAAATTGGTTTCATAGAAAATAAAATGATTTATTATAGATATAAATAAATTCGTGTTTTCCAGTGAGTCTTGTGGTATATTCATCAGTGCTTTGGGATACAAGCATTGACATACTGTGGTTTTTTTTTTTTAATTTCTTTCTTGGATCAAGTTACTTTGTGTAATTGGCGGTAGCCTATAAAAAAAAAAGAAGTATGTATGGCAATTTTTCTTGTATTCTTTTGTCTTTAGAGTGTGCAGTCTCTGTCCATAACAAGATTCCACAACACACATTGCAAGGGAAATTTGCGAGTGAAATAATTGGCGGAATACCTCTGCGAACGGCTTCATCATCACCTTGGATGGTAAGGAAAGAGCATTTTAACTGCGCGCCATGTATTTAGAAGCGTAAGAGCTACAATAGAACAATTTTTCACAGTTTTCAGTGTTTCAAGTTAATTCTTACGCTGTATAATATTACTTTATCTGCTTAGCCACGCCCACTCCGCCAACTTAGCCGCTTTAAGTCCAGAAATCGACAGTTGCACGATGTTTTCTTGTCACACCTAGACTCGCAGGTAACTTATCTTGTATGCTGTATATCTTAGAATGATAACATGTTCTGCTTGCATTGCAACTGGAATAAATAAATAAATAAAAAATAATTTCTCACTGTGTTACCTAGTTATACCTACATAGATCTTTTCAGTTTTAAATTCAACCTTGATTTTTTTTTTTACAAATTCATAATTTCTGACACTATTAAACATGATTGATTTAATGGGATTTTATTTAAATGAAAGAGCCCTTAGGACTCATTGGAAGTGTTACCTAACTGCCTACAAATTCTTGCGACATCAGTGTCAAAAGTTTTTACTGCCTCTCTGTTCCTCGCTTGACTTAATATCTAAAAGAATATTTTATTTACAAATGCAGATAGATAAAAATTCTTTTGCTAAAAATATTAACAAGAAAACAATGCCTGTACTAAAATTAAAAAAATGTAATTTTTACAAGAATTAATTATGAAATTCTATTTGAAAAATAAATATGGAGTCAAAATATACAATAAAATTATTGGAAAATGTATGGCAAATTCTTCATAATATAACGAGACAGTAATAAAAAGCACCATTTTTCCTTCTTGAATTTCAAAATGCAGTAATAACTTTTTATGTTACTTATACGAATGTAAAAAACATATGTGAGTGTAACTGTAAATTAAACATCCCCACTGCTTACCTTACCATTTTATTTCTTATTTTGACCTTTTACTATCTGTATTTAGTTTCTTTCCACGTTTCTTTTTATTACCTAATGAATTTAGAGGCTTCAGCCATTTATTTTCCAGTGGCAGCTAGTGTCTCCTGTGCAGTAAGAAATTTTAGCATAGGCTAATGTGATCATAATTATATAAAATGCTGTTGGCTGGTGGTTTTGTCATAAATCGTTACAAAAATATTGACTTCGCAATGTCTTAGTTAAGCGTTTGCAAAGGCATGAAAAATTCTCAATAGCTACATTTTGTCAGCTTTAAGTCTAGTCTACTATTATTTGAAAGTTAAAATTATAACTGCAAAATTGTTGATTGTATATTAACATACAAAGAAAATAAGCAGAAATTATCATGTGTACCTATGGTTCTTATAATATGGGTCTTTAAACTCTAATGGGAAAATTAAGCCCTTAATCTTACAAATTTTAACTTCACGATCCAGCACGAAGGTAAACGAATTATATTTTTCTTTTAACAGCAGGCAAGAAAAACCAATTCAGGGGCTTTATTGCGCAAATAATTCACGAGTATTTTATTCCAGTAAATAACACGTTTGAATACCTTTCCAACGAATTCATCAATTTTAGATTTTGTTAATGTTTGGCAGCCGCGTTTTGCTGGCTCAGATGTGCGGCGGTAGATCTCCACACTGTGATTGGCTAGTAGAATACACACACAAGCCAATGAATTAAGCCGCTTTTTTCACTAACAAGTTCACCCAGGGAATCATTAGATGTGCTTAATTTTAGAAGCAACGAAAAAACTATTGTTTTTTTTATTGAAACAAAAACCTGGTCAAACATTAGAAAATAAAATATCGTAGCTTTTACATTTGTATATCTAGCAGCAATTTACGATACTATCCTTGCAAATTCTCTGCATAGGCAACTTAGAATGATGTGATTAACATAAAAAAAACATAATTAAAATCGTGTTTTCATTGCAGCTAAGAATTTTGAAAACAACTTAAGATTTACGATGTAGTTTTGTCCGGCCTTGAGAAACGTTTCGGCGGGTTTATTCAGGGCCTGTCCAGGGACATTAACCCGAATCTATTATTCCATCATCGCACAATCGAAAAACGTAGCCTTTTGATAATTTCAGTATCATTGCTGTTGTAACACTGACAGGAAGTTCGTGTGCAGGTTACTGATGTGTGTGTGTGTTTGTTACGTAGGTGGCAGTTGGCGAGAGAAGTGTCAACGGTTCTGTGGACTGGTACTGCGCAGGCGCATTGATACAGTCCAACAAGGTGCTAACAGCCGCCCACTGCGTTGTCCGAAGGTAGAGCTCCAGGTTGGACTTAACTATCATCGTATCGTGTGCTCATTGTCCCACTATCAAGGTCCGAAGCTTTTTGAAGTGAAACTTCTTTGGGCGCAATGAACGTAAAATTTAAAGGCTGAATTTTAATGTAACGTTTTCGTGAAACATTGTTGTGAAACGTTTCTGACGCCAAAAGGACATAGAATAGGTACTTAGCCAAAAACATATAAAGAGCACTATGCCATATACGTTGCTGGGCTCGTTTTTGTTCTCCTCTTTGTGCGATGATTCGTTTCCCGATCAAAAAAAATATATATATAACCGAGAGAGATAGATGAATAAAATAATAAGACAGAGAGTGTACGCACGTGCCTGTTTAAGAAAATAGATATAGGTATCCTATACAGTCAGCTGTGAATGCCTTGAATTTTATATCTGCTACCAGCACCCTCGCGTTCCTCTTTGTTCAACCAGCAGCGTAGAGAGCACTGTTGAGACAGTCCCTGCATTCCCCGACATAAATAACGCTACCTGTTATGAATTTCATATTTGTTCAGAGATTTGGCATGTTCCAGATGGCAGAATCGTTTAGAGTAACCTGTACAGTTTTTCTTTGTGGTGTATTTCAACAGTGAGTAATATTTATTAACTAGCTGTGCCCGCGACTTCGTCCGCGTGGTATAGTGTCTTTGGGTAGCATTTTTAATTATTTAGGCTAATTATTTCGGCTAATTATTTCACAAAAACGACACATACGTGTCTGCCCGTTCGGCTAAGCACACTTAGGAAAATCTTCCCACCTACACCGCGCCGTACCACGCCGCGCCTCACCCCCTCCCCCCCCCTCTCCATGTTGCTGCACAGCGCTCATTGTGTACGGCGCGGTGCTTGGCAAGTTTCTTACTCGCGTTAACTTCAGTTTCACATTTTGTATTGACTCCGTAAATGTTGCATTAGAATACCTCTAATATTTTGTCTCTTGTCGCAAACTTATAAAACATTCACATAAACCTTGCATATTTCCATACAAACTGTCATCCCCTATTCCCTATTGTTATTTTACACTCTTGAGAGTAAAACTTTTACAAACTTTGAATGCCATATTTATTTATATCGAATCAACAGCCTAAAAAATAAGTTTCAAGCTTCTAGCTCTAAAAATGATGATACTTCCATACAACTTTTCATCCCCCCTATTCCAACCCCTTACAACCATTATTTTCGCATTAAAAAGTAGCCTATGTCCTTTCTCAGGCTCTAGACTATCTGTGTACAAAATTTCATTTAAATCGGTTCAGTAGTTTTGGCGTGAAAGCGCGACAGACAGAGTTACTTTTGCATTTATAATATTAGTAAGGATTTATCATTATTGATTGTTTAATAGTTATTGATATCCTGAGCATATATTTTGAAGTGAGTAATAATTTTGTTAAATCATGTGTGGTCATTAATTTTTATTTTCATCAAATTTCTAAAAATACAAAAAAAAAAGGATTCTTTAATAAGTACTTGAAAATAAATGAAAGCCATTAAACCCCGCACAGTGTTCTTTTTAGAAAATTGTATTCTTTCTCTCTCTCTCTCTCTGCCATTTTACTCCTCACGATATAGGACTTACGAGTCGAGGTATGAATTCCCAATGAAGTTTCACTTCTATCACGTGTACCGAGTTACACGTGCTTTTTTTTTATTCTTGTATTAGGTTGCACATGAACGGGCCACCTACGTAATTTATTACTGGGAAGATGCAGGGACGGATTTAGGGGAGGGCAATCGGGGCGAAAGCCCCGGGGCCTCCACAAACGGAGGGCCCCCACAAATCCTTTGATATTATTTTTTCGCTGTTTTACCTTTACCTACAGTACCTACTTTGTACATACATGATTATATTATTGTTAAATATTAACAGAAATATTCATTAACACTAAAATTTAATTTCATATAATTCTTGTCTCCGATTATATTTATGTATGTTTATTAAATACTAAGAGAATCTACTTGATTTCACAATAAATTATTTATTGGAAAACTCGACTGAAAAAAATTGTTCATTTTATTTGTAAAATAATTTGGGGCCAGGGGGCCTCCGCTCATGTCCTTTCCAGATAGTCACCACTCACCAGTCACCACCTCCGGCTAGCTCAAAATTAGGTGATGAGTGGAACATACAGGTTATATGGCAGGTCACGAAGAAATTCTTACTCAATGTTTTTATTTTATTCATGTAAAAACCACACTATATTCCGTACAACAGAGCACACACAAAAAAAATTGAAATGTACCTCAAGAAAGGAGAAAAAACACGTAGATTCTTAATACGAATTACATTATATTGCCCGGATAAGTTCGGGGCAGCGACGGCTTTGTCGCCTTGCGGTGGGCTTTGCCTACGACTACAGTCAAAAAATTTATAATTAAATTAAAATGTCCGAAGAAAAAAAAGTTGTAAGGCGTCGCCCGGACCGTAGCCGCAAAGTTGTACTTTAATAAAACATTATTATGCGAGCCATCGCCAGACCACCATCTCTCGTCCCGGACAATGACTAACTTTACAGCCTTCCTCCCCTTTGTGCGGGCAGTGTCCTGGGCTAGCTGACGTAATTTTCAGTCAATCACGCCACTTGGCAACAGAGGCTTCCCCGAAATTCTTACTTCTGTTCCCACGACGCAGCGATTTTCTCTCTCTCACACACTCCCGTGACAGTGACTCACACGCCTAGCGTGTGAAACAAAGCCTCGGTCGTGGAAATAACGAAGGAGATTTCCTCAGCATGCCTTCCCACACAAAGAATTACTAGAAAGGGGCGTAGCCAGGGGGGGGTTTTAGGGGTTCAAACCCCCCCTTAGCATCAAATCTTTAATTAATTTCTTATTCATCACTCAAACAAATTTCATATTAAAATTAATAAAATTTTTACCATTACAATATTTAAATTTAAGAACCTAAAACTGCTAAAATAGCACTATTTTACACCTTAAAATCCAAATTTTCCCGGGGGAGGGCCCCCGGACCCCCCGCTTTAATACGGGGGGGCCATGCTTCTTAACACCCCCCATACACAAATCCTGGCTACGCCACTGTAGAAATTAAACCTATGAATTTTAAAAATAAAAACGTTTAGGTACAAAAACTTTTAAAAGGAAAAACTTTACATCTAACCTGAAATATGACCAAAATATTTATAACAAATTATTATTACTGGATTGCATGAGGAAGGCTGTAATCTGGGTTGTTACAAGATTGAATTTTTAACTAGTTTCATTAACATTCTAAACAGGTAGGGCATATTCTTTAACAACCTTTCATATAAATAAAATAACTTTCTCAAAATTTTTGTATAGGAGTCATGCAATAGGTCAACAAATAGTGGGTAACTCTGTTTATTTGTTTTCATTTTTTGTTTATTTTGTTCCCAGTGGTCATTCACCAAGTCAGTTATTATAGTTTGTGGACATCCTGCCTGAAACAAAGTATAATTTGTCATTGGAAAATTTTTAAAGCTTAACTCTGGTTTGCAGGAAACCTGATGTGGTACGAGTTGGCGAGCTTGATTTTGCAAGTGAACACGAGCCATCTGCCCCAGCTGACCTGCCAGTGAGCTTCATATCGGTGCACCCAGAATACTCGCCACCAGTAAATTACAATGACATTGCCATGCTCCACCTGGGACGTAATGCCAGCTTTAGTAAATATGTGAGGCCAGTCTGCCTGCCTTCCGTTCTTCACTCTGTAAACACAGGACAAAGTGCCATGCTTACTGGATGGGGTCACCAGTTCTTCGGTAATATGTGTCTTGTTTATTTTATTTTTCAGTAGCAAATAAGACATCCAAGTAAATTTGTTTTAATGATAACTGTCACATAGATGTAACAGCTTCTGTTTTCTTTGTTTTTGCAGACACACTGTCACATTTCGTAAAATTGTCTCACCATTCACAATAGCATTTAGAGTGGAAATGTATGTGTCCAATTCCTTCACCATTTGAACAAGTTTTTTTTTTGTAAATTCCTATCTACTACTAAAGTAAATTAAACTCGTAAAGCAATATAATACTTTATTATATTTTTTATGAGCCATCGCAAAAAGGTTGACAAACTAATATATTGTAGAACTCCATACATACATCTGATTTTATATTTTGTTTTCCAAGATGACGGCGCCAACAGACATGTAACTGCAAACATATGTACAATTGACATATTGAATACACAGAGGTTTTTATTTTTGTTTTGCATTTCTTTGATTTCAGAATTCAAACATTATAAGCAGGATGTAAATACACATCATTATGGGGAAAATGTCAGGATTTGAAAAATACAATGTTATAAGCAGAAAAATGTTATAAATATGAATATTATAACAGGGTTCTACTGTAACAGCATTTTCAAACATTGAAACATCTTTGTTAGTAAGAAATGTTTTTAAGACAACAATCACAAAAGTGGCGACATGTCCTATAGTCAGGAAAGGTGATTAAACAGGGTGCTAACCTGGGCAGACAAAGCTAGTGAACAAAGAGCTCAAACCCCATTGGGGAGGGCGAAGAGAGCCAACCACTAGCGAAGGCACGAAAGAAGCGAGGGAACCCACACTACACTGTTGCCACGTCGGTGCGCTACCTCCCCTGTCCCTTGCCTGTGTGCTACAGGGATTCTGTGATGTCCTGCGGCAGTCAGCCGAGGCCACACAGTCGTGGCACTCAGGGCAGTACTATACCCATGGGCGTCGCAACCGGGGGGGAAGGGGGGGTCACGTCCCCCCCCAATAATAAAAGTCTTCAATTTCGTCCCCTCCAATAATATATTTAGTTTCGTAGTTATATTAAAAATATGATTTCTGTGATATAACCCAAATGTTGCACATGGTGCATTTAGTGCAATGGTGGTAATTAGAGCACTGTGTTTTTACAAATTTGTTCTCTGAAAATATTTTTTATAAAAAATAAATTATATATTACAACCAACTATAATTAGAATATTTAGGAAAGAAAAATGCCTAAAAACCACCTTTTTTCACCTTCAAACCCCAAATTTTCCCGAGGGAGGACCCCCGGCCTCCCAGCTTTTTTTTCCAAGGGATGGATATTCCTCAACAACTAAATCAATTGAAGTCCCCCCCCAAAAAATATATCCTTGCGACGCCCATGACTATACCTACCGTATGTATTAGCTTACTCCTTCTGCATTAGAGGTGTAAAAGTAACGAAAAAAAGTGTACCCGTATGTATTCGTTACTATAACAATTAGTACTCGTTACTATCGTATCGTTACGTTACTCGTTGCTTCAGATACCTCATAACATGCTATGTTATGTTAGAGCAACGAATTGAGTCGTATTGCGTACGCGTACAGTATGGCATCACGGCGTCACAACATTCATAATTTGTAGAAAACATACTTAATACATTACATACCAAACTGCGTAAGGTGCATTTTTTCACTTTTCCGTATTTTGAACCAGACTTGTGTTTAAGTCATTCTAAATTTAATCTGATTTAATAGGTAAAGTGTAGAACTACAAGTGAACTGTTGACAGAATTTACTAAATTTGCAATGAATTTACTATTTTGAAAATTTTAACCATGAGCTTATGTTATATCACAATAACATCGCAATCCATTATGCGTCGATTATAATGAAAAAGCTACTAATAGGTGTCGAAAATTATTTATTGACAATAAAATTTAAACAATATTCTAACGATAAATCCTATACTATGAAAAATGTGAGTAACAAAATGCATTCGTGTGTAACATTTCGTTACTCGGTACTAAATGGCGCACCCGTTACTCAGTATCGAATACATACGGTTTGCTACAGCTCTATTCTGCATGTTTACCCAAGAGTGGCCAATTGCAGTTCTTTTCATTATATATTGGGGCATTTTACACCGTAAGTTCGTTGGTATTTTGCATTTTGGCTGATGTAACACATTAAAGAAAGTAAATTTCAGAATATCAGGTATTATTCTAAATAATAATAAAAAAGGCAAATTGGAGAAGGCAACAAAGTTAAAATTTGCTATTTCTTTACACCAAATTATGTTGAAATGCAAGATTGCTTGTGCTGTTGTGCTTATTGTAAAGATATGGTAGGCCAAAGAACATTTTAGTCATAATACATAATGAAATAAAAAAGTTTACATAAAATTAACTTATTTACCTAATTATGTGCAGATAAATTGTGTAATGATTTAAAAACAAATGTTTTGCTGAGACCTTTCATGCAAGTACGGAAAGAAATGAATATCGTCTGTAAAGCATAAAAAATTCATACGGTCAGCTTATCTTTGACATGTTTCATATACTGATGTACTAATTTTTTGGTCAAAATTTTAAATGGGCTAAGGTTTACCTACTTGAGTTTTCAAAACTCTCAATTAAACCTGTAATACCTTTTTTACCTCATTTTATATCTTAATATATTGCAGGATGTTAATGAAAAAAACACAAGTTTTTTAAAAATTTGGGTACTTATACTCCAGAACTCTGATTCAAATGAGGTATAACTTAAGGAAAGTTTTATACATGTAAGCTTAAAGTTATAGATAAAAGAGGCTTTGTACTTTGAATTAATGTGGCCTGAAGTCAGAGACTTGAGAGAGTGGGCTAAGAGGGGCAAAATCCTTGGGGCTTGAACATTAGGGAAGCTCGGTTGAGTTTCAAGATGAATTTTTATGTTTAGTTTACCCGGATAGTACGATGAAAATTAAAATTATTTCGCTAGTCGAATTTACTGGAAACCTTACAAGTTATGAGATACAGGTGGCTCATGATTATAGTTATGGCCAAGGAATTGTTTACAAACTTAAGATTTTTTTTTTGATTGTGGGGTTTTAAAAGTTGTAGTATATTAGGTAATTGTGAAAGGACCCGACAAAATTATTTGCCCCCGGGCTCTTTGTTTCTACAGCCCTGCCTGAAGTGTTTCGCTGTGAGCCACGTTTACAAGCGAGAATCTAGTGTTCCAATTCTGCTTACAGGTGGAGATTCAACCGACATCCTTCATGAAGTGTCTGTAACGATTATGAACAGCAGCAAGTGCAGTGCATTATATTCACGATCAGCTGCGTTACGCAGAAGCTATCCACGTGGCATCATAGACTCACAGCTTTGTGCAGGTGATGAACAAGGCGGGAAGGATGCTTGTCAGGTGTGTAGGTTACTATGTTTAAATTTTGTACTGTGAATTTGTATTCACTTGTTTGAATGCTATAAAATTAAATCTTAATAACTAGTTCCTTCCAAATTAAATGTTCTTAAAGTGTTATGTGTATTATCAAGCATGAATGACCACCATAATAAAAAGTTAGGAAATTTAAATTCAGTTGCAAATAAAGAGAATGTTTGATTTCAAAGCAACTACTATAAAGTTCCTCTGTTTACATTGACACTAAGTACATTTTCAATAAATCACCAATATTTACGCAATATTTATACCAAAAGGCAGAATGTCCTGCAGAACAATTCATATTGTTGCCACAAAACAGTCTCTACAGTAACAGGAATAGTTTTTTAGAGTGTACCAGTTTACAGGAAGCTGGTACAGCACGTGCACTAACTGGCTCAATATTCTCTTCTGGGTGTGCACTTCAGTAATTCTTACACAACCATCAGCTTCTGGGAACACCTTCGTAACTCTTGACAAACATCAACTTTGAGGTGGTGTTCACTCCTCGCCCACAAGCACAAGGTCTCCTGGGTTTAATCCAGATTGTTAGGCATGCCACTTACTCCTAGGTTGTAACTGCTGCAAATGTGCTAGATGCCACCTTTTCCATAACTGTCTAGCTAGAGTGCACACCCTCTTCCACCATAAGATGAAGTAAATGCTTTTGTCAGGTCTGCAGTTTCAGGTACAGCTACAAGTAGTCTAGCGATGAGGGAGTGGCCTAGTGTCAGTGCTGACAAGTCTACAGGATAAGATGAAATTGGAGTGAGGGGTCTCGAGTTAAGAATGGCTTCCACTCGGGTGCAAAGCACCATCAGCTCTCATAAGAGGAAGACTTGATTTCCAATCATGCGTACATGGTGGTGGTACTTAGCTTACTTAATAGCCACATCCCACAATCCCCCTTAATGATGACTAGCAGCGGGTAGAAAGTGAAACTTAATTCAGTAACCAGTGATGAAATTCTCCACCACTGGAGATTTGAATAATGCATTGAAAATATTGGTAAGCTGTTGGGCTGCTCACACAAAATTAGCACCGCAGTCTGAGTACAGATTGGAACAAAGATACAAAACTTGTCAAAATCACCAAAAAATCTATCAGAAGTAAAGTTCCGAACTAGCTCAATGTGATTCTTTGGTGACAAAAGAAATGAAAATGGCAGCGATGGAACTTGTTTACATAAATATAAATTGGTTCCGCATAGTCAACTTCACTACTCTCAAAAGGTCCAGATTGAGTTACTCCCTCTCAAGGTAAAATTAACCATTAACAGATGCTGGTTAGTAGGGCAATAGCGGAAGCACTGTACACAATTAAAAACCTGAAATCGAAAGATGGATCAAGCTGCCATAACCCAAAATTGTTGACACAGAAAATTGTACAAAAGCTAACATGAATTTGTTTCAAATGAAACAGGCTCACAAGAAGCCACACTGCAGGATTATCTTAGAGAAGTAAACTTGGGTGTTTTGATGAATAACATATGTCAGCATTTGTGAGAGAACCATCCACTTGCTTCTTTAGATAATGCAAATCATCTAAAACACTCATTCTAGATACACTTACACCCTGTAAGTTCATATATGCCAAAATATGAATAAGCTTCAAATGATACATGTTGGAACAAGGACACTGGTACTTAAGTATCTTGAGTTGTTAAAGAACCACTTGAGGAGATTAAGTTAAGGGATTTTTTCAGAATAAGCATGATCACCTGAAGATGGTCATTTCTCAGGAGGGCATGAGAACAAAACCGATGAGGAATAACACCACATGAAGAACGATTAGCTGAGTTGTATTTGGATACTACATGTCCAGTGCATGAGGAGGAACCCATTTCTAAATTTGGGATACCTGGCTTGGAAATACAAGTCTTCAGCAAATAATCAGGAGTCAATCCAGGCAAGTGTGATGCTTCAATCTGTCCATAATTGTGTTAGTGTAATATTAATGAACTCTGAAAGAAAAGCATAACAAAAGTGAAGCAACTTGGCCAACAGATCAGCACTGCAAAGCTCATCTAAGATGAGACCAGCTTCAATGAACCAACCTGTGACTTGGCCATGGTGAGACTAATGTTTACATTCTCCATGGCATTAACGGCCTGTAAATCTTTCACGTCTTCACATACTCATTCAGATGCATCTGGAAAACCATGTAACTCCACACTTATTATATTACGACACACAAAACCAGGTAGTTGAAAAGTTTTAACTTTGGGTAAAAATTCTATGAACTGAGCACATTTGTTTGCAATCAGAGGGGGTAAGGGCTCACCTACACTGATGCCTGCTGTCCATTAATGCTGACGCACAATCTTCGTCCACACATCTATGTGAGAGAGCTAGCCCATGGGATTGTAAATTCACGCAATTGACAGCACAAAGCATTTGGTGGCCTTCCCATTGCCGATGTTTAGGTGAAATTTTGGATCCCACTTCAAACCCAGAATGTTCATAACTGGCCCACATAAGAACTATATAGTTCCAAGATGTTCACGACAAGCATCTGGCATAGTATCCAGTACTTGAAGTTAGTTTGCTGGGCAATTTGTAGAGTTAAAACCCTCCCAGATGCAGCAGGTTTACAGGTTGGTTTCGTACAAGGATTGCTTCTGGAGATGCAGATCCAGTAACAATAATATCCACAAATATGTGATTTTGGACGGCAGTGGCAGCTACAGGATATAGTTGCTCTTTATCAGTGGCCAGATATTCCAATGTGTATTGCAAAAAATGGTGATGATGACAATCCATACGTGAATGTATTTATTCAATTGATATACAGAGGGGCTTTTCTTGCCACACAGAATGAGCTGGTACAGACAATTTTGTTTATTTATCAAATACCTATCAACAAAATTGCTTTATGTCACATGAGTATACAACCAGTTAAAGCCTGTATTGAAGGATAACCTCAGTGATATTAGTTTGAAGTCTAGGTCCAGGAAGAATATGCATTATTAGTAACAAAAAGAATCATCTGAAGAGGTTTGTTTGGTTGATGACAGCTGGGACCAATTACTGTCCTTCAATTAATTTTTTGAAAACTCAGACAAAACTATCATTTCATATTATACATGTCAGTGGACCACACTAATACATCACAAATGCACGTATTAGCCCTGTACTGTTCATATTTTAAAAGTAACTTTAAAACAAGGAACTACAAAGTAATGAGCTGTAAACAGAAAAGAAGTTTGAGCTTCATCAAATGAAACATATGCATACTGCTATTTGTAACAACATATAAAATTTTTTTTGACATTCAACATTCACAAGCACCCCAAATACACTGCTGGATTGCATGCAAGTTGGAAAATGATTTAATCAAGTATGCTCTCGGTGCGACCCACTATTACTGACTTTTCACTTCTGTACATAATTACATGAACAGCAGTAGTTTCATTACACTTTATTATCAAGTCCTGGAAAGGAATCACTTTCTCTGGCAATTAAGGAGTATTTGATACAAGAGCAAGGAAAACATTTTCCTCCTCGTTAGTTACACTATGTATGCAGTGTATTCACAGATATAGCCCTGATACACTGTGGATGATTTCAGGGTGACTCTGGTGGACCTCTAGTAGTGAAGCAGCCAGGCACAAGGACACACATCCTTGTGGGCATAGTTTCTTCTGGTGTTGGATGTGGTTCTACGGCATTTCCTGGCGTCTACACCAGGGTCATTTCCTACCTACACTGGATAAACAATGAACTCCTATTAATGTGAAAAAAAAAATTCAACCTCACATCCAACATGATGTAATTAAGATCACTGTGTTAACAATTATTTTTTCAATTAGATGAGTCAAAAGCCACTATTTTGTGTACCAGTATAAATATCTACGTTCTTTGAATGGTTATTGTGATGGGGAAGATTGATTCAGGATGTAGTTTTGGACATACAACATTGCTGATTACAATGTATGTTATAAGAAACCTCAGTGACAAACAAGAAAGATAAATATGCAAACATACAGATATTTTAGAAAACTTTAAACAAATTTAAAAAGGAAGCATTTCAAATACACAGTAAAAACTTTATTTTGATCATCATATTTTACAGTGACAAGAATGTAACATGTTGATTAAACATATATATAAACACTGACTTCTTGAGTGTCCACATTAACAGTAAAACCACGACTTAAAATTATGATGTTTATACTTATACATGCTCGATCAAATTTTTGTCATTTGATGGAAATGATGACAGCTCCATTCCTAAAGAACGCAAGGAAGGCCCTGGATGAGTGATTCTTGCACTGCCGAGACATTCTTCCCCTCTATAAAATACTCCATACTATAAACAAAGAAATCAGAAGTATTACTAGGCTATACTACATTTAATAAATTAATACAAAATCTAAAACATTTTGTTCTTAATTTTAAAACCTAATTTTTAAGCAAATATATTTTACTAAAATATATTGCAGCAGTGATTAGTTGCAAAAAATTCCTATATTGCAGTCTTAAATTACAGGTATTTAAATATACGTATAACAAAAATCATTAAGAACAAGTTTTAACTTACTTTCTTGCTTTATGTGATTCTATAATAAAATTGGCTATCCATATAGAATATGTCTCCAATTTGTACATATAGTGAAAAATGTGGCTAATAGAAGCTCATCAAAGATAAATTATTTCAATGGACAAGAGGCTCAAGTTTCAATGCTAACAATGTTTAGAAATTAAAAAAAAAAGTTCTGTCAAAGTGGTATTCTGAATTCAAAACAATTGCTTGAGTCTGAAAATGGCAAATGTTTCTTGGTTTAAAAAGAAATAACCTAGGTTTAAGTTAATTTAAAGTCAGTAAATTAGGTAAGATGGTCTCATCATTATGTATATACAATAAAATCTTGATACATCGGACCTCATTTTCATAACAATCATATAACACACAAAATTTTGCAATAATAATAATAATAATAATATTTTTTAGTAATTGTTAAATGCATGACATGGGATTTTGCTTATTGAGCTAAGGAAACTATAACTGCCTATTTGGCTTTATTAAGGTATATTTTAATTCATAAGATTTTATCTTAATATATTAATTTTATTACGATTATTTGAAATTAGTTTCTCATATAACAATGTTCAATGACAAGGTTAAGTCATTTGTGTAATATAAAAAAAAGTTTAGATGTTTCAACGGGACTGCATGATTAAAAACCTGAACTATACTCAGCACTTTAAATGCACAAGTAATCTATGTAATTTCACTACTGTCTCGCCAAGCATACTTGGACAAAAAATTGCGTGGGCCAATGAAAACACTATTTTTAACGTTTTAAACATGAAAAAAAATTATATTTTCTGTATTCATTTCAACGTGCATTCCAGCCAGAGGGTGGCCACGCCTGCATGAATACATAGTAATTGGGCCATGTTGGTTAGATGCCTAAAAAATTGGCTAGAGTGTAACGTTTGCATTGCGGGAACACTTTCAAGTAACTTTAATTTTTTGGAAGTGACAGTGTTTAATGGTGGAGATTTCAATTCAAACTTACTTACCATCATCAGACATAGTGAAGCAACATTTTTTGCAGTGTTTTGGATGTAACAATATGGTAATAGCAAAGTAAAAATGTTACTTCAACTATGTCATAACATGCCGTCTCCTGAATATTCCTAACTCCATGGTTACAACCAGAGCCATCGGGAAGGGGGAGTGGATCCCCGGGGACTGAACACAGGGGGGCCCGGGAATCAGGGGGGGGGGATCAAGGGGGCCCGGGAATCAGGGGGGCCCGGGAATCAGGGAGGTGCCCGGGAATCAGTGGGGCACGCTCTGCTACCAGTTGTAACGCCCCTCCCTCGTGTCTTGTAAAAGTTATTTAAGTTCCTTATCAAAATTAGGAAACACTTTGAAATGGCAATCTGAATTACATGAAATTGCTGGAAATGAACTGGTCAAAAAAAAAATAACAGAGGTGCACGAGAGAGAGTGTGTGCAAGAAATTTGATACAGCCCCTGAATGGCTTACAAGGAGCTGGAGGAGCGTTTGGTTATGAGCTTAAATAAAAAAGTCAAGATTTCGGTTGCAAGGATTCTTTTTGATTTATTAAATTAAATCATTCAAATTCTTTTAGTTTGCTGGTTGAATTGTAATAAACAACATTATTTCTTAAACAAAAACAACAAAAGTTAAGTTGGCCCAGGCCCTACACAGAATTATACCAGTTATACATTAAAGTTAAATCCTTCCTTAAAAACAATATACAATACATTTATAAAGACAAAAACCAACTAAATTTAAATTGTCTCCCAGCTGGCACTTGTTGATTTTATTTGGGCATGTTGCCAGCGGAAGGTGGGAAGGAGGTTAAAGGAGTGTAGTCTTTTGAATATTTTAAATAATGAGGGGTTTGAAGAGTTGTGTAGTATAAAGTAATAGGGAAGGGGACTGACACAATTATTTGCCCCCAGGCCCTTAATTTCTCTTAACGGCTCTGGTTACAGCATTCTGAATAAATAAATAAACAAATAAACGTCTACGATCATGGACTACAACAGACAACACAGACACTCCTTAGCGATGCCACTAAAAGAAATTAAAGCGATAACTGCAAGGGTCTATAACTCGAAAGCCACAATTGTTCTACCACAATGCGACACAATAACAGCTTACTTGCTGTATTTATCTATGACACAACAGATAATGTGATTCATATTCCAAATAATCACACTTAAATTTTGATTCCAGAGGAAATTGGTAGAAAATGCAGTTCACCCATCTGGCTGCTGTTAACAAGGAAAACTGATGAATAAATAGGGTTTAAAGTGAGCTCATGCTGGCACGATTTACCTTTTCTTTTAAAATTTAAATTTTTCTATGAAGTGATTTAGATTTTGTTGTATTTCGTCATTTGCAAAAATTTACTGGATCAATATGTTGAGTAATGGCTTCTGGGAAATAACATAAATATAACTTAAGTAAATGGTTGGTTAGGTTATGTTTGCTGCACAAATACACATTTTTTTTTCTGAGAAGTTAAATATTTTAACAAAGATTTTTCATGTTACTACTGTAGCTGTATTAACCTAACCAACTTTACTTCAGTAACTATTTTTTTTTACTTCCCATAAGCCACTACCCTACATATTTACCATTTCCTTTCCTTACATTTTTTTGAAATGAAAAATATTTTTTTATTTAGTATTACAATTATGTACTCTCTTAAATATAAGACAGGAGACATGCTTTAAGCAATTTTTGTTGTTAGCTGAATCTTTTGAAAGTAATACTTCATCTTTAGGCCATACTTTGACAAAAAAATTAACAAAAAAAATGGTTTTAGGCTTGAAACACTTAAATGAAAAAGTAATGATTGTCCCCCTCAACAAATAAGTGCTTGCGGCGGTCATGGTTCACTAACAACAACAACATTACTAACACAATAAAAACACTAGTGAATTCATCATCATTGAGGTTGGATTCATTACGTCATTTGAATAATATGGAATATTATTTAGCAATTCATTGGATGAACTGTATTTATTCCCACAAAGGAACTTCAATATCAACGTAAACATATACATACAACTTACTCTCATGGTCGTTAAGTTTATTATTTTCATGTATTATTTGAAATCTGTACTATAAAACTACACATAAAACATTGAAATTAAGACTGCTTCACCTGTCCTGGTGTGATAGCTCTCAGTGGCACTGACAGATGCACCAACAGCTCTTGCTGCGAGATCTTCACCAGACAGCATTTGTTTAAAGGTTTCGTGTGCTGGAATCGAAACCAGCATTCCAGTATTCCATGTTCCTCTAGCTCGTCTGGTGTGGAATGAATCCAGTGTGGAGCCTCCACAAAGACATACTGTGTGTACAGTGATGGATGTTCTGTACCAACAGCCTACAATGCAAATGAAAAACTTCCAGGTTTGTACTATTTTCACCCAAAGGCCAATACAAAACAACAAAGACAGAGATAAATTCAAATGCTAACAACCCTCACAAAAATAGCAGGCAAAAAAAATAAAACTTAAAAAAAAATAAGTACATTTACAATAAGTATTAATTAGGATACTAAAACTTTGACGGTAAAATAGCAATGAAGGAAGACAAATTAAGATCCCAGACACCAAGATTTTGGGAAAATAATAACTATAGGAAAACAAACAGAATAGAACTACAAAGCAAGCCTAAACACAATGAATCAATTAAAAAAAATAATAACGTAGTAAGATGCCGAAACTCAACACAATGCAGTTTGGCCTATATTTTTCAAAGTAAAATTTTACAAATGATTTACCTTAACAACTACACTAAACAGAGAGATTGTCTAAATAAATAATAATCCAAATTCTAAACACATCAATTATTTACTGACACTAGGGTAACAAGCCTAGTGAAAAGCCCACAGCTCCACAGGCATTTAAATATTCCAAACATTGTAAGAACCACAAGCAAATGTTTATAAGAAAGTCATGCATGTATTAAAATATTGATAAGCAAAAAAATATTTAAATTCACAAGGGGAGGGGCTTAAAAGAATTTCCACTGTGACAATATAGAGGGGAAAAAAATGTTTCATTTGAGCTATTTACAGTAGAACCACAATTAGCTTTGATTCGCTTAACCAGGTACGTATTTGGTTAACCGGGTACTCAATTAAAAATTAAAATTTTTTTTTGGTAAAAGGGGGGGGGGGGGGAGGAGATGCGAAGTGTAATTCATTAGGGAAGGGACAAGAAAGGAGTAAAACTAAAACTACATAATAAAGTAGAAATGAATGGACAAAAAAAAGGACCTAAATTGCGGAGAAAAACTAATCTGGGTTAAGCTGGATTACAAGTACGGAACAACTGCTCTTCCTAAATACATTTGGATTCAATTATCCGTGATTTTTGTTTATCAGTACAGACCTTCCCCCCCCCCCCCTCTCAATTACACAGGTTAATCAAGGTTCTACTGTATACATGAAAATATAATTTATTTTATTACTTCGGTGTGAGAACATGAACATTTCTAAAACTAAAACTGTAAAACACTATGAAAAGAAAAATTAAAAAAAAAATACATTAATTTTTTTTACAAAAATACTTTTTAAGTGTTCAAAACTTAAAAGAAAATTATAATAAAGTACTAAGGTTTTACCTACCACAAAAATATCATGTGACTTTGAGTCCTTCTTCGCAACGAAGTATGGCTTTGGGATGCCAGACAACTTGCAGCGCTGGCCTATAGTCCAGTGGTGTATTCCACTGTGCGACCCTACTACTTTACCAGAGTCAATATCCACCAGGTTGCCTGGGTTTGGATCCACATACTGTTGAAATAAACAGCACAAAATATGGATAGAAAATGTGGCAAGAGCATATAAATGTGTTTCATTTTGATCATAGATAATCAACAGAAACTTATGACACAAAGTCCGGCCAGCTATCATATAATCTTGCAAAGAAATAAATCATATTAGGGTACAATTTTTGAAGACACTAAAATTAACAAGTAAAAACTGAAACAGTAAGGAAAAAATCAAAGAATATAAAATTTTCACTCTTTACAGACATGAGATTTCATATTCCTTAGTAAAATAAATGATAACTATCATGAAACTAACAATCTGACAATATTGGATTGCAAAAAGAAAAAAAAAATTCCATTAAGAACATGATGGTAAATAAAGTCATCCTGTAATCTAAATCACATATTATTTAACCCTTACGCTCAAGGACTAAGTAAGGAGGAAGGCTTAGCAACCAACTCATCCTAAATACTCATGCCTGAAGCGGGATTCAAAACCACGAACCTGAGTTAGAAGTAGAACGGCACTATAACACATGACAATTTTTGCATAAAATCCATCATTTGGTATTTGCTAATAATATTTGTATTTTTATCTTGGGTAAGAATAAAATGAAAAAAAAAAAAAAACCATAAATGGTAAGAATAAAACACGTGTGCAAGAGTTGTTTCTGTTCTCAGTCTAGCAGTCTGGAATGACATACAGAAGCAGACAAAAATACCTTCATATACAGAGGCGCAACAACAGGGGGGGGGGGGAGGGGGCAAGGGTATTTTGCCCCCCCCCCCCCTCCCTTCTGAAACCTTGAAGTGGGGGCAAACGGGGGCAAAGAAAGTGCTGTGTAATCAACTTTTAGATAATAAAACTGCTTAAATAGCACAATTTTCCACCTTGAAATACAAATTTTCCCGGACCCCCCGCTTCAATAGGGGGGATCGATGTTTCATTATAAAAAGGTATATTGCCCCCCTTTGGAAATTTAGTTTAATTAACTTTGCTAAAGGAAAATTTTTCAAAGATATCAAATTGATCTTTTGCAAGAAATTAACATTGAGAGTAAAAATGAATTTTTCAGACAAATTGATTAGCTGAGCATCTGAGCTACAGTGGACAAAGAAAAAAAATATGTATATGTGTTGTTGCTGCCCGAGACAGGATCAACATGAACGGAACAAGCAAAGCGGACATTTAGTGGAGTTTGTCTTATACCTGAGGGATACACATTTCATTCCAGGCCAGCTTGAAAACTAGGAGTAATGATGAAAAGGGAATAGAGCAACAATGGAATGAAGGTAATAGAGTCCAACTAATACCCAGACGAGGGTTAGCCCACTGGTACATGGGTAACTAGTACAAGGCACATTGAGTGGGAGACTAGTAACATAGCCACAGAGCCACCCAACATAACCTCCAGATCAACACTGGAGCATACCAAATATCTAGTACACATACAAGAAATTGACCCCAGGTACCAGGTGGTACCAGATATTTTACCTCCTGACAAGAAAAAATACCACGATTTTGTGTTCGAGTACGGTAATATAATTTAAATTTTTTAAGTAAAAAATAATGTGCAATACATGTAAAAAACAATCACAAAACCTAGCTTGTTTTGAATGTACTAGAAATTCATGAAACACCAGACTTTTGATGTGCCTGGTACCAGAATTTTATATTCACTACCTAGAAACTCTACAATAGTGTTCTATAATTTCTAATACTGAGCAATGTTAAAACACTGAACTAAGATTCCAGAGGGTCCAGGTTCATATCCCAACCCAGCCATCCCGATTTTGGGTTTTCCATAGTTTCCTGAAATCACTCTGACAGGCAAAAGTGATGGTGCCACGGGCAATTCCTGTAGTGTCTGTTTCTCATGAACTTGTTATTGTCTAGAAGAAGCAAAGCATTTGAGCTTTACCACTTCAAAATAAACATTATAAGTTGTTACAGCTCACTTACCTTTCATTAACTGTATACCAGATCACTTGCACATTTCCCCAGGCATTTCTGCCACTCAACACAGAAGGAAAAAAAAAAAATTAACAGGACAGAAACATAAAATTACTATCACATACAGCCATTAAAAACTACACATATTTTTCTCTTTGGGTGCCTACACTCTACAAAGCACAATAAAATTTTAAAATACATAACAATTTTTTAATGAAACATCTTCAGATAACACTTACTTCCGAAATAAAATCTTTGAAATTTCGAAGCCCAATAAAACAAATTCCTGTGCTTTCTTTCTTCTCTGCAATCTGATCCAAGCCATACTTCTTGGCAATTGACTTAACTTCTCTTTTTAACAAATTACCCAAAGGAAACATGGTGTTTTGAAGAGAAATCTGAGGCACTTGACTAAGGAAAAATGTCTGATCTTTGAAACTGTCTCTTGCTTTAAGTAACCTGCAACCTAAAAAAAAACAATCAATTTTTTTAAAATGTTGTTACCCCCAAATTTCCAACACTCCTCTTATCAAATATCTTGGTTTCTTATTAGACTTCAAATTCTATTACTATCAACACATTTAAATTCTTAGTTTCTAGTGACCACAAAATCCTATTCTTAATTAAATATACTTACAATCTGCCACACTTCAAATATTTATTATATTCTTATACTTTATATAGCTTTAGTAAGATCAGAGTTAAAATTTGGACATGCTGTGCTCTAAAATAACATCAATAAATATGACAGTGACCAATTTATGAAACCCTCAAAGAAAATTCACTTAAAATTGTAAGCAAAAAACAATATCCACAACCTAACTTAAGTTTCCCTTTCTGAACATAGAGAATATTTGGATTCACTTTTTGTTCGTAACTACAATAGTTCTTAACTAAACTGCAAGTAGTTTTTTGTAGTTTAATAGTTATTTACAGTCATTACAATATCATCTTCAATATAATATAATATTATTTATTGAATAAATACCTCCTGAAACAAACTACACAAAAACGTGCATTACTTTCAAAATTTATTTTTCCTTTCATAAGCTGGATCAGTTTCTAAAACTGCCATTCCTTCAATTTTTAAGCTATTGAGCTCGTTAATCAATCCAATTGAAGCAAAATTCCTTCTTTTTTTACAGTGAGAAATATCATATCTATACTAATATTATAAAGCTGAAGAGTTATTTTGCTTGTTTGTTTGTTTGAACACGCTAATCTCAGGAACCACTGGTCCAATTTGAAAAATTCTTTCAGTGTTGGATAGTACATTTATTGAGGAAGGCTATAGGCTAAATTATACTATCAATAACATTAGGGATCCTTACTAAAAGTCCAATTTAGAGTCAAATGCATTGGAAGGGGTTAGATACAACATGCAGTACACGTACGAAGTGTGTGTTGACAATGCCGCAGGCGCATAGAAGTTTATTTCCTATTACCTATTAGCATTGTTGCCACGCACTAGATGCCTTATCATTCTTAATTTTCCCATACAAGTAAAAAACACCCGTGTGATATTAACAACGAAGCAATCAGTACCCTCATAAGAGTTCAATTAGTATTTAAATAATTTTTATCACTTTAAATCACAAACCTAAACTATTGTTTTTTCCCCTCTCTCTGTGTTTGATTTGTTTTTTTATTGCCCCTTTTTTTCAAGTATATATATTTTACAGACTTGAAACTTCACAGTAATGTTCCTTATGTTACGCAGGATGAAATTTTCCGAAAATTAGATCCCATGGGTGGTTAAAACCAGGCAACAGTGGGTACTTTGTCTGCATGAGAACAGGATTTTGCATTGTTCATGCCTTCTGCGTCTCCATGGCAACGGGCATAGCGCAGCAGTGGCGTACCCACAAGGAGGGGCATGTATAATGAGGGGCGCAAGAGTGATCTGCCTGTAGACTGCCGTAGCGAAGTACAGGTACATCAGTTGTACGTTGCGTGCACGAGTCGGGAAACCATCGGTGCTATTCATTTTCTCTCCGGTACATTATACAGCATTGTAATAAATTTTCACGGAATTTTTTTTTTATTTACCATTACCTACTGTAAATGGGAGATGTGGCTTAATTTTATTCCATTAAATAGCCGTGCGAAGCCGGGTCGGGCAGCTAGTGTAATTAATAAAGTAATGTACTTATGCAGATGATTAGAATGGACAATAAAATCTATAAACAGGTAGTATGTACAATGTAGAAAATTTAGAAAGCAAAACGTCCCTGGATTCCTAAAATTATTGGTGGGAGTCGGGACTTCACCGAGAGGTGGCATACCCTGCGAGCTATTGAAACCATGACTCCCTGGGAAAGACTGATAGGAGGCGAGGCCTTTCCAAGAGTCGAGACTTCACTGAGAGGTGGCACACCCTGCGAGCTATTGAAACCACAACTCCCTGGGAAAGACTGATAGGAGGTGAGGCCATTCCAAGAGTCAAGACTTCACTGAGAGTTGGCACACCCTGCGAGCTATTGAAACCATGACTCCCTGGGAAAGACTGATAGGAGGCGAGACCTTTCCGAGGCTTCGCCGAGAGGTGGTGAACCATGCGGGGTATTGAAACCATGACTCCCTGGGAAAGACTGATAGGAGGCGAGGCCTTTCCAAGAGCCGAGGCTTCGCCGAGAGGTGGCGCACCCTGCGGGGTATTGGAAGCCTGACTGCCTAGAATAGGCTGGTGGGAGTCAGGGTCTTGCAGACGGGTGGTGCACCCAGGCTGTGTTTAGGAAGCCTAATTTTCTGGGAATGGCTGGCAGAACACAAGCCATCCTTCGCTGCCAGACTTCTGGTAGGAGTCAGGGCCTTGCCGAGGAGTGGCGCTTCCAACGGAGTATAGATGGCCAGACATCCTGAGATTGGCTGGTGGAAGTCAAGGCTTTTGTGGAGGAGTGGTGACCGATCGGGGTTCTAAGCCCCAACTCCCTGGGAATGGCCATGGACAGTCCCCGGGTGCTTACATTCCATAGATCCACGTTCATTCCGAAGAAACTGCCAATTATTAACATCATAGGACACACATTTAGCATGAAACACAACTATGTGCCCCAGTGGTGTTAGATCCCTTCAACACAATTGATTAGTTGCAGCACGGCCCGTGCCGAGGCTTTGCAAATTCCACGATCCCTGGGGCATTCCCCAAGGACAAAAATCTATAATACACAAAATTATCATTCTAAAAGGTTTAATCTGAATTTAGTATAAATTTCTTTGAAAGAAGTTTCAATGGTGGGATGTTTTTTATGCATGTGTGTGTAGTGTATAGCATATTTTGAAAAATAAAAGTTTAAGTTTGAATTTTATGCCGAATAACTTTTGTGCAATTATTTGTTTTTTCATTTTTGTTGAGTGGAAAACTAGTTTCAATTTGACAACTACATGAGCTTCATAACATAAAAATTAAGGTTTGTAGCCATTTCACCTATCTGATCCGGGTTTCAATCAGCACAACTTTTCCCAAGATTAAAAGCTGTTTTGCTTAGTCATTATTTTTAGCAAAACAATTTTGAAAAAAATTAAATTATTCTTATTTTAAGACAAAAATTTTTTGAACAGACACTGCTGAAAATGTAACAGAATTATGAAATATTAACATATTTTAGTAAAAATTAAATACTAACTACATTAATATATAAAAATAATTATTTATAAACCAGTGAAAACCACTTACTAAGTCTGATAAATCATACGTTCGCAGTGGTCACTCAGGTAATTTGGGTAATAAACACACATCAAGTTGCAGGTTCCTGGGATAATCACAGGTGCCAGCAAGCATGAATGATCAAATGCTCACCAAAACGACTATGCCATATACCATGTTTTATCGCATAACCGTCGCACATTTTATGCCAAAATAAAGTTTGAAAAGTAGGGGTGCAATTTTTATGCGAGAAAAGCATTTTTGTTGAGGTTAAGTTTTTCATAACAGCAAAACGTGTTGCACGGAAAGTACTAACATAATATCAAATTATTAATTGTGAATTATAACACGTTACCGTGACGAGCTGGAAAAAAATTATGAATGTAAAATGGCTACAAACTGCAGCTGTTTTGTTTACTGCAGTGAGGCACCATTAACGTCACGGCCACAAAATACTGAAATCAATGCCAAGTTAAAAAGATTATAAAAAATATAGTGGAAAATTGCTGAGGAAGCACTTGCAAAAAATTCTCACCTTTCAAATACAATTTTTATTACAACACCACCACCACTCAAAAATCATTTTTTTTTCTCCATTCACATATACAATTTTTTACAACATAGTTTTTTTTCTTCCCAAGGCACGAGTTCTCATATTCTGCTGAGCATTCTTTAATCATTTTAGGTTTTTTCAGCAGCCATAGATGATTGTTACCGCAAACGTTCAACAATCATTGCAATCATCTTTCTCACAGAAAAACACTCACAAACCACGTGCAAGATGTTCGTCGTCCGTTAATAGAGATGGCAACAGTATAGCAATAGAGCGGATATATCTATATTTCAGGTGGAAACTATCACTATTTTGGGATCAATAATTTATCGCTGATATTTCAGTGCTAACAATATTTTGTTTAGATAATAATAAAAATAACATACAGTTTTACAAGTATATTTTATTTCAACCATTTTTCAAACAATTTGGCAGAAAAAACCCCTCCCTTGTATTCTCTTTTTTCAGTTGTTTAAGGCCGATACAAAATGGTGGACCAAAGGCTTTGGAAATAATGCTTAAAAAGCTTTTTCTTTGTATATATTATTTTAGTTACATTCAAGTTGTATTTTGTTGAAATTATCTAAGAGGTATACAAATTTAGATTTTCATTTTAATGAATATCTTTATAAGATGTTTCTGCATGAATCAATCTGTAGAGCCCATATTAAGTTAAAATAAGAATTTAAGTTTTGATAACTGAAAAATAAATGCTCCTTAACAGGACAGCAAAAAAGGAATATATTAATGCTAGTTTCAATTAACTATAATGAAATTACCTAAAGCAGGTTGGGCTCCTACCAGCAAAAGTAAATACAACTACAATATATTTTTCAAATATTTATTATTCAGTATTCTCTTCTCTACATGATCATTGGCTTCTTATTCGCTCAACATCTTCAGGAATATAAAACAATAACAATTCATAAAAATTACTTTTTTTAAAAATTCAATCAAATGTCAGAAAAAAGAAGTCATTGAAGTATGTAGAAAAGATTTGTAAATAATAAAAATTAACATTTTAAGAAATTACTTTGTTGTATTTACTTTTGCTATAAGAGCTAAATATGTTTTTGGTTATTTCATTTAAAAGCTTAGATGTACCAAGATCTCAGTAACTTATACTTGCATTATAATTTTATAATTTAAACAATGGTGAAAATTTTGCCACTAAAATAACCAGATATATCGAAAATGTTTTTATATGGAAAAATTTTTGCCATCCCTATCCGTTGAGCTACAGCAGGTTAACCAACCTTGGAGCTTAATGGAACCTGTGCTATGCAGCATTGCCATGCTGCATAGTCAAGTTATGAATCAAGTTTTTGCAAACCATGATTTTTCAACATGTATTTTACGAAAAATTGTGCATGGTTTACACGGGTAAATATGGTACCTTTAGTTTGAAGCCACCACTAGAATTACTGTATTTTTCCATTCTAACTACTACACCGCCTGACTGAAAATTGAAAACTGATTGCTGTCGCTCAGTGCTTCATCCTGTGATCTATGACAGGGTCAATTTTACTACCTACACAAAGTCTCTGAATCTAACAGCAGGACCAAAAACATCATGCAAGTTTTGTGCGAGAATTTTTTTTCTCTCCCAATTTTGAGGCTTTAAAATAACAGTGCAATGATTATGCGACAAAACACACAGGTGGTTTCCTCCATAAGACTGAGTTGTTTTTTTGAGAACGAAGTAGACTAGGCTACGTGACCTTCTTTCAGTGCCAAATGGCCACAAACTTTGCAATCAGAAACATTGCTATAAATAAGGTAGAGAATTAAGTATGTTATACCTCAAAATACTGAAATAACTAAGACAAGTAAAAATGAGACTGTCAAATACATGAAAAACAAGCTTATATATGATTAACTTTACCTTTCTCTGGATTGTGATACTGCAAATAGTCCCCAAATGATGTGCATGCATAGTGTCCAGTAGCTATCGCATCCGCTTTTAGTGTAGTAACTGCATACTTATAAAAGCTTGCAAACTTTATCACACGATTGCATAAAATATCAGGATTTGGTGTCTGACCAGATCGGTAATCTTCCAAAAAAGCACTACAACATAAATTCAACAACATTAATGATCTACATCAAAACATTAGACAAACAACTTAGCATTTTTATATGGCTTGGTTTGGAAAGATATATATATATATATATATATATATATATATATATATATATAAATAATTGTATGATATATGTTCCAATTACACAGAATTATTGCCTAACACTATGCTTCTAAAACTGACAAGCTGCAGAGTAGCCAAGTAACTTGTTTCTTATTGACTGATTCCAACCCGACAAAATATACATTTATTATTACAGAAACAGCTGACCACATATATATATATATATATATATATATATATATATATATGTGTGTGTGTGTGTGTGTGTTTTTATTATTTAAAAAAAAAAATTATTTTATTTGTTTACTCATTTAGGAGTTTGGTAAATTTTTTTCAGCCTAACATCTTGTCTACAAGGTCTTTAGAGATAGAAAGTATTTGGGTTGGGCTGTGGCCTAAATAATAAATAATTAAAAATAAATAATATAGTAACACACTGGGAGACATGTTGAACAAAGGGGTGTATAGAGGGAGGAGGGATCATGGGTGGAAGATTCAGAGAGAGTTGGGAAGAACAGAAAGAGGAAGGCAAGTGTTCCTGGTGAGGACGGGGAGGTAGTGGAATAGGATTGAGGGAAAGATACTGGATGTGAGAAGAGGAAAGGACTTGAGGAAGAGTCTTCAGAAATTGGGCAAGTAGGGAGGGGGGGGGGGGGGGGGGACTCCTTGTCTCCAAGCAGAAACCCTATCGCAAGTCAAAATCAAATAAAATAAAGTGTAATTGTGTGCTTGATATGAAGCAATTATACAGTATTTAATTAAAAAATTTTCTTGTGCATGAAGGTAACTGTGCGATATTTAATTCTGACCAGAGTTACAATGAACCATGTAACTGCTATGGAGCAGATAAGAGCTCCTAATTAATATCAATACATAAATGAATATTAATACCAGATTTGTTTTAGTTAAAAGGTTTGTTAAATTAAGTATGAATTGTAGACAATGGTTTGTACGGTAATTCTTCACCAACCAGGTGGAAAAGCACCACGATACAGGACTCTGGCCATACATCTGGTTGATAGCCACCACTGGTTTTATACATGCTTTTGTTTTCTAGGTAATTTTATTAATAAACTATTTGTTGACACTTAACGTGAGGAGCTAGGCTACAAAAGGCTCTCTCAGATGGAAGGCTACATTCACCCCAGCATTTAAGATACAATATTTAAATAGCACACTTGTTACAGTCACCTGAACACTTCAATCCAGTATTCTTTCACAAAGCTCACATAATGAAATGGTATTCCTATTTTACAGCAGACCCACTCAGCATCTTTAAGATCTTGAGTAACGGAACAAGCACCATGTTCTTCTACTTCATCCCAGTTTCTCATAAACACCCCCTGCACATTGAAGCCTGCAACAGCACAACAATACCTTTACTCAGCAATGGCTATTGTGTACTACAATATTAGTCAAAGTTTAGCCATGTGGTGTAGTCGTAGGTTATAATGAGACATTGCTCCCCGTCCTTATACCGCACCAGGCAGTAATAATTCTGAAGTGTTAGATAGCTTGGTGCTTACATATTGTAGTTTAGGTTTTGCTCAACTTATGCTTGAGCCATTTTTAGACGTGAAAAATTTAATGCATTATGTAGCCTATGCTACTATACAATACTTATTTATTCATAAATGATGAAATTTTATGTGAGTGGTTAAGGACATAGTTCTTGAGCACTAAAGTTGTGACATTCCAAATGCTACACTTCTCGTAAAAAGGTTGACTACGAATATCTTAATTAATATGAACCAATGACAGCCCATAAATTTCTGATAAAGACTTCCAGACTTTATTCTCCTCCTCCCAGCCGAGAATTATATACAGAATGTCAGCTGTGTATGAAACAAGTACAAAAATTTTTTTTAGAAAATATATGGTGAAATGAAATTCCTGGATAAGTCATTTACTTCAGAAGCAAGCAAATATCTTACCTTGGAATACTGAACACTGGGCAGTTTAACATAGCCTACACCGTGGCAGTACCAATACACCATAAGGACGCTCACTGGCTATGTACACCATAAGGACGCTCACTGGCTATGTACACCATAAGGATGCCCACTGGCTATGTACACCATAAGGACGCTCACTGGCTATGGAAGGTAACGTGGAGAGTTCATATATTTCTTCACCCACTTGTCTTCTAATAATACACCTTTTACAACTTGCAAGTACGGTAGCTTTATTATAAGCTTTAAAGATGGCCATAGACAAGGAGGAAGCCCATGTTAATTATTCTGGATAGTTCTTTGAAATGTAGGAACGGTACATCATTTAACGCAAGGCCAATGGCTTGTTAAGGGTCTCCTCGGGAGAATTTGCGTATTGTTGTTAACGGTTTATGTTATTTAACGAGCATAGAACCATCGCTAGACCTCGAGTCTCAGGGTGTGATGCCTTGGCGAGATAACTCCCAGCATCATTCAAATGTGCCAAAACCTTTCCCGCTCTTAAGTGACTGGGAAGCTATACTCACTCAAATACAGCTACGAGACATGGGTTCTTAAGTCATCCTACAAGCCTCAGCATACTGCGCAAACTCTTCCGCCTCAATGACACGAAAACACCTATGGTCAGTTTCCATAACACAAATAGCTTTTAAATGTTAAAACTGCCCGATGTGAACTGTTTATGTGAGGACTGGACCATGCCACAAGGTTGGCCAACCTGAAGCAATGCAAAGAGAGCAGCAAACACGTCTGTTCTCTCTGGCAGGCAGAAGGCTGTGATTGGCACCAGGGTACGCTCTAGCGATAGTGTTATGTCGGTCACTGCGAAACATTGACTTACATACCTAACAATGAGAAATGCATTAATAATACATAAAACACACACAATGAAAATATTATGCAATAATAAAATTATTATAGTTAAAAAACTAAAAAAAAACATGCTTTTATCTGTAACACACACTAAAGTTGAAGAGTTCCATAATCCACCTCCTGGCTTGGTCATCAGATCAGTTCAATTATACCAAATTATTGTATTGTCATCCGGATTACATGTATTTGCAAAGTTTCAAATCAATACGACAATTAGAAGTAGGTTAAAATCGACTTACAAGATTTAAATAATTACATTGTTAGTTAGTTACAAGTGAAGCTAATAATAAGCATGTTAAAAAGAAAACCCTTGATTAATTAAAGTTCATACCTAAGTGGTTTAAAAAAAATGTAAAGAAAAAGATATAAAAGTAATTTTGATGGTTCCATCCAAATGTTATTTATTAAGAAAAATAATAATTAAATTAAAAAACTATTACTAAAACACAAAAAAAATACAGCATAACTCTACAACCCTGGGCAATTGTCAGAGTGATGTTAGAACAGCCACCAGCACATAGATACTGTTTTTTTTTGTTTGTTTTTTTTAGTTTTTACCATGTGATTTTTAGTTGTAATACACAATTTATTAAATATTTCACTGACTTCATGATTTTCGTCCATTTCCAGCCAAATTTCTTGCGTAATTGTTGTTAAAGGTTTATACCACCTCTGTAACAGCCTAGTTAGTTCCTTCTCATTTTTTGCTATTTAATCATTAAAAGTCAAAAAATAACATATTTTTTAAAATACCTACTGGATTCTGGGCTACGAAGACGAATTTGATTTGGCAGATGGATTCAGTAAGCACAAATAAATACTAAATAAAAAATTTATTGAAATTGCTACCATTTTTAAAATTGTAATTTACACATTATTACTGAAGCTGACATAACCGAACCAACATTTTGCTGTAGATACTTTTTGTCTTTTTCCCCAGAAGCCATTACTCAACTCATGGCTGAAAACCTGGTTAAAACTTAAAGAACATTATTAAAATTTTTAGTCATTAAAATCTTACAGTGGTTTTATGATTGATTGAATTTCCATACTGCCATAAAGATTTTTACCTGACAATTTCCCTTAAATTTGTTGCTTTGCCTACAACTAAATTCTTTAGGTCCCAGTGAGAATTTAAAAATGCCCTTTTGGAGGATTATCTATCAACATTTGCAGTACACAAAAAGTTTATTTTTTCCTAAATGGCTTCAATATAAAACACATTTTTTTTTGCTCTTGAAAAAGAATTTATCTTTAACTTTTGTCCCCTCAAAATTCATAATTACCATACCCAAAAAATTTTTTAAAGGCTCATAAAATCATTTTCACTCTGTATTTGACTGGTATTGATAAATTTAATAAAATAAATAAATATTTAATTATTTTCGTAAGTAAATTTCAAAAAATATAAGTAGGCCTACATACGTAATGATTGTAACTAAGAAATGAAGGTAAAATCAAAAAGTAAATTGCCATAAATTCATGTGACACTGCTGAAGTGTTCAACATTACTAATATCGGTTAGGTAACACAGTTTTTTCAAAAAAAATTTAAATAGTTAAAAAAATGAATGTGTTAAAGTTCTAAGTATAGAGGCTTCTTAAAAAAAAATTACACTTTCCAAATCATTTTTAATTTTGTTCTACTGACCTTTGTAGTGGTTATTTTCAGACAAAAGTGCAAGTTTGTTTCATTTTGGATGATTGCAAAAAGTTTATAAGTGAAATGGTGTATTCACGTAAATATGTCATTAGCACCATGTTAACTATGTGTGTGTTTCTGTTTTGGTACACTGATGTCAAGTGTGGTGTTTTATTAATAATGAAAATAGTTTTGTACATAATCTAACAGGTGTTTTAGTGATCACAAATATAATGATGTCCAGATTAATTTCCCAATTCAAAGTTTTAATGTTCACCTGTGCAGTAACGAGAGTGTCACCTTGTTTGAGTCCCTGCTGTGGGTACAAACAGCTTGCTCAATAATAATAGGTACCTTAAAATCAGAACCTTTTCATAGTGATAGGTATCACGTGACATAACAAAACTGCTGGCTGCAATCATCCAAACAATATTTTAAGTGTTTTTTACTGGCTTTTACCCCCACAATTTCCCTTGACTTTATGGCCTTGCCCACTAGCGAGTTCCTCCTAATTTTGTTGAATAAAAACTATTATGTTTTTTTTTATGTAGTAGCTAACCTGGTAAATTTTAAGGGTTATGGTTTTTCTATAAGAAAATTATAAAATTCAAAAGTTTGTGTTTCTGAACACTACAGACATTCCTCTACATTTATCCTCAAAACAGTGTTTCAAAATTCCTACTGTTTTCTAAGAAATATGGTTTGTTTGTATTTTATGTGAATGTTACTGTAAGTATATTACTACAACATGTACTAAGTGGTAAATATGTAGGTATATTGGTAATGGAGTGTAAAAAGAATTTTGTTTTTGGTTAAGATGATATGGAAATTGTTTATGCACATTTTTAACAGCTACTAAAGTTGCTCGTGCGAGCTGCGAACTTCAGAAACCTTCTGTGAACTTCGAAACTGTTCGGGCCTTGAAATGGACTTGTGCGAACTGGTTACTAAGCTACATTGCAATCCTAAGTAACCATTATAAATTTTATAGTATTTTTAATGTAGCTATACTAACCTAACCAAATGTTTAAAATATTTTAAAGTATTTTTAATGGGGCTAACCTAATCTAAATGACCATTCTCAAACAAATTTGTAATATTCATACAGAACATGAACAAACGCGGCCTCAGAATGGAATATTGTGAATGTTTAGTTTATCGATCCTGTGTTTCTCCATACATAAGAACATTTAAAAAAATTGTAATGGTTACACCCATGCATAGGTACTGTAATGTAAGCTATAAACAGTGATTTCTCAGAAACCAGTAGGAATATAAAAATGCTGTTTTCAAGGTAAATACAGGAACGTTTCTAGGTTTTGAAAAAAGTATTTTCTGAATTTTATTATAAATTTCCGGAAAACCGCGACGGAAGAACATTACCAGGTAAATATGTAGAGTCACGGTATATGCGAAAAAAAAATGCTAAAAATCCGAAAATACTTTTATTCTAAGCTCTTTCACTTCCTCTTTTCAAATCAACCGGTGGAGATAAGAAATTCCAAATACTTTAGGAGATATCAAATTTTTTAATATTCATCACAATACCTGTGTAGGCCTACCTATTCATGCGGCGATTAACATCGTTTCTGGTTTACGAGTATCTATTATGTTCCTTATTGGACAATTTTGTCACGTAACAGTTCCGTGATTGGCCAGTATTCAAATGAACCAATACGTGATTATTTATTTATTTATTAATGTTCCGTCGGAGGTATCGCAACGTAGGTGAATGACTACATAATTTCCTTCTAATGGCAAAAAAAATGTACCCGCCTCCAACTTAGGTGGGTTTTTAACGTTTATAATTTTAAAGTCTTATTTTTTATTTGGATATTGTTGCGCAAGTAATAAGTAACAAAAAAATTTTACGTGAGTTGTTAATGTTCATCATTTGTCCGGGTTTGTTAGGTCAGGTCAGTTACATTATAAATACTTTAAAATTAAAGAACCATTGAAATTAAATAATATTATTTTTAATGTACGATTAGTTTGAAAGTATTCATAATGTAACTGACCTGACCTAATCAACCATTTTAGTTCCTACTGTTCATCCTTTGTCCCGGTTTGTTTGGTCAGGTAAGTTACATTATAAATATTTTAAAATTAAACAGCCATTAAAATTAATTCACATTATTTTTTATGTCCGCTTAGTTTGAAAGTATTAATAATGTAACTGACCTGACCTAATCGACCATTTTATTTATTACGCATTCACGAACACACGGCAAAATAACAAAAATGTGACGTTCAAATGGTTGTACAGGTATTGTATTGCAAAATTAAAAAATTCGATATCTCCTAAAGTATTTGGAATTTCTTATCTCCGCCGGTTTTAATGAAAAGAGGAAGTGAAAGAGCATATAATATAAGTAATTTCAGATTTTTAGAAATTTTATTTCACAAATACCGCTACTCTACATGTTCAAAATTAAAAAATTCTATATCTCCTAAAGTATTTGGAATTTCTTATCTCCGCTGGTTGATTTGAAAAGAGGAAGTGAAAGAGCTTAGAATAAAAGTATTTTCGGATTTTTAGCATTTTTTTCGCATATACTGCTACTCTACATATTTACCCATTACCAATTACCAGGCTACCTAATTTAGCATATAAACTGTAATTTCTCAGAAACTATGTAGTACGAATTTTGAAACGCTGTAATCGCTGCAAATAGAGGAACGTTTATATTGTTCAAAAACACAGAATGTGGAATTTTAAATTTTTGCTACGGAAAAGCCAAGACCCTTACAATATACTTTTTTTTTTTTAACTTTTAAACTAGAAAATTACTATTAATGTATAGAAACTGTTCGGCTGACTGGTACCATTTGAAGAGGCCAAATATTGAACCTACCCGGATTCGTCAAGTACGCCACAAAAGCAAGTGAAGTACGTAAATTCGCAAGTATACAACTGTGTACTTGAATTCTGATATACCAAGGTAGGTAAGTGAGTAGCTTATGCAAACAACTGTTCCTGTAAGTTTTACATATTCTCCTAACCATACCTTTATTTTTCAGAAGTAAAGAAGCTACGGCACTATCTACACCCCCAGATACTGCCACCACGACTTTACGAAAAAACGGCATACGTTTTATAAAAACGAGAAGAAATAAAATTTTGCTAAATCCAAATTCAAAACAGACATAACCTATTTTCGCAATATTTATACACACAAACAAAATTCTGTTCCGATATATGACCGAAACACCACCACGTTTTTCCTGAATGTTCGCGTCGACCAAATAAGAACTTTTATGTTCTAGATAGCATGTAATGGTTTTTGTAACAGGGAAGTCAAGTAAATGTGATCTTATGTCTAAGGTCTAGTTACACCAGAATTAGGTTAAATTTTAGTTAAATAAGCTAAGGTTAAAATTAAAACGCGATTTGAAGCATAGTGTCTTATCCCTTATTCTGACCTCGGCCAGTAAACCCACCCATTTTAGGAACAGACCCCTGTCTGAAAGACATTATACATATCTCCTACCTGGCACGTCTATGGGACGTTAGTGCAGCATGCGCACATAGATGGCGACAACCGACTTATGAACAAACAGACTAAATAATTATTGTGCCTTTGCCGCAATGGAACTCTGGCACTAATTATTCGTCATATGTATTATATAAGGGTTGTAAATATTTAGTTAATAATATGCAGTGTGCTGTTATATGATGTATAACAGTATATTATAATGGTTTCTCATTGAGCAATTTGTAAAGCTGGGGGACATAACCATCCAGCAATGATTAACCAGAAATGGCTGGCTGGCAGGCAGCCTGGTGGGAAACCCAGCACCGCCCAAAATTTATGCGCACAGTAATGCACAAGCCCCAAACCCCCCACATGGCAGACCCCCCCCCCCCCTACTCTGTCCAACCCCCCATCCAGAACCACCCCTCTGCCTCCTGTAGTTAACCTGCTCGACCATTATGCATGAATTTGTGCATCCCGCATGTAAGTGCCCAGGGTTTTCCCTGTGTCTATGCAGGTTTTACCTGGGCCCAACCTATCTAGTTTATTGTCTAGAATAGTCAGTGAGGGGAGTTAGTCATGGCGCCATTGCTGCCATGGCTGGCCAATCCCCCTCCTAGCACACGATGCATGCTCCCTCTCCCGTATGGCTTAACCCCTGCATGATTAGAGCGTATAGGCTTCGGCCTGAGACACACTTACAGTCTCTCCCTAACCCAGACCCCTCCCAATCACACTTAGTTTTAATTTAGGTTAGGAAAAAAAATTAACCAGACAGAGAGTTCTTACCCTTGAGCAATCTGGGTATTAAATAGTACAAATAGTCTCTTATTTTCCTTCACTATTCTTCCTCTCTCCCTCCTTCCCTCGTCACTGGAGTGGCTTTTCGAGGATTTCGCTCTAGCTTCCCTCCTCTCTCTGGGGCGGCCTCTCGGGGAATATGCTCTAGGCTCCCCCCTCTTCCTGGAGCAGCCCCATGGGGATTACGCTCTAGGCTCCCTCCTCTCCCTGGAGCGGCCCCTCGGGGATTAAGCTATAGGCTCCTTCTTGCTCGCCTGCCCCTCCCCCTTTTTGACATTCCCCCCCCCCCCTTTCCTGCCCGAAGACCCTCGGCTGCAGCCCACCTCGGCCCGACTCGCCGCTCGACTACAGGATCTCTTCGGCCGCACTGGAGCTCACCACATCTCGGGGGCTTTCACCCCCACCTTAAACACTCCATCACTGTCGGTCTCTGCCAGGGATACGTCAATAGCATAAGGAATATATAAAGGTTTTAATTTCACCAGACATTTCTCGTATGCCACTAAACTGGTGTAGTTACATATAGTTTATTAAAAAATTTTAAGGCTCTGTCACACAATCAAATATTTGTCTTAAAATAGTATATTTTATGATAGAGTTGGATGGATATTATTGGATGTAAAATGGCTCCCAGTCCTCTGTATCAGATAAATTGGGACAGATCACCTTAAATATGTAAGCATGCCACACTATCAAAGTTTAATTTTTTTTTGAGCTATATCAAACTTTTCATTCTTAATCTTATTTTGAAATAAAATACTGCATCACAATACTGGATTGATTTTTTGAATGAGTTTATTCATTTAAAATTTTTTAAAAATTTTAAATCATCTATAAATTTAAACCAAAATAATACTTTTTGCTTAGTAAAATTAATGTTCAGTGATTTTTTTTAAAGTTATAGACACATGTTTTCCTATTTACACATCATATTATTTTGCACACGACTTTCATATTAATAAAAAGATTTTAGTGATTTTGACGTGCAACGGCATTGCCATCCTTGCTTTTGAGACAGTTGTGGGACATCACCACTCAACACGAATTCATGTAGTGTGAGACAGCGTGGGTGTGTTGATGCAGCGGACACTTCCTGCTCGGACTTGTGTTATTTACTTCAAATTAGTCTTAAGTTTTGAAGTTATTTATGTATAGTTTTAGTTGGAATGTTAAAGCTTTCTTAGCGCCATGACATTGTATAAATATTCGTGCTACCTAGTTTTTGCGCGCGAGGTTAACAAATGGGAGTGCAGAGGTTGGCGCTCTTGCATAACAGTCGCTCCTTGACCAGCATTAGCAAGGATGCTCCGTTATGAGTGAGGGATGCTTATGAACTGAGCATGATAGATGCATTTAGCCTGTAAGTGGTGACTGACTCTCTCACTCTCACATTTTATTCGGCACATTACTGATTCTCGTTAATCGGGCCTTAAGCCTTCTATACTTTTCTGTGTCTAGTCAGGCACATTTTTTTATCATCTAATTTACTATGGTATCTTGTACTGCTTATGAACATGATGGGCAGCATCGAGGCGTGATTTATACTTTGGTTTCATTAATAAATAGTGTACTAAATTTAGTGATGGTAGACACAAGAAGGTAGCAAACATTTTTCTACCTCATTAATGACCTCCAAGTCCTTGGTGTGTGATTGATGATTAACAGGGATCAAGACTGTGGGGTAACATCTTCTGTGGTTTTGGAAATAAAAAGAAACCACTGTGAAAAACAGCTCTATTCCTATCAACACATACATTTGGTTTTTAAAACAGCAAATAAAAAGAAAAGTTGATAAATACGATTTATATCAGAATAAATAACAAACAATTAAGCCATTTTCCAGTTTTTAAATATAATTCAATACTTAAACAAACACACATGTTAAATGCAAAACATATTGGTGAAATTGCACAAAAATGTAGTATTTACAAGCACTTAATCTCATGAACAAGTCATTCATACTGTAAATCTTAGTTAACTTCACAATACCTATGTTAAGATACGATGGGTTTAGTTTTTAAATACACGTAAATTTTTTCTACATCCTTACACACCAAGGGCGCCCATATGATAATTTGTAGGGGGGGGCCAGACTTAGGGGTATGAAGTATTTTTAATATTTTGGAAGACTAACTTCGGCCTGTTACTAGCCATAAAATAGTTCCAGTTCTGACCCTGTTAAAATTTTTTGTCCTGTTACTAAAATACTAGACCACAGTACTCATTCGCCATTAAAAAAACTTTATTGGCTACTTTATTAATTAAATAATAACTGTTTTATTGTAACAAGTGAATTTTTAGCAACACAAATGCAGGAATACAGTCCTTATATTTTTGCAGCGTCTCGGGAACACGGATATCATTGCTCTCTTTACCCCTAAATAAATGTCGCGTACAAATTAAATATATCATGGAGCGTTGTTTTTTTCCAAACATTCCGTATTCGTCCAGACGTCATACCATACTCTGGCTTCTGCTTCCAAGTTGTCGATTTGATAAAACTTTTGCAAACTTTTTATGTCTCTCATTAAATCTTCTTTCGTCTCCTTTTTCATCAAATGTGGTTGAAGAATTCCACCTTTGAGAGGGAATGCCTTTATCTCTTTCAAATCTTGTAGTAAGTGACATAATTATAGAATCCATATACGGATTGTAAATTGCAACTTTGAAATAGTCTTCAGGTGATGAGCACTGGACATTCACGTTACATCTGTGGGTCTGCCTTCCAGACAATATTGGGATTTTTATATCTATGTCAAGCTCATACAGTCTTCTTTTACTGCCTCGAAAATGGTTTTGAATTCGTCATTGCTTTCTCTCTGCTTTTGAAATTTTTCTAGAAGGTCAGTATTGATGTATCTGTCACCACACAAAAGTTAACATGATGCAATGCGTGGTGCAGCTGTGGTTAGTCGCTGTGAGGTCACTTTATATCACTCGTGCAATGAGGCAAGTTATGGAATGTTAAAAAAATAATAAATAAGGGGAACGCAGGGGAGGGCAGAGGGCAGACGGCAGTCATTGTTTTTACTATTTAATATGATATATATTCCGTTCAATAAATTATAACATGTATCTTCAGGGGGTGGGGTGTTTAAAATTTTATGAAGATAACGTTTTTACGAATGCAATCCAAGCGACGTAAAATCGGGATTCCAGTGTGAATTGCTTCCGAGTCTACTGAAGGTAGCGGAATCCTTATCCTTTTAAACACTTTTGAAGGAAAAAAAAAGTTTTCCTCTAAGTTCAAAATTCCAACATAAATTTTACGTTGTAGACTTTTCTGAACAATAATTCTTATTTGAGTAACTTCAATGGTGTAAGCTTACCTTAAAAATTATTGTGAATATTCTGAGTGGATGTGACGAATGAGGAAAACTAAGAAGTACTACATAATAACAAAAGTTTTTTTCTTTACACTTTTCACTGATTTATTTACACTTAAGTTATTTATACTGACTGAATACACTAAACTAAATCTAGACCAGATGCATAAACCTGTAGATCTAAAGACTATTGAAAAATCTCTGTTTTGAGATGTTATTTGTGAACATACACATTATTATGACGAAAAAGTAGCAAAACATTTCGTCGTCTGCAAGCACATGTCAATTGTCGCGTCGTCTAACTCTGGTCTAAATCTGTTGTGTTGTGTTATCGCGTGAGCTTGGGCAGGATTACGAAGGGGAATGACTCGCCACGGGCGTTGAGCTTGCCCGCATTTTCTCCCTGTACACAACACCTTATATCGCAGCAGCAGAACTAATGCTTGAACTAACATAAAAAATGAATTAGACATGTAAAAGACGATATAAAATAATAGATTCGTGTTGAACCACTTCTACATAATACCGAATTGAAATAATTTTCTTTAAAGTAAAACACCTGACTACACTATATATTTTTTCCTTCCTGAAAGCTAGGGGGGGGGCCACGGCCCCCCCCTGCCCCCGGGTATGGGCGCCCTTGTTACACACACAAGTACATATTTTACAACTAGTTACATTATATCAATAACTTTGAAAAAATTATCTTTTGAAAACAACAAAAGACATGCATTTGTTATGACACAAACCATGAATGCATTGACTCGTTTCAAATTGTTGTACCTAAACTGCTCTCATAATCAGCTAGATGACATTGACAGTACATTAATAATGATGATTTCATAAGGGTTCGTAAATTGTCATTTTCCCAACACTTTTCATTTGGCAACCACTTTCTTGGTTGTATATTGATGCATATGGTTGTATATTGATGCATATGGTTGTATATTGATGCATTAAAATCACGAAAACCTGGCTTAATAAATGTGTAAATAGGGAGATATACAACAGAGAGCCTTTATCCAAGTTTTAGATTAAATATATACTGGAAATAAATCTCATTTAGTGTTGCCAGTTGAAATTATGTCTGGGATTTATACAATAGGAGCCAAAGACACAAAAATTAAATTTACAGTGAAAGAATTCTTTAAATATTACTACCATAATTTATCATCATCGAAATACTGACACACACGTATATATATATATACATACACACACATAAAAGTTTCTGGATTAAATAAGACTGAATAACTAAACAATTCACAGAGGTAACATCACAGCCACAAAAATTAGCACACTAATTGCAGGTACAGCGAGATTTAATCTTATATCCCATCCATAGAGTGGTTAACAAAAATATGTCACTTTATTTTGGCTGCTTAAATATCGTTGATAGTATAAATAATCACAACAAAAATGTATGTATAGTTCTTTCAGGATTTCTTCGGCATGTGCACAAGTTTTTCAGACTGGGGTGACACTGATTTTATCGAAAGTCACAATCGCATCTTCTGAGTGGTCGTCGACCTGGCACGTAGTGGCAGATGAAGAACAGTCTGCCAACTTCTTTTTCCGGTCGCTGTAGGTGTGTTGTGTAGTGGACTGCTCGGAACAAGAAATCGCGCCAAGAGACACTTTGGATTTTTGCCTCCTTCTGCAGCACAAGCGTTTTAGTGAGGAACGGAAGTTTTTAGACATAAACGAATAAATTATAGGGTTTATGCATGCATGAATATAGGGAAGAACATTGAAAGTGACTCTTAGACTGTAAACAGCGCTTGTAAACATATCAAGGCCGATTTTGATGATAAGTTCCATGATGATTCGTGGACCCCAGCATGCCAGGAACAGAACCACCACCAACATGAGCATTTTGATAACCTGAGAACAGAAACATAAAACACAACCATTTAAGAAAGCATCCTAGTAAAACAAACGAAACAACTGGCTTATTTATATTTAAGGATAATCCGTGGCCGTGGTTTCTAAAGCATCACCCTCATGTGGCTAGGGTCGTGAGTTAAATCCCAACATCTTATCATGTCTCAACTGTAATGAGCACTAAGTCGGCATCAAAGAGTTCGGAGTTCGCTGTAAGCTTGGATATTTTGTATGCTTATACCTCTACAAAAATAAATGGTACCGTTAAACCTCATACCTAAGTGTTTTACTAATCACTTGGTAATATATGGCGAGCGGTAATATGTGACTTGGTAATATCTGAAAATGACCTCAAATGATCTAAGGTCATGTAACCGAGTGTGTTTGGTCTCTAACGGAACATGTTGCTTACAGTAGGCTACCTTGACATCATGGTACAAAGACTAGGTTCATTGTCTTAATAGGCTCTATAGTAGTTGTAAATTATTCTATGTATGATTCCATATTAATTTGCAGTTTTCTTGTGGGTTTCATTTTATAATCGGTGGGACAGTTGTTTGAATTTGTGCAGCTTTCTGACAAATTAGTATTTATTTTCAGTTACATTAATCGCTAGTTACGTTTTGCTGATAACTGGCCCGATTTATTTTTAAAGCAGGAATTGCCTGAGAAATATTATAGGTACCTCGACAATTTCTTGATACCAATTATGATTAACAATAATACAAACCGCCCCCAACTCCCGTTTGCTCATATTGGCTGTTTGCTGTTTACCCATGCGTCCATAACAGAAATAAACACATTAATTTGCCCACCTATGCCCATGCCCTCTCTTCCTCGACTACGCTATGCGTTGTTTTGAACGTGGAGGTTCTATTGGCGGTCGAGTGTTGTGCGCACGACCCATGCTTATTGAAGTGAAACTTCTTTGCTGAGGTGGCTACAATTTTCGAGCGTTACGAATATTCCGATCGCACGAGGGAAATAGTTATTTACGTGGTGGGGGAACCGGTAGATGTGGAGACGGCAGGGGAGAGGTATGCAGCATACTTGCAAACATGCATGCTTGCCCACTCGCACACTTGCATACTTGCGCAATAGCATGATTTAGCGCTCGCATACTTGCATATATATTTTTTTTATACGCACCCTCAGCCAAATAGAATAAGGTTTTCTATATATAATAATATATTAAGCAATAGTTTCACTTCAAAGACTCCACGCACACTTTTTTTTTCCGACTGGAAGTCCTGCAATTGCACAGGTCACGCCTCGACAGCTGGGCGAGATGGCCGACTGTGACGCAACAATAGTTAGTTCTACTGGTCTTGAGAGACGGTGATATGATGACGGGTTGAACAGGCAGGATAAATAATTAAGAATATGGGTTTCCAAAAAAAACCTCAACAAATCTAAGGTTTCTGTGGTTTCGAGAAAACCTAATTTGTATCTATTGATTTAATGAATGATCCACTGAAAACAAATCGTTTTAAGCCGAAAGCTGCATACGAACGGTCAATTCAAAATTGCATGTCACATGGTTTCATGCTTTCAGTATAAGCTAAGATTGACAAAAAATTGGATTTAAGTTCATAAAAACCGTCAAATAAAGAATTGTTAAGTAGAAAAAAAGATTATAAACAATAAAATTGTGTAATATTACGAACTTATTAAACATAATTTTCAAAAACACTAAACAATATAAGAAAATAATTATGGAAACTATACCTCTTAAACAGCGAAACCACACGCTGTGGTAAAAGTACATAAGTAATAATTAGAGACCTGTAATATTCGCGATTTCAAATCCCTAAGGAATAGACTCAATGATCCTCTATGCACTCGTGCAAATTACATCTGCTGATTGGTTACCGACTCGTAACACCTGTTGACTGGAATGATCGTGATTCGCTAATTCGTCTGTTAAAGATTTTTCATTGGCCCAGAGTCCTTCAGATAAACTGTGGCCCAATCACTGAAGCAAAATAATGTCAAAAGTATTTGGACTCTATCCTATCGCGAAATGAATACGCGAATTTAATACGCGAATTTTACAGGTATCTAGTAATAATACATTAATGTAAATTAATTTATTTCATTACGTGAAGCAAAAATATGTAAGGTAAGTTTACTTGTTTCCTGGCTCTCCTAGCGACGTCAGTCCTCCTGAGATGGCAGGGCACAGTTTCTGTTCGGGTCGTCCTGCACCGTCTGCCAACAATCCTCATTTTCCTCTGTGTGGTATCTTCCACTGGCAGCCTGGTCCCCGTCTGGGGAGGTGCCCTGCTGTTTGCTCTGGGAAACAAACATTTAATGAACCGGTAACCAGATTAAATATCAAATCTAAGTTTTAATTATTTTCTTACATCAACATTTGAAACAGCTTGATGTAAGTTTTTGGACATACGCCATTGCTAAGAACTTTTTCTGTTGAAGAAAAACTAATAAATAAAATAAATAAATAAAAATACCCAAAAAAGACAAAAAAAAACACACAAAATTAAGCAAACAATTGCTGTTGTCAACAAGGATATGAACACCACAAAATATTCCGAAACAGGAATATGGTCAACAAGCAAATCATCATTTGTGGGGGTGTTTTTCGTTCTCTTAGTACATTTTTCTTGGTTTTTCTTTGCTTGTTGACCATATTCCTGTTTCGGAATATTTTGTGGTGTTCATATTCTTGTTGACAACAGCAATTGTTTGCTTAATTTTGTGTGTTTTTTGTCTTTTTTTGGGTATTTTTATTTATTAATTTTTTTATTAGTTTTTCTTCAACAGAAAAAGTTCTTAGCAATGGCGTATGTCCAAAAACTTACATCAAGTCATGCACTCCCATTGCACAAATCTTTTAAAGATAACATTTGAAACAGCATAATAAATTTTAAGAGCAGGTTTAGGGTAACACAATTAAAACAGGAGTATTTGCTGTACCTACACAATAAAGGTTAACGTGAAATAAAAAAAAAGAATTATTTCTTTAAAAAAACTGCTTGCAAACTATTTGAGTAGTACATAATGTGAAGCAATGACCAAACAGGATCTGTTAGTCTCGACTTTGATCAAGAGTAATATTTGCAGCAACGCGGATTGTAATGTGTACAAACAAGCAGTAGGTACTTTATCAAACAAGTATATTTACCGTATATGTAATGAATTTCAACAAAATACTAAACTTGTTTACATTGCAAGTGGATAATTTAATTGCAATTGCAAACAAAATAATAGGGCTTATTAAATATTTAACTTATTTGGCTAGCTCTCTTGATTCTGTAATTAGTCTTTATTTTAACTTAGTAAGATCGAGATTAGAGTATGGCTCTGTCATCTGGAACTGACTCAAATAGACATGAAAATATACAAAATAAATTGTTTAGATACATTTTTAACAAACATTTAATAGATGATAATTCAGAGAATTTTAACTATGACTTAACCCTTGAAACCCTGAACACGCATGCACTTCAGTTTAGAAGGAAAGTTTCTGATACTGTTTTTGTAATAAATTGTTTTATAAATGTTTACCACAGCACTGAAATATTTATCAAAATTGGTCTTCGAGTTCCTTCATTCAATCATAGAACAATGCGACCTTTTGGAACGTACCACATAAAAAAATGAGCTATCAAAACGGTGTACTGATAATTGTAATGATATTTTGAAAGTTTTAGACCCTTTCAAAAGGGCAAAAATTTTAATGAAAGACATTTTGAATTCTTAATTTTCTTACAGTTAAGATAATTTCTGATGTAAATAATGTATTATTGTTAGTTCATTAATTAATTTAATATTGACAAATTTAGTAATTATAATTTTTTAAGTGTCTTTTGTCATGTGTTTATGTTTGTGTTGTCCCATTTTACTGTCGTGTTATTATTTTGTTTTGTGTATGTTATTGTATATTTTTTTTGTAATATTTGTTAAGTGCCCACCTGTTAAAGGCTCTGACTGTTGGTAGGCACTCAAATAATTATAATAATAAAAATGAAGCTCGTCTGCTTGAAATCAAGAAATGATGATTTAAGGAAGTTCCGCGGATGAAAAAGGGAAAGCACCCACGTAGTGGCGTTGGTCAGGATCCCCACGCTGTGTGTGCTCCTCCACAGCTCTCGGATGACGTAGCTGTAGCAGGTCACCATCAGCACCGCCGGCGCCCCGAACAGAATGAACAACTCGTAGATGGCAAAGGGCACTCCGTTCGTGTCGTTGTCATTGCAATGATAGATAGTAACATTGCGAATGCCGTTCGTGTACGTCACTGGGAAAGTTTCCTAAAAACAAAAGAAAAAAAAATTGGTTGTCTGTAAAGTCGGTTTACGGACGATAGTTTAACGTGACAACGTCATAACAAAACATTGATGAAATGATTGCATACTTTATGAATAAAATTGAATCATTTTTATGTTAATAATAAAAGAATAAATACTTGAAATTTTACTAGTAATCAGATTTTTAAAATGCAAGAATAATTAACCTTTATTGCCAAAATTGTTGTTGTAATAAGCAATGAAAACCACATTAACTTTTCACTTCACTTTATAAACAGTCGAGTGGAAGAGAGATAGATGCGGCGCAAGCGTACAATGAGCGTAACGGGACACAGCGTAACGGAACAATGTGCGTAACGGGACACTTTTTCGTGCGTGCCGCCGGCGTTCATCGATTTATTAGATGTTGTCACGTCAAAAAAAAAATTTTTAAATACATGCGACACGCTTCAGTTCGAGCATTGAGTATCTTATTTCCTGGTCGGAGCTCCCACTTCAGTCTCGGAGACATGACTCGTGAATTCATGAACTAGGGTTTAGTGGTTCATTGACATTCAGGTCATCAGATACGGACTAGAGGTGATGACACCTTAGCTTTGACCCAGTCAGCAGGGGCGAAGCCAGGGGGGGGGATGGTTAGGGGTTCTAACCCCCCCCCCCCCTTAGCCATTATTTTTTTCTTATCTGAAAGCAGGTTAGCTAAAAGCCTGGGTGTCTTACTGCTATCACCGGCCACTGCACTGGAGGGGAAGAGTAGGCGAGCCCTACCGATTCTCCTTCCCTTCCCCTACCCCTGTCGCGAGCAGAAGCTATAAGGTTGTGACGCCGTGACGGGTCCCAAGTTTTCAAATATCTTACACCTACTGTATTTAACCAGCGCGGTAATTATAAGCAGGTGGTGACTGAGTAACTCTTCAAGCTAAAGTTAATTGTTTCCAGGAATAGGCCAGTTCTGCCGAAACCCAACCCTTTTTATTCCTTTTTTTTTGTATTGTCGAGCTTCGAGCATGATTTATGATTTTGAGTGGACGTGGACAAGGCACTTGGATTGATTGAAATATCTTTAATTAATTTCTTACTTCATCACTCAAACAATTTTTTTATTAAACAATTAATAATATTTTTACCATTACAATATTTAAAGTTAAGTACCGAAAACTGCTAAAATAGCACTATTTTACACCTTAAAATCCAAATTTTTCCGGGGGAGGACCCCCCCACCCCCCGCTTTAATAGGATGGGGGGGTGCATGCTTCTTAACCCCCCCCCCCCCCCATACACAAATCCTGGTTACGCTACTGCCAGTCAGGAAACTAACATCAATCGCCTTCCGTGGGAAGGGGGTACTAGCTGTGAGGGGAAACAGTAAAAACGAGAACTATTTTGTTGTGAATTGTAGGAATTCTATGGTAGACCTACTTCAGAATTATATAAGCTTGACTCATTTTGGGGGATACAGAATATTCAATATGCGTGATAGATAATAAAGCAATGATAAGCATGATATGAATTGTCAAGGAGTGTTGTGTAGGCGTTTAAATGAAGACAAGTATTTCACACATAACCATGTGTTGTCATACTAACGAAGAGCGCTTGTATCAAGTTACCTAGGATCTTCGTAAATTATACGGATGTTTTGGGAATATCACCTCACACAAAAACACAAAAACCTAAAAAAATTCTTTAAAGAAAAAAAAATATCTTCTTAACTTCTCATGAATGTTTATCATGTTTTCAACTGGATAAAGAACGCGGAATTCAGAATTCAGCTTAGTTTCTACGAATACCCAGTTTAATGTAAATATAGAGAACCCTTCGTTTGTATGATAATCACTGTTTGTTAAAAAAAAACCGTAAATTAAGTGTAATATCAAAGAGTAAGTGGGGAAAAATAAGTTGAAAACACTTATGTCCAGATCTTACTATTTCACACAGAACTTGAGGGAAAAGACTCGAAAGTCAGGAGAAGTGGTAATTCCGCGCGTGTAAATGTATGGGCTGGAACTGTTCCAGATACCACCGAGGACTTTTATTTACTACCACGTCGACTGAATTCTCTCTGGACCTCGGTGTTTCTTGGCACAGTTTGTCATGGACTGCTCGAAGACTTCTTGCCGCCCGTACATTTCGGTCGAGTGCGTATTATTGCCACCAGAGGCCGGTGTTCAATTGTGAAGTTCTGAGTGTAAATATGAATTTTTATTTAAATATTCTTACTCTAGCATATTACTGGTTTTCCTTCTGACAGTTTTTGCGATGATGATGACGATGATAATGATGATGGTGATGACAGTGCTGATGACAGAATTTTTTTTTTGAAATTATGGTTGTAAATATAAATTGTAATATATTTGTTTTCTTCTATTATTAATTCTATGGTTATGACGGTAAAGAATTTTTCTTTAGACTACAATAACATACTAAAATATATATGTTACGTGTGAATAATATAAAATAATATTTGAATTGATGCCAGTTTCGAAGCTCTCTTTTCCCCACTGTGCGACGTTTCGCTCTGCGTTGCAGCAGGCATCTTTAGGGGTGAGAAATCTACCACTTTGACGCGGCTCAAGGTCGAAAGCCAAGGTATTTTATTAGAAAATTTCTGTGGAAGCCTGCCTTTTGCTCTAAATCAACCATAAATTGTGGACACGCGCCATCTACAAATTGTCTAAAGTGGTTTCGGGAAGATCACGGGAAACCGTTATCGGATTTGCCTGGCAGGTACCACATAGTGAAATATGTTCTGTTTGTGTATATTTAGTATGTAAGGTGTTCTAATTTTCTTCTTTTAGTTTAGGTGCTACTGGAGGCGGAGTGGGTGGCCCGGTGTGGCCAGCCACCACCAGGGGCGCTCGCGTCCCTGGTCAGAAGATCCAGAACTGCGGAACAACAAACAATGCGGCGCCCAAACCCCGCATGGTAGACTCTTTCTGCTCTGGCCAACTCTTCTTCCTGAACCATCCTTCTTTCTCCCGTATTTAACCTGCCTGAAATTAATGCATGAAATTTGGCATCCCGCATGAAAGTGCCCAGGGTTTTCCCTGTGTCTATGCAGGTTTTATCTGGGCCCAACTTATCTAGTAGTTTAGTCTAGAGTTAATAGTGAGGGGAGTTAGTCATGGCGCCAATAGCTGCCGTGGCTGGCCAATCCCCTCCTAGCACACGATGCATGCGACCCTCTCCCTGCATGGCTAATCCCCGCATGACTAGGCGTATTGACGCATCTAGGTCACTCCCTAACCCGGACCCCTCCCGAATACACTTAGTTTTAGTTAGGTTAGGAAAAAAAAATCAGGTACCACCGGAAGCGAGTCGGATGTTCGCTCGGTTGAGAACCTGGTTGAAGTGCGGGCCGGCACCACAGCGGGATATCCCCATCCCGGCGTGTGAGGGACTGCTGACTACACTGGTTTACTGCGCACATTTACTGCCCTCGCGTGGTTTTAAATATAGCCAGTTTAAACACTGCTAGACACACGGCGATCCTGCGTGCAAGAACGCTTCACGCGACACGACACACGAGCGAGACAATGTTGCCATCTCCGCGTCACAGTTTTTGGCAAACTAATTCCTCATTTAAGGTAATCCTCGTGTACGATTAAAAGATAAAATTAAAAAAAAAAAACTTACATTTCATATGAATTAGCTTGGCTTCTGGGTTGTAGCCGTGTCCTTGGCGAATAATTCACCGACGTTTCGGTCGACATTGAAGTCACCATCATCAGGGAGCAGTTACCTACAGTTACAGTAGGTAACTGCTCCCTGATGATGGCGACTGCAATTTCGACCGAAACGTCGGTGAATCATTCGCCAAGGACACGGCTACAACCCAGAAGCCAAGCTACTTCAGACAATGGCGGTGAAAGCCCGCGAACCTTATGTTTCATATGTTTGTAAATCAGTAAGGAACTGATAAGAAGAAACATAAGAAATATTGTAAATTTTCCAATCAACTAGACATTTTCAAATCGCGCCTAACTAAATTATGATTAAAACAAAATATTTTAAATTTGTTTTATGAAACTTAAGCACACGTTTTAAAATGGGTGGCTGACTTAAAAAATATATAATTCTGTTTATTAATTATGTCAGCAATTATAGTTTTTATAAAAACTATTTTTAAAACTTGCTTTCCCCAAAGTTATAGTGGTAACGCTTGATTTCAAATAACCGAAACTCCGTGAGGATATATTTTAAACATAAATATATGATAGAAAACAAGAATGAAAACTTAAATTTAAATGTTATACGGAAGCATTTTTCTGTAAACCAAAAAACTGGTGTTCATAGAGGAAGGTAAAATTTTATTATTGAAAACATAATATACACATAGGCCTAACTATAAAGATCATACGAAAACGTCAAAGGTATGTAGGAAATTTCAAATGTTCAGTAAATTTAAAAAAAAAAAAAAATATCTTTTGTAGGAATTTAGCACAAGAAAAAATGTTAAGCTATTTTTTTTTCTTTAGATAGGTAGTCAGATATGTTCATGGTCAGTTTTCTAACAGTCGTTTCCTTTAACTCCAATAATTACCAGTTTAAGAAATTCCTTTCGCCAAATTTTTGAGTATCTAGTGTCTTGGCGAGCAAAATATGGCTGCAAATAAAGAATTTTATTATGTCTAGAGAAATAATTCCTTATTATTTCTTTTGCTGTTGTTTTCTCCACACAACCATAATATTTAAGTAAAATTCTTATATTCCTTCGCAATTTAATTTCAATTCAATTATTTTCTTCTTCTCTTTGGCTACAAGTTGATTGATAACTGTGTAAGTAATTTGGGCAATATATCGTAATTATTTTGTTGAAAATCCGAGCCATTTATTGTTAATACTTATTGTAAATTTATATGTAAATCACTATACAAATTGAGAAATATGTAGTTCAATCACGAACTTATGTAGGCCTGATTTCAGTAAAACGAGTAACAACTAAAGGAAACCAAATAGGTAACCACGTCATTTCAGATAAACAACAGAGGATTAAACCAGAACCGATTGCTGTCATAACTTAGAAACGCAAAAGACAGGATTTTCTACGTAATGACTGTTCTAAGTTACGTAAAACTTTCCCGAGAATTCTAAACTATGACTATTCTAACTTTTGAATGTACCTAAGTTGTGTGTAAATCCCACCAAAACTTATAGATGGTAAACTTACTGACAATGAAAACATGAGCTTTGGGTTTGCTCCTCATGCTAAGCCTATTACAGTTGATATTGTCATTTAAACATTTTGTATTAATTCCTAACATATTTCGCTTCCTGATATCACGTTCTGTCTGGTTAAAGAAATCCATCAACTTTCCTTTGGCCGATGTAAGCTTACTACTTATACCAAAACAGCAGATGGGTAGGACCGTGCGCAGAATTTCAATTTGTGGAGAGGGGGGGGGGCTAAGACTTTCTCAGCACTGCCGGCGCCTTCCCCGATCTCCCACATCACGCTGGGTCCCCTCGAAACACCCAGTGGTCCGGTGGAGGAGGTAGGTAGCAGCGTCCGGTGGAGGCCTATCCAACCTCTGCTAGCTGTCCAGGCTAGTACCGGGTCTGTTGTTTGTCTAACAGGCGCACGACAAACTAACTAATGCACAGGTCTGAACGCCACACTACCGCGACAAATGGGCATGCCAGGCGGCATAGGGCAGGAAGAAACAAAATAAAAAGTGTTACACAGCATTCCACATACATTAGATAACAGTTTTTTAGTGCAGTTTACGAAAACCCTAGCTTGTGTTAAAATGTTTGGCGTAATGAAAATAAACAAACCATTTTACTCGACACGGCCGGAAAATTTAGCTCCTTTCGAGTAATGTCATAATGGCAAATAAAATTTAAATAGTCAATTGCTGGTGCCATACATAACTGGGAGGTTGCGCACTAATCCAATCAACATTTCTTCAAAAAATCACTTAAAATAAATTCTACCAAATCACACAAACTGGGATATAAAGGTAAGTGTTTCAACACAGTCCGAGTGTGAGCAGATCAGGACAGGGCAGCGCGGCGCAAGACTGCAGTAGCTACTGCCTTGTTGTCGCTCCTAGTCCAGGGTGCTCCCGTCCATGGTGTAAAGAAAGGGAGGTGAAACCGTCCGGCCGCCCAAACTCGTCCTGCACTGCGCACTGCGTCACCTTGGTCGCACCGCCCGGTCCACACGCAGCGCGCTTACGGGAATACCACGCAGAGACAGTTCATTCACAATCGTGTGAATAGTGAGAGTGACCACGAAGCGTAAAAAATATTTTGCTATGTACATTGTATAGCATGCATTTAGAAAATACAGTTTAAATAAATATATTAGTATTAAAACAGGGGTTTATATTAATAATAAAATTAACGAAACAAAATTTTTTCCGCTGTTTCATTACTTCAAAATGTTGACTGGGTCTTGTATTTATCTAGATACCGCAATGGCCATAAATGTCAGCACTGTCGAAAAAAAAATTGGTTGTCTGTAAATTCGGTTTACGGACGATAGTTTAACGTGACAACGTCATAACAAAACATTGATTAAATTATTGATCCCGAAGAAAAGGAAATATCATATTCCGCCTGAGACTGAGCCATAATAGGTTTTTGCAACCAAACCATTTAGGCATTTAAAATATATTCTGTGAGGAAGACTTTTTGTTTTTTTAATTTTTCTACCTTTTGTATGATAAAATCTACCTCTGCATACTTTTATGAATAAAATTGAATCATCACAATTTTTTATGGATACAAAGGAGTGAAATGAAATGTACATTTGATTAATAAATTTACTTTTATTTGAATTCATTAATTCAAATATATTTATTACTTTTGAAATGTTGCGTGAGCTGTATTTATTTTTACAAGTACAAATTAAAATTCGCAGCTGCCGGGATTCGAACCGACAACCTATGAATAGGAATTATTTCAATTAGTCAGCCATACTAACCGCACGGCCACGAGGCCATATTGAAAATTGTTGTTTTAGATGGTATAAATTAATAATATTCCACGCACGATATCTGTTTGAATTTATTTTAACTAGCATATTATCTGTTGGACTCGAAATATTTACACGCTTGTGGGCTCATAACTATAATACGGTGTGTGATTTAGTTGATCAAATAATAACTCATGACAAATAATTACCAATGTCAAACTAAAGCGTGAAAAGTATCATACCAGCAATAAATATTGAGTTACACAGCTAAAACAATACTCATACAACACTGTTTAAATATACAGATTTACACTAGTAATTGAAATAATACGTACTTGTAAGAACGCCATTTGCTTGCGAATATTCTCCCGTGGTGCGGTGCATAATAATAACCTCGATCCATTACGCCGCCACGTGCCGGCCGAGTTCTCTGTACCGTCCAAAACATACCAGAGAGATGCCACGCAGGCGTAAACACATCCGTAGTGAGAAAATTTTTTGAGCGTGCAGCCAGCGTTCATCGATTTAATAGACGTTGTCACGCCACAAATGATTTTACATAAAACGACACAGAATTGTAATGGGAATTCGAATGAATACACTTCGAAAATATTTATTATGAATATTAATAAAATAGAGATAATAAACATTCAGGATGCCGGCGACAAAGAATAATACACACATATTATAAAAAGATCTGACAAAATTAAAGTTTTTTTAAATACTTATTTATAATTTACATAACCATAAGCGCTTTTGATTTATTTACTAATTTTAATTTTATTTAGTTACAAACAATAAACAAAAGGATAAATAATGACCAAAATTATATTTCAAAACATATTTAAAACATATTACTAAACCAAATAGCTCTACAATATTCAGCAAAAACAGCTTGCAGGCATTACGCTGAGAATGTTCTGAGCGATAGTCCCTGCAAACTTTATTTTTAAGTATTTAAAACGGCAGTTTTTTAAACGCGTTAAATGCTTTTCAAGGCATAAAACACAAACTCTTAAACAAAATTGTACCATTATCTAAACGCTTGAATGGAAAAAAATTGGCAAAATCAAAAGTTGATAACAATGAATTCATTTACGTTTGTTTTTATTATTGTGTGTAAACTAAAAAAATAACACAACACAAGCAGATTGTAATGCCAAAATCTTAAAATACCTTTATGTAACTAACATATTATTAAAATCAGTATGATCACATGTAACTAGAAGAATAGGCTAATTCACTTTTACGCACCGCATTTTAAGCGGTATTTTGCATTAACATTATAATGTTAAATACATTTGAATGATAATGAAATAGTAATGAAATAAAAATTAACTTCTTCCAAAGCCTATACGATTTCGTTTAAAACAAACATATTAATCCTCGAATTTCAAAAGTGGTTGCGTGTAAGCCTGCTTCGTTTCTGTATATTTTATAATTAATATCTCACAGTTTTGTAATGATATAATACTTCCTCCACACTCCATTAAAGAAAACATTTTGAACAATAGAAAAAATGCGCATGTTTCTTTTTGATGTATAGGGGGTTCACATTTCTACTTTTATTCGATTTGTTTACATGCATTGAGGAAATATTCCCCCCCCCCCTTTTATTAATGCTACACAACCTAGTGTTTTGGTTATTTCTATAACAAACAAGAAAAAAATTAAATTGAAATAAATTCTGTAGTTCTCGCTGATGCCCGAACACACAAACATTTAAAAACCCATTAATTTTAGTTTTATTAATGTATATATATATTTAAATATCATTTAATAGATAAATTCAATAAATAACATTTTTACCGCGAAAGACTTTATTATTATAAATAATGACTCAGTATTTAGCACGAAATATATTCCTTGACCTAATATTAACCTACAGTCAATCTTACAAAAAAATTAAAAATAAATACTCATTTTATAAAACAAGTGAAATTACTACTTAAAATAACGTTTGTTTAAACTTAAATATGCTAACATATAAATTGTCCTTCCTTTTGCATATGTTCACCAATTTATTGCAAAGATGTTCATTTTTTTGGAAAAGAAAAATATTTTATGCCAGAATCTCGAGTCTTTTTGAAATGATTGTGAAATCCGAACAATGCACAGCTACATAAAAGCACTCAGGATTATGTAAGCACCAACAATAACAAGGATCGCACGAGACGCAGATGAAAAGGATGGGAAGCACCTGGAAGAAGAACGCTGGCTACAACCAAGGTGATGTAGCGAGGGAGCGCGTGGAAGGGGAAAACCTGCGCGCGGTTTCACCTCCCCTTCCTTACACCATGCTCCCGTCCCGGGCAAGAGTCACAGCAACTGCGACACCTGCTGTGTGCTTCTGGCGCATGCGCGAGCGAGCCGGTCTGGCGAGGCTGGAGCCTGACCGCAAACCAGCGCGGCGCAGTACTGCAGTAGCTACTGCCTTGTCGCTCCTAGCCCAGGGTGCTCCCGTCCCCGGCAAGAGTCACAGCAACTGCGACACCTGCGCAGCTGTGTGCTTCTGGCGCATGCGCGAGCGAGCCGGTCTGGCGAGGCTGGAGCCTGACCGCAAACCAGCGCGGCGCAGTACTGCAGTAGCTACTGCCTTGTCGCTCCTAGCCCAGGGTGCTCCCGTCCCCGGCAAGAGTCACAGCAACTGCGACACCTGCGCAGCTGTGTGCTTCTGGCGCATGCGCGAGCGAGCCGGTCTGGCGAGGCTGGAGCCTGACCGCAAACCAGCGCGGCGCAGTACTGCAGTAGCTACTGCCTTGTCGCTCCTAGCCCAGGGTGCTCCCGTCCCGGGCAAGAGTCATAGCAACTGCGACACCTGCTGTGTGCTTCTGGCGCATGCGCGAGCGAGCCGGTCTGGCGAGGCTGGAGCCTGACCGCAAACCAGCGCGGCGCAGTACTGCAGTAGCTACTGCCTTGTCGCTCCTAGCCCAGGGTGCTCCCGTCCCCGGCAAGAGTCACAGCAACTGCGACACCTGCGCAGCTGTGTGCTTCTGGCGCATGCGCGAGCGAGCCGGTCTGGCGAGGCTGGAGCCTGACCGCAAACCAGCGCGGCGCAGTACTGCAGTAGCTACTGCCTTGTCGCTCCTAGCCCAGGGTGCTCCCGTCCCGGGCAAGAGTCATAGCAACTGCGACACCTGCTGTGTGCTTCTGGCGCATGCGCGAGCGAGCCGGTCTGGCGAGGCTGGAGCCTGACCGCAAACCAGCGCGGCGCAGTACTGCAGTAGCTACTGCCTTGTCGCTCCTAGCCCAGGGTGCTCCCGTCCCGGGCAAGAGTCATAGCGACTGCGACACCTGCTGTGTGCTTCTGGCGCATGCGGGAGCGAGCCGGTCTGGCGAGGCTGGAGCCTGACCGCGAACCAGCGCGGCGCAGTACTGCAGTAGCTACTGCCTTGTCGCTCCTAGCCCAGGGTGCTCCCGTCCCGGGCAAGAGTCACAGCAACTGCGACACATGCTGTGTGCTTCTGGCGCATGCGGGAGCGAGCCGGTCTGGCGAGGCTGGAGCCTGACCGCAAACCAGCGCGGCGCAGTACTGCAGTAGCTACTGCCTTGTCGCTCCTAGCCCAGGGTGCTCCCGTCCCGGGCAAGAGTCATAGCAACTGCGACACCTGCTGTGTGCTTCTGGCGCATGCGCGAGCGAGCCGGTCTGGCGAGGCTGCAGCCTGACCGCAAACCAGCGCGGCGCAGTACTGCAGTAGCTACTTACTGCCTTGTCGCTCCTAGCCCAGGGTTCTCCCGTCCCGGGCAAGAGTCACAGCAACTGCGACACCTGCTGTGTGCTTCTGGCGCATGCGGGAGCGAGCCGGTCTGGCGAGGCTGGAGCCTGACCGCAAACCAGCGCGGCGCAGTACTGCAGTAGCTACTGCCTTGTCGCTCCTAGCCCAGGGTGCTCCCGTCCCGGGCAAGAGTCACAGCAACTGCGACACCTGCTGTGTGCTTCTGGCGCATGCGCGAGCGAGCCGGTCTGGCGAGGCTGGAGCCTGACCGCAAACCAGCGCGGCGCAGTACTGCAGTAGCTACTGCCTTGTCGCTCCTAGCCCAGGGTGCTCCCGTCCCGGGCAAGAGTCACAGCAACTGCGACACCTGCTGTGTGCTTCTGGCGCATGCGGGAGCGAGCCGGTCTGGCGAGGCTGGAGCCTGACCGCAAACCAGCGCGGCGCAGTACTGCAGTAGCTACTGCCTTGTCGCTCCTAGCCCAGGGTGCTCCCGTCCCGGGCAAGAGTCACAGCAACTGCGACACCTGCTGTGTGCTTCTGGCGCATGCGCGAGCGAGCCGGTCTGGCGAGGCTGGAGCCTGACCGCAAACCAGCGCGGCGCAGTACTGCAGTAGCTACTGCCTTGTCGCTCCTAGCCCAGGGTGCTCCCGTCCCGGGCAAGAGTCACAGCAACTGCGACACCTGCTGTGTGCTTCTGGCGCATGCGCGAGCGAGCCGGTCTGGCGAGGCTGGAGCCTGACCGCAAACCAGCGCGGCGCAGTACTGCAGTAGCTACTGCCTTGTCGCTCCTAGCCCAGGGTGCTCCCGTCCCGGGCAAGAGTCACAGCAACTGCGACACCTGCTGTGTGCTTCTGGCGCATGCGCGAGCGAGCCGGTCTGGCGAGGCTGCAGCCTGACCGCAAACCAGCGCGGCGCACTACTGCAGTAGCTACTGCCTTGTCGCTCCTAGCTCAGGGTGCTCCCGTCCCGGGCAAGAGTCACAGCAACTGCGACACCTGCTGTGTGCTTCTGGCGCATGCGCGAGCGAGCCGGTCTGGCGAGGCTGGAGCCTGACCGCAAACCGCGGGCTGCTTTAAGCCAGCTGTGACTTCATCCGTGGGCGCTGTTATTGCAACGTTCGAGACATTCAGTACGTCCATAAAAATGTCAGTAGTATAATTATGGCGATCCGGGAACAGGCTTCGCCAGGAAGTGCCGGAGGTGCCGACCGCCATCTTGGTGTGTGATGTCATGGCGGCCATCTCGGTGTCTAATTTACTCAAAATTTCCCAGTTATAGAATTTAATATTATCATCTGAAAGTGTTTAGAGTGTTAGTTTAAGGTCACAAAGAGTTATTCAAACAGTTTTAGATAAGCGCATGGGCGAATACTGCTGTCACCCAGCACTATGCTTTCATATCTCAATTTTAGTCTGAATTGATAATGGAGCGAGCGTAGACGTTCATACAGTGTTCAAATTTAATAAACGCGTTTGTTGTCCGAACCTTTGAGTTTTCGATCGGTATATATTTTAATGAAAATGTTTCTACAAGAATAATTATTATCAATTAACGGTCCGTAATTTTTTCTATTTATGTATATTTCCACATGATTTTTGCAAACATGGATATATTATAGTGTCGATGACCATTTCGCTTCACTTTTTATCAGCTAGAGAGAACTATTATCGATCACCAGATCACCAGGATCATACTGTCCGCCATTGTATCGTCCAATTTTAAAATGTGTTCGTATTAACCGATGAATTCGGGAAAATCCCAATAAAAAGCTATTAAAAGTACTTTATTAATTAATTTTGGTCCTTGGTCCGTTCCCTCAATGGGTAAAATTTCGTTAACCTTAAGTAATTGATTAGAAATTGTATTTAATTAAATACCGTCCCACTTAATGAAAATCAGCTTCGGCTAAAACATTCGAGGGTCCTGGGTTTATCACTAAGTTTAATCACAATGGAAAAACCGTTAACACACATTTTTTCCACTACCGTAACACCAAGCATACACATCATTCTTCCTAAAAATAAGGACTCTTTATGAGGCAACTGTCTGTCTAAATATTGTTGTCTCCACTAGGGTCACCGTACACAGCGTGACAACCGGGCAGATCACAAGCTCATGGACCAAGAGTCTCTGAACCACGTGGACTTCAGTGGCCATAATTGGTGCTCTTCACTCGTACCAAAAGGCCACAACTAGTACTCCTTTTGCCGTACGTGGACTGCTATTTTAAAATAAAATGTAATTTTTTTAAATAATTGTTATGCAATATATTTCAAATTATATTATAGAATTGATTTTGCTTTTAAGTAAAGATTTTACTGGAAGTGTCACATTTCATCGGAGGGCAGCCATTCCACATCCACAGCCTGGAGACTTGTCTCGCGCCCTCATATATATATATATATATATATATATATATATATATATATATATATATATATATATATATATATATACACACACACACACTACGTTCGTGGTTCCAGCAAATGGATCTTCGTAGAAACTATGTCAGATTTCGACTTCTGAGTTTTGTTTACTGTTGTAAAAAGGGTACATTGACTGTGGAAGGAAAAAAAAGCATATTTTCTGAAGATTTAACCAATTTTTGAAAGATTTTGTTAATACTCCAAAATGATTGTTCTGATTTTAAATAAAAAGTACGAATAATATGAATATTAAATTTTACAAAGATGTTCGTATCTAAAAAAAAAAATCTATGACCCCGGAAACTATTATGGATTTCTGTGACCCGGACTCGCCCTTTGGCCTCAAAATTCGATATCTACTGAAATATGACCTTAACAGGGAAATTTCACATTCAGTTTACGTAACAAGTTTTTTTTTTTTTTCGTAAATTTGAGGTAAAAAAAAAGTGACAGTGTAAGTTTGCCACGAATATTTACAAAACACTTTCTTTTTGTTGCTTTTTGGTGATTTTTATGGTCCGATGAGCACACCAATTCCTTTTTTAAATCTTTATTGACATTGATTTATTTAGTTTAACAATATTATTGATTCAAATATTTTTTTATGACGAATTAAGTCAATTCAATTATTCAAACACGCCTTAACCGGGACTGAAACCCAGGACTCCGCGCAGCCAAAACAGGCGAACACAAAACTGCGCTAAGGCAGTCCAACCACTCAAACCACCGCGGTCCGCCATTTCCTTGAACCTTTTTTGAGTAACGTAACTTAAATTAAAAAAACTAAGTAAAGTACCTACATGACCAGTGATGACGTTACCTTGGTGTAAAGTACTGGAGCAGCCAGGGCAAAAGACAGTAGCCACACCAACCCAACTGAGCATCGGCAGTTTCTGATGGTGCACAGGAACCTCGACTGCATTGGAAATACAATAACCACAAACCTAGAAACAAAAAAAAAACCTTTTTAATATGAAGTATGTAGGTACTACAGCTGTAACAATAAAATTTTTAATTTGGCATGTATAATAAGTTCTTCCAAATGTGCTTTCTTTATGACGAATGTGTTTTCAAATTTTCTTCCATTTTCGTTGATTGTGCATCGTTAGGTCTGTAGTCAGGACGTGATTGGCATCATGTTTCGGAGATGTTTGGCCTATGTGCATGACTTTGCACGTTACCTGTTTGAAAAATGTTCCAAGTATCGAAAAATTATACCTCTTTGATACTGACTGGACCTACTGGATGTGCCTTGCCACCTACTGAACATGCATTCCTGGCCATTGAATATATGTGTCTGGCTAAAAATTGGACTTGTGTGGCCAAATTGGCTGTGGGTGACCACTCATTGAACGTGCCTGGTTAATCGACTGTCATGTAGAACTGACCTGAAAACACATGCCATGGCATGCAAAGTACTCGCTTCACCTTATAAGAAGACTGTAGAAATCGGAAAACGCTAGCAATTTGCTCGTTTATTGTACTTGTAGTAGACTAGAAATTATGAAATAAATTTTTATTTGTAATTTTATTGTTCCATTTATTGAACATGTCCCTTCAATGTGTAAATTAAAATAAATATTTTTTTTTACCGAAAATTACCTTTTATTTTTATGAAGTATCGAACCGAGGACAGGTATCATTTGAATAAATTATTATTTTAATAGGTTTTTAATGATTTTTGGAATTTTTTCTAAATTATTTGTTATATATTTACAGATTCTAAAAATGGCGGTCAGTATGACATCATCGTCTTCTTGTTTTATTATACATATTAGTTTTTTTTAAATCTACAATTACATTTTTTGTATTATTTAGGGATCGAACCGAGCACAGAAATGGATTGAATCAATCATTATTTTAACACGTGATTGTTTTGATGATCATAGCTTCCTTTTTTTATAGAAATTTTAGCTAAGTAATTAAAGATTTAGGATGGCTGATGTCAAGGTAATAAATAATACTGCTATCTAGCGGGTAAAAATGGAACTAACATGACGGCAGCGCCTCTAACAATTGAAAACAATATGCCGGATCTTAGATGGTGGCTCCAACAGATGAAAACAAGATGGCCGTCATGACATCATACTGTCTAATGTAATATCTGCCTTAGCATTATTGGTGGTGGTACGTCAGTCTGCCGGTGGCTTCTGTGGAGGAAGGATCCCTAGTCATTTTTGTGCTCACTGGGTTTGAACTGAGGACTTCATGATATAAGTATATTTTTTATTAAAATATATTATATAATTTTTTTATAAATTTTAAAATATTTCCTAATTTCTAGCTTAAAACTTATTTTTAAGATGGCAGATGTGATGTCACTCTTCAAAATGGTGGAATTAATATCTATTAAAACTTTATTAGATCAATTTTTAATGAATAAAAAAATCCTCCAAATTTCAAGCTTGAAAATTACGTTTTTTAAATATGGCGGTCATAACAAAAATTCAATTGTGACATCATACACATCGAAGTTAGCAGCCGTAAATAAAATTGCAACATTGGGGGGTTGGAGCACTTGATAACAAGATGGCGAAATCTAAGATGGCAAAGTCCAAGATGGTGACAGAGTTCAAAGGTCAAGGTAGTCTAAGATGGCCGCTGTGATGTCACCTGCCAAGATGGCGACCTTAACAAAAAATGCAATGGTGATGTCACCCAAGATGGCCGCCGTGACGTCAGAGGTCGGTCGGCACCACAGGTATAAGACCAGAAAAAAGTAGCCGGACCTATCAATGGCATGACTTATTACAAGCTGAAATTTCCCTTTCTCTGCCAAATTTTCCGTTTTTAGGAAAAATTGTTTATTTAAAAATATAAAAATTGACCATCTGCTAAAAGAATATAATTTCTGCACAGTGGGAAAGTTCATCAATTCCAAGCCCCTGAAATTCACCATACTTAATTTTAGAAAGTTATAGAGGTCACCATATTGATTTCTAGAAGATTTTAGGAACCGTAATTTCAAATTCCGTCATTTTGTATTATGAACAATTTTAGATACCACCATTATGAATTCTACCAATTTAAATTACAGAAATTTTTGAACACAGCCAACTTGGATACCATAATAGATGCAATAAGAATTAATCATAAATTATAAAACAAGTGTATTTTTACAAAAAAATATGTCAACAACTTCTGAATATTTGGCGCAAAAAAAAAGTACAAGAGCTATTCTAGAAAGCACTTTTTACTAAAAATTTGAAACTGTGTGCTGATGAGTGCGAAGATTTTCGTTGATGTTTGTCGATGTTTTTCGATGTGCTTCTATGTGCGTCGATAAGTGTAAATATATTTGTCCATGAGTGAGAAAATATTTAATGCTGTTCATCGATTTATGCTCGGTTGTATGTTGGAGAAGCAGTGCCTAAAATCTATACTAATATTATAAAGATGAAGAGTTTGTTTGTTTGAACGCGCTAATCTCAGGAACCACTGGTCCGATTTGAAAAATTATTTCAGTGTTGGATAGTAAATTTATCGAGGAAGGCTATAGGATATATTATATTATCAATAACATTAGGGATCCTTACTAAAAGTCCAATTTAGAATAAAATGCGTTGGAGGGGGTTAGATACAACATGCAGTACACGTACGAAGTGTGTGTTGCAGGCGCAAGAAGTTTATTAAGCGAAATACCACTCACTGACTCACTCATCACGAGATCTCTAAAACTATACACCCGATTGACTTGAAATTTAGCATAGTTACTCATTTTGTGATGTAGATGCTCACTAAGAACGGATTCTGCGGAAATCCGATCCCAAGGGGAGTTTCGGGGGCGTAATATATCAAAATTTCCAGTTTTTGGTAGGAAATCACCATGGCAACGGCTGTTGCTTTGTTGATGCTTCATTCGTCTCTATGGAAACTATTTCATTGTTAGTGCAGTCATCACCGTTGAAATTTTGCGTGTACTTTAAATATAAAAAACTGCCCTTTTTTTCAAGTATATATATTTTACAGACTTGAAACTTCACAGTAATGTTCCTTATGTTACGCAGGATGACATTTGCCGAAAATTAGATCCCATGGGTTGTTAAAACCAGGAAACAGTGGGTACTTTGTCTGCATGAGAACAGGATTTTGCATTGTTAATGCCTTCTGCGTCTCCATGGCAACGGGCATTGCGCGGCAGTGGCGTACCCAAAAGGAGGGGCATGTATAATGAGCGGCGCAAGAGTGATCTGCTTGTAGACTGCCGTAGCGAAGTACGGGTACATCAGTTGTACGTTGCGTGCACGAGTCGGGAAACCATCGGTGCTATTCATTTTCTCTCCGGTACATTATACAGCATTGTAATAAATTTTCACTGAATTTTTTTTATTTATCATTACTGTAAATGGGAGATGTGGCTTAATTTTTTTCCATTAGTATAGCCGTGCGAAGCCGGGTCGGGCAGCTAGTATGCTTAGAAATGAAGGTAAATGTATGCTGCATAGCGTGGGTGTAAATCATTTGCTTCGATATGCTTGGTTAGTTGTGAGGCTTAGAGAAACACGATGGAAATAATTTTTGGTAGTTCTATAGTACCTATGTTTTGTGTTTCGGGGAAGTTTTGTCAAAAGTCTTTAAAATTATTTCATGGTAGATGTAAGGCGCATAAAGTTTTTTCACTGCGGGATTTGATGTTTTTAAACGTTTGGTCTATAGGGTTGCTAAACCTGTGGTTCGGAGCCATTTCGTCTAAATGCTTATACTGAGAGCATTGTACGTGTCCGTATTGTGTACTGTTTTTTGTATCTGAAGACCTTTGGGTTCGGACACTCGGTCTATTTGCTTGCAACTGAGGTCCGTAGTAGGCATACAGTGTACCGAGTTTCAGCATCAAAAGGACTTCGTGATCTAGAGACTATGTCACACATTCAGTATTGCCTATCGTAGACTTAAAGCATGAAGGAGTATGACACTGCACTTGACATAGTGCGTATCAGTATAGTTAATGAATGTTCCATGGTGGTTCCAAGGTTCACGGACTGTAGGGCCTACATGGGCTAAGTCACACTGGGCACAGCCGTAGAGGATTCTTCGTGGTTAAAAGTTTTGGTTGATATGCCACTAACTACAGAAGATGTAAAGCGATGTGATAAAGGGTAAATATTACTTTGATAATGGAGGGGGGGAAGGGAGAAATCTGTGAACAAAGAGATTTGCGTGTGGGGGTAACAAGTCCTCCAACTAAGCAGTCTAGGCTTATGTGCATGCAATAAGCGGAAAACTTAAAAATAATTTTAAAAATAATTTCCTCGAAACAAAGTTTTGACTGTTTTATTACGTATATAAACCCCGTTTGCAGTTACGATTGCCTCCTCCTCAGCGAAGGGTGTTTTATTTCCAGGGGAAAAGCGCCTTTTACCTGACCTTCCTCCATAATCTACGCCCATGCTCGCAAGTATACACCTATTGTAAGCCTCGTGGTTTGGAGACTGCCTCCACGCCAGGGGATATATACACATATATACATACAAAGTCACGAATACGAGCCTGGCATTTTTTTTTTACAGACAGCAAGTATTCTATGATAACATTTACAACTAAACATAATGAGCAAAGAGCAGTTTTAAGTGGCATTTTCTGGTTCAAATGGCATGACATTATTACCCAAAATTTCATCTTCCCCCCCTTACAAATTTCCCATTTTTATACAAAAATAAATTATTTAAGAATATAAAAATTAACCATCTTCACAACGACTTGCAATTTTCGAGTATATACTACTACAATGTTTAAACAGTAAAACATCCATAAAAATTACCCATACATATATTGAAATTGTAATATGAAAACAGGAATGTAGAGGCCAAGCCTTGAACTGACATGATCCAGTCACTCAGACACGCGACGGAGTAAATCGAGTCAGCCCCAGGTTAGGTTAGGTTGGTTCCTTTGGGATTAAGAGCCACTGGAAACAGGTTGAAGGCAATGCGCGTCTCTGTTTTGACAGCGCGCGCTCGTAACCCAGAGGAACAGCAGCGAGCCCAGAAAATGTGCAGATTTTAGCCAGGCAGGGAGGGCGGGTGGATATACACTGCATCGGTAGCAAAGCGAGGGCGTAGCACAGAACACGCACCTTTCCCCTCACCCCGCACGACCAAGACCAATAAATAAATAGAGATTTATTAGTTCCCAGCCAGCATCAAAGCCATCATAATTCGCACCTGTGACGTGTACCACTCTCGCTGCAGATGGAAGGCCGTCATAGCAAGCTTCCCCCAGAGGGTCGCGGGGATTCCAACCGCTGCCTGGCAGGCACTCGCAGACACCCGCAGACACTCGCAGACACCCACAGACACTCGCAGACACCCACAGACACCCACAAACACACACAGACATCCACAGACACCCACAGACACCCGCAGACACCCACAGAGACCCGCAGACACCCACAGACACCCACAAACACACACAGACACCCACAGACACCCGCAAAAACCCGCACACCCACAGAGACCCGCAGACACCCACAAACACACACAGACACCCACAGAGACCCGCAGACACCCGCAGGCACCCGCAGACACCCGCATACACCCACAGACACTCGCAGACACCCACATACACCTAAAGACACCCGCAGACAGCCACAGACACCCATAGACACCCACAAACACACACAGACATCCACAGACACCCATAGACACTCGCAGACACACACAGACACTCATAGACACCCACATACATCCGCAGACACCCATAGACACCCACAAACACACACAGACATCCACAGAACCCACAGACACCCACAGACACCTGCAGACACCCACAGACACCCACAAACACCTGCAGACACCCATAGACAACCACAAACACCCATAGACACCCAGAGACACCCAGAGACACCCATACGTTGTGTTGTCCATCATATATTTTATCTTCTTCGTTGTGTTCGTATATTTGCTGCGTTGTCCAGGTTTTGTTTTCTGTTTGCATTAACTGTCATTGTTTAAAACTGTTTCGTCGTTGTTAGCTCACTGTGTGCGTCTGTGCCGTTATTATTTTTTCATGATTAAATTCCTTCCATGGAATTGTTGTTCTGTCTGGTGTTTAAGTTTGAATGTGTTCGTCTGTGCTGACGTCGTTGTGTTATCCATAATACCTGTTTGGGTTATTCGATGGATTTATCTGTTTGACATCAGTTGATTTAGGTTTGTTTTATGTAGGTCTATGTTTTCACTTTTATTTCTTATTGAAGTTGGACAGGGGATGAACGAGAGTCCTCAAACAAAGCTACATGGGAAAAGAAAACGTCAGGACATGTTTAATTTTAGTTAGTAAAAAGTGTAGTGTATGACTTCATTACATAAATTTGAATGTAGTTTATGTATTAAAAAAACAAACGCACCCTTTTACAGAAAATAATAAAAACAAACAAACAGAAATATGTATTTTTGGCTACGGCAGTCGCCAGTTACTACACTGCCACGACTGCTAATTCTCACCAGGTATTTAATTTAATTTTATTTTTGGTGGGGGGATGGGGGAGAAAAATGGTAAAATGTAAATACGTACAAATTTCAAAAACAGCACCCTCATTTGTTTGCATTTATTTGTTGCAGTAATTTTTTTAAGTATGTCCAATTATTTCTGCTCTCTTTCTACTGATTTTTTTTTTGTATTTTTGACTGCTGCAAAAGTTCAAGTCTCTACATTTAAGGTGTGGAGATCTCTTTTGTTTTGCCATTCTCTTAAAAAGCCACCTTAATCACACCAGGTCTCACATGACTCTGCTGTGAGTTGGTTTTCGTGTTCACATCATGTGAGGTTGAAGGTGATACGTTGATGGCATTCAATGGTCCTGTACATTTGTTTTAGAGATCCGGGTTCATTAAACTGTTGTGGTTTGCTATTTATATAGGTACACTAAAGCAACACCCTGAATTTTAGTTAATCTAGGATTTCCCTCGACCCCCAGAATTAAAAACTGCTTCTTCCACTCCTTTAACTTTTTTTTTAATTTCCAGTAGTCTTAGTATCAGTTTTTTAAATGTGATTTTTCATGTTTTTAATAATGTTATTCATGTACGAATGAGTGACTTTGATTCCAGTAGCAAGACTGTATTCCGGAACTAATAGATCCCAAGCGTGTTTATTCTCTGCCATCATTTTGGGTACATTCCTGTAATAATACCGAGTGTTCTCAAAGTAACTTAACAAACGAAGCCCCGTCGGCGAATTTTTTTTGCCTTTCTAGATCATAGTCAGAATGTTCACTAGAAGACATGATTACCCAACTAACACAAATTAAAAGACAAAGGGCTTAGAGAATGTAAAACGTGAGTTAGTAAAGACCACCTTACAAACAGATCAAGTGTTCCTAGTGAGGTCAACACACAATTGAGGTGGAAGGTGAAAGCGATGCGACAACAGTCAAGTTACTACCACCCCCCAGTTACAGCAACATAGTAGTAGTTGTTGGTACAGAATTTATAGGAGCACTACTTCCAGGCTAGTTGTAAACTACTAGTTATAGCTTCGGTTTGTTCACAACGATTTGAGTTGATGCTGAAACTTCCTAGTAGTAACTAGTTTTATTCACTACACCCTATGCATTTCTGCCACTGCGGATAAAAACTTCCGGTAGCTATTTTTATTGGGCTAAATATTCTTTCATATAATGCACAATGCAGAGCTCTCAAAATTGTAATAAGTAAACAAATCGAGATCGATCTCTTAACCAAGTAATCTAGAAGTAATCACCGAGCAGAAACTGCAACAGCACAGTGTGACACCGGATTAATGCTACGACCACACAGGACGCTATGCTCGCTATGCTCGCTATGTTCGCGATGTTCGCTACGCGAATAAAATATAGCCAACTGCATCTCAGGTGCCACTGGCCACACCAAGTTGTGTTCGCTGTGTTCGCTATGTTCGCTATGTTCGCTACGCGAATAAAATATAGCCAGCTGCATCTCAGGTGCCACTGGCCACACCAAGTTGTGTTCGCTGTGTTCGCTATGTTCGCTATGCTCGCTATGTTCACGATGTTCGCTACGCGAATAAAATATAGCCAGCTGCATCTCAGGTGCCACTGGCCACACCAAGTTGTGTTCGCTGTGTTCGCTATGTTCGCGATTTTCGCTATGTTCGCGATGTTCGCTACGCGAATAAAATATAGCCAGTTGCATCTCAGGCACCACTGGCCACACCAAGCTGTGTTCGCTGTGTTCGCTATGTTCGCTATGTTCGCTACGCGAGTAAAATATAGCAGGCTGCATCTCAGGTGCCACGGGCCACACCAAGCTGTGTTCGCTGTGTTCGCTGTGTTCGCTGTGTTCGCTATGTTCGCTATGTTCGCGATGTTCGCTACGCGAATAAAATATAGCCAGCTGCATCTCAGGTGCCACTGGCCACACCAAGTTGTGTTCGCTGTGTTCGCTGTGTTCGCTATGCTCGCTATGTTCACGATGTTCGCTACGCGAATAAAATATAGCCAGCTGCATCTCAGGTGCCACTGGCCACACCAAGCTGTGTTCTCTGTGTTCGCTATGTTCGCTACTCGAGTAAAATATAGCCAGCTGCATCTCAAGTGTCACTGGCCACACCAAGTTGTGTTCGATGTGTACGCTGTGTTCGCTATGTTTTTGCGACGTCACCAGGTGTTTGGTTCTCGGGTACTGTTCTAAACGTCGCTGCATCTCAGCGCATGCGCAGATAACCAAACACCTGTTTTCGAGCGGAATTGGGCTGTTACTTCTACGTTTGCTTTTTATGAAAAAAAATTTTTTTCTCAAAATTGCGCTTTAAATAGTCAAGTCGACGGAAAAGTTCATTGAAGAAGTACGAAAATACCCACATTTGTGGAATGAATCGACGAAAGAACATAGAAGGCAGGACATGCGGGACAATGCCTGGGGTTTGATTTCAAGGGAACACCATCGAGCTGAGTTGTATTTATGTTGAAATGTTCCACAAATAATTGGTTTTCGTCCTCACTCGCAACTGCTTCTTCAAATTATTTTCTTTTTAAGATTGACTTCACGAACCCATTTTTTTTTTGACGTTTACGTCCTGCGAGCGCCAGCAGAACACTGTCGACGTCCTCGTCGGAACGATCACTCGAACGCGGCGAACGCGGCGAACACGGCGAACGCTGCGAACACGGCGAACGCGGCGAACACGGCGAACGCTGCGAACACGGCGAACACGGTGAACGCTGCGAACGCGGCGAACACGGCGAACATGGTGAACGCGGCGAACACGGCGAACGCGGCGAACGCTGCGAACACGGCGAACGCGGCGAACACGGCGAACATGGCGAACACGGTGAACTCTGCGAACGCTGCGAACATGGCGAACGGTGCGAACATAGTGAACACGGCGAACACGGCGAACGCTGCGAACGCGGCGAACGCGGCGAACGCGGCGAACACGGCGAAAACGGCGAACACGGCGAACGCTGAGAACGCGGCGAACGCTGCGAACATAGCGAACATGGCGAACACGGCGAACGCTGCGAACACGGCGAACGCTGCGAACGCGGCGAACGCTGCGAACATAGCGAACATGGCACACAGCGAACGCTGCTAACACGGCGAACGCTGCGAACACGGCGAACGCGGCGAACACGGCGAACGCTGCGAACACGGCGAACACGGCGAACGCTGTGAACACGGCGAACGCGGCGAGCAAGCCACGCCAGCGGATACCTCTCGACGGTGACGGCGGCCAGGTTGAGCACGGACGCGACGGCCGACAGCAGCTCGGCGTACACGGCCAGCTTGCACACGGCGCCCGCCTCGTCCCACTGCAGCACGAAGTACTGCAGCGCCTGCAGCGGCGCGCCGGCGCACAGCAGCAGCAGGTCGGCGCCGGCGAGGCTGGCGAGGAACAGGTGCGTCTTGCTGCGGTGCGAGCGCTCCGAGGCGGCCACGCCCACCACCGCCAGGTTGCCCGCCACGCCGACCAGCAGCGCCGCCGCGTGCGCCGCCACGATGTCCGCGAAGTAGGGGTTGCTGGCCGAGGGCCGCAGCATCTCCTCCGGGTCGCCCATGTAGATGGCGCGCCGGTCGTCGCGCGAGCTGTTGGCGGCCGCCATGCCGGCACCGGCTGCAACCCAGGAGCGCCGCGGTCACCACGAGCCAGTTCTGCCCACCCGGGGGGCTGCATTCTGTCCCCTTTCGTGCTTCTGGTGGCGGTAGTGCAGCTGGGCAGAAACTGGAGAGGCACCCTCTCTGATTTCTTAAAATGTTTCCTTTCATACTTTTGGTGGCGGTAGTGCAGCTGGGCAAAAACTGGAGAGGCACCCTTTCCGATTTCTCAAAATGTTTCGGTTTTAATGCAAATATGCACTGGAAAGGTATCCCATCGGAAAGTCTACCTTTCATACTTTTGGTGGCGGTAGTGCAGCTGGGAAGAAACTGGAGAGGCACCCTCTCCGATTTATTAAAATTTTGCGGTTATAATGCAAATATGCGCTGGAAAGTTATCCCCTCGGAAAGGATACCTTTAAGGATTTTCTGTACTATGACACAGCAGAAAATAAAATTGGAAATGTAACCTTTCAAAATTTTGCTCTTTCATAGTCCAATCGAACTCATAACTTAAAAATTAAGAAAGTTTTTTTTTACATTTCATTTGAAGTAGTTTTGAATCATGTCGTAAGTAACGATCCATAGGTTAAGATCATAAGCAATATAATAAAAATACTTAAAAATATTGTTAACGGTTGGTTGGGTTAGTATAGCTACATTAAAAATACTATGAAATCATGTGATACTTTTCCAGTGCATATTTGTATTAAACCCGAAACATTTTAAGAATTCGGAAATGGTATCTTTCCAGTTTATACCCAGCTACACTACCGCCACAAAAAGTATGAAAGGTACCCTTTCCAAGGGGAAACAATTCTATTGTCCCTGCCACCTTAGGCAGAAGTCACATTTGCGAACTAAAGATAAGAAAAAAGTCATACGTTCTCATACAAATTCATACCTACACTTTCGATAAAAACCCTATCTCAAGTATAAATGTAAAAAAATAACAATAATATTTTGTGTAGCCAAATACTATGAAATTACGAAATTCAAACATCATCAATTAATAAGAAAATTTTTAACTTAAAAATAAAGGTGATAATATAGTGTTATCATCTATCTACTTATTACTCATACTGCACCAGTAATGTAATTTATCAATTACAGCTAAAAAAGAATAGTTGACTTGATGTAAGTTTTTGGACATACGCCATTGCTAAGAACTTTTTCTGTTGAAGAAAAACTAATAAATAAAATAAATAAATAAAAATAAAAATAAAAATACTCAAAAAAAGATACAAAAAACACACAAAATTAAGCAAACAATTGCTGTTGTCAACAAGGATATGAACACCACAAAATATTCCGAAACAGGAATATGGTCAGCAAACAAAGAAAAAACAAAGAAAAATGTACTAAGAGAACGAAAAAATCCCCACAAATGATGACAACACAAAAATATTGAAACCCAAAATAATTCAGCACAACAGTTGAAGCGAGACAAAAAACATGACAAAACGAAAAAACAAACAAATACAATAGTTTTACCTAAACAGACTAACTATTGTATTTGTTTGTTTATTTGTTTGTTTTTTCGTTTTGTCATGTTTTTTGTCTCGCTTCAACTGTTCTGCTGAATTATTTTGGGTTTCAATATTTTTGTGTTGTCATCATTTGTGGGGATTTTTTCGTTCTCTTAGTAAATTTTTCTTTGTTTTTTCTTTGTTTGCTGACCATATTCCTGTTTCGGAATATTTTGTGGTGTTCATATCCTTGTTGACAACAGCAATTGTTTGCTTAATTTTGTGTGTTTTTTGTATCTTTTTTTGAGTATTTTTATTTTTATTTTTATTTATTTATTTTATTTATTAGTTTTTCTTCAACAGAAAAAGTTCTTAGCAATGGCGTATGTCCAAAAACTTACATCAAGTCATGCACTCCCATTGTACAAATCTTTTAAAGATAACAAGAATAGTTGATTTTTATACCACGCCACATTGTAGCCAATCACATTAGTTATGAAAAAGGAAGAAGCCAGAAGGTAAAAATAAAAAAATAAAACACATTTATTGGTTTAACTTGAACATAAGAATTTACTTTGACATCGAAAGTATCCCAGCCGGACATCCTTTTGCAATGGATACTTTCCCCGCCGCTGCCTCTGGAAATGCGTCTATCGGCCGAGCTATAGCGCATAGTTTGAATGACTGAATATTTAACACGAAATATTTAATTTAAAAAACGTTATAAATTTACTGATACCTTAAATACATTTATAATAACAAAAAAATAATGTAATGGGCCTATTACAAAGTTCACAAGATGGTTTAAGTCTAGTTTTCTCATGAAACTCTCAGCTGAAAGAGTAGCAAAGAGTTTAATGTCCACTTCGATATCACATTTTGGCATACCCCAGAAATTAACAACCGATCAGGATAGAACGTTTTATAGCATTTTGTTCTCAGATCTGAAATATTTACTTCGTTCCGAAACATTAACCTCACTTAACCTCAAATAGCATGCTCGTGTGCCAAAACTACACTTGGAAGTCCTCCGTCATTTGCCAACTCCTGCACCACTCCCCGTGGGTGGAGATCCTTCCTGTGTTCTCGTTTGATTTGTATTGCTCTATGAGAGAAGATATCAACCGATCCAGCGCTGAGATGCTCTATAGCAGCCTGCCTTCAACCCGATTTCCTAGAGAGATCATTCGGATTTGGTGATTGGTTGGTAAATGTGCAACAATGGGCATCGAATATTGTGTTGATGTGTGTGGATCTGTGTTAATGAGCGTGTGTATGTGTGTTGAAATGTATTAAAGTTAACATAGATGTGTGTATCAGTGTGGTTCGATGTATGCATAGTCGAGTGTCTATTCGTGTGGATTTTTATGCTGGTCGTGTATTAGTTTGTGTGATGTGTAGTGATTTTTGTCTGAAATTTTGTCTAGTGTAGATACCTACAGATTTCACATAAGCCTGCCATAACTGTCATATGTGAAGACGAAACTATACTGTATATTGTAATTAACGTCGCATCATTAGGTTCTGAGATACTGCACGAACTTGCAGTTAGTTTGCCTCAAACCACAAGGAATATAAACACAGAATTAGACGTTCTTCCACAGTCCTCTAAGTCCATTATGACTATCAAAACACAATGTAAATTTATATTAAAAATACGCATGCATAGCAACACGAATATATTAATTTAACATTATGCTTTTTTTGAATTGTTATTTAGACGAAAAGTCAATCATAGAATCCAACCTATCTTTAAATCATAGTGTCCCAATGATATTTTTCAATTATAGAATCCTACCAATCTATGCCAAGCACGGTATCCCATGTGTTCTTGGCAATCATTTTATGCCTCTGATCCTTCTTTTAGCTGTTACCAGATTTTTAGGGATGCTCCCTGTAATTTATCTGCTCACAGTCCATTACAGTCACAATGTAAATGCGTGTGGACATGGTGGTGGCCGCGAATGTTATATGATGGTAGTCCATGGGTTATGTGGAGCGAAATAAAAAGCCAAATGTCTTCATGTAGCCGAATGATGGTGAACTAATGGCAATGAGTTGGCATATGTTGGTGGTCTTCGAGCTTAATGTAGCCAGGTAGAGTGCCAAATGTAAGTTTGGATCCGAACGATGGTTGTCTAATGATCGTGCATTGGTGTATGTGGGTGGCCTAATTGTCTATGTATATACAAATGATGATGACATGGTCGTGTGTTGGCACGGGGTTGACGAAATGCGTGCGAATATGAGTGTAAGGATGATCAATTGGTGACAATGACTGCGAGGATGTCTGAATGCGTGCGACAGTAGCTGCGAAGGTATCCTCGATCCGTGATGTTCACCGATGTGCGCAAATGATCGTCGATGTGCAACGTTGTGTGCGAAAATGAGTGTAAATAAGTGAAGGTAAATACGAGTGTGAAGAAGAATTTCGTTGCGAGACGATGAGTGCGAAGATGAGTTTTTAAGTGTGAAATGATGTTAAGTGTAGATGCCTGTGAAGAGGCATGTTGACGTGAGTCGACGAGCGAAAGGTAAGTGCGAAGATGCATGTTGTAATTGAATAAATATGTGTAGCTAAGTACGCAGTTGAATTAAGCTAATTTATACCTGTATTGAACTATATGTTATGCTGTATGGAGACTGTGTCTATACGATTTTTTTGTCTAAAACTCTCAGGTAATTCCATACAGTAGGCCTTATGGTTCAGAGACACGATTAATATGCTTTTGCTGTGTCATATTATTTGGTAGATAGCTAGAAAGATAGCTAGCAAGATGGCGGACAACATGACAGCTTACCGATCGGGTGGTTGACACTAGTGTTGGCTAGTGATGTGATTCTCTCAGTAGGATACGATCGCTAATATACGGTATGCTCCAACTGCTCCAACTCTCTTTGACTCAAACTGTATTTTGCTTCATCAGCTACAAAGACAATAGGCTACACGGCTACGAGGCTACAAGGCTACAAGGCTACAAGTCTACGAGGCTACAAGTCTACCAGGCTACAAGGCCACGAGTCTACAGGACGACTAGGCTACAAGTATTCAAGGTTCCAATGTATTTGGCTCCACCCTCTACAGCGACATTTGGCTACACGGCTATGAGTCTATAAGGTGCCAACCGGCTACAATCGCTCCATTCAGCAGTTCGAGTTAATTTATCTAATGCAAAAGAATATGTTGCAAGTATTCCCGATTCTTATAACAGTTGGCGTCACACACTGTGTTATACAGGTAGTCGTTCTTTCACTAACGTTCGCCATAGAAGGTGGGCGTCGCTAGACATAAGCATTTCTAGCATTAAAAGTACAGATATTCAATATGGCAGCCGTAAAGAAAAGTGCACCGATGACGTCTAACACGTCCAAGTTGGCGACTATAACTAAAAGTGCAACGTTTTGATTCAAATTTGGCGGGTGTGATGCAAGCAAGGAATATATATATATATATAACCATATCTAAGCATTTAAAAAACTGTTTTCAAGGTCATTTCACAACCAGAATTCAGGCCATAACTGATAAAAGATCAAGTTGAAAGGTCAAAGATCAAGGCTGTCCCAGGATCGGCTTTGATACACTACTGATTAGCACTAGTGATTCAAGTACCTAAATATAAATATTGGGATTACACCTTCTGTACTTTAAGCGAGATAAGTTTAGTGGTTAGCTAAGTGTAGTTAATTACTTTTATTTCTAGCTATTTAGGGAATAGTAGCTATTGCGCAGATTTAATCGACAGTATTTTCAAATGATTTAGTATCTCAGACCATGATTTTGGTACTTAAATGGCTATTTCTAATCGCTGTTCAGTAAGGGGATCATGGACGCATGAACGCAAAAAGATCCAATTACTTGATGTTCGAAAAGTCTGTGACATACTCACGAAAAAGGCGCTCGAAGTTGGCTTGAAACACTGTGACGGTTGTCATTCTTACAGTCCAGTGCGCACACCTGGAAGGAAATGTCCTCCAAACTGTATGGCAAGTCATTCCTACACTCCAGTGAGCACACCTAGAGGGCAATGTCCACCAAACTGTATGGCAAGTCATTCCTACACTCCAGTGCGCACACCTAGAGGGCAATGTCCTCTAAACTATCTGTCAAGTCTATCCTACACTCCAGTGCGCACACCTGGAGGGCAATGTCCTCCAAACTATCTGGCAAGTCATTCCTACACTCCAGTGCGCACACCTGATAGGCAATGTCCTCCAAACTATCTGGAAAGTTATTCCTACACTCCAGTGCGCACGCACCTGGAGGGCAATGTCTTCCAGACTATCTGGCAAGTCATTTCTACACTCCAGTGCGCACACCTGGAGGGCAATGTCCTCCAAACTATCTGGCAAGTTATTCTTACACTCCAGTACGCACACCTAGAGGGCAATGTCCTCCAAACTATATGGCAAGTCATTCCTACACTCCAGTGCGCACACCTGGAGGGCAATGTCCTCCAAACTATATGGCAAGTCATTCCTACACTCCAGTGCGCACACCTGATAGGCAATGTCCTCCAAACTATCTGGCAAGTCATTCTTACACTCCAGTGCGCACACCTGGAGGGCAATGTCCTCCAAACTATATGGTAAGTCATTCCTACACTCCAGTGCGCACACCTGGAGGGCAATGTCCTCCAAACTATATGGAAAGTCATTCCAACACTCCAGTGCGCACACCTGGAGGGCAATGTCCACCAAACTATCTGGCAAGTCATTCCTACACTCCAGTGCGCACACCTGGAGGGCAATGTCCTATAAACTATCTGGCTAGTCATTCTTACACTCCATTGCTCACACCTGGAGGGCAATGTCCTCCAAAATATCTGGCAAGTCATTCCTACACTCCAGTGCGCACACCTGCAGGGCAATGTCCTTAAAACTATCTGGCAAGTCATTTCTACACTCCAGTGCGCATGCACCTGGAGGGCAATGTCTTCCAAACTATCTGGCAAGTCATTCCTACACTCCAGTGCGCACACCTGGAGGGAAATGTCTTCTAGACTATCTGGCAAGTCATTCCTACACTCCAGTGCGCACACCTGCAGGGCAATGTCCTTAAAACTATCTGGCAAGTCATTCCTACACTCCAGTGCGCATGCACCTGGAGGGCAATGTCTTCCAAACTATCTGGCAAGTCATTCCTACACTCCAGTGCGCACACCTGGAGGGAAATGTCTTCTAGACTATCTGGCAAGTCATTCCTACACTCCAGTGCGCACACCTGGAGGGCAATGTCCTACAAACTATCTGGCTAGTCATTCTTACACTCCATTACGCACACCTGGAGGGCAATGTCCTCCAAAATATCTGGCAAGTCATTCCTACACTCCAGTGCGCATGCACCTGGAGGGCAATGTCTTCCAGACTATCTCGCAAGTCATTCCTACACTCCAGTGCACACACCTGCTGGGCAATGTCCTCCGAACTATCTGGCAAGTCATTCCTACACTCCAGTGCGCACACCTGGAGGGCAATGTCCTCCAAACTATCTGGCAAGTCATTCTTACACTCCAGTGCGCACACCTGGAGGGCAATGTCCTCCAAACTATCTGGCAAGTCATTCCTACACTCCAGTGCGCACACCTGGAGGGAAATGTCTTCTAGACTATCTGGCAAGTCATTCCTACACTCCAGTGCGCACACCTGGAGGGCAATGTCCTATAAACTATCTGGCAAGTCATTCTTACACTCCATTGCGCACACCTGGAGGGCAATGTCCTCCAAAATATCTGGCAAGTCATTCCTACACTCCAGTGCGCACACCTGCAGGGCAATGTCCTTAAAACTATCTGGCAAGTCATTTCTACACTCCAGTGCGCATGCACCTGGAGGGCAATGTCCACCAAACTATCTGGAAAGTCATTCCTACACTCCAGTGCGCACACCTGGAGGGAAATGTCTTCTAGACTATCTGGCAAGTCATTCCTACACTCCAGTGCGCACACCTGGAGGGCAATGTCCTACAAACTATCTGGCTAGTCATTCTTACACTCCATTGAGCACACCTGGAGGGCAATGTCCTCCAAAATTTCTGGCAAGTCATTCCTACACTCCAGTGCGCACACCTGCAGGGCAATGTCCTTAAAACTATGTGGCAAGTCATTTATACACTCCAGTGCGCATTCACCTGGAGGGCAATGTCTTCCAAACTATCTGGCAAGTCATTCCTACACTTTAGTGCGCACACCTGGAGGGCAATGTTCTCCAAACTATCTGGCAAGTCATTCTTACACTCCATTGCGCACACCTGGAGGGCAATGTCCTCTGAACTATCTGGCAAGTCATTCCTCATTCTCCAAAAACATTCAGTCTTAATGCACCAGTCCAAATGCGCGGCAAGATTCGTGGCAAGGATTAGCTGGTCCCTGAATACACAACTTATTGCAAATATAGGTATCCGGGTGACCTCTGTGACGGACTGCACGCGCATTCCGAGCGCATGGTCGTGGCAATTGCGAGGGTTAAAAATACCCTCCTTCGTGAAATATGACGCAGCGGTAAACTTTACTGCTGGAGGATTCAGGATGGCAGCGAGGGCACACCGATAAAAAAAGGAAGCTGGGAAACTTGACGTCTCAAGCCCAGATCGGACTGTACCATCGCCTGAGCTCGTATAAGAAGTAGCAGGAAAAAAATGTGAAATTTTATACGGTTTTTCACAGAGGCTTAGGCGACACGACATCGAAGATCACAGTGAACTCTGAAAAAACTTTGACTCAGTAAAGTGCTCATAAATCTGAGGACATGAACCCGCTACCCTCATCCCACGAGGTCCTCTGAAGTAGTAGCTATAAGTATATGGATTTTATGCCTCATCTTCAGGGTATTCATGTAAGTTATCTTTGTCTCCCAAAAGTGACCACAGGAATTGGTCATGATTTTTTGTAAAACGAACCATCCCAGCATACGCATGGTGTGATTTTGGGGAACGACAAACATTGAAGTCAGCACGGCTGGTCCGAGATTTCAACTCAGATCATATCTTCCCAAATGCGAGTCTGGTGATCTACCACTTCACCACTTCCTTGTGTGCCTAGGCTTGTGAATTTGTTTGTTGAGTCAACGCTTAACCACTGTCACCAAGCCTGCATTTTGTGAGTAATGGAAAACGTGATCGATCTTAGATTCGTAGCGAAATTTTGGGAACGTCATGTTCCGTGTTTTGTAATGCCTTCTGACCGCCATTATCGGGTGTTATTTGTGTTTCTCTCAGAAAGCGATCGATTTTTATTCGAGTGTCGTTGGTTCGAGTCCATCTCTAGATAAAGCTCAAACTCATGACCACCAAATTTGTAGCATCTTTTTTTGACGTGAAAAAGTACAATAAATCGATGAACGCCGGCTGCACGCAAGAAAAAGTGTCCCGTAACGCACATTGTCCCGTTACGCTGTGTCCCGTTACGCTCATTGTACGCTTGCGCCGCATCTATCTCTCTTCCACTCGATTGGAACAACCATCGATTTGACTTTTTCGAGGCACATTAAACTTGAAACACTCCCATTCGTTTCCTACTTTTCTTATCATCGTCCTATCCTTAACAGAATAACACAGATTGGAAGAAGTTAAATAGCAAACACGTGTAAAAGTTATATTTAAAAGAATCTCTTCGTTAAAGTAATAAACATATTTGAATTAATGAGTGCAAGTAAAAGTAAATTTATAAACTAAATTGTAGATTTCATTTCACTCGTTCTTTGTATACATACAAAATAGTGATAATTCAATAAAAATGATTCAATTTTATTCATAAAAGTATGCAATAATTTCATCAATGTTTTGTTATGACGCTGTCACGTTAAACTATCGTCCGTAAACCGACTTTACAGACAATCAATTTTTTTTTCCTGAACACTGCTGGAATGGAGCACATTTGATGCGAGATAAGAAGACCACTGCGCGCTATTAAAGCAACAACAACGGTGTCACTGTCCATACATAGCCAGCCCAGCGCTTGGAAATTTTTCTAATCATGGAGATGTAATTTCGTCTAGTTTATATCGCTATGGATTCACAATATAATCTTTCCAACAATAGTTCCATTGACCTAACATTTTTAAATTTATGGATCATAACTAGTTTACGTCTTAAATATTTACGTATGATACATGTTTCTTTAATTTTCTAATCTAAGGTAGTTTCCTTTGAGAGTAAAGGTATGCCATTCAAAAACTTTGTATTGTAGTTGATTGTTCAACACGTTTATGAGCAGAATATTTTGGATTAAATTCCCCGGTAAGACATGGCATGCAAATCTCCTTTGTAGTTTAGGGGGAAATTATAATGATTTGCATTAGCATCTGCTTAATGAATAGCGAATAGAAACATTCCTGAAACCGTTATACAAAAACATACTCAGTAATATTCAGTGTCCTTATTCATACATTTGAATGTTAGAAAAATTAATGTTTCTTATGTACCTAATGTACAATATAGTAAACACATGCTCGGAAAATAATTTCTGTTATTTTAAGTGTGGGTAACAATATTTGTGACTAAATAGTTAAAACTTTATTTAAAAAATAAAGGGGATAATAATACCAACAACATGAATAAAGGATTAACGATTGTAATTAATAAAACCTTATCCAGAATTTTTTTTGTATCACGTGATTACTAATTTTTTTACATTCATCAATATTGAAACAAATTTAAAGGGCCTATGTTTTGTAAGTTTCTTTTTATTTCATTGAATTAATCTATGAAGACATGTAACCTTGTAGGCCCTATTTTATGGACGACTGTATTTACACATTAATACACTCATCCGTTTGTGCTCTTAATTGTATGATTTCTACATCTTGAAACAATTTTTATATAAACTTACTTGAACTGCTCTATGCCATGTACGGTGGTCGTTTCAAAATTCTATATTTTTTAAATTAATTTTTAAAATATTTTTGAAATACTATTTTTGTTGAAGCGTGCTACTTGCGTAAGAGGGATGCGAATTTTTTGCCAGTAAAATAAAATCTAGAAAACATTTAGAATTTTTTGCGAGAAATACTTGGCGTTAAAAAATAAAATTCTAAACCTTTTTGAGAAGGTTTGGTTATATTATGGAACAGTTGGTCCTTAGATACTTTAATCAGTAAAATTATTTTAAAAAATGACAAAAAATAAAATATAATTTTAATCGTTTAAGAAGTAAGGTGAAATTAACAATTTCATTAAAACATATCAATTTGTTCAAATTCATCAAAATGTTTTAAAGTATTTTTTAGTTTAAAATTGACAATATATGCAAATATTGGAAACTATTAAATAACGTTTGCAATAAGTTTAAGTAAGTTTATAAATATTTACATTAAATTCTTATTTAAAATTAAAGATTGAAACATTACGAAATATCATATCTCTATAAAGGTGGTTGAAGTAATCGAATATAATAAGTTAACACAGTCATTTAAATGTAAAATAATCTCTATACGTTTCTGTACTACGTGCTTTAGAAACTACCGCTGTTTTTAAAGTTTATGGATTAAGAAATTGTCAGGTATTTTCAAATAATATCCTATTGAATACATCTCTATTTAAAAACACCAACATTGATTAAAATAGTATATTTTAGTATTTCTAATGCGTATTTTCTTACGATAGTTAAAAGTTTTTTATGAATATTTTAGTTTAACTATACGGTACACAGAATAAATAACAATTTTTTTTTCTTATTGACCCTTTTAGTAATACAAATGTTTGTAGTTGTTGCTGATTACATAATTTAGAATGTTGATAGACTGTCAGTGATTGTAAACAAAGTTTTATCAGAAATACAATTTGTTAGAATACTTAAAAGCGTGCTAACAAACAAATGTCAATGTACAATTTTAAATAATCTTTTCATATATTACATTATGGTTACACAAAATAAAAATTGTAAAATCATTTTTCACATAAATTTTTGTTGCGAAGCATGTTTTTTTAAAATCGTATTGAGATATATAATTTAAACCCTAAGAAAAGTGTCATAGTTTTTTAATAAATTTTTCGTCAGTAAGCCAAATAATAAACTTGAAATTTTGCAGTGAATTATTGTCATGAACTGTTTTATTCCTTCTCTAAATAGCATAAAATTGACTTCATAAAGTTGATTACCTACAATCTATTTACTTTTATAAAAGTAAAAATGTATGATCGATGGAAAATTGTGAAAAGGAACGGGTTTTTATTATTTCTCATGCTTTATTTCTTGTTCACTATAAATATATATTAACACTTCTCTTTAACACATATAAGTTTTGTAAAAAAATAAAATATAAAAGGACACAATTTAATGGAACACTCCAAAAAATATTATTTGGTTTTAACATGATAAAATTAATTCAGGATTATTTTTCCTGCTTGTACAATCTGAATTTTCAAATATCGAAAGTCACAGAAATTGTTTTCAATAGCTGGAGACCTGTCTTAAAATTTAAGACTGATATAACCAGATAAATAAATTTTTGATTAATCTAGAGTGAAAACAGTAGCGTTCGTAAGTCATTTACTAAACGTTCAGTATTTTCCACTAAGGCCTTGTTCCTCCCGTAGAGCGGATTGGCCGGACGCTAGCATCGCCCACGCCAGAGCGAGATCTCCGATCAGGTACCTACGCACAGACGTAATTCTGGGGAAGGCAAGGGGTGGCCGTTACCACCCCAGAATTGCCCAACCCAGTATTTAGCAACCCCATTTTGAAGTAGAAATATAAATAAAATTACAAACAATTGTAAAACAAAATTTTGCAAGCACCTCACTTTTTTTATTCATTACTAATCAAGCCTTATTGAGTAAATGATAATATCTACTTTACAAATGGTTTGTCAATTAACGTAATTAACATTGAATCTTTCAGGGTGAATAGAGAATGTTAGCAATTATATTTGTGGTTTGTGGTGAAAGAAAGGCTAAAAAAGCTTTTAAAAAAACTGACAATCGAATGCTGGTTTTTCAAAACCCCTTACACGTGGGGGCTGACCCCCAGCACGCCTTGGCACCCCAGGTTAGAAATCTGAAACTACGGCTCTGGGTACCGGTGCACTGCAACTTGTCTCGTACTTGACAGTTTTTAAAGTTGGTACCAATGGTTCACGCCATGGCCCCCACATTCGATTACGGGCCCTGCACCCAGGATAGAGACGCCCCTCCCCCCTTATTTCACAGTCACGTGCCACATTATAATTGCATGGTTATTTCTTACCTACACTCTTTTTAGAATGTTATCTAACCTGAAAATACAAGGTATAATTATGGTTACTATTTTGTAAGTCCAAATTAAGCTTTTTTATAAAATTATTTTACTTTAAAATAACCACAACAAGTATAAATATTTATTTCACACACTAAGATAAAAATGAAAATAGTTACAGAAAAATTAAATTAGCTGTAGGTGTGTAAAATTTTTAAAATTTCATTGGATAAAAAAGATTATTTTTTTTTTTAATTTAAAAGAAATTGTAATAGTTAAACATTTAAAACTAAACCGGGCTGAGCCCTGGACCCAAGGGTCCACACAGCCCCACCCTTGTGGGGGCCATGGTTCACGCATCCTTCTGCCGACCGTGTTTCTGAACAGATTATTCCGACCTTACGGCCGGCGTTCTCGCGTTCCCCTCACACATATGCGCCCTAATAGGGTAGGGTGGGAGTAGCATTCCAGTTCTCTTAATTAGACATTCCAGAGCTTTTAGTAAACAGAACTGTGAGGGATCGCTCCCTATTGTTGATCGGGAGGGTATTAGATCAGAGGCTGGGGCCACCAACCCAGCCTCAGCCCCTCTACCACACTAGGCTGGGTCGTTACCACAACGCCGAAATACCTTAACGCCGAATGACAAAATGGACCACAACGCCGAAATACCATAATGCCAAATGTCAAAATTGCCCACAACGCCGACAGCTAGAAAACTGCTGTGTACCACAATGCCGAAATAACAACTGAATGAATTTGTGTGTGTTTCTTAAATGTACCTTAACGCCGAAATACCACAATCAAACCTAACCTTACCTAACCTAACCTAGCGTAATATAACCTAGCCTATCCTAGCCTAGCCTAACCTAACCTAACCTAGCCTAACCTAGTCTAACCTAACCTAGTCTAACCTAACCTAGTCTAACCTAACCTAACATTTGTGGCAGTCCTGCAATGACATTTTTCGGCATTAGTGTATTTCGGAGTTGTGGTAATTCGGCGTTGTGGTACACAGCAGTTTTCTAGCTGTCGGCGTTGTGGTCAATTTGGCATTTCGGCGTTGTGGTATTTCGGCGTTGTGGTGCGTCCCCCACTCAGTTAATCAGACAGTTGGCTGTGTCCTGAGCCCTGAGACTTCATCAGCACTGCTGGCGCCTTCCCCGACCTCCCACAACTCGAAATGACCGCCCGTGTCCGCGAGCAACCATCACGTGTCGCCTCGCAAGTGGCGGTCGGGAAGCGGTTACCACTGGCGCAGCTGTTGGTAACTGTGCAGGTTGAGACAAGCGCGGTCCCCAGGCACACTGCGGTACTCACTCGAGGAGCCGAGGAAGCCTGGAAGCGTCTGGGCGGACTGGCGGGCGGTTGGCACCACTGCCGGAGCGCGCTCTGGGCCGAGTGTCAGGTGGTTGGCAACACTGTCCGGAGCGCGTCTGGGCAGACTAGCGGGTGGTTGGCAGCACTGCCAGAGCGCGTCTGGGCCGAGTGTCAGGCGGTTGGCAACACTGCCGGAGCGCGTCTGGGCGGAGCGGCGGGCGGTTGGCAGCACTGCCGGAGCGCGTCTGGGCCGAATGTCAGGCGGTTGGCATCACTGTCCGGAGCGCGTCTGGGCAGACTAGCGGGTGGTTGGCAACACTGCCGGAGCGCGTCTGGGCAGACTAGTGGGCGGTTGGCAACACTGCCGGAGCGCGTCTGGGCCGAATGTCAGGCGGTTGGCAACACTGTCCGGAGCGCGTCTGGGCAGACTAGCGGGTGGTTGGCAGCACTGCCAGAGCGCGTCTGGGCCGAGTGTCAGGCGGTTGGCAACACTGCCGGAGCGCGTCTGGGCGGAGCGGCGGGCGGTTGGCAGCACTGCCGGAGCGCGTCTGGGCCGAATGTCAGGCGGTTGGCATCACTGTCCGGAGCGCGTCTGGGCAGACTAGCGGGCGGTTGGCAACACTGCCGGAGCGCGTCTGGGCGGAGCGACGGGCGGTTGGCAGCACTGCCGGAGCACGTCTGGGCAGACGGCGTCGCTACGCCCTGGACGCCGCCGCACACCCTTGTACTATTTTAAGTGACAGGTTACGGCCGACCAGCCATTCATAAAATCCTGCTAGTTTAAACAATTACGTGTTTACAGTTTACACGCCTCAGCTTCGCAGTTCTGCTCCGCCTGATGAGGCGGAAACAGAAACTCAAGTAACGCAATGAGTCACCTATGAAAAAAACAACCGTATCTTTGAACCTTGTTATAAAGTCAGATTCTTAATTAACCCTTGAAATTAGGTGACTTAACCGTTCAATATGAAAACTTTACTCGTAAAATCGTTTAAAATTAAATTTACGAAGTAAAATTTCATTCAGTCTAACGTGTAGTTTATAAAAATTAAAAAAATAAAAGGACTTTAATTTTTAAAAATTAAAATTAGATTATTAAATATTTAGCATTTTACCAAGCTCTTTAAAAAATTTTGTTCTTTTTTTTTTAAATACCTACTTAATTTTCTCTATGCTAATTCAATCTGCTAAGTCACTAAAATATTACATGCAACGATTTATTTAATTTATTTTGCTGATGTTTATATTTAAAAAGTCTTAATTAACACATGACCACAAAAAAAAACATTATATTTGTATAGAAATCACAAGTTTAGCTGTAGCCCTTAGCGAACACTTTTGTGAGGGAAAAAACAAATTTAATCAAAAGATCATTAAAAATTATAATTCATTAAGTAGGAGAGTGGGGTTGATCTGAATACCTTGTACGTACACGGTAAAATTATTTTTGATTGCAAAATGCTGTAGGGAAATATTATGTGACTTAAGACCTAAGGTGATTGTTTATGGAACTACACGCATTAAATATTAGAGACTATTAAATTTATTAAGATAATTAACAATTATATCTTATTCAAACAAGTACAAATTTTTATCATATTGTTACCGGATGTTGAAAAATTTAAAATTAAATATAAAATTAATAATAAATAAATAAAATTAGCCAACGAACTGTTGGCTAAGTGATCAGTGCTTCTAAGTGGTGATCTAAGTCTTCCGGCCGGGTTCGGGGAATCTTACCTAGCAGAAGAATTCCTTCCCTGTTACATGACGAGGCGTCTTGTTCCGTCCTTCCACCATGCTTACTGCACAATCACTCATCACTCAGCCTAGTCAGCTCGCGATAATGGTTGGAGATCCAAGCCAGCCGTGGTACATACTGGGTGCGCGAGTTACAGAATTACTCTACCTGATCTGCTGGCGATGACAACCACGCCTGCTGCGTGGTACTAATGACCCCTGCTGCGTGGTGCTAACCACTCCTGCTGCGTGGTGCTAACCACTCCTGCTGCGTGGTGCTAACCACTCCTGCTGCGTGGTGCTACAGCTCTTTGTCCGGCTGTGCCGCGCTGTTTCCTGCAAGTCCGCGCGTCAAGTTGCGAAACGGCTACACTGTGTGGGCATGCCACATCAACGTGCTTCACAAAAAGCTGGTATATCTTTTTTCCCTCGCCGTACCCGGTGCCAACAATACATTGTCACTAAACTTTTTCAACCATGAGCATCCACGCGCATGCAAAGTCATCTCTGCCTTGGCCTCAGTTCACATCTATCAGCTTGTCAGCATCCCTTTCTCAATCACCTTTCGGCACAGGAAACATAAATGCTCATGAAGTAGCTTGGCTTCTGGGAAACTGCTCCCTGAAGATGGCGACTGCAATGTCGACCGAAACGTCGGTGAATTATCCGCCAAGGACACGGCTACAACCCGGAATCCAAGCTACTTCAGACAATGGCCGTGAAAGCCTGCGCACATTATAAATGCTCATACTGGAGGAACGCCATATCCAGTCTGTTTGCAAGATCTACTTCTGGATATACTTCCACCTGTCTCTTTGGCCGGGCTTAACCACGCTGCGATTCGCTGATTTAACAGCACTTGTCTTTCGGGCGGGTATAGTAAAAAAATTCATCACGTTCTTTATATCTAGTCGCGTGGTGTTAGAATGGTACCCCAAGAATGCCTTTCCACGAAGCAGTTTCGATGGTACCTCCCGCATAGTCCTGTTCCAACGGTACTACCCCTCGGGTAGCTACAGTTTAGAGTAATACTGTATACAATTAGATCCCAGACTTCGCCTCCAAATTTGCGTGCTTCAACTCTGAGTTTCGGCCTTCATTGTGCCACTCTTACAGTGCCTACTTCTGCTGATCGAGAGTATTGGTTTGGTTCCCGTGATTTTACACGCCACGAAACTATTTCTTCGCTACTCTCTAGCTGCGGCTAGGCAAACAAATCAAACTATGTATTTATTTATCTTCAACTAAAGTATCAAGTAAGTGTTTAAATAATAATGAAAAATAAACAATTAAATAATTTTTGAAAAGTTAACCCTCTGTCATAGAAATTTTAACTTAAAAAGTGTAGCAGAGTAGATAAACAAATTAAAATCGTTTCTCCGGGCCATGATGGTAGTTTTTATTAAAAATAATAACAAAATATGCATGAAGTCTGTAAAACAATTGTTTAAGAGAATTTAAATAAAAAAATTTTTAAATTGCTTACCTCCAGCCAAGTGAGAATAAAAGTAATTAAACCAACCGCACCCGCCAATATCATTGACTGTTAATACTAATAAGTTTTTCAGTGTATGTAGTAGTAAAAGCTAATAATTTTCACTGGAGGTAAGTCGTTTCAGTCTCCAAACTGCAGAATCACTCAGCCTAGTCTGATCGAGACGATAGCTGGGGTTCCAAGCCAACCCTAGTGTTGTGCCTTTACTTCATACTGCAGAAGGAATATTGCAGAATCACTCCACCTTGTCTGTTCCATACAATGTCTAGGGATTCAGCCCAACCATTGGGTGTCCTTTCAGGGCCATAAAGCAAAATCACTCAGCCTATTCTGCTCGAGACGATAGCTGGGGTTCCAAGCCAACCCTAGTGTCATGCCTTTACTTTATACTGCAGAAGGAATATTGCAGAATCACTCCACCTTGTCTGCTCGATACAATGTCTAGGGATTCAGCCCAACCATTGGGTGTCCTTTCAGGGCCATAAAGCAGAATCACTCAGCCTATTCTGCTCGGGATGATGATTGGTAATCCATGCCAAACACTGGTTGTCCTTTCAATGCTATACTGCAGCATCACTCTATATAGTCTTCTCACGACGATGGCTGGGAAACCTATCCGGCCTTTGGAACTTTTATATGAAGGGACAGGAAAAATTCGCGGATTCAATGACCTCTAGAATAGCCTCCATTATCCTCTGCACTTCTCAAGTAAACACGCGTGTTCATTGGTTACTAAATTGTGAGTCGTCTCCACTGGGTAGCTTGTGATTCGACGCTTCTTTGTTCGATAGTATCTCATTGGCCCAGAGAGCTCCAGTTAAACCGCGAGCCAATAGCAGAACCAGCAGAATTATACACATGTTTGAATTTCAGCCTATCACGAAATGAATCCGCGAATTTTTCCGGTCTCTTTTTATATGGTCTTCAATACTTTGTTCATGTTGAATGTAAGTTATATTGGCGTACTCTCGGGTGAATGGTTTTCCGAGTGTTCAGCGTCAACGAAAAAGTTCGCTTTTGTTTTTCCCCGATAGATGTGTAAATTAGGCATTTCTTTACTTAAAAAAAAATTCAAGAAAGTGGAGACAAAATTTCTTACATAGATGTGTGAAAAGTTATTGTAGGTAGATAATAAAATGTGTTTAGTTAAAATCAATCACATTTGTTGGTTTTTATATATTCAAATATATAAAGAAACAGGGCGGGAGGAGAGATGCACTGGTAAAATGCTGGACTCACAGTCGGACGCCCTGGATTCGAATACTGATCGAGGAATACTGATTAAAATTTTTCATGGTTTCCTGAAATAACTTTTGACAAATTATTGGACGTTTCCTAATAGTGGTAGCCGGTAGGTAAATAGCGACCTGTGGTGTAAAGTATGTATGAACTGAGGATGGGGTTGGCAGGGATGTTTTCAATTATATTAGACAGGGGGTTCGGTCTTTTTTTTTTTTTTTTAAGAAAAGTTTTGGCTTTGATTGTGCAAAAGTGGCCATTTAACCTCATTCATGCTCAGAAATGTAACATATTATAATAAGAATACTTCTTAAATTTTATTTTTTAAAAGCACATCAAATGCAGGCTGGGAACTTAAACCATGACCTATAAAAATAAAAAACCCAGTCTTCCTTACTCGAAGACCAGAACATCGCTTGGATTTTACGAAATCTATGAAACGTATTTAACTTGTAATAGTGGACCCGCTACAGATTATTTATATCCCAGGTTATTACTTTTATTTGAATTGTTAATTCACTATGTTATAATATTCTTCTTGTTATTAGTATTATTCTGAGTCCATTAAGATATAAAACATCTCTTTAAAATTTATTACTCTATGCAGAAAGGCCAACGACAAAAATGCTTCGCAAATAAGTGAATTACTAAGTAGGTATCATTTGTGTGTGAAAGATTGATGATATAGAAAATCATTTATTTTATGAAAGATAGTGCATTCTAGTTTCATGCTCACCAAGTTATACCCACAAGGATACTTGAGATGATTACATAACAGTTAAGAGTTTTATTGGCATGTACTGATTATTTAATTTTCATGAATATGTAATTGTCATATTTTCTTTAACACTAGATGAAACTGCATATTTATGTTTCAAATATAATTTTTAATGTTGGTAATAATAACTTTTTATTCTGGCTATATATCTTAGTTTGAAATCAATGTTAGTCTGATTCATAATATTATTTGCACTCCTGTTAACAATTGTAATTTATGTACAATTCGTGACAGTATTCCCGAATGCCAAGGGAGTATTGAAAATGTCTTAAGAATATCTCGAGAAAACAATATCGACATTTTTGAGATCGAAATCGTAACAAAATATAACTGGCAAATGTTTCCGAAAACCTTTACTGCATATAGCATAACCATAGCAGATAAGTTAATGTTAGCGACGATGACCGCATGTTTTCCTATTCCTTTTAAAAGAAAATACTGTCGAGATCATGTGCCTACGTAATCATGAATAAATACAGAAACAGGACAAATTTGAATCTTGGAAAACATAAACTGTTACTAAAACCTCAAAAACTGTAGTACATGCTAATATTTTGAACGATACAAGATGCCCACAAAGCTATATAAAACATTTCCCTGATCTTTCCCTGATTTCACATTACCAAAATTTCAAATTTCCCTGAGAATTGTTTTTAATATTCATATTTTGTGATTATCTAAAAGAAATAAAGAAAATTCAGCATACACCGTGCCCAAAGGTGACCTAGTATCATACAACCAAAATGAGAATTCAGATTCTTACATACGCCATTTTATAGTGTGTATGACTATGCACTGGATCACCATCTGAAAAAAAAAAATTGTTTCACAGTATGTGCGATGGCAGATTGAACAGGACATTCCTCCCGTCAAATTACTAACACTGGGGGATTTCAATGACTTTTCAAGGATTTTAAGAAAATTAGCCGACTTTCCTTGATCAATTCCAACTACCCTGACTTTCCAGGTTGTGGATAGCATTCCATTAGAATGTTTTAAATTTCTAACTTAAAACCATCCTGCCAAAAACAGGTCTCGTTTTTTTCTCCAGTTTGTGAATGAATAATACCAATAATGAACCACGTGCCACCGACGATCACACAAAAATCACTCCTCACGCAGTGTCAACCCGTTTCAGTAAAAGCTATGTAGGATCCACGCAGCATGTTCTAAACATATCCTCCTGCAGGGCCACTGCGAGGATTATTTGTTTTAACACAGCCACGTGGGAAACGCCGGGTTTGCCTGTTGACGGGTGTGTGTGTGGGGGGGGGGGGGGGTGGTTCTGAGATTTGAGCGCATCTGCCCGGACACTGCAGCGCCGCGCGGCGTGTCTGCATGTGCAAGGGAAGATAGCTCGCCGCAAGCCGTATCTGCATGTGCAAGGGAAGATAGCTCGCCGCGAGCCGTATCTGCATGTGCAAGGGAAGATAGCTCGCCGCGCGGCGTGTCTGCATGTGCAAGGGAAGATAGCTCGCCGCGAGCCGTATCTGCATGTGCAAGGGAAGATAGCTCGCCGCGAGCCGTATCTGCATGTGCAAGGGAAGATAGCTCGCCGCGCGGCGTGTCTGCATGTGCAAGGGAAGATAGCTCGCCGCGAGCCGTATCTGCATGTGCAAGGGAAGATAGCTCGCCGCGAGCCGTCGAGGGCGTATGTCCCGGTACAGTCGTTATCGGTGTTTACGTTCCACGCGGTTAAACCTGCCGGCTTTTTGAGTGCCTGAATTTCACAAAATTGAATAAATATAGGAGGCATAGTTTTTTTATTCAACGTTCGATGGGCTATAAAAAAATAAAAATTTAGATAACATAAAAAATTTACTACCATACGTTCAGCAGGGTCTTAATTATGTTTATACATAATCGCCAAAACGATCGAGGCATTTGTCATATCGTTACACAAACTTCAAGATGTCTTCTTCGAAGAAGTTAGCTGCCAGTGAAGAGAGATACAGGGCCAGCGCCTGTGTCTCCCTCTCCCTCACGACACCGCTGTGAGGCGGGTGGACTAATCGCGCTCCGCGCTGGCTCCCGCGTCTAGAAGTATCGCAAGAGATGCGGATAGTGGGGCAGAATGCGCCGTACTATTAGTCCACCCGCCTCACAGCGGCGTCGTGAGGAGGAGGGGTATCCAGGCGCTGGCCCTGTATCTCTCTTCACTGGCAGCTAACTTCTTCGAAGAAGACATCGAGAAGCTTGTGTCACTATATGACAAATGCCTCAATCGTTTTGGCGATTATGTATAAACATAATTAAGACCCTGCTGAACGTTTGGTAGTAAAATGTTTATGTTATTTAATTTTTTCTTTTTTTTATAGCCCATCGGAGGTTTAAACAAACAGCCCTTGTATATGTTGCATACTTTTAGCAAAATTAGCTGTCAAAGTTGCATGTCAAACATTTTTGTGCAGTACGGTTAAGGAGAATAAAATCTTCTTCTATACTATAATAAAACTGTAGAACCGTCGTGTCTGTACATTGAAAATATTTGCCAAAAACTCATTGCGGGTGATGTAGGGAGTGTAACAGAAAACAATAAGACTTTTTTTTTTAAATATTTTGTTTGTCTGTTTGTCTGAACACGCTAATCTCCAAAACTAATATAATTTTAATGGCGTTTTCACAGGTATTTACATTTAAAATGCAATTTGCCAAGTGGAACGTATCTCAACGGAAGACTAAAAAATGCTGCACGAGTTTTCTCCAATGGTCCCAAGAATGGTATAAAGTTGTAACCTAACTTCATTATTTTTATTGTAAATAATACGAAAGTATGAAAGATGGTAAGTGGCTGGAGTATGTTTAATTGCACATAGATCTACAAACAACACGAATTTTTTCTCACTGTCGCAAAATTATTTTATTAAAACAATTATATTTTTGTGAAGTGTTACTTAAACCAATATTTGTATAGTTCAAATTTTGTGTTTATTCATATAAATATCATAACTTTATACCATAGTGAAATGCGCATCTAAATAACGAGCTTGTTCTAATGTTTTTTAATATTAAACTACTTACATCTACATTATCATTTATTCTTTACATTGTTTCCTTGTTACCGTGTCTCATATGTTTGTTTTTTTTAACAGAGCCTGGCTCAACCAAGTAATTTATTTTCATGAAAGCACCTTATTTTAATTTTTTTTTATTTGACATACCATTGCTAAGAGTGATTAACATTTTTCTTTTTACGTTAACCTTAATTTTAGGTACTATAAGGGAGTTCACTCAACTTGACCCACCGTCCTTCAAAGGTAAGTCCAGACACGACTTTAGGAGAAGGTTGGGGCATTACAGAATATTAAATTTATATACATAGGTGTATATATATCAATGAGATGACTAACGCTGCCATTCAAAATTATGGTGTGATCAAAACTTGCTTGCAGGCGTGTACAGGTACTTTGAATTATTAAAAAAAAAAAAATAATTGTTTGTTGTCTTCTTTCCAATGCATTTATTCGGAACACAAGTAAAAGGGAATCATGTTTGTCACAACTTGCAGGCGTGTCACAGAGCGAAGGACGGCCTACGAGCCGCCCGCCTGCTCGCCGGAGGGAGAGTTGACGGCGATGAACGAGCACCGGTTGAGCTTCTCGGCGCCCAGGCTCTGGAACAGTCGGTGCGACGGCTCGTTGCCGTCCACGATGTGCAGGCAGATGTGCTTCCCCAGCTGGCGCAGCGCGCGGCACTGGCAGCGCAGCAGCTGGCGCGCGAGGCCCAGCCGGCGGTGGCTGGGCGCAGTGGCGAGCAGCCCCACTCCGTAGTCTGCGTCCAGCACCCACGCCACCAGCTGCGAGTCGCGCCTCGCGAACACGCCCACGTTGCAGCTGCTCGCGCGCAGCAGGTGCTCGATGAACACCTGCGACGTGTCGGAGCGGTGCGGCCAGCTGTCGTTGATGAGGCGAGCGTGCGACACGTCCAGGGGCGCCACGTACACATCCGGCGAGAGCCTGCGGGCGGGCGAGTAAGCACACTAGCCTCGTGGCCAGAGCTCGGGCGCCACGTACACGTCCGGCGAGAGCCTGCGGGCGGGCGAGTAAGCACACTAGCCTCGTGGCCAGAGCTCGGGCGCCACGTACACGTCCGGCGAGAGCCTGCGGGCGGGCGAGTAAGCACACTAGCCTCGTGGCCAGAGCTCGGGCGCCACGTACACATCCGGCGAGAGCCTGCGGGCGGGCGAGTAAGCACACTAGCCTCGTGGCCAGAGCTCGGGCGCCACGTACACGTCCGGCGAGAGCCTGCGGGCGGGCGAGTAAGCACACTAGCCTCGTGACCTGAGCTCGGGCGCCACGTACACGTCCGGCGAGAGCCTGCGGGCGGGCGAGTAAGCACACTAGCCTCGTGGCCAGAGCTCGGGCGCCACGTACACGTCCGGCGACAGCCTGCGGGCGGGCGAGTAAGCACACTAGCCTCGTGGCCAGAGCTCGGGCGCCACGTACACGTCCGGCGAGAGCCTGCGGGCGGGCGAGTAAGCACACTAGCCTCGTGGCCAGAGCTCGGGCGCCACGTACACGTCCGGCGACAGCCTGCGGGCGGGCGAGTAAGCACACTAGCCTCGTGGCCAGAGCTCGGGCGCCACGTACACGTCCGGCGAGAGCCTGCGGGCGGGCGAGTAAGCACACTAGCCTCGTGGCCAGAGCTCGGGCGCCACGTACACGTCCGGCGAGAGCCTGCGGGCGGGCGAGTAAGCACACTAGCCTCGTGGCCAGAGCTCGGGCGCCACGTACACGTCCGGCGACAGCCTGCGGGCGGGCGAGTAAGCACACTAGCCTCGTGGCCAGAGCTCGGGCGCCACGTACACGTCCGGCGAGAGCCTGCGGGCGGGCGAGTGAGTACACTAGCCCATGGCACCCACATTCGATTACGGGCCCTGGACCCAGGATCGGAGACCCCATTTTACTTTCACGTGTTACATTAGAAATGCATGGTTATTTCTTACCTACACTCTTTTTAGAATGTTATTTAACCTGAAAATACAGGGTATAATAATGGTTACTATTGTATAAGTCCAAACTAAGCTTTATTTATAAATTATACTATATATTTTTCTAGTTTGTAAAAATTATAATGGTGAAACATTAAAAAATGAACAGGGCTGAGTCCGGGCTCTGGACCCAGGGGTCATCCCAGCTCCATCCTTGTGGGGGCCTTGTACTTGCCTCGTAACCAGAGCTCGCGTTGCTGGATTAGACTGTTTAACACGCGGAAAGCAAGCAAATGTCAAATTCCTACTCCGTGGAAGGAATTTAGTCGGGGGGAAAAAGTATGGGAAGTCTAAGATGTACATCAAGTTCGGTCCCTGCCAAACACGCCCGAATATTCACTTTCGGCCAACCTCGGGATTTGTTTATATAAATTTATATTTCTCTGTTTATTTTAATGTAGCTATACTAACCTAACTAACCGTCCATAGTGTTTTAAAGTGTTTTAATGTAGATAACCTAACCGACCACTTTTAGTATTTGAATTCATTTTTCCTGCGCAAAAATAAAACAAATCCCGAGGTTGGCCGAAGGTGAATATTCGGGCGTGTTCGGGCAGGGACAGAGCTTGATGTACATCTCAGGCTTCTCAAAAAGTACAGCACAGACCAACACAGTGGGCTGCCAACGAAGAGGCAGTTACATCAAGAAACTACATTATTTGAACTGTTCTTGCACTGGGGGAGAGTGATTTAAAATAAATTCCTTGGACATACCCAACGTCCAAAAAAAATCTTAAATCAGAATAAAAAAAAAACCTTGGGTAAAGCAGCGACAGACAAGACAAGCCCAACAATGTTGGTGTCCGAGTATTTGATTGTTTATCTACTTCGTCCGTTATTAAGATTTTTATATGACAATAAATGGCGTGTGCCTATAAAACTGTTCTAAATAATTACAGATATTTTTATGAAACGCATAAGTATACGAATTCATTCCACCTTTGAATACTTCGAAAATTTTAGCGGCCTTCCATATTTTTAAAATCACTAGTGTTTAGGTATGCAAAATATGAATTTTTAGGACTTTGTTTTACCTCAAAAAATAGTTAAATGTAATATCAAACATAATCAATGATTTATCTTAGCACATATAGGCCTATACAGGTTATTATTTTCACTAAGCCATGCCGGGTCTACAAAGAAAAAAACGCGGAATGAGAGGAAAATGCTGAATTAAAGTCTTAAGTATCTCGTGTAAATATAACTAACTGAAATGATTAAAAATGAAAATAAATTAAAGTGAAGAATACAAAAATGCGCACTCTTCTACATAAAACAACCACGCATGTGGAATAAATCGGAAAATCAACTTTTTTAGTAAATAAATAAGAACATTTAAATGACGAGATTTTCTTGGAAGTAATATTTAGAAATGTAAAAGTATCAAAATCTTTGCTATTCAATAGGTATTTACATGTGTAAAAAATAATATACAGAAACAAAAAAAAGCATTTGGCTACTTGTGTAGTGTAACATATTTGCAAACGGCTCTCACTTTACATTTTTCGTGCAAAATGAATATTCGCGACCTTTTCTTATGAGTTGCATAAGATCTGTGACGTTCTAATCCTCAACACTCCACTCCACTTCTGCTTTACCAATTGCGGTTACGGAAAATTTATTTCGGGAGGGGATTAAAACAAACAGTTATTAGGTAATAAGGTATTCACGAATTTTACGTCATTAGCAACTGGTTTGGACCGTTGTACTTTCATTCCCAACATGCACCACTGCCCATTGTGGTTTGTGATTACAAGGATTGCAGCAGATTCTTTGCATCACCCAAAATAACATACAACCTTCCCCGAGATCTCGACTATTTATTTCATAGCTAAATGGGAAAGTATGTACCTCGTACCCTCCTAAATCACTCCCTTGCGCCCACAAATGACTTGACCCGATACCAAAGATGGTAAAGGATATGTACTTGTCACTAGCACTTTCAATTAATTCGCTACAGCAGCAAATGCTTGCTCGAAACTGCTTGGTTATTACTTCTTTCATTTGATTCTGTTGTCAAGGAGACCAGTAGGCCTATATCGTAATTATTTTACTCAACACACATTGGCAAGAACGGAAAAGATCCTTTATCGATTTCTGTTGTTATCGTTAAGCTAACGAGCCACAACAAAACGCTGTGACGTTAATATTTTCAAAGAAGTGACTTCAGACCAGGAGCTAAGAAATAGTCTATGGGTACTGCAATAAGGTATAAATATATTAGTTGAAACTTACTCAGGGTGCATATTTGATGCTTGCTCGTCAGTAATCCAGTACGTAGTATTTTTCACTTGAATAATGTTCGTGACATTTTTGCTTCGAATCACTTCCAAAACTGAATCAGAAAATCTTTCATGAACACACAAAAACAGTAGGTTCTGCGATTTCCATTCTATTCTTTCGGTTTCCTGCAAACATTTTAAAATTTCTTCGCTGCTTTCTTCGCAGGAATATATTGCTATGCGAAAAGATACAAACTGGAAAAAAAAATTATATATAGACACACACAAACAATTTAAAGTAACAAAGATTAGATTGTTCCACCACCAACAAAATAGAGACATATTTGTATGAAATAAATGGAATAAAATAATAAATTGCACTAAAAGGGAATGACAGGGCAAATAATACGAGGTATATGACTACTCTAGAGACATTTCGTAGCTGCAAAAACTCTTTGTGACATTGTTCGGCACTGTTCCAGTCATTATACGGTCATCGCGCACCATATTTACTGCCACTTTTAAACTCTGTCATTTCTTTGAGGTAAAAGTCATACAAATAAAGAGGCTATATGTATAAAGTTTTCAGATATAAAAGTAAGTTTAAAAAGTAGCAGGATGAGTCCAATATAGTTATTATTTTATTTAAATAAAGGAGATATACATACCTGGGCAATGCAGACAACAGTACCATTCTTCCAAGTTCCATTTGGAGTCAAAATGTAGGCATCTAATTCAGGATCTTTTCTCTTCCACTCAACGAACGTTTTTATGGTGTGGGATATCTGAAAACATGTTATTATAAAATATTTTTTGTGAGATAGCTGAGGTGCTTTGGGAGGGGGGGGGGGAGGGGGGAGGGGGTGCATCGTGTCCACGCGCAACAGAAGTGAAACTTCTTGATTGTTAGGCATAGATAAAAATTAATTATTAGTTTTTTTTATTGAATAAGAGATAATAATTAAGAATAGTAAGGATGCGGGTATAATCTCACAAGAGTATATATGTATATATAATAGTAAGGAGGCGGGTATGATCATAAATGTAAAAAATTATTAAAAGTTATTGTTTTCAAAAATATTTTACAAAGAATTCGTTATTTAATTTGACAAAAACATTAATCAATTTAGTTGATTAGTTTATAATTGTTTATGAATCATTATCCTCAGAAATATCAGTGTCTATTATAGTGACAATTGGCTTATGATTGCTAAAATACGACACAAACGTTTGGTATTTTATATGTTCTATATTTGTAGAAAATATAGTATCAATTGTTGTACACAAACAGGTAGTTGGGGTATTAAGTTAATTGCACGAATCAATAACCCTTTTCCACACGAATAAATAAATTTTAGATTCTTTAAATTAAATTAAATAAATATCGTAGCGTCCATCATTAGCCGCTACGAAAACTGAGGAGTAGACCAACACAAGCAGCATCGCTGCTGCGTCATTTCCACCTCTCCCCTGCCGTCTCCCCTTCCGGCCGCTACAACCAGCATACAGCATGCTCCGCTACGATATGGTAGGACACGATCACATCACTAGGATATAAGTAGAATACAGTAGCATAATACACCATCAGTAGGACACGATCGACAGGATGCGGTAGGACACGATCACATTAGTAGGATATGATAAGTAGAATACAGTAGCATAATACCCCATCAGTAGGACACGATCGACAGGATGCGGTAGGACACGATCACATTAGTAGGATATGATAAGTAGAATACAGTAGCATAATACCCCATCAGTAGGACACGATCGACAGGATGCGGTAGGACACGATCACATTAGTAGGATATGATAAGTAGAATACAGTAGCATAATACCCCATCAGTAGGACACGATCGACAGGATGCGGTAGGACACGATCACATTACTAGGATATGATAAGTAGAATACAGTAGCATAATACCCCATCAGTAGGACACGATCGACAGGATGCGGTAGGACACGATCACATTAGTAGGATATGATAAGTAGAATACAGTAGCATAATACCCCATCAGTAGGACACGATCGACAGGATGCGGTAGGACACGATCACATTAGTAGGATATGATAAGTAGAATACAGTAGCATAATACCCCATCAGTAGGACACGATCGACAGGATGCGGTAGGACACGATCACATTAGTAGGATATGATAAGTAGAATACAGTAGCATAATACCCCATCAGTAGGACACGATCGACAGGATGCGGTAGGACACTATCACATTAGTAGGATATGATAAGTAGAATACAGTAGCATAATACCCCATCAGTAGGACACGATCGACAGGATTCGGTAGGACACGATCACATTAGTAGGATATGATAAGTAGAATACAATAGCATAATACACCATCAGTAGGAAACGATCGACAGGATTCGGTAGGACACGATCACATTAGTAGGATATGATAAGTAGAATACAGTAGCATAATACCCCATCAGTAGGACACGATCGACAGGATGCGGTAGGACACGATCACATTAGTAGGATATGATAAGTAGAATACAGTAGCATAATACCCCATCAGTAGGACACGATCGACAGGATGCGGTAGGACACGATCACATTAGTAGGATATGATAAGTAGAATACAGTAGCATAATACACCATCAGTAGGACACGATCGACAGGATTCGGTAGGACACGATCACATTAGTAGGATATGATAAGTAGAATACAGTAGCATAATACCCCATCAGTAGGACACGATCGACAGGATGCGGTAGGACACGATCACATTAGTAGGATATGATAAGTAGAATACAGTAGCATAATACACCATCAGTAGGACACGATCGACAGGATGCGGTAGGACACGATCACATTAGTAGGATATGATAAGTAGAATACAGTAGCATAATACCCCATCAGTAGGACACGATCGACAGGATGCGGTAGGACACTATCACATTAGTAGGATATGATAAGTAGAATACAGTAGCATAATACCCCATCAGTAGGACACGATCGACAGGATGCGGTAGGACACGATCACATTACTAGGATATGATAAGTAGAATACAGTAGCATAATACCCCATCAGTAGGACACGATCGACAGGATGCGGTAGGACACGATCACATTAGTAGGATATGATAAGTAGAATACAGTAGCATAATACCCCATCAGTAGGACACGATCGACAGGATGCGGTAGGACACGATCACATTAGTAGGATATGATAAGTAGAATACAGTAGCATAATACCCCATCAGTAGGACACGATCGACAGGATGCGGTAGGACACTATCACATTAGTAGGATATGATAAGTAGAATACAGTAGCATAATACCCCATCAGTAGGACACGATCGACAGGATGCGGTAGGACACTATCACATTAGTAGGATATGATAAGTAGAATACAGTAGCATAATACCCCATCAGTAGGACACGATCGACAGGATGCGGTAGGACACGATCACATTAGTAGGATATGATAAGTAGAATACAGTAGCATAATACCCCATCAGTAGGACACGATCGACAGGATGCGGTAGGACACGATCACATTAGTAGGACATGATAAGTAGAATACAGTAGCATAATACCTCATCAGTAGGACACGATCGACAGGATGCGGTAGGACACTATCAATTAGTAGGATATGATAAGTAGAATACAGTAGCATAATACACCATCAGTAGGACACGATCGACAGGATTCGGTAGGACACGATCACATTAGTAGGATATGATAAGTAGAATACAGTAGCTTAATACCCCATCAGTAGGACACGATCGACAGGATGCGGTAGGACACGATCACATTAGTAGGATATGATAAGTAGAATACAGTAGCATAATACTCCATCAGTAGGACACGATCGACAGGATGCGGTAGGACACGATCACATTAGTAGGACATGATAAGTAGAATACAGTAGCATAATACCTCATCAGTAAGAGACGATCGACAGGATGCGGTAGGACACGATCACATAAGTAGGATATGATCGACAGGATACGGTAGGATACAATATGATCCATCTCCATCCAGCTAAAATGGCACAATCTGCATTTTGATTCAACAGCTTTTGACAACAACGATATTTGTCTACGAGGCTATCAGTCTACAAGGCTACGATTCTACATGGCTACAAGGCCACATAGCTACAAGGCTCCAAGACTACAAAGCTAAAAGGCTACATGGCTACGAGACTACAAGTATACAAGTCTACTTGGCTACGAGGCTACTAGGCCAAAAGTCAACAAGGCTCCAACTAACTAAAATAGCTCCATTCAACAGCGAGAGTAAATTTATCTCATGCAAAAAAAAAACTTGTTGCAAGAAGTTCCGATTTTTGTAAACAGTTGTCGCCACATGCTGTGTTGTACAGGCAGTAACTATTTTATATGGGACTAGCTGCAGTACCCAGCGTTGCCCGGGCTGAACACAGGGTGAAGGGGAACTGTTTAGAGATCAGATGTAGTTAGTAATTGTCTTCTTAATTTGAATGTCAAGTGTGCAAAATAATTTATATCACTTTCAGATCCCGACAGACGTTGTTCTGCCAGTTTATAGTTATTTACCTGGTCTGTATGTAATCTAGACTCTATAAAGCAATATAAAAAAAAATGAAAAATAAGGGATTACTAATATTGAAAAGATTCCATTATCTAGCTAATGCTCGGCATGCATTGCAATGCCTCATTCAGTTTTGTTTTGTAATGTGTTTGAAGTAGTTACACATATACAAATAATCTATCCATGTCTCTAAATATATATTTATCTCTATCTACATCTATAGTCATATATATATCTATGAATCTCTCTATCTGTATTTATCTCTTTATATCTACATATATACCTCACACTATCTCTATGTATTCTATATGAGGGTACTGATTGCTTCGTCGTTAATATCACAAGGGTGTTTTTTACTTGTATGGGAAAATTAAGAATGATAAGGCATCTAGTGCGTGGCAACAATGTTAATAGGCAATAGGAAATAAACTTCTATGCGCCTGCGGCATTGTCAACACACACTTCGTACGTGTATTGCATGTTGTATCTAACCCCTTCCAATGCATTTGATTCTAAATTGGACTTTTAGTAAGGATCCCTAATGTTATTGATAATATAATATAGCCTATAGCCTTCCTCGATAAATGTACTATCCAAACACTGAAGAATTTTTCAAATCGGACCAGTGGTTCCTGAGATTAGCGCGTTCAAACAAACAAACAAACTCTTCAGCTTTATAATATTAGTATAGATGTGGGATACTCACTCACGATCGCTATACCTCAAGGAAAAGGAAAACCATTTTGCATGATAGTGTTTCTCAGTTGTTTTCAGACTGAGTAATCGATTGAGAAATGAATCATTCTTTTGTTTGAATTCCACATTATAAAAATATATTGTATATGCTGTTTCGGTAACAGGAATTCAGCAATGAAACGAATCTCTGTAAACAATTGCATACATCATATAAAAAAAAATGCATACAGCGATTTTTTCTGAGGAATAACCAGAAACACTCGGAGAATATCAGCAGAAGTCTCGCCAGGAATAATCAGTACACAGAGAATACCAACAATATATTTTCATGAATAACTAGGAACACACGGAGAAATCAAACAAAATATTGACTTGAAAACCAACGCACATCTTGCGAAATCAAGCTCAGTGAATCACGAAAAATTACATTTGAAATAAAAATTTCAAAAATTTTTTGTCAGGTTGTGAACTTCTCCTTTGTTAATTAATGTATAAACATCTTAGCTGTCGGTATACGGCATTTGGGAGGAGTAATTTCGTAAACAGAACGGAAGTCACGTTGAACGGAAATGAGTAACCACAGGACTGCCATATGAGACGAATGGGCGAACTAAAGTTCACAAAGCCAAAGGGAAACTTTCACAGTATTAACTGCTTAATGAATTTTATCAAGACGAGCAGTATTTTGATAAAATTTACTATCGAAAATCAGGCCCATAGACAGGGTTGAGCATTTTTTCAAGTCTTTTACGCTTTTATCGAAGCAGTTTCATTATTTAGATTAACATTTCCCTCTGCAAATGGAAGGACTCGATAGTTGACGTGTCTGCTCCGACAGCGAATTCTAGCGGCAACTAGTTGTGATTCGCGTCCATAAATGTAGTTGAAAACACATCCTGCGTATATTTATCACGATCGGCATTATTTCGAAAAATTCTACGTCAAATTTCGTGTCCGAGTTTCGTATTACAAGTGTATTTGCAACATGAGAACACATGAATTTGTTCCTTACCGAGGTTAGATGTTACACACCTCTGGCGGGTACTGAAAGACTAGTTCTCATATTTTTTGGTAAAAATGTGTTCTTTTGCATTTTTTGACGTGGCAACGACTAATAAATCGATGAACGCCGGCTGCACGCACGAAAAAGTGTCCCGTTACACACATTGTTCCGTTACGCTGTGTCCCGTTACGCTCATCGTACGCTTGAGCCGCATCTATCTCTCTTACACTCGACTGTTTATAAAGTGAAGTGAAAAGTTAATGTGGTTTTCATTGCTTATTACAACAATTTTGGCAATAAAGGTTAATTATTCTTGCATTTTAAAAATCTGATTACTAGTAAAATTTCAAGTATTTATTATTTTATTATAAAATAAAAATGATTCAATTTTATTCATAAAGTATGCAATCATTTCATCAATGTTTTGTTATGACGTTGTCACGTTAAACTATCGTCCGTAAACTGACTTTTCAGACAACCAATTTTTTTTATTGTTACGGTACTTATTATTTTACAATTTGTTAACATGAATACACAAAATGTGAAGGCGATTAAACTTTAAATAGCTTTCCGCGGCGACGTCAGATGTGCATTAAAATAGCCTTTTGAGGATTTGTAATTTTTCAAATGTTACTACTCGTCATTTAACATGAGGCATTCTTAACCACCCGAAACCTTCCGAAATCCACTCTCTCCCCCCACCCTTCCTATTTCAAAAAAAAAAAAAAAAATTGGTTGTCTGTAAAGTTGGTTTACGGACGATAGTTTAACGTGACGTCATAACAAAACATTAATGAAATGATTGCATAGTTTTATGAAAAAATTGAATCATTTTTATTGAATTATCACTATTTTGTATGGATTGAATGGAGTGAAATGAAATCTACAATTTAATTGATAAATTTACTTTTATTTGCACTCATTAATTCAAATATGTTTATTACTTTAACGAACAGATTATTTTAACTATAACTTTTATACATGTTTGCTATTTAATTTTTTCCAATCTATGTTATTCTGTTAAGGATAGGACGATGATAGGAAAAGTAGGAAACGAATAGGAGTGTTTCAAGTTTAATGTGCCTCGAAAAAGTCTAATCGATGGTTGTTCCAATCGAGTGGAAGAGAGATAGACGCGGCGCAAGCGTACAATGAGCGTAACGGGACAACGTGCGTAACGGGACGAGTCATCCTTTTTCGTGCGTGCAGCCGGCGTTCATCGATTTATTAGACGTTGTCACGTAAAAAAAAAAAAAATACATATATTCTTGAAACTCGACTTTAAAATTCTCAAAAACTTTGTCTCGCTTCCTAGAGCCCACTCTGGCGAGATATAACGCATAGTATAAGTCAGATCGGACCCTCCCCTTGTTAGATTAAGAACTACTGTATTAAAAATCACATTTGAAAGAGTGACACTTGCTTGAAGATGAAAATGTATATGAAAACGAATATTATTGATTTAAATACGCACTTAACATTTAAAACATGCTTTCTTATGGGAGATCCCAGTTTGTTTTGGATCTTGCGTTCTCAACAACTCCCGCTTTGAACTGATAATAATTAAGGCAAAGTTACAAGTTATTGCTACGCGTTAAATCCCTACAAAGCTTCCAAATAAATTTAAAATCCTAAACTTTACCCGAAGCTTAAAATGAAATATATATATATTTTTTAAATATGCCCACTTTCATACGAAGCTCCCATTTAACAGTGTTAATGATGGGTTGAACTACTACTAGCGCCGTTAGTTCGCGGGTCGCCGCCAGCTTCACTAGCCGACGGAGAATAAAGGTAAGTTGCCAGACCTGACTATATGACAATGACTGGGATTGATGAACCGAATTTCGGACCCGAGAACTCCTGAATGAGTGTTCGACTTTTGAACCTGGCTCGAGAAATCCCGTTAGTAACCAGCACATGGTATTGCACAAGTCGTAGCATATTATCTTATCACATCGCAGATAAAATACTTATAAGAATGAACAAAACTATAAGCACACAATGACGACTTGCGGACTTATTGCAGATGCAATGTAAGTGTCTGGTCTTAATGTATCTATTTTATTTTATTTTGTTCCACTGTAAAGGGCTTGATGCAATGTTCGAATAAAATAATATGTACACAGGTGGGATCATATTTTAAATTGTTTAAGAGTTCGTAGATGAATGTCGTAACTACGAGAAATGTTTGGTGTATAATTTTATAAGCAAGTGAAGGCTATAATATGTGAAGTAAATAACTGATTACATATAATATATAATTATTATATGTTACATAATTTCATTCAGTTTCCTGTCTCATTGACAGCGAAGGCATCAAAGACGGAAACACAGAACTACACAGAACAGGGACCTTGGGAAATAAACAGGCCACTGTCTATCGTAGGAAACCGTTCCAGCGTTTTCCTGCAGTGGTTTCGGAAAAAAATGTGGAAAATCGAACCAGGTGTCGAACCCGGTACCACGAATTCTCTTCGATGGGTCTGATACAAGCTGTGCTGGTTGTGGATAGATGGAAAAGTACTGACCAGCTTCAGCCGACTGTTCAGATGTTCAGATGATAGGTCCTTGGTGGCCGTAATTGCTACACGTGCGATCCCATCACTGCATGATTCGAGTTGATGAGCAACGAGTAATTCTGAGCCCACTATATATAGTTCTGCAGTTTCCGTCGCCTTAAACATTTGTGTATCACCGTGTGACGTAACGCCCAATCGAAAGGACAAACAATCTAAGGACCTGGGCCTGCGCACACTACAGGAATCACACGAAGATTATAAATACTCACAGTTACGGACTGTGGCCAGTCTTTCTTCAGCGCCTCTAACAGGCGAGGAATGTTTTCCGGAGAAATTTCTTGCAGAATGTCAGCGCTGTATTTCTGGGTCGTCATGTCATCTGCAACCGTCGTTCCAGCCGATGTTCGTCTCTGCACTCCTAACCTGACAACCACAACAACGCGTGTGGCAACTGCCGGTCGATTGCCTCGGTTTGCACGCCCACTTGACCCAAGGCCATCCCCTCCACCGGCCTTTGATTGCGCCAGTTGTTTATTTCACAGCCGTGGCTGTGCTTCAGGGGAAGCCTTCTTTTCACAGACGAGAGAGCCAAACGCCCGATCGTGCATCTTCGGTTTTTTTGTTCATTGTAAATAAATATGGCGGTGTTGATAAAAGGATACTAATGGTCAATTAGGTTAGATTAGCTACATTATAAATACTTTAAAACATTGTGGACGGTTGACTTGGTTAGGATAGCTACATTAAAGATACGGAAAAAAATCATGAACTTCGGGGAACTTCGGGTTTTGGCTCTCTCGTCTGTAAAAAGAAGGCGTCTCGTGCTTCAGACTCCCGAGATAGATTCCTCTCGTGTTCTGTCTCGTTTGGCATACATCAACTAGAGCGCTAGCTGGTCTCGTCTAAATGTCAGCGCGAGCGTGAACGAGGAAACATTTTTTTGCTACTCGTGAAGGTAACAAAACATCGTGGGTGGGGAGTGAGTAACCACGCAGGATGGTGCTGTAGTAAGGCAACGTATTCGCACTGCGAAGGACCAGCGTTCGAATCCCGGTACCTATGACTATCCTAGGTTTACCTGAGTTTCTTATGGTTATCCAAAATCACTCCAGGCAAAAGCTGTAATGGTTCCTTGCCATAGTCCATGGCCGATTCTTTCCTCCAAAATCCCAGTGTCGTTCCGTTTTATCGTATCGAAATGACTTCGTTTTTATTCTAGTGTCCTAGGAAGATGCTGTGGTATATTGAAGACGAGCAGAGTAACGATATCTTGTCTGTGCTTCGTGATAAGCTTATCACACGTCAATATTCCAGTTCGTATCAAGGATGTTTATTAGTAATCAGACGCTGATTGGACAACTATTTGTTCTTATTCATAAGTGATACATCACCCAACGCATCAACCCGTATCTGACCGCTTAGGAACATAAAGATAATTATATGACTGGCACATCGGGTGAAAATGGGTTACTAAATGCAAAGGCCGTGAAATGAAAGGAATTTTTTTTTGCAGAGAGTTTCATTGTAAATTCCACCAAACAAGCAGCAGATATAACAGACAAAAATCGGTGGTTACGTGAAATTTATACGGACATAAGGGCTATCAAACGAGCAAAAAAAGCCAGCCCATGAAGGCATACACCTGGAACAAACGACAGACAAGTAGTAGAGAAACTGTCATCGACGATTTTGATTTTGCGTCGTTCGACATTAGAGTTCGAAATTGTGTTTATATAAAACAAAAGCCAAAAACTACCTTATTAATTTTTGAACTTAAGGCTTAAACTAGTTTTCGTGGAAGTAAAGAGACATTGGTGGTTAAGATCACACATCTCCCTGTCCCACCTGAATTTTTTTCGCGTGGAAAATGTTGTGGACTTTTCGTGGGATAGAAGTTTTCTCACTGAAGGCTTGCTCACATTTTTCCACCAAAGGCATTCTGGTGTTATTCAAACTCTCATAGTTTTAACCAGTGGCAGATTTAGAGAAGGGGGACCGGAGAACGTGCTACACCCCCCCCCCCCCCCCCGAAGAAGTGTAATATGCACCACTGGATAGATAATACGACTTCTGAAGCAATAAACAGGTATTTCACTAGGTCCAGACTCCCACCCCCCTCCACCAGAAGTCAATCCTAGGTCTGCCTCTAGTTCTAAACATTATACGGTACATCTTAAATGAATGCAATGTTGACAGTAACCACAACATATCCAGCTCAAAACAGAAGATATCTGATAAAAGGAAAAGGGATTGTGAAGGGGGAGGGGGGGGGAGGCTCTCTCGGAATCTGTTTTCATGATGAAAAAGGGTCCAACATACACACGACCTGTGAGAATTTGGTTCAAAATTGAAATTATACTGTTAATTTCAGCCAGTGAAATTTTGTGGTGTAGCCATCTGTTGGCAGTGCTAGTAACTACATTAACTACCAAATGATTATCCTGTAATATCTGACCAGCAATTTGTGAGCACAGTTTTTTACCATATAAATAAATGTCATATAATTTTCTTGGTTACATTCTAACCAGAATACTTTATTATTTACAATTTTTGCTTGTGACTATAATAAGTAATAGCATTCATTAATTTTTAAATCAGGAATAACGCCCGAGCATTGTAATATCTCAACGTTTTCTTGCCACAATACGATTGATAAATATTAACAGTTTTCTCGTCCCACCAAAATGGCTTCCTACTCTACTCCCATTGGTTGTTGCGCCATGTGTCCGTAACAGAAATAAAATACATTCATTTCCCTTCTATGGGCACGACCTGTCTCCCACACACACGACTGTCCTATGTGGTATTGTGAATCAGTAGACTGGAAAACATGGCGGTCAAATCTTATGCCTACGACCTAATGTTAATGTTACTGTTATTTCAATTGTGCTCCCCGCTTAACTCAATGGTCCAACTGTTACATACACGTAAACACAAATTATTTTGCTGGGTTCCATAATATTTTTGTTTCATTAATTGTTATTCTCCTTGATTCACAGGACACAATGGTGGCCATTTACAAACCAAAAAACATTTACATGACAAAGACAAATTTCGCAGAAAAATTTTTTTTTTATTTGTTCAAACCAACTAGTTTATAGCTCAGAAACTATATTTACTGATTTTTAGATGTTAGCTCTGATGCTGATACTTAAATCCCACAGTCACAAAAGTCCAAAAAAATGTCCAACAACAATACTTGGACTACAGGCATGAAAATTTCAGCCTAACTCACATTAAAAAGTTATTGGGTGAGCCACCACTCAAAAACCATACCATTCCTGTTGACTTCCAAGCAATGACAAGACAATAATGACAATGAATTCACTTTTGTATTCATAAGAGGGAAGTAAAATCGTGGGCCAATCACAGAGCACCTAGAAAATTAGTACAGCAAACACTGTTAAGGGAAAAAAAGGGCAAATTCTAAATTTAAAGGATGTTTCAGATATTCAGGAATTATGTTAATTAGTTTCAAGGCTAAGGAAATAAACACCAATGCTATAAAACCCATGCTCTGTGCATTAAACCAGAATAAAAAACCAGTCAAGGTTTTCAAGGTTTAAATGGTTTAAATATTGCAAGGTTTAAAAATTTAAAGGGTGAACAGTAGGACATGGAAAAAGTACAAAAAGACTTTTTTTATAAGGTTGCTAGCAAAATTAACTACAATTAAAACTCTTGTAAGTCATTTTAAAATGGCCAATTTTATTACACTTACTATCGTAAAAAATATTCCATGAAAAAATTTAACTATTGACAGATGTATTTCATTTACAAAAATATTAATATGTAACACTCACAATTCAAACATACATGATAAAAATTGTGATGTTTCTCTATTTTAATTGCACAAGAAACTGGAAGACATAATTATTTTACATGCTAAATGTATAATTAAATAGAGATAAAATTTTTTTTGCACTGTATAAAAATGATTTTTCTCTTTGTATTGTACATATATGTCTGCAGTTTTATTACACTTGAAATTGTAAAGCGTTAAAAATGCAGGTCCACTGCTATGAAACGCTCACAAAAATAACACAGTATGAAGGGAAAAATATCTCTACATCCAATTTTCAAAAACAGACAAACATAATTAGGAACAAAACCCAAAGCTAAACAAGTTATTTTTTGTCTGGGAGTACATAAAACCTCATAGGGAAGTAGACCAAAAGTTTTGAAAAGTAAAAGGATTATACAAAATATATTTGTTTTATAGTTAGGTATATGAAAAAAATAGTAGGCACCATTGCACATATAACAACAAAATCTTAAATTGTGTAAGTATTTTGAGCAGGGGGATTTTGTTTAGGCAATTTCTCAGTTCAATAATTTACCACAATGGTTATACTAATAGTTTTGAAGAAAATAAAAATAACATAATATAATACTTGCAACAAGTGTAATCATAACAATTTTAACTATACTAGATTAAGTTCAAATTTTTATCCCTAAAACAAAATGAAGTCATGGTCTGAAAAACAGAAGAGCCCTTATTTCATTCCGTACATCACAACATTTTATATTTTACTCAGTTTTAAACTACTTTTCTTTGGTCCCATATAATGCTCATAGAACATATTTATATCCTTTTACATTATACTGTACTTTTAAATACATGACTTGTTCCTTTGAAAATATAAAGGAAACTTCTTGCGTGTTTACTTTCCAAGCAATCATTCTGAAATCTGTGAACATTATAAATTAAAATAGTAACTATATTTTTTCATAAATCAAAATCATGTTTGTCTTGAAACAAAAACATTACGTTAGTGTGGATAAATGATAGGAATACAAAGTTCAATAGACAACACATACAACAGTTGAAAAATTTGAAAGTAATAACAATACTTTATCCACACTTAACATATGCTTTTTTTTTAATTTTTATAAAGATACAAAACTCATAACTAATTTATAAATGACAAAATAAAAAAATTTTTTACTAATTTAATTTAAAACATTTTTTTATAGCTGTAACCCTCTGCATTCTCAAGTGTTGATGGCAAATTCCTAACACACTCAATGTCATTGTAATGCAGTATAGATATTAAAAATGTTTAAGCAACAAATTGAAGAGCTGTTAAACACATTTATGGAGGATCTTCTGAGCTGCACGTATCAACGGTGTCAATGTAGTTAGATCCATACAGTTTTCTAAAAACGGATGGTTCAATAGCTGATCTGCTGACGCTCTTCGTTCGACATCCACTTGTAGACAGCTATCCAAGAAGTCCTGAAAGAAGAAGTTTATACACAATTCAAACTTGGGAAGTTAAATAAATAACCCATTAAATTAAGTTTGTTTCAGAAAATGAAACTAATAAAAATTTTATAAAACAAAACAGAAACTACAGTGTAAACTCTATATAACGACACTTAACGGACTGAGCATTTTTCGGCGTTATAGGGAGTGGTCGTTAAATGGAGAGAAATAAAAAATTTCATTTTACTATTCTATAATAATATGTGTTTACTAATATAGTACACATTTTACACACGAACATTAATATTCATACAAATAACAATACTTATTGCGTATTTGTCTGTTAAATTTTCTTTGTTTTTCCATACTGTAGACATGGTAGAGTGGCTAAATCCAAAGCATCTTCCAACATCACTGATCTATTCTCCCACCTCTATTGAGCATATTAATAAAACTTTTTCGTCAATACACAAAGATTTTCGTTTACTCGTTATGTTTACAGTTCGAAAGTCTGTAAGCAAATGCGATAATGATAATGTGTAACAACTTGACAAAAGTCTAGTGACTGAGGTAAACATGTGCAAGTTCATCTTACAAAAACAAAAAACAAAATTTCTTGGAATCTCCGATACGTCAGTCGAAGTAAACACGTGTTAGATAATAAAACAACAAAACAGCAAACAACAGAATGTGCACAGCTGCAGTTCTTATCAACTTCGGCAACTTAGAAAGTACTGGTTAATGATTTATAATGCAGTATTGTTGTCGTTAAATGGAGTGAGCGTGACGCTATATAGTGTGTATTATTGTATAGAAAACAAGGTAAAACAACCAAAGTCAAGCAAATTCGACGTTTTAAGGAGTTTGTCGTTAAATCAAATGAGGTTATAAAGCGTTTACACTGTATTTTGTTTAAATAACGCATAAATAATTTCAAAAATTCAATAAATTGTATAACATAAATCACCAAGATTTCACTAAATATTTTTCCAAAATTCTGTAACAGCTAATGCTATTTTCATCAGAAACATTTTGAAACACACATTGTAACACAAAGTATATGTTTGTATATTTGTTTTTGCTTAAACAACTGAAATCAGTCTGTAAATACTTCCTACAAACCAACATTAACCTTATTGAGCTGATTTAACACTAAAAATGTAATCATGCAATTCTTTTATTAAACATGGCATCAAATATTGATTAACAATTAGTTGTGTATCTACAGTATAATGAATGCTGCGCTATCTCTATACTTCAATTTTAACTAAGGGTTATTAAAATTGTAATGCCAGGATTCTAACGTATTTCTTTTTATGACTATAAATTATGGCATCAAGTATTAAAGGACAGTTGTATTATTATTAAGTTTTATTTTTTTAATACCTATGGGCAGTATAATTCTGTGATGTTCACAAAAGCAATACATACGGATGAATCACGCGGGTCCAACACGTTTTCAAGATTTCCACACACATGGCAGCAACATTGTCACACATATACATTCCAATCAACTTCCATTTCATTCACGAAATTACTCCTACCAAATGCTGTATACGGAGAGCTAAGTTGTTACACATCAATAATTTTTACGAATACATTCATATTCATATTTACAAATACAAATATGCCCATCACTGGTGTATGGACTGCACTCTTTAACCCACTAACGAGCTAAACACAAAAGAAGCAAACTGTGATAAATTAAATTCAACATCTGCTATTCTCAGCACCAGTCAAGACACACAGACTATCTCTTCTTCTCTCGCACATCCAGATGAGAGCATCAGAAAAGGTGCCGTGCACACAGAATTGATGCCACAAGCACTAAAAACTTTTCCACTGTTGGTTTATCTGGCACGGGCCATAATTCTACCTATAGTATACCGAACCATCTTGTATCGAGACTCCTACTACATGTAAGAAATGCTAATTTATAGGAAAAAATTGTTGTCAATTACTAAAAGATGTAACATTTTTTTTTTTAAATAAAATAATAAGTGCTCGGATGCGGAACAAACACCAGAAGTAATTTCTTTGCTAAATAATTAAAGTAATATAAATTGTACAATGTGAACATAAAAAACTAAAGCAGTTAAAATTAAAAAAAAACCATTACCTGGAACTGACTTGACAGTGTGTTCCAACGAGGAATTTGTGGCCTGCCTATCGCAGCTATGAGGTAGAGTGCACGCAGGGGTGTTTCCTTCAAATACGGAGGCTCTCCTTCAATCATTTCAATAGCCATAATGCCTAGTGACCAGATGTCCACTTTCTTACCGTAACGCTTACGCGTGACCACCTGTCGAGGAGAAAATAAATAAGAACTTCAGCATACCAACTTCTGTTCAGGTTTAGTCAATGTCATACATACTCTTCTTGCCACACTTCAACAAAGTATGTAAAATACCAAGAAAATATGCGTAGTAAATATACAGTTTTTTTTTTAAATCTTGAAAATTTAATGATTCATCACACAGGCATTACCCAAAAAATTGTATTTTGTATTAAACATTTACAGAAAAAAACTATTTATAGTTTAAAAGACTGTTTAAATAAAGCATAATTGAATTCTTAGTTAATTGGCAGTGTCCATTTACTGGAATACATAAAAATTGGTAAGTGTGGGCTGTCACTATATTACCATGTATGTTAACAACCTCAAGATACGTAGGGGTGCATAAGTGCTCAAAATTTTGAGTCGAGTCGAGTTCTAAGCACCGCACTAGAGCCTTATCTTAAAGCTTGAAAAATTCAAGTACGTATTTTACTGTTTGGTCTAGGGAAGTAATAAAACACTCATTTAACATCACTAATACAAATTTTGATTTAATGCAGTTTTTTGGACATACGCCATTGCAGTTTTGCACTGTTTGTCATGGAAAAATTCCGAAAAAAAAAAAACAAAAAAAAAACATTATTAAGAAAAAAATTCACAGATCATAAGACAATCAGCTGATGTCAAACAAACAGAACCAAAGATGAAACTTTTGATTTTTGGAATTTTTCCATGACAAACAGCGCAAAACTGCAATGGCATATGTCCAAAAAACTGCATTAAATCACTAATACAAACCTTGAGTATTCTGGGATTATTTACCAAGTAATTGTGAAGTTCGTACAACGCATTTCAGTAGGAAACGTGATTAGCTGCTGCAGAACTGATTAAAAAGGTTTGTTACAATTTAATTACTTCAGCATGCAATGCTTATATTCTCTTACCGTTCATTATTATTAACAATGGTGGCCGATTTTACATAATCTTGTACTGTATTTACGATTTTCATTTTTGTCTGAACATATCTGCAATCATTTAGCATAACTGTAATCATAAATTTGTTTAACCTATACTACAAATGAAGAAAATTTAACTTCTATGCAAGCACCTTAGAATTTTCTGCAGTAAAAACTGTTTCTTAAAATGAGCTTGGAATACTGTTTTCCACAATACAGTGTTCCATTGAAAATAATAACCGCTCACGTGAAGTGAAGACAAATGAACAACAAACAAACTCGGAAAAAGTACCATTGTTACCGGACTAACACAATAGTTACAATAAAATAACTACAGTTACTGTAGAAGCAACATAAATACTCCTGAAGCACAGATTACCATAGATCATCATAGTTACCGTAAATAACCTGAAATACATTGGACATATTAAATGTTATGGTACTGCTACTCCACCCACCGAGCATAAACACAATATTCTCATACCTACACCCTGAATATTCTTGTACTGGGCGTATAGTGACTATGGCAATAATAATATGTACTAACACAGGCCCTATACTTATATTCCAAATATTCCACAAAAGACAGCATAAACAATTTAATTATTGTTTCAGAGCTGCCAGATCTTAAAAATAAATTATACTTGAACAGAATAGTTCCCAAACTATGTACCCAACCAAAAATGATTAATATACATTGTCATGTGGCGGGTTAAATTTCTTAAATTCCTTTATTGGCTTATTACTGCAACATAAGCTACTTATTAAAATATCAGAAAATATTTAATTGGTATTTTAAGATTTATAGTTTATTTTGAAATTATTAAGCTACTATATCTTACATTTCGTTGCTCGCCATAACACTGTTAATGGCCGAAAATAACGACAATGATAGGCAAGAATCACTCAAGAAAACTACGCAATAATTTGTCATGCTCCTGCTCTAGTCAATATAGAAACTGAGTTTACAAATAAAGTAAACATTGGCTATGTACATTTTCATGTGCTCATCGAAATACCTGCATATTTTTATTTGTGAATAGAAGCTTTCATAAAACTGCCATTTCATTAACTAATTGTGGCACATTTTATAAATAAAAATTTTTTATATGCCGATTTATACATTCTAACAAAATTAAATAAAACATAATTAAAGAATAAAAAAGTGAAAAAGTGTGAATACAACCCCCTTGTTTATGCTCTCAAAAGACATTTCCAGACAGCCAATAGTGTTTACTGCTTCTTTGTACATTGGATAAACCTTTGATTTGGCATACGTCATTCATGACATCACAAAACAATGGCGAATGGAATCCACACACCCTGCCAGCCTGCTGATGACCCCAAATATTAAAGTTGACAATCTTGACACGTACAGAGTGACGTCACGTACATACAATTTCAGAAGCAGATAGGGTCACATCTGAGGACCACACCTGATTGTACCAGAGCTTTAAATAGTTTCATGCCGACAAAAAACAAAGTTTGAACTCTTACACATAAACGGTAAGAAAATATTTTTTTACCAGTGTTGACAGAGCCAGTCAAGTATGCAACTAACAATTTATGATAAAAAATAAATTTACTTACATTTTTCCCATGCAAAACCATAACATAACACTAATGACACACGATAGAAGATAAAAATCTCAACTTGATCATCGCGCACAGAATTAAGAAAAACTCTTCTGAACAGCATTTTGGCGAAATTACATTTTTCACAAACTACAACTATTTTCCAATGTATTAGCTCGTCTGTACGAACTAAAACTGGAAAAAAGATTCTGGGCATTTATGGCATCATTTATACCATAAAATTGGTCGGAAACCGTATACAAAATTCAATCAATACAAAAACAAAATTATTAGGTACAATTAACATCTCGTAAGCAACATCTCACTAAGTTGGATGTACTTTTTATGTATTTAAAATCATATTCACTTAACGTCTACACCTAAAACCTTCTGTAAATTAACACCACCACCATATTGACTATGTGAATGCCCAAAGACGATAAAGGTATTCCATCGTATGGTGATCAGCTGCCAATTTTCAATATGGACGTGGTCGTTAAAATTAATCAATGTTGACGAAACCACTTTAAAGCAGAAATGTCATCAATTAGCAAACAGTCAACTTATAACTGGTCTTTTGTTAATTTGAAATAAAATTCTAAAATTCTAATATTATTAAAAATCTAGGTTTAACATAACCTGTAAAACTAGCAGACACAATATATGCGAGAGCGATGATAAAATTGCCGGCGACAACAAGTAATTTAAGCATAATTCCAGGTTTTTTTCCAGATGATGAAAATTCATGCACATTTCCCGCTTTCCCCCAAATTCAAGGCTGGTAGCCACCCTGTTTGAGTATTATCTGAAGTTACATCCGCAGATATGGTTATGTCAAAGCATGATACGGTTTCCCCCTTTTGGCCAAAAAAGTTAAACAGTTAAAGTACACAAATTTTAAGATGACAGAAAAATAGGTACTATACAGACCTCTGGGGCCATCCAGTATGGAGTTCCCACCATGGTCTGACGTTTTTCATCACCAGTAATGTTGGCACAAAAGCCAAAATCAGTAACTTTAACTTTTCCATCCATTCCTAGAAGCACATTGTCTGATTTAATATCACGGTGAATGATGCCCTGAAAATGAGAAACAATGCGTGTAATAATTACATCATGTGGCATAGCTAAAACCATCCAGGAAAACAAACTCAAAGTTTTTACCTTTGAATGGAGGAAATTGATAGCCTTTAAAACTTCCTTGCACACTGCTGCTATCTGACCTTCCTTCATTACCGTTTCAGTAACCACATCTGTCAAAGGCCCTCCTTCCAGAAGTTCCATTATCACCTGCAATGAGTTAAACTACTATGAACAAAATCAGATCTTAATGCACCTCAAATGAAAGAAAGAAGTATTAGGAATCATGATGTTGGTTAAATACAAATACGGTGATTAGAAATTCACAACTTACTTTCCACATTTAAAAAACTTACTCGCTGGCTAGCAAGCTTTTTGCGAGTCCTTCAACTTTGCACTAGAAGCTGATCTTGTACTTAAACTCATTAAAGAAGGGAACTTACCCAGAGATGATCATTCACCAAGTAGGCATCTAAAAAGTTCACTAGATTTCTATGATTGAATTCTTTCATGACTTGAATCTCTGTGAGTATTAGTTCTTTTCTTGGTTGCTTTGTTAAGTCTATGTCTTTCACAGCCACCTTCATCTTCTTTTCCAAGTCATTTGCAATAAAAACTGTTCCTGATGCACTATAAAAAAAAAAGAGGTGACTTGAGCCATACTTCCAACATAATTAACAATTTTCAGTGCCAAAAGACTAAAAACCACTACTTTATAATTATCTTGTAGTCCTTTGGAAATTGCAACATGATTACCTAAACTCTCGCACATCCGTGTTCAACGGGTTTTGAGCATCATGACCAATTATGCCACAAAGTTGACTTAATATATGTTTCTCATTACTACAATAAAAAAAAACTGTTCAAAATTAATTGCTATATTAATACTGTACCACATGACAATCATGACAAAAGTAGACCACACTGTTAAGAGCTGATGCTTTTGCATGTCTTCAAATTTCCAAAACAAAACATGGACTTGGCTATATATGATTATGATTATGATTATTATTATTATTATTTTAACAGAAGTAGACACTCCCGGAGCAAAGAGCAGTTTTAGAAGTTGGGGAACAAACATTTTAAGTATCAATATTTGCATACAGTCAGTCCGTCTACATTTCAGAACCCTGGCTGTAGGTGCAAGTCTACATTTCAGAACCCTGGCTGTAGGTGCAAAGGCAACAAAAAATAGAAGACTAGCGTTCCAAAGAACAAGCGGCATATGTTGGTTTTGCTGGAATTGGTTAGTTTTGAATAAAGTTTGACTATGACTACTCTTAGTGAGATACGTACCACCATCATTTTCAAACACTTAAATTTTGTTCAAGAGACCTACATGCACAGTTGTAAGAAGTCAGTTGCACAAATTCCCAAAAAATGTTGTTCCTCCATTTCTACATGCATAAAAAACCAACATGCATCATAAAAGCTGTTGAGTCTTAATGAAGACATGTTCTGATGTATTCAGAACCAATTAAATTAATGGTCTGATATTTGTCATATGGCAAAAGACTTACTCATATAAATATTTTTAAAGAGTTGTATAACTTAAAGACTCATAGACCTATTAAAACTAGGCAATTATTTTAACTGTATTCATAACAATTTTGGTTCTATAAAATGTGTTAATAGCATCTGTTTATTCATAGCAACTGGTACAGTATGTAGGCTGCCTACTTAATGAACCTTGGGTTCCAATAACCTGAAATATTTTTATTGTCTCAATATCAGGATATTAGGTCTTTAACAGTTTACATTAATTCAACCACAAAATTGCACATTACACAATACTTGGCTACGAATATTTTCAAACACAAACAAATAAGTCACTGAAGAAATCTTTTTCTTTTGTTTAAAAACAACTGTAGTTTATTGCCAATTTAAAAACTATATTCAACAAAAATTATTTAACCTAAGTAAAGAAAATGTTTGTACAGGAAATGTTTGCACACAAAACATAAATGTAGCCAAGAAAAATAATTTTGTATATACACAAAACAAAATTTAATGAAACACAAATAAATGGTTAGGAATGTTTATGAAGTTTTATGAACTAAACACTGCAAGAAAGTAGAATAGGATTTTCAACATGAATCACACATGCAAATGAGCCAGTATCAAGAAAATTGCGCCCCCAAGAATGACAACAGCGATTAGCAGGGTAAACTTCACCCTCACATAAAAAGTAAATGTGATTAACCAATTTGTCTCTTATGGTTTGACAGTACTTTGTTTATTTTGCTGTTTTCTTATGTTTCATGATTCTAAAGTGTTTGAATCATAAAATCTACAGTTGGTTAGTATATCCAGATAGGAAGCTGGAGATGTCTTTTGTCAGAAATTTTTTTATTTTATTTTATTAAAGTGAAGCTTCTTTGGATGCGATGAGAGTACAATTTTAATTAAAGTTTTTAATTTCAATTTTAATGCAACGTTTTCATAAAACATTGTTGTGAAACGTTTCTGATGCAAAAAGGACGGAGAATAAGTACTTGGCCAAATAAATATAAAGAGAGCACTATGCTATGACGTCCACCAGGACTACGCCCTCCGGGGATGCACCACAACGCCGAAATGCCAAATTGACCACAACGCCAACAGCTAGAAAACTGCTGTGTACCACCACGTCGAATTACCACAACGCCGAAATACACTAACGCCGAAAAATGTCATTGCAGGACTGCCACAAAGGTTAGGTTAGGTTAGACTAGGTTAGGTTAGACTAGGTTAGGCTAGGTTAGGTTAGGTTAGGCTAGGCTAGGATAGGCTAGGTTAAGTTAGGTTAGGTTATATTACGCTAGGTTAGGTTATATTACACTAGGTTAGGTTAGGTAAGGTTAGGTTTGATTGTGGTATTTCGGCGTTAAGGTACATTTAAGAAACACACACAAATTCATTCAGTTGTTATTTCGGCATTGTGGTACACAGCAGTTTTCTAGCTGTCTGCGTTGTGGTCAATTTTGACATTGGTCTTTATGATATTTCGGCGTTGTGGTCAATTTTGACATTCGGCGTTATGGTATTTCGGCGTTGTGGTAACGACCCACGCCCTCCCTAAGCCCGATGACACCCGGACGAACCTGCAGTCTCTCTCATCTACTGTCTGAGGTAGGACACTTCAAATGCACCTCATCGACTTCACCGTTCTATTTGAACTGAATTTTAATATCTGTCATCAGTAATATTTTTTTAAACCTTTTTTCATTAGCTTCCAGGCCTGCCCCAGGTAGCAGACTGCTTAATTCATCATTTAAGAAGTCCCAGAAGGACATTTTTAAATCAACAACGTGACAATCTCTATGCCAGACCAACCAGCGTCCTGGTCCGCCCCTAAACTGGTTGAACTGCCGTTGGCATATTTTTGGAGCTTATTACGTAGAGATTAATTTTAATAACGGTGTTCGCTTGTGTACAGTTCAACTACAACCAGACTTGAGAGTACTAGATTGTGCAACATGTGCACCCTGCAGAGGGGACCGGGGTGTGTGTGACACCCTAAGAGCCCACCGACAACCATCATTCGGCAGTGTAAGAGCGTACCCAACAGTCAGAGCGGGATGATAGGGTATACTTTAACACCGTATAAGGGGCCAAGTCATGACCCCGAGACTGCTTGTGACACTGCAGTATTTCTCTGACGTTAGAACTAGAAAAACTAGTACTCTCTGTTCAGACTTCAGACTCCTCCTCCTACTAAAAAGAAACATTTTTCCAGGTTAAGTTGTTCTCCTTTGCTAAAATAGCAGATGGTCTCATCACATTCTCTTAATTTTTATTCAGCTGCCCCTTGTTGAATTCAGACTTCTGTTTTGGCAACCCTTGGTTTGCCTTGTAATGATATTCCATACTCTCTTGTCACTAACTGTCCTCTACCATTCTCTTCTCTTGAATGTAAAGCCAAGTTATTTTCACATTTGTATTCTTCTTAATTCAATATTCATATATTTCAAGCAAAGCACACTGCTTACCTTCTACATCCCTGTTATAGTCAATTGATCCATCACAAAAAATGTGTCCATCCACCTAACCAGCAGCCTTGATAATGAGATTACAGCAGCATATGATTGAAGGCAGCTTGAAGTGAGTCAAATGGGGTGAAACAAATAACACAATGGGAAGAAATTTTCCAACCCATTATGAGAAAGGTGCAACTATCTTACTTCATGTGAATGGGAGCAATTTTCCTGAACTCAATTTTTATGCATAAAATGGCCTGGCCTGGAATATGACACAGCATTCAGGTAGATAGTTCGTTTTGTTTACCCAGTATTGTTTCTGAACCACAGTCTATAAGTCAGCTTCATGTGTATAACATTTTATTTTGGATCTGATATGAACAGATGTCACTCACATTTTGCCCAAAATGTTTTACCCAACTCGAGTACATAACTAATTTTAAACAGAATGTTCATCTCACGATCAGCATGATTTGCAAGCATTTAAGACCAATTACACTGTGCATGCCAATCAAATTATAAAATTATGTATGTATTAAAACATGTATTAAAACACAATATTGTTAAACATACATTTGAGTTACAAAAGGTACATAACACTTCAGAGAAATGTGAGTAATGAATTTGAATGGAGCACAAAAAGTTAAAATTTTAACGTAACAACAAACACTTTAAAAATTACCATCAATATTTGAATATTTTCTCAGAAAAAACACGGACATGTTCTGCTAAATCCAGAGCCAACCAACTACGTCTTCACAATACACCAATGTACGTCTACGGAACTGGGTGTCAAATTCTATGTTTGAAGCATGCCAATGCTAAGCACATTAGAAATTAGAAACAAAGATAAAAATAAAATTCCCATGGCAACATAAATGTTTTCTGCAAGGAGGCTGCAAAGTAACCACACTACTACATGGTGGCTCAAAAGTTGAGGTGCCATAAAGAATAAAAAAGGAAAAACTTGCTTAAGTATTTCTAGCACTGGCCCATTGTGACAAATTTGACTCCATGTTGTCAGAACTGATACTAACCCAGCACCCAACTCCATATTCCTTTCAAATCTTCTAAGTGGATCGCCAGGGTGACAAATTTTCTTCAGCTCGTAGAACACCTCTTCATCAGTCATTTTTCCTTTGAGCCTCTCTTTCTTCCTGAGAACTAGGCTATCATCAGAGGGCTCAAGCTCAGGTGTTGCAATATTCAAGTCTCCAAAAGAGGCATCCAAATTTAAATTGTGCAACGCCTCATCCAATGCAGCATTCATGGAATCCACCACCTGTGTTTTATCCTATATAGAACAGGTAAATTTAAACACACTATGTTCTAAGCCTTAAAAGTTAATACATGCTACTTCAAAAATGAACTGCAAACAGAACGATAAAGTATTTACGTGATACATTTTTAGAACTGTTATAAAATAAAATAAGTTTATGTATAAGATTATAAACTGGCTGCAGCAGAAGGGTAGCTACCAACTATGGAAAGTTTTCCAACTAAATTCAGGGTCTCTCTCTGCTGGACATAAATTTATTTAATGCTTTTCTAACTAATGAATATAAAAATTTGGAAAATAAGTACTGTTACTATCTCATACTTACAATAACAGGTTAATGAAAAAGTGTTATTATGAACTGACAGTTTTATTTAATACTAAAGAGATCGCCAGGCTGTGAAAATTAAGTATTATAACAATTCTAGGCAAACCATGATGAAATATACCTATTTACAATATTAATATTCCTGAATTAATATGGATTAATACATACACATTAGTGGCAATAATAGCACGATAACAGCTTTTAAAGTAAATCATGGATGCCTTTTTTTTAGTCAAGCCTTTTTCCATACAATTTTCACTCTATTGTAACAACTGATGTGCTTGCCATTTACTATGGATGTTTCAATGCACCATTATCAATAAGTATTCATTGGCTGGTTTGACAAGAATGTCTTCTTGACCAAAAGCTAAACCCTGCACAAAGTGCAAAAATAATTTTTTTACAGCTATACAGGTCCTTTTTCCTTGTCAGTGCTAAATGGACCAAATATTGTATTTGATGCCTTAGCTGACATATTTGCAAGACATCCATCTAATAGAATGTCTTGCTCATCCCACAAACATGTCTCCAATGATTCTCTTGTCAGCATCAAATGAGACTCAGCTTACTTTGAGCAAGTTGGGATTAGGACAAGCAGTTGAAAACGAGAGTTAAGTTACTGCAATGTAGTTTCTCAAACATGCTTTCATACCTACCAATCAATATACATTGCAAAAATAATGGCTGTCAATCTGAAAAACCACTTCCACTTCCAAGAGCAACTTTGAACATTCAAAGAACAGCATGTGTATTTTGAAGTTAACTCCCGAAAGGCAAGGTGAAGTTTTACATGCACAGATATGACTATTTAGTGGTTGAGAAATGTAAATTTAATCAGACTTCCATTAATATTTTAATACATGATTTGACAAATGTTAGATATAAGTATCCAAACGGCATGTTTAGCTGTGAACAAAATTAGATCGTATTTGATATAATGTATTGAGACTAAAAATCAATCACTTAGGTTTGTAAAAAAAAATTTAAACTCAGAGAACAAATAATTGTGAACTTATATTTGATATTAAGCAAGCTTCAACGCCAACACCTTATAACTTGGTATGGATTACTACTTGAGGGTTTTTGGTACGCTATTCTTACTTTCTGGTCATAAATACTTCTGGAAGGAAGTTTCATTGGAAGATGTCGCTGGGCAACAACTGTGCCCACAAAGTCAATGCAGTTTCTAGGTCCGGGTGAACTGCAACACGTCAACCATCAGGCTGTAAGACGAGTCCTGTCCCCATGCAGCGTGAATCATCCCAATTTATTGCGAGTATTGTGCAGAAGCGACATTCCACACAATATAAGTGTTCTCAAAAAAGGAGGAAAAAAGAGCTGGTTAATAGTAATATTACTGGTATTGCAAAACTGAGTTTAGGCATTTAACCGAGATTGAAAATATCCACGCAAGCAGGCACGCTCTACTAAATACCACATGCACTAAAAAAGCTACAATGACTGACCTGCGTTATCAATACTTCCAATGACTAGCACATGTCAAACAAATGTGCACATCTGATTGCCTTGGACATGGGCGAGAGTAACTGTGTGGTTCTGAAATCAAGTGAAATATTATGTCCATAATTTTAAGATAATAATGACGCATAAGTTTTATGTTAAAACTAAAAATTACAATGTAATCCATCAAAATTGTCTCCAAAGTGTGTGTAAGTTCTAAGTTACGAGGGTCACTCAATAAGTAACGAGACAAATTGATGTAGCTCAAAAATGATTTATTTAATCAAAATAAGATTTCACCTATTTTTCAACATAATCCCCCCAAACACTTATACACTTGTCTCATTGATCCCTTAAGTTGCATATGCCCCTGGCATAAAATTCTTTTGGCTGCTTTCGGGGCCACATTTGGACCTGAATCTTGACTTCATTGGAGCCAAATTTTTTGCCACGTAGAGCTTCCTTAAGGGGACTAAACATATGAAAGTCTGAGGAGGCGAGATCTGGACTGTAAGGAGGGTGTGAAAGAATCTCCCAGCCTAGTTTTTGAATGCATTCTTGCGTTATCTGTGCTGTATGTGGCCATGCATTATCGTGAAGAAAAATCATACCTTCTTTTAAAGTCCACAACATTTAGTGCAAATTGCAGGCTTTTTTCCAGCTTATCAGTCTAATATTGACTGTTGATTGTTCATTGGTCTTCAAGAAAATTGCATCAAATAGGGCCTTGTGAGTCCCAGAAAAGTGTAAGCATCACTTTACCAACAGATGGCTGGGTCTTGAATTTTTTCCGCATTGGAAAACTTGTGTTTCCACTCAAGGCTTTGTCACTCCGCCTCTAGCTCGTAATAGTGAATCCATGTCTCATCACTTATTACAATTCTTTCAAAAAGGCTTCTTTCTCGGTGGAACATTGAGCTTTCAACTGTTTACTGATTTGAAGCCTTGTTTCTTTGTGGATGTCCGTAAGTTGTCTCGGCACTCATCTCGCGCAGGTTTTCTTGTATTGCAGTTTATTTCAACTGATGTTATGGACAGTTCCAACACTTGCAAACACTTGGCAGCTATAATTTAAACAGTGATTCTTCTGTTGTCTCGGATTAATACATCAATGTAAGATTCAAAGGAGAAAGTGGCAACTATGACTAGTCGGCCACTTCGCTGTTCATCACTGATACTTTTGCTGCGGCCACTTTTAAATTGTTCTACCCACTTGTAAATGTTTGATAAGTTTAAAAAATTGTTCTCATACACTTTTAACATCCTTGCATTGATATTACTACCTTTAACACCTTTTACAACTAAAAATCTAATCACAGCACGTTTTTCTTCCGCGGTGCAGTTCTCAATCAGACTTGACTTCTTAAACTCACTGATTTATAGGTTGTGTTTACAAATTCTTATTCAACAGCTGATCAGAAATCATTGCAAGGATGCCAACTTAAACTTTTGAAAGTTTCACATTGATTAAATAAACTGTTTTTGAGCTACATTGATTTGTCTCGTTACTTATTGAATGACTCTCTTACATGCAAAAATTATGATTACTTTAACCTACATTGGTTCTTTTCTAATCTGTGTTTTGATTCCAAATCCCAAATGCTCTTCAATCATTTAATGAAAAGACAGAAACAATACTTGCAGTCAAAGTTGAGATTATATTATTTAAAATATTTAAAATAATTTATAGCTGCATTTAAACAAATAGTGTTTTTTGCAGGCATGAAAACTGTCTTAAGAGCTTGTGTTTGGGTCTTCACAAACAATTTATTTGAGCATATGTTACAGGAATCAAAGAGTTTACATTTATTTGGTGTTACTTTAATGTTATTGTTATACATATACTTATTTTTAAAATTATTAATAAATGTAACTTTTTAAATTATTAGTAATACTTTTTGATGATGAGACTATCATATGGGGTATTAAACATGCCACGTATATAAATTATTCTATTGCCCTTCCAATTAATATTAGAAATTTTTTTTACTGATTCATGTATGTATTAGTAATACAAATTAGGAGATTTTGTATGTATATGATTAGCTTAAGGAAAAAACTTAAAAGTTTATTTATTAGAAGTTTATGCTTGTTAATATCACTACAGCTTTTATATTTTTTGCAAGGACAAGTAAATTAAATCAAATAAGCTACAGTCAATAAATTAACAAAGCAAATGAAGTAAAAAGAATTGAGCAAACAAATAGAAATAAATTCAGAACTAAATAAGAAATTAAAATGAAGACAAAGTAAAAGATATCATTTGAAAAAAAGTTAAAAAAATTAAATTAACTTCTTAGCTGAAGGATAGCTAGAAGAACCAAGAAAAATTATGAAGAAACAATAACAAATAGTGGAGAAAAAACATTTAAAATTAAAAGCAGACTCAGTCAAGAGCAGAGCACATGCAAAAAGTCCAAAAATACACAACAAAAGCATACAAACAAAATAAAAGCCCTTGAAAAAGCATTGAAGAGAAACTAAAAAAAATAAATAAGAAAGTATTTTTCAAATTATGAAAAATATTTTTTTTAAGACAGGTGGTGTACAAGAGATGAATACAAGAACATTCTGAACTTTAAGAAAATTCTAATGAGAATTTTCTCTGGTTTTGAGAACAAACATTAAAATTACACAGATCAAGCCAACTTCTAATTGTGTGTATCTAGTCTGCATTGTGTGAAAAAGTTAGGAATGATTTTTCTTAAGAGAGATTAAAATTGTAGAGCCAAGAACAACAAACGTCAAGACAAAAAGATATAAAAATAACAATACAGGAAGCATTAGTCTTTCATTTTTAAAAGCTGCATTAAATTCACATGATTGACTATCAAGACAAAAATAAAATGAAATGATCGTGCTTTAGCCATGAAAAAATAAAAGGCAGGTAGACATAACTTTAAAAGAAAAAGAAAAAACTTTGATATCAATGTTAAAAATATTATAAAACTAAATAATATATCATGTATAAAACTAATAGATTTGACCCCAAACTTTATACTACACGCTACATCAGTATATCCAAGTCCACCAGACAAAAAACACCCACCAGAATCACGAAAGCCAAATTTCAAAATGCTCAATTTGGAGGAGCATAGAAGCAAGTGACTCTATAGATTGCTTGTGCACTTTACCACGGGTTCAAGTGAATCACTGGACTTGCATTACGAGAACCTGGCTCAAATCCCATTATGATTTTGGTTCTCCAGTAAAATTATGGAATGATTTTTTGCCAACATTCCATGGAAAACTACTTCCTCAATACCCCTGAATAGTGATGTAATGTGTGTTTCAATCTTTAACTTACCATGAAGACCCATCATTGACTTTCAGATTCTCCATCTCACAAGCTAAGCACTATTTGTGCACATTTAAATAAAGTTCTAAAGTATGTTGAAGACTAAAAGGAGATCAAAACATTTAATTTTATGAGCAGCTGACCAAATAAATGGAACAAAAAATAGTTGCTTTTCAGGATTTTCTTTATAAGGAACTGATACAGAACCACTAAAAGACAGCAGGATAGTTAAAAAGACAGAATAAAATTTTAGGTGAAGACAACTAAGCTGTGTTGATTGTTTTCCAGTCAAACCTGTCCTCACTATTCAATTTGATTTTCTTAACCTTTCTATTAAACTGAGTTTTATTTGTTATTATGTGTAACCAATATTAATTATTTTTACATGAATTATTTTAATAAGTAACTAAAGAATGCATGAGACATTAGTAGTGGGCTTGTTTAGTCTCCAACAAAGAATAACATTGAAATAAGTGTATTCTGTCCTCACATAACTGAGCCCCAAGAAAGGCAAAAAAATATTGGCCTCACTTTAAAAAAGTTTAAAATATACTTATATTTTGTGTTTTTATTTTATACATATCTAGTTATTTTTATTAAATATCTTTATTAATTTAGCCCAAGTTCCATCACCTTCATGAAATGTTAGTTCTAGTAACCTCAATGGTTCCTTCAAACTCCAGTCTTGATTATTTAATCAATTAATCACTCATGAGTTTAATTCAAGCTAAGGCTTATCAATAACACATAAAATAACAAGACTGATGATAATTTTTCCTGAAAATTTCAATAACATTAGTGTTATAAAAACAACCTCAAATTTCTACTTAATCTCAGAACCACTTAATCTATGATTATTTTGGAATGCTTTGGAACACTGTGGTAGCATAAAGCTAGTTATGGTTGAGGAAAGCACTGAGTGGATATTATGACTGACCAATTAGTCGTCGCTGACCCACAGCCTGATTTGCTTTGATTCACTTTAGTTCGCACATGCTCCATCAGGGTTTTTCCAATATCTCTGCCTTGAAAAGAGTCACCAAAATTCAAAATAATGAGACAGTGGCACTGTTGCTAGCAGGGCATTTCCAAACTTTTATGTGTGCCTATTCACTGGCTAGATGTGATGAAATAACATTTGTCTAACCTTATTAAATAGTTTGTATGTACGCCAGTTTTAAGAGAAATATTGACAGTTTACATTAATCCTTTTATATTTACCAGAGAGACCAATAATTTCAAATTAGCAAACACAGAGTGAACGTTTTGTTTGCAAGCTGTTCCACACACTGTGTAATCCTCTGTTTCTTAAACTCTACACACCAAATCTACAGCCTGACTCCAGCAGAATATTCTGGTAGCTCCCAGTACAATGCACGGAGCACTTGTCACAGTCTCTTGGATCTGGTTGCCAGGTAGTACTTTAGGAAATCATCGTTACATATTTAATTTACATAATTTGAATTTCATTTTCTTTCTGTACCGAAAAAGTATACTTCTAGGTCTACATAATAACAATATAATGAAAAAACAAAACAAGAATTATGGTTTCCTTGATTTATACATGGTTTTTTGCCACGAGGGTGCCAACCATACATGTGTCATTATGTCAAAGTAACCACAAGTGTCTAAATTTTGGGAACCACTAGTGTAGAACTAGTTTGCTAGCCTTAATTACACAAGGAAGCTGTTGGTAATGTACCAACAGAAATGTTCAATTTTCCATTTACAGCTTTCCTCTGATCAGCAGCACTCTTAGCTTCTACCACTAATACTAGCTCAAACAAGAGCTGGATGTGCATCGGTATCTTCACTGCCAGGAAGATGTATCTGCCTGTACAGCTTCAACCAAAAATACTGGCAAACGGCTCACTCAACCAAAAATACTGGCAAACGGCTCACAGGCAAGTAAGTAACGGAGATACTTTAGCACTGAAGCCAATAGGACTCAAAGCAGAACAAAAATAAAGAGGAGGCGACGAGATCAAAAGGGGCAAACACCCTGGGGCCCATTAGCCTAAATGACTGAGAAGTGGAAAATAATATGCCGAGAAAACGTTTTCCCCTGCTATTAAAACATCTTGTACTATTTCATATTTTGTTCTGTGTTTCTTAAATACCTGTCGCTGCACCAATAACCTAACATACCAGGACAAATAACATTCCGTCCTAACAAAGCAGAAGTGGAAATGCAAGGTGTGAGCCCGTATCGTCTGGCGTACTGGGCAAGTTGCATGTACCCAACAACTATGCTATCTATTATTGTGGTGTCCTTTCACCTGTATTTAATGTTTGAATTTGAAATACAATATATAATTCATAATCTATTAATTTAATTTGTAGTGATGACTGTTCTGCTGTAAAACATTTTGAAATGTTTCTAAACCTAGGTATATGATCTTTTAAATTATTGTGACATGAACGAGTGCTGAAGTAGCATATACAAAGGTATTGTTATGAGGCTGCTAGAGGCGAGGTCAGGCCAGCCAGACCTGCGTGGATGGATGCCTTGTGTTTTCCTGGAGTGGGTGCGACACAGGTATCACTTGTTCCTTCCCCTACCAACGACATGGACCCAACATTAGTGGGCCACTTTTTGACAACTACACTCACTCCATTAGTCCAGCCACCTGACTGGATTGTTCTGCTGGTTCCCAGAGACACTGTCACATGAAGTGGCATAATTAGGATGCCACTGTTTTCGCAGCTTTTAAAGCTAAGTTGGAGGGCTTTGATGACATGACACTTCAGATAGCTGTGATGAGACCTTTCCACGGGGCGAGCTGAAAGGTATAAAAGCCAGGGCCGACCTGAGAGTTGTAGTGAAGTGAAGAGAGCGAGTGACCAACCCCCCCCCCCCCCCCCCCTGCATGGTAAGAGACAAAAGTAGAGACAGCCACTGTCGAGCCGAGATACTGTGAGGAGAGTAAATAGCGGACCTTATAAAGTGTGATCAGTTTTGTAGATAGGTAATTAGATTGTTATAATTTAGGAAAAAGTGTAAATATGAGTAATAAAAAAATTTTAATTAATTAATTTGGGCTGACTTTCCAGACCTGTATCCCACACTTGAAACCATTGCACAAGGGCAGAGAAGAACGAAGGAATCGACAACAGCAAGGATAAATGGGACCATGCCAGCCTACAAGTGGCACAGCGATAAGAATCTGACCTACAGCCCTTTACAGGCTGGTTAGAGAGGGATACAGGACCTCAATCACGACATGAGATATTCAATGATGAAGGGTTGTGAAAGCTTATTGGGCAAAATGGGATTCCTTAAGGATGGTGATCAGTTATTGAAGAGGGGATGCCAGAGTCCAAAAGGGAAAGTGGTTATCATGCAGCTATTCCTCCTGACAGCCTACTACCAGAAGTGTTGAAACAAATGCATGTTGGGACCTTGGGTGGTCACCTTAGAGTAAATAAAAGTCTAGCCGAAATTCTTCAGCATTACTACTGGTTGAGGTGCCGTCAGGATATAGAGGCTTGGTGTAAACAATGTGACATAAGTTCAGCCAGACCATTCACCAAGACTTAAGATGGTGACCGGTACATTCTGGTGACAATTGGTTCCTTCAGTACATGGTCAGAAGTAACAGTAGGATTATCATTTATAGATTAATGATTTGTTAAAAAAGGTGTAGAAAATTTATTTGTATAAATTACTAATATGTAGGCATACGTATTAAAGTTTTTTAATATAAAGGAATCTGGTCCATCAAATTAATTATATGTGTTTCATGTTAAAATAATTGTAAACATTTTTACTGTATTTTAATAGAAACATTTTTTTTTGTAATCAGGAAATGTTTTAGTTATGTTAAAATAAATGAAGTAATATTGCTAAATACTTTAAATTAATAATTTTTAAATGAGTCGTGGGTCTACTACACCAACTGCCCAGCAGTCCATAAATTCTCTCGGTGGCCCTAGTAAATTTTCTGCTTTTGCTTAAAAAATAAAAACAAAAAATGTCCAGATCAAAATTTTAAACCAACAAAAATCCTCGTTATCAAAATAGATGTGGAACACAAAACTGATGTAGATTGTTTATGTCATCTCTGGTTCATTAAGCTAGTCTAACTAAATGGTTCATGCAATAAATTTTAATGGCCTTCAAGCAAGATGTTTGGGTTTTATGTTACACCTTATGCATAAAAAAGTTTAACAAGACAAGACCTTTATGACAGCAATGGATCTTAAACCACTTGAAAATTAGAGACAAACAATCAAATGAAGGTGAACCATCATAGCAAAAACATGTCTTTTAGACATGTGTGAATGCATAGCCAATCAAAACTTTTTGTGATACTACTTAAGGTAGATGTACCAGTAGTCGTCATGCTAAGAAGAGTTTTATAAAAAAAAATTGTGTACATAACCTTGTAGGTGTATTACTGCCCCTACATGTTTGTTTTTAACCTCAAACTTTACTCTACAATGCTATCCAACACTCTTCGATAAACACAAATTATTTTTGTAGATTTATAATTTTGAAAAAAGTGTGATTTCGAGCCAGTAGTCGTCATGCAAATTTTCGTGTTTGCCAGTGTTCGTCACATGTTTGTGCCAGTAGTCGTCATGTGCGATTTCGGCTGCATTAGTTTTAATTCATGGATCCAGAATGATAGTATTGTACTATTTGGGCTTCAAATTTTATTTGGTACTATATTTTAAACATCAAAATGGCATTTCATAAAGATCGTTCAGTAATATAATGAATAATCCTCATTAAATTTTGAATTTACTTACAGCACTCACGGAACAAAGAGGGACAGCACATAGAGCTGTAGCAAACCGAATGTATTCGTTACTGAGTAACGGGTGTGCCGTCTAGTAACGAGTAACGAAACGTTACACACGGCTGCATTTTGTTACTCGCATTTCTCGTATATTTTACGCATGCGCGCGCATATTCAATGAATTTATGATACAAAGAACGATGTTTGTTTATTAATAAAGTATAATTTGGAAATTCCTCGTCTAAGTTTTTTTACTGTTTATTAAAGGTATTATGTGTGTAGACAAAGTTTGAGATTGGAACAGAAACAACGTAACAAAGTATTTTTTTACAAATTATAAATATGTATGTTTTTGTTTTTCACTATCGCGTATTTTCACGTTTTTTTTGTTCTTATCTTAAAAGAGATATAATAAAGCCGCTCTAATGAGATTTAATTGTTTCTTGGTTAACAAAAACTGTTTAATTATCAAATATTGTTAATTGTTTATATTCTATTTATTATTATTTACGCGACGTCATACTGTACGCGTACGCAATACGACTCAATTCGTTGCTGCAACATAACATAGCATGTTATGCGGTATCACAAGTAAAATATAAAAATGAATCAGGGCCCGCCCATCTTCCTACCCAAGGGCGATTTGCCTTTGTGTTTATCGGACAATGTGTTCCTTGGCACACTATTTTTTTCCGCTGCTCATTTTATAGTCATACCATTCGCTACATCTTTAAGAGCAGCTTCCATGGCTGACTCTTCATACAACAGTATTTTCAGTTTTGGCATTTTGCCCTGTAATTAAAGAACGAGACACATTACAATGTTTAGTTTACTTATTAATGTCAAAATATATATCGAATGACCCCTAAATTAATGTAAACAACAATGCCTACACAATTTTTGCAATCAATAAAGTAAAGTAATTTCCGACCCAGAAGTCGTCATACACATGCATCTGAAGTCGTCATAGGTGACGACTACTGGATCTGATCATAATAACGTACTTTGTCTATTAACAACAAAGAACCAATATTATTTAAGAACTTTAGGGTGTAACTTAGCACAACTTTAAATAAAATATTAAATGTACCAGTGCTCGTCAGGTATGACGAACACTAGCAATACAAGGTTTTTATTGATCCAGTTTTCGTCACCCTAACTAAATCATACAAAGAAAACGAATTTTTTTAAATAAACACTTTCACCTCTTCAAGAACATTTAACTAACACATTCAGCACAAAACATCACGAATAAACATGAAAAATTACAGAATTAGAAGTAAAAATGTGCACTAACGTCCTTAGTGTTTTAGTAAAGGAATTCCCCTATTTATCTTCACTGCTCTACGAACTTTTGATGCACGGACTTTTTTTGATTGAAAATAGTGTTTGTTCCGAAAACTATTGTGGTAATTTCAGCTAGAACGTCGACCAAATTTTTGTCAATATTTAAGTTGGCGATATATTGAGCTACTTCTCTATTATTTACATTTGAAGTTGCTAGTGACGACCATTGGAGCAGTGACGAGTACCGGGGCACTTACCTTACTGCTTGATTAATTTATTACACACAAGAATGTGACTCTCAGAACTGTCTGTTTTACACAGTCTATGAAGCAGCAGTATAATGTTTCACACTAAATAAATATATGTACTGGTTTGCAAGTAACCTAACCTGAAATTTTTATACCATGTGACATTCGTTCTTCAACTATTCTGAATCCTCTCTAATGTGTCATTTAGTTCACAACACTTGGCATTGTTTTCAAAAATCTATGCTTTTATTTAAAAACCCAATCTGATTTAACAATTTTGTTTGCCTGCATTTTCAAATATTCTCTACGGCTTCAAATAATTCTTATACAAAATAAGTTCCAATTTGTATACATATATATATTTTACAACAATATTTACTGGTATATCAGTGTGCAAGAGACATTCCACCCTACTAAAACCTTTATTTATTTATTTATTTATTTATTAATATTATATGGAAGGACTTCTACTCTACATTCATGGTGATTTACGTGCATCCCACTACACTGATACCCAGTCACTAACACCAGTGTCAAATCCATTACACAATACAAAGTGAGTCCAGGTTATAATTCCCAATATGCTTGGTTATTTCAACATGAAAATTAATTAATTCACTAATTTATTGCATTATGGCAGCTTTATATCGCAGTCACTCATGCATTAACAAAACATTGCTTTGTCCATGCATTTATAATCATAAAACTACAAATATTTTTTTTTCTTCTATGATTTAAAAATACATTTACTCTAACGTAAGCATATTTTTAGTAATGCCTTATTGAAAATGAATTATAATTGCCTTTATTAACCCACCTTAACTTCCAAACCGACTGGCTAAATGCACCTTAGCACCATCACTAGGTATCTGGAATGGCATATGAATAATTATAAACTATTATTATTGGCTGAAAATGTCACACTGTCTGCTCTGGCTGCACTCTGCTATGATATTAGACACTGGGCATGTAGGGTGCGACACAAGGCATTACCGGGCATGGAGTCGACCAAATGTTCCCCTGCACTGTGAACCACCAACCCTCTAGCTTGGGAGTCCATCAACAAGTTAAAAGTATCCATTCAGATCCCATAGCTAACTGGTGGCTTCAATTATAACCATGTTTAGCCTAACCCTACATCTAGGTTTGTCTTTGAAATGAACCACACTAAATGAACGTGATGATAAAGGCCTGTCATCTTTAAAAATTAAATAGAAAAAAACAGAAGCATACTTGTAAATTGCATATACAGAGTACCCTAATTACGTCGTAATGTCTGTTATGTCATAAGTTTTTGCACCTATGGTTCTCATAAATTTGGGCTTTACTTGCTACGTTGTAATTATGGTAGTTTTAGTTATGATACTAGCTAAGTCTACAAAAAACAAATTTCTAAGAAGACATTCTATTATTATAGGAGAATGTCATGTGTACATACATCATATAGCCATGATCCTAGTGATGCAATGCTGTCTATTTGATGTCACAGATTACGTCATGGCAATGAATGCCAAACTACTTATCATTATTTGTAAATCTTATTAACGTGTTAGTGCCTTCCTGAGTAGATAACACCAACACCATGGAAGCAGACAATGGTGTGAATTTTTCTTCTGTTGCAGACTTTACTCAGAAACAGATATTTTTTTTACAGACCTGCATTAATTGTGTTTTCACTGTGAAATGAGACCCAATAAGATAATTTTAATACAATTTAAAAAATGCAAAAAGCACAATAAAGATCATGGAATGTTTACCTGTATGATTAAAACAAATTGTGTCTCATTCATAGCTTCAGTGCAGAGAAATGCAACTGAACTTGCAAACAAATTTTACTTATGTGTTTTATATATAAATAACAAAAAATACATAGTAATTTAAATTTAAAGTATTTGTGATACATCACTTATTTCATTAATTTGTATAGCTTATATCCTCAAAATATTCATAAATAATATATGGTTTTCAAAATATTATTAAAATTGCTTGATTAAAAATATAGTTTTTCACTATATTTATTAAGAGAACAAAATCACTGTGATATGATTATGCTGTAACAATTTAACTTCCATAATTTTGAGACAGCTAAATTGAAGTGTAATAACTTTCCAATTTTGCCAATGATGTCCACCTCTTTTCAGCTGAACCCTTTGTGTCTACAAATTGACTGCATTATGTACTTGTATTAATTAAAGAATAACAAATATGTCTAGCATTGATTATACCTAACAGAAGTTATAACTGAAAAATTACATAATATAAAAATTATTTTTACACTAAATTAAATAAATTCTTTAAAGTTTCAAAACAACTCAAAAAAATTAAGCCTATTTAATATTCACCTGAAAACTTTCATAATATTATTAAAAGTGAAAATTGTGAATTTATCATTTAGACAAAATTTCTAGGCATATTATCATATAATTATGTATAGAAAGACTTGTTTAACCTTCTTGCCACAAGTGTCCAATGCCATAATGTCAAGGCCACTAAATAATACTTTGTAAATGTAAATAACAAGGTTTTATATAAAAATCAACAACAGTAAATCAAAAAGTTACAATATTATTGAGTCATGATTAGACCACCAGAAAAACTCAACATAAAATCAATTTCTTTGGAATGTGCCAAACAAAGCAATAACTTTCAAAAATTCTAAAAAATTTAGCACCATGATAAGTAGGCCTGTTAACACTTGCTGACCAAAAGTCATAAATTATAATACTTTAATTTTGTACACACCTTGACGACCTGCCGGTTTTTTTTCGGTGGAACAGGCGGACTCTTCTTCTTTTCCAAAACACTGCATGGAGTTTCGCAGCTTTGAATGCTTGGTTCTGGTTCACATTTAGTTAATGGATCTTCCAACAACTCTACACTGTTGTAGCCTTTTAAGTAAAAAAAAAATAAATAAATAAAGTACAAGTGATGTATACTTTATAAAAGTACAAGTAATGTATACTTTATAAAACACAAGGTATAGTGAATCGACAGGTTTGGGACAACGGCCATGTTGGACTAGCAATATTGCTGAACTATTGAACGTCAAAATAATCTTTAAGGGATGATTAAATAAATTAATACATATAGTACACACCCAATTATCCAGGGAAAGGTTATCGTGATTAACCATGTTACATTTCACTTCCACAAACCATAAACACAAAAATGACTTTCGACTTATTTTCGCGCAAGCACAACGGCAACGGATCTTGTGTAGCATCAAAAACAATGAAACGAATTAATAATGTGACGAATCAACAAACAATATTTTGCTTTCCCTCAACAGCTATTCGCTTCCTTCATCGCATAATTATTTCTGACGATGCCCCAAGTATTCAGCTACATTTATATTCTGCCATTCTGCATGACAACAGCAGCTCTGGAGAGAAAATCCAGAAACCTTCAGGGCTAGTTTACCTTGCGACACTAGGATGCACTAGTGGCAGATGCACTATTGGCAAATCATGGCACAGACGCATTTAGCAAACAACAGAGCCGGGAATTACGTAAACAGATTAAATAATCTTTCTAATAATAGAAAACATTAAGTTTGTTTTTTTAAATTCTTATTAGAACTGAAATATATCTCCTATATCAATAATATTACTATTTTGTAACACAGAAATGTTGGTAGCACCTCCATAGGAATGTTATACCTTAGCGTTATAATGTAAACAATGCAGTACATGAATTATTAAATTTCATTTTAGGTGGTTTAATCTCAGAATGTTATTTAATATTTATTTTAATGTATGTCTAATGTATTTAGACATGCATATATTAGTAATGTATAATAATTTTAACAGGAGTTAGTGTCTTGATTAAAATGATATTCAGCAAGTACAATTACCTGAATGGGAAACAAATTATTCTGGTTAAAATACTCTCTTATTGAAAAAACACATTTGACTAGCGCTGTTTTTATTAGTGCTCTGTTTTACTGGAACGAATTAGGGCGTTACTTTGAGGGATGGGTGTTACAGTGTTTATCTAGATAGTTGGGATAAAAAAAATTTCAAATAGTTTTTTATATTACTTTAACCATGATTTTCGGTTATCCGTGGACCCCTTGCCAGTCATTACCCTGGATAATCGGGAGTCTACTGAACATTTAACGTTGCAAACAACTTCATGTAAGGAAACGTTTTCAAAGCTATGGCTTGATTAAATGTAACATAAGCCTTAGAATTCCAGATATAACCTTAACTTGAATCATAAAAAAACAAAACTACAAATAACTTATATGTGACCAAGTCTTCAAAACTAATAATAAAGGCTAGTTAGTAAAATTGGTAAGCTCGTACATGCTTCACAACAGAAACTGTTAAAAATTGCACAAACACAGAATAAAAATATATTTTATATGCATTATTGCATCAAAGCAAGGCAATCTATCTCACAAACAGCATGTGTGTTAGTACATAAGGGCTAACAAGAAACATAAAACCAAAGTAGTAAAAATTACATTAAAATTTGCATTATTACATATAAAATATGTATTGTTGCAGCTGATTAAAAAAATTATTTTGCATGAAACAAGCAAGCATTTATTTGATAGCATACTTATATTTCAATCTACAAACATCCAATTTTCAAATGTTGCCTAAAGTAAGAAAAGTCTTTCCCTTTGGCTAATTTTAGTACCTGACATGGTTAAACTTGTATTGGTCTCAACTGTTTAAGTGAAATAATGTGGTCATGTTGATTGCAGTAAAGTAATGAAATTAACTATGGTTTAACATCTCATCGACATCACAGTCATTGGAGACGGTGAAGAGATATAAAAATGGAGGATTGATGTAATGAATGAGTGGATAAAACTGAGTCACTGAGAAAATTCACCAGATCATGGCAATGTATTCCAGGTTTCCCACTTGCAGAAAAAAATATGGGTTATACCTCGCTGGGAATAAAACTCAGATCACCTTGTTGAGAGGCAAGTGTCCTGACCACTTAAACGTAGTGCCCATTTGAAACTTAAATTGTTTTCTATTTTGTGAAATCAAGAAGCTGGTGGGAGATGAGAGGAAATTTGCAGTAATGTGTTCGTAAAATTGTTTAACTAAGATACAATTAAGTACACACCACTAATAAACATTACAGGTGAATAATTAGGGTGTAAAATGTAAATATAAGAGATTTTTGTCATTATTTCATGAAAATGTTCTGGCCAAACTTATAGAAATATCAGAAATTACTTTCACATGTGCATGAAACCCAAATGAATTTACAAAAAAAGATTAATATACTTCAACGTCAAACTCTGATCCTTCTGTACCATCATATGACCGGAGACCCTTTGCACAGGAAAAAGTTTTATGACGAAAAGGAAGGGTCAGAAAAAGAATTGAATGTCAAATAATTGAATTAATCTGAACTGTAACACCTGCAATAACTTTATTCTTTATTGCAACATTGTATGACAAAGAAAAAAGAGCATCAGAAAAATTATTAACAGTAGAAGCAAGTAAAAAAAAAACAATTCAGTCAAGGTAGATTTCCTTTTTATGGTCACTTGAAACCACGCCAATAAAACTGACCAAATGTCTTTACCTACTTTCTAGGTAATAAAACCAAGGGGCCTGCAATGAGTGGGTAGGCCAAGGCTAAGAACAAGCCAAAGGAATTGAAAAGAAGTTGAAATAACGTTCATAGATAACCACTTAAAAAAAAAATACATTTTATAGTTTACTGTTATTACAACAGTTTGCATCATGTGTTGCTGATTTAGCAGTTTTTTCATGAAATGAAAGCATTATTTACAATTTTCCAGTGATAAATTAATTTTTTTGATTGTTTTAATTAGGTAATTAGGTGAATTAATTCCAATCCACAAAATTAATATGATTTCAATATTGATAGCAGAATACTTTTAATAAAGAAACATTTTTTTACTATTCCTTAATTTTTTTTCATGAACAACTGGCCATGCTGAATTTATTTGAATTTTTTTTTTTTTTAAATTACAATTTTTCCTATATTGAAAAATATAATAAATAATTTTTGAATACAAACTAAAAATAAAATAATTTACATAATTGATAAGATAGTTTTTTTGCAAGAAATAATAAAAAAAATTAAAAGAAATACTAAAAAAAAGTCACCATTTTAATTTTCTTAACCGGCCTATAATTGGTAGACATCTTTTGAATTAGTATCCTTCAAGGTTTACAGGTTTCCACTTAAAATATATTATTGCTAATTATTGAAAACAAATTTACCTTCCTGTTTCTTCACTATTACTTAAACAATAATCTTGCTCCACAGTCCTAAGGCAGGATGAAATGAGTAGGTATGACTTAATTTTTAAATTTTATATATTTGTATTTATTTGGTATATATTATTATGTTTTACTACTACGTTTTTCATTACAAAATACTAAACACACAATTTTCTTGAAATGCATCAATAAAACAACACAGGTCACTTAAATTGGCAGACAATGTACAGCACACGTTAATTAAGACATTTTGATGGTACTCACCCAATGAAGTGTTTTCCAGCTCCTCTTCTTCTTCTTTTATCTCTTTTTTCATCACATACAACTTGAAATCATCAGGGTTTTTCTTCTTCATCGAGTAACTATAGAAATTGATGGCATGCAGCGTAGCATTTGGATTTTCATTCTGCTCTTCTTTGCTACAAAACCAAAACACCTCATTGTCAGTAATGTTTGGTTGGGCTAAAACCAAACAGTATATACAGGGTGTCCATAAATGTCCCAATTTCAATGGTTTATTAAAACAGTTTAATTAAGACTATTTACAAGAAATCATACATCAAACTGAAGGTAAACTAACCTACAAATGTCCAAAATGAGCACTTTTAGATATACAGCAAACATCCAACATAAAGTCCAATTCTTCCCACACTTTGGTTAGCACGTCTGGAGTAATGGAAGCAATAGCCTCTTCAATTCTGTGTCTCATCTCTGGAAAATTATTAGGTAGCAGCATAATGTAGACAAAATCTTTAATGAAGCCCCAAAGGAAAACATTTCATTGCATTATGTCGCGAAAAAGAGCTTTTAATTGTGACCTTGAACCAAATTTATAACTGGGACATTGTTTTATGGACATACTGTACTTGCAACCACATAAATTAATTACAAAGCATACAGCATAAAGAATACAACTTACCTGATTTGAGTGTTAACAAATCTTTTCCATGTCTCTGGAAGACCTTCCAACTGACCCGTTTCTTGGTTCTTGCGCACATGGAACTGATGGTGGACATTTGTGGGCAAACCTATCTCCGCAGGAGCGCCAACGTTCTGTCGTTTCTTGGAAAAAAATTTTGAAAATCCGGAACTCATCTTTGCTACCTACCCTTTCTCATTTAAAGTGAACCTGAAATCAAAAATTTATATAAAAAATATAAGTTGTTGATAAAACACTCACTTGCACTAAGGGGATAGTCTATAATTTAAAAAAAATGGCACTAATATGTTATGATGCAAAATATTCGAGATGTAACTCCCAAAACAATTCACATATATACCTATGTCAAAAATTATTCTTGGCACACAACTGTTGAATACACACATACATACATGTGTATATGTATATGTAAATATATATATACACACACACACAGAAAACTGACTGCAATAAAACATAAAGGTTATTTAAATTTTTAACATCTAATAAACATTGGGGGAGAAAGCATACGGTGGCCACATTCTACAGTGTTCCCTCCTACAAACAACAAACACCCTCGATTCCGATGAGCGTTAAAGTCCAGAAAATGAAACCATAAGCTGAATTTTTGTGCAGAGGTAGAGTCGACAATGCTTAAAAAAATACCAAATGTTTAATACCCTAGATCTTCTCCGTCACACTGAAAATGTGCAGTTATAACCTACATGACAAGAGATTACAATGTTCCATTAAAATTCTTCCTATTTATGCAGTTACGAACTGTAACCTCTCTGTCAACCACCAAAATTATCTAGAAATCTGAGAGTTGTAGAATTATTTCATCTGATACAGCTTACAAAATAAATGAAAAAGAAAAGTGTTAATATAGAAGTGTGACAAAGAACCAAACAGAAAAAAAAGTGTAAACAGAATTCTGTTCTGTAAAACCCGAAAGGAAACCTGACTTATCATTAGCTGTATAAGAAGAGCTAGCTGGAAACCTTAAACTAATACCTAGTGAAATAGGGGTTTGGCTGTAAAAAAAGTGATGTTCTTTTGGTAGTAAAAAAAGTTAAATGTCTTATTTATCTGCATTAAAAGTTATATTTATTTTTAATTTAATACATAAAACTACTTTGAAAATATTTGTTTCAAAAAATATACAAATTTGGTTACTAAAATTTGTAACAGAAAAATATTTTAAAGAACAATGGATATATATTTAAATATATGTATATGTTGTCTAGGCATCACTCATTTAGGAGAAAGGGGATAGTTTTTTTTTATTAGATGCAGACATTTAGTTTTTCATTTAATTTTGAATGTCTATTGTGCAAAATTTCATCAAGAAGTAACACAATTATGATTCAAGAGGGATGGAGATAGTTTTTCACAATCAGATGTAAACAGTAATTTTCCCTTTATTTTCAACATCAATTATGCAAAGTTGTATAAAGTAATACCATCTAAACATCATTTGCTGTGATTGCATGCCCTCTCAGCTAGTGCAGAATTGCCTTGATGTGCACAAAATTAAAATTTGCACACTACTCATCATGCCTGCAAAATTGCAGGGTCGCATTTCCACACATATGTTCCTTAAGAGTAACTGCCTTTGTGACATTTCCAGCAACCCATTATATTTATGCCTAGCAATTATTAACATTCCGTATAGTGCATAGTTATACAATGTTTTCCCTTCAAACCATACTGGGAATTTTTTACAAATACCTACTTTGGTGTTCATAATAATAACAATAATAATAATAATAATAATAACAATAATAATAATAATAATAATAATAATAATATCAAAAGATTTCATTACACTGTAAATTTTTTAAGTGTTAAAAAACCTCTTTTGCAGTCAGTGTCCTAATGTCTAGTATTCCATACTAGAATCGGTCGGGCTGAAGTATAATATATGTTACCTAAGAAGTATAAACCATAATACATAATAATAAGCAATTAAATTATATAAATGTGGTAAGTATCGCAAAATAGTACCGCAAAATACACTAAACTAAGAGGGATACTACTAAAGAATACAATACCATGAGAAATGTATGAACGGTATCGTGTTCTATACTACAATAAGTACAACTATCAGGGGTGCAACAGGGGGGGGGGGGGGGGAAGGGTATTTTGCCCCCCCTCTGAAACCTTGAAGTGGGGGTAAACGGGGGCAAAGAAAGTGCTGTGTAATTAATTTTTAGATAATAAAACTGCTTAAATAGCACCATTTTCCACCTTGAAATACAAATTTTCCCGGACCCCCTCGCTTCAATAGAGGGGATCAATTATTCTTTATAAATAGGTATATTGACCCCCCTTTGGAAATTTAGTTGTTGCGCCCCTGACGACTATAGTATACTTTACAATACCAAGAAAGTAAAAAAAACATATATTTAAATTAAATTAACTGTCATCATAAAATATACTAAACAAGGCAGGATTATTGTACTTAGTACAATACCTTGGGCAATAAATAATTAATATTGCATTCTATACTAGAATAGGTAGAGCTGTAGTTTATACCTAATACAATACAAAAAAAATTTGTTTCAAAATGGAACCTATTTTGTGTAAAACAAGAGTGTAAATGTTCCCCGCCCAAAATCCCCATATTCCTGCACTTGTCCCATCAAGAATGTCAGCCACCAGGTTGATGACATCAAGAATAGTATTATGATGTACACCAATCCCAGTTACACGCACATAACCTAAACAATTACAATTCTATGCTATTTTAATATACCCAACCAGGTAATTTCCTTACACCGCTGCTTTTCCGTGAATAAATTATTAAATTCCAAACACCCTTTCTTTTTTAACATTAAATACATTTATCCTGAGAACAGTGGCTCCTCATTCAGACTGGTTTTTGAAAAAAAAAAAAACTGTTTATAGATTGCATTAAAATACCTGTGCAATGATACTGCCCCTACCATTTAGTTTTCCTGTGTGGATCTGTGTTTTTCTTTACGAGAACATTAGTCAATATAGAAATTACGTTAATAATTAGTCATTAATGAATATTACTAGTGTATTGCAATTATAATGAAATTTTAATGTTTCTACTAAAGAAGTTCCTCTATTTACCGTGTAATCAGTGTTTCCTAATTATTACTAGTTTCTAAGAAATTATTGTTTGTAGTTCACATCTGACAGCCTATGTAGTGACATGGCCACTGCCATGTGTGCTGTAGCTGCGTTGCCGATCCTGTGGTTTTCCATACATAAGAACGTGAATATTTTGATTTGGACATTGTAATGCAATGTAACGTTAATAATAATAATAAAATTCTGAGTCCCTATTGTACATACAGACCCAAGCATCAACCAGTGAAGGGATCTTTTCAGCAGTACGGAGGTGCGAAGCGCCGACTTGTTACGTGTGACAGCACGTAACCTGACGTATAAAAGAAACTATTACTTTCAATACATGCAATGACAATTCCTTTCAAAAGACAGGTCACATGCTATCGCATTGGTAATTTCTCAGAAACTAGTAGGGATTGAGTAACACTGTTCACAGGGTAAATAGAGGAAAGTCTTTAGTGTTCGAAAAAGGTATTTCCCGAATTTTATTTTATTTAATTTAAAGTACAGTTACTTCCTCTTATAAAACTTTTGGAAAACATGTCAAGTATTAAAATGCATTTTGTATTTTTTTTTCAGAAGTGGCTCTTCTTCAGAATTACCTTAAAACATTGATGGCCTTGTATGTAAAACTAATTTTCCTCACAGAAAGCAAAATATTACACACCCAGGCCTCCTAAAAAATAACAATCTAGGTATGTATAAATTTTACACTTAAATCTCTTTGGGGTATAATAAGTGCTAGTCGAAAAACCAAAGTGGCTAAATTTATTAAATGGCACATAATAATTTTGTATCGAACCACCTTCATACAATATAATGCACTGGTGCCCCTCCTACATTAGAAGAGAAAAACGTCTTATCATGTTTTGACACTATCAAATGGAAAAAAATTTGCAACAAAAAATTATGACAAAATTAATACTTACAAATCAAACGATACTTGTAATTAAAGTATTTAAATTATTTTGTCTATCACTACTACTTCCATTGTAATCATCTTTATAAACAATAAACTCTTTTAGACATTAACGAGCGCGTAGCATTAACCACGGTATTAATCAAATCGTTGGTAATAACTTTACATAAAGCCATAAACTGACAACGTAAATTTGAAAAGAAGTCGATTACTTAAAGATCGATAGTTAAGCAAACCGTTAATTAGTGGTGATGAATCGTTCGTGTACGATTCATTTAAAAAGATAAAATCTTTAACGAATGCAAATAAGTCGTACACTAAGTAGAAAATTGGTTCTTTGAAAAGTCCCTTTCTAAGAAGCTGATCACGATTCCGGGGGAATATAAAATATTGTGAGAACGAGAGGTGTGAACCGGCCAGTATGATATAGGTTCATTAAATGACACATTACATCGGGAGTCAGAGTACCTAGTCAGTAATCGCAGTGGGTACATGTTCACAAGAGCAAACAATAAATATTAAAGAAAAGGGATAACATAAAAGTAAGTGAGAGTGGGGGAAAGCGACTCAACAAGTATTTTTTTTTCCTAATGCATTAAAATTATTATTCATGTATTTTTTACTAAATTTATCTGTGAGATTTTAAAAACGTATACATGCAATTTTTTGTAAAAGTTATTATAAAGTTAGACGTTTGGAATTTTAGCTATCTTAGCTGACCAGATCATGTCAACCAATCAGGAGACAAATCCAGGCAATTAGACATAATACATGCAATTTTTTGTAAAAGTTATTATAAAGTTAAAGAATCCCTACAAGTAATTTTTTTTTCGTAGTTAGAAAAGCCAATTTATTTGGAATTTCTTTCAGTTAGTGAATTCTGCTACCAAATTATCACTAATAATTTTTTATCAGGTGAAATTTAGACAAAAAAAATATTTACTACTCAGTCTATTACAATGCCTTGAGACAGATGAGAAACACCAATATGTTGCCGTCATCCGGGTTCTCGTGTTCGAGACTGGGCGTGTATCCTAGAGGGGAATTTGGCTTGACGCCGACCGCCAATGCTCCTCTATGTCGCATAGACCGCAATGCCTCATCAACGTCTCCTAGAAGCGTGTGCACCGAACGCGCCCGTGCGCGCAGCTAAGTGTAGTGCGTGCGTCGAGGCGATCGCCGTGCAACGAGTGCTGCGCCGGCGGAAGGATCCGGCCGGGTGTGGCATATCCTTCCGCCGCACTACAACAAATTGTTATAATTATGTTTTTCCACAGGATTTTATTAAACATTATTTTTCATTAATTAATAATTCAGTCTTTGCAAAACCATGTTTCACCGTGCGATTTGTCCCGAACCTGGCCGGTTCAGTTTCCCGCGAAATTCACACGTTTCCGCGGGAGGGCTGGCGGGGGAGGGGGGTCGCGCGCGGCGACACCGCTAGTGTCCTTCGAGAGCTCAACCAGGCCGGCAGCCTGCGTGCAACGCGGAACCTTCAACCTTTGCATTCACCGACATGTAGTTTTCCATAGTGTAATTTCTTTTCAACCTTTTGTACAGTTCCGCGGTCGGCCTAGATTTACCATGAGGTACTTAACTTAATTCAATCAGTGCTCCGAGATGAGTGCTTTACGTCATACGTAAGTACTGTGGGGAGAGTATGTGGTTTTACGTCGGCGCTTCACGCCCAACCTAGCCTACAGGCTACTTAGTTTTGGCCCGCACGGGGCAGCCAGCAGGCGACACGTGCCATCCAACTTAATAACGATTCAGTCCCTGGGACACACCTAGACACCACGTAGAGTCGCCGGAGACACGGGCCTACGTGTTGCTAGCCCAGTTTATCAAGTGTAATGTGTTAGTGGAATAGTTGTTCTCCTAAGTGTAATTCGTCATGTCAGGGCTTATGTATCACCGTCGTACGGCAGTGCGCCACCAAACTTAATAACGATTCAGTCCCTGGGACACACCTAGACACCACGTCGAGTCGCCGGAGACACGGGCCTACGTGTTGCTAGCCCAGTTTATCCAGAGCTAGGTATTAATGTAGTGTATTGTGCTTCAAAATATCGTGTGCCATGTCAGAGTGTCTTTTGTAACTTTCGCGTCACGTATACGAGTCTGCCCCTCACGCGCATAAGAATCGTGAGCCGCCACTGAGGAAGTGAGCTGCGCGTGTGACTAGTCGCGTCGGGCAAACCGTTACGGCCAGAACGGGCAGCACCATGTATTGGGCTGTGCTGTATTAAATTCACCAACTATCTGAAGAGGTTTTGTGTTATTATTCAGGCGTCCCGAGTGGCCTCAACAGCTCGGGGGGCCCTACTGCGTTGACCCCTACCTCTAGCCACAAGGCCGAACCTTCCCTGAGAACACGAACCTAACAAAATCACGTCTATATAATCGGAGGTAGCGGGGACGGCGTCAGGCTCTTATTGAAATTACGTTCCGGGAGGGCACCAGGCTAGCTCAACGGCTAACCAAATGTGGGTCTTGTGGGTACGTTGCCCCTGCGTGGCCCACTAGGACTGTCGGCGGAGTTCGTGGTTGGAGGGGCCCCTAGCTGGTGTAGGGAGGCTCAATTCAATAACAGACACAAACTCGAGGTTTAGATGGTCGCTGGCACGTCGCGCACAAGGGGTGCGGAGTGGCCGTTTAATTAGATGAATTATTACAGTCACAAATTACACTTCCACTACACTTGCACGTCGCACATAGAATTACCCTACAAAGTTACAATTAGTCTAATATGAGTGCTCTGATGCACTGTCACTATGTTAAGCCCTCATGCCAGTCGAGGTTAAGGGGGAGGTTGATTGGAGGTGGCCAATCCCGAAAATTGTTAACTAGGCGGTGTCCGGATTCACTTGTGGGAATCGCGGCCTGCAGTTAAACTAGGCACAAAGTTTACTCGTAGTTGTCGGTGCCTGTGCACTCGACTTTAGCGAAAGTTCATTGTTAGCGGTAGTCGGCCCGTGCCATAAAGTGGACTACCCTGCGGAATGTCTCTTGTGGGGAGTTTAAAACTTAAGCGGCTGGGTTAAGCCCTACATCGTAAAAGGATCGGGGATGCACGAGGAGTTAACGTAACGAAGCAAAGTGATTTAGTTTGAATGACTATATTTACCAGAAGTACTGTTCGGTGTGAACAAAGGATGATGGCTCCCCGTGGAATGCACGTCCGCCCCGATCTGCGAGTCGCTCGGTACTGGCGTCTGGCCTTGGCGCGAGGGAAGGTCTCAGCGTTCTCTCGCGCCAAAGTTGCTAAAGTTCTGTTATTCGGAAATTATTTAATAACAAGAAGCTGAGAGTGGCTCTAAATTCTACATTAAATATTAATAATCAATCGGATTGGCAGATACTCTTAATAATTATTGTTAACTAATCTACGTACATTTAAGTTTAAATAATAAGAGTCACACCAGAGACTGTTCGTCACTTGTTGACTGCTCCAGTGGCTAGTTACACACAAAAATCGGGGAGGTAATATTTACATTAACACAACACTATAATTAATTAAGGCTGAAGGCCGCAAGGGGGCACTCACCAACTTGTTAATGTAAGTTCACACGTGAGTGACTCGGGCACTCCTGCGTCGCACTTTCCTTAGGCGGGGGTTTTTAATTACTACTGTGGTTATTATTAAATTATGTTTTGTCATGTCCACCAGTTTGGCCTCGGCTGGTATGATAGCACAAGCCCCAAGTGCGCCACCCATCCTACATAATCTATGGGGAGGAAAGTTAGTTTGCCACCCGCCCCTAGATGGCAGACAAAGGGGAATGTAAATTAAGGAAACTTTGTCTACCTGCCCAGCCTAATTCAGGACAAATATGTAAATACCCAGTGTTGTATCAAGAAGCCTTTAAATTATACAAGTGAATGTAAAGAGCATTGTAATTCGAATATGTATGCACAGGAAGGGTACAGATGTGCACTCCCTGATGAATATGTACATACATTGTATATTTACTCTGGCTGAGCTAAGCCAGGCAGGAAAGCTCTTCCCAGTAATTTCTGGGTAGATGGAGTGCGCTGGTTTCCCTTCAAAGGCATAGAATTGTTCAGGGGAATTTTTGCAAGCTATTTGAAGCAAATCAGTGCACTTTCGGCTTTATACTAACTGATTTCCTTTCAGCGATTTTAGCGAGCTGCCGAGACTTGCTGCTGCAAGTTCCTGAGTCGACCACCAGGAGTGCTCTTGTCGTAGATCTAGCTCTTAGCACCTAGATCCTCTTCTTGTGAGTGCTGTGTGCTACCGAATCGTAGCCTATAGGGGAGGTCGAGGGGGGGATCTGGAATGGATCCCCACCCGACGACGCCGAACCTGGGCGGAGACAATCTCGGTCCGAGGCCTTCGGCCGAAGCCACCATGTTGACCGACCGACCAACGCCGACGAACCCTTATGGACGACCAGCGAAAGCAACTGCATCTTCGCAACCATCGACGACGAAGCTGACCGCGCCTGGTGTGGCGGCCTCTTCCGCGTCGGGGGGGGGGGGGGCTCTGCCTTCGCCCTCGGCACCGGCGGGGGTCCGCCCCCAGAGCGCCAACATCAAGGTCAGCGACTCGAAACACCTCGCCGGCATCGACCTGTCCACTATTCCGACTGCTACCTCGTCTCCTACTCTGTCCGTCTACACCACTACCACCACCACTGCCTCTATCACCTCGCCCATCGTGACTGCCGCTCCCTCCTTACCCGTTCTCGTCGTTGACGCGCCTTTGGACCCCATGGACACCGCCGCTCCAGCTACTTCAGACGACGACTTTGGGTTCGTGAAGCCTCGGAAGACCACCAAGCGGCCTCTCCGCGACGTGCTCTCTTCGGATGACGCCGTCCCAGTGGAAAACCGCTACGGATCCTTATCCTCCTTGCCTGACTCTGACATCGACGACGCCGCATCATCTGCTCCTCCTCTCACCGCCAAGCCTCGTCGTACCCAGCACCCGAAGAGACATAAGACTGTTGCCGCGCCGCCCCAGCCTCAACCTTCTACATCTGTCTCCCCTCCGCAACCTCAGCCATCCACGTCTCAGCGGCCGGCCACCTCTGCTCCGTCTGCACCTAAGCCGCCTCGCATGCCACCCATTGGCATTCGCTCCTCGCCGACCGCTCAACCCTTCCTCCACATCAAACACTTGCAGTCCTTGCTCACCGGTCCACTCACCGCCACCTCCATTAACGATCGTACGTCTTTCTACACTGCTAATCCTCACGACCATCAGTTCCTCTATGACCACCTCAAGAGACATGGCTACCAGCCCTACACCCACCTGCGTCCCGACGAGCGCACCGACCGTGTTGTGGTCAAGCGCCTGCCCTCCTCCACCACCGCGGACGAGGTCAAGGAGGCTCTCCTGGACCTCGGCCTCCCGGTGGGCACCGTCTTGCCGCTCCGCACCTCCGCCGACTCAACAACCCGGCCCTTCCTCGTCTGCACCAACGGACTAGGGGAGGCGACGCGGTTCCTCAATCTGAAGACGCTAGGCTGCTGGGTGGTGACCGTATAGCGCTACCGGGGCTCTGGGAGGGTACCCCAGTGCTATCGGTGCCAGTCCACCGGACATCCATCGACACGCTGCGAGCGGGACCCCAGGTGTTTCAAATGCGCTGGGCACCACTGGTCGCGAGACTGCACCTCTACGACTAAAAAGTGTGTCAATTGCGACGGGCCGCACTTTGCTACCTCGACGGACTGCCGTGTCATACAGGCATACATCCGACGACACCCGCCGCGACCTGCTGACCCGACGATGACGACCGACGCTCCGCGCCCGTCTGCTCCGCTCCCTTCTGACGTTCGGACTTTCCCGGCCCTGCGGACTCCTGCTTGGCAGGGCCACGACCCGCCTTCCTCCTCTTCCCGGGCACCACCTCTTGCTCACCTCCCCTCATCCTCTTCACAGAGGCCACCCGCCACGTCATCCACTTCCACTCGCCCCGCCGATGCCGACTCAGACGACACTTCGCTGACATCCATGTTGAGGGAACTCATCACGCTCATCCGCCACTACCTGCCACTCATCCGCCAGGTCCTGACAGCGCTTTCCCGTGCCCAGACCCCATCGGAGAAATTTGAGGTGCTCCTCCAAGCCCTCCTCAATTTCTTTGATGAATCACGCCCCACCCCTTAGTATCCTTATCTGGAACACCTTCTCCCTTCCTCCCAAACTCCACGATCTTCTCCACCTTCTCCGGGTGCATTCTCCCGATGTCGTGTTCCTCGCAGAAACCTGGCTCGACCCCCCCACACCCCTCCATATTCCGGGGTACGCCGTTCACCGCGCCGATCGTGATGGTCGGGGCGGAGGAGTGGCGTTACTCGTCCGCGCTACCTTGTCCCACCATCGTCGTCTCGTTCCGTCTTCCCCCGCGGCCGAGGCTGTCGCCGTGCGTTTGCACGGTTTTCCGTACTCCCTGACTTTGGTCTCCCTCTATCTCCCGCCCCAATTCCCCTTCCCTACCGACGACATTGTGGCCCTCGGACGGCTCGACGCCCACGTCGTGCTGGCCGGGGACTACAATGCGACCCATCCTTTTTGGGGCTGCGCTGCCGCGAACCGGCGGGGCAGCTCCCTCCGTCAATTCCTCCGGCGTACTCACCTTTCTCTTCACGCACCACCCACACCGACCTTCTATCCGGCCCAGCGCCATCGCCGCCCCAGTGTCATCGACCTCGCTCTCTCATCTCCCCTTCCCGTCATTTCTCACCTTCGCACCATCACCGCCGGTACTTCCGACCACATGCCTGTCCTCGGCTCGCTCCACTTCTTTCCTCACACCAACCCTCACCTCCCCCGGTACGACTTCATCCACGCCGACTGGTATGGCTTCCAGGATTCACTCTCCGCTGCTCTGGACCTCCCGCTTCCCTTCGCCACTCCTGCTCAACTCGACGACCGAGTCCTCTACTTTTCCGACGCCATCTCAACGGCCGCTTCTTCTCACATTCCGCTCGCGCCTCCGCGCCCTCTCATCGTCCCCTTCCCGCCGTATCTCCGTGACGCCGTGTCCTTGCGCAACCGCTTCCGTGGTCGCTGGCAGGCGAGCCGCTCCCCGCTGCATCGCCGAGTTTACCTGGTGCTCCGGGGGTGGTGCCGCCGGTTGATCGCGGGGTGGAGGGCCCGACTGGAGGCGCGGCGCCTCGGCTCCCTCACCGCTACCTCTGGCTCTCTGTGGTCTTACGTCCGTCGCCTTCGTTCCGTCCCCACCTCCATCCCTCCCCTCACTCTTCCTGTCGGGGTGGCGGAGACGGCTTCGGAGCGGACCGAGGCGGTCGCCGCCTACCTCGCCACCACCTTCGCCTCCGCCCCCCACCCCACCTTGTCGTCGGAGTCCTCGGACGATGATGATGCTCCTTCCCCCTTGTCCCGTCACGTCACTCTCCCCCTCCTCCCTGATGTCCTGCCCTTCCCGCTTGCCACGCCTTCTGAAGTCACCTCTCTGCTCTCCCATCTCAAGTTTCGTTCGGCCCCCGGCTCCGACTCCATTCCCGCCCCCGTTCTGCGCCATCTTCCCCGTAAAGCCACTGTTTTTCTCACTCGCATCATTAACGCCATGTTCATCCTCTGCCATTTTCCGTCTCCTTGGAAACTCGCCATCGTCTCACCCATCCCCAAGCCCTGCAAGCCTTCATCCTTACCTTCCTCCTACCGTCCTATCTCTCTTCTCCCCATCCTCTCCAAGATCGCAGAGAGAGTCATCCACCGGCGCCTTCTTCTTCAAGTCAACACCCTTCACCTGCTCCCCCATCACCAGTTCGGTTTCCGCCCCCGTCATTCCACCACCCACGCCATTGCTCGTGTGGAACTCCTGGTGGTGCAGGGGTTCGCCAGGCGGCAACACACGGGCATGGTGCTCTTGGACCTGGCCCGTGCATTCGACTCCGTTCCGCATTCCCAACTCATCTCTCGCCTCTCCGCCATCGGTCTTCCGCCGCACCTGGTCCGTCTCCTCTGCTCGTTCCTGGGGGGTCGCTCCTTCCGGGTTCGAGTAGAGGGGACGCTTTCCGCACCCCGGCCCATTCTCGCCGGCGTCCCCCAGGGCGCCATTCTCTCGCCTCTCCTGTTCGCCCTCCACATTTCCGACTTGCAGCCCCCGCCTGGGACCTACCTGGTGCAGTACGCCGACGATACCTGTCTCCTCGCCTCCTCCATCTCCGAGCGGCTGCTCGGCGACCGCCTTGCCCGCGGACTCACCTCACTCAACGCCCAGTTCCTTGCGCACGGCATTGGCTTGAATCACTCCAAATCACGCTCTATCATTTTCTCCCGTCTTCATCCTCACCAGGACCGCCCCCCCCCACATCTCCACCGTAGTCGTCCCTTGGTCGCCCACCCTCCGCTATCTCGGGGTCACCCTCGATCGTTCGTTCACTTTTCTTCCACACCTGGAATCCGTCCGCACCAAGTCCCGCGCCATCTTGGCCCAGCTGGCCACCGTACTCAGGCCGTCCTCTGCCGTTCCGCTCCCAGTTCGCCTCACCGCATATCGCTCATATGTCATCTCACATTTCATCTACGCCTGCCCGGTCTGGGTTCACTCATCTCGTTCCAACCTTCGACCTGTCACGTGCTCATATTTTCTTGGTGCCCGCCTTCTCCTCGGCCTCCCTCGCGCCACGCTCCGCCAGACACTGTTGGACAGGACGGGACTTCCGCACCTCCACCACCTGCTCTGTCAGACGACCGACACTTTCCTCCGTCGTTGCCGACGTAGCGACAATCCGTACATTCGGCAGCTGGCGGAGCCGCCGCCCGACGCACCGCACCCACGACGTCCGCTTTTCAGTTACGATCACTTACTTAACGAAGGACAGCCGGACGACGTAGGCGCGGCCGGTGGACCAGACAGATGACCCTGGGGCCTCCACGCCGACTGGTAGCACTGTGGGAACCCCATCCTCCTCGGCGCCGCCATGATGATCTTCTCTCCGCTGTTCCGCGCCGGCCCATCAACGGCGCGGCACCATCCGAGCCCTGAGGACCCCCCAGCAGCCGTGAAGAACTCGCCCATCAATAAGTAGCTGAGCATCAAGGACGACCTCGTCGGGGAAGCTCTGCTTTGTTGTTGAATAAAGACTATTGTCACCTTGCAGGCCTTGTGCCCATGTACCAATCTTTTATTGTACCTTGTGCCCTTTTTTATTAAATGATGGATTTTTTGGTGGGTGACTCCCTTCAGTGGGAGTCCCCTTTGTAAAAAAAAAAAAAAAAAAACTTGAGTAGTATTATTTAGACAGCAACCTCTCTGAAGGACTGCTCCTCCTTCCTACCTCTCCCTGTTCTTGGGCAGCGACCACTGCTCGGGGACTGCTCCTGCTCTTCCCCCCCCCCCTCTGCCTCTCCCTGCTCCTGGGCAGCGACCCCTGCTTGGGGACCGCTCCCGCTCCTCCCCTCTGCCCGACCTTCCCCTGCTTTTGGGCAGCGACCCCTGTTCGGGGACTGCTCCTGCTCCTCCCCTCTGCCTGGGACAAGTCAGTTTGATTATTAGTGAACAGGGGTCGAGGTGTTTAACTAATTAGACACGGCCGTTGATTCTACCTTGGCATCGAAGGCTCGCCTGACTCGGGTGGGCCATGGCTAGGGGTGCGTTCTGTTAGCGGGGTCGGATACTGGTGGTTGCAGGTCGGGCTTTGGGGTGGCCTTCGGCTGGACGACGTCAATGTAAGATGAACTTCCTTCGTTTTGATGTCTAGCGAAACCCTCCTTCTATTGCAATCGTGAGTGAGCATCCTGCATCCCACATGAAACATAAATAATATTTACCTCTGTTCTTGAAAAGCAGAACTACTTTCAACAAGTTCTCATTAAATACAGGAATTACAAATCATAAATATAGAATGAAAATAATGCAGAGATTAATGATTCATGCTAGTCCCAAGCCTTGGGGCAATGACCCACACAGTTAATTTACAGGTCCCCTTTAGACCACGCATATCGAGTCCCACTGAACAATTTAAAGTGACAGGCCTCTAAGACCTCGCAGCAACTAAGTCAAAATGAAAGCTAGCCTTTCCGGCAACGGACAACTGAGCAGGTGGAGGTTTTTGCATGACTAACCGAAGACTGAAGAAACATGGCCAGACAGACATTAATTCGAAATGGAATTTAGAAGGACGGTGCCAAACAAAAATTTGGAATAAGGCAGCAATCTATTAAGTCAACTTACATGGCACGCCGTCCTCGTGCCCACAGTCTTAAAGGGATCCCCTGCTGCTACCTCCACATGTTGGTCCGTTCCCCGCTCGCTCAAGAAGAACCTTATACCTCTCAAGCATCACGTTCACAGCTCGGCGAACTAACAGCGCAGGCGCGGATGGGAAACGTTGCCACGCAACCAAGACACTACACCAGGGGAAGGAGGAACAAGGAGGGGAAACGAGGTAAGGAAACAAGGAGGGGAAACATCTCAGTCGAGGCGGATCTCTAAAGCATTTTCGGCACGCCGTCGATGTCTTTCCTTGGCGACCCCGGCGCCGGCTCAAAATAATAGCCTGGATATGCATGCAACGTTTACAGTTACAGTTATCTGATAACCCACCTCCAAAATTTTTTAACTTCTTTAAATCTTTTAAGGAAACACTACAAGAACTAACATAAAACGATTTTTACAGTAGAAAGACTCAATACCGATAAAAATATAAAAATATGACCATCCACGACGGTATTGCGCTTAGCAGGCGACACTAGCACAACTGCGAACAACAATGCAGGATTGCGGATAAAAAAAGAAAAGGTTAAAGTGCCCGAATATTGTCGACGAGGTCCCGATTTTAGGCATCCGGTGACGGAAACGTCTGAACATGGCCGAATCTTAACAACTGACAAGCCACCACAAAATCGTAGTCGCATAAGAATAACATTGCACCAGCTTCGGCTATTATACACTACTTATAGACGTTTTGCCTCCAACAGTTTTATTAGTGGTTTAGATAATAACAGAGCGGGACACAGCAACGAGTGGCTAAGTATTACGTGAACCTCGTAGAGTCACGCCCTACACACGCCGGCATGAATACCTGCGGCGGAGCTGAGGTGTCGTCATGGAAGGCGATCGATACTCGGCGGCCATCTTGCTCGCCGCCCGTCCAGCGTCCCGTGATGGCGGCAGGCGGACGATTCAGGATGGAAGCACCTCTCGTGACCTGGTTCCTCTTATTTTAAACCTTGAGGAGAATGCGCCGTCGGCAGTGTTGTGCAGTTTCACGGCTGACCTTATTGTCACGACGGAATCCTTCCAAGACGTTCTTCTCCTCGTGTGCACGGTGCGCAGAGCTTCAGGTAAAACAACATGATTTCAAAACTACTCAAGATATCCGGGTGGAGTCTGCTTACGAAAAGCATTTAAGAGTTCGCTGAGAGCTGAAAACTACTTTTGATTTTGGATTAAATTTTTAAACTGTATTTTTAGAAGAGTTAAAATGATGCATGTTTTTTAGAGTAAATTTTAGGCGTAAAACAACCAGTACAGATTCTTGAAAGTACTTAAAGGACTTGCATTACACCTCTCCGCCGCATAATGTTACGGTCACCGCTCAAATTTCACAGTTATCCTGTGACGACGAGAAGACTGCGCGCCAATTCAGAGCCTTGCGCTTAGAGACTATACCGCGCTAGAAGCACCAGCGAGCGTCGCGCTTATCATCCCGCCTCGCTAACACAGATACACCCCTGACGAGGCGGGCCCCTTAATGGCTGTGGCTGTCCTCAGCCCTGCGCGTACGTTGGACTAATTTTTGGACACAATATTCTCGACAATAGGACAATGTGTTGGGTTGTAGAAAGAAATGAAGGGATGAAATTGTGAGGTTACGAAAGGAAATAGGTTTGGAAATGCCTTCTTCGCTACAGATTACTTCACTGCTTGTTGTATGTGAACTAGGTTCATGTGCTCTTCCTTCAGGATACGCGACCACACACCGTGTGTTTGTTTTTACGAAAAATGACCTGGTTACACTGTTATTTAGCATTTGACTGCATTTTAATGTCCTTTCATTAATCAATTGAGGTTGGTATTTGAATTTATATACCCTGATACAAATTTCTTCTGAAGTTACCATTATGGGCGGCATTTAATAAAATTCCTTGTCAAAAATCAGGTCCATGGCGGGGGTTTAGAATTTTTTCAAGTGTTTTTCGCTTTTATCGGAGCGCTTTCATTACATAGTTTAAAATTTCGTTCTGCAAATGGAATTGTAATTTCTTTAACATTTAACATTTTTGTCTTAGAATTACTCTGTAAAAAAAAACCTCGGAATATACGTTTGATTTGTGTCAAAAAAATATAGCTGAAAACACAATATGTGTATATTTATCACTCGCTATTATTTTTAAATAATCCCACGCTAAATTTTGTGTCCGAGTTTGGTATCATATGTATTTGCACATTTGACACATCGCTGGGAGTACTAAAATACTCGCCCTCATAGGTCAATGACAAACCAAACTACAGTACACTCGTCAGTGTTAAGGCGGCAGATAGTCGCTCTACCGGGGCGACGGAAGACTACCACAATGACAGTATTCCGCCTGGCCTCTTCGAAAAAGGCGGAAACATACAATAACGGAAAAGTGCCATACGTCCAAAGGACGAGACGGAATTCTGCCATATTTTCTTACACCCTCCAAGGATTGAGTACAGCAGCATTGTCCTCGAAGTAGTGTAACTTGCCGTCGTCCGGGGTCTCGGGCTCGAGTCCCGGTGCGGCTCCTAGCGGGAATGGCTGTTGTGGATGTAATGTTTCCGGGTGGGTGCCAGACTAGCTCTGTTTCTAGTCGATAGGTGGGTCGTGGGGTCGATTGCCCTGCGTGGCCCACTAGGACCGTCGGCGGTGTTGCGTGGGTTATGAGGAATTCCCTACTTGGCGGTGGTTGGGAGTCGTATGGTTAATTAATCAGACGCTGAAGGGATGTAACAAATGACGTGTGTCGTTTATTCATGCGACTGTGGTTTTGGTGTAATACTGTTGATTACACGCCACGTCGTACAGAGGGTAACATCACACAATACAGAAGTTACACAATTACACAAAGTTAGTTTGAAAGTTATGTAATAAGACGTGGCACAAGTTGACAAAAAAATGTTACACGAAGGTGCGTTGCACAAGTTTATTGAATGTTACGCGGTGACGCGTCGCACAAGTTTACAAAAGAAAACATCCTAGATTCAAGGCGTCGCACAAAGTTACTAAATATTACGTATTAGCGTGGCACTAGGCGGTTCTGAGCCTGGTTACTCAAAAGAGGGGTGAGGGCGATTGGAGGCGGCCAATCCCGTATATCAATGTCTCGAGGCGGTGTTCGCGTCCACTGTAGTGGAGCGCGGACCGCAGCTTAATTCGCTCAAAGTTCCCTTACGGGGTGGTGTCAGTGCCGGAGCGACTGGTTTTAATTAAAGTTCTGTTCTTCGGGAGGCGGCCCGTGCCGTATACTGAAACTACCCCGCAGACCAAGTGTGGTGCAGGGGTTTTTAAAAGTTATGCGGCCGGATTAAGTCCTGGACCGAAAATTGGACCGGGTACGCACGGAGAGATAAGTAAAAAGAGGTTTCGAGGAAGTGACTATAATTACCAGAAGTGAATTCAATGCAGACAATGGATGATGTCTCTCCGTGACGTGCGTCCGCCCCGGTCCACGAGTCGCGCTGTACTGGCGTCATGTCATGGCGCCCGGCCGAGGCTCGGTAGCCCTCGCGCCTGGGTTGACCTCATTATGTTAGTTTCTAATGTGACACGTTAATAAGAGATTTTAAGGGCGCTAAATTCCTACATTAATTATGAAGGCTAAATTAACATCACTCGGCCCTTCTACGAATTGGAGTTAGTATGTTTACGAATTATGTCCTCTAAATATACGTCACACCAACGACTGTTCGTCTCTTGCCGGACTGCTCTGGTGGGGGTTAATAACGAACACAAGGGTTTAATAATTATGTCACATGGTTAATTAACTAATCTAGGCAGAAGGCCGCCAGGGGGACACTCACACACGTATCGACGTATTTACACACGTGAGTGCCCGGGCACTCCTACGTCGCACTTTCGTTAATCAACTTTTAATGTATACATAATATTGTTTAATATTCTGTGTTTGTTCTTGCAACGTGGTCGGCTGTAATGTCGGTCTGTTTATTAGGGGGCCGGGTTCTACCTTGGTTGCTGGTGGCTCGCCTGACTCGGGTGGGCCATGGCTAGGGGCGCGTTCCGTTAGCGGGGTTGAATACCTCACTTCAGCGTACGCTTCTTTAAACCTGCTATTCCCAACCTCCGCCGAGTAGGGAATTCCTTAAACCCACGCAACACCGCCGACGGTCCTAGTGGGCCACGCAGGGAAATCGACCCCACGACCCAACTACCGACTAGCACCAGAGCTAGTCTGGCGCCCACCCGGACTCATTACCGTCACAGCAGCCACTCCCGCTAGGAACCGCACCGGGACTCGAGCCCGAGACCCCGAACGACGGCAACTTACTATGTGATGATTCTGATTAATTGAATTACTATTTACTGAAGGTTATAAAATGAATGCTATCGTAATTCAGAGACGTTTGTTAACTTGAAAATCAGATCCGGACAGCTGAAATATCTTGCTGAATAGTTTCACAAACATATTTCCCAATTTTTTTTATCAGCATATTTTCTTGATCAATTCTGATTACAGTTGGAATATAATTTATTAAATATTAAAGAGTAGTTGAGATAAACTATTACTTTGGGGAACGTAATGAAATTGCATTTGCAAATTTGACTGAAACGCGTCTATTTGTAGGATAATTAAAACATATGTATACCACGCATTGCTTGACGAGGCCTAAAATTGATAATTTTTTTATCATAAGATTGTGTTGGAAAGTATGAAAGGCTTTGCTCATGTTGAAATAAATAGAATATTTGATTTACATCTGGATTTATACTGACACACACACACACACACACACATATATATATATATATATATTCCTGATTGAAAACTATGTGGTTTTACAGAAGTAATATTTTTAGGAATAAAATTGTTGTACCGATAAATATTTTTTCGTCAAAAACTTCTACAAAACAAAGGTTTCTGACTAGAATTTAACCGTCACTAGTCTTACTTCAAGAAAATATATACCGATAAATGGTTGAACACACAACCGCTCACTGACTGATGCACACTTAATTAAAATATTTTTGTACAAAAGCAATTTTTTTTAAATGTTTTAAATGTTTGTTTGAGCTTTATTTATAACATGTTGGAATGATAATGCTACAGTTACTAAAAACTAAAACGCTACAAAACTACAAAAAATATTTTTGCAAAACTCCGTTCCCCCGGAGAAACCCCCGGAATGGCCACCGCATGGGGAGCCCAAGAAAAGAAACCGGCTCCCCATTTGGAAGCCACCTGGAAGGTTTTTTTCTGTTCCACCCACCGTTTCTTTGGTAGCCTGACTTGTTACAAGGGATTGTATTCCTACCAGAGAAAATGCCACCATTTTGTCTGGGCAATCCGCCTTGGAGGAGCCGGGGCGCGAACCCGGGTCCTACAAGTCACAAGGCAGGCGCTCTACCCCAGAACCAGAGTGGTAGAGCAGATACTTGCAGTCTTCTTAACACTGACATTATGTTATTCCACGAGGTTACTGTAGTTTCGTGTGTCATTAACACGTGCAGTAACATCTAACCTCGGTAACGAACAAATTTATGTGTTCTTATGTTGTTCGTTCAGCATGAATTATGTAATTTCATAATAGTGAAATATAATTTGTATAACTAGTCTGGCAATTTTTTAGTTGATTTCATGCAAACAAACTTACAGTCCCGCTGTACAATAATTATATAGAAATATAGACTAATAAAAACATATGTAAGAGCTTGCACTGTCGATGGTAAAGTTATTTTCTAATAAATGTTAGATATTAAAAGAGTTTGTTTAGTTAAAATATGTGTGCTTACAAGCATGAAGTTATTGTATAAACATCTTATTTATTTGGTTTTAGAGCCATAGAAAAGTTAACTTTTTTATATTACTTTTGGCTTTCTTTTGTTTTACTGTGCTTAACACGCGCGGCTAAAACTGAAAGCTATTCAAACAACTGTTTGCAAATAACTAAATATTTGATAAACTGGGGCAACACGAAGCATAAATGGTAACACTATTTTGTAGTGACACAGTTATTTTCATGTAAATGAAGAAATTAACAAATATTATTTAAGGTTACATGAATATTTCTGTTCCATTTACAAAGATAATTTACGGTGGACAACGGCAAACAGAATAAATCAACGATGAAACTTAACAGATAAAAATTGAAAACACAACGGCTACACAGAGACGCACAGGTGAACCCAGCGATGACAGCACAGACAAACACCGTAAGCAACAGCTGAGCGAAAATAACAGATATTTTGAAAACTACAACGATGATAGCGCAGACTAACACAGTATATGATTCCTAAGAGAACAGTTGCGACGTTTCGGAAAAGAGATCTTAAGGCACAAAAAGACTGATGTTTGTCATGACATACAGTTTAATTAGTAATGGCGTTTGTCCGAAACTACATCTTAAATTAATTTACCTATTATTTAAAATGTTGTTTGTCAGTGGAAATTTTATTTAATGAACTATACTGAATCTGTTGATATTCACATAGATAGTGACTTTCTTAAAACAGTTTTGTGTTTTATTTGTTTTATGTGTATATTTGTTTACACTTCTGTTAACAAGGCACAGGTATTAGTGCTGAGAAGCTTATTCAAAAGAGGAACCTGTTTCTGTAACAATAAGTGTCAAGAGCGTAGTAAAAATAAAGGGGGAAAGTAGGGTTGCCAGATTTATTTAGACAAAGAATTTTATTTTACAAAAATTACAATGGCAGGAATTTCAAATAGTACTTAAGGAATCGTCAACTAACCTAAAAATTTATTTTCAAGCATTATCTTTGTAAAAAGTTTCCGGAGGAGGGACTGGCTTCTGCCCTCCCATTCCACAATACTGTCTACACCCATGGTAAATGTGTACACAAAATCACACGTAGTTACACGCACTAGTACACGATATACTCAAAAGACGTGAATTAAAATTTTGGAGACAGTAATTTTTGATAGTTGTACTTATAATATTAGATGTCAATATTTTTTTAAGACATGTGATGATAGCCTAAATGGAGTACTATAGTCTGAAACTATGTATTTGTACTGTTATGCAATAATCGTACACTCACGCCTGTAGCATACGGAATCACTACAAGGCAATCTGAAGATGAGAAAAGATACACTACCGAAGTTTATGGACCGAGTCTTAAGACATTATATTCGTATTCCAGAGAACATAGGTTCAAATCCCGACTGGTAATTGTCATATCATTTTGACGTGAAACGTCTTAAAAATCAGAGCGAAACATAAGTATGGGTACCAGAAAAAATCTGACGAAAAGATCTGTATCATCTTGCTTTAACATTTTTCTAACTGTATAGGCTTCGGCCTGAGACGCACTTAAGTCTTCCTTACCTAGACCTCCCAAATACACTTAGTTTTAATTTCTGTTCGGAAATAATTTCTGTTCAGTGTAGCTCACGACACAGATGTGATAGCGCGGTGATTCGTGTGACTGTGTTTAGAGAACTGACAACACTGGGCAATACAGATTGTACGTTCACCAAAAAACATTAATTTTTATATTATGCCTTCGGTTTCTCATTTATCATATCACAGGCCAATTTTAACAGATTTTTCGTCAAATAGTAATTGAAATGAATAGTAAGCTACCATTTAGTGTCTGTTTGGAATTAAAATTTTTGTACTTAGTCAATTTCTCGTTTTTATTGCTTTTTAAATTTTAAACCATTAAACTAAAAGCGACTCGCTGACATTGAAGTTTCACTTGAAACCAACAGCCGTGTGTCTCGATACAGCCCCACCGATTTTTTTCTAGAGAATTGGTTCCTTACTGTAGGTCATGGCTAATTACTTTCATATTGTCGCGTTGTTTTTTGCCGTCTGCAGTGATCTCGTTATAATATGTTTACGGACAAGCAAGCATTTCAGAATAAGAAGAAAAATATATCGGAAATAGGCTATTCCCCTGGTAAACCCACATAAAAATGATTTCAAGGCTTTTATAAATTAATATTCTGAAATGTTTTCACTTAACCAGCTCATTACAGTATTTCTAAATTATTTCTTAGTCATTGAAGCAGTTAAAATATAGGTCTAATTTCACAACTACTTAATCAGTAAAACTTAAACAGCAAACGTAAATCGTTCGTAAGTAACGTATAACAAATATTCCGTATTCACAGTTCACAGGTTGGAAATTCTGTTATTGTTTATATATATTCCTAATGGCAATTGTTTTTTTCTGTACATCTATATTTTAAAATACTCTTCTAATGGTTTTCACAGCACATGCTAAAATCATAATGCTGGAATCACAATACCCTGTAACAAATCCGACATGACAAAAACAACTACCACAGCCATTAAGAAGTAAGGTCGTAGTGAAGTCAGCCCATGAAAAGTGAACCCCAATAGCCCATCAGAAACATAATGTGGGTATTATTAATGATGCAGTAACTTAAAAATATATTTTTTTGTGAAATCATTAATGCTTAAGTTTATTTTATTGTTTTTTGATAGACATTACATAAAATAAACTCAATTGAATTGCCACCTCAGTAGTATAGATGACTATACACTTGATGGAGATAATCTGTCGTGGCATTTTTAACATATGATTTAACAAATGCAATATTTTACTTACTTAACCGTCGGTTGGCAGGGAATTGTGATTTTCGGTCACTAGATTGCATTTCAACTAGTGGCCTGGAGTTAAAACATTAATTAGAATCACAAGACACTGTATGCTGCTTATTTATATTAATTCTTTCTAAGATAATAGACATAATTTACTCATGTCGTTCGAGTATTAGGACTGTATGGTCACATTTTAATTTATGGTAGTTTTCCGTCGCCACAGGCGGAATGATCCCATTATGGCAATCTTCCAGTGTGGCAGTCTTCCAGTATGGTAGTCTTCTAGTATGGCAGTCTTCCGTATGGTAGTCTTCCAGTATGGCAGTCTTCCGTCGACCCCCGTCAAAACAGGAGGAAAAATTCCATAATTGAAAACTACCATATTTTTATTTTTACAGATCGCGGTTATAAGTATACAGTGCTGCTTCCTATAACCCATTTTTGGAAACATATGTTTCTATTAGTGCGCGATCTGTTGAGTTGATTTATTACTGGAACTACAGAAAGTAACCGTCAGAAGCGTTATCTGTAGCCTTTTAAGTTAACCTAAGAAACTGCTAGGGGGTTAACAGTGCTACCAAACGACGTGTTCTATACACTACTTCGAGAGCAAAGCAGCTGTACTCATTCCATGGAGTGTATAAGGAAATATGGTAGAATTCCTCCTCGTTCTTTGAACTTATGGCAGATTTCCGTTATGGTACTTTCCCGCCTTTTTCGAAGAGGCCAGGCGGAATACTGTCATTATGGTAGTCTTCCGATATGGTAGTCTTCCGCGCCCTCGCACTACCCTCTGGCTCTGGGGTAGAGCGCCTGCCTTGTGACTTGTAGGATCCGGGTTCGCGCCCCGGCTCCTCCAAGGCGGATTGCCCAGAAAAAATGGTGGCATTTTTCTGGTATGAATACAATCCCTTGCAACAAGTCAGGCTACCAAAGAGACGGTAGGTGGAAACAAAAAACCTTGCAGTGTGGCTTCCAAATGGGGAGCCCGTTTCTTTTCTTGGGCTCCCCACGCGGGGATCATCTGGGGGTTTCTCCGGGGTCGCAGAGTTTTGCCAAAATATTTTTTAGTTTTATATAAAATAAAATTTTATTGTAATCCTGGGATTACCTAACTGATAACACAATATCCTCAACATATTAATATATTAGAAATGGCAAATTACGTGTTAGTCCAGTACTGTTCACGATTCCCACAACAGAAACTTTTTAAAACCAAATTTATGAAATCATTTATAAAACTATTTGTTAAGATAGTTTTTAATACTTAGCTCACTTTGTTAATTTACACAAGGTAAGCATATAACCTTTCTATTATTTATTGGGAAAGATATATCTTGATCGCTTTGGCTACTTCTTGATTTTGATTTTGTACACATCTACAAGTGATTTTGAATATTTTTTTCCTTTCGCCAATTTATTTATTCATCATTTAACATATTTGTATTCGAATTGCTCTGTATAAAAAAAAACTCGGAATATACGTTTGATTTGCGTCAAGAAATGTAACTGAGAATACAATATGCGTATATTTATCATTCTCGGTATTATTTTAAAGAATCCTACGTTAAATTTCGTGTCCAAGTTTGGTATTATGTGTATTCGCAACATAAGAACACATTAATTTTCTCGTTATATTGGTGGATACTCAAAGACTATCTCACTTTATTTTTCAAAACCCATACACAAATATATTAATTTTAACCAATATAATGAAAACATTTTACCTCTACACTGCCATCACTGCCGACTTGAGCGTTGTTGTCACAGTGATTTTTTTTTTTAGTAGCCTGCCAAATTTAACTGTCTCAGTATTATTGAAGAGAATGTTCTTCACCATACTTTCGAATTACTAATCAAAACCTAGACGATGTAAGGCGATTCAGACGCATTGTTCTTCACAGCGCGTTGTCGTGCTGGTCTTGCGTATTATTTTCTAAAGCAATCTGCTTATCATGAGTACCGACGTAATTAGTAATTTTCCCGCCATCTTCTGTATTTCAACTTCAGGCAAGTTTGGCTCTTTGCTGGAACATCCATTACACTGTACATATCTTCAGTTTAGATTTCAAATGATATTTCGGCACAACTAAAGCAAATAAAATATAAATGTATTACCTCAAATACTGAAACGTATTTGCATGTAAAATTTAATGTTATATTTTTTTCCATGAAACTCAGATTATTAATATATATTTTCGATTTCGCTTACCCTTCTTCAATATAACTTGCATTTTTTCTCCATGTCTAGTTCGCAGTTTTTGCTTGTTTGATTTGTTTCCGTGAATGAGAAGTCCGATGTTTACCCGGAATTTGTCTACCCATTAACAATTTTATACAAAAAAACTGACAAAAACTCGATGAGCAATCTTAATATAGAAAATAAAAATTTCATTATTTTAACAAACCTCGCTTCACTTTATTTCTTCCTACTGTCCCTTGAACCTTGGCAAGTATTTTGTCTGAATAATTTCCAAGGCCAGTCATCAGCTTGCTGCCCGAAGAAGAAACACAATTCCGCGTTGCTTAATGGCACTGGGTGCGTGCAACAAAGGCTCAACTACTGTACAGTCCCGGAGAAGAGTGTTTTTAGGCAAGTGAAATATAACAAATTCAGGGTTTTACTAAAACAATGAAATCAAATTTTATTTTACAGATTTAGTTCCAAACTATCAACTAATTTTCCTTCTAGAGATTAATTGTGGTTTTACCAAAATATTAATTCCTAATAGTTATTTTGTTGTGCAGGTGATACAGATCACTTTAAGTACAAGTTATTAGGGAAAAATTAAGAGTTGACTAAAAATCTGTTAAAAAAATCTGTAACTAGAATCTCGATAATCCGAGCTGGATGGGACCGGGGCCAACTCGGATTATCAGAACCTCGGATTATTGGAAATACGAATAAAAACACGCAAAATCTATTTCTAATACATATGTCGATGTTTTAATAAAAAGAAAATACAAACATACTAAAAGGCAGAATAGAAATATATACATTATTATTATTATTTTTTAAATAATCTATTATTGTTTTTTGTTTTTTTAATGCTCCTCGCTTCTCAGCTGCTCGTGTGCTCCACTTCTTAAAAAAACATTACGTCATTTGGCGTGACGTCATCTTGCTGCTACACGTATTCGAGTGTCTTTTCTAAGCGTAGAAACCCATCTGCATGGCTAATTTTTTTGTTGGTTTCTTCTTCCTCTTGTTCGTCTTTTTCGGTGTCCTCATCCAGGTTGTTGACCATTTCAATAATTTTCTCATCTGTCAATTCTTCAATTTCATCACTGTCTAACCACTTCTTAACCTCTTCAGCACTGGATTCCATTTCGCAGCCACGGATTGCCACCATTAAATTCAATATAGTCATATTATCACAGTCATCTTCAACTGTTTCTTCTTCTTCACTTTGTGAAACTCTCGGTTTTCTAAGTTTTGACCAGGACTTCTGTATAGTTTCCTGTTTAATTTCTGACCACGCATCAACTAACCAATAGATAACGTCTTTTATATTAACTGTTTTTAGCATATCTACTAATGAAATTTCTTCTTGCAAAATAAATGTCAGAAGCATGCGTCTGTACTTTTTCTTTATTGTCGCAATGACGCCTTGGTCCATAGGTTGAATGAGGCTAGTCACATTTGGGGGCAGGAAAACAGTTTTAATTTCATCACTTGATAGCTATTCTACATTTGGATGGGATGGAGCGTTGTCAATAACCAACAGTGCTTTTCTCGGTAATTGTCGTTCTTTTAAAAAAGTTTATACTGAAGGAACAAATTCCTCGAAGAACCAATTTTTAAAAATGGTCGTATTCATCCACGAGTTCTTTTGATTTTTGTATGCGACGGGTAGTGCGTTCATATTTACATTTTTAAAAGCTCTAGGTTTTTTTGACTTTCCTATCACCAAGGGACGAAGCTTATGTGTCCCAGAGGCATTGGAACATGGCAGAACAGTAATTCGTTCCTTGCTCTTTTTATGCCCAGGAACGGAAATTTCGTCTTTGGATGCTAGACTCTTGTCAGGTAGCATTTTAAAATTTAGCCCAGTCTCGTCACACTTATATAATTGGTCATGTGTGTAGCCCCCTTCTTCGATCATGATTTGAAATTTTTGAACGTAGTTTTCAGCACCAGCAGCATCAGCCGAAAGCTTTTCTCCCGTGATATGCAATTGCCGCACACCGTATCTTTTTTTCCATTTATCGTGCCATCCTTTACTGGCATTAAAATTTCTTTCACCTTCTTGTAATTTATTACGAAAATACTGCGCTTTTTCTTGTAATATAGGCCCAGAAAGAGGGACACCTTTTTGCCGCTGTGCTAAAACACATGAAAACAAAGCTTCACTTGTTTTTTCGTACTCACTTTTTTTTTTCATACGAGATCTGGATGTTGTAGCCTGAGAAAGATTTTTTTGAGTATGCCATAACTCCAATTTCTGTCTGTTGCGCCTCCAGTCACCCACGGTAACCAGCACTCACTCCTAACTCACGCGCAATTGTTTTTAGCGGCTCACCTTTATCAACCCGCGTCAGCACTTCTAATCTATCACTTAATGATATTTCAGTATGTTTTCTTTTACTCATACTGGTTCATAATAGAACTGGGACGTAACTACATAGATGTGCTCACGGCGAAGAACTTATGGGAACTAAAAATTGCCCTCTGGAGGGAACGTGGGGAAATGACGAGGGGGCGGAGGGTCTAGGCCGACTGAGGAAATGGTTTCCCCCCAATGTTCTATAAATAGATTCTTGCGACTTCCGACAGGGGTGGGCCGCTACCTGCATGTACAGTCACTTACCCAACACACCCCATCGGGCCTTCCTCCTCGACATAGCCCTGGCCGTTCCTACGTGTATGTGTGTTTGCAAAATTCTTATTTTTTTTTTCTCATAACCCCCGAAACTGACTCGGATTATTGGGAACTCGGATTATCGGAGCTCGGATTATCGAGACCCTACTTTAAAAAACTAATTACATTTATAAAACCATATTTCTTGCTAGTTCGTTACAACCCATGCCAATATGAACTACATACACTCACAAATAAACTTAATTAGTTTAGTTTAGTCCATAACACGCGTTTACACAATAAACCTTAGGAAAGAGGGAAATTATGTCCTCTATTGCTAGACGAATAACGAGTGGTTACGATGCACCAACGTTTTACTAGACGCTTCAAAGCCTCGGCATTGGTAGCTTTGTAACATGTACAAACAGTGGCGTCTCGTCAGGGCAAGCAAGGCAAGCAGTGCTTGCCCAGGCAGTTTCCAGACATTGTATTTTTTAAATAAATATTTTATTCAGAATAGTATTTTACTTTGGCTCGTGCCATTAGATGTATGTATTTTTTACACTATCTTCTTGGGTCCTAGTACTGTGCGCTGTGCGCTATAAGAAAAGAACTCGTTGACACACAAAACATGCTGTTTTAGAAGCGTTGCTAGGTTTAGAAGCGCTGGTAGGACCGCTTTCAGCAGGAAGGCTGCCGCAGTAGTTTCCTTTCGGAAGGGGGGGTGGCATGGTACAAAGGTTCAGGGAGGGGATTGGCTGTAAAAACACGTGGTAGAAGCTACGAAGGTAGCGCTTTCTTGCCGATCTGAAGCGAACATGGCCGAAGCAGACGGTGGAATTCTTTTGCCGACTGCTTCGGCTATGTCCGCCACAGTTCGGCAGGGCAGGTGGCGAGGTCGCGTTTCAGTCGGCGCTCGTCTCTCGGGGAGCGCGCATCTCTCCCGCGGGCTGTTGGCTGGCAGTGCGTGGGGGATTTGTGGGCGTTCGCGTCCCGCGGGTGGCGGATACGGGATCCCAGCTCGAGAGTTGCAATCTCGCTGGGGTGACTGTGAATAACCAACAGCAGTCCGCGGACCTATGGCCGGCCTGTGGAGTCGTTATTACGGCTATCGGGGTGAAAGGTAGCCTGAATGCAGCTCGGCGCGTGGCAGAAAGCAGTTCCGTCGGCGAAGGCACCGCAGGGGAGTTCGATGTGCCCTAGATGCGAAGTGTAGACGAACTGCGGGCTGGAAATTGCGGAGCTGTGAACTGCCGCGCGCGCAACGGAACTGAACAGCATCGTAACTCTGAAGGCAGAGATGGCGGCGCCTTTAAGTTGGGGCCCTGTTGGAGCCAGTGGTAGCCTGGGCGGGGCGACCTTCAAATGTCCCGGGATTTTGGAGGACAAGAGGGTCCGACTCGCAAGATACTTAATTCGCCTGAACGACTTACCCCCACCCTGGCTTGAAAGGTTGTAGGCTGTTGACTGGAAGAAGGAAGATGAAGATGGCGCAATGTCAGGCTGCCTTTCGCCCCGTGCGCCCGCAGTTCGAGCTGGTTTACTGGCACGTCTGCCCACATCTGGTTTAACTGTGGCTGCCTGGGCAGCTGGGCTGGGCTGACGAGTGAAGTCGCCCGCCCCTGGGGGCGCATGCGCCCCTGGTTAATAATAACCCAGGAGTACCCAACATTTAAATGCGGGCCGCAAGGCCCAAGCTCCCAACTCCAGCATGGTTGATTTTTCAGCCCCTCCAACTCTTCTTACCTGGACCCTTCTTCCCTTTTGTCCAGTAGTTACCTGCTTGCTTAATGCATGTTAATTGATCCCCGCATGACCCGGCCCAGGGTTTTCCCTGTGTCAATGCAGGTTCTACCTGGGTCACATTTACTAGCTTTTAAGCTAGGCGACCAATGGGGCGTCAGTCATGGCGCCAATCGCAGCCATGGCTGGCCAGTAAACCCCAATAGCACACGATGCACGCGCCCTTGTCCTGCATGGTTAAAAACCCGCATGGTAGAGTGTATAGGCTTCGGCCTGAGACACACTTAGGTCCTCCCCTAACCTGGACCCTCCCCTTACACACTTAGAATAATTTAGGCTAGGAAAAATATCGTGGCGTTTCAGGAATGATTGACGTGCCAGTTTCTTGGTACACGTACCAGTTAACAGAGTTTCTGATCACGTATGAAGATAATTTCTTTTGTGTTGGTACGAAAAATACCAAGATTTAATTTTTACTATTCTAGTACATTTTTATGAGGTTCTTCTCTTTATTTTAAGTTCTTACTTTTCCATGTGTGGTCTGTTTATATATTTTGTACCAGATATCGATGATACTTCACTCCCACTTAGTATATAAGTAATGTTGAGTAGGTATTTTACTATCAGAATAATGCAAGTTAAACATTATTTTTTCAAAAATAATTAAAAAAAAAATGTCAATTTTTCTACCTGTGGAATAGTCAATGTTCAGTTAAGAAAACTTCTTAAATAGCACCATTTTGTACCTTGAAATCCATATTTTCCCGGGGGAGGGCCCCAAGACCCCCCCCCCCAATCATGTTTTGATGTGAACAGAGGTGTTGCTTCCCCTCATGTAAACCTCACGCCTCGCCACTGGCTACATTAAAGTTACTGTGAAATCATGTAAACGGTTTCCTAGCCCTGGATAGCTACATTTTAAAAAGTTATTTGCTAAGCAACCATAAAATGATTTTACAGTATTTTTGATGTAGCTATACTTACCTAATATAACCAACCATCCACAAGGTTTTAAAGTATTTATAATGTAGCCAACCTATCCTAATCGACCGCAAAATTTAATGCCACGCCGGTTTATACAATGAGATAGAACGGGAAAAAAATCGAGCATGAACTTCGGGGAACTTCGGGTGTGGCTCTCTCGTCTGTGACATGAAGGCATCCCTAGGCCAGCCATGAGGACTAAACACCAATGCAAGGTGTCTTACAATCATCGCTCACTAGCCGAGTGAACAAACAAGAAGATATTTCAAAAGAATATTTTGTTTTAATTATTTGAAGAAAAAAAAGTTAATGGAATTGTATGGAAGCTCGAAAGTTATAATGCGAACGTACACCGCCCTCGTACTCACTGCAGTCGCACAAGCAAACTCCAAGTTAAGTCACGTACAACCCTACATGTCACTGTGTCGGGGGCTGCCAGAACAAGTCGGTCTGTCGAGACTGTAACAGGAAACGAAACGACAGACTGACTGACAGACGCGGACTGTGCCGTGCATGGGAGACCTAAGATGCACATGAAGTTCTGCCATTTCCGATTACACCCGTACAATTCACCTTCGGCCAACTTCGGGATTTGTTTTATTTTTGCGAATGAATTCAAATACCTATTAAAAGTGGTCGGTTAGGTTAGCTACATTAAAATACTTTAAAACACTATGAACGGTTAGTTAGGTTAATATAGCTACATTAAAATAAACAGAGAAATATAAATATATATAAATAAACCCGAGGTTAGACGAAGGTGAATTGCCCGGGTGTAATCGGGAATGGCAGAACTTTATGTGCATCTTAGGCTTCCCGTGCGAGCAAAGGGTGTAGGGAGGGGAGGAAGGGGAACTGGCAAACTACCAAGGGAGGGGATGGAGAGGGGAACATACATAGAGTCTCTCTTGCAGTAGAACGCTACTGAGGCCAGCGCGCAGTTTGAACTCACCGAGCCAATTTCTCCATCACGGCTCCAACTTAATTAGTCCTCAGATAGACTAATTACACATTTATTCTTTCAAATCCTCAATTTACTGACTTGCTTACACCTATGTGGTCTACATACAAACGATATCTGTGGTTCATAACCAGCGCACATTCCATTTCAATTATCATTACGGGAAGATATGCGACACTAAGCCTGTTCGTACCTGCATCATGAACTGAACCTTAGCGCACTCTCAGCAAGAGGGAGCTAAGTTACAGCTAAAACAGTTCAAAAGGCCATTCAGAGATCCATGCTTTACTCAACAATACAACTGGCACCTGAGGTGTTGTACAACTTCATTGTCTTGATGTAAGCTTTTGGACATACGCCATTGCTAAGCACACAAAAAAAAAAATTAAAAAAAAAAAAACCAAAAGATAAAAACACAACTTAAGCAAAAAATTGCTTGTTTCTGTTTTGGAAAACTATTTGTGTTTGTTTCGTCTTTTCGTTTTGTCATGTTTTGGTCTCGTTTCAACTGTTGTGCTGAATTTTTTAAAATATTTTTGTGCTGTCATCATTTATGGGGTTTTTCGTTCTCTTAGTCCGATTTTCTTTGTTTTTCTTTGTTTGTTGACCATATTCGTGTTATGGAATATTATGTGGTGTTTATATCCCGTTGACAACAGCAATTTTTTGCTTAGTTTGTGTTTTTGTCTTTTGGGTTTTTGTAGTTTTCTTCTACAGACATACATGTGCTTAGCAATGGGGTTTGTTCAAAAGCTTACATCAAGTCATGCACTCCCATTGCACAAATCTTTCAAAGATAACTTCATTGTCCTTCAACACCATTATGGAATTTCACCACCAAAGTCGTGTTAGATTCGAGCAAAATCAGCGAACAGTACCTACTTTGACTAGGTGCATTTATTTGATTAGGAATTTAGTAAATATGTTATTATTTTAGTTTTTCTTATGTTTAATTTTTTTTTGATTAGTGCACCTTATTCTTGTATAACTTAAAGCGATACAAAGGGCTGGCATCAATCTAGTGCACATCGCAAATTCGTATGAATTCGTATCGATGCATGTGTAGGAATTGTTTTTTTATTGTACCTAAGTTAACTAAAAATGAAATTGGAAATTTAGTACAGATTTAGCATAACAGATTAAAATATTTTAAATGACGATATGAGCTCCTATAATTCTTCTTGTGCACTCATAATTCTAAATCATAAATCTAAACTTTGTAATGTACTGGAGATCTGGCAACAGTACATGCAATAAGCCATGTGCTATTGTGTGTCTTAAGTGCGAGGCCATCTACGTACAAACTCAGTGGTGACATTTACTGCCATATCTTGACGACGTAGACTAATATTGTAGACAAACACAATGCACAAGTACCATCATGGCTCTATGCAGTCACCGTTTATGACATCAGTTTCATGCAGAAGGAAGAGCTTCAGTGTTTAATAGCTTAGACCCATTGAAAAAACCCCACACAACACACAAGAAAAGCTTGCAATTTTATTGTAATCATTAATAAAGAGGTATGTTGGGTTGATAACCCAGTTTTGTTGCAAATGTTTAAATTTTGCAATTAATGGGAAAAATCATATGTTTGTAATAATTATTCCAGAAAACATCATATATAAAAATTATAAAATTATATAAAATAAAATTTAAATTTATAAATATTTATTTATTTGAAATTAAAAAAACTCCTTGCTTACGAGAACTGCTAATAAATTTAATGATATGTTAAAAAATTAAAATAATGAAAATTAATTTGATAAATTTTTAATAAATGAATCATTATTTCATGTGGTTGATCCTAGAAATATTTAATTTTTATTTTTTTTTGAGGAGAAATCTTAATTTTTAAAATTAATTGTAGTAATTATGATAACTGAGATATCCCTCCCATTTTGTGAGAACTTTCAGATGTGTGACGTGTGGTAATATAATGTCATGTGAAACAGCCCAGAAAAAATATTGACAAATTATGCGAAGGACTTGCTGCACTCTAGGAAGACTAAATAAATCGGAAAACTTTAAATGGCAAATAACTTTTGGTGCTGTGCCAGAAATTGCGAATATTTTCTCGGCACCATTTTTCCTTTGTTTATTTTCGTTTGTGTATACTAACTTTTACGTAGCTTTGGACAATAATTTGAATTACTTTGCCTCAATGTAAACTCATATTCGAACTTTACCCAACTGTTTTCATCACAGTTCCCAGCAACTTCAGCGTCGGAGAAGGCAGCCTCTTGTTCATCAGCTAAAAGCATGCAGTTTCCCCGCCTGTCATGCGTGCACGAGTCTGAAATCGCTCTACTCTACGGTCCAGCTGTCACGACCGGCAGCTCTGAGCTCCTTGAGAAGCCTGAGATGTACATCAAGTTCGGTCCCTGCCCGAACACGCCCGAATATTCACCTTCGGCCAACCTCGGGATTTGTTTTATTTTTGCGCAGGAAAAATGAATTCAAATATTAAAAGTGGTCGGTTAGGCTAGCTACATTAAAACACTTTAAACACTATGGACGGTTAGTTAGGTTAGTATGGCTACATTAAAATAAACAGAGAAATATAAATATATATATATATATATATAAATAAACCCGAGGTTGGCCGAAGGTGAATATTCGGGCGTGTTCGGGCAGGGACAGAACTTGAGTTACATCTTAGGCTTCCCGAGCTCCTTGTTCCGTCAAATCAGTTGAACACGACCGCCTGAAGTGAGCGACTTCTGCCATGCACCCAGACCCAAAATTACACCCACCTCTGGCACGCCTCGGGGGCCAAGTTGCAAGTTGAAGTTCCCGCGTCTACACCACCCTGCCTCCTTCCCCTGGCCCACCGAGGTTGCGGCGATGTTCTAAACTGTGCCCCCGGACAACAACCGGTTCATCGGCTTCATGCCCTGTGTGTGGTTTTCGGATCGAGCCTGGCCTTACAGCCACTGAGGGGAAGCCTTCATTTCACAGACGAGAGAGCCACACCCGAAGTTCCCCGAAGTTCATGCTCGCTTTTATTTCCCCCCGTTCTATCTCATTGTATAAACTGGTGTGGCATTAAATTTTGGGGTCGATTAGGATAGGTTAGCTACATTATAAATACTTTAAAACATTGTGGATGGTTGGTTATATTAGGTAAGTATAGCTACATTAAAAATACTGTTAAATCATTTTATGGTTGCTTAGCAAATAACCTTTTTAATATGTAGCTATCCAGGGCTAGGAAACCGTTTACATGATTTCACAGTACCTATCTTTAATGTAGCTATCCTAACCAAATCAACCGTCCACAATGTTTTAAAGTATTTATAATGTAGCTTACCTAACCTAATATACCATTAGTTATCATGAGTTGTCCAAAATAAACATTCACGGAATATGGGGCGTCCCGAGAATATTTGTGGAAGACAAAGACTTCCTAGATTTTATACGGTATGAAAAATATACTAATCCACGAAGTACGTTTCTTCAATTAGGTATTTTCCTCTAAAAACAATTACAAATAAATACCGTTGCCTTGTTTATGGTCTTTCCTTTTATCAACACCGCCATATTTATTTACAATGAACCAAAAAAAAAAAACGAAGATGCACGATTTGGCGTTTGGCTCTCTCGTCTGTGAAAAGAAGGCTTCCCCCACTGAGCTACCTCAAGCGTCATATATCTACGATCTCGCCAACTATCGCTGCATTAGTTCCTACCTTGCCCGCCAGAGAGTGGCACCTCTCAGCCCACTGACCACAGGTACTGGGCAATTGCCGCTATGTCTCTGCGCACCCCATTGCGGCAGTCTTGAGAACTCAGCCTGAGATAGTTCTTGCGGCTGGCGCCTGATCGCGCCACATGCACGACACGGTCGCCCCTGAAGGTAGGCTAACTGTAGGACGGTCAGAGATTTTCGAATTTTTTTTTTGAGCGCCCTTGCGCGCGCAACTCCTGGCCAGTCAGAAGGACGCTTTCCCCTCCCTGTGCCCTCTTGGTATCGAGCGTCCCTTTTAATTACTCGGCTCTCCAGGTGCTAAACAGAGCAGGCGACATAATTAACGATGAAGTCCCGATGAGAGAGTGAGTGTTTTCTGGAAGCCCACTGTCATTGAAAGCAATGGAAAATATTTAACCTGAGCACACTGCCCTACCACAAGAGCAGAAAATGGATTTAATTTCCAAATGGATTTAGTTTCCAGAAGTGGAAAATTGATGCCTCCACGTTCACCTGACATGACGCCGTGCGATTTTTCTCCTTGGGGCTTTATAAAAGATCGCGTCTACGTTCCGCCGCTACCTAATGATGTGCAAAAGTTGAGACACAGAATTGAAGAAGAGGTTATTTCTTCCATTACTCCGGACGTGCTAACCAAAGCGCGGGAAGAATTGGACGTGTACCGTGTAACGAAAGGTGCACATATTGAACATTTGTAAGAAAAACAAGGTTAGTTTACCTTCAATTTGATTTATGATTTCTTGTAAATAGTCGAAATTAAACTGTTATAGTGTACCATTGGAACTAGGACATTCTCTTATGGACACCATATAGTTCTGTGGACTTTAATTGTTAAATACTAATTCACTCGGGTCACGAACTCGCGCCATTACGTATTACGGCCGGCCAACAAGGCTCCCCCTTCAGTACCGAACTCGCCAATTCCGCTACAGTCCTTCAAAAGCCGCAGCTCATTGGCGCAAGTAAAATAGTCCCTTGAAGCCCGACAAATTCATGTATGCATGCTACCGTTGATGCCTGTCAGTTTACAGGCTTTCGTTTCCGGACATATTTTCCTTAGAATGATTGCTTTTTTGTAATTTCCTACAATCCAGTAAATTTTCTACCTTTCAATTTTCTAACAAACTGTAAATTTCAAAATGTATATATTACATAAAGGAAAGTTAGCATTTGTATTTATTTTATGTAAACTTGTTAAGGGTAACGCTAGATGAAGTAAACCCAAGTTTACCCAGGTTGACTTTGCGTTATCCATGTTTTTTGGGTAAAGTTCGAATACTCACTAAAATAAATTTGAATTCGGCCTTTACCCGTTTACACCTAGGTCTACCCAACGCGGACTGGGTAATGTTAGGAAAACATTATTTATAATTTAATTTAATGAATTTAACGACCGACAAATCCTTAATAACTTAACAAAACATGCATATTTAAATTACTTTGAATGAGAAAATTCGTAATGAAATGTAATCAAAATTGTAATTATGACAATAGTTTACAAAATGGCACTTTCACGAAATATTACTTATGTTGTTATTAATAACAAGGAATTGTTATTTACTAGCGTAAGAAACACTCCCGTGACACTTCGATCTTAAAATTTCTCCTGCATTCTAGCGTTCACACATTATTGCAGCACATTTTGTATTATAATTACACCTTTTATAGCCTCGACTTCCTGAAAGCGATTGTTCATTTCTTGCAAGTTGTCGTAAGATTTTTTTGAAGTGAAACGTCTTTGGGCGCGATAAGAGTAAAATTTCAAGGCCGAATTTTAATGCAACGTTTTCGTAAAACATTGTTGTCAAAAGGACAGAGAATAGGTACTTGGCCAAAGCGATATAAAGAGAGCACATTCTATAAAAGCTGTGCTGTGTTCGTTTTAACTCTCCTCTTTGTGCGATGATTCGTCCCCCAACCAAAGAAAATTACAACCGAGAGAGATATATGAACGAAAGAATAAGACAGAGATTGTGCACATGTGCTTGTTTCAGAAAATAGATATAGGTATCCTATACAGTCAGTTGTGAATGCCTTGAATTTTATATTTGCTAAGAGCTCGCTCGAGTTCCTCCTTGTTCAACCAGTAACGTAGCGAGCGCAGTTGAGACAGTCCAGCAAGCATTTCCCACATAGATATCGCCACCTGTTATGAATTTCACATTTCGTTCAGAGATTTGGTGTGTTTTAAATGGTAGAATTGTTTGAAGAAACAGTAACACGCACAGTTTTTTTTTTTTAATTCTTTATGGTGAGAGTATTTCAACAGTGAGTAATATTTGCTGTTTAACCTCTTACGATATACTTATATAGGGACCGGAAAAATTCGCGAGTTCATTGACCTGCAGGATGAACTCCATAGTTCTACGTACACTCGGTCAAATGTCACCCACTCATTGGCTGCTGTCTTGTGAGACGTCCCAAGGTAGCAGCCTGTGATTCGATAAAGCTTTGGTCGGGTGTTTCTCATTGGCCCAGAGTCATCCAGGTGAGTTGTGAGCCAATAGCAGAGGCAGCACTGAGGTATAACTATTTGTATTTTAGCCTATCGCGAAATGAATTCGCGAATTTTTCCGGTCTCTATTTATGAGTCGAGGTTTGACTAGCCAAAGAAGTTTCATTTCCATCACGTGTAGTGAGTTACGCGCGCTGTTTTTTTTTTTCCGGGTGATACATTTGCAATACGTGTTATGTGTGTATCGCCTACAGGCACGGCAGTTGCTGGGAGGACACGTGCAGAGGAATCTGGTGCCGCGAGAGGCGAGTGCTGGCAGACACCGCAGCAAGTAGAGACCTGGTGGCGCTCCACCACAAAGGAACTATCCGCCCCGGTGATTGGGAGGGGGAGGGGGGCCCGCCACTGCTATTGGCGGGTAACCACAGCCAATAACCACTCCGCCTCGCGCTTCCGCGCCAGTCCCCAGTCCTTTGAGACGGAGTGTTACCTGGATCCGAGCGCCAGGATGTAATCGCGAGTTGGGGCGTGGGCAAAAATCCATGGACCACGAGCTTTCTCGTGGATGGAGCACCACGAACTGTCAACATTTACGAGTTAAAGTGACGATATATTTCTCACCCTTCGTACCTTACCTTAGATTTATTGGCAAATAATGATTTCAATCACAATAAAACTTATTTTAAATATGCTAATATTTTTTTGGAAGATAAATACGTATATTCCAATATATTGACACGTTGAGTTCAAGGTCACCGGAATACAAGCTGGGGTACCCCTAATGCTCTTTTTTTTTTTATCAATACGCTTGATTAAGCTAAATAAACACTCTTATGTCATTGTATAAGTTAAATATTTTATTTATAGAAAAACTGCAATAACCAAATTTGTGCCAACATATTGAGTAAATTTCTAAAATTTATGTGACGCTTGTTTTGTTTTCTCTGGCAATAGACTCGTCGTTCTTTCGATGTTAAAGAGAATTCTCTTAGTTCATTAAAACCATTAATATTGTAGGGAAATGAAGATAAAAAAAATACTTAAGCTAAGATAGCAAAAAAATATTTTCTGAAGAATTTTTTTTATATAGCCATAATCTGTGTATACGTAAATATTCGTTGCATATGTTAATTGGCATATTATAGATAAAATACCCCAACAGCCATGGCATACTTACCATATTATAGCAGTTGTACGTTTGATATTGGGTGGTGGTTTTTAACAAACGCAAAGTTAAAAAAAAAAAAAAAAAAAGCATGAACATGTGCAGGATTAAAAATACACTAACATAAGTTTGCTGCCATATAAATTAGTGTAAAACTACAAACAAATAATACATAGAAATATAAAATATTTATTTCGATACCTGTTAATACCCTAAGGTCCTTGGATAGTATGTGACTAGTATTCTGCGTAAATTTAAGGTAAAACTATTTACCGGTGACTAAAAATACGAATGCGGGCTGGTTATCAAATATTATACTTCATCCTTAATTTTAAGTCATGTTGGATGTCAGAGGGGAAGTCCATTCGTCAAGGTCATGGCTGGGAACGACGGGAACATGAACAGCCTTAATTAATTTAAAAACAAGAAAAAATTTCGCTACTCCTATCATGTGACAAAAAATTACCAAATAAAAAGAAACAACAAATAAAAACTGATTTGCGTTTTGACCGACATTTCTTTAAGCTTGTCCCAGAACACGCCAATTTAAAGATATATTTTCGTTTTGCGTAAATTTTTTTTCTGGCCGGTGCCATCAACAGCTCATTAAAAATAACGAAATCAAGATGATTTTATCAGAACAATTTTTTTTTACTTAGATTACTTATTTCGATAAAGTGGCGGGTGTTTCGCTACGGCTTAACTCTAAACGATGTATATATTTAATTAATGTAGTCGTACATTTTCAAAAACTGAGATCGGAACACTGTAAAATTTTCCCTCAATTTTTTTTTTTTTAAACCTGTACTTAGGTATTTCTATATCCGGCAGATCTGATAACGTTCATGAAAATATCTGTGTGTTAAAATATGAGATTCAAATAATATATATTGACTAGATGAGTTGAGAAAAGCGAGATAAGATTCGCGGTGAAATGTAAGAATGCCAGATTATCAGGATATCAGGTAAACACCTGTTTCCTGCAGTAAATATTTCAGTTGGGAGCTCTGCGGAGATTAGTGATCAGGGAAGACGCTCCTCGGGGAAAGAAATGTGCGGACGTGAAGGGGAGCGGTGGGGTGGGAAGACGGAGCGGAGAGAGAGAGAGAGAGAGAGAGAGAGAGAGAGAGAGAGAGACGTAAGAACGGAGCGGAGCACTGCGGGAAGTCTCTCGGGCGGCGAGCACTCAGCCCCCAGCTCCCGAGAATCGATGAAGGTAGCGCGCGAGAGAGAGAGCGCCCGGCGCCGTACACAGCGCGGCCGCCGCCGAAGAGGCCAGACGCAGCGAGCCAAGTGCGTGCGCCAGACGCGTCTTGGGTGCCGCGCGCGACGCAGGTTGCGACAGGCCGCGGCGTGACTGCCGCACACGACTGCCCCCTCCCCTCCGCGCGGCACGTGCACGCGCAGCCCCCTCCCCTCTGTCCACGCCCCCTCCCCTCGCCCCTCCCCTACCCGCGCGCGCGACAAGTCACGACTTGCTCAGACTCGCTCGGCCGGACGCCCGCGGCGGGAGCTCCACCGATGTGGCGGGCTCTGGCCGTCGCCTCGCTCGGACTGCTGCACCTGGGTGAGTGCCCGCCCCTCGCCCGACTCGCCCGGCTCGCCCGGCTCGCCCCGGCTCGCCCCGGCTCGCCCCGGCTCGGGCGTGCGCGCACGCGCCGCCGCCGTCTTCTCGCGCGCCTTGGCGCTGTTTTAAAGCGGCGCTGCCGGCCGCCGCTTGTAAAGACGACGCTCGCTTTCCGAACAGCACTGGAATTAACTGACAAAACATAAAGATTATTAAACATACTTTAAACACACGTTTCAGCAATATTATCGAGGAAAACACCACTTTGAAAAAATTTCATTTGTTAGTTTTAAACAATAAAAAAAAAACAACTGGAATTTTGAATTGGAAAGCTAGTTTACAGTTTTAATTTAAGCAAATATGTTTTCAATGCTCGAATACATAGTATTTATAAAGTTGGATGAAAATGTAATAACGTTTATTTTTTTCCGTATAGTGCTGACTTGAAAATAAAAAAAAGGGGAAAAATATTAATTTAGCTAATTACGCAGTGCTAATAAACAAAATAAATTCACCAGACACCAGCCATAAAATCTTGACAACGTGTATGGGAATTATCTCACTAAGATCTGGTTCAGAATGTTGTCTCAACCACTGCACATAACACCGAAGCTTGTAATTGAACATGCCTGAAATAAAGTTTTCCGCGGATAATACAACAAAATAAATTTACTATGGACGATGACGTAAGAGGAATAAATTATGAACATTAAGCTGATCTCCTCCCTCTAGACTCTTTAAATCTCCCGGTTCGATAAGAAACAAGGTAAGTAAGGTAACAATAATACAGCAGTCAGTAAACAAGGACTAAACTACCGGCCTGAAAACATTTTCGTTCTAAGTCACTAAATTATTTAAGGTTTCAAATCAAATGTTCACAAATTACTAGTTTAAAAAAATTTAATTGACTTATATAGGAAGGATATATCTCCTGAAAACATACTTTAGGCCAAAATACATAGAAGTCAACTAAATGGAAGCAGTCCAGTACAACAAAGGGATGAATCACAACAAAAACAGGACATGTTAATAAAGCATAACTAGTATGTTGGTGAACAAGTGGTAAAGCACCCACTTAATATTGGAGGTAGATCGTGCTTGCATCTGAGCACTCACTATACTGAGGTAATCTACCTCCACATGATTATCCTATTTATCATTATTTCACTATTATGTGCAATCCCCACCAATGAGTTGTTCGAAAACTCTCAAGTGCCGCTAAGCTTTACGATACGACACGGCATAACAGTTTATAAATTTCTCAATTCTTACAAAAAAGTTATTAAAAATGGAATTCAAGTCTGATCAAGCTCAATGGATTTTATACCCGTTAGCAAACTTTTTTTTTTTTTTTTATAATTCGGTCACATTTTGACTTTTCTTAAAAAGTATAAAAACATGCAAAGAAAATATAACTGCACACGCTTGATAAGTGGCATATGCTTTCTGAAAAGTTTAAAAATGGCAGGAATGATGTCTGGTAGGCCGTAAACTCGGTCATTGATTTCGACAGCAAAGTATTTAATATTCCTTCCTTAGAGGATCGCATTAATCTCAAAAATGCGATTACTTTAATCTTGGCATCGGCTTCCGCGTCGATTTTGATTTTCCCTCAATATAATCATTCAAAACAATTTACATTTAAAAAAAATTACTACTTATTTTCCTTTTATAACTGTCTATGTCAACGGCCACCATTTTGAAATTGGTTTCCAAAATAATTTTTCTTAGAAAAATAAAATATCTTTGGAAAAAAAAAAGGGGGGGGGGGGGGAATTTCATGCGCTTATAGCCTAAGTAGAAAAAAAACCAACAAAATTATTTTCGCACAGTTTGCAATTCAACGTCGAAGGTCATAATCACGAAATTAGTTAAGTTCGGTTTTTAAAAATTTCTGGTATTATGCAAATATTTTTCTTGAAATTTTAAAATAATGATAGTTATAAAAATAATTTTTTACTATATAGTATCACTCTGTGTAGTTTCTAGACAAATCTACATTTATATTAAAAAAATATTAATTTTTAATGTTGATTATGTTTGACCAAAACCTCAAAAACTGACAATTTTTATTTGTATAGTTCATAAAAAGTAAAAAAAAAACCTAGTAAATAAAACGGAATCGATTTGTTAACAGAATATGCAAGATTAGCCTTGCACTTCAATGCTTTAAGTAATAAACTCACACCAACACCAAACTTAATAACCCATAAGATACACGCTTAAGACAGCCATTTTATCTGTACGCCCTTTCCATCAAACCAAGCCAATATATTAAATACCGTACAAAAATAAATTATTATATTCTTACTTTTTTGTAAAACGGAGAAATATTTGACGCCAAAATTCACCAGTTAGGAATGAAAGTTCAGAGTCTCTCTAGTGGCTCATAAGTAGAGACCTGAAAAATTCGCGGATTCATTTCGTGAAATGCTACAATTCAAATAATTATACCTTAGTGCTGCTTCTGCCGTTGGTTCACTGTTAATCTGGAGGACTGAGGGCCAATTAGAGACCCTCACTCATAGAAGTGTCGAATCACAGGCCACCCAGTCGAGACGACTCACAAGTCAACAGCCAATGAACAGTTGGCATTTTCCCGAGTGTGTAGAGGATAGTGGAGTCTATCCTGGAGGTCATTGACCCCGCGAATTTTTCCGGTCTCTACTCATAAGTCACTCTCATGAGGCGAGGGTCATGCTGACTGGCCCAACTCATGACATATTTATGAGCAACGAGTAGGTATCTACGTTATTCCGAACCCAATACAATCCATACTCGGCACACGAGCGCTAAAGGCCCGGTCTAAAATTACAATGTCCGACGGACACTGGTCGCTGATTGGTCCACGTGACCCTCTGACGTCATGCGTTGTGTGGGTGACGGTCCGAATACATTGGTCAACTTGAACTTTTTGTCCCAATAATTGTCCTGTGATAGCATAGAACAACAGAACACTCACGATATTTGAGTGTCTGGTTCCCGTTTGAAAATCGCGCTTAGAAACATATAACTGCGCTCTAGTGATTACTTTAGAATTCGGGACACTCGGACATCGGACATCTCAGTTCTCCGCGCGAAAATGAGCCGTCCTTCACATTAGGATAAGGACACGGACCATCCACTGGTTTGGACTGTGGTAAGCGGGCCTTAAAAAGGACAATGCCTGGCGCATCACTCATCACTTCGCATCTACTAGCCTAGCGCGCCTACGTCATGACACAATCATTTTGCGGTGTCCCTATAATGCTTACAAAAGCGTGTAAAAATCTTTCATTCCTATTGAAAGTCCGTGAAAACCCTCGTTTTAGCTTTTTCCTCTGTACAAAAAAACCTGATGGACCCACATGTTAAATTGTTTATTTATATGGCTACTATATGTTCCAATTATTATATATACTTTTAATAACAGTTTGTTTTGTCATGTGCGTGCTATCTTTGTTTACTTACAATAATAAAATTAATTTAATTAAATATTTCCAGCGTCTGCATTGAGTTGAGAATTTTTAATGTGTCGATAAGACTGGGTGTCTTTCAATGAACTTTATTCACGGAAGCGTTGTGAGATCAAAGAAAAAATATTGACAGTACCTGACATGATTTCTTCTCTTTGATATAGGCAGGGCATACTGTGTTCCAAGCCAGCTGTTTGAACTACGTATTTCAAAGTTTCATTCTCAGTGATTAAGAATCGATGTTATCAAGGGTTTTGTGGTAATTGTAAATGAAATCACAAGGCCAAAAATGTTGTTCGTAAAAAGAAAACTTTTAAAAATCTTGAAAGGTTTGTAAATTGCGAAATACCGTGTGTCTAAAAGTCATAATTCTGGCCTTTTTAAATGACACTGCACACTTTTACATTGTCTTGATGTAAGTTTTTGGACATACGCCATTGCTAAGAAATGTCCAAAAACTTACATCAAGTCATGCACTCCCATTGCACAAATCTTTTAAAGATAACACTTTTACATTGTGTTTTGCTCATGTGTCACCCCACTCACGTCCCCATCACATTTTTTTTTTAATTTTTGTAAGGGAACGATGTTTGAGTAGTAACATAACTCATCGGTCCCCAAGACAATCCGGGTTCGATATTCGGCGGGGACAAACCTGGAATTGTGTGGAAGTTTGAAACGTGGCTGACGTTTCCCTGAGTCAAGGCGTTTTTTAGGGTGCTGTCATTCCATTCCTATGCTACTCGATTTTACCCTTTCATTCCTCATCCGTCTCTAGAGAGCTCTCTTGAAATTCATCACATTCATTTATTCATTTTCTTGTGATAGTGCAGGGAAATATTGCTAGAATCAATACACAGCTTTACACAACTAACGTTCAACTATACATACATACAGAATGTTTCTGAACAAAACTGACGACTTCTGGGGCGCTATCTTGTTAATTTAGCACCAGGTGGCTAGCAGTAGTTTGCGCCTCCAAAGCGACTCAGCAAAACCTCTTGGCGTTAGTCGAGCTAGGCTGTGACTTCAGATATTCAAGATGGCGGATTCGTGTGTGGCAACACGAACCCGTATATATTTTACCACGTGACTTTGGGAAGGCTAATCAAACGATGTTACATGCTATCAAACTATCAAAATATCTCCTGAAAATTGTTGAGCCACTAGCAGAACAGACAGATACTTTTGTCAAAGATTCTAATCATTTTATATCTATAGCCAAAACACTGAAAATAGAAAACAATGATACCCTGGTGAGTTTTGACGTCCAAAGCCTTTTCACCAATGTGCCAGTAGCTGAAACACTCAGCATTGTCAAGGCCAAATTGGAGGCTGATCCAACTCTAAAGGACAGAACTATAATACCAATCCCATCCATCATGGAAATGATTACCTTTTATATCACCACGACATATTTCCAGTTCAAGGATAGTTTCTACAAACAGACCGATGGCATGGCAATGGGCTCTTCTCTTTCACCATTTATGGCTAGTATATTTATAGAAAACTTTAAGCAAGAAGTACTTAGCAAAAGTAATAGCCCTCCTAAAATCTGGCTCCGTTATGTAGACACCTTCACTGTCGCAACATGGACTTGAAACTTTGGAGGAATTTGTGAACCACCTCAACTCTCTGAGGCCATCAATAAAGTTCACTTATGAAAAAGAAACCAATGGTAGCATTCCTTTCCTGGATGTACTAGTCAGCAGAAAAAACAACAGCCTGGAAACTAAAGTATACAGGAAACCTACGCACACAGGCCAATACCTTAATTTTGCATCCCACCACCCCAAAACAACAAAAAACTGGCATAATTCACACACTAACCAACCGAGCTGAGATTATTTGTTCTGATGAGAAATCTATTGCGGTTGAACACAATCATATAAAAAAGCAACTCATAGCCAATGGTTACCCTGTCAACACCATCAATCAGCATATGAAATCCAACAAAACACTCAAATCCACAGAAACCGAGAAACCGGCCGGAACCCTAGTCATTCCGTATGTTCAAGGGCTTTCAGAAAAAATAAGACGCCTGGGAAACAAATATGGACTTCAAACAGCATTCCGTTATAAATCTACTATTAAAAGTATTGTTACCAAGGTGAAACCAGCAACAGAAAAATTACAAACCCACAACTGTGTGTATCAGATCCCCTGTGAATGTGGCCACATGTACGTAGGTGAAACTGGCAGATCTCTAACCACCCGAATCAAAGAACACAAAAACAACTGCAAGAAGGGTGAAACCCTAAAATCCAGATTTGCTGAACATACATGGGAAAATAACCATAAAATTCTCTGGGAAGACTCCACACCACTCATACAACTATTGTGTTTGTTTCGTCTTTTCGTTTCGTTGTCTTTTTGTCTCGTTTCAACTGTTGTGCTGGCTTGTTTCTGTTTTGGAAAACTATTGTGTTTGTTTCGTCTTTTCGTTTTGTTGTGTTTTTGTCTCGTTTCAACTGTTGTGCTGAATTTTTTTGGGGTTCAATTCATCATTTGTGAGTTGTTTTTTTTTTTTTTTTCGTTCTCTTAGTCCATTTTTCTTGGTTTTTCTTTGTTTTTTGACCATATTCCTGTTATGGAATATTATGTGGTGTATATATCCTGTTGACAACAGCAATTTTTGCTTAATTTGTGTTTTTTGTCTTTTGGTTTATTGTAGTTTTCTTCTACAGACATGCATGTGCTTAGCAATGGCGTATGTCCAAAAGCTGACATCAATGTATCATAACTGTTTCGAAACTTCCCAAAGCGCATCAAATGCACTGACTTTGATCAAATGCACTGACTGTGAGAAAATTTGTAGGAAATAAAAAAAATAGCCTATCCTAGCCTGGGTTGGGTTGAGTTTTATTCGGTTTGATTAGTTTATTATCGTTTTGTTGAACAAAATTATAGTTAAATTTTAGAAAGGGGGAAAATGTTTTACCTTTTTCCCAAAATGAATACATTTCATGTGTTTATCACGCTCGGCATTATTTTTAAGAATTATACGTTTAACTTCACGTCTGAATTTCGTATTATTAGTTTATTTGCAACATGAGAACACATTAATCTTCTCGTTACCGAGGTTAGTATATACATCACTGGCGAGTACTGAAATACTCGTTCACATATTTTTTGTATGGCTGCTAGTGTTCTGATTCTTATATATATATATATATATATATATATATATATATATATATATACACATACATACACACTGTTTGTTTTGTCATATGCGTTCTATCTTTGCTTACTAACCATAAGAAAATAAATTAAATATTTCCAACGTCTGGGTTGAGTTGAGAAATTTCATGTCGATAAGACTGGGTGTCCTTCAATGAACTTTATTCACGCACGCACAGTGAGATCAGAGAAAACTATAGATAAGACATGATATGATTTCTTCTCTTTGATATAGGTAGGGCAAACTGTGTTATAAGCCAGTCGGCGTTAGGACTATTTTAAAGTCACATTCTCAGTGATTTAGCACTGATGTTATCAAGAATTTTGTTGAATCTGTAAATGAATAATGGTTGATAATGTATTCTTTAATGCGAATAAATATATTTGTTAAGGTTTATTTTTTGATAAGTATTAACTTTCCAGTGGAAAACACACATGCATAGGAATGTGTGGGCTATGTCAGGGCGTGGTTCAGTGCAGCAGTTTAAAAATCTTGAGGTTTTGTCTTTAATCATAAAGCTTCTTGTAAAACATAAGAGTTTCAGCAGAGTCCTTGGACACCAAATTTCGCAAATGGAATTGTGTCTGTAAATAAAGAATATGAAAAATAACCGAAAATTGAATAAAATGTAAGTACAAAATATACAGTAAATAATATAACGGGCAGACAGCTCAGAACGAAACAATGAACAAAAAAAAAACTCACACAGAGTTAGCACAGCATCAAAAAACCTAAGACGCGGAGTGTAATGCAACGAAAATAACGCAGCCGAACATAGGATATGCTTTTTACGACAAACCACTGCGATATTTATGAAACTGCGGACTTTTACCGACGTCATTAGCCTCAATTTTTACTTGCTATGTAATTATATTTATTTGTGTTTCGTTTCAGAATAAATAAATGTATATATATATATATAAGCTATTTTGTTGAGTTTGTCAGCGTCCTAGCTTTAACATGCACAATTTTTTGCAGGCACAATAAAATTAATGTTTAATATAATTTATAGTACAGTTTTTATTAGTTTTGACAGATTAAAATATAAAATTCTGTTTGATATATTTGTATGATTATGTTCAAATGTAACACCCTTTTATATTAAACAGTGTGCTATTTGTTTTGACTGCACTATAGTTGTATAGTCACACTAAAGTCAACGTAAAAAATTCATGATATTTGTTTAAATACATTTACAATGACCAAATAACTGCAAAAATACATATGCATGTTGATAAAAACTTGTTCAACTTACATTATGTCACTGATAATATGGCACCAGTTCGACACGTTGTTATGTAAATGGTATTCCTATTACTTTATTATTTACCAGTGTACACAAAGGTGGAGAGGTTAAGACGCTAAACTGTTATACGATAGGCAATGTATTAGATACTCCAATTTATCACTCACGTTCTTAGAAGTATTTATGTTATCCCTCTAGGTTATTGAGCACCACACTCATGATCATTTTATTATTATAATTTAGTTGTAATAAAGCAACAGAGTCATAGACAGTCATAAGATCATAACAAGGTATGTTATTATTATAAATTTATACTATGTTTACTTTCGCTTTGTTACTGATGACATATTATGACAGTGTTTAAAGAGATGCTCTAACAAACATACTGCTGTGTGTGAAGTAAATGTTATTGTCTAGGTAAATATAGTAGTTCCACGGTGAAGAACGAAATCACACCATTGAAGTTGATTATCAGATATATCGTTTCCGTAGTGTAGTGGTTATCACGTGTGCCTCACACGCACAAGGTCCCCGGTTCGATCCCGGGCGGAAACAGTTTCCAAGGTTTTTTCTTAGCTGTTAGCGGAAAAAGTTTCCTTATTTTTGTACACACAGTGAAATGTGTATTGTTTGGTGGTAGAGGCGATAGGTGCTACGTCATTTTAAAAGTGTAGCCATAGTGTGTTAGAACTATCAAACGCTATGTGTTCATTAAAAATATTAAAAATACATACATACATTCGTACTTAAAAATCGCTCTCAAATACACATTTATTATTAACACCTAGAAACTACTCTCTCTTTTTATATGTATATATGTGTACATATATATTATATATTTGGTAGAAGTACAAATCTGCATGTTCATTGTTTGTGTAAATTTACTAAATGGTGAAGTAAAATTAACTGTCCTCTATGGTTAATTTCTACATACCACATGCATTAATTTTTAAATGTATGGACAACAGAGTACAAATACGCCAACAACTATAGTATATCTACTAAATAATTTAACTATACTTTTACATTTTTATAGTATTTGGATGAGCACAAGGGTGCTAGGATTTTATTGATTTTTTTTTTGCTCAGTTTCGTAAAACAAAATTTAAGATTTCGTTGCTATTTTTATTTCAATGAATTTTTTACATTACACTAACATAGTGCATAATTATATAATTACTCAAATTTTGGCATACTACAAATTTTATGTACCAAACAAGATTCCATATTATTGGAGCTTCTTAACCCTCAGAACATGTTAAGCAGTGGCCCAGTGGGAAAGTATGACATTAGATCGCTTACACTCGTTTACATTTCTCTGTGGTGCTTAGATAGTTTAAAAAAATTTATTTTAACTTCTGGCATTTTATTATTAATACAATAACTTAAATAACAATGGAAAATTAATAAAGGATATTGAAAGTACAATTTTCCATTCCTTATGAGTTATGATAGATCAGAAGACTTAATTTATTTACGTAATGGTTAATTAAGTTATAATAACTAAAATATATTTTTACTAAATAACTTTTCAGTACACATAGAACAAAACTATACACTATTGACAAAATTAATTTTCAAATTTTCAAAATGTTAAATTTTCAAAATAAATAGCTATACTAAATGTTAACAAATTTATTTTTACATTTTAATAGACAAATTGAGGTTTTTCAGGCAAATTCCGTCGCATTTAGTGTTTGGTCCTGCAGATCTTTATTGTGTGAAGTACTGAATTCCATTTCGGTGTTATTTCGATTAGGTCGATATTCAACATACTATCTCGCCTCCAGTAATCATGCAACAACACGTGTAGGTGTTAAATAACGATTTTTTCGGGGAGACGTCTGCCACATACATTTCGTTTAAAATTTCCACTAAGGAAATATTTCTTTCGAAACATTTCCCGGGCAGTTGTTTTAAAAACTACGTGCATTGCTCACTGGGCACGACCGTGACTTTTCAGAAACGAAACACATCGTTTCGAGACCATAACGGTCACATATTGTTTTAAAAAACGTTGTACGGGGGCCCCTACAAAATAAATATTGATTTCGAAAAATTTCCATGGACATACTTCACGGTTGTCTGAGAAAACTAGAAGAATTGACAACCAAAGGTACACATAAACACACTGCGAACAAGTCAATATCAGCTGATGTCAAATGTAAAATTCCTTTACATATTTCGCCATAGAAACCTACTGTGTTCATCCGTGTTGTCGTTTCATTACTGGATTCATCTGTGCGTCGCTTTGTTGCCCAAAGTTTTTAAGTTGTTTTACATCTCTATCAACTTCCCTTGTTTTGCAACTGGCTTTTCGTTGTCAGCCCACTCTGTTCGTCTGTGCTGTAATTTGTTTTCAGACTTGATTCCTTCCAAGGAATTATCTGTTACCGTCTACTCACGTAATATTTGACATCAGCCGATATTGGCTTGTTCTTGTGTGATCTTTGTTGCCAATTCTCGTGGTTTTTCTGTTAAAACAAAACACAGTGTAAACCAACAGTTAAGTTTGTTATCTTTGAAAGATTTGTGCAATGGGAGTGCATGACTTGATGTAAGCTTTTGGACATACGCCATTGCTAAGCACATGCATGTCTGTAGAAGAAAACTACAAAAAACCAAAAGACAAAAAACACAAATGAAGCAAAAATTGCTGTTGTCAACAGGATAGGCCTATATAGACCACATAATATTCAATAATATGGTCAACAAAAAAAGAAAAAACAAAGAAAAATGGACTAAGAGAACGAAAAACCCCCCACAAATGATGAATTAAACCCCAAAAAAATTCAGCACAACAGTTGAAACGAGACAAAAACACAACAAAAGAGTCGCACCTGTGTTTTCGTACCATGTGCGTCTCTGCCTGAGGACGGGAGCAGATAGCAGTTCCCGAAACGTCGCTTGTTTCTGTTTTAGAAAACTATTGTGTTTGTTTCGTCTTTTCGTTTTGTTGTGTTTTTTTCTCGTTTCAACTGTTGTGCTGGCTTGTTTCTGTTTTGTAAACTATTGTTTTTGTTTCGTCTTTTCGTTTTGTTGTTTTTTTGTCTCGTTTCAACTGAATTTTTTGGGGTTCAATTCATCATTTGTAGGGGTGTTTTCGTTCTCTTAGTCAATTTATCTTTGTTTTTTTCATTGTTTGTTGACCATATTTCTGTTATGGAATATTATGTGGTGTATATATCCTTTTGACAACAGCAATTGTTTGCTTAATTTGTGTTTTTTGTCTTTTGGTTTTTTGTAGTTTTCTTCTACAGACATACATGTGCTTAGCAATGGCATATGTCCAAAAGCTTACATCATGTATGTACGTTAAATTATTTTTAATCAATCTTACCCATTTTAAGGAATCATTCAAAGAGCGCAAAAATAAATTTTATTTTATAGAAGATTGGAAAATTTAATGGCGATATAAAAATCACTCGATAAAAACTTAATGGAGCTCGGGCTTTATGGTTCTTTTCAGCGCAGGAAATAAACGCTTGAAAGGGGTGCCTCCCCCCCCCCCTCCAGGCAGTTATTTCTTTTATCGCACGTTTAGCCGCCACACGTGAAGCGCTGCAGTCGAGCGTGACGGAGTGGCTCCTCGCACGCGCGCGTGAACACGAGACGCCTTCTTTCCGCCCGCTGCGCTGCCAAGTCGTCAGGCGGCGAGACGCGTGGCAACAGCGCGTGCGCGCTTCTCGCTTGTCTTCAGCCGTGCGATTGATTCCTTGGCCGTGCGCGCGCGCGCGGTGCTCTTAAGTGTTTGCCACGCGTCAAGATGAACTCCTCAAGTTTGATTGGTGCTTCCCTTGGACTTTTTCAATCTACACGTAAAAATAAATCATGCTACGTGAATGCGAATTTTCATGGAAATAGTCTGTTTTTTGACGACATATATTTATATTTTTTGAAATATACAAACAACTAAAACAATACTAAATATATGACTTTTTTTGATAAACTTTATGTTGCCAAATTAATTTTATTACATAGAAGTAAACATAGTTAAAACAAATAAATTATTATGAAAACTGGAAGAGATTTGCAGATATATGATTTTATATAAACTTGGCGCCTTTCACAATGGAAACATGGAAATCCTTACCGAGCAAGATACAAGTTCTGTTCCTTTGAGAAAAATATTTTCTCTGAAAATTTTTTTTACTACTGTGCAAAATATTTTTCATAATTTTTGTTTGTATATGCCATCATCTATTTGAAAATTTAACTTTTTTAATGTATTATTATTAGGTGAAATGTTATAATTTTTAAACTGATGGGTAAAATCCTTTTCGGGAAACTCCTACAGACCGACACTAGTTCACTGCAGCCTCCACCAGGTGGCGGAATGCGCAAAGTGCGACAAATATCACCGCGAAACGGTAGGTACCAGCACGAGTACAACCTCATCCCAAATTACTGCGCGGGAAAATGGCGGACGAACACACGTACACCGAGTTCACATGCAAATATGGCCCATCCGACGATCTGGTTTGCTCGAACTCTACCACACAGACTTGCTGCACGAAGCCATGGCCCAAAAAATCCCTGGTTCACTTGCAGCCAGCTTTCCTGATCGCTAGGGACCTGCAAAATTCGCGGATTCATTCGGTGAAAGGCTAGAATTCTAACACATATACCGCTTAGATAATTTTGCTATTGGCTTACTGTTCATCTTGGCAAATCTAAACCAATTATAAACCCTCAAGCAAAGAAGGATCTAATCACAGACAAACCAGCTGAGACGACTTACAAGTCAACAACCAATGAACTTGCGTTATTTGCCCGAGTGTACAGGGGTATGTGCAGTCTATCCTGAAGGCCATCGAAACCGCGAATTTTGCAGATCTCTACTGATCGCTTATTAATACAAACACATTGGGTGAAAATGTTGTTACTCCACATACAACGTGACACTCACATTGCACCAGAACGCGGGGAAAAATTGTTATATTCAACTTGAAAAATAAAATTGGCGTTTGCCGGGTGAAAAGAAATTAAATAATATCAAAACGGGAATTAAAACTTGGATTCAGGGGAAATTATGTGTATATAAAATCATAAACGGAAAAAAAGGAAAATAAAACATAATTTTAGTTATTTTACATGGCAGTAGCAAAATCTGTTAAATACTAAAAGACTGAATTAATAAGCTGAGCTGTGCGAAATCGAATAGAAGGGAAAAACTATGCTAACCCTAAATACATATATTTTGACGTGACAACGTCTAATAAATCGATGAACATCGGCTGCACGCACAAAAAAAGTGTCCCGTAACACACATTGTCCCGTTACGCTGTGTCCCGTTACGCTCATTGTACGCTTGCGCCGCATCTATTTCTCTTCCACTCGATTGGAACAACCATACATTTGACTTTTTCGAGGCACATCAAACTTGAAACACTCCCATTCGTTTCCTACTTTTCCTATCATCGTCCTATCCTTAACAGAATAACACAGATTGGAAGAAGTTAAATAGTTAACAATTATAAAAGTTATAGTTAAAATAATCTCTTCGTTAAAGTAATAAAATATTTGAATTAATGAGGGCAAATAAAAGTACATTTATCAGTTAAATTGTAGATTTCATTTCACTCCTTCTTTGTATCCATACAAAATGGTGATAATTTAGTAAAAAGGATTCAATTTTATTCATAAAAGTATGCAATCGTTTCATCAATGTTTTGTTATGACGTTGTCACGTTAAACTATCGTCCGTAAACCGACTTTACAGACAACCAATTTTTTTTTTGTGTTTGGAGTAAATAACAGTCTCACTCTGTATAGAAAAATGCAAGATAAGGATCAGTTGCAAATAAGTAGAGCAAAAGCGCCACAGGGAACTCTTCGCAGAAACCACAAAGGTTTTTAGAGCCGAAAAGTAGCGTAGTTCAAAGAGGTGACAACCCCAACGATCTTACAGAGTCCAAAGTGCCCTCAGAGAGTAATAAAATCTCAAAAAAAGCTTCTAAAAACCACTAGTGTTACATTTATTTATTTTAATTTTACATTGGTGTCTACATTTATTTAGAGGAATCTCCAAACGTGTTTCTTGGTTTCCCAAGCATCATGAACGATCAAAGCCAGCCATAACTAAGAAATCTTCAACAATATGTTCATTACGTGCTCTTTTGCACTAATAAAGAGGAGCGTAAGCCTTGGCTTCACTCGATACCTATGTTGAGCTTTTGGGGCTTTTTGCTTATTTCCAATGTTTTAGACAAAAATATTTTTAAATGAGTGGTTATAGAATTTAACTTACTACTACTCAGCTGTAGGAAAAGATTACATGAACTTGTTAAAAGGTACCTGACAGTTGGTCAATCAAATATTTATGATCTCTAATGCATAGTCTATACTTGTAGCATGTGCATGAAGGAAATGTTTGTAATAAAGTAAACTAAGCAAAGTTTATATAGTAAAATGTCCTTAGGAATGACCTTAAATCGAATATAGTAACATGGAACTCAAATAACCTAAACCGACTGATGTGGTGAAGCCTTAACAGGTTGTGGTTTACTAAATTATTTTGGTTCTTTTATTTTACAGTGATTTGAATTGAATCAAAATATGTATCTAATTTTAATTGTTTATAATTGTTTAATGGTTTTATCACTTAAGTAAGTTTTATTTAATGGTTACCAGAGCCTTAAATGTCAATTTATAATTCTATCCTTGCATAAATTGAGAGCATGTATAATGTATTATATAATTTTTGCTTATCCATTGCATGTAGCCTTTTTGTGCAGAACTCTTAATTTTAGGAATATCATTCATAAATAAATAAAAACTAGATTTTCCCAACACCCTGGAAATATCAGGTTTCTTGGCTTTTTCGAAACCAAATTGTTATTGCTTTACGAATGATTATAAAAAAACATTCATGTGTTAAGAAAAAGGCTACATACAAAAGTTTAATTCAAAAATGTATTACACATAATTACGTTACCTATATTCTCGCTAGGATTTAAGCATAAATTGGCCTTTTAGTTTCTCAAAGCCACTCAATAAACACGTATTAAAACGACTAATTCCTTTACAATCACTTTCCCATGGTTATATTGATTAATTTATTTTAAAAAATTGAGCTAAAAATGCAAATCATTCAAGTTTAATAACTAAGGCTACTCCTCTTTGAAACGTCCGTTTTAACTGATAGTTTCCACGAGTTACTTCGTAGAAACGGAAAGTCTGCGCCTAGTGCAGGAATGCAGGTGAACCTAGCCATTTAACTATTGACTATAGGGTATGTATGACTAAAGGAAGTCAAACTAAAATTGAAGTTCCCCATAATTTGCTTACTTCGTTCCATAGCATGGAGGGAGCTATTTCCGTCAAATAACATGGGTGTACCAGGATAGCTTTGCAATATGAAGTGGATGTTTTTGCGCGTTTCAAAAGTGTTGCTTTAAAGTCCAGGTATTTTGAGTTGATCATGGAAGTGTCGAGCTTCGCTTATGGCTAGAGACCGGAAAAATTCGCGTATTCATTTCGTGATAGGCTGAAATTCAAACTTGTGTACATTTCTGCTGGTTCTGCTATTGGCTCGCAGTTTAACTTAAACTCTCTGGGCCAATGAAAGACTATCGACCAAAGAAGCGTCGAATCACGAGCTACCCAGTGGAGACGCCTCACAATTTAGTACCCAATGAACACGCGTGTTTACTTGAGAAATGCAGAGGATAATGGAGGCTATCCTAGAGGTCATTGAATCCGCGAATTTTTCCGGTCCCTACTCATGGCCGTGCTTCGGAGGGGTGACAGTGCTCGCCGTGGTCGTTCCAGCCTCAGCTTCGTTCGTGGGCCCGTTCTTCCTGAAGGAGCCGTCGTTCCGCGTGGACTTCGCCAACGACACGGGCGCGCGCGTCGACTGCACGGCGGGGGGCAGCCCGCAGCCCGACTTGTTCTGGGTGACGGGCGGCGGCAAGCCGGTGCGGCCCGTCTCGCAGATCGTCGAGATCCTCGCCAACGGCTCGCTGCTGTTCCTGCCCTTCCACCCGAGCGCCTACCGCCACGACATCCACGCCAATGTGTACCGCTGCGTGGCGTCCAACCCCGTCGGGCGCATCGTCAGCAGAGACGTCCGCATCCGAGCCGGTGAGCACCTGCTGTCCGTGGTCTCATGATATTATCAAAAAGTAACACTTTGGAGCAGGTGAGCACCTTCTGTCTATGGTCTCATGATACTACCAACAAGTAACACTTTGGAGCAGGTGAACACCTGCTGTCCGTTGTCTCATGATACTACCAACAAGTAACACTTTGGAGCCGGTGAGCACATGCTGTCCGTGGTCTCATGATACTATCAACAAGTAACACTATGGAGCAGGTAAGCACCTGCGATCCGTGGTCTCATGATACTACCAACAAGTAACACTTTGGAGCCGGTGAGCACATGCTGTCCGTGGTCTCATGATACTATCAACAAGTAACACTTTGGAGCAGGTGAGCACCTGCTGTCCGTGGTCTCATGATACTACCAACAAGTAACACTTTGGAGCCGGTGAGCACATGCTGTCCGTGGTCTCATGATACTACCAACAAGTAACACTTTGGAGCAGGTGGGAACCTGCTACCGTAGAGGTCATAGTAACTAGACAGTATTCACACAATGGTCTGATAATACTTCCAACAAATAACACTTTGGAGCAGGTGAGCACAGGCTGTCCTAGAGAGCCCGCACCATGGTCTGATGATACTACCAACATGTAACACTTTGGAGCCGGTGAGCACCTGCTGTCCTAGAGAGCCCGCACCATGGTCTGATGATACTACCAACAAGTAACACTTTGGAGCAGGCGAGCACCTGTTGTCCGTGGTCTCATGATACTACCAACAAGTAACACTTTAGAGCAGGTGAGCACCTGCTGTCCATGGTCTCATGATACTACCAACAAGTAACACTTTGGAGCAGGTGAACACCTGCTGTCCGTTGTCCATGATACTACCAACAAGTAACACTTTGGAGCCGGTGAGCACCTGCTGTCCATGGTCTCATGATACTATCAACAAGTAACACTTTGGAGCAGGTGAGCACCTGCTGTCCGTGGTCTCATGATACTACCAACAAGTAACACTTTGGAGCCGGTGAGCACATGCTGTCCGTGGTCTCGTGATACTACCAACAAGTAACACTTTGGAGCAGGTGAGCACCTGCTGTCCGTGGTCTCATGATACTACCAACAAGTAACACTTTGGAGCCGGTGAGCACATGCTGTCCGTGGTCTCATGATACTACCAACAAGTATCACTTTGGAGTAGGTGAGCACCTGCTGTCCATGGTTTCATGATACTACCAACAAGTAACACTTTGGAGCCGGTGAGCACATGCTGTCCGTGGTCTCATGATACTACCAACAAGTAACACTTTGGAGCAGGTGGGAACCTGCTACCGTAGAGGTCACAGGAACTAGACAGTATTCACACCATGGTCTGATAATACTTCCAACAAATAACACTTTGGAGCAGGTGAGCACCGGCTGTCCTAGAGAGCCCGCACCATGGTCTGATGATACTACCAACAAGTAACACTTTGGAGCCGGTGAGCACCTGCTGTCCTAGAGAGCCCGCACCATGGTCTGATGATACTACCAACAAGTAACACTTTGGAGCAGGCGAGCACCTGCTGTCCGTGGTCTCATGATACTACCAACAAGTAACACTTTGGAGCAGGTGAGCACCTGCTGTCCATGGTATCATGATACTACCAACAAGTAACACTTTGGAGCCGGTGAGCACCTGCTGTCCATGGTCTCATGATACTACCAACAAGTACCACTTTGGAGCAGGTGAGCATCGGCTGTCCATGGTCTCATGATACTACCAACAAGTAACACTTTGGAGCAGGTGAGCACCTGCTGTCCATGGTCTCATGATACTACCAACAAGTAAAACTTTGGAGCAGGTGAGCACCTGCTGTCCATGGTCTCATGATACTACCAACAAGTAACACTTTGGAGCAGGTGAGCACCTGCTTTCCATGGTCCATGATACTACCAACAAGTAACACTTTGGAGCAGGTGAGCACCTGCTGTCCATGGTCTCATGATACTACCAACAAGTAACACTTTGGAGCAGGTGAGCACCTGCTGTCAATGGTCTCATGATACTACCAACAAGTAACACTTTGGAGTAGGTGAGCACCTTCTGTCTATGGTCTCATGATACTACCAACAAGTAACACTTTGGAGCCAGTGAGCACCTGCTACCGTAGAGGTCACAGTAACTAGACAGTATTCACACCATGGTCTGATAAAACTTCCAACAAATAACACTTTGGAGCAGGTGTGAAGCTGCTACTGTAGATGTCACAGTAACTAGACAGTATTCACACCATGGTCTGATAATACTTCAAACAAATAACACTTTGGAGCAGGTGAGAAGCTGCTACCGTAGAGGTCACATTAACTAGACAGTATTCACACCATGGTCTGATAATACTTCTAACAAATAACACTTTGGAGCAGGTGAACACCTGCTACCGTAGAGGTCACAATAACTAGAGAGGGACTACACAATAGTCTGATGATACTACCAGCAAATAACACTTTGGAGCAGGTGAGCACCTGCTACTGTAGAGGTAGGCGTATTGCATGTTATTTTGCCATCTGCAGACACTTGGATTATGAGAAAGATTCATGTATTATGAAAAACATTTACATCAGAATTTGTGGTATCTGAAATATTTATTTTTCAAAGCGAAGCATTCATTCGTTTCAGGGGAAAACTAAATTATTTACTCAGTCTTGTGACGCCAAAATATATTTTTTGTGGTCCAAGAAGATCTCTTTTTTAAATGTAATATTTGCTGGTGACTACATCCGGCTGAATTGTTTATTATACATTGATGTTGTTACTTGCCAATCTTATAGCTATCGGGTTTCTTTTCCTAACTGTATAAATTCTAAGTGGTCTTGTAACATTGTAATAATGTTGAGCTATAAAAATAGTGTTGCAAGAGTAAATTTCAAAATGTTCATGACAAATAAATTAATCACAGCTTTTATGTTTTAGTTGTGTTGCAGTACTTCGAAGTCCAAATATACTACAACAAGAACATACTTCGAGGCAACACAGCAGCACTTAAATGTACAATCCCAAGTTTCGTCCGTGACTACGTAACAGTCACATCATGGGTCCAAGATTCATCTTTTAACATCTATCCTTCTATGAAAGGAGGTAATTTATTTAAAATTAACTAACTCCAGCCAATTGCAACTAAGTTATAGAGCTCTGACAGCTTATATAGATATTTAAATGATTATAGTTTTTGACACTACGTGTCGGAATTATTGCCCACTTCCAAAGTATTATATCACACTAGGCATCTTTGACAGTAGCAATAACGGGAGTTTTATTCGTCTAATAGTGCACGCATTAATGCATGTACCCGTGGAGTGCAAAACTACCTAATATATGTTTACATGCATAGTCGCAAACATAACACCACACGTTTTAGACAACATCATTACCATCTCTAGTAAAGTATTGCTTTGTAAAATATACCTAATGTTTGTTAGCGTACTTTGTTTGTTTTGTGCCTGAAAGACCTCCTCATATTTAAATAAAAGCAGCTAGAAAAATGTTTCTCTGAAAATATGCATATTATAACCTGATTTTAAAGAATGTACGACTTGTGTAATAAGTTAAATCAAAAAATTTGGTCTTTTTTGTAGGAGAAATAGTTAATTAATGATTGTATTAACGAGTTTGTTTATGTGATGTTAGTGCTGATCACTAAGTTGATGATAGTTTTATGGCATTGTGTTGGTTTCAGATGGTAAATATCACATGCTACCGTCGGGAGAACTTCTGATACGGCGGGTCGATGAAGGCGACAAATACCACAGTTATCAGTGCCGAGTGGTGAACACACTTACTGGCGTGACGTTACTCAGCGTTGGATATGCTCGGTTCACGGTGACAGGTAAATATCACATGCTTCCCTCGGGAGAACCGTTATCATGGCGGGTCGATGAAGGTGACAAATACACTAATTTTCAGTGCCGAGTGGTGAACACACTTACTAGCGTGACGTTGCTCAGCGTTAGATATGCTCGGTTCACGGTGACAGGTAAATATCACATGCTTCCCTCGGGAGAACCTTTATCATGGCGGGTCGATGAAGGCGACAAATACCACAGTTATCAGTGCCGAGTGGTGAACACACTTACTGGCGTGACATTGCTCAGCGTTGGATATGCTCGGTTCATGGTGACAGGTAAATATCACATGCTTCCTTCGGGAGAGCCTTTATCATGGCGGGTCGATGAAGGCGACAAATACCACAGTTATCAGTGCCGAGTGGTGAACACACTTACTGGCGTGACGTTGCTCAGCGTTGGATATGCTCGGTTCACGGTGACAGGTAAATATCACACGCTTCCCTCGGGAGAACCGTTATCATGGCGGGTCAATGAAGGCGACAAATACCACAGTTATCAGTGCCGAGTGGTGAACACACTTACTGGCGTGACGTTGCTCAGCGTTGGATATGCTCGGTTCACGGTGACAGGTAAATATCACATGCTTCCCTCGGGAGAACCGTTATCATGGCGGGTCGATGAAGGTGACAAATACCACAGTTATCAGTGCCGAGTGGTGAACACACTTACTGGCGTGACGTTGCTCAGCGTTGGATATGCTCGGTTCACGGTGACAGGTAAACATCACATGCTTCCCTCGGGAGAACCGTTATCATGGCGGGTCGATGAAGGTGACAAATACCACAGTTATCAGTGCCGAGTGGTGAACACACTTACTGGCGTGACGTTGCTCAGCGTTGGATATGCTCGGTTCACGGTGACAAGTAAATATCACATGCTTCCCTCGGGAGAACCATTATCATGGCGGGTCGATGAAGGTGACAAATACACTAGTTATCAGTGGCGAGCGGTGAATGCCCTCACTAGCGTGACATTGCTAAGTGTTGGATATGCTCGGTTTACTGTTACAGGCAAAAAATTATTTTTCATGTATTATTATTTTTAAAAACCTATATCATGGTTGATTTCAGTTTTAAGATAATAAACTGCATTACCTAAAAATGTGAACTCGCTTTACTGGTAAAAATGCTTCAATGCGAGGGATAATTATGTATAGTGTACACTTATGTGTTTTTCCTATGATTTAAATATGTTTCTTATTTTGACAACGAATGAAAGTTATAAATTTATAATTAATAAAATAAGCATTTTTCAAATTTTCATATCTATATTTTATCAGTGTAAGTTTAAGTGTTATTTATGGGATTGGAAAACTTTGCAAGAACATTAAAGTATTTGTTATTTAGTAAAATGATCAAAATAACTTAACTGAAATACTTTTTTCATTGTACGTAATATAGTATTACTACAGTCCATTACATATAAAACCACATTTAAATGAGCGGTTAAATTATTTCTCCCAATTTTCTACTGTGCATTATATTTTCCAAACGAATGCGTGTAATGGATCCATTTTTTTTGTATTTCCACTCCAGAACTTTTGGTTAAATGAGAACAAGATTTATATAACTGTTTTGCATATATAGTAGAGAAAGCACAGGAGCAAGTACAGTTCAAAATGTCATTATTCAAATAAATAATAGGCTTTTTTTCTTAAGGTGCGCCATATTCCCTCACTTTCTGCTTTATATATATATATATATATATATATATATACACACACACACACACACACACACACACACACAGGGTGCGGCAGAGAGGATGGACTTTTTGAGATGGGTAGTACTCTCCCCCTCCGTCTATGAGAGTGGTGGGGAGGGTGCCGTTGGACTCGTGAGTTCCTAGCATTGTTTTACCAGTTGTTGTCATGGAGTCTTGGACGGTGGAGCACCGCGTTTTCGCCTATGATTGTTTCATCCGAAATAATGAGTCAGTCACCGTCGTACAGCGTGAGTTTCGTCGCCACTTCAACATTCATCGGAATAGAGCTGTTCCCTCTCGAAACACCATCCTTAGTTGGGTTGAATCACTTCGCAGGCGTGGTGAACTGATCAACAGAAGTCCAAGAGGAGCTCCGCGAACAGTTCGAACTCCTGAAAATGTTGAAATCGTTCGACAAGCCTTTCTTCGCAGTCCGACTCAATCTGCCCGGAATCGAAGGACGCAATTCGCGTGGAAGTCGCCCAAGTTGAGAGAGCGATGTTGGAGAGAGTCTACGCGAACTTCAAAGAACGCCTCCAGCACTGCATCAACAATTTCGGCCACCACATGCCTGATGTGATTTTCCACACTGACTGTCTCAAATGCTATTTCCTTGTGAACCTGATTGTATCAATAAATTTGTTTTTGCGTAAAAATTAACTATTTTATGATTTTTTTAAAACCGTCCGTCCTCTCTGCCGCACCCTGTATATATATATATATATATATATATATATATATATATGTATATATATATATTTGTATGGCGAAGTTTACAAACAATGTAAAAAAAGGATTCCCATTTGTGCAGAAATTTTTCATTGACTGTGTGTTATTACATGTCATTACCACTTCTTTATATTTTACCTATAAAATGTTTATGCATAAGTTTTCTCGATTTTTTTAAATCTATAAATCGCAACTCATGTGTCAAGGATAGCAATAGAGCAATGATTGTGTGATATCATTTTAAGTGCATGAATAAATTTGGGCGAAAAAAAATGTTTGCCTTCATAGAAATAATTTGACTCAATGACATTATTTGCTATTGCAGTTTCGAATGCTATCACTGCATAAAAATGTTTGCCTTCATAGAAATCATTTGACCTGATAACATTGTTTGCTACTGCAGATTAGAATGCCATCACTGCATAAAAATGTTTGCCTTCATAGAAATCATTTGCCTTGATGACATTGTTTGCTATTGCAAATTCGAATGCGATCAAAGGGTAAAAATGTTTACCTTCATAGAAATCATTTGACTTGATGACATTGTTTGTTATTGCAAATTCGAATGCGATTACTGCGTAAAAATGTTTGCCTTTATAGAAATCATTTGACTTGATGACATTGTTTGTTATTGCAAATTCGAATGCGATTACTGCGTAAAAATGTTTGCCTTCATAGAAATCATTTGACTTGATGACATTGTTTGCTATTGCAAATTCGAATGCGATCACTGCGTAAAATTTTTTACCTTCATAGAAATCATTTGACTTGATGACATTGTTTGCTATTGCAAATTCGAATGCGATTACTGCGTAAAAATGTTTGCCTTCATAGAAATCATTTGACTTGATGACATTGTTTGCTATTGCAAATTCGAATGCGATCACTGCGTAAAAATGTTTGCCTTCATAGAAATCATTTGACTTGATGACATTGTTTGCTATTGCAAATTTGAATGCCATCACTGCTTAAAAATGTTTACCTTCATAGAAATCATTTGACTTGATGACATTGTTTGCTATTGCAGATTAGAATGCCATCACTCCTTAAAAATGTTTACCTTCATATAAATCAGTTGACTTGATGACATTGTTTGCTATTGCAAATTCGAATGCGATCACTGCGTAAAAATGTTTGCCTTCATAGAAATCATTTGACTTGATGACATTGTTTGCTATTGCAGATTCGAATGCGATCACTGCACCGCGCCCTCTGGAGAAGCAAATCACCATCAATGCCAAGAAAGGACAGTCTGTTGTTCTGCCATGCGTCGTCGAAGGAAATCCTCCCCCGACATACAAGTAAGTTCGAAGGAGTTTCAACAAATAATATGTACGTGTATTTTACTGGTCGACAGTTTGAAATTTTAAAAATCTATTTCCCATAAGGAAAAAAAAACGTCTCCTGAGGTCACCTTTTTTTGCTCGTGTTTATGTTACTGCAGAATTTGTACTAAGGTCAGGGGGGGTAATAAGGCCCACTTTCGAAATAAACAGCACCTGTACGTAAAGTAATGAAGTTATAAAAAAATCTTATAAATGAAAGTTCACATTTGTAAAGTACTGCACTTAAATGGAATTAAGATTAATTTCAGCGAGAGGTACAGTTGACATGAAATGAAGGTGAAGACATCGCTGCAAATGGGCTTTATTTCCTGCACTGACATGTAATAAGGCCCACTACATGAAAGGTACATAAAATCAACAAGTTTAATACATGTAATTAAAATAACTTTTTTATATACCTACATATTACATACATACTTTATTGACCAAAAATAGAACATTTTTGTCTTGTAAAATGCGATACATGTAGTTTGTAACCTTATTAAAGTTAAAACTAAAGGTAAGGACCAAATGAAACATTTCTCTAATAAGTGAAACAAAAATTTGACTGAGCAATTACAAAATTAACAGCAAAAAAAATCTTCCTTGTCGTCTTTTGTAAGACCGACACATATCTCATGGACCCAAACCCCACACTTGTTGCAAGCCCGCATGTCAGCCTGGTAGTCTTCTCCGCAAGCAGTGCAGTACCAACTTTGTGTCGTGGTGTCAGATGTTGAAGATTGTACAGTTGCAGTACCAGCTTGTAATAATGGAGTAGTTGCTTTTGAACGAGCAGTAGATCTTCCTGGAGCTAACGAAGATGTTGCAGGTTGATGTAGTGGTGTAACCCCTTCCAACTGGTTTGTGCATGCATCGTTGTCTGGGACAGCTGCGAACAAATTCCTTGATAGTCTTTGAGCTTTATAGTTCACAGCCTTTTTGCGAGGAACTCCACTTGATTTCTTGGCTTTCTTGTGTGGTGTTGGTAAAAGTTCTTGAAATGGTGATTTTGTCATTTCATGTCTGCGTTTATCATGTAGTTTTGCCAACCTTACAGAGAGAGGCGTATCATCATCAGATTCTTTTTCTTCGTTGAATGTGACAGTACTGGGGGCGAAGGCTTCTTCTGGAATCACTTTATAATCGAATGGATAAATTCCTGTCGCACGAAAGCCATTAGCTATGTTGCTCAAAGTCATGGATTTGCTCCACACAGGAGTGAATACTTCAGAGAAAGTATCCTTCGTTAATTTCCTGTCAGGATCTTCTGGGTCTCGGTCCCACCAGTATAGCAGTTCAGCATCCCAATAATGCTCGAAAGGTCGGAAGACTGCTTTGTCTAGTGGCTGTAATTCGTGTGTAGTGTTACTCGGCAAACAAAGCAGAGTTATGGAATGTTCTTCAGCTTTCTCTACAATAGATATGTCCAAATGAGGTTTTGCTCCATCCATGACAAGTAAAGTATCACCCGCAGGTTTGAATTTTGCAAAGTGTTCCAGCCATTGCACAAAAACTTCACTTGTCATTGACCCCTTAGGTGTCATAACCACTTTTGATCCTGGAGGAAGGCCATGTTTGAAAGTCTTTCTGTACCTCTTTCCTTTAAACAATATCATGGGAGGAATCACAGCTCCCATGGCACTAACACATGCAACAGCTGTCACATTCTCAGCATGTTCATGAGAGACAAGATGAACACGTTTGGCTCCCTTGCGTGCAAGAACATTCTGTTGGTGGTGCAATGTCAAGCGAATCCCTTTTTCGTCCATATTAAATATGTTCTGAGGGCGTCCGTTCAGGTTAAGTTGGTTAATGACAGCACCCAGTTTAGTGAAGTAGTCATCAACAATGAATGGGTTCAATTTCTGAGCTCTTGCGGGGTTCAGTGACTGGGCCTTTCTTCTGCACAGACGTGGATGGCGTTTCAAGAAGCCACGAAACCATTCTCTACCAGCTAACTTGTCTTCTTTTTTAAATGGATGTTTGATTCTGTGTGTTTCTACGAATTTGAAAACACACCTACGCATGATTAAGGGCGTTAAAGGAAATCCTATATCAGCAAAACGAACAATCCTCTCTTCCAGATCCTTCTCTTGGTCTGCAGTGAGAATCTTATGGCAACCCAATTTTCTTTCACAGCTCCCAGACTTTAAATGATTTCTTAAAGTTCTGCGAGGTATACCGCAGTGATTTTCAACATACCTTTGAGATTTTCCTTTCCTAAGTAACTGTAAAGCTTCCTCCATCATGCTACGTGTCCAGTTGCCTCTTAGGCCTCGGCATTTCTTACCCATTGTGACAATCTGAAACAAAAATAAAAACGCATTTCTTATGTCAACAATGGATTAAAATCATCCAGTAATGGTGACTGTTTTCTTATGTATTAAAGTAAGGTTAATTTAACTCAGGTAGGTAAGCTCAAAGTTATAAGCTAGAAACAAATAATTTAAACTATTACTTTTCAATCAACATACACCTAATATGGTGCCGGGTGTTTCACTTTCAACACAGAGTTCATAAGAAGTCCATGGCTACCATTATATCTACCTACTTAAAAATAAATTAACATGTAAAAATACCAACAAACCTCTTTCTCTGATTGTATAAACTCCTGACTGACTACTGACAATATATAGTACATACTTGCACCATAGTTCAGCAGTGATTTCATACAAATAAAATAAAAATAACGGTGTTTGGTCCTTGCAGGAAATAAGGCCCACTTATTCTTTCATGAGGGCCATATTTCCTGTAACGTAGACATTTTGGTTTGCGGTTATACCGTCGCTTCCTTTATGTAAATTATAACAACAATCATATCTAGTTTATTGTTAATTCAATACCCAACACATTGCACTAATTCACAAAAATGTAATACATAACTTACAATGAAATAGCATATCACGATTCTAATACAAATTTATAAAAACATCAATGTTCTTACCTTGCTCACCTTGCTTCGTGCGTGCTTCACGCGTAACTAAATCCACCGGGTTCTCGTATACACCGCTAGATGGTAGCCCAGGGTAGGTACATACTGCTTTGCGTTGCAACCTAAATATCTCATCGCTACTATCGATATCAGCTCTCGGGCCTTATTACCTGCTGGGCCTTATTACCCCCCCTGACCTTATAATGCCTTAGTAAAATGGTATTGTAAGTGAACCAGTAACAACTACAAATTAGTTGTAACTAATTTAAAAAAAAAATTTAAAATCTTCTGGAATTTTTAAGAAATAATATATCAATTTTAGGTTTATGTTCACTTTCCTCGACAAAAATGTATTCCTTTTCATCTATAGCTAGTTTCTAAATAACAATTTAATTTTACACTTAGGTTAAACCCTTGTTATTGCTCTCTTTTCCTAATGAATTTCTAAAGATATTATGATATCTTGTTAGGTTATAAATACTGATTGAAATAGCATTCCATTTTGTTTTTATTGTTGTTATAGAATTGTGTAGTAAGACTATGATGACATCTCTAAATAATCAATATCATAAACATGTGTTTTAAAACTGATACAAAACTAAATTTATACAAAATTTAATATTACTGAAACAATTTAATTGATTACTTATTAATATTTTTTTTAAATTACAAATTGTTAAGTAGGTTTTCGATATTTTTATGAGTTGGAAAATAATTTATCTAATTTTCTTTCACACATTTGACAGTTTTTTTTTCATTAATATGAATAAACTCTTGTCCACTTGTATAGTTCTCATCAACTCGTGTTTGAATTGTCCGTGCTTAGCGTCGACCTCCCCTCTATCCCCTCCCTCTTCTACCCCTTTGTGACGTCATTGTTTTTTTTCTTTGGTTGTAAGCCTTGCCCACTTGTGCCGCGCTTGCGCAACGTGCCAAGGAGTAGGGAAACAAATGGCCGTTGGCCCTCTGCTGCAAGCCCCGTTCGGGATTATTTCTCACTACCAGGTTATCAGTACAATTTTCTGTTTTGGAACTGAACTTTTATGCCTCAATCTTTTAACTGTAAGTGGTCAAGGTTTTTTTTAATAGTTCTATAAACACACTTTTCGAGTAAAATAGTACGATTTTTTTTTGTTTCTCAACTATCAATCTCTTAATTTCAATTTTCTTGAAATAAACCCACACATGGAAAAAAATATAATGTTTTTATTTATCATGTCTGTATTTTGTTTAATTGATTTAAAAAAAAAAAACAATTTGATAGAGTCGTATGGGGTCCATCGTTTATTATAATAAAGGATATAGAAGTGAAATAGAGGGAGGGGCCTTGGGCAGACATGGAACCTGTATAAAAAAGAAGTAGCATTTTAAATATGAGGAGATGCTGCCGAGAGTCAGGGATAAAATAAGAGCTCGGCAAAGGTACTTTCTGTCGCCAACATTATTTAATAGTTACTTCCAAAATGGTTTGGATGATGCAAGAGAAAAACGGGGATATCCAGTGGATAGTGTGTACAGGAAGAAGGAACTAAAACATGTTACTTCTTCCAGATAATGAAGTGTTGTTTGCCGAAAGTAAAGAACACTCGACTGAAATGAAGCCCACTTTCGACAAGGGGTTTGATACGAAAATACACAAGGACAAAGCCAAAACTTCTGTAGCAAGTAAACACAACGCAGAGACAGTCAAAGTTCTGGGTGGGTAAAAGCTGGACAGTATTGAGGAATTTCACTACCTGGGAACCAAAGTCATCAGATTGACAATGTCTGAAATTCCTTATGAGCAGAAGCAGACCAAGCTAAGGTAGCATCTGGAAAGAATAGCTTCTTTGATCAAACAACAACGACAAGGATCCTAAGGAAACTCTTATTGAGACATGTGTTCAGAAAGTTCGATGTGTTGATCACTAGGCCCAGATTGGCCAAAAATTTAAACAGGTAGGGACAATGGCAATAATAACAAAACTTTTTGTAGGCCTACTTGGTCCATGTATGGTCTTTTTAGAGTTAACAACAAACACTTCCAACCCTATAACACCCAATTTTTTTTTAATGTTTGTTCGTAATAGAGCTTACAGATTAGTGTAACACTTCAAAAAGGATTTTATTTCATTATATCATTATAACTATTGGTCTATGTATGTTAATTACGAGGATTGTATGAAAAGTTTACGACCACATCATGAAGATGGCAGGACTAGTCAACAAAAACATGCATAGATTCACGCAAACGATTGATATAATACAACTGCGCGTCCAAAATGGCTGAGATTTCAGAGAGTATATTCCAAAGCATGCGCAAACACATTCCCCAGTTTTTGTTGACGGGTCTTATCAGACAACCCTCATAACACGATACCTCTATTGCATTTGTTATTCTGTGACAAATATTTTCAACGGATGTCTACTAAGTGTTATAATTGGTGTACAAAGTCGGGCAAGTGATAATAATAACAAACATTTACGATCATTTTAAATTCATTGCCATGAATTACACTTTTCAAATAATTATAGAACACATTTCTGATAGAAAAAAATGTAAGAGAGGTATCATGTTAAAATTGTCAGAAATAGCCTTTAGTGTAAAGTATTGTCATGAAAGTGTAATTATCAACATTCGTGGTGAGATCAAGCCTTAAGAGGCCACTCCAGTGTTTCAGGGGCACTACGCAACCCGCGTTAACCTCATAAGATTCAATGTTATTTTCATTTTGCTTATAACTAATAAACTAATATAGATTTCGAAATGATGCTTGGTTGATATGTAAGACAACGATGCTCTTATCAAAGCCCCTTTCTTCAAACACGTGCATAAATTATGGTTCAAACCTAGACAATACACTTATGCATATTAGTAAAGATTAGTATAAAACCATAATTTATGCACGTTTTTGAAGAAAGGGGCTTTGATAAGAACATCGTTGTCTTACATATCAAGCAAGCATCATTTCGAAATCTATATTAGTTAATTAGTTATAAGCAAAATGAAAATAGCATTGAATCTTATGAGGTTAACGCGGGTTGCGTAGTGCCCCTGAAACACTAGAGTGGCCTCTTAAGTTCAAATAACAGAGCATTAGGTCTTTCTCATGTAAACCAAACTAAAATAATGATTTGTAGATTGTTATTGAGCAAGAATCTGTTATTATATTTTATTTCAATTTATTAAGCAGACGAGTGTAGATTTCATTTTGGTATCGAGGACCGCTGCTCGAGGTCAGTCCATGTTGGAAATGGAAGGAGAAGAAAGAAAGATCGATTCTTTTGAAATGTGATGCTTCATTCGGAAACTCGATATCCCGTCGTCTGCCATGTATCGATTGAAGAGGTTCGACGGAGAGAAGGTTTAAAGGATATGGGAGACCATCCGGACCATCCGGATTGAAGATATATTTCGTCATAGGGAACTGTAAAGGAAGGCTTTACGGAGAGTTATAAAGCAAGAGGAAGACCTAGAAAAAGTTGGTTCAATGATCGGATCAAGGAGGATTTCGGCTGCTGATCATACACTGAATTGAAATGACTGACACAAGAAAGAACGAAATGGAGGGGGAAAAAATAATCTGTTGCAATCCAATCTAAAATGTCAAAATGGAGAAAAAAATAATTTTTATCTTATATTACAATAACTCTTAATTTTTTATTTTTTGTTTTCTAAATTAAAATAGAGCTAAATGAATGTTGAAAAGTATGTATTATTAAAATATATTATTAGTTAAAAATTAAATAGATTTTTGCTATACAAAATTTATTTGAAATTTCAATAATATTTAAACTATGAAGTTGTAATAAGCAATCTATTTTTCAAGAAGCGGTATTTCTTCCTTTTGAATCTTTAACTTCAGAAATAAATGTAATTTTTAAAATTTTAAAGTGTTTTTGTTTTTCTTATTTTGCATAGAAACTAACAATCAATTTAAAAAAAATATATGTATCGATTCGTAACTTAGTCCTAAATTTTTAATTTGGGTGAAATATATATTTCATGTTTTAATTTTTTTAAGAGCTAGGTTTTTGTTTACGTATTGATTTATAAATTCAAAGCAAAACTTAAAATTACTTAATGCGAAATTTAATAATTTATCACAGTTTTAAGAAAATAATGAGCCTGAGATAAGTAAACGCAACTTCTAATCTCGTATTATTGATAATCAATTTAATGTAAACATATTTCAACTTTAAGTTAGAGAAAATAATGTACATATGATGTTAAATATTGGTATAAATATATAAACGTGTCTTTGTTACCAAAACAAAGTAAATTTAAAATTTTTTAAATCAATAATTTTTTTACATGTGGTGTTTAATGTTTATTAGAATATTTTTTTTAAATGTTTGGCGGAAGTTTAAAATGTTAACCTATATATTATTCCTATGTTTTGCTAATCAGGCTTTCACGGTCTTTGTCAGTATACTGTAGTTTTCTAGGCTTTAGCCGCCTTCGATTATCGCTTATTACCGTATGGACATTGCATTATTAAAAGTATGTGGACACAAGAGTATTCACGAAGCCTGTTTGTAGGTAGTATAATAATTTTGAAATTTAATAGGTTTTTAAGATTTGTACTTCAAAAATCTTTGAAAGTTGTTACAATGACACAAACTATAAAGATCGTAGTGTCGGTTAAAAAACAATTCATATCAAGCACTTTTATATTGCATACCTATATCCAAATAAAAACCGATTCAAAACATTGTGAAAATAATTTTAACGCACTCTTTATTAATTAATATGCATGGCTTTCATGATTGATTGTATTTATAACTTCAAAGACGTTATTATTTTTTGTTTGGTGTTGTTATAGGGGCATTTTTCCATTAATTCACTAATCGTTGTCCCTGGCCAAATTTAAATTATTAGTGAGTAGTATATAGGCTAAAAGTATTTCCAAGCCTTGGTGCAGGTGCTAGGATTGGGATTGTTGGTTGCCATCTTGGTTTTTAATGTCACGGCAGCCATCTTGGATGACCTTGGAAATTGAGGTTGCCCTTTCGAATTTGCCAAATATTGGCCAAAATTTGCTAAAAATTTGCCAAAATTGACCCTAAATTCGTTTAAATTACTCAAAATTTACAGTTTTTAGAAAAACGTTTCCGCCGAAAAACCCAAAATAATTCTGAAAGTTCAAAATTTTCATTTTCTAGGGAAGATTTATCATAAAGTTTTCAAAAATTCAAAATTAATAATTCCTCAAAGTGGTTTGCCTTTAAAATAACTAAAGTCACTAAAAATGCTTACATTCACCATCTGCAAGCCTCTGGTAAGATTCTGGAGGGGACCTATGACTGTGACCTCGGTAGCAATTTTGGAGAACGTCACGGCCGCCATCTTGGATTCTGCCAGTTTTAATAATGACTACACTTCCGCCATTTTGTTTTCTGTAATCATCTGCCATTTTGAATTATGATGCCACGCCAAACATCTTATTTTCTAGAACCTCTCGCATATTCACTATCACTATTTTTAATTATGAAGTCATGTCTGACAACTTGAATTTAGACATCACATCCGCTCTCTTGGATTCAGATAACGAATTTATAAACATTTTTGTGAACAACTTTGTTACGCAGACTTCAAAATAATTTGTTTTAGTCAACTAATAAGATTTGGAAACTTTTGCCTAACAAATATTTTGATTCATAAGATTTAAATTCCCAGTGCCACATGTTGCAAGTCCACTGTAAGAGTCACACCTCCTCGCTCTATGGCTAAGAGTCTCAATTGTGTACCTCCCTCCTCGCCCTGTGGCCAAACCGCGTGCTCCCGAGTGGCGGCGTGTGCGCAGGTGGGCGAGTGCCTGGCCTGCACGCGGGGGAGTCTCACTTGTGTGCCTCCCTCCTCGCCCTGTGGCCAAGCCGCGTGCTCCCGAGTGACGGCGTGTGCGCAGGTGGGCGAGTGCCTAGCCTGCACGCGGGGGAGTCTCACTTGTGTGCCTCCCTCCTCGCCCTGTGGCCAAGGCGCGTGCTCCCGAGTGACGGCGTGTGCGCAGGTGGGCGAGTGCCTGGCCTGCACGCGGGGGAGTCTCACTTGTGTGCCTCCCTCCTCGCCCTGTGGCCAAGCCGCGTGCTCCCGAGTGACGGCGTGTGCGCAGGTGGGCGAGTGCCTGGCCTGCACGCGGGGGAGTCTCACTTGTGTGCCTCCCTCCTCGCCCTGTGGCCAAGCCGCGTGCTCCCGAGTGACGGCGTGTGCGCTGGTGGGCGAGTGCCTGGCCTGCACGCGGGGGAGTCTCACTTGTGTGCCTCCCTCCTCGCCCTGTGGCCAAGCCGCGTGCTCCCGAGTGACGGCGTGTGCGCTGGTGGGCGAGTGCCTGGCCTGCACGCGGGGGAGTCTCACTTGTGTGCCTCCCTCCTCGCCCTGTGGCCAAGCCGCGTGCTCCCGAGTGACAGCGTGTGCGCAGGTGGGCGAGTGCCTGGCCTGCACGCGAGGGAGTCTCACTTGTGTGCCTCCCTCCTCGCCCTGTGGCCAAGCCGCGTGCTCCCGAGTGACGGCGTGTGCGCTGGTGGGCGAGTGCCTGGCCTGCACGCGGGGGAGTCTCACTTGTGTGCCTCCCTCCTCGCCCTGTGGCCAAGCCGCGTGCTCCCGAGTGGCGGCGTGTGCGCAGGTGGGCGAGTGCCTGGCCTGCACGCGGGGGAGTCTCACTTGTGTGCCTCCCTCCTCGCCCTGTAGCCAAGCCGCGTGCTCCCGAGTGACGGCGTGTGCGCAGGTGGGCGAGTGCCTGGCCTGCATGCGGGGTGTCTCACTTGTGTGCCTCCCGCCTCGCCCTGTGGCCAAGCCGCGTGCTCCCGAGTGACGGCGTGTGCGCAGGTGGGCGAGTGCCTGGCCTGCACGCGGGGGAGTCTCACTTGTGTGCCTCCCGCCTCGCCCTGTGGCCAAGGCGCGTGCTCCCGAGTGACGGCGTGTGCGCAGGTGGGCGAGTGCCTGGCCTGCACGCGGGGAGTCTCACTTGTGTGCCTCCCGCCTCGCCCTGTGGCCAAGCCGCGTGCTCCCGAGTGACGGCGTGTGCGCAGGTGGGCGAGTGCCTGGCCTGCACGCGGGGAGTCTCACTTGTGTGCCTCCCTCCTCGCCCTGTGGCCAAGGCGCGTGCTCCCGAGTGGCGGCGTGTGCGCAGGTGGGCGAGTGCCTGGCCTGCACGCGGGGTGTCTCACTTGTGTGCCTCCCTCCTCGCCCTGTGGCCAAGGCGCATGCTCCCGAGCGGCGGTGTGTGCGCAGGTGGTTCCGCCAGGACCAGCACCAGCGGCGCACCGCCGTGGAGGCGGGCGAGCGCGTGTTCGCGGTGGGCGAGTGCCTGGCCATCCTGCACGCGGACGAGTCTGACGCTGGCCACTGGGCGTGCGCGGCCTCCAACAGCGCCGGCACCGAGCGTCTGGAGCTGCGGCTGCACGTGACGTCACCACTGGCCGTGGCCATGCAGCCGGCGGGGCAGGTGCGCACCCGGGGAGACTCTCTAGAACCAGCTTTCTGAAGTGGTTTTGGGCCCCCCCGCTAGATGGCAGCTTTCATTATACCTATGTTGCTAACATAGCTACAATGATTGTGAGAAGTAATGCATCGGGTAAACAATCCAGTGAAAATTAACTCACTCTATTTTGGTAGCCTCATATTTTGTGGTGTAGCATACCAGTAATTTTTGTATCCTCTACTTATTTATATATATAATGACTTTTTTTAAATTCAAAACAGCATTAAGTGTTTTTCGCATAGTTGAAATCGCTTTTAGACTTTTTCAATTGTTTAACTTTCACGAAATGAAAAATATATACAGCGCATACTTTTTGCATAATTAGCTGCCGAATTTACATTTTTAATGTTTTTGGGTTGTACAAATAAGGGGAATTTAATTTATTGCAGAACTGAAAGTTTTTAGGTTTAACTGCAACACCACTGGCTACTTCATGATATGGTTTGCATTTCTATCACAAAAACTCATTTCATGTTTCATGGCTGTCAAAATCGTAACAAATTTTGAAATGCCAGGTAAAATAAATTAATATTTTCTGAAAGAAATTCAAACCATTTCTTGAAGTAGCCAGTGGCATTGCAGTTAAACCTAAAAAGTTTCAGCCCTGTGTTAAATTAAATTCTCCTTATTTGTACAACCCAAAAATGTTAAAAATGTAACTTTGGCAGCTATTTGTGCAAAAAATATGCACTGTATATATTTTTCAATTCGTGAAAGTTAAACAATTTAAAAAAAGGGGGGGTTGTCTGTAAAGTCGGTTTCCGGACGATAATTTTACGTGATAACGTCATAAGAAAACACTGATGAAATATTACATACTTTTAAAATTTTCAAATATTATTTACAGTTTTTTGAAAATTTAATTTAAATAATTTTTTAAATATAATCACGAACAATTAGTTAAAAAGCCCGCCTTAACCTTTTTGATATTATAGAAGATTTTCTCGCACGGTGGTTCGCCGGTTCTTGCAGCCTCGGCTCGGGCGCAACGTGACAATTTTTCGTGCGTGCAGACGGCGTTCGTCGATTTATAAGACGTTATCACGTCAAAAGTCTACGAGTTGATCTGTAATTACTGTAAGTATAGAATGTTGAGCTGGAACAGGAGGCACCGGTCCGCACGTGCTTGCGCGCAGGTGACGGTGGACGTGGGCGGTCGGGTGGAGCTCCGCTGCGTGGTGTCGGGGGCCGCCGTGTCGCCGCCCGAGTGGCTCAAGGACGGCCAGGCGCTGCTGGCCGGGGTCACCGCCGACAAGCTGCAGCTGGACAACGTGCAGAGGAAGGACGCCGGCATGTACCAGTGCGTGGTCCGGAGCGAGGACGACTGCGCGCAGAGCTCCATGCAGCTGCAGCTGGGAGGTCAGTGGGTGCGACCCGTGTGTTCGGGAGGGAGACCGAGTGCGTCTCAGGCCGAAGCCTGTACGCTCTAAACGCGCAGGAGAGGTAGCATCTATCATGTGTTAGGAGGGGGTTGGCCAGCCGTGACTAACTCCCCACACTGGGCCCAGGTAAAACCTGCATAGACACAGGGAAACCCCTGGCTACTTACGTGCGGGATGCAAAAAATTCCATGCATTAATATCAAGCAGGTTGGTTACGGGAAACAGAAGGATGGTTCTGGAAGAAGAGTTGGACAGAGTAGAAAAGTAGGGTACAGATTCAAGGCCGAATTTCACTGACGCTGATGGGTTGCGGACGGTGCAGAGAACTCGTCGGACTCCACGCTTGCAGGGACCCGCCTGCTCCTGACGCCCGCCGACTTGCTGGCATCTAGTAAGGGAGTGTGCGGGCAGAGGGCTACACAGCAGGGTTTGAGCTTATTGCTGTGCACCATGCCACAGGCCATATTCGCAAGAAAATTGTGTTCTTTCGAGTACGTTTTATTTTAATTACTTATGTAAATCAGTATTGTTGTCGCGTGTTTTAATAAGGACAAAGGAAAACCCTAACAAGGAGGAAAAAGGGACGTTTGCGGGTGGTTATGAAATTAGTTGCTAAGTTAAATTCGATCCAATAACAATTTATTGACAAACTTAATAACACCAAAAGGAATTGCATGGATTCTCAAACTGACATAACACTTAAACAAGTCGGGTTCTCGTGAAGACGAACTGCTGATGCAAGTTCGCTCTAGAACACAAAACGTACGAATTAAAGCTAAGTGATCGCTTCCAGAACAATTAATACAAAACAAAACAATACCCTTAATTTTGGCGAGCCGTGCGCTCGTCACAGCTAACTATCAAAACGCCGTCAATTTCAACTACTAAGGCTATACCATTTACAAAGTTTTACAAAGTTACAAGGAACATACCTAATCTTAATATTACTCAAGGTTACACGCAATGTTAATACAGATAGTTAATACCAGAGGTTACAAACATATACACGCAACTAGTCGTGTAACGCTGTCAATGTCTATAGCTTGGTTTTCAGCACTCTTCCCCCGGTACCATGTGAAGCTTTCTCCGCATTTCCGTAGCAACGCCTAAGTTCTTTATCTTGACCACTGTCTCTTGTGTCTAGAATTACTCGTTACCGGCGGTAGAGTTAGAGTCCATACAGAGTTACGATCGGGTTGTGATAGTGTCTCGATAGTGTCTTTATCGTGTCAATACTTCCGCTCGCTCGGCCCTCACGGAGTTTGCTAATGCCCGCCCTCTTTGCCCTTGTGGCTGAACCGTCGTATTTTGTTAATGTTCGTTCTGAAAGATTTTATGCTTACTCCAGCGACGCTTCCACTTGAACTGTCTATATCCTGGGTTACAACCTGGAGAGGTCTCACCCAGTCGATGTCTTGTCGGTCCTCAGGCGGCAGCAACTCCGCGGCGATTGACGGTGTAGGCCGGCGAGCGGTGTCGGAGCAGCGAGGCAGCCTCCTGGCTGGATGTCCCAGTTGTTCTGCTTATCGATAGTCTGGGCGCATGCCCTTTTATACTGCAGGTTTCCCAGACGAGCTGGAAGAAGAATAGTCTCGTCTATTCGGGGGAAGCCTGCCCAGCTCACTGTGTTGCAGGTGGTATGCCATGAAAAGTCAGGGGTACAATACTTTGCAAGTGTACACAGGTACACACGTTACATTGTTAAACAGCGTTATAGTAATATTATTTTAGCTGTGTAACAAAATATTTTTGAAGTGAAACATTTTTGGGCGCGATGAGAGTAAAATTTTAATTACAATTTCAAGGCCGAACTTTAATGCAGAAACATTGTTGTCTGGAAACATTGTTTCGAAACGTTTCTGACACCAAAGAGATATAAAGAGAGCACTCACCATTCGAGATGTGAATTGCCAAAGAATTTTTCCTTCTATCACTTGTACTGAGTTACATGCGCTCCTTTTTTAACATTTGGTTGTCTGATATTTTGACAAGGTTTAACATCGCGCTGTCATACACAGAGGCTAAAGACAATGGAACCTCCTAGATTACAGTGGGCTCTGCAGAACTAGTTAATTGGGTAGCGACTCACTGATCGTATATATGTGTCATGCCGAGGTGTTGAGAATAAGCACAAGACTCTAGTTACATGAGCTATAAACTATGTGTATTTAGAAGGGTTCTGGTTTAAAGAGGACTCAAAGTGCGTCTCAGGCCGAAGGCCATATGACTGATCATGCAAGGGCCTAGCCAAGGAGGAAGGAAAGCATGCATGATGTGTTAGTGGGGATTAACCAGCAACGTCAGCAACTGATTCCATGAGTAATTCCTCTATATTAACTCTAGGCTACAACTAGTTAAGTAAACCTGCATTGACACAGGGAAACCTGCATTCGTGCGGGGTGCAATAAGTTATGCATTAGCAAGCAGTTTGGATGCATAAGAAAGAAGGTTGTTCCAGGAAGAAGAGTCAGTCAGGGCAAGGGGCAAAACTTGGGCATTGCCGTCCGCTTTTTGCTCGGACGGTACAGGATACTTGAAAGGCGACTCTAACGTGTTCCACCAATATTTGGCGCTTACAACACGACACTTTAACGATTGTGTGTGTCTGACGTATTACATAGGCTACATAACTAAAAGTATTTTTCCTTAACAAGTCAATCTACATGTAAGAAACATAGTCATAAGAAATTAAGTACTTAAATTGAGAGGCTCAGGCAGATATTGTTTTGGAGAATAGAGTTTTCCATGACAAATAATGATATTAACGTTTCAATGGTTAAATATGAAGCTAACTCAAAGCTGCAAAATTTTTTGACTTGCTCCACTTTCTTGTGGGCACTCTCGATGCTAAAGTTTTCCATCATGCTGACAGGAATTTTGAGTGACTTGTGGGCACCCTAGATACTAAAGTTTTCCATAGTGCTGACAAAAATTTTGAGAAACGTGATAATGGTTCTCTTTCTTGCAAAGTCAATGACTATCTGCCATCCGAAGACGGTTTGTTTAGCTTTCTATGTTAATATTTTCTCTCAAAATTTTGGAAACCAACCTAGAGTGCATTCCAGATAATCTTAGCATTTTGGAATTAAACGTTTAGTGGTCATCTGCATTACCAGTTGCACATAATTGAACTTTAACATATCGCGTCAAAAAATACTTCAGCGGAAAACATATTAATTTATATTTAATATTTTAATTCATTATCGACTGAAATCATACACTTCACCATCATTCAAAAGTGTTCGCACTATATGGAATGCAGGCGGGAGTGGACCTGACCCTGCCGGGAAGGTGATTGTCCCTCGAGGTGTCGGAGCTGTTGCCGGCTCTAGTATCCGAGACATGATCCAACAGGTTCACGGAATGGGTGCAAGTATGGGAATATATAGCCTCTCCGCACCAAGTGGCAATACTCTGCCTCCACGTGGGCACCGTTGTTGGGGGCGAATCGTGGTGACCATGTTGGGATGGGTAGCCTCAACCTCTGGTCATAGCATCGCCTTAACTGCAGAGGACAATGCCAGGCGTAACCCTGCCGCAGTGCATCCACAATTGCATGTATGGGACCAGAAATGGTGGATTGGCTGAATCTGCGGGCAAAAGCAGATTCGATTGAAACCTTTCTGGGGGGGTTCGACTGTCGAGCCCCGGCGTGTCGGTCCCAAAGGGCCCCATAGTGAATGGATTAGGCCTATGTTAATGGAAGGACCATGAAAGGCGCCCCTGTGTTCGGGTGCACCCGGGCTTTAAAAAGATATATAAACTGCTTGACTAGGTGTGCTACGTTCCCCTAGTTCAGTGGTCGGGGGAGGTACCGAGGCAACCCCGAGGCCCTCCTGCGCACGCACCATGGTTGTCATTTCTAGTCAGGGCTTCCTGCGATCGCCGCCGGATGAGTTCAGGAACTTTCGGACCTTAATCGGCTGTAAATCTGCCGGGTCGAGGTACGACAGGTCGGAGGGTAATCCGAGGAGACGAGGACATCCTGTGGAGTAACTCTGAAGAGTGGCAGTCGGTTAGCAGCTGGCGAACAGTCTGCCGAATTAACGCCAAGTTGGTAGTAGTACGGGAAGAATCCATGAAAGATTGAACGGTGTCCCGCTGAGGTTTCCTACAATGCCCTGGATTCTGTTTGGGTAGGACTCGTACTTGGTAGTGGTGCTCCGATCGCTTGGAGCAGGCTCCAAGGGTTCCCTAGCCTGATGCGGAGTCGACGTTGTGAGCGACGACACAGCTCCGGTACTAGCCTGGATAGCTACAGAGGTTGGATAGGCCTCCACCGGACCACGGGTTCACTGGGTGTTTTGAGGGGTCCCAGTGTGATGTGGGAGATCGGGGTAGGTGCCAGCAGTGCTGATAAAGTCTCAGGGCTCAGGACACAGCCAACTGTCTGGTTAGCTGAGTGTGGTAGAGGGGCTGAGGCGGCGACTATGCTGGGTTGGTGGCCCCAGCCGCTGGTCGGTGCCGAAGCTCTAATACCCTCCCGATCAACAACAGGGAGTGATCCCTAACAGTTCTGTATGTTAAAATCTCTGGAATGTTTAAAAGAGAACTGGAAGATACTCCCACACTACCCTTCAAGGGCGCATATTGGGAGGGGAACGTTGAGAAATGCCGGCTGCAAGGTTGGAATATATCTATATGGAATGCAGTCGAAGATTATTTATCTCCCATTACAGCAAAAATAATACTAACTTGTATGCACTTCAACATACGCTAAAACATTGTAATGTTTCCGAAACATTCTACTTAGATGTCTGAAAAATTTTATGGTATATTTTTCAGTACTGTCAAAGGTTTTATTTTGGTAATGTTTAGGAAAAAAAAGTAGAACACAAAAAATAAAGTGGTGCGAATTTTGCAATAGTTAAAGTAAGAAACGAAATGTTTTAAGGTGTTCCCAATTTTAATTGAAAATTAGATTTTTAAATATTTATACTTTCAAGTAGACAAATTTATTAGTTCATTGTCAGTTTAATTTTTGAGTTGCCCATTCAAACTAACGATTCCCATAATAATTGTTTTAAGAGTACATACAACTTTTTATAAGTGTGCATGTTTCTCAGGAAAAATATATTAAATGTTGTCAGGTGCGAAAATTACGGGGCATTCATAGCGCCAATGCTATTATTTTTGTGAGCTTAACTATATCAACTTCCTACATTTCATGTATGCTCGATGTCCATATAACCACTGGTTGTTTTTGTGAAATGTCCGGTGGCGAGGCTGGTATCGAAGTATACATCCTAACAATTGGAATGAATCATATGTCTTTATTGAACATGTAATCGATGGTCAAGTGGTTTTGACATTTTTTGAGGGTTGGGAGAGGAAGCGTCTGACAGGTTATTTATTTATTTTTTTGCGATATTGAATACTTCCCAGTGGTGGGGAAGTATTGCAGAATAGTTCCTTCTGGCAAAGAGTCCAGGGCGAGGCACGAGGTAGGGTACTGATCAAAGACCGGCAGCCTTATTGGATTTTGCTATCAAAACTTCTCTTTTCTAAAAAAAAAATAATAAAAATGGTTACAAAGTCTTTTGAAATGACACGAAAGATTGCTATTTTGATGAAAAATTCCCGTTTCAAGGGGGAAAAAATTTCTTATTTCAATACTCTGAACACTTTAGCAAAGGCTGGATTTTCCTTATGGAGGAAAAATGTTTCTTAGAGCAGTTTAAGGTTCTCAAATTTTCTAAAATTCAAGTCGTTGTGTCCGGATTTAGTTCATGTTTCTGAAGTTCAACATCTCTAGTGCAATTTGGCTCCCCGATTATATATTTTAACTAAATATTCAACAAAAATAATTTACGTAAAAAATCTAAATTTTTTATGAAAATTTAATTTATAAAAAAGTTTAGCTACTCGACTTAACATTATGGCATCATTAAGTATACAAAAATATCATAATTGATATGTCATACGACCACAATATAGACAGTAACATGTACATAGATCAAGTGTCTCTGAACAAGAAACCTTTAACGCTGATACTTAGTATGTCTCATGCAAATGTAAGCAACAATGACAAACATATATGACGAGTTTCTCCGAACGACTAGACCTACTGCAAAAGACATAACCTGGTGTGCATTAAGATAAATGTGAGGCATATGTGACACGAGAATTGTTGAAAAACCAGGATGCAATGCCTTACAATCAAGCAGTGGCATATACAGGATTGACTTCTGGGGGTCGTGAGGTTCATCGGTATTCTGTAACTAATATAATACTTGTTTATTAATTCGGAAGTCGTATTATCCAGTGCATATTGCACCCTTCTGGGGAGGGGGACTTGAGACCCCGTGACCCCAATCCCTCTCGACCCACCCCTGCGAATCAAGTCAGAACCAATGACAATCATATCGACCAAGTTTCTTAGAACCACAAATCCTAAACCAGCCATACTCAACATGTGTTCAGCAGTAATCATCATGGGTTCAAGAAGAAATCTTATAAACTTTAATCGCCAACAACTATTCTGTCGTCAACATGTATCTACATTAAAACATAAAGCTACACACTTGGCTACACACAATATTTTGAATTCAACTCACACAAATTCACCATCATTGACGTATAATTCATTGCACATTTGCAATCATGGATGTATATTTACCATCATCGACGAACAATTCAACACACATGTACCAAAATCGATGCAAAATTCAACGCACATTCACCATCAGTAGTGCAAAATTAGATGCACATTCACCATCATCACGCACATTCGCCATCATCATGCACATTTTCCATCATCAACGTACAATGCGGCGCGCATTCGCTAATTTAGATGCGCAATTTGATGCACATTAAAAATAATTAACACACAATCTGATGCACATTACAATGTTTGTTCACCATCATTTACGTACATGTCGATGCGCAACCAGACTATTACCACACATTCACAGTCAATGCACAATTCGACACACATTCGTCAATATCGACGCACAATTCAGCGCACATTCATCATCATTAAGCACAATTCGATGAATATTATATATTATCAACGCACAGTTTGACTCAAAATTTCTATGTAAAATTAGACGTTCATTCGCTTTCTTTGACACATAATTCATTGTACACTCACCTACATCAGTGCACATTCGCCATCATTAATGCACAATTTTATGCTAATTCGTTAATATTGACACAAAATAAGACGCACAGTCTCCATCATTATATTCATTTACCATCATCAATTCACAATTCAACGCACATTCGCTATAAGCGGCACACAGTTTGATAAACATAAACCATTATCAATGCTAATAAATTGAATGCAAAATGTTATTCACAATTTAATGCGTATCACTATCCTTGACACACAATTCGATGCAGTCGCCTACATCGGTGCACATTCGCCATCATAACTGCACAATTAGATGCACATTCATCAAAATGTCTCACATTTTTATGCAAATCGCCATCACTGTCGAACAATTTGATGCATATTTACCATCGTTAATGCGCAACTCGATAAACGTTCACAAACTTTAATACACATTCGTCATCATCAGTGTACAATTCTAAGCACATTTCCCATCTTTGTGACACAATTAGATGCACATTTACCGTCTATGATGGTAAATTGACTTACATTCGCCAACATTGACTTATATTCGCCATTATCGACACACTTACACTCACCATTATTGATGAACAATTTTACGCACAACTTCTTAAATTTTTGGGAACAGTGTTCACTTACTTCGTAAATGTCTCCAAAAGAATATTCTTCTTATATTGACTTTGAAAAGCTTGTTGTATGATTGTACACGAGAAATTTTAAGATGATGCTCCAAACCACGTGGTACCACTTTACTGCTCCCGGATCCTGGAGTCATTCTGGAGTTGTGATCGATCTATCGATTGATCGACCCTTGCCTCGCTGATGAGGACCCTTGCCATTAACATGTTGGTTATTTTTGGGAGCGGATGGGATGGCTGGTCTCCCGGGAGGAGACATTCTCTCTCACCTGATACGGCCGTGGCACAGCTCTGGCAACCAGTTGTCTGGCCAGGCACGAACTGTGTTCCGTCGCGATCGGGAAGTTTTACTGGTTTGCATCCAAGAAAGAAGGTAAACTGTACAGCAAAGTGGAGGACACGATTCAAAGCACTATTGGAAACGTGCTAAGGAAATAATACAATACAGGAAGTCCATAAAAGAAAATCCCAGTTTCAATGGCATATCATAACAGTTTAATTAGGGCTATTTACAACAAATAAAACATAAAATTGAAGGTAAACTAACCTTGTTTTTTTCTAACAAATGTTCAATATTTGAATCTCTGTGTATACTTTGCACGCCGACCATTTAGATTTATTTCATTATCATATCATTGTTTTCTATTAAGTGGAATTTAACATATTTTCATTAACAAGCATTGCATATTATATATTTTGTTGCAAATGTCGCGAGATACATGCTAATGTTTGCCTGCTATTTGTAAAATTTACACATCACATATTTTGTTTAACTAATTACTCATTAGAAGTACAAAATCGTTGGATTATGAGTGCATTTTGGTTAACTTATTTGTTTCTGCCAAAAAATTGTTTGTTAAAAATCTGGAACTAACAAAAAATATATAAAATTCAAGTGGTGTGATTTTAAAGAGTCAACTAGACAGGATATTAAGTTTTGAATGTGAATCCCATTAACCGATCCCATCTATTTTTTATTTTTTTTAGTGGTTGTGAAAGTCGTTTCTAATAGCTAGAGACCGAAAAAATTCGCTAATTCATTTCGCGTTAGGCTAAAATACAAATAGTTATACCTCAGTGCTGCCACTGCTATTGGCTCACAACTCACCTGGATGACGCTGGGCCAATGAGAAACACCCAACCAAAGCTTTATCGAGTCACAGGCTGCTGCGTTGGGACGTCTCACAAGACAGCAGCCAATGAGTGGGTGACATTTGACCGAGTGTACGTAGAACTATGGAGTTCATCCTGCAGGTCATTGAACCCGCGAATTTTTCCGGTCCCTACTAATAGCTCACCGTTAGGGACCGGAAAAATTCGCGGGTTCAATGACCTGCAGGATGAACTCCATAGTTCTATGAACACTCGGTCAAATGTCACCCATTCATTGGCTACTGTTTTGTGAGACGTCCCAACGTAGCAGCCTGTGATTCGATAAAGCTTTGGTCGGGTGTTTCTCATTGGCCCAGAGTCATCCAGGTGAGTTGTGAGCCAATAGCAGAGGCAGCACATAGGTATAACTATTTGTATTTTAGCCTATCGCGAAATGAATCCGCGAATTTTTCCTGTCTCTACTAATAGCTCACCGTGTATTCTGTAATGCGCAGCTGCCCATCCTCAACTGCTGTACAAGTTCATCAACCAAACGCTGCAGCCAGGGCCACCTGTGTCCATAAAGTGCATAGCAACCGGCAACCCCACGCCTCACATATCGTGGCGTTTGGATGGATTCCCGCTGCCTCAGAACGAAAGGTACTGCCCGCTGTCTGTTGGGCAATTGAATCGGCACATGCGTGGGTAAGGAACCTGCCGAAGTGTTGTAGCGAGGCTCCCCGATCATTGTCGGAATTAGGTGACAGCTAACACTGTAATAGTACGTGACAGTAAATCAAGTCTCTATATTGAATTGTCTTTCATTCTTAGTCTTGAGCCCCCTATCACCCTGTCTTAGAATAGTCAAGAATTGAGATCATCAAATAGTTTAATCATAACAAGGGCCTCAGTCACAAAAAAATGGCAAAGTGAGTTCAGTATGAAAACCGCATGTTGTAGGACAGCTTCAACCATCTATGCTAAAAGGGATTGGGTCACACGCACGGGTTGGCTGATATTAGCTAGGGAAATTCCTAACGTACGCTAAAAGGAATGCTTAGAGACAGATTTATTCGTTTTTTTCTCAAAACTGGGTTGCTTGGACTGAGGCCCTTTTAGCATGTGCCGATTCAATTACTAACTTGGAAAAACGAACAGCTAAAGATCAACATAATATCATATCTGTTAAAGGTTTACAAGATAAAAGTTAACAGAACTTAGCACCGGTAAAAGAATGATGCGTACGTAGAGCAATGTAAACCATGGATTGTTACAGTTCCATGTTTTGCGATAACAAATGTGTGAAATATTCCAATACTTGTATTATTGTCTCTAATTAAAAATTTATCAAAATTAGTAAAAAAATTGGTTGTCTGTAAAGTCGGTTTACGGACGATAGTTTAACGTGGCAACGTCATAACAAAACATTGATGAAATGATTTCATACTTTTATGAATAAAATTGAATCATTTTTATTGAATTATAACTATTTTGTATGGATACAAAGGAATGAAATGAAATCTACAATTTAATTGATAAATTTACTTTATTTGCACTCATTAATTCAAATATGTTTATTTCTTTAACGAAGAGATTATTTTAAATATAACTGTTGTACATGTTTGCTATTTAACTTCTTCCAATCTGTGTTATTCTGTTAAGGATAGGACGATGATAGGAAAAGTAGGAAACGAATGGGAGTGTTTCAAGTTTAATGTGCCTCGAAAAAGTCAAATCGATGGTTGTTCCAATCGAGTGGAAGAGAGATAGATGCGGCTCAAGCGTACAATGAGCGTAACGGGACACAGCGTAACGGGACAATGTGCGTTACGGGACACTTTTTCGTGCGTGCAGCCAGCGTTCATCGATTTATTAAACGTTGTCACGTCAAAAAAAAAGATAAACGTATCCTTCTGTCATTGCTCCTTCGACTGTATTATATAAACAAACTTACGTGGTTGTCAGTTTTAGTAAACAAACATCATGTGATGATTTGCAAGCCACGGTTTGAAAAATGGTCAAGAAATGTTTTTTTTTAGTCACAGAGAATTAATTCTGACAGGTTTTTTTTTTCGTTGTAAATATGATACCAATTACAAAAATCAAATAATATTGTATATTATTATATATTTCTTTGTAATAGAAGTGTATCCGCCCTAAGTCACTTAGGTCATGACCTAGACAATTAGGATACCTTGGAGGCCATTTTGAATTATTACTTAACCGTTGCAATTTTCGTTACGGCCGCCTTCTTGAAAATCCGTAAATATTAAGAGAAGTTCGGTGAATTTTTTTTAATTAATAAACAATTTTAATTTACAAAATTTTAATAAAAAAAAATGACGCCATTTTGAAAATCAACTGCTATCTTTAATATCCGTAACATTTATTTTAAAAATTCGGAAAAAAAGGTTAAAATTAGATAATAATAAAATTTATTAATTCAATTTTTAATAAAAACATTCTGCCATTTTGAAATAATGAAGTCACAGCCGCAATCTTGAAAATCCGTAATTATTTAGCTAGATAATCGGAAAAAAATTATAAAATTTATAAACAAATTATTTAAATACAATTTAATACACATTAATTTATAGAGCTCTTAAATCAAATAAATGGTAATGGATCATTTATCCACAGAGATAATATCATTGATATACTGACCTCCCACCACTAAAGCCAAGTTATATATATCGTCAGATAGTATGACGCCATGTCCACCATCTTATATATGTATATATGTATATATATATAAGTTTTTAAATCCCACCATGCACCAAATCATCAGATACTGTGACTAAACGATTTTGGTACACAGTCATAAATAACTCTTCTATTGATAACAATTCGAAATAAAATCAAACTGATATACTTTTGGGGGGAAAATTATTTGGAAGACTCATGTGGCAAACATTTTTAATCTGGCAACTTTGACTATTTACATTGTAAATTTTTTTTTTTGCTAACTTAGAAAAAATTATTTGATTTGATTAGACGTATTTTCAAACAACTTGCTAATTAGCAAAGTTTTTTTTAAAAATTATTGATAGTCAAATTTACCCAAATACAATTAGTTTGCCGCATATGTCTTCCAGTAATCCAAATTTTTTTTTCTTCCTAAACATACCTACCATGTTTGATATTATTTTGAATATGTATCAATGGCAGGGTTATTTATGATTGCTCAGCAAAAATGTTTAGTCCCAGTATCGAATAATTTGGTGAAAGTTGGGGATACAACAACTTTTGAAAAAAATACATATAATTAAAACAACTACGACACTTTTTGAAATTTTGTTTTAAGTTTCAGAACAGTAATTTACTGGCCTATCGACTGTTCTCGGCCTGACGTTGAGTTATGAGACACTATATATATATATATATATATATATATATACATGTGTGTAGATGTAGGTGTACTTGCGTGCATATATATACATATATATAGGCCTACATGAGTGTATATTTCCCCAATGGATTAAGATTATATAAGAAAAATGGTAATTTTTCGTCTACAATTGATTCTAAATGTGTGAAATAATATTAACATTTTTTTTTTCGCTGTTGGCGTGAGTCCAGCAGCTGTAGTTTAATTCTTCTCTGACTCACAAAAAAATACTCAAAAAACAATTACTTTATCATCAGTAAGATTCAGTCTGCAATGGGTATTTTTATGATGCAGCCAGTTTTCTTTTCGTCTGGAACATAGTATTTCACCTCCAACCGATTAGTCGCATATGGAAGACCTCAGGCTAAACTTCCTTTAAACTGAAGGAGATGCCGTAGTGAAGGGAATTTAAGAACAGCTCTGTGTGTAAGTTGTGAACATAATTTATTCTGCGGGGTAAGGGAGCAAGGCAAGAAGTGGACACATCTTTTCATATATTATTTTAATTTTTATCGGAATTTAGAGGAGATATAAATTAATATTGGGTTACACTGTCTAGCAAAAAAATCATAAACATCCCGCCTTCCTGAAGTACAGAAAATAAAAGTGGTACATTTAGAACACATCAATATTTTTGCTTTCTCTTTAATACGTAACATGATTGTCGAAGTAATATTTTAACAGTGTTGCTGTAAAGTCTTCGTTAGACTAAAGACACTGATATTACATATACGCTTATGATAATTTTAGATAGTAAAGTTTGACAACCTTAAATGCTTCATAAAGAAATTACGTTATCTTTGAAATTCATGTACGTCTACAATCTCTTAGTTAAAATTGATTTTTGATACCTTATTTTAAGCGAGATACACTTTTTTTAGTCCTGGCACATTAAATGTGTTGCACGAATTAAAAAGAAAATTTTGAAATGTTTATTCTGTTCAGACAAAATCTGCTTGATTATTGTTTGTGTTATTATAGCGATTTTTCGAAATATGTGTTTGTATTTTCGTATTTCCATTATTTGAAAATAAAAATATTAATAAATATGTATTTAATACTGATCGATGCGTATAAACTATCAATCCCCAACGATTTTTTGCAGATATATGTCACAGGACAGAGATGCGTAACTTGCTTACCACAATGTTTTCCTGTGGGTGATGTTTCAGGTTCCTGATTGGACAGTACGTCACAATGCATGGTGACGTCATCAGTCACGTTAACATAAGCAGTGTGCAAATAGAAGATGGTGGGATCTACAAGTGCACTGCTAGTAATCGCATAGGAGATGTAAGCCATTCAGCTGAAATGCGAGTCTATGGTAAGAGAGCAGACGTTATCCTAGTTAATATAAGTAACTCTTCAACAACTTCTAGCACTAATTTCACTTCTTTGTAAGTAATCTTGGCTACAAGTATCTTATTTACCAAGAAAAAAATTCTTTTCTCTGAAAGTATGTTTCCTTTATTTCGCAAGTAATGATTTGAATCAACGTTAAGTTTTCTGAAATTCGAATACATTTTTGAAGATTTGGTGTGGAAATTTTATTCTATGTAATAAAAGATTTACGATTTTCTCCGTTTCATTTTTCAGGGCTGCCTTTTATCCGCCCAATGTCCAACATATCGGCCATTGCTGGAGAGCCTTTATATATAGCGTGTCCAGTGGCAGGATATCCCATCGAAAAAATTACATGGGAACGAGGTAATATATGTGTGAACGAACTTATATTTTTATTTTAAACGATCTTTATTAGTTTTATTAAAAAAAATTCTAAGTGAATATTGTAAGCTAAACCTAAATGTGACGAGAAGATGAAGTTTAACGTTTGTAGTTTACTGTTAAGACAATACGTGGGTTTTTGTTCTTCAGGGTACACTCTCGTTGGAGTAACCTGATAGGTACTGAGTTGATATGTCGATTGCACACTATTAAGGGCAAGGATACGAGATACGACGGAAAGTTTACCGTAAACATAAACTTTATGTCAGACTGCCGTGGTTTGCTGTGACGTTATCAAACACACGCACTTCGAAATTTGCGCTCAAACAATAATGTGAACTATAAACTGACTTCAAATACCTTCAAGATTTAATAAACTGTGTTTCGAATGCACCGTACAACAAGAGGTCAGGGAATTTCAACTCGTCGTTGAAACTACCAAGGGAGTTCCATAGTATGTAATTAACTTACCTGTCACTATAAGTTATATTTCTTATTTTAATGTGTCGCGTACATAAAAATATAAACAACCTGCTTCCCTATAATATTTGTTAATGTTTTACTAATGCTATGTCTCGTTGATGAGTTTGTTGGAGACCTGCATCACAAATCAGAGGAGTCGGTAAAGAACACTTGGCTATGGCCATTCAAGAGGAACCATTCCATAATTCGCCTGGAGTGTCTTTACAAAATTTAAATTTATTCATGCAAAAAAAAATTATTTCGCGAGAAGTAAATAAACTGAACACACATAGGTACGTGTAAAGGTACTCAGATGCTGTTCTAAGTAGGACCGCGCAGAAAAACATTAGCTAGTGCGCGTCCCATAATAGCCGGTATCTTAAAAACAAGGGATGTATTACAATGACTTGCACTCAGTGTAGTCTTCTTATGACTCGGATTTTTTCTAAAATTAGTTAATGTAATTAGGATAATTTATAAGTTTTTGTAGCTATTCATATCACCGGGTGTGTTTCGTTGCAAGAGGTCAGGCAAATATAGATATTTAATTAATGGATTTTGCCTGACAGTGCGTCGTGATCGATCACAAGAAATGACTATCAGAGTTCCGACAGCTTTAAATAAGAACACGCTCGCTTCTGTAGCACTCGTTATGTTGAGATTTAGTTTTTCTCCAAGAGAGTTCGCGCGCAGCCAGTGAGCCGGTGGTCCGACACGGCGACACGGCGACACGGTGACGCGGCGACACGGCGACACGACAACACGGTGACACGGCGACACGGCGACGCGGCGACACGGTGACACGGCGACGCGGCGACACGGCGACACGGTGACACGATGACACGGCGACACGGCGACACGGTGACGCGGCGACACGGCGACACGGCGACACGCCAACACGGCGACGCGGCGACGCGACGACACGGCGACACGACAACACGGTGACACGGCGACACGGCGACGCGGTGACACGGTGACACGGCGACGCGGCGACACGGCGACACGGTGACACGATGACACGGCGACACGGCGACGCGGTGACACGGTGACACGGCGACGCGGCGACACGGCGACACGGTGACACGGTGACACGGTGACACGGTGACACGGCGACACGGCGACGCGGTGACACGGTGACACGGCGACGCGGCGACACGGCGACACGGTGACACGGCGACGCGGCGACACGGCGACACGGTGACACGATGACACGGCGACACGGCGACACGGTGACGCGGCGACACGGCGACACGGCGACACGGTGACACGACAACACGGTGACACGGTGACACGGCGACACGGCGACGCGGTGACACGGTGACACGGCGACGCGGCGACGCGGCGACACGGTGACACGGTGACACGGCGACACGGCGACCCGGTGACACGGTGACACGGCGACGCGGCGACACGGCGACACGGTGACACGATGACACGGCGACACGGCAACACGCCAACACGGCGACGCGGCGACGCGGCGACGCGGCGACACAGCGACACGACAACACGGTGACACGGTGACGCGACGACGCGGCGACACGGTGACACGACAACACGGCGACACGGGGACACGGCGACACGGCGACTCTTGTTCGCAGACGGCGACGCGCTGCCGCTGAACCGACGCCAGCACGTCTTCCCGAACGGCACGCTGCTGCTCCAGAACGTGCAGAGAGACGCCGACAAGGGCGACTACCGCTGCCGGGTGTCCAACAAGCAAGGCCACACCTCCGCGCAGACACTCACGCTCAATGTTATAGGTACACTGCGCAGCTCGCCTGCTTCCACAACGCCATTGCTCTTTTTTTCCCTTTTGTGTAACGTCTTAACTCTCGGTGCAGGACATCTGGAGCTGTATAGTCACGGTGCTGCCATCTGTGGCGGATGGCGCATACCAAAGTTCACAAATACAAAGAAAAATCTTTATTGTACTAACGGTTCAATGAGTTTTCAACAAGATGGGCAGTATTTTAATAAAATTCCTTGTCGTAAATCAGAACCAAACCCGGGATTCAGATTTTTTTTTTTTCAATTCCTTTTAGGAGATTTCTATAGTCGACGTAGCTGCTCCGGCAGCGAATTCTAGCGGCGGGTGTAGAAACTACGTGTGATCTGCGTCCAGAAATTCAGTTGAAAACACAGTTTGCGTATATTTATCACGCTCGGGATTGTTTTAAAAAATTCTGCGTTTTATTTCGTGTCCATGTTTCGTATTTTAAGTTTATTTGCAACACGTGAACACATGAATTTGCTCCTTACCGAGGTTTGATGTTACACATTTGGCGAGTACTGAAAGACTAACTCATATATATATATTTTTGCTGTCGGTAAAAAGTACTATTTAACGGTAAATAGATTAAAAAATCACGGACTCGGAATATTTAAGCATACAGAAGCGAAATGTGTTTTTAGTGTTTTTAATTATTAGTCTATGTAGCCCTACGTTGGTCATTGGGTTGATTGATTGATGCTTGACTGGGAACATTCACTGTTGGTAAGGCTAACCTTCTTAAGGGCTTATCTTTAAGCAGTGATGGTTCAGCCGTATTATTCATCGCTAGTTTGATTCTTAATTGACAATGGTATGAAATAAGTGCCATAATTGATTTTTTTAATTTGGGGTTCTTAATTAATGGTGTTTCAAATCAAACTGTATATTACTTATATTAATTACTTCGTCAGGTGATCTGGAGGTCATAGTTTTTAGTATACAACTTTTCTTGATTCGGATGAAATTAATAAAATGTAGCTTAAAAAACTGACCAAAAATAAACAAAGTGTGTTGTTCTCAACTTCATCGCATGCAGCGCGGTTACGTACCTTACAAATTCACATATTCTAAACAACCTACACGGCATCAGATGACATTTCAGCGTAACTGTCAACAAGTAACATTTTACAAGCTGGGATTGGCAGTGCCAATAGTAATTTCGCTTCTGTATTCTTGGGTATTCAGTGTAACAGATTTGAGAAACTCTCTTGTGATATAGTTCTAACACGTTACTGTTGTATTTACTCATCGACGAAATGAATAAGATTTTGAGTGGAAAACATTGGTAATTTATTTCATTTAAGAGCTGAGTTACTTGCATTTGATATCCAATAAGTTGACAATAATCTACAAATTCACAAGATATCAACGTGCAATAACGTATGTCCAAATGATTCACATAAATTACCTCCACTTGCAAGAATGTTTTAGTTATTAAATTAGTTTATAGCCAATATTATGTATTAATTACTTAAAATAATATAATTCATGTAAGTTGAATTATGTACGTGTACACTAGAATATAATAAAAATCAACAAACAAGTGCTGTGATTAGGTATATGTAATAGGCAAGTTTTACACGTGTTTCAGGCTCTGGTGAGTGATGAGAGTCAGTGAAAGACCACCATTTCGTATTTCAGTGAACTTTAACATTCGAAATTTCCTTTTTTTAACCAAACAAACATACCAAAATTTTCACATTTTTCAGAGAAAATTTCCCTTTTAAGAAACAAATAAAATTAAAAATTCAAATTTTCCTCTAAATCAGCCACGAGCACAGGCAGAATTTAATTTTTTGGGTGGTGAGAGAGGGTTGGATAAACTCTTTGTTGTTTGCTTTTAAATTCTTTCCCTTCTTTGGTGGGAACGATTGATTTTTAGGATTTCTTAGGAGTAGTATAGATTGGTAGATCCTGTTACAGAAGTAGGAGTGAGGTGCTGGTGCCGATGTCCGCTATATTGGATTTATACTTCTCAAAGGCCATCTTGGATGACCTTGACCTTGACCTTTGACCTTTAATACTGCCGCCATTTTGAATCTACCAACTTGGGTTCTGCCATCTTGGATTCCACCATTTTGAATTATGATGTCATTTTTGCAACTTTCATTATGGCTGTAATTATTATTCGATTTTAATGGGAAATATTTTAAAATTTATAAAAAATTATAAAATACAATTTCAGAAAGATTTTATTTCAAAACCCACTTAAATCATGGAGCTTGGACTCCTCGGCTCGAACCCAGTGAGGGCAAAAAAATGGCGACAGATCCTTCCTCCATGAAAGCCATTTACATACTGACCGTCCACCACTAATGCCAAGGTATATATCACCAGCTATTATGACATCACGTCCGCCATCTTTTTTTCGTACAGAGGCCGCCAACTTGGATCTGACATAATGTTTTTGTCTGTTGGAGTGCGCTACCGCCATGTTAGTTTAATTTTCACTTGCTAGAATGCAGTAATTATTTAATGGCAGGCCGACCGCCATCTTGTCAAATGTATCGGTCACCATCTTGGAAACTTGTATTTATTAATCTAGAAATTCAGGGAAAATTCCAAAATTCATAAAAAAATACTTATTAAAATAATAATTGATTGATCCAATATAGTGGTTGGTTCTATCCTTTCTCAATTCAAAATTTTTATTCTAGGTAAAAACATTTATTCAATCTAAAATGGTGAAACATCCTAAAATAGGCTTAAAAGACCTTCATCACAGTTTTCGATATTGTCAGCTTTAGGCTGTCTCAGTACAAAATACTTAAATACAGGGATTGTTTTCTCAGGAATAAACAGAAACATTCGGAGAATATCAGAAGAAGTCTCAACAAGAATACCAACAGAATATTGACAGGAATAATCAGGAGCACATGGAGAAAACCATCAGAAGTCTCATTAGGAATAATCAGGAGCAAGTAGAGAAAACCAACAAAATAATAACAGTAATAATCAGGAGCACACAGAGAAAACAAGTACGCGTTTTCCTAAATCTAAGTTAGTGAACCACAAAAAATAATTATAAAATTAAAAACAAAAAATTACCAAAAACAATAAAAATAATACAAAACTAAAAAAAATTACAAAACAACTTCCATCAGCTAGTGAACGTCTCGTTTGTTCAGGAACGATAGAGTTATAGCACAATATGGAATTTTATATTTTAATATTTTTATTATTATTTGTTGTATATTTTTTGTTATTTTTGTAAAATTCTATTTTTTAAAATTATTTTGTATGCTACACTGATCTTGACAGGTATCTTGTTTAGAGTCTTTTTCATAGAGAAAATGATTAATCAACTCCACTAAAAGTAATAGGAAACAGAATTAAAAATTTATTTTAAGTTTTAGTTACTATTTTCACTGACCACTTATCGAACCAAGGATGGAAATCGATTGATTCAATCATTATTTTAATAATTAATTTTTTGATGTTTTTTTAAATTTTTCCCGATTTTCTAGGTTCATTTTAATAATTTCCAAGATGGCAGCCAATATGTCATCATAGGCTTACTGAAGGCTAGTAGATGAGGCATTTAAGCTGCTTTTAGGATTTTTCACCATTTTATATTGAATAAATGTATTTTTTTTTTACCTAGAACAAACAGTTTTGGATCGAGCAAGGTTCGAACCAATCACAGTAATCGATAAATTTTATTATTATTTTAATAAGTGATTTTTTGATGGATTTCGGAATTTTCCCTGAATTCCTAGCTTAATAAATACAGATTTACAAGATGGCGGGTGACCTGGCGATAAATAATTATTGCAGTCTAGCAGGTAAAAATTAAATTAACATGGCGATAGCACACTCTAGCAGATGAAAACAATATGTCTGATCCAAGATGGCAACCTCCAGCAGAATAAAACAAAATGGTGGACGTTTCTTTATATAAGCTGACGTTAAATGTACCTTGGCATTAGTGGTGAGCGGTTAGTCTGTCAATGGCTTCTGTGGAGGAAGGATCCTTCGCTATTTTTTTTTTGCACTCACCGAGTTCGAGCCGATGAGTCCAAGATCCATGATGTAAATGGGTTTTGAAATAAAATCTTAATGAAAATGTAATTATTTATTTTGTAAATTTTGTAATTATTCCCATTAAAATCGGATAATAATTACAGATTTTCAAGATGGCCGCCATAACATAAATTGCAAGAGATGTCATAATTTTTAATGGTGGAAAGTTTTAGAAAGCAGATGTAACATCATAATTCAAAATTGTGTAATCCAATATGGCGGAATCCAAGATGGTAGATCCAAGATAGCGGCCATGGTCAAGGTCAAGGTCATCCAAGATGGCCGCCGTGACGTCAGGATCCAAGATCGCGGACATTGGCACCAGCACCTCACTGCTACTCCTGTAGCAGGACCTAGAAAGCTATACTACTCTTAGGTTTTTTTTTTTGGGATGGGGCTACATCCATCCGCCCTCCCTGTTGCGCGGCTACAGGTTTCCTCACAAGTGCTCACATGAATGGAATAGGGCTAAACGACTCAATGGTCTTGAGTTCACTATAGGCAAATGGGTGACATGAACGGGATCATCCCGATAAAACCCATCGTCCGCCACAATAACCAACTGCGAAAAATACATGTTTTACCTCGGGAGGAATCGAACCCGGATCGCCTTGGCTGGAAGCGAGAGATCTCACTCGATCACACTATAAAAGTGAAGGCGCCGTCGCCTTAGGCCTCTGTGTATAACGGTGTGACGTAAAACTCTTTTTAGAAATACCACCGTGGCTTCCAATCCCCCTAAAATGTCTTAGGCCTACTTTTGCAATGTGGTCTTCTTATCATCCGATAAATTTTAACAGTACTTCTAACCAGTGGTTAGTATTGGAATGATTCTCAACTTTCTTTAAAAGTTATAGAAATCAGTGTTTAGGCAACCAATGTTTGAGAAAAATGTGGCAACAATGCAGTGATATATAACACATTGAAAAACTATAGCCACTTAAGGAATTTTAGTTAAAGGTTTTATTTTGCTTACGAGAATGTAGTTTTAATTTTACTTTTGTTTAGAATCATATTTTATGCAATTAGTGTAAGTAAATAATGCATTTTAGACACAAATATTCCTGTTAGGCTAGAAGAAATAACACATACTCAATAAGTTAATTAATTACTGAAATAGTCAAAATAAATAATTCCAAAGATGGTTTTAAACGTTGTCACGGGTGCTTTCGGAGTTAAACTATTTTACTATTTCACATACCTACTAAAATATTTCATACAGACCATTCAGGTGACTATTTTGGGAATCATGCCCATAAGGAAAGATTTATTCATACCAAACATACAGGTGTTGGTATGGTCAAACAATTTACGGTAGCTACTATACATGTGTAATGTGAATAAAAAGAAAAAATAACATAAGTTAAGATTTTATTCTCAATTCAATTCATATTATTTTTGTTGTAAGAGTTAAATATTTTCATAATTAGCAGTAGCAGCATTTGTAAAAAAAGTTGACACCGATATGTGTTATGCGACTAGTAAAAAAGCTGTCTTCAAATGTAACATTTTATTCATGAATAAATTCATGGATATCATACAGTATAAAGTCGTGCAATATAAGGATAAATAATGGGGAAATAAATTATACTAACATGTGTTCAGCATTATAATATTTTCTGAGGTGTTATAAATTTTATTTTTCATATAAATGTAGCACATTTGTAAATTTTATTTTTCTTTATTTATTGTCAAATACGTATTTGCAGTAGCTTACAGTATGTTTTTACACAATCAAACTAATTAAAATGTAAATTAGTTTGACATGTAATATTTTTAAGTTTTAACGGAAAATTTGTTGATCTTTTCAAATTCACATTGATTCTTTTACAGTTTCTTGTAATTAAGATCAACTTGTTTTAAGGGAAAATAAACTCGTGTGTAAATGTATGTCTCATTTTTGTAATACATCAAGTAAGCCGTTCACATGTCAAAATTGTTAAAAAAAAAAAAAAAAAAAAAAAAAAACGAGGAAAATCGTAGCGTAAAAATGTTTCCTGTGTATGATTGTTTGAAACGTATATCAAATCAAATTAACACGAGTATGTTGATCGTATTTAAAGAATGCTGGCTAACGTGTGAACAGTCAGATTTGTACATCCTTTCGAAGATGTTGTGTTACAGTGCCTCCGAGAATTGCTCCTTTCTCCTTTCAAACGGACTTGCATTTGGGCGACCGAGCCGGTGTGCAATGCTTCGTTACCAAAGGAGACTTGCCCCTCAGAATTGAGTGGCGCAAAGACGGACTGGCCATCGGAGCGGACGTAGGAGTGCGACAGTTGAGTGAATATATCAGCTCCCTGAGCATTGAGAACCTGCGGCCTCACCATGCCGGGGACTACTCGTGCATTGCTTCCAATTCGGCTGCTAAGGACTCCCATTCATCCAGACTGATGGTCAATGGTAAAGAGCCTCAGACGTTGCCCAAACACCTCAGTGATTGGTTCCCTGTCGGCAGCACAGGAATAGTCGCTGTTCGGTTTGGGCAACGAGCTGTGGCCGGACTTATTCTAGTAGAAAGATTCAAATGAAAGTGTGTTCTTCCAGTTCCTCCTAGGATAGGTCCGTTCACTTTTGGCGAGCTTATCGAAGGCGTTCGCACGCAGGTTCAGTGCGTCATCCAAGCCGGAGACCCGCCGCTCATCCTCAAGTGGCTCAAGGATGACAGTGCGATCCCCCTGCGATTAGGGATTCAGTTGGTCGAAGACGCTCATTCTAGCACACTGGCGATCCCACGTGTGAGCAGAATGCATGCTGGGAATTACACGTGCATTGCCAATAACCCAGCCAACAAGGAGGCGAGGGTCACAGCCCAACTTGTTGTTAGTGGTAACTTGAACCTGCCGGTTACTCTAGTGGTTGTCGGTCTGTGTGGGCACAGCACCGCATCTCGTTTCAGTTCTGTCGATTGCACCAACACATGGTTATTTGCTTTCGTGCACCAGCACACGGCTCTTAGACTCGCTTCGTTTCTGTACGCACTCTGCTCACTGCACCATCGCCTTCCTCGCTGCCTCAGGCAGGACTTGTGCACTGTATGTTTGCTGTACCAGCCGGACACTTGAGTGAACCACTGCACCGCTTCCCGCTTCACAAACTGCACAATTCCAAGCCATTTCAGTTAGCTGTGCTTAGAACTTGCACCGTCGTTTGTACTTGTGTGTTATGGAAATATATTGCGTACACGATGTTATGATGTCTAACGTTTGATTTCAGTGTCAAAAAAAACGTTTTTATGAAAAATTCATGTTTCCTAAACTGTATTTTCAAACCAAGCCGAACTTTCAAAATAACTGGAAATCAAATATAACTTGACAATTTTGTATACTTATTATTGGTTCAAAAAAAAATTTCAACGCAAGTAATTTGTTTGTAAATCAAATTTGTTAGTTATGTTGTAAAATTTTATAAATTAGTTTACAATATCCCATTAATTTTAAATTATTGTGTTGACAATTGTGTCTATGTTACGTAACTGCAACTTCTGTATGCATGCGATGTCAATGTTAGTTGTCGGTGCATCTATTAACAATTATTTAGTGTGTTTCACGTGTAAAGGCATTTATTTATAATAATACCTAATAATAAACTTACAAAATACAAAATGATTATTTTAATGAGGTCGAGTTAAGCTTCAACGTAAACACAACAAATAAGAAGTTTACAAAAAGTAACAAGTAATGGTTACAAAATATTCGGCCAAACTTTTCGTGTGTGGAAGATAGTACTTTAAAAATAATTGCAATTGTCACAAAAACAATTATTATTTCCATTAACAAACTAAAAATAAATAGCAATTTTAAAAACTACGTCTTTGGTTCTACCAGACAAAGACACAGTTTATTCACGCAGTTACACTTCGTTTGAGCCAAGGAAGAAATGTTATCTATCACCGGGGAAAATACATTAAGCTCAGTTAAGTGGGGTTAGCAAACCCTGACCACCATGCGTTGAACATGATGTGTGTGTGTATGAGTGCGTATATATACATGTGCGTGTGTATAAATTTTGTTAGTATATTCTGTAACATTCTGAAAATAATTACGAATGTGGAATTAGTACTTTAACTTGCATGAAGATTTTTATCTGCTTCGGTGACTGTGTAGGAACATAATACTAGTTAATAATCAGTTATCTACTGAGTTTTTATAAATAAATACTACTATAGGAAATTGTATTACTTTACATTTGACATCGTTATGTAGCATACATACAACAATGAACAGTTATATGTGGAATTTTAATACTACATATAGAGTACATAAAATTATTCTAATTTATTTACACATTTTATAATTACAAATATTAAGTTTTACTGAAACGCGAGTACTTGAAAGCTTAACCCGACTTCAGTGCATGATATCTGTACCACGGTTCACTGCATGGTTGTAGAAATCTCGGTATAAACTTTGTTTTAACAGTGTAGGGTTGTGCGACTTGAGCTCCCACGAAATAACCAGTTTCATGGGAAACTTTGGTAATTACAGTGCCCCCAAGGTGGATATCAGAGCCACGAGACGTGAACGTCACACGTGACGACCAAGTTATGCTCCACTGTCAAGCAGAAGGATTCCCTAATCCTAACCACGTGTGGCGTAAAGTTATCGGTGAGTACACCTACGAGCGAAGAAAACAAGTTTTGATGAAATCCATTGTGGATCTGTTATTGTTAGAAACCGGAAAAATTCGCGAATTCATTTCGCGATAGGCTGAAATACAAATAGTTATACCTCAGTGCTGCCTCTGCTATTGGCTCACAACTCACCTGGATAACTCTGGGCCAATGAGAAACACCCGACCAAAGCTTTATCGAATCACAGGCTGCTACGTTGGGACGTCTCACAAGACAGCAGCCAATGAGTGGGTGACATTTGACCGAGTGTACGTAGAACTATGGAGTTCATCCTGGAGATTATTGAACCCGCGAATTTTTCCGGTCCCTAGTTATTGTCACTTCGAGGGAAGTATTTGTCATCACACAGTGGTTACAGTAACGTCTCTGAGAAAAACTGCTAACTGTTCTGTTCATCCCTCGAACTGGAGACAACAGAGGCAGCTAACAAACACGCAGGTGTAGGAGGGGCGTTGTTTGTAGGTTCGGGCGAATATTTCAGTGCGGGAATCAAAAGAGACGTGTTTCCGTACAACGGCAATCACTGCGTCAATAGGTTTTGATTTTGACCTCAATTGAAACAGGATGTTCTTACTGTAACTTATTCATCCGGATAACTTTTCTATATCACGAACCTTTTAAACCTGTTATGATAATTTCTTAAAAGTTTGTTTCTTTTTCTTTATCAGGCCGATTTGAAAGCGGCCATGTTGTAATTTTGTACACCCAGATAATTCTTCTACCAAAATGTAAAATATATTAAATATTGCAAAAAAAATTCAAATATCATTAAAAATATTAAATAAAAATCTATTTACTGTCACTCACACTCACATAGTTTAGACAGCGGCTATCTTTAAACATTCTGTACTATTTAAAAAATTAGCGAAAATTTTAAATGCAAATAATTTTATAATTTTTGACATGTACACACTAATATAGAGAAATACGTTCATATAAGAGCCCTTTATATTTTAGGTTATTCGTTATTTTTTCATATAATTGTCTTTTTATAAAAAATTGCTCTATTTCCATTTCTTAATCATAAATTGCATATCAAAATAAATGTCCTATGTCCGATATTCGGTGAAGTAACATTCACGTTAGTTTATTTTCATTCTGACTTTACTTGGTCAATTTGCTGACCAAATTATAACATACCTTAACGTAGTCTATGAAAGAGTTTATTCCTTTTTTTTACTGTGCTTTCTTTCTGGGGATTGCTTGCTATGCTCACACAGGACTCAGAAAACTGAAATATTAAAGCATGCCAAAAAAATTGATTCTGCTCTTAATTGATAGGACTTTTTCTGAATGTTATATAAAATGGAAAAACTCATATCAAGTAATTGGTCAAAAAACTTATTAATTTACATTATTATTAAAAATGGAATAATTTTAAAAATATATCTTAAAAAATTACAATACACTGATGTGATATACAAACACACTAATAAAAAAAAAGGTTGAATAGACATAGAAGGGCGGATATAAACAGTCCACTCAAAGACCGTTTGGTTACAAAAATCTGCAATCAAAGTCACTCTGACTAATATTAATAAATAACTTACAAAATTAAATGAAAGGACTGCATGTATAAAAATTCTTTGAGCAGGCTGTTTCTGTTCACCAAGCTCTTACATTTCACCCCATTTTACAGTATTTGATCTTGAAACATTTGTAAAAAATAAAGTAAACATATTAACAAATATATTTTTTGTTAATAATTTCAAAAAAAAAATCTGTTTTTTGAAACTAAAGTTACATGTTTAATACTACTTTTCAATCAGGATCACGTATTTTCTTAACTTAGTTTCCAGTTTTCTGTTTCTTCGTGTCAGGTGGCTAATCATATCGGTAACCAATGTATCTATCTTGGTCGTGCGGAGGAAGATACGCCCTTGTTTCCACCAAGTGCATGAATGAAAGAAATTCGGCTTAACTTGTCAGCAACACAGGGGTCATGTGAGTTGAAGAGGTGCTAAGAGGTCAGAACGAAGCAGTGGCGAAATGAAAAGGTGGAGACTATAAAAATGCCACGCGACACACATAATTATACTCACGTCAACATTCATCACGATTCCCCCTTGGGGAAAAAAAAACAGGCTTTACTCCCCCCTTCGCCCCCGTGAATTGAATCCGGATCACTTTGGTGAGAGTTGCTGATTTTGTCTTCAAGTTATTTCTGTAAAACAACTCGAATAATAAATTGTATGAAACGAAAATTAAAATGATCTCAGGCTTTCTCGGCAGTTGTCACGGCAGTCCAAGCTTTCGTGTTGAGGCTGCTTTATGGCGTTGGAGTCGTCCGACATTTCTCTGAACCTGCAGTCCTTATTATATTCATAATATTGGTACAAAATATCTGCGCTATAAATCGTCACCTCTACTAATCAGGTTTTCAGCTATTAAGAAATGGGAATTCTGTTAAAATTGTAAGATCTTATTATTGTTTGTGAATTTGTACAGTTATTTAATAACTTGTGCCTAAAAAACATTAAAGAATATTTAATCTTTAAAACATACAAGTAACTAATATTAAGGTGCACAATGTTACGTTAAAATAATGACTTTTTCTTCACAGATGTGGGTGTTGTATCATATTTTAGTGAACATGATTTGTATCTAGGAAGGCAGCCGAACGAATACCAAAACGTTTCATACAGAAGTCGAGGTATTCAGCTGTTTCCTAATGGCACGTTGTATATCAGGCAGGTGCTTCCAGAGCACGAAGGGGACTATTTGTGCGAGGCAACAAATGGCATAGGAGCTGGGCTGAGTGCCATGGTGACCCTCGTCGTACACGGTAAGTGGGAGCAACATAACCTCACTGTGAGCTATTTCTTATTTTGGAACATGTCCACTGCAATGGATTCTATTTTTTTTCTTCAGCAAATTGCTTTTTATAATACGTGTGCACATAACTAAACATTTCACTAACGCAACATAGCTGCCAATGACTCCAAGTGGTGATGCAATAGATTTTGGAACCACGAACGTTTAGCAATTTGTTTGCAACATTTTTGATTTCACTGCCTGCAACATGAAAATTGCTGCTGAAGTGGAAAGTACCCACTTACACGGGATAAGTAGACCGACAGTTTCTGACAGCCATATAAGGGGCTTTAGCTCCTTATAGACGGGGAAAACGGAGGTGGCCAGTGATGAAGGCAAGTACTGGCTGCCTGAAATTGTCCGTCTACTTTCCCCGTCTAAGTGGGTACTTTCCACTTCAGCGCCAATTTTCATATGGGAGCCATTTACTGGCTCGTCTATGAAACAAACCACAAGCTGATTGTGTTGATCATCCCCAACCAAATCAGCTTCCTAGCTTCGCCTGAGTAGGGAAAGATAATAAAAATATTATATTGTATTACTTGACCTGTAAAGTCGGCTTAACAGTGATAAACTGTGTTTCAAATGTTGGCAGTTCCTCCGGACTTTGAGGTAAAATCTTCCCAAGCAATTGTGAGGCGTGGGGCATCGCAGACCCTCGCTTGTGAAACACATGGAGACCATCCTTTGACCATCTCCTGGCACAGAGGAAACATGAAAATCTCGGCCCATCACAATCCACGGTAAACCACGGCAATTCTTTACTTCCCTAACTTATATGCATTATTATAACCTGCGCATTACATAATAAGAATGAAAAATATTGCATTTAGGGTAGAGTTACTTTATATATTAAAAATCTGTGATATTATGAGACTGGTCAATTGGGTTAGGTTAGCTATATTTAAAATACTTAAAAAAGAGTGTGGATGGTTGGTTAGGTTAGATTAGCTACATTAAAAGTACTGTGTAATCATTTCAACAGCTGGTTAGTTGCAATCAGGGAAGAACTGTGGGCATGCTCTATTGCAGAACATTTGTGTGTCGCTAATATCAAGGTCTGACATTAATGTGTACAGTATTCAACCAGGTCATGTACAATGTCAGATGTGTAGATCAAGCGTCTCCGAATCCAGACACCTAATGTTAGATACTGCCATACCTTTCAAACAGGCCATGTCCAGTGTCAGGCTTATAGGCCAAGCGTATCCGAACCACAAGGCCTTCTTCATCGATTCTTAGAATTCGTTCCAACCAAGTCATGTCCAATATCAGACATATAAACCAAGCATATCCGAACCAAAATAGCAAACTTGTCATATCTTTCAAACAAATGTGACCTATTTCAAGTAGACAAGACAACATTCTCCGAACTGCCAGACCTACAGTATGGACATAACCTATTACAATCATATAGACCACCGATTTAAGCATGTTTTACGATTGCTATAGGACCAAAAATTCTGAAAAATGTTTTATACTTACTACAAGACCATGAGGTGATGAACCTTTATATCTTCAGTCCTTACAGACTTGACTGAGCACATTTAACGAAAAGGACGTACATTTGAACACACTTTCAACTCGGTAGGATACAATCGACAGGATACATTAGGATACGATAGGATGCGATCTACAGGATACAATAGGATCTGGCTACAATAATAAAAAGTGCGGCAACTGGCTACTATTGCTCCGACTGGCTACAACTGTTCCAACTGATTTCAGTTGCATTTTGCTCAACTGGTCCCAATGGCTCGAATAGCTTTGTTATTCCTCTCCATATTGTTAGTTATTTTTATAATCTTTATATCATTTAGTTAGAAGTTGTATAACGAGAACTCAGTTTTAAGTTAGAAATTAGATTTCCAGAAATAAAAAAAAATATATTAGTTTTAATCAAAATTATGAATTTTTTTTTTTTTACATTTATACGCATGCAGGTTATTAAAATCATTCATTGTACCTATGTAGCCCACAGTATATTTTTCTTTGGTGATGGATAAATTTTCAACAATTTGCGAAGCAAATAGATGTTTTAACCTGTCGATCAATATTTTGGGATCTTCCCATGATGTGTAATCAATCTCTTCTGATGCTGTCCTCTTCCTTACTTGTTTTTAATTGTCTTTTTAATATAACTAAATACTTCTGTTTTAACACCATCTCAAAGTCATTCAAATTGTCATAATCCCAATGACGAGAATAATTTATTCAAACGCGTCGTTTCCATCTTTTTGGTCTCAGTGCTTCATCACAGTCTACGATCTTGTTATCTCGTGTGCTTCAGCTGCTTGTGATGGTCGGTGCGATGACCGTGCATATAAAGTAACTCCTCGGCACTGAAGTATTGAGGGTCGTTGGTTAGAATCCGTCCACCTCTGAGCTATTTTTAAATTATTAAAAAAAATTTAACAATCACACACTATAGTTCACAAACAGTGAACCATCGGGCTGGATTGCGAATTTAGGACACGAATGTTACCGAAGATGGTCGACGAGCTCCTGATAATAGACATCGAGCGACGTACACGCCCGAACATAGCCGAATCTTCACGATCGACAAGCCGACGAGCCAACAAGCAATCATACATTGCACCAGCTGCCCCTGTTTCATAGTACTGTCATAAACAGTGCACTTGTAAAAAAAGTAAGTGATGTTGATTTGGTAATGTAAAGTGTTAATAAATGTGTACTTGGTGAAAAATGTTCATAAAACAGAATCCAAGTTACCGATAGAAGATTTTTTTCTGTTGATTAATCATTACGTTCCTTGGACTTCAGGTAATCACAGTAGAGAACACACAACAATGATACCAGATTTATATTGTTAGGAGGAATCAGCTTTGGACTAGAGCAAGAAATCATCTGAGTTTTTGCCTGCATTCCTTCCGCGAAAAAGGTGGAAAACTGAAATAAGTGTAATTGAAGCGGTATTTAAACTTAAGCTCCCTTGGATGCGAGTCCATTGTCTTATAGCTGCGTTATTTTGCTCTTTGTGACGGAGGAGATGCATCAAATCGCCAACCACACAGCACATTCATTCCCAAATTACTAAATGGAAAGATTTCTTTGCAATTATTTTATGACGGGTTTGAAATGTTTGAAGTGAAAATGATTATTTGGTTTTTGAAAATGTAGATTGTACATCCAATGGGTTATTGTGTACCAAGCTGTGCACAGGGTGTAAACTACAGTAAGCAGCTTTACTTTAATAAACATTAATTAAGACTTCTATTCTATAAAATAGAACACGAGTATCAGTATAGTAAATTTTTAAAGTCAATACTAAAATAATTTATTTGACATATTTTAAATTTTATGTAATATTTTGTGTGTAAAGCATTCCTTATTACTTATGAATGGAAATCTGGTCCTATAATTTATGAACGTTGGTGTCTAAAAGTGTGTGTTTTTAAACTATGGTGTTTTAAGTTGCAAAATTAAGCACAAGTGTTCTATATTTCTTATTGTGCCCTGAATCACTCAATTACTGAATCAGAAAATAAGTTTTTGAGTCGTTGTGTGGCTTGGTTTCAAACAAACAAAATTTTGTCAGCTTTGTCATCCAAGCGATCATGTTTGCTGATAATTTTCGTTGTTGAGTGTTATCTTTTCTGACAATTTTGTTGGTGTAGGCTATCGTTTGTGCATTTTACACCATGAAAAGCAACAAAAATTTCATTTGCAGATATGAAATAAAAGAAAGCCCCCTGGAAAAGGGTCTCATTTCTGAGTTGCACATCACAAATACTATGAAATCTGATACTGGAATCTTTACATGTATTGCTGAAAATCCATTTGGAAAATCCGAGCGAACAATTCACCTTCATGTTCAAGGTGAGCATTTTACAGTTATAGTTATTTCATAGAGCTTAGTAAAAATGTATTAACATAATATAAAAACATAATTTTAAACATATGTTGTCATACATCTAAGCCATTTTGCGCGTCAAGGTTTCGAGGCCCGACAAAAAATACTTAATTGCTCACAACAATTTTAGTTATATTTACCCTTACATTTGGAAAATCAAAAAATAATATGCAGAGGCAATAAAAATTTTAGTGTCAGTGACACTGTAATGGCATAAAAATAATATTTTAGTAAAAAAATATAATTGCGACGTATTCTTTTAGGAAATACATGTAATCAGAAAACAGTGAATAAAAAATTAGCTTGGGCAATTTTTTTTTTCATCAACACAACACGCCAAAATTATATAATTGGAATATTTAAACGTATCTGACCAAGAAAAGTAACCTTAAACAAAAAAATTTCATCATACTTGTTTTAAAGAGAATGTTGAAGAAGCGCATGCCGTAAAATTCCCAAAACCATCCACCTAATTAAATATTATTGTTGTGTAAGACAACAATAATGACATCAATGACAGACAAACACTCCACATTAAACGAGATACCAGAATGAACACAGAGTGTTAAAAATTGCTCATGAAATAGCATCTAGATTATGGACAGATGGCATGGACGTAGATAAAATTGTGTACATGGACACAAGTAGTATATAATAGGGCATCCTGCGCCAGGCTTTAAGGCTTGGAGCCGGACGTCACGGCGGCCATGTTGGACTCAAAATAACTCGAAAATGACTCAAAATTTCTAAACATTTCCCATTTTCGAAGGAGAAATTGCCGTTTAAGGGAACATTTTCCGTTTAAATCCTCAAAAATTCAAAAATTAGGAATTCGAAAAACCTCAAAAGACTGTTGCCTCAGAAAGAACACAAATTCCTGAAAACGGCTTAAGACTCCTAAAAGCAAGCTGCCATAAGTCGATATTATCAGGACCTCGACCTTGACCTTAAAATTCAAATTCTTTAATTTTTCAATAAAAAATTCCGAAAAAATTTCAAAATATATATATAAAAATGTGGCTACTTCAAATGTTTACTTACTTAATAGATTTCGGTCCTTGGTTCGATACCCAGCAGGAGTAAAAAAAAATATTAATAATATATTAAAACATTCTAATTAAATTTAATAACAATTTCTTACAACACAACCACCATCTTAAATTTTGACTTAACTGATGCAATTATCGTGATGACAGCCATCTTGAAAATCTGTAATTTTATGCTAGAAATTCGGGAAAAAATTTAAAATTTATAAAAATAATAAATTAATTAAATTTTAATAAAATTATATTTTAAAACTTAGTTGCACATTTAGTTACGGTCGCCATATTGGATTATAGAAACGTTGCACATTGCGTTACGCCTGCCATCTTGGATGTGTACAACATAATCGTTGCGTGTTTCGTTACGGACACCATAATGGATTCTAGATCGGTGCACTTTTCGTTACGACCGCCATCTTGAAAATCTGTAATTATTATGCCAGAAAATCCGTAATTATTATGCTAGAAAATCCGGAAAACTTTTAAAAATTGATAAAAAATTTTAATGAAAGTTAATATAAAACTATCCGCCATCTTGTATTATGATTTCACGGCCACCATATTGAAAATCCGTAATTATCAGAAAATGTAATTTTTTTTAATTTTCAAAAAAATAATTAATTAAATTTTAATACAATTTTAATAAAGCACGCATTTGCGTCCTCATTAGAACCCGGCGCGGGCACGCCATCTGGAAGAAACTCAACTAAAATGTTAGCTTTGCGCATGCGTGGAATTCGGGCAGCAGATCGGCAACTGTTAGGACTGGCCGTATATTATCGTGCACCAGGAACTCGTTCATGGTACAGGTGTAGCATATTCGACACCTAAACTCTTTTTTTTTTGTCTTGTGATACCGGCCTTATTCTTTTAATTCATTTCAGATGCCCCAGGCAGGCCGAAAAATCTTCGTCTTCTTGATTCTGGAAGCAAGAGGGTGAAGCTAACTTGGCATGCACCCTCTGACAGCGGCAATCATGTGCTCCAGTACACGGTTCAGTACCAGTTGGAAACACGTAAGTAACTCTGTTGTACTAAGTGATTAGGAGAAAGAAATCTTCGTCTTCTTGATTCTGGAAGCAAGAGGGTGAAGCTAACTTGGCATGCACCCTCTGACAGCGACAATAATGTGCTCCAGTACACGGTTCAGTACCAGTTGGAAACACGTAAGTTACTCTGTTGTACTAAGTGATTGGGAGAAAGAAATCTTCGTCTTCTTGATTCTGGAAGCAAGAGGGCGAAGATAACTTGGCATGCACCCTCTGACAGCGGCAATCATGTGCTCCAGTACACGGTTCAGTACCAGTTGGAAACACGTAAGATAATCTGTTGTACTAAGTGATTGGGAGAAAGAAATCTACGTCTTCTTGATTCTGGAAGCAAGAGGGTGAAGCTAACTTGGCATGCACCCTCTGACAGCGACAATCATGTGCTCCAGTACACGGTTCAGTACCAGTTGGAACACGTAAGTAACTCTGTTGTACTAAGTGATTGGGAAAAAGAAATCTTCGTCTTCTTGATTCTGGAAGCAAGAGGGTGAAGATAACTTAGCATGCACCCTCTGACAGCGGCAATCACGTGCTCCAGTACACGGTTCAGTACCGGTTGGAAACACGTAAGTTACTCTGTTGTACTAAGTGATAGGGAGAAAGAAATCTTCGTCTTCTTGATTCTGGAAGCAAGAGGGTGAAGATAACTTGGCATGCACCCTCTGACAGCGACAATCATGTGCTCCAGTACACGGTTCAGTACCAGTTGGAAACACGTAAGTTACTCTGTTGTACTAAGTGATTGGGAGAAAGAAATCTTCGTCTTCTTGATTCTGGAAGCAAGAGAGCGAAGATAACTTGGCATGCACCCTCTGACAGCGGCAATCATGTGCTCCAGTACACGGTTCAGTACCAGTTGGAAACACGTAAGATAATCTGTTGTACTAAGTGATTGGGAGAAAGAAATCTACGTCTTCTTGATTCTGGAAGCAAGAGGGTGAAGCTAACTTGGCATGCACCCTCTGACAGCGGCAATCATGTGCTCCAGTACACGGTTCAGTACCAGTTGGTAACACGTAAGTAACTCTGTTGTACTAAGTGATTAGGAGAAAGAAATCTTCGTCTTCTTGATTCTGGAAGCAAGAGGGTGAAGCTAACTTGGCATGCACCCTCTGACAGCGACAATCATGTGCTCCAGTACACGGTTCAGTACCAGTTGGAAACACGTAAGTAACTCTGTTGTACTAAGTGATTGGGAGAAAGAAATCTTCGTCTTCTTGATTCTGGAAGCAAGAGGGTGAAGCTAACTTGGCATGCACCCTCTGACAGCGACAATCATGTGCTCCAGTACACGGTTCAGTACCAGTTGGAAACACGTAAGTAACTCTGTTGTACTAAGTGATTGGGAGAAAGAAATCTTCGTCTTCTTGATTCTGGAAGCAAGAGGGTGAAGATAACTTGACATGCACCCTCTGACAGCGGCAATCACGTGCTCCAGTACACGGTTCAGTACCGGTTGGAAACACGTAAGTTACTCTGTTGTACTAAGTGATTGGGAGAAAGAAATCTTCGTCTTCTTGATTCTGGAAGCAAGAGGGTGAAGCTAACTTGGCATGCGCCTTCAGACAGCGGCAACCATGTGCTCCAGTACACGGTTCAGTACCAGTTGGAAACACGTAAGTTACTCTGTTGTACTAAGTGATTGGGAGAAAGAAATCTTCGTCTTCTTGATTCTGGAAGCAAGAGGGTGAAGCTAACTTGGCATGCACCCTCTGACAGCGGCAATCATGTGCTCCAGTACACGGTTCAGTACCAGATGGAAACACGTAAGTTACTCTGTTGTACTAAGTGATTGGGAGAAAGACACCTACATTCACCTATATTTATTTTGTTTTTTAAGCTTTTATTGGTCCCCCATTTTTCTAATATATGGTTGTGGATTGCTATCTAAATTAAGCATGAATATAGCTAGCCCATATCGTGGCTAAAGCTTTCTTTTCTGTAAAGTACCTGGGCGACCGAACTATGCTCGGCATTATTTATTCATTTTAATTTATTTTTTGTAAATTCGTGGTTCCTCAGGGAAGATACCTATTTAGATAAACTTGAAAAGCAAAAGTTAACTAAATATAAATTTTCAGCCAAATCTTTAGAGCCATATCCGAGATACGAGAGATTTAGGTTTTCATACATTTATAAAAAAAATTCTTGCTATGTACGTATTTATTTATTCGAGCAATTTAAAGTTTAATGTTTTATACAGTGATCGGAATAGGTAGAGTTTTCCTGTTAGAGTTTACCTAAAACTTTACCTATTCTGATCACTGGATATAAGATTAGATAGATTACATATATAGACTATATATATGAATATTTTGCAATCCTCACTATACTTCGTACCTACCTACATAAGAACTGCTGTCGGTTAAGTAAAAACAATCACTAATACTCATAGTTCAACACTTTATTTTAAATAGTCAGCTATATTATGGTTTTTATTCATTGTCACTTCACAGTTATCATTAATTATAAGTTTTTGAACTTGACCTAATACTTCCTTCCATACTATGTTTGTTTCGTAGGCATTTAGAAGTGCACGCACTAGCTAACAAATACACACATATAACCAAAGATAACCAAAGACACAGCCATGGCCTAATTAGTATACAGGCCTGCCAGATCCGCGGACATTTTTTGTATCGCTATGCGCATATACGTCACGTTGGAGATACTGCAGACGATACTGACGCTAATTTATCACGGGTTTTAATGGTAGTTATATAATATGAAATAAGAAAATGCTTAATTGTGTGTAAAATGGTTACCCAAATGACAGTAAACGAACTAAAGTGAATTAAATATAGCATTACACTTTCTTTTAAACTATAACTAAGCAGAATTTAGTGTATTCGCGCAAAAAAGTATAATTTTAACAATAGTTAGTCACAAAGAAAGGTAGGTAGGGTCAAAAGAATAGTAAAATTAATTTTTTATAGCACTGATGTTGAGAAAATTTGTTTATTTGTGTGGACCTATGCTTAAACAGTTTCATCAAAATATTTTTTTTTTCAATTGGCTCTCTAAACTACGTATATTCTTGACCATTGTTACAATAATGAAATATAGATACAAACTCACTGTTATTAGTATTATTTTTTTCCTAGGAATCTGGGAACAGATTGTTGCATTATTTCTACTATTTTTTTCTAGTTTTGTTCAACTGATATTTATATTTTCGGTACATCATTAGATATTGTCGCTAGCAGAAACCTTACACCACATGACAGATTCAATATCTTGTGACGTAACTATGGCTGTTCATAATCGGGGTTAAGATGTTACGTACTGAAGCAGTGGCATATTGGTGCATTATGTAATGTGACCTTTGTGTTTCACGGAAATACTTTACTGTCACAATTCAAATTACATAATCATTTGGGAGTATAGGAAACTTTGCGATTGGAGATACCTATTAATTTAGAAGCTGTTGAAAGTGTGAGCAGCTGAAATAACTTTTCTGGTGATAATGTTAGCAGGCATTCACGGCCATTGCCTGGAGTAGCTTGGCTTCTGGGTTGTAGCCGCGTCCTTGGCATAAATTCACCGACGTTTCGGTCGACATTGCAGTCGCCATCATCAGGGAGCAGTTGCCTACATCATCAGGGAGCAATTACCTACATCATCAGGGAGCAGTTACCTACATCATCAGGGAGCAGTTGCCTACATCATCAGGGAGCAGTTACCTACATCATCAGGGAGCAGTTGCCTACATCATCAGGGAGCAGTTACCTACATCATCAGGGAGCAGTTGCCTACATCATCAGGGAGCAATTACCTACATCATCAGGGAGCAGTTACCTACATCATCATGGAGCAGTTGCCTACATCATCAGGGAGCAGTTGCCTACATCATCAGGGAGCAGTTGCCTACATCATCAGGGAGCAGTTACCTACATCATCATGGAGCAGTTGCCTACATCATCAGGGAGCAGTTGCCTACATCATCAGGGAGCAGTTACCTACAGTAGGTAACTGCTCCCTGATGGTGGCGACTGCAATGTCGACCGGAACGTCGGTGAATTATTCGCCAAGGACGAGAAGCCAAGCTACTCCAACTGTTGTGGTGTTCTGTTTGCTCGGGTGCCGCACGTGCTGTTCGCGCTCGGTCCGCAGACACGCACAAGGACTGGCAGAGCGTGGCGGCCGGCACGGAGCTGGCGGCCATCGTCACGGGGCTGCAGCCGGCCAGCGACTACCGGTTCCGAGTGGTGGCCGAGAACGAGCTGGGCTCGGGCGAACCCGGCGAGGCGATCCTGGTTCGAACCGGCCAGGAGCCGCCCGCCGGCCACCCGCAGGAGGTGGCAGTCGCCGCGGTGGCCTCGGACGAGCTCGAGGTGTCCTGGAGGCCTCCGCCGGAACACCTGTGGAACGGCGAGATTTTGGGATACTACATCGGCCACAGGGAACATGGGTGAGCGTCTCCACACCGAGCACAACAGATTTGTCCATTTAAAATTCCCATAGTACCAACGAATGCTTTCTTGATTTTGTGACTTTATAATATCTTGTGTCAAATTCTCAAAAGATTAAAAAATTTCAAATCTGATTATGTACTAACATTTGGAAAAGTGACCATTTCAATCTTACAAAGCTACGGTTAAAACCGCGCATTTCTTAAACTTATATATATTTTTTAATTGAGGAAATAATTTTAATTAAACAATAACTGAGGTACTGAAAACTTAATGAAAAATAAAATCCCCCTCAAACTAAATGAACATACTTTTATGGATTGCTAAACCTTGTATGTGTAGGTATATATGTTCTGATTACACGTGCATCGTGAGCTCATGTTTAACCAATCACTTACAGTGCACCAGTTGCTGAACAACACTTGGCAGGTCAGATTAACCAACTTGTATCTACCCTTCATTCCGCAATTCTGAAGTTAGAATTCGAGCGAATTTCTACAAGTGGCAATAAAAATCATGCAGAAATTACTAAAACGTACAACTCTTAGAATTGTCACAAAAATTATTAATTTAAAGTAGTATATAAGAATGCATTTATTTGATGACAAATAAATGTTTTCATTAAAAAATTTGATTATATAAATAATAGTATATAAAAGGGGCATCTTGAGCCGGGTGCTAGTGCGAGTATTGGGATTATCGGTGGCCACCATCTTGGCCATTTCGGATGACCTTGATCTCTGGTACCATCTTTGAGTATGCTGTCATGGCAGCCATCTTGGATGAACTTAATGCCAGCTGTCATCTTGGATAATGATGTCACAGTGGCCATATTTGATTATGACATCATGGTGGCAATCTTTTATGACCTTGACCACGATGGTTCTAGGTCATCAACAATCTCAATCCTCGCCACGGCTCTAGGTGCATGTTGGCAGTTAATTTGAAACATTTATCGCCCACTGGTTCTAGTGGCTAGCGAGTCTGGCTGGTGGGCCAAGAGGCGGCTTTCGATTCCCGGCCGAGGTTTTTCAAACCTTCTCCCTGGGCTCAGGACTGTGCTGCTTGTATTAACGTCTCTTTCACCTTCATATCGCGGAAAAGAAAGGCAAACCACCGCAAAATTATCCTGTTTTTGCAGGCATAAGGATATCACGGCTGTATTCAACCAGGTTTACGACACCCAGTTATGGGTAATACGACTCATCATCAACATCATCATCATAAGAACATTAATTTTATATTAGTCTTAAGTAAATATGTTTTAGTTAGGCTTTTCATAACTAAAGACAGATTTTTACTGTTGTATAGACATGAATAATTTAATGAAAGATAGAATAAAATAACCCAATTTTGTAATTTTAAAAATATGGTAATATATGAGTTATATTTAGTATTTCAATAGATCTTTCATGGGAAATGTAGAAAAAATTTATATAGTGCTGCTGCTTTAGTTTAAAAAATAATTGCTCTCAAAAGTCGTTACTTGTGTTATCATATACTGAAAAGTTACTTAGGTCTAACGTTTGTAAAAAAAATGTGTATGTATGTTTACAGGTTGAGTCTGGCAAGTGGATATAACTTCACAACGTCTGCTGCTGAAATGAATTGTTCGTGTAAAGCAGTGTTAAAAAGATTGAAGAAGTACCATGAATATGGAATCGTTATACAAGCTTTCAACGCCAAAGGTCCCGGACCGCTGACAAAAGAAATCATTGCCCAGACTCTAGAAGATGGCAAGTAACACGAGATTTACAATATTAATTAATATTTAATCATCATCTTAATACTAAACGGTACCTTAAAATAATTTTGCTTTATGTCACAAGAATGTGTTTAATTAAGTATTAGGTGAGTGTTAACACTGTCATAATATTTGAGACAGTAAGCATAGAACAAATAGCAAAACGTATAACTACAGAAAAGTTCTTACACGTTTATAAGATACCACTAAATATTGTGATTTTTTTCTTCTACAACGATACTTCATAATCCCTAATAGCAGCCTCTGAATAATATTGAACTATCTCAGCAAGATTTTTGGCTCTGTCTAGAAAATGGAATGTGACATTTATTTGCAAAAAAGTTTTTATTCCTTTTTTTACTTAAACATTTAGACGCACGCGCGCGCATATATGACGTCTCAGAGGCACTCAATTTCTGAGCTCTGTGCCGGTGGGTATATTTCTCCAATTTCACTATTTCATGGCCGGAGTTTGACTTTGAATCGCTGAACTTTAGCGCCACAGTACATGATACTAACGGTATTTCTATGTAGTATATGAATAAAAAGTGGATTTGAGACATTAAAATCTCAATAAATATAGAGGTGTTTCGGAAAAGATTATTACGAAAATTCAGAGGCACACAAAATGAAATAAAAATTAGTATTGCATGTCAAAGAAATTATTTTAAAGACAAATAGAAATATTTATAAAATTGGAAGAGAAATATACGTGAATGAATATCATTGTGGAAACAGTAAAAGGAGAGTAACGAACATCGAGACAAAAAAAATTAGATGAACCTCTGAAAGCACAATTTTATATTTCAGCCTTTTAGTAAGCACAATCCCGGAAACGCTCTATTTGTAAAATACAGTTTATTACTAATAATGTATTTGTAATTCTTTTTTTAACATATATCATTTATTTATAATTGAAAATTTTAATTAAATTAAGTTTTCTTTGTCTAAAATTTTGCTGACATTTTTAATATCAAATCACGTGTAGCAAATGTTTATGGTAATATTAAAAATAATATTACAATCATGTTTATAATAAGCTACTGTTTATTTGTTTTAATTTGTTTCAGTGCCATCAGCCTCTCCTCAGGATATCAAGTGCTTCTCTAAAGGTCCTCAAATATTATCGCTGTCTTGGGCACCTCCTCCACAAATTCATCAAAACGGCATTATTCGAGGTTACAAGATTTTTTATGAAAATATGGAGGAATGGCCTTCAGGTACACAATCTTACTAACCCAATTTACAAGAGTTATTCTTTTTAAAAGATGCATGATTGAGAAACTACAAAATGAGCTTTTAGTATCAAAACACATGAATATACTGAACTCACTTATCAATTAAATTAGTTCTGTAATATTATCCTTTATTATTTCGTATTTTAGCATATGATTGTTAAATAGCTTTGTTTACGTTATGCTATTTTTATAAGTGTGATATTTAAGACCAGGAGCATAAGCAGAACATCATTCAGCTGTTAGCTTTAAAATTGATTCATTTTGTTGGTGTTAATGATAGATTTTTTTTAAGTTTTTCCGGTAGGGGGATATGTATACCACATTTCCTCCCCCCCCCCCCCCCTTCTACCCACCTACCAACATTCTCTGAGGTAACAACCTAATTCAGGTTAAGTTTTCACATTTGGCCTAAATAATTTCAAATTCTGTGCAGAAAGTTAAAATCATTATTTTTATTCAAGTTTGAGTGAAAATGCTTGACTTTAATTCGCTGGTGTGTCTACTTCCCAGCAGAACGAAATGCGTCTGACCTGTGTTAAAACATTACGTAATTTAAAGTGGAAATAAACGAAGCCCTCGTCTCAAAATTATTATAGTTGACAGTTAAGAACTGTTATCGTTGCAATGATTTATGGAAACGATATCGAATGTTATAAAAATAACAAATTATCACCTAGAAGTAAAGATATATGAGCCCGAGGACATGGGCCTATATTTTTGCGGACGAGCCCGCAGTTGAGAAAAAAATATGCAAAATATAAGTGAATTTAGTATGTTATTTTTGGAGATGCAACATGAGTTGTTACAACACCTGCAGTTAAAACCGTGTTAGAAGTTGCGTCGCCTATTGCTGTTTCTGTGTTAGTTTCAACAGCAATGTAAGCTTTTTGAATACACGTGTTTATGTTGTAATATTTTTTCTTTTTCAAATCCTTCTCTTTAATCCCGAAAAAAGTCCCGTATTTGCCACTGTGCCTATATTTACATATTTCAATGTTGCACTTAACTGTTTTGAACTAAGGTACAGAGAGAGAAAACAGTCAATGCGTCTCTAATATGTATCTGTTCCCACAACCAAACCATCATTTAGTAGTCACTGATCACATTTAAACCAAAAGTCCATTAGTGATAACTGGCATACATTTTCATTCAGGCCTGAACCTGCTAGATGTCAACAATTAGCTAACTTACAAACACATTTGAAGAATATACTGAAATAATTCAAATATATTTAATTTTCAATAAAAGGGATTGGTTTTAGACATTCCTTACCGGGAACAATTATTTGTTCAGGATCTCAAGATTTTTGTAACTATCTTATCATTGGTGTTCAGTTAAATTAATGGTATGCATATTTTAACTGCCTTAGGTGAACGATCTCTTGAAGGGTTACCCTGATCAGTTCGATTATTTTATTATCCAAAAAAATTCCATTACTTGAATAAGCATACAATTAACTAAGAATTGCCTTTGCACATGATTACTTGTTGCAAGAAAAGTTTTCAAATATTGTCGAACAAACTAATTTGCGGTGTCCCATCTCTAGTAGTCAACACATTCTCGTAGTCTGCAAAAGTTCGAACATCCATCTAGGCGTAGGTTCTATAATATCGATTGTAGGGCGCAGATACGTATACCATGTACCGTCGAACAACGAGCAGGGAATTTATCTGTAGCTTATTTCTTAGTGCTTAATATAAGCAATAAAATAAAAAAAATTTAATTCTAGAAAATATTATACGAAGTGGAAATTTTATACAGCTTTATTTTCCGTGTGAATAATTTTTTGTGGGTTCTTTTTTTATCAATTTTAATAATCCCAACCATTTTATTAATTTAATATGTGAAACAAATAAATGAAAGTAGTACAAATAATCGTAATAGAAAAAGTCAAAAATTTTACGAATACGTAATACATGCCCTATCGAAATTAACTTGTTATTAAGGGGCCTCCCTAGTAGCATCAGAAGTTAGCGGAACACTATGTTTTTAAAATAATGATGGGACTTTATTAATCGACACTACGAATCTGAAAATTTTTCACCCACGAGAAGATAATACACGAATTGTCTGTATACTTTTACATTTTTGTTTTTTTCTATCAAAATATGAAATAAAAAATCACCAACTTGTCCAACTTTGGGGCCATTTTATACTGCTTAGGAGAATGACAGAAAAAAAGTACAAGTCTAGAAAAAAAGATAATTTTTTTCTGAAGAAATTCATGTATTTAAAACATATAGTCATCGCTTTGAATTCCGAGATATCTTTTCCACAATTTCCGCAAATCCTGAAAGTTTTCCACCGTCTCGTGCTGCCGCTCGGCGAAGCCAGCTCGCAGGCCACAGCTCAGGTAGCGTGGTGGAGGAACCCGTTCCCGGAGGGGAGTCAGGCTACCTGTGTGTGTGTGCGTGCGTGAGAGGGAGACAACCCACAACCGGCACCGGTAAAAGATAACCCCGTGACCGAAAGAAATTCTCAGAATTGCTTTTAGTGTGCCTCGCCACAGTACCATGTGCTCGACTTACTCTGTGACTATATTCGTGTATCTCTAAAACATTGCTTTTGTTTAAACTACAAATATCCTAAAGCTTACCATACTAGATCATGTATTACGAAATAAAGTATTGAAACTAATCAATCAACACATTGAAAGTTGTCCTACAAACTATTTATTGGTGGCTTTACAGTCTCGCTAGCTAATTCGACAAAATTTATATTTAATTTTTAACATGAAAATACACTTCATTGTTTTTCCTTTTATTTTTAATAAAAATTCAAGAAACAATTATTGTACTACCCAATATTTTTTAAAATTATTTTAGTTTTCCAAAATGATTTTACACATCTTACAACGCCGGGGAAAAATGTTATACTGGTATTAACCAAATGGTTAACTATTTACAAAAGTTTTGATACTTAAAAATGTAGGTTTTATATAAAATGTATCTTAAATTAAAAGAAAAATCGTATTTTGAAAACTAAATGTCATTTTGCTATGCTTTTTGGTTAGATAGATATCTGATTGTCTGCACTGTTTTAAAAATGTTCATGGAATGATAAATAAAAAATAAAAACTAGGGAAGTTCTATATTAAATAAGCTAGTCAGAATTATGTAAATGTTCCTCCTGGCGCAGGAATCACGAGGAGGATTGAAGATGAGGTCAGTGACCGATCGCTCACATATGTAGTTATGGATGGTACGTTATTAATTACAAAATTCAAAAACCATTTTGAAGTTAAAAAGTATAATTAGTGGCAATGTTTAATAAAGATGACGTAAATTTTCAGATAAACTTATTTCTACAGCTCAATTAATTAATAAGGGCAGGAAATAAATTTTTTACAGCAATTATACAAAATTATTAAAAAATTTCAAACCACAATTAATTTATCCAAAAACCAAAATTAAGTAAATATTGCCCACACATTACAACATCCACGAAAGAACCTTGCAAATAATTTTTGTTATATGCATTATTTTGCATTCAAGTTCTTTATTTTTTTATACTTCACCTACTTATAATTGTTACATATTTGGCACATGGTCCGTCACGCCCAATTAAAGGGCCTGAATAAGTAGAACGCGTTTCTGATCAAATTGCACGCCTGTTACTTTACCTGCAACTGGAGCGGTGTGAAATAAATTATTGTACATTCGTGACGTTGGCAATCAACTTAAATATTTATGAGTTAAAACCAAACATAACTATAACGGATAATCAAAGAAATTTTGAAATTTTGAAAGCTTGTTCTGTTTTTATATAGTACACAAAGCAGTTAAACCATAAATTATTTGTTGTTGAAAAAAAATAATCCTTAACCTTTCATGCTTTTTTTCATTTATTTTTATTACCAGATATTTCCGTTTAAGTAATACTTATATATAACCTATATAACAATATAGCAATCTAGAAAAAAAATTAAGTTAGCCTTATTCCAAAAATGTTATGATAGACGTTAGTTAACTAAGAATATAAATTCGCTTTACAACCACAGCTTGTACACAAGTAAAAAAAAACATGGTTCTACTTACAGGCCGTATTGAACGTAGGGTAGGTTTATGACAAATACAACAGCAATAAACATATGGCTGAGTCTGCTTTCATATACACTTTTTTTTTAAGTTATCACTTTTAGAGCGGGTAAAGGGTACCTATCAAGTAGCTTAGCATTACCCAAAGTGAATGTCGTGCTCCAGAAAATGTTCGAACTATGTAATATTTGTATCACTGTTGCGTTACAGACCTGCAACTTTTTTCAGTGCGCGATGTCACTCTCATGTAAAAATATGTCGTGTTTAGCGCAAACGTGTTCGAATGAATCCACATCGAGATGCCAAAGAATACCTATCGATGTCGGCAACATACATAAGTATACAAACCAACGTTTACAAGTGTATTCATACGTAAGTATAAAACTGGCGGCGGGCCATGATGCAGTTGGTTCTTCGCGTACAGTCCACTGACGGGATAAAAGCGTCAAAGATCTTATATGGCTATTCTGTAAACTTGTATGTCATTTCACGGCTTGCTTTAGACAAACAACATCCATTACTTTTAGCTTAGGCTTGAAAAGAATTACTCCGGCCGGCTTTCTTATATGACTTATTTCAGCTCCTCGTGCGACCAGTGTGTATAATTTGTCCGCGGCCTTATCTTTGGGTGAAAGTTATTTGTAAGGGAAGTTGTATCGGTAATGTTCATCATGTATTACATAACAATTGGACTTAGATACGCACATGTGTTTTTAAAATATATGTTTAATAACTTGCAATACAAAGTATGTATTGAATTTCATGTATTGAATTTTTTTTTACATTATGTACGAACATAATAATCACAATATTTCATGAGAAATTTTTAAAACATTTTACAAAGTAATCTCTAATTTCTTCCACACCTCATGGTTAACCTTACTATTTTATTTCATGTTTCAGTTGATTTAAACTGTTTGGAATCATAATATGACGGACAATGAAGAATATTAGTTTCAGTAAATTTTATGAGAGGATTTACTTATTACATTAAATATACCTCAATTTTTACCTCAAAGGAAAATAGTTGCATATCATTAAATGATAAATATTTGTTTCCCATTAATATAGTTTATGAACATAACTTATTGTTATAATACCTACATTAGTTAAATTGTGTTTTTGTAATGCTCTCCTATTTCAGTAAAATTTTTGGGCAAATTGAATAGCATATAGTCGATCTTTAACATAAGCTTTTGGAATACATAAATATAATAAATTATGTTCTCGTGATTTTAACAATTAAATATTTCTTCGCATGAAAAAATTAATTAACTAAAAAATATTTCAGTAATTTATACTTAAGGACTAAAAAATTTTATTTTTATAATATAATAATATTGTATGTATGTATACTTTTCTGAAAAAAGTAGATTCAAGAAAACAAATTTTCTTTTTTTTAATTTTGTTCTTGAACTTACTTGACAAGCGATATTGAACTTCAACTTTATACTTTCGGTATAGCACTTTTCGATTTATTTTCTCCAAACGGGAATTAAAAGTAAAGAATAAATAACATTTTCCTCTATAATTATTGCAGCCGTATACTGAAAAGTTTAACTTTCCTTTATTTGCATGACGCGGTTTTCCTGGCACGCATAACTTCCTCCCGTCAAATCACCCCCATTTTGAGGACCCACTCCTTCACAGGTTGTGTGGGACTGACTTCTGCGTGGAGGGGCAGTTTGTTGTTATTTATTTTGAACGTTGTATTTATGTTTCCTTACAAACTTAACTGAACCTCTTAACATTTAATTTCATCAAAAGTTATACAATATAAGTATCAAGTTAAAATATTTTTAAGTGTAGTTGTGGCTATTTTGTTGTTGAAAATGACACTCTTAAGTTTGAATGAAAGTGAGATATGATAAAATTATATTTGTAGTTAAAAACAGATAATTCATTTCAAATTCAATCTTTTGTTACATGCATATTTCCAAATAAATTTGACAATATATTAAATTCTATGCATTTGAATATATTCGTATATTCTGCAGCATTAATTCCTATAAGCAAATACTTATTATGTACAATGTACTTTTAGTCCTGTCGTATAGTTATACAAAAAATTGTATCAAAAGTATTGTTTATTCTATGCGGTTATGGTTTAAAAAGAAAAAAAAAAGTAATTTAATTTATTTTTAAATTCGGTTGTCAGTAAGAACACATATTTAGTGTAATACGACATATATTATTCTGTTTATTAAAACATTACTATCGATAACTCCATTTTAGATTTATCTGTCTATATGTTATATTTCAAATTGATTCTTTTTCTTCGGCTTATGACAGCAGCAAATTTTGTTTTATCGCATATGTAATGTTTTTATGTTTTGCATATTATAATTAATGAGTTAGTATTGTTGGCGGGTGAGGCTTTTTCACAAATGGACGCGTTCTTGGCGGCTAGCAGGTAGGACGCGTGTATTACGCAGGCTGGATAGGGAAGTACGACTGCGGGCGAGCTCCATGATAGAAGCAACGGGAGTAGTATCACTCGGCTATTTGTATAGGTTGGGATAGCTGTGCGAATGGTAGAACAGACCACGGGTCTATGGTGAGGAAAAAGGTCCCAAGCTCGACATCCCGACGATGAGACCCTTTACGAACTGTCGATGGATCATCAGGAAAGTTAACAACTTCTTCAGAAACTTGAGTCCCTCTTTCAAAATTCAGTTTAATACCTGGAGATGACTATATTCGGTGTTCTACCAAGCGAAGCATACTCTTAATTCATTACTAGTTGATGTTTAAAATTTTGACGCAAAATAAAATTGTGAATCAGCTTACTTTGCTCATGCCAGGTTTTACAAGTTTTGTCAAAGTTAATTAAATGAATAAAAATTGTGTCCCTTTGTTGCTGGCTACCCGCAAGAAATTATCATGGTGAATAATAATAATTTTAAGTCGACATGTAATATTATGATTTTTATGGGATTGTGTTTTGGTAATGGTGTGTGTAACTGTCTTGTGTATTTTATTACATTCACTTCACGTAACGAATTGTCTGAACGTAATGTTATTGTTTGTTTGTTTTAATATTTCGTTTTATTGAACAAAGATACATAGTTTGCCACTTCGAGCGACTACAGAAATGACAATACAATTAGTTTACAGTGTTCCAAACATTTTAGTTTCCTCTACTGTACATGGGGCGAATATTTTTTATGTTATGTTTACTGAAACCATTTTACGCGCTAAGTGAGATGTTGCGATTGAGTAGAAGGGAAAATATGTCTTAAAACCCTGCGTAATGTTATGAATTCCATTCATTCGTTTACTCTGTGATCCGGAGGGTCTAATGTTAAGACTGAATTGAATACATGTGCACTTCCTCTATGTAGAGTGGCTTCATTGAGATGAAAGCAAAGCTCACGTTGATGAAATACTTATTAATTAAAAAATTAAAATGTTGTTTTATGCTTCAATTTCTGTTAGTGTCGTACACAGATTAAAAATGTAATGCAGAGTTCCTCAGTTTTATGTATATTGAAATTTGCTCATGTGTAGAGTAGTTATTAAAAGCATAAAAAACATATATGACGAATTGTTGTGTATTATTTCCATTAGGCGTGACCATGAAAATAGATAAGATTTTATCATTATGTGAAATCTACATTTTAAATGTTGGCGTTTAAATATTTATGAAAGTGTGTGAACTTAAAGCACTATTTATCTATTTAGGAAGTAGGTAGTTTCTTTGATTTTAGAAGGGTTTTTTAAACAAACAACTAAATTAATTCAAAAATTTGTACTGCAAGCAAAAAATACTTTATTCCATTTTTATTTTAAAATTAGCCATTGTATTCTACCTTGCTTACACTCTATTATCGAAAAATATTTTTTTTTGACAGAGATGAATACCGTAAATTAATACACAAAACATACATGTTTTCGTATGAAAAACAGTGACGAAACCAAAATTATTTTGATAGTTTGTATAGAAAATCCCCAACAGTAGTGGTGGTATATTAAGGGATTTCTTTGTAGATGGGTACTATTCCACAATAAAAAGGAGTTATCGTCAATTATCAAAGCAGCCATATTTCGTATCTTCTTTAACAGCATAAATACAGCAACAAATGACGTACTTGGCTAAAAATTAATTCCAGCTGCATGCGTAGATTCCGGGAGGAGGGGAGAATCTCAGGGTGGCCCGAACCTCCCTGAAATAAAAAAAGTCCGTCTGAGGGGGCCCGCTTGCATTTGCAAAATCTTCACGTTATCCCGTGGGCCTCATGGGAATCCTACAAATTTTCGCCCGTGATTCCAGCTATACATTTCACTGACACCTTGAGCACAACAGTCAGTGCACACTGAGTTCTTCCATACCACCCGCACTTGTCTTCGATAAAATCTGAACTCAGGTGGATTCAGCGTGACTGACTAAGCCTGCAGTCTGAATCCACCTGTAGGCCGCTGTTGCAACAGCTAAGAAATTTACACTGCTCGTAGTGAACAGTCTGTATGTAACTCGAAACGTGATTCCAGTTCATTCGTGTATACTTATTCATCATATTATGCAACGTTAAAGTCATTAAAAAAATATGCAAAAATAAAATAAAATGCTAAACATGTAATAAGAGCCAGAAAATAATAATATGCAGTAATATTTAGTGTAACTAAATACGACGTGAACCCTAGAATACAAAGTTGACGATGTGTCGTTGGTGGGAACACTTGTTTGTTCCTGACATTTTTTTTCTTTACAGAATTTAAAAGTAAGTTTGACATGCACTTTTTATTCAGGAAGTAAGTTAAAAATTTATTTGTCGTTATTGCGATTTAAAAAGTTGATTTGTGTGTAAGATTAAAAGTAATTAATATTATTTTCATCATTTTATTCCCAGTTTTATTACTCAATTATTAGTAGGACGTGATTTCTCGTCGCGGTGTGGAATACTTTTATGAATGAAAACATAACTGTTCGCAAAACCATTCATCACACAAATGTCAGTTCGAAAGTATAATGTTGGAAATTTTTTTTAATGATATAATTTTTGCATTTTTCCCCCCCTGAAAACACAAGCTAACACATCGATAGTTGGTGACAGCATTTTTTGTAATGTATGTAAATCTCTTAATTATGTAGAACGTTAATTAAAAAATAAAAATACATGTTTTAAACAGAATTGACGATTGTTTGCATTTCATGGATATGGACTGGATCGCAACACTAATTTAATGTTTCAAGTTAATAAACACTGTCAGGAAGCAAGCAAGGCAATGCGAGAACATTATCCTTTTGGTTGAATGTAGCGAAAGGGAAAAACAGTCACCTTTCTTGCCACGATCTTGTTCGCAGATAACGCAGGTATAAGTAGTAAATGGACTCCACACAATGACAACCCTCCCATTTTTCCGCCCCCCTCGCTGAAACGCCCTCTCCCCCCACCGCCCCGGCGCAGGCGACAGGCTCAGGTATATCGCCCCGCCCAACCACTGGCCGTAGCACGTGGCCAGTGGCCCACCGCGCTAAACATTTTTACTAGGGAGGCCCCTTAAATACCAGAATTTGGAAAATTAATCTCTTATAAGTTTAAGTTTACACTAGTTTATTTCTCATGGTATTAAAATACAGCTGCAATAAACTTATTTGAAATTAAATTTTGGTTCTATTTATCTTCAAGCATTGTGGTTTTTACAAAAAAAAATTATTAAGTTGTCGGAAGTTTACCATTAAAAAAAATTATGCTTGTCTTTTTTCAATTTATACTAATTTCTCATTCGTGGCATTCTTGAATTAATTTATATGCATCATAAAATGTGTAAAGTATTAAAGGGTTATCAAATGTATCCAATTTACGGTATTTTTAATTGGTTGTAACTTTTGTAGGGCATATCGAAGACGGCGTGAAAGTTTCTTCAGACAACAGCACAGATATTCATAATTTGCAGAAGTTTTCAAATTACAGTATTCAGATACTTGCTTACACTAAAGTTGGCGATGGGAAGAAAAGCAACACAATATTTTGCCTTACCGACGAAGATGGTAAGCTAGTTTTTTAACATTCCTTTTACTGTCATTGTTTTGTGGAGTTAAGAAATGTTTTCTTTAAGACTTACTTTATGTACACTGAACCAAATAATCAACTTACTCCTAACTAGTATGTATTTATTTATGTGTATACCTAACTATTTAAATAATCCTAAAGAAATTAATTACTATAAATGTTCGGTTATTTTGTGTGTATTTTCCCCAAAACATTTCCTGGAAGATAATATAATACACATTCGATCAAAACCTGCAAAATATCGTTTAGACAGAATAACAAAAAAAATTAATAAGAACTTTAAAAACATGTGAAAACCTATTTTTTTAATGCTTTTATTTTAAAAATCTGTAAAAAGAAGGACGGGGGAATTTTGAAATGGTAACTTTTTACATATGCGCCCAAATCGTGTTTGCTTATTTTAAGTAAATTCATAGGTAACATTTTTGTTCTTACTTAAAATCATCTCGGAAAGGTTTTGCAAGGAATAGTGTGTCTGTATTTTGTGTAAATAATAATGATTTACAGAGTTAAAGATAGTGTAATCTGTGAAAAATTATGTTTTTTAAGTGACACGTTGCAATGTTATATAAGTATAAATGTATTATTTTAAATTTGTGTTTTTTTTACAACTTATGATGAAATGTTTCTAATTGTAACCAAAATGTTGAAAATTTTTACAGTAAAATGATCAATGACATGTAGTTTCTAGCTTGAAGCTGGCAATCACAGGATGTGTGAGGCAGATGAGATGGGTTATCGATAGAGACCTGCGAAATTCGCGGTTTCGATGGCCTTCAGGATAGACTGCACATACCCCTGTACACTCGGGCAAATAACGCAAGTTCATTGGCTGCCGACTTGTAAGTCGTCTCAGCTGGTTTGTCTGTGATTCGATACTTCTTTGGTTGAGGGTTTATAACTGGTTGAGATTCGTCCAGATGAACAGTAAGCCAATAGAAAAATTATCTAAGAGGTATATGTGTTTGAATTCTAGCCTATCACCGAATGAATCCGCGAATTTTGCAGGTCTCTAGTTATCTAGCAGCTACAGAATAATTTGCTGCGGGAAACACTTCACGTCCCCCGAGTGGTCCCCAACGAGAGTGGAGTCTGGGTCGCCCCATCTGACCACTCAGCCACCAAGCCTTTTCGTACTTCTAACAGTACCTTATTTTAAATTAATATTTTTTTTTGGTAAAGGCTATTTTGTATGCGGGTATTTATGCAAAGTTAATTTTCTTCTTTTTTTTAGGTCCTTAAGTGAATGAAAACATGTTTTCAGTTAACTGTTTCAAAAAAAATTATTTAAAAAGGGTCTTTTGATATTATACAAGGGCTCATCCACAGTTCATATATGTCATATCAGTAGTATAAATTTTGGCGAATCTGGCGCTCGCTTCAGGTTGAGATGGTGTCCTTGAGGTTATAATGTTTTATTTTTTACTTAAAAATATTCATAACTCCTCCAAATAATCCTCAAGTTCCTTTTTATGGGGGGAAATTTCTAATTTCGAGGGAAAATATTCCTTTTTTTTTTACGTAAATACTTGTAATTTTTTTTTTCCAAAGAGGTACCATTTTCATAGATAGGGCCAGTTTTCCTTAAGGAAGATTTTATTTACCTAAAATACCCCTTGTGAGTTGATTCTCTTGTTCTTTACCCAACCGCCACATTAGATTTTAATAAAATTAATTCAGCATTAAAATATATTTAAATACCATAAAAAATTATTTCATTAAATGGAAAACACGTATTTTATTTCAAATTTTGTTATTTTGGATTGAAACCAGAGAGCACAAAAAAATACACAACTTTAGGATTTTAACAAAAGGTTTTAAAAACATAATCATGTCAGAAATTTTGTTCAAGAAATGAGGAAATGTTACCTCAAAATCGGATATTTTAAGATTACTCTGACGAATTTTGAGTCGTCTTGGGTAAAAAAAATTAAGAATATTGACATGGGACATACTTTTTTTTTTGCATAAAGGGAAAGTTGATATTTTCAGCGTTGATAAGGAGAACCAAATAGAATAAATATATATGAAAATTTGGGAGTTAAAAGGCAATGTTGATGGCTACTGAGATATATGGTTTTATCTCAGCCTTTTAAAACCATGAGGATTTCAAAAGGTAGGTAAAGTTAAATATGTATTTTTTTTCCTCCTGAGAGTGACTAAAGCATATACCCAGTGGTGGATCCAGGATTTTTGTTTGGGAGGGGCTTGACCCAGCTGAGGCTAGGCTTTATCAAGGCAAACACTAAAACAATAGTGGACCCAGATGATTTTGGAGGGGGCTTGAGCCCCTTAGCCCCCCCCCCCCCACCACCCCCCCCCGTATCCGCTACTGCATATACCTCATAGCAGTAGAGCCCGTGGGAGATCGACGTTTTACCCATCTGATAACCAGAGGAGACCTATTTTTTATGAAATATTTTTTGATTTATAAACACGCCTATGATAGCTTGCCTATCGAAAAGTGTTCATGGCTATTTTTAACTAAATTAATTTTAATCAATTTTTTTTTCATCACCTTTTATGAACGGTTTTTTGCAGGCAAGCCTATACTGTTATTTTTGTAATTAAATTATATATCTTCTGATACCAATTTTAATTGGTTATCATATCGGTGAAGTTATCTAAATTGACTTACCTATTCATACCTGCTTGCCAGATAGCTATGAACAAAAATCAGTAGGCAAGCCTACCAAGGCATGTTCTCTATGTTAAAAACTATGTGTTGAGACTAAATTTGTTTGGTTATCATAAGAGTGAAGGTGATGAAAAAAATTGATTAAAATTAATTTAATTAAAAATAGCCATTAACACTTTTCGATAGGGTAGCTATCATAGGCGTGTTTATAAATCAAAAAGGAGGTTGTCTGTAAAGTCGGTTTACAGACGATAATTTTACGTGATAACGTCATAAGAAAACATTAATGAAAAATTGCATACTTTCATAATTTTCAAATATTATTTACAGTTTTTGCAAATTTAATTTAAATAATTTGTTTAATATAATCACGAACAATTAGTTAAAAATCCCGCCTTAACCTGTTTGGTATTATAGAAGATTTTCTCGCACGGTGGTTGGCCGGTTATTGCACTCTTGTCTCAGGCGGAATGTGACAAATAGTCATGCTTTTTCGTGCGTGCAGCCGGCGTTCATCGATTTATAAGACGTTATCACGTCTGGTTGTCAGAGGGAAGCCTTCATTTCACAGACGAGAAAGCCACACCCGAAGTTCCCCGAAGTTCATGCTCGCTTTTTTTTTCCGTTCCATCTCATTGTATAAACCGGTGTGGCATTAAATTTTGCGGTCGATTAGGATAGGTCAGCTACATTATAAATACTTAAAAATATTGTGGATGGTTGGTTATATTAGGTAAGTATAGCTACATTAAAAATACCGTAAAATCATTTTATGGTTGCTTAGCAAATAACCTTTTAATATGTAGCTATCCAGGGCTAGGAAACCGTTTACATGATTTCACAGTATCTTTAATGTAGCTATCCTAACCAAATGAACCGTCCACAATGTTTTAAAGTATTTATAATGTAGCTATCCTAACCTAATTGACCTTTAGTCATCATGAGTAACAATAAACAAAAAAAACGAAGATGCACGATCAGGCGTTTGGCTCTCTCGTCTGTGAAAAAAAGGCTTCCCGTTGTGAGACGGGAAGCCTACGACTCACTCGTCCTTCTGGACATACCCGAATACTCACGTTGGCAAGCCTTCTTTCAACAGACAAGAGACCCAATCGGCCGATCGTGTATCTTCGGGTTTTTTTTTGGTTCATTGTAAATAAATATACAACTCATGATAACTAATGGTCAATTAGGTTAGGTTAGCTACATTATAAACTCTATAAAACATTGTGGACGGTTGATTTGGTTAGCATAGCTACATTAAAGATACTGTTAAATCATGTAAACAGTTTCCCCCAATTAAATACACCTGTTGTGGTAAGGAAAAAAAAAGAGAGCATGAACTTCGGGGAACTTCGGGTTTGGCTCTCTCGTCTGTGAAAAATAGGCTTCCCGTTGTCAGACGAGAAGCCTAAGATGTACATCAAGTTCTGTCCCTGCCCGAACACGCCCGAATATTCACCTTAGGTTAACCTCGGGATTTGTTTTATTTTAGCGCAGGAAAAATGAATTAAAATATTAAAAGTGGTCGGTTAGGTTAGCTACATTAAAACACTTTAAAACACTATGGACGGTTAGTTAGGTTAGTATAGCTACATTAAAATAAACAGAGAAATATAAATATATATAAATAAACCCGAGGTTGGCCGAAGGTGAATATTCGGCTGTGTTCGGGCAGGGACAGAACTTGATGTACATCTCAGGCTTCTGGTTGAGAGACGGGTGTCAGGTGACGTGTGCTCGCTGCCTTGCAGTGCCCGACGCGCCCGACCGCGTCAAGGTGGTGGCCAGCTCCGCCAGCTCGCTGGTGGTCAGCTGGACGAGGCCGGTGCGCGCGCACGGCACCATCACCAGCTACACGCTGTACTCGCGCGCGCTGCAGGCCGGCCGCGAGCACGACTCGGGCAAGCGCCGCCTGCCCCCGCTGCAGCCGCACTACGAGCTGCACGAGCTGCGCAAGGGCGAGGCCTACGAGTTCTGGGTGACGGCGAGCACGCGCGTCGGCGAGGGCCAGAGCACGCCCGTCGTCTACGCCACCATCTCCTCCCGGGGTGCGTCCGTCCGCCGTCAGCACCACAGCATCGCTCCAATCCAGCCGTCATCCAAACACACACCACAAAATCGCTCTAATACAGCCGTCATCCAAACACACACCACAACATCGCTCTAATACAGCCGTCATCCCAACACACACCCCAATATCGCTCTAATCCAGCCGTCATTCCAACACACATCCCAATATCGCTCTAATCCAGCCGTCATCCAAACACACACCACAAAATCGCTCTAATACAGCCGTCATCCAAACACACACCCCAATATCGCTCTAATCCAGCCGTCATTCCAACACACATCCCAGCATCGCTCTAATCCAGCCATCATTCAAACACACACCACAAAATCGCTCCAATCCAGCCGTAATCCAAACACACACCACAAAATCGCTCCAATCCAGCCATCATCCAAACACACACCACAAAATCGCTCTAATACAGCCGTCATCCAAACACACACCACAACATCGCTCTAATCCAGCCGTCATATCGCTCTAATCCAGCCGTCATCCAAACACACACCCCAGCATCGCTCTAATCCAACCGTCATCCAAAAACACACGCCAACATCGCTCTAATCCAGCCGTCATCCAAACACACACCCCAACATCGCTCTAATCCAGCCGTCATCCAAACACACACCCCAACATCGCTCTAATCCAGCCGTCATCCAAACATACACCCCAACATCGCTCTAATCCAACTGTCATCTAAACACACACCCCAACATCTCTCTAATCCAGCCGTCATCCAAACACACACCCCAACAACGCTCTAATCTAGCCGTCATCAAAAAATACACCCCAAAATCGCTCTAATACAGCCGTCATCCAAACACACACCCCAATATCGCTCTAATCCAGCCGTCATCCAAACACACACCACAACAACGCTCTAATCCAGCCGTCATCCAAACATACACCCCAACAACGCTCTAATCCAGCCGTCATCAAAAAATACACCCCAACATCGCTCTAATCCAGCTGTCATCCAAACATACACCCCAACATCGCTCTAATCCAGCCGTCATCCAAACATATACCCCAACATCGTTCTAATCCAGCCGGCATCAAAAAATACACCCCAACATCGCTCTAATCCAGCCTCCAGGATGATGTTTCTAATTTCTTGTTAATTTTAATTTTCTGGAATACAAATTTCTAGAGACCTGTAAAATTCGCGATTTCAAATCCCTAAAGGATAGACTCAATGATCCTCTATGCACTCGTGCAAATTACAATTGCTGATTGGTTACCGACACCTGTCGTAACACCTGTTGACCGTGATTCGCTAATTCTTCTGTTAAAGATTTTTCATTGGCCCAGAGTCCTTCAGATAAAGTGTGGCCCATTCACTGAAGCAAAATAATTTTCAAAAGTATTTGGATTCCATCCTATCGCGAAATGAATCCGCGAATTTTACAGGTCTCTACGGATATTACAAATCATTTATAAACTTTAACGTCCATCTACTCTCTTGTTTCCCTTCGTTCCCTGGGCGCCATCTTGTGTTCCTCCCAACCGAGTGCGTCCCGCGCTCTGATCCTGCAGGAGAGGCAGCTGGCAGGGGATTGGCCAGCCATGACTATCCTAGACTAAAACTAGATACAACCTGCATAGACACTTACATGCGGGATGCAAAAAAAAATATATTTCATGCGTTAATAACCAGCAGGTTGGTTACGGGAAACCAAAGGACGGTTCTGGAATATTTTTTTTCCCTAACCAAACTAAAACTAAGTGTATGTGTAGGAGGTGTCCGGGTTAGGGGAGGGACCTAGGTGCATCTCAGGCCGAAGCCTATATGCCTAGTCATGCTGGGATCAACCATGCAGGGAGAGGGTAGCATGCATCGTGTGCTAGGAGGGGATTGGCCAGCCATGGCAGCGATTGATGCCAGGACTTACTCTTCTCACTCTTAACTCTAGACTATAAATAGATAGGTTGGGCCCACGTAAAACCTGCACAGACACAGGGAAAACCCTGGGCTCTGTCATGCGGGGTTCAAATATGCATGCATTAAGTGTAGGAGAATACAGGACACAGAGGATGGTTCTGGAAGAAGAGTTGGACCGAGTAGAAAAGTGGGTACGGATTCAAGGCCGAATTTCACTGACGCTGATGGGTTGCGGACGGTGCAGAGAACTCATCGGGCTCTACGCTTGCAGGGAACCGCCTGCGCCTGTCGCCCGCCTACTTGCTGGCGTCTAGTAAGGAAGTCTTTGGGCAGAGGGCTACACAGCGGGGTTTGAGGTTATTGTTGCGCACCGCGCCACTGCCGTATCCACAACGTGTTCTTTAAAGTACATTAGTATTGTGTAGATCAGTATAGTGTTATATAAGTATTGTTTTAGCTGTGTAGCTAAATATTTTTTTGGGATTGGGGGGGGGGGGGGTGTGTGGTGAGAGTAAAATTTCAATTACAATTTCAAGGCCGAATTTTAGTGCAAAGGTTTCGTGAAACATTGTTTCAAACGTTTCAGACCCTAAAGAGGTATAAAGAGAACACTTACGAGTTGAAGTTTAAATTGCTAACAAAAGTTTTTTTTCTATCACGTTTACACGCGCACTTTTTAAAAAAAAATATGTTTAAAAAAAATTATGAATTATTTATAAAAAATTGTTATGAATACAACAAGTGTCTAATTATGTTCGCAGGCTTTCACGGCCATTGTCTGAAGTATCTTGGCTTCTGGGTTGTAGCCGCGTCCTTGGCGAAAATACACCGAAGTTTCGGTCGTCATTGCAGTAGCCATCATCAGGGAGCAGATACCTACTGACGCGGCTACTACCCAGAAGCCAAGCTACTGTCTATTTAGTGGTTTAAAGAAACTTAAGGGCCAATTTAAGTTTCTACACCATCATCTCCTCCGGAGGTACGTCATTCGTGGGTCGGTAGTGTCTTCCATTATTTTCGTCGTACAATATCGTATTTCTGTTCGTTTTTAAATAAATATAAGTTATAATTTTCTTATAAAAATATCTAATCATTTCGACAAGATTTTGTTTAGGGGTTTAAAGAAATTAAAAAGTCAATTTATATGTCATCGTTTGCTTAAACAAAGAGTTTTAAACCGTGTGGTAAAGAGTTTTTAATTATCCGTTTTTGTGTAGCCTTTTTTTCATTAGTTATTTTCTGGAACATTAAAAAAAAACAATATTGGCTTTCACCAAAATGCTTTAAATTTTAGTTTTTCAAGTTTTTCGGTAACCAATTTTTTTTAATGAATTCGAGTTACGACAAGACTTCATATAAAACTCCCAATTCAAAACTGTAGGCCTATACCTAATGATACCATGCTATCAATTCATGTTAAAACTGAAATAACAATTGACTTTTGAGGTTCTTAAAACAATTAAATACATGTATGTATAAATATAGGTATGTGTATAAATATGTGTAGGTATATATATGTATATATATAGAGAGAGAATAGAGACTTAAAATCTAACAATTAATATTAAAAAACATATATCCACATTTAATTAAAATATTTAAAAATATATATTTAATATATTTAGTCACCTTAGTAAATTAGATCTTTATTGGTTTCTAAAAAACAAAAACAAATATTTAAATTTCTTTTAAAGTTATAAAATCTGTACTTTAATATTCTAAAACATATATATATATGTTAAAAATGTTATAGATACTTCTGAAAAATATTTTTTTAAAAATTATTGAGTAGGTACCTTAAACATTTTATTTGTTATCATTAAATACTTATTTCTAGCCATAACATTTAACAGTTCTAAACTAAATTTGGGAGTTCTCTGCGCAATTTTTTTTTAAATATTAATTGTTAAACTCTAGCATTAACTAACCAGACAGTTGGCTGATTCCTGAGGCCTAAGACTTTCTCAGCTGCTGGCGCCTAACCAGTTCTCCCACATCACACTAGGACCCCTCAAAACACCCAGCGAACCCGTGGTCTGGTGGAGGCCTATCCAACCTCTGTAGCTATCCAGGCTAGTACCGGAGCTGTGTCGTCGCTCACCACGTCGACTCCGCATCAGGCTAGGGAATATTTGGAGCCTGCTCGAAGTGATCGGAGCACCACTACCAAGTACGAGTCCTACCCAATCAGAATCCAGGGCCTTGTAGAAAACCTCAGCGGGACACCGTTCAATCTTTCATGGATTCTTCCCGTACTACTACCAACTTGGCGTTGATTCGGCAGACTGTTCGCCAGCTGCTAACAGACTGCCACTCTTCAGAGTTACTCCACAGGATGTCCTCGTCTCCTCGGATTACCCTCCGACCTGCCATACCTCGGCCCGGCAGATTTACAGCCGATTAAGGCGCGGAAGTGCCTAAATTCTTCCGGCGGCGATCGCAGGAAGCCCCGGCTAGAAATGACAACCACGGTGCGTGCACAGGAAGGCCTCGAGGTTGCCTCGGTACCTCCCCCAATGACTGAACTAGGGGAACGTATCACACATAGTCGATCGGTTTACAGATCTTTTTTAAGCCCGGGTGCATCCGAACATAGGGGCGCCTTCCAAGGTCCTTCCATTACCATAGGCCTTATCCATTCCAAAGAGTCACTAGTTGTTTCGGGCCGAAGCCCGGCCAAGCCTCACCACCTCCTCCTCCTGGATCTCAACCCATTAGGGTATTCCAGGAGCACTACTTTGTTTTTTCGTCCAGATGTCAACCGGTGGTTTGCTGGCATCTGGACGATTGGCCTCAGATGTACCATATGCCAATATTTAGAATGTTGTGCACCATTCTTTTGCCTCAACCAGAAAGAACTTATCCATTTTGTTTTAGCCGGCGTGCCTGCAGCCAGAATATAGCTTTGTCAGATAATAAGATTTCCTTGTCCATTTTGCATCCATGCATAAAATACACGACGGCTGATGTTAAAACACTAAGGTCGTTCCTTGTGGGATCTCTTGCATGCCATTGCTCCAGGATGCTTCGGCCCGAAACAACTGCAAAGAGTCACAGGGAGAAACGTGTTGATGTTTCAGTCCCAGCTGCCATCATATCGTTCGGCCAAGTCCTCCGAGTCCGCCGGAGAAGCTCGGTGCAACTGCCTTGCCTGGCCGTGGGGATCCCGTTCCCGAAGCGCGAGTGGTTGGACGGCGACGGCAAGCCAATCACCAGCGAGCACTTCAACCTCCAACCCGGAGGCAGCCTGCACGTGAGCGAGATACAGCGCAAACACCAGGGCAATTACACTTGCTCGGTCACCAACTCGTATGGCTCCGATCAAATCACATACTCTGTCCACGTCATAGGTGAGTTCACTCTTCATTTCTCACGGATGATATCGTTTCTTTCGGTGCCAGTTTCAATGGTAGATTATAACATATTATCTTTGAAATATTTGTGAAATGGGAGTGCATGACTTGATGTAAGCTTTTGGACATACACTATATTGCTAAGCACATGTGCTTAGCAATGGTGTATGTCCAAAAGCTTACATCTAGATTATAACAGTTTAATTTAGACTATTTACAACAAATCATACATCAATATAAGTTAAACTAAATTAGTTATTTTTACAAATGTTCAATAGGTGCACACATTCTATATAAAGTCCATTTCTTTCCGTATTTTGGTTAACACTTCCGGAGAAATTTTTCTCAACTCTGGCAAATTATTAGGTAGCGGCGGAACATAGACATGATCTTTTATAAAGCCCCGAAGGAAATATTCGCATGACGTTATGTCAGGTGAACGTGGAGTCCAGCGAAAAAGTACTAAGTCGTCTCGACCATTATGACCAATCCAACTGTCCGGGACTTCGACGTTCAGCCACTCTCCTGCAAAAGAGATTCCAATGGGGAGGACTGAAATTACAGATTCACTCTTAGAAAATTGCAAAACACAAATCGCTTTACGCTCAGGAGTCGCCATTTTTCGTAGGTGGCGCTGCAAGCGAGAAAACAACAAAGCAGTACTCGCGCATGCGCTTATCTACAACTGTTTGAGTTACTCTTTAATTGTGACCTTTAACCGAAACTCTACAACGCTTACAGTTGATACTATTACTATTTAAACCTGGGACATTCTTTTATGGACAGACTGTATAATATGCTACAATTTTTACTGTAACACTTTAAAGGCTTTAATAATCTTCATTACTCTTGTAGTTGTACCTTCATTTGTTAGCGAACTGTTAACTTCGGGTCACGTTATAACTTAATTTACTGAAAAGAAAATTCTTTACAGTGGAATGGCATGTAGAGGTGATTACATCATTAAGTGTAATGAAAGTGTAACACTCAACAAATGGCAATAAAAGAAAGAAAGAAAAAGAAACAGGTTTGCGACGTTCTATGTTGGAGAGGGATAAGGAGTGAGAGCTAAGGCGTGTGTATTCAGGATTGGGGCACTCGATGGCACGTTTGCATTATAACACACTTGCATACTTGCACACTCACATACTTGCACACTTATAAACTTGCACATATTAGTACAACTAAATTATTTGAAGTTTCACTTCTAACTCGCAGGGCGGACATGCACTCCTTTTTATTTTTCTTTGTGTGGAGTTTCCTCTGTCTCCACTACCTACTCCTGCATTCATTAGCTGACGTTATTTCTTTGTTCTTCCGTCCAAGCAACTCTGGTTGTATTAATTCCCATTGTATATTGAAACTCGTCCTTTTTTTCGATATGTAAACATCTTAGCTCTCGTATACGGCATTTGGTAGGAGTTATTTCGTGAATTAAAACGAAGTCAATAGGAACGGAAATGTGTCCCTAAACATGGTGCTACAATATGTGGGCATTACAATTTGAACAATACTTAGTTAACATTGAGAATTAAAGATAGTGCAGCGTTCTTCATACTGTAGTGACACAAGAAATTATTAGCCCACACATATTCGACGCCATGTTTAATGAAACAATTTCGTAGTTAAATTTTTAATGTTAAATCTTAAATTTAGAATCAGCTCAGTAATGTTAAGGTTTGCTTGTAGGAAGTATTTACAGACTGATTTCTGTCGTTTACGAAAAAAAAATCTACGAACATATACTTGAGTAGGGGGAAAGAGAGGGTTCTGGGACTGTGTAAACATTGCCAAATGTAAACATTGCTCATGCAATGTTGATGCCTTGGAAAGATGTCAATATTACGCAACCATTGTTATGTAAACACTGCACCAGAACACCCTGGGGGCCGCCACCTTGCCGGTCCGTAACCCTGACAACCAAACAGCGTCTGCTGGAGGCCGCCATCTTAGTTCTACTTTTGGTTACCAGAGCGCGCCACCGTAGTCATGGTTGCACAGAGTGTAAACTAAACTGAGGAGCGCCTGGGTGTGAGCGGAGTGCGGTGTGGCCAGTGGTGCCGATGTGCACATGGTTGCACAGAGTGTAGACTGGACAGAGAAGCGCCTGGTTGTGAGCAGTGAGAATGTTGCATGTGGCCAGTGGTGCCGGCGGCGCCCGTGCTGGCCGTGGCGGCCAAGAGCGCCACCTGGCTGGAGCTGCGGTGGAGCGCGCCCGAGGACGGCGGCAGCCTGGTGCGCGGCTACCTGCTGAACGTGAAGCGGCGCGACGGCGGCGAGTGGGAGGAGCTTGGGCTGCCCAGGAACGCGACGCGCCACCGCCTGGAGCGGCTCGAGTGCGGGACCGCCTACAGCGTGCAGATGGTGGCGCTCAACCTGGTGGGCAGCGGCGAGCCGAGCGCCGCGCTGGTGGCGCGCACCGAGGGAGCTCCGCCGCCGCGCCCCGCGCAGCGCGACCTGCTGCGCGTCAACTCGAGCAGCGCGGCGCTGAGCCTGCGCGCCTGGGCCGGCGGCGGCTGCCCCATCACGCGCTTCCTCGTCGAGTACCGCGAGGACTCGCAGCAGGAGTGGTTCACGTGTGCGTCCCTCCTCCTCTGTGTACTCACTCCACAATACCTACACACCTGGAAAATTCGCGAATTCTAGGGGCATGCAGATTTTGCGAAAAGATTTCGAGACTAGCTGAAAGTTAAAAACACTGTAGCATCGTCTGTGTTTCGTGATTGGTAGGGACACTTGTATTTCGCGAATACATTTCGTGTCAAGGTATTTTACAAAACACTGTAGATTTTTCTTGTAACATTGGTAGAGTCCCGGAAATTTCGCGGATTCCTCTGGCCTCAGGATATAATTCAAAGTTATAGGTGTGCTCGACCCATGTTTACTTTCCCATTGGTTGATTTCTTAGCGAGAACATTTTTATCCTTGTTATTTGGCACTACCTGATTCGCTTACTTCTCTCCTAGCTGGACATCGTTGGCTCACGGTCGTAGAGGGGCGTGTCCAGATAACTGCGGTCCAATCATGAACACAGTGCGACAGTGTGGAGTTTTGCATTCTAGCTTGCGACTAAATGAATCTGCGAAATTTCCGTGGCTCTAAACATTGGCTGTGGTCGGTGAAGGCTGTTTTCCCGCACTTGACGGGGCCAATGAGGACGTAGTTACCGTACTGTTGCACGCCCACAATTCGCCCAACCTCTAAGAAAAAGCTACAGTTATGTGTGAAATAGCCTGACACGAGATGTATTCGCGAAATACAGGCGTCCTTAGTGATTGGGTGAGTTTCTTTCAGGTACACGTATTTCGTAACAACACCAATCACGATAATCCAGTGCGGAAGCAAACACGTCCTGAGTGGCTCGGTCAAATAAGGCAACGACTTCTCTCGCAGACGGTCGCCAATCACAAGGAAGAAACCACAGGTGCGGGTGTACCTTGTTGCAGTCTAATAAGTGTTCAGATCTTTTCGCGAAAATTGCATGGCCCTAGCGATTTCAAATCCCTAAAGGATAGACCCTATGATCCTCTATGCACTCGTGCAAATTACATCTGCTGATTGGTTACCGACTCGTAACACCTGTTGACTGGAATGATCGTGATTCGCTAATTCTTCTGTTAAAGATTTTTCATTGGCCCAGAGTCCTTCAGATAAACTGTTGCCCAATCACTGAAGCAAAATAATTTCAAAAGTATTTGGACTCTATCCTATCGCGAAATGAATCCGCGAATTATACAGATCTCTAATAATTAGGCACTGGAAAAATTCGCGGGTTCAATGACCTCTAGGATGAACTTTATAGTTCTGCATACACTCGCCAAATGTCACCCTCTCATTGGCTGCTGTCTTGTGAAGGTGTCCCAATGTAGCGGCCTGTGATTCGATACAGCTTCGGTTGAGTGTTTCTCACTGGCCCAGAGACAACCAGGTGAGTTGTGAGCCAATAGCAGAGGCAGCACTGAGTTACAACTATATGAATTTTAGGCTGTCGTAACATGAATCCGCGAATTTTTCCGGTCTCTACTAATAATACGTAGAGACCGGAAAAATTCGTCAATTCATTTCGCGATAGGCTAAAATACAAATAGTTATACCTCAGTGCTGCCTCTGCTATTGGCTCACAACTCACCTGTACGACTCTGGGCCAATGAGAAACACCCGACCAAAGCTTTATCGAATCACAGGCTGCTACGTTGGGACGTCTCACAAGACAGCAGCCAATGAGTGGGTGACATTTGACCGGGTGTATGTAGAACTATGGAGTTCACCCTGCAGGTCATTGAACCCGCGAATTTTTCCAGTCCCTAATATACGTTAACATGGGCACGGCCGTGTGTACGCAACAGGTGATATTTTCTATACAAAATATAAAATACGATATTTTTTGGACGTGACAACGTCTTATAAATCGATGAACGCTGGCTGCACGTACGAAAAATTGTCACGTTACGCCCGAGCCGAGCATGCAAGAACCGGCCAACCACCGTGCGAGAGAATTCTTCTATAATATCAAACAGGTTAAGGCGGGCTTTTTTAACTAATTGTTCGTGATTATATTTAAACAAATTAATTAAATTAAATTTGCAAAAACTGTAAACAATATTTTAAAATTAAAAAGTATGTGATATTTCATCAATGTTTTCTTATGACGTTATCACGTAAAATTATCGTCTGTAAACCGACTTTACAGACAACCCCCTTTTTTATTTTAACGCCATATGTATTCACTGTAACTATTTTACACTAATGTTTTATATGTGCAATTGATAGCTTTTGACGAGAGCTGGCGGTTGAAACTTAAAAGAACGTCGTAGCTTCTCCGAGTCTAAAGTTATACTAAATGGAAATCTCGAAACGCAGCAAAATGACCTCAAAATGGCGGCGCTTCCCCCTCCACCGCGCGCGATGCGCCACAGTCCTCACTGAGCGTAACGAATTCTTTGGTCCTTTAGCTATCCAGCGGTGTAATTAAATTTTTGATGGAGATAATAAATATGTAGCTAAAACATTAAACTGTATCCCCCGAATTTGTTATCATTCGTTTGTTGATTTGCCTCCCACTATGGTAACAATTTTCAAGATGAATTCACATCAAAAAATTCTTTCAAGTACAACCATATCCAGTCAACTGTTTTGACGTTTTGACGTGAATACGTCTTTAAAATTGCTTCCACAGTGGGAGGCAATTCTAAAAACGATTGATAACAAAATCGGGGGATACAGTTTGGTGTTGCAGCTACATATCTATCATCTCCATCCAAAATGTAATTACACCACTGGATAGCTAAAAGATCAAAGAATTCGTTACGCTCAGTGAGGACTGTGACGCATCGCGCGCGGTGGAGGGGGAAGCGCCGCCATTTTGAGGTCATTTTTCTGCGTTTCGAGATTTCCATTTAGTATAACCTTTGACTCGGAGAAGCCACGACGTTCGTTTACGTTTCAGTCGTCAGCTCTCGTCAAAATCTATCGACTGCATATATAAAACATTAGTGTAAAATAGTTACAGTGAATATATGGTGTTACAAAAAAAATATATAATCAAATATATAATGTCGGTCTATAGGCGACTTCTTAGTGTTCAAACATGATTATAACATAATTAAAATAGGGTATTTTTAATTTTGTATAGAAAAATATTACCTGTTACGTACACGTATTCACGTACAACACACGGCCGAGTCCATGACACAGCCACACCCCATTTTGGTTTATTATTATTATATTTATATATAAAATGTTCTTGTGCTGTGGTCTTTAAATTAAATTAATTTTTTCGTATCTTGAAATACAATCCCATTGGTTGCCGTTTTTGTATTTCCGTGCCATTGTACAACCGGCCTAAAAAAGGGGATTTTTAATACAATTGCGCTTCTAAAATTGATCTAAACATTTTTAATATATCACGGGTTTTTTTCTTCACAAAATCATTTTACCACTACCAGTCAACAAATCACGCCTAAATTATCATTGAGCAAAGTTTCCCCTTCAATCGCTAAGTATGATTTGCTAAATCAACCTACGTCCGCGATGCTGCCGAAAAAAATATGTTTTACCCGAATTAATTTTGAGCTCAAATGAAGCTGTGGGTTTAGACGACTGCGATTGCTTCCTGCACGCACTGTGTGATCCGAAGGCGTGGACACATCTCAAGTTCAAAACGTTGTGAAGTCGTCTGTTATTTCTATTGTTACCTATCGTTTTGTTTTATTTTGGTAGTTTGATTTGTGCTACTGTTTGTGCGTTTCGTTTTTCCCCGTTTCAATCATTTGTTTTCAATTCATTTTATTAAAGCACTATTATTTGAATCGTAATTTAACTTTTTTTGTTTTTCTATTTAAATGTTTCAAGCGATTTGAATTTTATAACTTGGTTTTGGAGCGATCTATTAAAATTTGTTGTTGTGGTGATTTTCAAGGGTAAATATGAAGTCAAATAAAATAAATGTAATTACATGTACAGCTCAATGTTACAACTTACATTTTTTTTTTTCGTGAAATGTTTTTACTAAGAACATAATGATGATTCTATATCGTAAATGTTGGGATTATTTTTAAGTAAGTGATTAACAGTTTAAATGTGTAGTTTCGTAAACTAATATGAAAATAGGAATTTGTTTGTGTTCGCAGCTGAGAACGGAATGGGCTTCAAGGACACTCATACCATCACGGGACTGTGGCCCGAGACCAAATACCACATCAGAGTTACTGCAGAGAATAAAGCTGGTTCGACTGTTGCTGAATACACAATAATCACACTTCCTGTTGCTGGGAATGGAAACATAATATCTGGTAACAGTCATTAATATTGTTTCGTCTCTTCAACTTATCATGTGTAAACAGGTGTTATTACTGTCTTTTAAATCATTTATATTTTAATTGTATTTGAATTGAGAAGTGTGCAAGCAACCAACATATAGTAAAAAAACATTAGGAAAGCCAGTTTAAATTTATCCTTGTTACCTACGGATATAAAATAATTTTATGACCTTCTTTGGAGTATTTATTTCGTTTAATTCCAGCATTTTACTAGGCATAAATATTTTTCATTTAATTTCTCTGTTCCATAGTGTCGCTAGCTGAGCACATTTTCTCTAAGCACACAGCTCTCCGGGTTTATACAACAACCAAACAGAGAAGGATTTGTTTTAGAACGAAAAGAGAGTCGAACTGACGCCATTGCAAAAGGAAGACCCAGATCTATGTTTCGCGTGGTTTCCCGAAGTCACCCCAGGCAAATGCAGGTCTGTTTCCTTACTGTAGGCCACGGCGGGTTCGTTCCCCAGTTTTCACGAGCTCAATTGTTGAATGTATCCGTTTTCTGATGGCCTCGCTTTCGATGAGACGTTTAGACCAAGTCAAAACAATGCTCCGGCGTTGGGTATGCCGCGATGATCCTGTTGTTGGCCGACTCCTTCCAGCTCCAACGATTGCCAGTTCTCACCTTTATGGAACATTCTCCTCTGAGGACACTCACAAGCCTTGTTTGTGTCACAACTGTGAACACAGCCAAAGAATCGCGCAAACGAATGGCAGCAAAGTTTGGACAGATGCGAAACATGCCTGTAATGTTGAGACGGTCTGGCTAAACACGACATTTTTGTCGTCGTGTTTGCATAGAGGTCAGCGGACGTCGATTGAACATCTCCCGTAAAGGCAAAGCGTAAATTTTGACCCCAAAGACTTCAACTCGACAATTCAAAACGAAAACCCTGTGTTTGTTGCAGTTTGTTATCTTCGTGCACTGCTTCACTCGTGTTGAAACCCGTCAGTACAAAGGAGAGCCTCGCTGGTTCTTCTCCTACGTACTCCTGTCACGTGCCGTGTGGACAGTCCGCCCCGCCAAACAATTGCGCTAGCACGCGCGCCAAATTCGGATTTCGCGATTCTTCTCACGTTTGTTAAATCGCTTTTGAGGCCACGTGTTTTGACAAATATTTATCGCCTCGATGTTCCCTAAAAACACATTTAAGTTTGGCCAAACAGTCCCCAAGCATCTTGCATAAAACACACTTAGAAGTTCTAATTTTCCTCAATACATTCATTGGGTTCAGATATTTTAAAGCTAAAATTTAGAAATGTGTCTTGAAATTTTTATACTTGACATTATCACCAAATATACTTTCAGGTTATCATATCGATTAATTGCGCTTCGTAAATATATGTTTATTTTTTAAATAATTCTATCAAAAGTTTAAAAATTTCTTCGTTTGTATATTTGTAGCATGCAACTTACTAGCTCGTTGCATCAATGCCGGCAGCAATAAATTTATACATCACAAAAATATTCACTGTTTGTTTGTATTCTGGTGCAAAACTGTATCATTAGGTAATTGCGTTCAAATTTTATGTAATACAGTTCTTCGAATTCTACTCCCAGAAATTAAGGAATACGTTTGTGTAGTCAGATTTTTCGCCTCTCACCCAGGTATTCCTGGTTCGATTCCCTCTGAGGTGAGATCTGGACCATCTGCAAGCTTTAAACATGGCGGACGTTGTCGAAAGGTTTTGAGTTTTCTCGAAGTACTCTCGTTTTCTCCATTATTGCATTCTGTCGCAGCTCCATCACATCATTTCAACCCTCATCCGATCATGTCATCAATGTCAAGTATACGTTGACCATAATTATTTCATCATACTGAAACAAAAAGTGACATTTCGAAAACTGGTATATTTTGTCGCTATCAGACATTGTAGTAGCAAAACAACGTGCAGAGATCTATATTAAAGAAATAATTTTAATTAAAAACTTGTCTGCAATTTCTGAACTGTGCCAAATGTCTGATAACAATAGCACCTAAGAAATTACGAAACACACAAACGTGTATACTGAGACAATTTCAAAAGGATGTTGCAAGAGATTTGAAAAGAAAACTTATTTTTGTCCTATCACGAACAAGTGGTTTTAATAATTCTGCAGTTGGGAAAATTATAATGTTTATTTATATCTAGCATTTATATAAGGAAATAAAACGTTTTCTGATATTTATAGTTCTTAATTTTCAGTTAAATTTGATCGATAAGAAATTATTATTTAACACTTACTATCATAATTTCCGCATCAGGAATAGGAAACGAAATAGGAATACCAAGTATTTTTCCGCTAATACATATACTTATAACGCTTATTTTTAAATTTAGAAATGTATATATAAATATGAGATATAAAATTTTGCTATGTATAAAACTTTTGATATTAAACATGCTAAAAATACATATTATTTTAGTGTAAGTTTCCTTAATACGTTTCTTTTTTCTTTTCTTTTCCAGGTACTTTTGAGCCAGGGGTGGTTTTGACATCGGAAAGAGAACAGTCATTTTACATCGACTTGAGAATTTTCATACCGACTGTCGTATGTCTGACAATTCTGACTGCTGTGGTGACTGGGCTCTGCATATGTTTCAACAGACGTGAGCTTTCACAACACTCCACTAGCTTATGTCAGTGCCTACAGTTGATGTAATTGTAGTTGTGTGTTTTAAGTAAGCCTATTGGTAAATTATAAATATAAAAATATACATTTTTAAAAAGTCAGAGTTTGCTCTCTTTAAAATTACATTTTAATTAATTACTATCTACATGCATCCTTCCAGCTTTTTCCGATCTCTTAATTATAGTTTGTGTTGAATATCACAAATAACATTAAAATGCTGTGACAAACTTAAGTTTTATTTGGAAAAATTTGGCACAAAACGTTATAACTGCTTAGTATCATTGAAAATGCTCAGAACTAAATGCCAAGGAGAAAAAAAAAGCACAATATGTATGATCACTGAAAATAGTACCGAAGTCATGATCGAGAGAAATAAGTGGCCACACACAATAATTAAAATAAAACCGGACCCGTCCACAGGTTCAACTAAGCATGGGTCAAAGAAAAAACGATGGGTCCACCACCTTAATCCAAAATTGCGAACCAAAAGTTACACGTTCACGTTCATGTGGATTCATAGGTTTCCGTGTCAATTGAAATCTTTTACCATGACTACAAGAGTAAGGGTTTTCCGCTCCGGTTTGCTGCTTAGCTGCCGGTGCTGCAGGCCCAAAATATTTGTTGCGTTAAGTCATTGTTTGTAAATTTTGCACCAAAACATAACTGGGGCCAGGATCCGAGGGCAGAATGCACCCCTTCTGGACGGGCCTGCCATAAATACGTGTAGTGTGTGACAAGTAAACTGTCTCAATAATGTTCGCAGGCTTTCACGGCCATTGTCTGAAGTATCTTGGCTTCTGGGTTGTAGCCGTGTCCTTGGCGAATAATTCACCAACGTTTCGGTCGAAATTGCAGCCGCCATCATCAGGGAGCAGTTACCTACTGAGGTTCTTACCAGTTGTCACAAACTCAAACACTGTCCCGACCCACAAACCCAAACTCTGTCCCGACCCACAAACCCAAACTCTGTCCCGACCCACAAACCCAAACTCTGTCCCGACCCACAAATCCAAACTCTGTCCCGACCCACAAATCCAAACTCTGTCCCGACCCACAAACCCAAACTCTGTCCTGACCCACAAATCCAAACTCTGTCCCGACTCACAAACCCAAACTCTGTCCCGACCCACAAACCCAAACTCTGTCCCGACCCACAAACCCAAACTCTGTCCCGACCCACAAATCCAAACTCTGTCCCGACCCACAAATCCAAACTCTGTCCCGACCCACAAATCCAAACTCTGTCCCGACCCACAAATCCAAACTCTGTCCCGACCCACAAACCCAAACTCTGTCCTGACCCACAAATCCAAACTCTGTCCCGACTCACAAACCCAAACTCTGTCCCGACCCACAAACCCAAACTCTGTCCCGACCCACAAACCCAAACTCTGTCCCGGGCCACAAAATGTCTGTGGTTGGCCCTGTTTCTATCCTCCAACACATAGAGAAAGGTGGTGCTGTGTAGCTGTGTGGTGATAGGTTGAAAGTTGTAGATGAGAGGGCACGATTGTAAAAGCGCATCAGCACTTTTTCAGAAATATGTGTTGTCACCCTCTTAATTTCTGTTTGCTCCTAGATGACTAATATCGCTCCATCGTTCTTACCAGTTGTCCTTCCTGATTGGCTGCTGCTGCTGTGGGCTAATCAGAGCCTTCCTTTCTTCTGGTGGGCTGGGCTGTTTTGCCAATCAGGGGGCGATTTGTCTGCCCCTGATTGGCAAAACAGCCCAGCCAACCAGAAGAAAGGAAGGCTCTGATTAGCCCACAGCGGCAGCCAATCAGGAAGCACCTTCCCCTCAGACAAGAGTATATAAAGGCAGGACAACTGGTAAGAACCTCAGTAGATTGGAAGTCAGCGATGCTAACCACATGGCCGGTAACTGCTCCCTGATGACGGCGACTGCAATTTCGACCGAAACGTTGGTGAATTATTTGCCAAGGACACGGAATAGAACCCAGAAGCCAAGCTACTTCAAACTGTCTCAAGTTTAACAGTTCCCAAAACCAGCACCAGTGGCACCCAGTTCCCAAAGCGTGAAGGCGGACGGAAGACCGCGGGACCGGAGCACAAGCTAGGTGGCTCGGGCCGTGACCTCCTCTGTGTGCCTGGTGCGTGCAGGACAAGCTAGGTGGCACGGGCCGTGACCTCCTCTGTGTGCCGGGTCGTGCAGGACCAGCTAGGTGGCTCGGGCCGTGACCTCCTCTGTGTGCCGGGTCGTGCAGGACAAGCTAGGTGGCTCGGGCCGTGACCTCCTCTGTGTGCCTGGTGTGTGCAGGACAAGCTAGGTGGCTCGGGCCGTGACCTCCTCTGTGTGCCTGGTCGTGCAGGACAAGCTAGGTGGCTCGGGCCGTGACCTCCTCTGTGTGCCGGGTCGTGCAGGACAAGCTAGGTGGCTCGGGCCGTGACCTCCTCTGTGTGCCGGGTCGTGCAGGACAAGCTAGGTGGCTCGGGCCGTGACCTCCTCTGTGTGCCGGGTCGTGCAGGACAAGCTAGGTGGCTCGGGCCGTGACCTCCTCTGTGTGCCGGGTCGTGCAGGACCAGCTAGGTGGCTCGGGCCGTGACCTCCTCTGTGTGCCGGGTCGTGCAGGACAAGCTAGGTGGCTCGGGCCGTGACCTCCTCTGTGTGCCGGGTCGTGCAGGACAAGCTAGGTGGCTCGGGCCGTGACCTCCTCTGTGTGCCGGGTCGTGCAGGACCAGCTAGGTGGCTCGGGCCGTGACCTCCTCTGTGTGCCGGGTCGTGCAGGACAAGCTAGGTGGCTCGGGCCGTGACCTCCTCTGTGTGCCGGGTCGTGCAGGACAAGCTAGGTGGCTCGGGCCGTGACCTCCTCTGTGTGCCTGGTGCGTGCAGGACAAGCTAGGTGGCTCGGGCCGTGACCTCCTCTGTGTGCCGGGTCGTGCAGGACAAGCTAGGTGACTCGGGCCGTGACCTCCTCTGTGTGCCGGGTCGTGCAGGACAAGCTAGGTGGCTCGGGCCGTGACCTCCTCTGTGTGCCGGGTCGTGCAGGACAAGCTAGGTGGCTCGGGCCGTGACCTCCTCTGTGTGCCGGGTCGTGCAGGACAAGCTAGGTGGCTCGGGCCGTGACCTCCTCTGTGTGCCTGGTGCGTGCAGGTCCAGCTAGGTGACTCGGGCCGTGACCTCCTCTGTGTGCCGGGTCGTGCAGGACCAGCTAGGTGGCTCGGGCCGTGACCTCCTCTGTGTGCCGGGTCGTGCAGGACCAGCTAGGTGGCTCGGGCCGTGACCTCCTCTGTGTGCCGGGTCGTGCAGGACCAGCTAGGTGGCTCGGGCCGTGACCTCCTCTGTGTGCCGGGTCGTGCAGGACCAGCTAGGTGGCTCGGGCCGTGACCTCCTCTGTGTGCCGGGTCGTGCAGGACAAGCTAGGTGGCTCGGGCCGTGACCTCCTCTGTGTGCCGGGTCGTGCAGGACCAGCTAGGTGGCTCGGGCCGTGACCTCCTCTGTGTGCTGGGTCGTGCAGGACAAGCTAGGTGGCTCGGGCCGTGACCTCCTCTGTGTGCCGGGTCGTGCAGGACAAGCTAGGTGGCTCGGGCCGTGACCTCCTCTGTGTGCCTGGTGCGTGCAGGACCAGCTAGGTGACTCGGGCCGTGACCTCCTCTGTGTGCCGGGTCGTGCAGGACCAGCTAGGTGGCTCGGGCCGTGACCTCCTCTGTGTGCCGGGTCGTGCAGGACCAGCTAGGTGGCTCGGGCCGTGACCTCCTCTGTGTGCCGGGTCGTGCAGGACAAGCTAGGTGGCTCGGGCCGTGACCTCCTCTGTGTGCCGGGTCGTGCAGGACCAGCTAGGTGGCTCGGGCCGTGACCTCCTCTGTGTGCCGGGTCGTGCAGGACAAGCTAGGTGGCTCGGGCCGTGACCTCCTCTGTGTGCCGGGTCGTGCAGGACAAGCTAGGTGGCTCGGGCCGTGACCTCCTCTGTGTGCCTGGTGCGTGCAGGACAAGCTAGGTGGCTCGGGCCGTGACCTCCTCTGTGTGCCGGGTCGTGCTGGACAAGCTAGGTGGCTCGGGCCGTGACCTCCTCTGTGTGCCGGGTCGTGCTGGACAAGCTAGGTGGCTCGGGCCGTGACCTCCTCTGTGTGCCTGGTGCGTGCAGGACAAGCTAGGTGGCTCGGGCCGTGACCTCCTCTGTGTGCCTGGTGCGTGCAGGACAAGCTAGGTGGCTCGGGCCGTGACCTCCTCTGTGTGCCGGGTCGTGCAGGTCCAGCGGCCGAGCAGGAGAGCTGCGCGCAGTCCACTTCGGACACGCAGTCGGCCATGGACAGTCTGGCCAGCAAGCAGGGGCTGGCTCACAAGGAGCAGTACTACGCCTCGGTGCAGAAGGTGGTCGGCTCGCAGTCGGTGGAGCACATACCAGGTACGGCACTGAGGCCCCGCTCCCAGAACTATCACAACCAGGGGCGCCACAACATTTGCCCTCCATCTGAAACCTTGAAGTGGGGGCAAACGGGGGCAAAGATAGTGCTGTGTAATCAATTTTTAGATAATAAAAATGCTTAAATAGCACCATTTTCCACCTTGAAATACAAATTTTCCCGGGGGAGGATCCCCCCTCCCCCCACTTCAACAGGGGGGATCGATGATTCTTTATAAAAAGGTATATGCCCCCCCCCCTTTGGAAATTTAGTTGTTGCGCCCCTGATCACAACTTAGAAACACACAACTTATAACTGTCATAACTTAGAAACACGTAACGTAGAAACACGCAACGCAGAACCACACAACTTAGAAACGTCGTAACGTAGAAAATCATAACTTAGAAAATTCTAAGTTATGTGTTTCTAAGTTGTGTGTTTCTAAGTTATGACAGCACCCCCTCTTCAGCTATCAAGACAGGTGTACAGCCGTCAAACGTGAGGCCGTTTTGACGTGAATACGTCTTTAAAATTGCTTCCATAGTGGGAGGCAATCCAAAAAAAACGAATGATAACAAAATTGGGGGATACAGTTTGGTGTTGCAGCTACATGTCTAGCATCTCCATCCAAAATTTAATTACACCGCTGGATAGCTAAAGGACCAAAGAATTCGTTACGCTAAGTGAGGACTGTGACGCATCGCGCGCGGTGGAGGGGGAAGCGCCGCCATTTTGAGGTCTTTTTGCTGCATTTCGAGATTTACATTTAGTATAACCTTTGACTCAGAGAAGCTACGACATTCGTTTACGTTTCAATCGTGAGCTCTTGTAAAAATGTATCGATTGCAATATATAAAACATTAGTGTTAAATAGTTACAGTGAAAATACCTCTATGGGGTTAAAATAAAATATATATAATCAAAAATATATAATGTCGGCCTATACGCGACTTTTTAGAGTTCAAATATGATTATAAAATAATTAAAATATCGTATTTTATATTTTGTATAGAAAATATTACCTGTTATGTACACGTATTCACATACAACACATGGCCGTGTCCATGACATAGCCTCGCCCCATTTTTTTTTTCTGATTTTCACATAACATTATGGCCGACGTTTGCATATATTTGTATCATCTGTTCTAGCCTGCTTTTATTAACGTCTGTAGTTAAGCTGTTTGGAAGCAAATTAGATTAAAATATTACTTGTTAATATGTTTATATATATATATTAAAAGTCCAAAACGAATCATTGTAATACAAATATAATCGTTTAAAATGACATTTTTCTCCAATTTAACCTCCAGTTGATAAATTTGTAAATAAACACCACTATATTGATACCTGTAGTACACTGAAATCCCTCTTCCTCCTTTTTATCTCCCCCCCCCCCCCCCCCCCCCCCGTCAGCCCTACTGGATCGGATCGTATGCTCCATCTGTATACTTCCCTAATCTCTGCCGTTCTACAATAGCACGGAACAGAGTTTATACAATGGTAAGCAGACGAAGACAAAATCGTACGGATTAGCTCGGCAATGCTGAGGTCTTACGTTTGCATTGCTCTGTGCGACCAAAAGAAACAAGTTTTTGGCTGCAGTGGTAGCCACGTTGGTTTATGTTCTATATGCGTTAAAAAACTGTCTCAAGTACAAGAATATATAGTGTTCTGTTATTACTTTGTGTTTTTTTTATTATTTATATGAAATGGGAACCTCCTATGATCTCGAAACATATTTTTTTAATTAAATAATTTGTAACTTTTAAATGCAAAAATAACATTAGTAGCATATAACAGCGCATCCAGGGACATGGCTCTGCTAGTGGCTGAATACAATGATGTTAAAAATTAAAATTGTTGTTTCAATAATAATTGCGTTGGGATATAATTATTTTACTAACGAGGATTTGATAAGTTAACTGCGGTATAATTCATTATATTTTGTTGTACCAACCAAACGTAAACATAAAATAGTAATACTTTAACTTACTATTTTATAGTAAATTAAATTAAATTTACGGATGATCCTAGTTCAAAACCCTTGTTATACCTGTAGAGAGTCAAAGATAATTAAAAATACTATCTCAATTAGGTCGCAAGTATCTGTCCAATAAATAAAATAAATACTCTCACAATGAATTTCAGGAGGGTGTTGCACTAGTGAGAGCCGAAAACCTAACCAGTGTCAGTGTCCATCCAGAATGGATAAACATAATTACTTCAATAACGTAGCATGTCTGGCAGTTTGTCTCTTTACACACTGCTCTCCTAGTTAGCTCTGAATTTCAACTGCCAACTTCTTATCCAGCCCACCCAATACTCTAAATCTGACCACGACACCCATTGAATTTGGCACTCACAATCAACTACTTGATTCACTCTCAAATTATGTGCCTGCTAGATTGTTTTATTATGTTATTCGTTTATGGATCTCGATGTTCTGTTGACAAGGTTTCCGAAGACCACGACATAACCTAAAATTTAGAGGAACTGGGTAAGGAATCGCTTATGGGATTTGGCAAGGAACAATCGAGTAATTTCCCTACAGTTTCCTCGGGAGACAATGAAGAACTTTAGACAGGATGGCAACACCGGGATTTGAACCCGTGTCCTACATTTAACTCGAGTCAATGCTGTTCCCGACCCCAGAATGGTTGAATCTTACTGCCCTGACAAATTCTTCTTCCTGGACTATCCTTCTCGTCCTGTACTGAACCTGCCTACTTAATATGTGCACTTTTTAACCCCGCATGAATGTGCCCAGAGGTTTCCCTGTGTCTATACAGGTTTTGCCTGGGCCCAACTTAACTAGTTATAGTCTAGAGTTAAGATAGGAGAGTTAGTCATGGCATCAATCGCTGCCATGGCTGGCCAATCCCAAAAAAAGCACATGATGCATCCTATCCTTTCTGTATGGATGAAACCCAGCATGATTAGGCCTCCTGATATGGCCTGTTATTTTTATCCTGATATGGCCTTCCATAACCCAGACCCCTCCCAAAGAAATACACTCAGTTTTAGTTAGGCTAGGAAAAATTTTCGCAATGTAATTAGTAGCAATCTTCCGTATCTTCACAGTCCGAGCCGTGGGATCAGTTCTGGCTACTGAGCCGAAGGTTGATGCCCCTCCACTTGTGGGAAATTCCCTTTCTTGCTTCAGGACTGGGTGTTATTTTGTCTTCTCGCCTCTACACTGTGAAAGGGAACGGTAAACCCCCGCGGTATCCTCTCGCTAAGTCAGCTTCAACCATGCCAGCGATGGCTTGAGATCCAAACCATTCTCCGGCTCCACAAACCCATCGCAATTCAAACTGATCCAAAGTAGTAGCTGAGATTTATTAGCTTTGTGTTCTATTTTGTTGTGCAGAATTCGCTGAAGACATATCTCCGTACGCCACATTTCACATAGAAGGGGAAGAAACTACATCTTCGCCAGCTCATATTCAAGCATTCGTTTACCATGACCAGAGGTTAGCTGCGATGGAAACAATGCAACTGAAAAGTGTAAGTTTTTTTTCCTTCAGCTAAAATAAAACAAGCATAGTTTTATTTACTATGTAATTAATATTTTACTATATTACAAAAACACAGTAAATCATAGGTTTGTCACGTCAATGTCAAAATAAGATTTTTTTCATTTATTTATGAAAATAAATAATTTATTTTTATCTACAAAAAATTTAAATGAATATATAAAACTCACCAAAATAGTTTATAGAAATATAATTTGTAAAATGGCTTGTGTTCTCAAGACATGACCTTTTCTATGACTTTTGAATTAACGTTTTAAAAAAGAATTCTTTAATCAACAGTTAAATGAATCGTTTCTAGTAATAAATAACTAAGAGTGACAACATGAGTGACCAAGCTTGTTCTGGGAAACCTGTTTGCTCACTATCAATTTTATTGTACATATATTTATCTCCGTTTTGACCTATATGTTTAAACGGGCACTGTTAAAAATTTAAATATAAAAAGTTAACTCAAAATTATTTTTTTTATTTCAAAATTAAAAATCGATAAGAGGAATAAACTAGTATGTGAAATAACATATTTTTAATAGCTGTAATGGGTTTTACTTATTTAATCAAATTTAATTAGAGTAACAAATTAACCGTTCACAGAAACAACCCCATGTTTTTCTTCCATATTGAAACAATAAAAATCACACAAATTTTTATTTCTGCTCAAAAAACTTATTTTATATATTAAGTAGTCAGAATATATACTCTTTGTTTTATTAGATGGTTTGGCTCTATATTTATAACAATTTTTTTTAAATTTACTTTCTTATATATGTTCGCTTTTTATGATATTTCTTTTGAATTTCTATCATACAATTAAGTGAACAATTTAAACCATGAATTGATTTTTTTTCCAGATAAATCCCAGTATTGATTTAAACAAGCTTAGATGGGATCACAAGAGGAAATACATACACTCAGATAGCACGGATTGTTCGGTGTCTGGCGACCTACTATCAGAATCTGGCAACACGTCATTGTCAATGTCTGGTCTCACAAGGAAAGAAAGGCTGTCTTTACAGCGTAAGTAAATTAGTAGCAGAAAGATGGAGGAAAAAAAATCCATGCTTTGTGTAAAAAAAAAACCCACCGTTTGGCACTGCTTATTCCCCATACCTACTTTTATCCAGGGCTGCCCAAAAGGGAGGGGGGTGGTGGCAGATGGGGCTGATTGCCCCGGGCCACAAAATACTCACGTGTAAATGAGGCCACATCTAAAGTGAAATAAAAAAACAAGGGGATGACAAAGTGTTGAATAAATGAAACGAACACTATTGTGTTATGCTAGAATTTAATTTTAAGGGCTGTCAAACGAAAATTTGTAATTGCTCAGATTTAAATTTTTTTTTCATAACTAAAGTTAGTGATGTTAAAATTTTTTTAAACGTTATCACCTTTTTTTTTTCTTTGTCCTGAAACAGTAACCATAATTATTCCAATACGTTTTTCTAAACTAACTACATGCAGGTCTGGTGGTATCGTCCTCTAGAGATAGGTAGAAACCAGGCCCCATGTTTCTCTTCTTCATTTTCAGGTGAATAATGTGTAAATAGCAAATTTGGGACGATGGAGTACAAAAACTATTTTTTTTTTGGAAGGGGGCCACAAACTCAAACACTGTCCCGACCCACAAACCCAAACTCTGTCCCGACCCACAAACCCAAACTCTGTCCCGACCCACAAACCCAAACTCTGTCCCGACCCACAAATCCAAACTCTGTCCCGACCCACAAATCCAAACTCTGTCCCGACCCACAAACCCAAACTCTGTCCTGACCCACAAATCCAAACTCTGTCCCGACTCACAAACCCAAACTCTGTCCCGACCCACAAACCCAAACTCTGTCCCGACCCACAAACCCAAACTCTGTCCCGACCCACAAATCCAAACTCTGTCCCGACCCACAAACCCAAACTCTGTCCCGACCCACAAATCCAAACTCTGTCCCGACCCACAAATCCAAACTCTGTCCCGACCCACAAACCCAAACTCTGTCCTGACCCACAAATCCAAACTCTGTCCCGACTCACAAACCCAAACTCTGTCCCGACCCACAAACCCAAACTCTGTCCCGACCCACAAACCCAAACTCTGTCCCGGGCCACAAAATGTCTGTGGTTGGCCCTGTTTCTATCCTCCAACACATAGAGAAAGGTGGTGCTGTGTAGCTGTGTGGTGATAGGTTGAAAGTTGTAGATGAGAGGGCACGATTGTAAAAGCGCATCAGCACTTTTTCAGAAATATGTGTTGTCACCCTCTTAATTTCTGTTTGCTCCTAGATGGCTAATATCGCTCCATCGTATGCGTGAAAAATCTATATTCCCTTTTATACAAGTGTTGTTGTACCCTAAATGTCTCATTTCCTTTAACATTCAGTAAAAAATAAAACTAGAAAGTGAGGAGATGAACCATGATAGGTTTGACTTCAGGAATGTGGGAAAAAAACTGGGGCCTTTTACCACATTGCCATCGATACAGGTAGAAAAATAGGAGTTAAATATGGTATTTATTAATAGGCCACATAGTTCGACTTGTATTTTTTTTTAATTGAGGATAGTTATCACCACTTCTTGGTAGCTTCCCACCATGCTTAATTTTGTTTCGGGTCCTAGGGACAACTATGGACAACTATTTAAAATGTATGGCCAGCTAGAGTGTGCCAGTCACAATATTTGATTTTCTATCATAAGTGCTAGTGTCGAGATTTTACACATGTGGTCAGCTGGATGTGCTATTCACTGTGCTTGATTTGGGATTTGGCAACTAGGAATGATTTTGTTGTGTTTGGCACATGTGTTCTGCCTGGAGAGTGGTTTTATCATTTGCTGTATTACTTGCATTTATTCGCCCCATCATTTATGACAAAAGGAAATTTGGAGAAGTATGATGAAGGGGTGAGAAGAAATGAGATATGAGTTCAAGATATGCGTCAAAATAATGAACAAGTGCAAATAAAGGGAGAAATAGGAGCAGAAGGAGAAAAATAACACTTAAAAATAAACTCTTACATGCAATGCCAAATGAACACAGAAACTATAGCTGCTGTCGGGAAAAAGAATCGTGTAAATTATATTTATATTACTCTTTACCCCTCTGTGAGAGATTTCTCAGAACTTTACAGCCTTGTATTGTAGGATATTTATTAAATAACAATTAATATGTGAGTTAAATAAATAAACATACAATTAAAAAAAGTGTGTGCATTTAAAAATAAAAGACCAATTGGGGTAAGAAATTAACAACAAGGATTTTTATACATAACCAAGCAAGAATAATTTACAAAACTATAACACTAGAAAACCACGGAAATAATTTTTTTTAAATGTATTGTAACAAGAATAATGTACAAAAATTTATAAAGAAAAAAATTACATTTTTAAAATGAAGAAATTTATAAAACAAAAATTACTAAGCTTGTAAAACAAAGGTAAAACGTACTATCAAAAGCACCCTTCAAATTTAATGATGATACGGGAGACTATGCATATCTTCCCAAATATCTTTAATGTTTCTGCTGCGATTACTGATACTGTCATAAGCAGTGTTGTGAATGTCATAACCAACACATTTGCATAACCAGTCCAACCCCCAAGACCATCTCATGACATTATTGATAGTTTCAGCAAAAACAGCATTTACCACATCCACAAGTACCTCAAAACATTGCAGCTAGGAGTACTTGATCTCAGTAATAGATACAAACCCAAGATGCAGCACCTTATGTAGGAATGCAGACTGTGCATTATCCTCAACAACAGAGCCACTTACCAGAGTTCTTGTTGATGAGATGATGGAAAAAGGAATTGTGGCAGCAAAACTAACAAGTCAGAAAAATCATTCAACCAGATGTGATGCTCTTTGAAACAATACTTTTAGAGACTATGCAGGAGTTAAATCTAAGGATTTACTGAGCAGGACATATTCAAATATAATTGTGTTCACCTGTGACTTAAGTTTTGTTTCGTAGTTTATAAACAGTGAACAAAACGAAGGCAATATTTTGAGCTACAATTTAGCTTGTTATACAGATATTTTTGTCACTCAAACTATTGTGTTATCTAATCTAGGGTGTAGCTCACACAATTTATGATATGATTTTTGAATTAGATACTGGTGAGCTAATCAATGCTACACATTTTTTAATGTATCGAGAAAATAGTCACTTCCATCTGCGCTGGAAAAAGAATATGCCATACAATGCAGTTAAAATGGTAACTACATTTTATTATGTGGATAAAAACTCTATACCTAACCTGTGACATCACAAAGCCATGTTTTTTTCTGTTAAGTGCAATAACTCAAAGACTACTGAGTGGCAGATGATGATGAATAACCTTTTTAGAATGTTGTCAACGGACAAAAACCTATTCCCTTGGCCTGCTCATCCCTAAGTTGAATAACACCTCTCAACATACCCTGTACCAGTTGAATGTGCTCTGTGGCAGGTTGCATTTGCTTCGAAATGGTGATTTTTCATTGGGTTAGCTCATACAAATTAAAATGGGTATTTATAATTGAAGCAGTGTGTATGTAGGTGTGTATCATACACGAGATGTGATACATGGATTGTAAGAAACGTTGTGCAGCAATAAGTGTTAATTTCTATGTGACGTTTTATCAACTATACTCGTCAAACTAATAAATGAAACGTCGAAATGATCCTGTTCTCACATCTTTAAACCCATACTGATCCTAGAGAGGTGGGAGGGTCTTCAACCAATCATGAATTTCCATTGGAGGAAAGGTGGTCTCCAACCAGTAGATTTGAAATGGTAAAGAAAAGGGAAATTCCACTCTGCATTAATGTAGTTTGTAAACAAAGCATTCGATTTTGCCCTTGTAATTCTTTACTTATATGGATATGAAACTAAAAACGATATATCACAGATGCGAGAAACTATGAATACAATATGCCTAATTTTAAAGAGGCAAGCATTTATATACAATAAAAAGAAATTTACTAAGTAGAAATTTTTTTAGAGTATTAGGTAAATATTTATTTGTAAAAATATATATTTTAATTTACCTCTTTTTAAAGACCATATTGTATGTGCCACACTGTTTATTGTAAAAAGTGTAAGGACCATAACAATAAAACATGTTTTATTTCTATTTGCTTAGTTTGTTTGAGTAATAGTTTTGTGCCGAATCAGTGCTACTTTAGGCACAAATTTTTTTTATTTTCTTAGTTTTACAAAATTTTAAATTTTTTTTATAACTTTAATTTACCTCTTTCGCCCGCTGCTTTCGCCCCATCCAAACTTGTTCGGTCGAGTGTACCGGCAGGTTAGCTTGTTGAGCAGTATAGTGCTCTCACCGCCGTTTCCCACCAAATTTGCTGGGTCTAGCCGACTACAGGGCTATCATCAGCAACGGTATCCACTGGCCGTCGCGTTTCGTCACGAGTTTAGCGCTACGCGTGACGAAAGTAGCCGCCCTAAGCTTCCCATGGTCGCCTCCACCCCTTCTCGGAGGTGTGCTGAAGTTTGCGGTCTCTAACACATTTTGGTGTCCTTTTTTCAAGCTCCGCCGCACGTCCCGACGTCTGGCCGGCGAACTCTCCCAGGGCAGGTCATTCACCGGACATACCCCCCACCTCGTCCTGGTCCACAGCGGTCATCGGCCACCCGCGGCAATGACCAACTTCAAGGCCAAAAATCCCCCCCTTGCAAAATGGCCGCCACCAAGTGCCGCGATGGTCTCTGCGAGACTCCGATCCGCATGCCCACACCATCTATCGGCGAAAGGACGAACCAGCTGAGAGCGAGAGCGCACTACTGACCATCCTATCCCCACCAGGAGAAACAGTCGACCTCACACTCAGTCGATAGGTCGCCGGAGCCCTTTGTTTTTTCTTTCGGAGCCCTTCGGAGCACTTCGGGTTTCCCGATCCCCTCCTCCAGAGGAACAGACGACCAGGCTTAATTTTAAGTTAGCTTCCCGGCGCCTTTTCAGGGATTTTTAGGGCAGCTCTCGTCCAGCGCGCATCTTCGCAACAGGTCGCAGTAACGACCCGCAGCAATCGTGATCCGCTTTCGGCAATAATGTAGTTGCTTTCTGAGCCAGGCCATGTCGCCTAGATTTTTTTTTAGTTTTTCTTCGTAGCTGCCCAAATAGTTAAGTTTAACTTTAGTTTTTTTTTGTTTTCATCATAATTATTTCTTCTATGGCTACCGCGAGCTCCCGCGCCGCGCGTCCCCGGATCACCCCCAGGGACAGCCACTATCTACTTCACCCTGCCAGCTAAGGTAAGCTGCACTTCGTCCCACACAAACCTGTTAGGTTGCCCTTTTTTGGGCTTAACTTCGCCCGGCATAAACTGCCTGCTAACCAAGCTAATCCAGGTGGATTATTGGTTATAGGCAGGGTTCCAGAATCCCAGAGGTTTCCAGAATCCCAGAGTACTCAAGAATTCCAGAGTGCTTCAAGGACCCCAGACCAGTTCAAGATGGCGGCCCAGTTCCGACGCCACATTTCGCACCTCAAAATGTAACTCGTGAGCCTCTATAACGGAGTCTCCCTCCATCTTTCGGCACCCCTCAAAAAGAAGTGAAGAACAGCTTGATAACTCCGCCAGTTTTAGGACGTTTTCCTTATTATAAAATATTGTATTTTAAACACATATATTTGTTTTATGAGCCTGCGAGCTCAATGTTCCTAAACAGTTGAACTTAGTATAGCATGAAATGGTGTCCCCCCCCCCTGGCCACCCTTTTTTTTATTTTATTCGTTAGTGTACTCAATGTACTGTATCAAAAATAATAATCTAACATTGTTACCTGTTTGTTTGTAATGGCTGTAATGCCGTCAGATATTTTCAAATGTAATAAACCGGCAATGAAAAAGATACTAAACTACTAATCAACAGTAAAAGCCTCTAATGAAACCAAACCATACGATTGTTTTCATTTGCTGCTACTTGAAACCACAATCCACGTAACCTTTCCTACTGTCAGGGAGGTTAATTTTAAATTGTGTTTTGTAAGTGGGCTGTGCCCCTCTGGCAAGTCCTTTTAGATAATTAGCCTGACGCTTCCACCGGACATTTATTATTAATAATTATGGTTTTATCCTGAGCACAGCACCACGATTACAGTTTCTGCCAATTAATTGTCCAGAAATGCACTTAACAAATATCCGCTATCAGAGCCGAAGGGATTAAAATACGTTTTTGCAAGCATTATAAATTTATGATGACTGTGTTTTTATTTTTTTCCAGGTATGTTTTATTCGAGCAGTTCTACGGTGGGCCAAGAGCTTGAAACCTCCCCTAAAGTGTCGCCGGTCACAGGCAGGAGAAAAACACCGCGAAAGCATAGACACAACGTCAGGTAAAAAGTAAGCTTCTTCACTCTTTGAATTAATTAAAGTAATTTTACAAGTATCTTCAATCAATAGGTAAGCATTTATGAAACATTTTCCTTTTTTTCCTAAGTGCAAATATGTCAGCCTATAATACTGTACCAGCAAAAAAATAGTGTTAATTTTTGTTAACACGTATTTATTTATTTTTAATTATTGCCAGTTAACGTGTTATGTAATTTCAGCACATATATCTTGTTTGACAGAGAAAAATCAAATCGAACTATCCCTTTCTCTTCACCGTCGTCTCTTGGTATTTTATTAAACTAATGTTTTTGCTAACAATACGTGTTAATTATCTCTCAGTATTGAGTCAGTACAATACAAAGGGGATAAAACTGTTCTACTGATATGTAGACACGATAGTTGGCCTTCCTTGTAAAATAAGTATTTACTTTTTGTATAAAATACAAAGAAGCTGATTTCGTAGACTGCAGAACTGACATATTTGGTTAAGTCCTGAACAACGTACGTAGGACATGAAAATTATTCCTGACCAGCAACGCTTATCCCAAATAAGAAACATCGTTCTTGCCGCTGATCAATGAACACGAAAGTAGCTAAATTGTTTTAATATAAATATTCAAGAAGTATCGTTCCTTAGCACTGACTGACAAATATAACGGAAGAGATTTGTCTTAAAAAATTGTACATTTCACTTTTATAATATTTAGGAACACGCATTGAATCCTGAGAAATCAAACTGCTTCGAAAACAACTTTAAGATGATTTTTTGGTGATAAAATTTATAATAGATTTTGTATTTTTTTCAAACTTCCTAAGGAAAAGAAACACTTATTAATTTTCTTTTTAAAATTTCCGTGTGCAGTGTTTCTTAGCTTCTAGTAGTACACAGAAAAAATAAACCTAACCGTGTATGTAGTCAATATTTACATTTCATGCAATATTTGTTCGGAGTTGATAATTTTGGAGGTAATGCATTAAGAAATATAGTAGAAAATTAGATATTTCTTAGCACTTCGATTTGTTTTTTTCTTGTCAGAAGGTTTGTACTGAATGACACTACTGCAGGTCTGTAAATGATTGTATTATGTTTTTAAATGTATAAAAACAAAAATTAGCTAAGTTTCTTAGCATAACTGATTGAAAACTTTATGCAGATACACAATTCTAGATCTGTTAGTTTACATCTGTCAAAAAAAAATCATTTCATTCAGTCGGTGAGAAAATACTTTACTAAGTATATTAACATTAGTAATAAATAACATAAGACTTTTTTAATTCCAGATGTGACGAAGGCAGTAAAAAATATCCTACGTGTTTGGATCCTCCAGAGGGGTTTTCTGATTCGCATGAGTTCAGCGAAGCAGAATGTGATATGAACGAAACCTACAACTCAAGTTACCGCATAAAAGTTAAAACGAAGAAGTTTGACGAGGAAATTCTTACAGCACAACAGAATTTCACGATTGCAGTGTAACAAGAGTTTTTTTTTTGGAGGGGAGAAAACCGGAAAAAAAAGGCAGAGAGCTTAATTTGGAATACATTTTATTCCTAATGCCACACATTTATATTTACTACTTTATTCTCTATGTTTCTTCAATAAAATGGATACATAACAAAGAAAGTCTCATTATTTACAACTACATATATCAATTCCAATAACACAACAGAAACCGGCCCAGCAAAATGCTTTTCTTTGGTAAGTTAAAACTGTATGCTGAAAGCAACATTTATAGCATTTATATAAGCAATCATTTAAAATTAAAATAGGTAATATTTCACTGTAAAAAATAATAAACATCTTAATCACATAGTTCCTTCAGTGTTCAAATTTTAATTTTTTTTTTTACTTTTAATATATTTTATAACCTATTAAAAAATTGTCTTTGTCCGTATACAATAGAAAATTGCCACTTCCGAAAAGCATTGCCGATATGTATGGTGCTAATTTACTTGAACGCAATTCCGATTTTAAAAAAACTAAAGGAAAGTTCTAAAATGCTTAATGCATTATTATGTTGTCCTTGCAATGTCGTCTATCGTGCGCTAAATTCAAGTAGATACCAATTTAGGTAACAAGGTGTACAGTGTAAAGTGACCTTAAAGTCTGCTGTTCGGGTTGTCACCTCACAACCGTTACCAGCACGCCAACACAAAGTCACCAGCACACTATACAAAGTCACCAGCACACTATACAAATTATTTTTGGTAACGATCCTAATCATGGAAGTATTTAACCTGTTACAATTGTATGGGAAATTCACCATAAAAAATAATGTATCTCTTCTACAATTTTCAGCTACTTAGAAACATCCCCAACAAAGCTGTACTGTACTGTACTGAGAAGTTTCCTTCTAAATATCCTCCAAAAAAGACGGACACTTTAAGTACTTCCTTGAAAATAAACAATGTCAAGTTATTACATAACTGCCATTACAATCTCTTCTACTTCCATTATACAAAGACTCTTCTAGCAGTCAATATTCCAAAACTCATCCTGGCAAAATATCCTAGGTGGGCAATCTGTCACTATGATCTTAACGCCCTTTATATGATAAATTCCATATCGAAACCTGGCCAAACGTTATTAACACCTAGAAAGTCTCGCTAATACCTTGACTTATTCAACCAGAATAACGGTTTGTTTTACATGGTGCTCGACTAGTTGCAAATTTTAAGCAATCAAGCGTTATTTTTAAGTAGTCAGTACTCACTTGGAAAAGGGACTATCAAGAGGTCTAATACTAACAGAACTAAGCACTTAGATCCAAAAAGCAAATCTTTCTACAGCTGAAAAGGATCTCCGCTAGGGCGGAGTCCGTGGGCAGCTGACAGCGGGGATGAACCTCGCAGACCAAGAACTGGAGCCGAAGAAGGGCACTTTTTGTCGGAGCGCCCTAACATATAGGCCCACTGGCATGGTGAGCTTAGTGAGGCTCTAACACCTTCCCGATCAAAGGGGGGCGTATTCCCATGACAGTTGCTCTGGAAGTTTTCAAACTGTTCTGTAAGCCGACGCCCAATCTATCCTTAAGGTCGCATATTTGGGAGAAGTGGGTCTTGAGTCGGAAAACAGTGGCGTGGTGGAGCTAAACTGGGTAAAAACTGGTCAGAACTGAGTCGGGGCGTTGGCTAGTCAAGCACCAAGGCATAGCAAAACCAAGGGCAAGGTGCTCATTCTGTTCCTTCAGATGGAGATGCTCATGGCTGCAGGAAGTGAAAAGAAGATAAAGAGGTGACTCTGTGTCGAAATGAGGGCAGTATCTTCAAGTAATATGTAGATTTATAATAGGCTTGAGTCCAAAGGAAATAATTTTGCAAGCATTCAACTTACGATTTCCTACTAAGTAATTCATGACTAATTTGGCAATAACTGCATAATTTTTAGTTTTTAGCTCAAAAAAGTTACTCCCAAGAAGCAAAATTTTCCATCACAAAAAGTAATACCAAAAACTCCTTCTCATAACTACTATATTTTTTTCTATGAACTTATGAATAACCTGTTCGCAGAACTACAGGTGTCAAATTCCTGATTATCATTTGGCACCGCCCTTACAGATAGAGATCTAGCACCGGTATGAAGATGGAATGTCACCTTAAAAGTTGGCAGGTGCATAACTGTCAAAAGTTTACTTTTTACCCCACAAAATGTTTTACCCTGCTCCAGTTCAAAAACAAACTCAACCCCTTTACTTTGGAGGTAATCCAATGTCTCAACGATTTTAGAGATATTAGGAATAAACTCGGATTTAAATGCCACCTTACCCAGAAATCTTAACATCTTTACATTATCAAGGGGGGGGGGGGGAAATTCCACTTATACATGTTCCTCAAAATTCATATATGTATAAGCCATCAATATATGCAAAAAAAAAGTTGTGACTATTAAAATAACTCGCTTATTTAATATGATGATTTCTTTAAATTTGTCCTGAAAGAGTAACAGAAAATAGTTTCCTCAGAAGGTTCCACCAGAACCTTTTCTTCCCCATCTTCCTATTTACCCTTTTCGCACTTTCTTTAACTTTTGGAATAGGCACTAGAGATTCAGGTGAAACAAGAAATGAAGAGGCCCTGTTGTCAGTTTTCATCCAAGAGCACCCAGGAGCGGCACAATTACCCTCATTAAATCGGAACTTCTTGGCCGGAATTTCTTCATTAGAGCTGGCTGAAATCTCGCCAGTTATATCATCCAGCCTGATGGGGATGTCCCTTTTAACCGGTGTGCAACTGTCGGCAATTCCAATTGTTCAGCTCTAGATATGATCACCTCTTCAGTTAAAGGCCTACCAAGTTCAATGTCATTTGAGTCATCTGGGAGAAAATTGGCGTCGGTGAATTTAGATGGGTCAGATAGCCATAAACCTGTAGCTTGGAAACCATTGATAGCAGTTTTCATTGTTGCGCTTTGGATAAAAGCTGATCCAAAAAGTTTTGAAAGTTTAAAGACAGTTATGACTTTTCCTGGATTGCTTCGTAGCCATTTTCGAATCTCATTGCTGTAATAAAGACTTAAATGCTTCATGAAATAAATATCAAGTCTATGAGAGCAGTGTGGTGGTAGACATAGCAACGAAACGCCACTCTCCCTCACGTAGTCTATAACCTCAATGTCCTTGGTGAGAAGAATCAGTAAGTCTTTTGATTCCTCATTAAATTTAATTTTTTTATTAATTTTAAATTTTTTTCCACTTTTTAGAATAAAAAAATACGGATTTACAAGACGGCAGCCGTAACGAAAATTGTAACGATGGCACCCGAGGTGAAGGTCAAGGTCAAAGCTCTCCTCCAGAAGCTTATTAGAGGTTTGCACATGGGGAATTTAAGCCTCAATAGGGATATTTCGAATTTTTTTATTTTCGTGGAATAAAAATGTGAAATTTGCTTTCAAAATTGGGAAACTATAAATTTATCGAACTTTTTTAATTTTTGGTGGAATTTCTTTTCTAATAACTGGAAATGTTGGCGAATTTTGGCAAAGTTTTAGTTCTTTTTTTTTTTGGCAAATTTTGAAGTTCAAGGTCATACAAGATGACCGTCGTGACGTTACAATCCAAAATGGCGGTCAGCACAGAGCAACACAGCCTGAAGCCTGTCCCAGTCACCCCCAAATTATAATACTTCAAGCAGTTTTTAAATGAGAGTTATAGACATAAACATATACATTGCTTTCTTCCAGCGTCAAGGCGGCGCCTTTAAGATTCCCTATATCCCCTCTCCAAGAGCTTTTGTGAAATGCAAAATTCAAGCTCAAAATAGTGCAACCTTAGCAAACCGACATGTTAGAACATTGACTAAATTGTTCGACTCCTGGGAGTAAAGCGTTTTGTGTTCTACAATTTGCTAAGAGTGAATCTGCAATTTCAGTTCATCGTGCGTTACGTTTGCACGAGAGTGGTTGAACGTCGAAGTCCCTGACCACTGGATTGGTCGTAATGGTCGGGACGACAGAGCTCATTTTCGCTTGCCTCCACGTTCACTTGACATAACGCCCTGCGATTTGTTCCTTTGGGGCTTTATAAAATATCGCGTCTATGTTCCGCCACTATTTAATGATTTTCCAGATTTGAGACACAGAATTGAAGAGGCTATTGCTTCCATTACTCCGGACGTGTTTACTAAGTGTGGGAAGAGTTGGACTTTAGTTCGGATGAGTGCCCTTTAACTAAATGTGCACATATTGAACATTTGTAAGAAAAAACTAGATTAGTTTACCTTCAATTTGATGTATGGTTTGTTGTAAATAGTTTAAATTAAACTGTTATAATTTACCATTGTAACTGGAACATTGTTTTACGGACATGCTGTATTATATGTGGGTGTTAAAAAGGCTCTGCACGATTCCAGGAACAATTTGAAAAGCAACGTTATTTTAGGCACAGCTTCTGTCGATGTATCTCTCTCCCCCTTTGCTACCGCCTACAATCGATGCCTTCCCCGGATTCTCACCATTACGGAATTAGGAGAAGAGCGAGGCCCGTGTGTCATGATTCGGCTGCCTAGGCCAATCCTCGCGACGGCAGGTGACGCAACTCGGCAGGGAAGGCAGTCAGAACATCCTGCCCTCACCAGCGGCAATGAAGACCATTCGTAGTGCCGGACTGCTCACTGCATTTCACACTCGGGCAGTTCCAGACGCCACAGCCAGGGTGTCCCTTGTGGCCTCTTCACAAATGGACTTGTATTTTGGTTTTTATTTTTAAAATATTCTTCACCGAATACATGTCGGAATTAATCAGTAAATAAATCACTGCTATTGTATAGGTGGAGTGAATCTTTGAGACACTAAGCAGGATTACATTTCCGTGGCCTACAGCAGCAGTTACGTTTTAATACAAATAATTTTTTAAAGATTCGCAATTTTGGCAGAACAAGATGCTACCATAGGTGTCGCGATTCTAGGAAATGAAAGGAAAGTAAAATACACTTAAGAAGCACAAGAAAAATAAAAATTAGATTTTTATACAAATAAGTGCTACCAAACGTAGGCCCCTAAATGCTGTGGTGACACCACATCGCGGCAATTAAAATTTGGCGCGGCACAGACTTCTCTCTCCCCCCCCCCCCCCACAACCTGTTCAGCAACGGGTTCACCGTCCCCCTTAGAATCACCTCTCCCTGCTCTTTCTGGTTTTAATTCCCCCTCCCTCTCCCTTCTCACACTGGTTTGAATTCCCCCTCCCTCTCCCTTCTTCCACTGGTTTTAATTCCTCCTCCCTCTCCCTTCTTCCACTGGTTTTAATTCCCCTCCCTCTCCCTTCTTCCACTGGTTTTAATTCCCCCTCCCTCTCCCTTCTCCCACTGGTTTGAATTCCCCCTCCCTCTCCCTTCTTCCACTGGTTTTAATTCCTCCTCCCTCTCCCTTCTTCCACTGGTTTTAATTCCCCTCCCTCTCCCTTCTTCCACTGGTTTTAATTCCCCCTCCCTCTCCCTTCTCCCACTGGTTTGAATTCCCCTCCCTCTCCCTTCTTCCACTGGTTTTAATTCCCCCTCCCTCTCCCTTCTCCCACTGGTTTGAATTCCCCCTCCCTCTCCCTTCTTCCACTGGTTTTAATTCCTCCTCCCTCTCCCTTCTTCCACTGGTTTTAATTCCCCTCCCTCTCCCTTCTTCCACTGGTTTTAATTCCCCCTCCCTCTCCCTTCTCCCACTGGTTTGAATTCACCCTCCCTCTCCCTTCTTCCACTGGTTTTAATTTCTCCTCCCTCTCCCTTCTTCCACTGGTTTTAATTCCCCCTCCCTCTCCCTTCTTCCACTGGTTTTAATTCCCCTCCCTCTCCCTTCTTGCACTGGTTTGAATTCCCCCTCCCTCTCCCTTCTTCCACTGGTTTTAATTCCCCCTCCCTCTCCCTTCTTCCACTGGTTTGAATTCACCCTCCCTCTCCCTTCTTCCACTGGTTTTAATTCCTCCTCCCTCTCCCTTCTCCCACTGGTTTGAATTCACCCTCCCTCTCCCTTCTTCCACTGGTTTTTATTACTCCTCCCTCTCCCTTCTTCCACTGGTTTTAATTCCCCCTCCCTCTCCCTTCTTCCACTGGTTTTAATTCCCCTCCCTCTCCCTTCTTCCACTGGTTTTAATTCCCCTCCCTCTCCCTTCTTCCACTGGTTTTAATTCCCCCTCCCTCTCCCTTCTCCCACTGGTTTGAATTCACCCTCCCTCTCCCTTCTTCCACTGGTTTTAATTCCTCCTCCCTCTCCCTTCTTCCACTGGTTTTAATTCCCCCTCCCTCTCCCTTCTTCCACTGGTTTTAATTCCCCTCCCTCTCCCTTCTTCCACTGGTTTTAATTTCCCTCCCTCTCCCTTCTTCCACTGGTTTTAATTCCCCCTCCCTCTCCCTTCTCCCACTGGTTTGAATTCACCCTCCCTCTCCCTTCTTCCACTGGTTTTAATTCCCCCTCCCTCTCCCTTCTCCCACTGGTTTGAATTCACCCTCCCTCTCCCTTCTTCCACTGGTTTTAATTCCTCCTCCCTCTCCCTTCTTCCACTGGTTTTAATTCCCCTCCCTCTCCCTTCTTCCACTGGTTTTAATTCCCCCTCCCTCTCCCTTCTCCCACTGGTTTGAATTCACCCTCCCTCTCCCTTCTTCCACTGGTTTTAATTCCTCCTCCCTCTCCCTTCTTCCACTGGTTTTAATTCCCCCTCCCTCTCCCTTCTTCCACTGGTTTTAATTCCTCCTCCCTCTCCCTTCTTCCACTGGTTTTAATTCCCCTCCCTCTCCCTTCTTCCACTGGTTTTAATTCCCCCTCCCTCTCCCTTCTCCCACTGGTTTGAATTCACCCTCCCTCTCCCTTCTTCCACTGGTTTTAATTCCTCCTCCCTCTCCCTTCTTCCACTGGTTTTAATTCCCCCTCCCTCTCCCTTCTTCCACTGGTTTGAATTCACCCTCCCTCTTCCTTCTTCCACTGGTTTTAATTCCCCCTCCCTCTCCCTCCTCCTCGTTTGAATTCCCCCTCCCCCATGTAACTGTTTAAAGTCTCCAGACCTTTATCTAAAAAAAAAAACTTTGTAAATTTACCTATTACATGTGTATTTCTCAGTGTCTAAAAACTGTGCGCTTTCTCCCCCACCGGTATACACAAACACGACGATATGCCTCCGAGTGTGACTGGCCGGGTCTAGGCTTGATGTGTCGGAGAAAAGACATATCCTGTTTCAGCCTGACTGACGGGAGCGGCCTCAGGGCTCTACACTACACACACGACGAGTTTAACTGGGCCGCATTGACACAGAACACCAAACAAGCCTCTGCATGCAGACATCACGACACTAAGGGCGGGATTCATAGTCGAAGGCTTGTTTGGCGAATCTATACTAATATTATAAAGCTGAAGAGTTTGTTTGTTTGTTTGTTTGTTTGAACGCGCTAATCTCAGGAACCACTGCTCTGATTAAAAAAATTATTTCAGTGTTGTATAGTACATTTATCGAGGAAGGCTATAGGCTATATTATATTATCAATAACATTAGGGATCCTTACTAAAAGTTCAATCTAGAATCAAATGCGTTGGAGGGGGTTAGATACAACATGCAGTACGCGTACGAAGTGTGTGTTGACAATGCCGCAGGCGCTAGAAGTTGCCACGCACTAGATGCCTTATCATTCTTAATTTTCCCATACAAGTAAAAAACACCCGTGTGATATTAACAACGAAGCAATCAGTACCCTCATATAGAATACATAGAGATAGTGTGAGGTATATATGTAGACATAAAGAGATAAATACAGATAGAGAGATACATAGATATATAGGACTATAGATGTAGATAGAGATAAATATATATTTAGAGACATGGATATAGTGTTTGTATATGTGTAACTACTTCAAACATATTACAAAACAAAACTGAATGAGGCATTGCAATGCATGCCGAGCATTAGCTAGATAATGGAATCTTTTCAATATAAGTAATCCCTTATTTTTCAGTTTTTTTTTCTATTTTGCTTTATAGAGTCTAGATTACATACAGACAAGGTAAATAACTATAAACTGGCCGAACAACGTCTGTCGGGATCTGAAAGTGATATAAATTATTTTGCACACTTGACATTCAAATTAAGAAGACAATTACTAACTACATCTGATCTCTTAAACAGTACCTCCTTCACCCTGTGTTCAGCCCGGGCAACGCTGGGTACTGCAGCTAGTCGGTTATATAAACTAACATTTCACATGAACCAAAAACCAAGAAACTGGTTGATTTGCTAAAACAAAAAATGTCAACCTCGAGGTAATGCAGAATATGAAATAATGTACGTTCCAGTCTTTAGAATGGAATTCTTTAGTATAAGGTAAGTAAACAAACAACTGGCAATTTGTTGTACCTCGATCTGCAAAAGAGTTATAACTGGAAAAGGATGCAGTTACGCAACGGGTGTAGCATATTTGTCGATAGGGCTGCCTTACAGCGCAATGCCAAGCAGTGAACCATCCGTTTGTGCGTGGAATTAGCCGATCTCAAGTAAAAGAATTTGGGGAACAGTGTGTATTTACTGACTCCCCTCTCCCCTCCCTCGCCCAGACGCGATCAATTGGACGCCCACATACGAGGCATTTTTCCACATCATGTCAGCATCCCTTTTGGGATCTACATACTTTACTGATTCAGGTAGGCCAAACTATTGGTTATATTTTTTTATTCATAATAACGAATACTTTCAGAAATTCTGTAACTTATGTTATGTTACACCATGTGTTTTTAATACGCTGACCAGAGTTCTTGAATTTCTGGATTGTTTCCACCTTCTGGAAAAAATGTAAAAGAAAACAAATATATATAAATAAAATTTTTCTTCTATTACGCTACAAAACACAAAGCAGCACATGCTATATGATATTTTTTGCACCTCCAACAAGACTTATGTTACAACCTATCCTTTTTCGAAGTAACTGGATCATAAGTAGCTTCGTTTCTTGCAGTCGAAATGTCAAACAACGCCCTTAGCGCGAAGCTCCTTTGCGTTACACATTCGTATTCGAGGTGGAGAAGAAGAGATGTGGCGAGATAGCTTCTTTTGAAGCATTGTCCCAATCCACCAAGAGAGAGAACTCTCTCGCTCATTCTCCCCCGTGTGACGTCATAGTGAGTGTCGTCTCGCGGTTCCAACTCGAAGAAGAGAAGGGAAACAAAAGAGTGAAAGACAACGTACACTCGCTGCACACGCTCGCCCAAATACTAGGTAGCCATCTTGGTTTTCCGATAATTAACATACTTTAACTTTGCAACGTCGTCTATGTTATTGTAATTGTTCAAATGGAGCAAGGTTGCACTGTAGAAAGGCACTGAACTCGCAGTAAATAGGGTCCGGGTTCGAATTACGTTCCGGCCATCGTAATATCGGTTTGCCACGATTTCCCTGAATTACGCGAGGCGAGATTTGGGATGGCTTCTGACTGTAAATCAGCGATGGCCAGTTTCACTTTGTGAGAGCCGTATATTATTCTTGAAACTCATCCAAGGGCCAGGCACATATGAAATAATATTGAATTTTTTAAACAACTTTGTAGGGCGTATATGTACTGTACAGTAATTAATGAATACAATATGTGGCAAGTGATGAAATAAAGAAAAATAAGTATTTTTAAATGGGTTCTTACAAAGAAATATTTTTTTTTATTGAACAATATTGTTACGAGTATACAAGAGGCAATGCAACGAGGAAGGCCAACGAACCAGCTAGCCAGCCAGCTGGCCCGTTAGCCCGCGGGTGGGGTGCAGTCCATTACTGCTACACGCCTAATCCGATTATCAACGGCGCCACACTAACGCCTATCCCCGATTTCCCCTTCCTCTATGCTTTCTCATTGAGGCCGGAGAGCATCTGAGGCTCTGGAGGGTTCAGCCTTTTCCCAGAGCACCATCTGCGTGAAGTGGCGTAAAAAGGACGCCATTGTTCTGGGAGCTTCAGATGTCAAGTTATCCCTGATGACGCAACACTTCTAAGGGGTGCGAGATTATTGCAGAAGAGGGTTGAGGGGTATAAAAAACGGTTATGCCAGCCTCCGAGGCAGTGAAGTGACGTGTCCCCATGGTCAGCGAAAGCATTGTGACATGACTTCGCTGTCACAAATCCTTTTTCCGAGTCTGCAGAGGTTTGTGAATTTCCGCGCATTCTTGTGGCGTGGTGAAGCACTGGCCGTGCGATGTAGTTGCTTGTACTTTATAAAGTAGTGCTTATTCTTCAAGTAGTACTTATTCCAACAATGAATTCATAAACCTATACTTGACGAAGTAATACTTGAACAAGCACTCCTTATATTTGCCATGCTGTACTTGATGAAGTATATCAAAAAGTAAAGGACGAATTTTGTGTCAACGTAACGCAAGCAAATATACTGATGTAAATACATAGTTTACCTGTTTGAAAATAAAAATGCCCACGTTTAAAGCTATATATGCGATTAAAATAATGAAATTAATACGTAAGATGATATTTATACTTTATTTGATAGTGAACTTGAATAACATAAATATGAACATGTATTAAAAACTAATTTACAATTACATAAATATGTTTTTAATGTTTGTGTTGTTAAATTATGTTGGCCATCTTGTGTCTGTGATCTATATAGAGGTGTAAAAGTAACGAAAAAAAGCGTACCCGTATGTATTCGTTACTATAACAATTAGTACTCGTTACTATCGTATCGTTACGTTACTCGTTACTTCTGATACCGCATAACATGTTATGTTATGTTGCAGCAACGAATCGAGTCGTATTGCGTACGCGTACTGTACGCGGCGTACAGTATGACGTCGCGTAAATAATAATAAATAGAATAAAACAATTAACAATATTTGATAATTAACAGTTTTTGTTAACCAAGAAACAATAAAATCTCATTAGAGCGGCTTTTTTTATATTATCTCCCCCAAATTGAATTTGTTTACTCTCTCAATTTTAATCTAATATATGGAAAAATTAACGGGAATTAATACCTTACATAACCTATTCCTTACAACAAACAAATCCGTACCAGTACTTGAGTCACCTAAATAGCCGACTTCATGAAGTATTACTTATATCAATGAATAAGCATGGCTTATTTGATTATGAATACTTGCGAAACAAGGCAAACTTATTTCATGACTGTGAATTGGTATTGAGCAGTACTTATTTGACGCAGGGCTTCGTGAAGTATTACTTGAAGTAGTCCTAATAAGCAGTGCTCTTTTTGTTCGCTATGAATTTAATGCCATACTTAAGAATGCATATAAGCAGTACTTTTTTCAAGTATTGCTTATATCACCATTATGAATTCCGCCCTAACATGCATCAGTTAGCCACCTGACTGAGGGGAAAGGGTGCTATTTTTTTACTTCCTACTGGACCGTGAGCCACCTTAATCTTAAATTCGCACACTTCAGCGCCCCGCCGTCGTGTCCAGTGATTCGAACAAAGTGAACGGGGTCGAATTCTTGTTTGACATCCCACATAGCGAGTTACGGGGACATAGTTATTCCTGGTATCGCTGCCACACGCTCCCGGCCCAGCATGCGAGGAAACGGTATGCTTCGGCCAAACCATAGCGCATAGTTTGCTAACTTATTTTAAGTTAAACCAATATTTTCTTTTCTTGTAATACTTACCTGTACATATACTTTGTAAATTTCTTTATAAGAATAATTGTAAATAATACTAAATGAAATAATGTGTTCATTACTAGTGATGTGCAAAAACCCAAAACAAATGACATTCAACCCAAGGCTCCAAGAACAAAGACAAAAGGTTTTTTTTAAATTTTCCTTTTATGATATGTAAATATTCTCAGTGCTATGTAAATAATGAAGTGATAATATGTAAAATTTGGCAAAAGAGCAGAAAACTCCTAGTGTGTCTGTATAAACTTGTAAAACATGCACCATGACAAAAATTAAAAAAATAAAAACCTATTCATAATTGAGCTGTGCCCTCGGCAGGACGTGTGCAAGAGAAGCTCCGTTGATCCAGGAATAGCCTGTTTGCTCGTGCACAGGCCAGGTGGTGTTATTGGCAATTCTCAGAAGTGTTTGCGCGCTACACAATTCGGGGAGTAGCTTCCCCTACAGGCGAGCCACATGCCCGGGAGTTTTCTGAGACAGCGAGTTAAAACGCGTAATAGGGTGTGAGCAAAAATGGCTTCGCCCCTGCCAAGCAATGATGATGCTGGAAATTATTTTTTTTTTTAGCCTAACTAAAACTAAGTGTGTTGGAGAGGGTTCTGGGTTAGGGAGGGAGACTAAGTGCGTCTCAGGCCGAAGCCCATACGCTCTAAACATGCAGGGGTTAAACCATGCAGGATGGGTAGCATGCACCATGTGCTAGGAGGGGGATTCGCCAGCCATGACTGCGATTGGCGCCATGATGAACTCCCCTCACTGACTATACTAGACTAAAACAAGATAATTTGAGCCCAGGTAAAACCTGCATAGACACGGGGAAACCCCTGGGCTCTGACATGCGGGATGCAAAATTTCATGCATTAGTATCAAGCAGAAAGCTTTCGGTAAACAGAAGGATGGACTGGAAGAAGAGTTGGGCAGAGTAGAAAAGAGTCGACCATGAGCCTGGCATGAGCAGTGGCGAGGGTTATATACCCGTCGTTAGCAGAAAGAAAAAGACGGGGGAAAGCCGCGACAGACTGCGATTGTCAGGCATCAGGTCCACCAAACCCCGCCCCTCAGGCAAAAAAAAAAAATCACAGATCAAACCCCTGTGCGTGTTCGTTGGCCAGGGTCACAGCTACCCTGTGATGAAGGCAGTGCTAGACGCAGCACGTGCTTCAGCCGTGGTCACGACCAGTTACTGTACTGCCACAGTGGAGGAGTACCACAGGGCAGTGCGAGCCTTGGATCAGGCCGCACTGCAGCACCCCGTGCTATTGCAATGGGACGAGATCCCGTGTTTTGTCGGGTGCACAGCAGCGCCGACAAAGATTCATTAAGGCGGAGTTTGCAGCAATGTTTAACAGGCAGACCGGGCAGCCAATAAACAAACTTGTAGTCGAGCTGCCAAAGGCTGTAAATCCCGAAAGGATTTACGGTCTAAAATCATTCGGTGGCCTCGGCATTCGTGTTGAGGACTACCGCCGCCCTGAAGGTCCCCTCCAGTGTGGCAACTGCCAGAGGTTTGGCCACCCCACAAGGGCCTGTGAGTCGCTGGTGCAGCCAGGGCCACAGGACAGAGACCGCACTGCGCCAACTACACGGGCTGTATGGCCTACAAGAGGGAGAACTGGCGCCACCTCCCGCAGCAGGAACTGAAGGACAGAGAGATGCAACCAAAGCGCGCAACGCGGCTCAAGTCCTCCCCCCAGGCGTGGCGTGCCCCACCACAGTGGCAGAGCCCCAACCAGCATGCGTGCTGGGCGACAGGGACGAGCTGGAGTACCCTGTCGTGACCAACCGCAGCCTCAGAGAGCCCCCGATAAGCACCATTCGGGGCACAAAAATGGAAAGGGGAACAGCGCCCCGATGGAACAGCCTGGTACAAAACAGGAACAGCCTGCCCCCCCGGCACCAAACAGCCAACCAAAGTCGCGCCCGCTGCCACTGAGATGCAGGTGGAACAAACAGGCGCCTACAGTGCAGCCAACTGGCCCACCACAGCTCAGTCCCATTGCAAAGCCACCCCCAGGCCCAGAAGATCTCCTGAATGACCTATATTATTCCAAATTTCGGCATTCAGGGCTTAGGGCAGGTGGGTAATCCTGCCTTCACTCCCTCCCCCTGTAGGCAGGGAAAGGGGGGTTAAACAAAAGGACACCAGGGGCAAGTGTGGCGACACACTTGGGGGAAAGTGTGGCGACACACTTGCCTGTAATCAACGACTGCTGGGGATGCTTGCGCATGCCGTACTACAAATAAAAGTCAAGAAGGGGGGGGGGGCTTCCCCCTCTTACCCTCAAAATCCTTATGACTACAAAATGGGAAGACATGAGCCCCTAGAAAGGTTTGTACCTCCCCCGCGCTGAGGGATTTCCCAATGATGAACAATTGGCGGCGGCGGCGGCGGCGAAGATTTCCTGAAGGTCGTGGGTCAATCCAAGACCTTCACCCAGGACCCGGACCTGGCTCAGGTCCTCCAGCCGATGTGCCAGCTAATGGCCATCTGGTACGGCCCAGCCATGTCCATTCAGGACAAAATACAAGCCACTGTGGGCTTTGTGACCACCCTAGCGGCCAGATTCCATGGCCCGCAACCTTAAGTTAGGCCCCTTTACTAACCCACCCCTGTAGACAGTAGGTTAAGCACCATCCTTTACTGGAATGCACGTGGATTAAGAACTAAAATAATTGAATTTACAGACAATTTAATTAAACATAATATTAAAATCTCTGCAATAAAAGAAAGCCATTTAATTCCAACAGATCGCTTGACGATCTTAAACTACCATATCTATAGGCGCGATCGCGAAACTGGAAGCGGAGGCATCGCCCTAGTGGTCCAAAGTAGCATAAAGCATAACACATAGAACACCAAACAAGCCTCTGTATACAGACATCACGACACTTCCATGCATCAGTTAGCCAACTAACTGAGGGGAAAGGGTGACCTCCCCCCGCCTGACATCTACACTAATTAAATTAAAGCCAAGCAACATGCGACAGCTTTTTTACTTCCTACTGGACTATAAGCCACCTTAATCTTAAATTCGCACACTTCAGCTCCCCGCCGTCGTTTCCAGTGATTCTAACAAAGTGACGGGGTCGCATTCTTGATTGATGTCCCACGTAGCGAGTTACGGGAGCATGATAGTTCCTGGTATCGCTGTCACACGCTCGGTCGAGCATATGAGGAAACTGCGGCGGCGACTTCCCCGATTGCTATGTAAAATTGTTGGCCTCATACCTAAATAATCGTTCATTTATAGTCACGACAGAAGGCGCACAGTCTGACGTTAAATTTATTAAAGCAAGTGTCCCGTTTTTGTTTAATATTTACATTCACGATCGGCCTAAGCCCGAGCATCGACTAGTACAGTTCGGCCTATACGCGGACGATACATTACTGTTTAGTAGGTCCCGTAATTTAAATCTTGCAGCGGAGAGGATACAAACTGCGTTAAATTCATTCGTACAGTGGTGTACGAAACTGCGAATTAAAGTTCATCTGACCAAAACCGAAGCCATAGTATTCACGCGGAAGCAACTCCTGCCACTAGAAAATAGGCCGCGTTTAACCCTATTTGCTGAAGAAATACATAAAAACGTAGTTGAATATCTAGGCGTGCTTATGGATCGCAAGTTACTACGGCGCGATCACATAGATGCGAAACGAAAAGCAGCATTTGCTAGATTGATGACGCTTTACCCAGTCATGAGTAGACGACTAGGTAGCTCCGTAAAGAATGGACTCATAATTTATAACGCGTTAATTAAACCGAATTTTACATACGCGGCACCAGTCAGCTGAATCCCACCTAGTGAAGTTGCAGAGAATACAGAATAAGAGCATTCGTATCGCGACTGATGCACCTGCGTATTGCCCCGTCAGGGCCATGCACAGAGAGCTTAAACTAGAACTTCTGAAAGATGTTCACGTCAGAAATGCTCAAAAATTTTATTATAAATGTGCCATTTCATCTCTAGGGGAGCAATATCCCGAATTACATCGTAAATATAAAATTCCAATTCCCACCCTTGCCCACAGACCTCCGTAGTGCGCTGTGGTTGACTGAGCGATCGGCCAATCGCAGCGCTCTGCGGTTTCTTCACCGCGAGCCTAGCTCCGCCGTTGTTAACAATAATCTATTTTGCTAATTCAAAATGGCCCGAAGCACGCAGGCGAATGGTCGGTCCCCTGGGGTTCTCTGCCTGTTGTGTCAGGGCTGACTCTCATGTCTGATGGGCATGGCTCGCCTGGCAGGCCTCACCTCCAGTGATGGGATTTTGAATTGCAAGCCTAAGAACTAGTGTCATAACACGAATGCATCTGTCCTTGTTTGCTGTGGCTTGACACGCAGGCAGTTCAACCATGATATTTAGTTATATTATGTTATAGTTATATTATGTAGCTCAGTTGTATTAAGCATTTAATAAAAATAAGAAAAAACTTAATCTACCGTGCAGTGAGGGAACCCTGGAGACAGGTAAAACATACTCTGGCTCTAGGGAGGCGGTCTGCAGGGTGGCAATGCGAGGTATGTTATAATAAGCAATGTATAAGCATAATATACAGCCTTAAAAAAGAAAATAAAAAAATAAAAAAATGAAAATAATGCAAAAAAAAACAACAAAATTAGAATTAAGTTTATTCATATAATATAAGTCATTTGCTTCCGCCCTGCAAGGCGGCATGTTCATTTTATTGTAACATATTTCTTGTGTTATTCACTTTTACTTCTCTAGTTTTAGGTGCTAACTGGCAGCGGAGTGAGTGGTCAGTGCAGCCACTCACCGCCAGGGGCGCTTGCGTCCCTGGTCACTAGATCCAGTCCCGGATACACGAGTCCAAGTGCCCAAACCCCCCGCATGGTAGACTCTTTTCTACTCTGTCCAACTCTTCATCCAGACCAACCTCTGTCTCCTGTATTCTCCTACACTTAATGCACCCCGCATGACAGTGCCCAGGGTTTTCCCTGTGTCTATGCAGGTTTTACCTGGGCCCAACCTATCTCTGGTTATAGTCTAGATTTAAGAGTGAGGGGAGTTAGTCATGGCGCCAATCGCTGCCATGGCTGGCCAATCCCCTCCTAGCACATGATGCATGCGACCCTCTCCCTGCATGGCTGATCCCAGCATGACTAGGCGTATAGGCTTCGGCCTGAGACGCACCTACGTCCCTCCCTAACCCGAACCCCTCCCAAATACACTTAGTTTTAGTTAGGTTAGGAGAAAAATAAATTGCCTCGGTCTTAGCCGATCTAACTCTCTCCCGCCGACGACATGTACACGTAACTTCTCCAGCATTTCACTACAAGCCAGCGCACACACAGGCCCGTGTGCCAGACCTACCCCACAAGACACGTGCCCCGCCCGTTCATCCAAGTGTGGGGAGCACCTGACTTACCTTACTTACAAAGCACCAAGCGAGTTAGAGAAAGCTAGGTTTCTGGTCTCGCACACGCTAAATTCCCCGGGTGGCAGTCTGATGGATCGGCGGTGGCGGCCTCTTTCTTATTATCTACTTTTAATTTCAGGTTCACTTTGGTAACGCTCTCGAATCATGTAGCTTTTCTCTGCATTTTAAAATTCAGTAGTTGTAAATGTGCGACTAGAGCGAGCGCCGAGACATGGTGTGTAGTTAAGGGCTCCGCCTACCCAGGCACACACACACGGTGCGCAGTGCTTCAGGAAAAACAACGCGATTCAAAAACTACTCAAGATATCCGAGTGGGGTCTGGTTACGAAAAGCATTTAAGAGTTCTCTGAGGGCCAAAAAGTACTTTTGATTTCGGATCAAGTTTTGAAACCATATTTTTAGAAGAGTTAAAATGGTTAAAACGCGTGTTTTTTAGAGTAATTTTCAGGCGTAAAACAACCAGTACAGATTCTCAAAAGCACTTGAATTACACATTTATCTTAATTTCTTCACCATATAATTTAACGGTCACCGCACAAATTTCACAGTTATCCTGTGATGACGAGAAGACTGCGCGCCAGTTCAGAGCCTTGCGCTTAGAGGCTGTGCCGCACTAGAAGCACCAGCGAGCGTCGCGCTTATCATCCCGCCTCACTAACACACATACACCCCTGACGAGGCGGGCCCCTTAATGTGTTTCTTGGCTAACATAGAAATTTTTTCATAATTATATTCTGAGTGGCCATTATTTAATCTATTTGCGTTTATTTATTTGATTCTAGCCTTTTGAACCACGTCAATTCGTGTCGCGTCACGTCTACCATCTCACTAAAATAATGTTTTTCTCTAGTTTTCAATAACTTGTCGAGCGCACAGTAATGGTAGTCAGTTGCCTTTTTCTGTATTCTTGAGTTGGTGCCTAATTAACGTAAAATGTGTATGTGCGTTCTGAGTAGGTAATTATAGTAGGTTCTGGCACAGGGGCTGGGGGCGCGGAATTTCGGGGATTCGAGGCAGCCAGCTTGGATTAAGTCACTTCCGGCGGCCATCTTGGATTACGTCACTTCCTGAGGCCATCTTGGATTCCGCTATTTTGTTTTCTAGAACATTCCACCGAATTATGACGTCACGTCCACCATCTTTAAAATCATCTAATATTAACTTAGACATTGGGGGAAATTTTTTAAAAATTTATAAAAAAATATTAATACAATTTTAATTTAAAAACTTGATGACTTCGTCATCGAGCTCCTCACTCCTGTATGTTGCACTATTCGTTTCGATGCCATCATCATCAAGCTTCCCACTCCTACCCATGCATTATAGTCTGCTGGAAGCAACCATCTTGTTTAGTGGAGACCGCCATCTTGATTTCATCTGATGGATGTCGTCATCGGGTGTAGGTTTCTAAAGTATGTTGGTGTATGCAAGGTCGAGTATATATTTCCTACCAGTGTTGTTATGGCCCTAATAGACCAAACAATTCACAAAAGTTAAAATAAATCACAAAATCCACAAAATCCACAAAATCCACAGTCATTTTGTTTAAGACCGCCATTTTTTGTTGAAGATAGTCATTTATGATGTTTAATTGTATAGTCTGAGATATATGTTATCATATATCAAAAGAATCGTTTCATTGTTGCGGATGCGTATAGTCTTAGATATATTGTCACGTGGCACCTAGCCGGTGCCACCACCATTTCTGTCACGATTCACCTTCAGAGGGGGGGGGGCGAGAATCGTAGCTCTTTACATAGAAACAACTCGCTTGGCATCAACTAGTCTTAACTTCATAAAATACTTTACTGTACCTAGGATCATAGGTTCGTCATCCCGTACAGGATGTCTGGTGAGAGCTGAACTAAGGAGATTTTGCAAAATAACATAATACTTAATTAAAATTATTTTATTCTTAAAGTCAAATACTCAACATCATTTTAAAGAACATTTAAATAGCGGGATTACAATTTAAAACAATAATCTCTTTACTTCCTTAACGATTGAACGACCTTACAAGAGAGAGAATGAGAGAACTTCACTAAACACTTCCCTAGTCCTTCCGAATACCTCAAATCATAATTAATACTTAAAATTAAAACAAAGATAAGTCCATACTCACATTTTCCGAAAAGCCTTTCTTGATCGATTACTTTAAAAAAATAACGTAGGGGCCTCTCCTGCCCTTGAAATCCCGAACGAACATTACATTTTAAAAACTATGACGCGTGACCCCTGACGAGGGCCATAGCCTCCGCCCGAAAGCTTGACGACTACATTATGACCTAACTTAAATTAAACGACTCGTGGCCTCTGGCGTCGACCATAGCTTCCGCCCGAAAGCTTGAATTCCTACATCACGAACGAACTAACAACTCGTGACCACAGGTGAGACGCATAGCCTCCGCCTGAGTGAGCCTGAATTCCTACATCACGAACGAACTAACAACTCGTGACCACAGGTGAGACGCATAGCCTCCGCCTGAGTGAGCCTGAATTCCTACATCACGAACGAACTAACAACTCGTGACCACAGGTGAGACGCATAGCCTCCGCCTGAGTGAGCCCCGAGTCACCACTCACTTGCGCTTAAATTCGCGCGCCCTGCCGCGCCTACCATAACAAAAGCTCGTTATTGAAGTCAAATTTACTAAACAACTAACTAGAACATCTGGGAAGACTACCCCCCCTCTACCCCAATGTGCAGGCCACACCGCGCGGCTTGTTACGACAGCGCGCCCCAGTAACTGCGGCCCGTGGCTGCGCCAGCGCGCGGCCAAACAAACAAACAAAATTCTGCAAGCCCGCAGCGCGCCGCGCCGCCCCGTGCCCCAATTACATGGTCACGCCACTTGCGCTGACGAGTGAACAGAGCAGCCAGCCCAGAGTCCCGTCAGTAAAGTCCCTAAATTTGATTTCAACAACCCTGCAAAATTTCAACCCGCGACATAACCCTCCCCTCTTAGAGCTCGAGCCCCATCGAGCTACCTCAAAATTACAAATTGTCTTTTTCCATTAAACCATAACTATAAATTCCTCATTTCACAAAAATAATAATTTTCTTAGTTCCTTGCTGTCTGAACATACATCTAGATTCTGCATAAGATTTATTTTAAAACAACAAGTATTCATAAAATTAAATGTAAAACTTTTATCTGGTTTGTTCTCACAGGAACCTTCAGAGGCTCGAGTTCTCAATTCTAAAAAAATTGTTCTGTTAGTGAAGCTCTCTTTACAAATTAAATTACTGTTCTTAGTTTCTCAGTATTCGTTAAACAATGTGCAAATTCTTGATAATTATTATTATTTTTTTTTTTCGGTTTCCGTTTATTACCATACTTCTTTCGTTCTTCAAAAAAAAATTAAGTGTCCTTACAGTGTTTCAATTAATTAAACTCTTATCTCGTGAAGGTTGGTGCAACTCCTCGAAGTCAGTGTTGTCGAGAAGAGTAGCTCCCTGGGCTGGCCATCAGCAAACACCACTCAACTCCAACAGCTACTGGACTGGCTTCCAGGGCAGCTCACAACTTCTCCCCACATCTGCTTCGGAGTTGTGCCATCCTCATCACGAACAGATTACAATTCTGAAACATCATCAACAGGCATTACCATCACGCCTGACAAATACAAAACTAACTACTAAACTGCAATCGATGGGCAAGGATGCAAACACACAAAAAAATAAAATTAATTAATTCAACTGCTAACATAAAGTATCCCACCCTTAGCATAATCTAATCAGGCAAATAATTTGATAGGAAAAACTTAAGGAAGGGAAACATGACCTCCAATGATTTTCCCTAACTCTTGAGTCTTGATCTTCTCTATACAGCAAATAGTCCCCACGAAGTAACTGGGTTGAAGGTCACTTCACATGACCCACCCATAACCTCTTCTACTCTTCTTTTCTTCTGGGGGCAACCACAATGCCCACCAATCTCTCTCCATGGTGCCGAACCAGCTATCCCATGAGAGTAAACAACGTAGTCAATAGAAGCGCAGAGGGGAAACACCAATCTCTGGCTTGTCGAGTCATAAAACTGCTTTATCTTCTTCTTCTTCTGAGTAAAAATATCTGACTAACCTTGCTTCTATTCTTCCAAACAGTAAAAGTTCATCAGGTATCTTCATGAAAGAAACATTCTAACTAATAATTCTTCATTTTTCTTCTTCTTTATTTCTGTTAGTTGTAATAGAAGGCCATGTTAGGGAGGTTATAGGGAAAAAGAGTGGCCAATTCCCACCCCATCACCCACCTAGATCATGACTAATTAACTTTTAAACTTTCTATTTCAAACAAATAAAAAAAAAACATTTTTTTTTATTCAAACTTTTAAACTATAATTACTTTTACTTCATAACCTCAAAAGCTAATCAATAATTCTAAATGAAATTGTGATTTACTGCATCCTTGTTCCATCCGATCTGTTTGTTTATAACCTTTCTTGTAAAGTATAAAATTTTCAAACATTACTAATTCAAAAAAAAGTAAATTCTGGTGTCCTTCGAGTTACAATTAAATTTACTATTTCTTAGCTTGAAATAATTTAAGTTTTCAGAACTATTTCATTGTCTAATTCACAACACTTAAAAATCAACTCAAAACAACAAATCATCAAAATCAATAAGATCATCTGACCTACCTATCAGTACTGTGAACTTGAACTGTTCGTACACATTTATAATAAGCTATTGTATTTAAATTCCAACCTAAATAAGGTTTAAAAAAAAACTACTAATCCCTCTGTAAATTAAGAAAATTAACTTTAAAAATTAAACTTAAGGTATTAGTTCTTTTTGACAGCTACCACAACTCACTAGTTCCATTACATTACTATAACCTAAAAAGTTCTGTAAATAATGTTTATAACAAAAAAAAAACTCCAGTTACTGTCTTCCATAAAAAAAATAAAACTTTACATGACCTTATTAATCTCCACTTGTAAGTCCATGGCTGCCAGCTTTCTCTTCTCTTGAATCTTCAGTCTTGGCTCTTGTTTCAGTGATCTTGTATCTTGTCTCTCGAACTCTTGTCATCTTGTAAACTGGACTGCTGCTCAGCTCATCTTAAGGAATCTGTAACAGTTTCAAAAATACATGTTAATTTAAATTACATAATTCCTGTTCTTTGGTCCTAAAAAAAAATTGTATTATTAGTACACATTACCCTGAAACAACATTATTATTCATTGTTTATTACTTAAAAAAAATGCTTTACCATAAAATCCTTTTTTGTTCTTTTCATTAGGCCTATTTATTTTCCTTCTTCTTAATTAAATTCTGCTTCAAATGTTAATCCTAACTTAAGACCTACCATCTATTTATTATTCATTACCTACATTATTTATGTTACCCTAAAATTCCCATAAGTTTCTAATACTTCCTATCAAAGACATTCTCTCTAAAAAAAAATTTACTTGTGACTCTTAACTTAACAAACTTAAAAAAAACTTTTACACTAGACTTAACTTATTATTCATTCTTAGTTACTAAATTTCTATATGTAAACTTTAGTACTTACAAACAAAAACTGCCTATTTCTCTCTACCTCTTAATCTCTTTCAATTATTACAATAATAATGTTACCTTGCATCTTTAAACTTTCTTCTTTTCAATTAAATTAGACATCTCATAACAATAAAAATTCTGCCTATACTCTTCTTATGGGTGTACAAACCAACAACAAAATTTCAAATTCTCAAGTTTCCTTATATTTAAATTATGCAATACAAATAACCTCTGTGGTGCCTGTACCCTTTTAGGCCTACCACCTTCTCCTCTCACAGCATGACAACTCTTATTCCTCGGGGTCTGTATTCACTGTTCCAAATCAAATATCTCAAATAAATTAAAAACAAATTTATTATTTTAAGAAAACAAAAATTTACATTGACTTTACTATGGAGCCTGGAAATCTCAATGTCCCACAGCAGCTAACATGACTAAATCCCATGGAACCCCAGGTTTACATAACCTGTGCCCAAAAATTTAAGCATACCAGGCTTTCTCTGCACTGGTTTTACAGCATCACACACTATTTAGGGCCCCTGATCTGCCATCAGTCCCAAGGAGTTTTCCCACAACCCCTCTCTACACAAGCGCCTACCGCATTCCTCTCAATTGGCTATCGGTTTTACGGCATTCTTTTGGGATCCGACCATCAAGTTAGGGCTAATCGAACACTAAACCTCCATACTTCCAAACTAATGTAAATCAATTAAATTTTCTCTGTAATTTCTTAAAATCCAAATAAAAATTATTCAAACATGCCCAAGAAACTTTCAAAAAAAAAAATTCATAATCTTATCTTCAAACCCTTAAAATAAAAATAAATAGATTACTCTGTTTTCTCCTTAATAACTGTAAACTGTCAACAAATATTATGTCGTAAATTTAACTATGCTTACTGACTCTTAATCAAAAAATCTCATTTGTCCTAATTAATAAACAACCGATTTCCTTAAAATCTCACTGTATCTCTCACACTCAAACTCCACTGGCTGAATATCTCAATAAATTCAAAAACAATTATCTAAACTCTTAAAGAAATTCCTCCCCAATTATTCAAATTACTTCACATTATTTTATTTCATTACTTAAAACACCTTACTCAAAAAAATTAATTAATTCCCTTCCATTATTATTTGACCAGAAAAACTTTCTCATTAATTAATTTATTAAAATTCAATTTCACATTAGGCAAGTACACTAACTCTCTACAGCAATGTTTCTCATTTCCCTCCTTCCTAACTGAATCCAATCTTACTTAACCTCCAGGGAATTTACCTCACAAAATAACCAAAAATTTCACTGTAGTGCCTATCTGCTATAGGCCCACTACACAACAAGGGATTCTAACCCCACCAACAAACTTCATTGAAATGGTACCCTATCCCATACAGGATAGCCACTTCGGTACTACCATGGGGAACTCCTGCCCCAAACTACTCACAACTCTCAGGATTCTCCTGACCCTTAATTCCGTAGTCAGCCCATCTCCTATGGTCTGCGCTACAATTCCCTTTCTTCCCAGGGACACAACACCTCACCTTAGGGTCCCTCGCCCTAATGAAAACATTAATTTTGTCTCTCTGTTCTTTTGGAGTAAATTCCCTCTACACACAAAATCTAGCCTTCCCAGTTTTCTCAATGCTTATCGATTTTATAGTGTACCTCCTTAATAATGTTTACAAATCCCAAAAAAATATTTTTAAAACCGAGGTAGAATTTAACTAACAAAAACATAAACAACTTACAACGAAACACTTCTAGCCTATACATCATACACTTCTTAAATTAAATTACTTACATACTGAAAGTTCCTCTTCTCCTAAAACACACTTAAATTTAAATTTATTTAACCAATAGTCTATTTTCTTATCGCTAAGTTACCGTACAGCTGATCAAAACAAGGTCACGGCCTGTCCACGTCTCCGTATGAGCCCGTGACGTCACCGAATTCCATCAGGTGCGCCAACCCTCGCTTGCGGTTCCTCCGTTCTCCGCTAGGTCTCAGCACCTCCCAGTCACGTGTTCACTCTGCCACGTCCACTGACGTGTCGTTCTGAAACAACTCTCAACATTTTTCTAATTAAAACAAAACATCACTATAAATTCTATAACTCTCTTTTACATAAACTCTCGTTTTCTCTTTAATTCCTTTCTAACGTTTATCCTTCCCTCGACTGATTTAATTCGTACGTCTCGTCTCCTACGCGCACGAAAACAAAACAAACTTCTCTTGAAAATAATTCCTATTTACGACAAAAAACTTTATTTTAAATTATAATTCTCTTAACCTACAATCTTAAAATGAACTTCAATTAAATTAAACCACTTGCATTATCTCTAATAAGCATTTAACTTATAACGTATTCTCCTCACGTAATAATCCCCGATATAAATCTACAATAAATTCAACGACTTAAAACAACTTATCACTATAAACTTTATCCTTACAAGTATCCTCAAATAAACATCTGTTACGTCAAAAAAAAAATCTCAAAGACTTCCTCCACTATAGACTAAAATTCCGTAATCCTCTCCTCAAGTAAACTCTTAATAACCTGCTATCAGAAGCTGAAACTAACTTAATAATAAACATAAAAATCTACCTCTCTCTCTCTCCAGAAATAGAACCTATCCGGCGAACTCTACCATTTCTGTCACGTGGCACCTAGCCGGTGCCACCACCATTTCTGTCACGTGGCACCTAGCCGGTGCCACCACCATTTCTGTCACGATTCACCTTCAGAGGGGGGGGGGGGGGCGAGAATCGTAGCTCTTTACATAGAAACAACTCGCTTGGCATCAACTAGTCTTAACTTCATAAAATACTTTACTGTACCTAGGATCATAGGTTCGTCATCCCGTACAGGATGTCTGGTGAGAGCTGAACTAAGGAGATTTTGCAAAATAACATAATACTTAATTAAAATTATTTTATTCTTAAAGTCAAATACTCAACATCATTTTAAAGAACATTTAAATAGCGGGATTACAATTTAAAACAATAATCTCTTTACTTCCTTAACGATTGAACGACCTTACAAGAGAGAGAATGAGAGAACTTCACTAAACACTTCCCTAGTCCTTCCGAATACCTCAAATCATAATTAATACTTAAAATTAAAACAAAGATAAGTCCATACTCACATTTTCCGAAAAGCCTTTCTTGATCGATTACTTTAAAAAAATAACGTAGGGGCCTCTCCTGCCCTTGAAATCCCGAACGAACATTACATTTTAAAAACTATGACGCGTGACCCCTGACGAGGGCCATAGCCTCCGCCCGAAAGCTTGACGACTACATTATGACCTAACTTAAATTAAACGACTCGTGGCCTCTGGCGTCGACCATAGCTTCCGCCCGAAAGCTTGAATTCCTACATCACGAACGAACTAACAACTCGTGACCACAGGTGAGACGCATAGCCTCCGCCTGAGTGAGCCTGAATTCCTACATCACGAACGAACTAACAACTCGTGACCACAGGTGAGACGCATAGCCTCCGCCTGAGTGAGCCTGAATTCCTACATCACGAACGAACTAACAACTCGTGACCACAGGTGAGACGCATAGCCTCCGCCTGAGTGAGCCCCGAGTCACCACTCACTTGCGCTTAAATTCGCGCGCCCTGCCGCGCCTACCATAACAAAAGCTCGTTATTGAAGTCAAATTTACTAAACAACTAACTAGAACATCTGGGAAGACTACCCCCCCTCTACCCCAATGTGCAGGCCACACCGCGCGGCTTGTTACGACAGCGCGCCCCAGTAACTGCGGCCCGTGGCTGCGCCAGCGCGCGGCCAAACAAACAAACAAAATTCTGCAAGCCCGCAGCGCGCCGCGCCGCCCCGTGCCCCAATTACATGGTCACGCCACTTGCGCTGACGAGTGAACAGAGCAGCCAGCCCAGAGTCCCGTCAGTAAAGTCCCTAAATTTGATTTCAACAACCCTGCAAAATTTCAACCCGCGACAATATGTTATCATATATCAAAAGAAACGTCTCATCGTTGCGGATGCGATGGTTATAGTAATGATAATTTAAAAACTATTTAGTTAAATTTATTTATTTACTCCATCCTACACCGTTCAGGACCAGAAATTTTTCAGAGTCCTCACACGTAATTTATATTTTTATTGACGTATCTTCTAAGCAGTAACATGTTTGCGTATTCGTGTTTAAAAAGCTGCATGGAAGCAGATATTCTTAAATGTTTGCATATAATTTCATTGTACTTTTCAAAACAAGTCCGTGTTTGCATACCCGTGTTTAAAAAGCTGCATGGAAGCAGATATTCTTAAATGTTTGCGTTTAATTTCATTGTACTTTTCAAACCAAGTACATGTTTGCATACATGTGTTTAAAAAGCTGCATGGAAGCAGATATTTTAATGTTTGTGTATATATTTTCATTTTCACTCTTTTTAATATGATTACCTTGAGGAATGCAGGTTTTATGTTAAAATAATAAACGGCATGCAGGGTAAAATAATATTTATTAATATAAGCTCGGATGCTACAAAAACAAAATTCTCAAGAAAAGAAAAATACATACACATCAAACAAAACTATACAACAAAAACTGAAACCATATAGAAAAATGGGAACTTTACAGCAAAACGTTTCTGGTCCGCTAAGATGGAGTAATAAAATTATAATTATTAAAACCATCGCATCCACAACAGTAGTATTGATGACATATATTTTATTTAAAACCTATAAATGATTATGTCTTTAAGAAAAAATGGTGGTCACATCAATTAAATGACTGTGGATTTTTTTTAAATTGTTTGTCCATAAGGCTCATAACAACACTGTTGGGAAATATAAACATACATTGTCTGTCTTTAAGAATAAATGGTGGTCACAACAACAAAATGACTGTGGATTTTGTGATTTATTTTAACTTAATTTGTGAATTGTTTGGTCTATTAGGGTCATAACAACACTGGTAGGAAATATATACTCGACCTTGAATACACTAACATACTTTAGAAACCTACACCCAATGAGGATATCCATCAGATGAAATCAAGATGGCGGTCTCTACTAAACAAGATGGCTGCTTCCAGCAGACTATAATGCATGGGTAGGATTGGGAATCTTGATGATGATAACATTGAAACGAAAATAGCAATGTACAGGAGTGAGGAGCTCGATGACGAAGTCATCAAGTTTTTAAATTAAAATTGTATTAGTATTTTTATAATTTTTTTTTAAATTTTCCCCGATTTTCTAAGTTAATATTTGAGGATTTTCAAGATGGTGGACGTGACATCATAATTCGGTGGAATGTTCTAGAAAACAAAATGGCGGAATTTTCTAGAAAACAAAATAACTTAATCCAAGATGGCCGCCGGAAGTGACGTAATCCAAGATGGCCGCCTGAAGTGATGAAATCCAAGATGGTCGCCGGAAGTGACGTAATCCAAGATGCCGCCTCGAATCCCTGAAATTCCGCGCCCCCATCCCCTGTGCCAGAACCTACTATAATTACCTACTGTTCTGCATGCTTTGATTCTTGCTTTTGCCCAATTTGCGTAAGCCCCTTATTTAGCCGATTTGCTGGCTTATGTCTAGCTTTCGAGACTTGCATTGCCTCTGGGTTTTAATGTCGTTCCTATTTTTACTTGTCCGATTAATTAGGAGCAATGTTATAATAATATGTGTAAATATTAAAAGTAACTTGGTTGCAACCTAATGGTTAGGTTTGTACTTGAGTCCCTAACTTTCTTGTGAGTATTACAAATAATGATTGTATATTTACTCTCGCACGCTTTCGTGATTTTTTTGTGAAATTTTGTGATTAGTAACGTATTTTCTAAAAGGCGTAATTGTCATATTTATATGTTAAAATTGGTTTGCCAGACTGTCGTTGTAGTATTTATATATGTTTATTGTGTTGCATTTGGTTGGCATAAAACTATTCATATGAAGCTAATGTCCCGTTTAAGAGCGTGTGTAAACGTATTTCTTATACCTGAACTTGCAAATATTGTGTTTCTAATCTAAGAGAAATTATAGATTACAATGTGTGACATAAAATTAAATTGTGGATACCGATTTTGTGTTGGTCACACTGGCTTTAATTATGTTGAGACACGAGAGGCTTAGGACTCATGCACTCTGGTCATTGGAATTTAATCAGAACATATACATAGCTGTGCTCTCTGTAGAAGAACAGAGGATATATATTTTTGTTTTTTGTTTTCTGCACTTGCTCCAAACTACAGAGCACATTGGAGGTTGTTGGGTTGGTTCTAGACTCGAATTGAACCCAGCACACTTCAATGCAGTGTGTCAATAAAATAATGTCCCAGTTATAAGTTCTAATAGTGTCAACTGTAAGCGTGTAGATTTTTTGTTCAAGGTCACAATTAAAAGTCAGACCGTTTTAGATAAGCACATGCGCGAGTACTGCTTTGTTGTTTTATCGCTTGCAGCGCCACCTGCGCAAAATGGCGTCCCTTGAACTAAGATTGAATTTGTAATTTCAATTCAACGTGCTTTCCGTTGAAAATTTAATTGTCAAAGTTCCCGACCGTTGTGATTGGTCGTAATGGTCGAGACGACAGAGCTCTTTCTCGCTGGCCTCCACGTTCACCTGACTTAACGCCATTTTTTTTTCCTTTGGGGTTACGTTTTACAGATATTTAATGATTTTCCAGATTTGAGACATTGAATGCATTACTTCGGACGTGTTAACCAGAGTAAGGGAATAAATTGACTTTTGGTTGGATGTGTGGTCTATGACTATGTGCACATATTCAGCATTTGTAAGACAAAACTAGGTTAGATTAACTTCAATGTTATATGTGATTTGTTGTAAATAGTTAAATTAAAGTGTTCTGATATTCTATTTAATCTGGGACATTTTAATGGATACCCTGAATTAAGGCCTCGTACTTTACGACAGAAAAAAAAAATTAGTTATCATAAAGTTATGACGCAAAAAAATTAGATACAATTTGCTAAGCCTGTATCACGACTGAAATATTATACCTGGAGTGAAATTCGATACTTATATTATATTGTTTTACCTAAAAATTAATAAAATATATTTTACTAAAAAATTCTCAATAAAATTGTTAAAACATTTAGTAGGAAAGTATTTAGAACGTCATCTAGTCCAGAGTCTTCGGTTTGATCCCAGTAAAGGCCATTCAATAAACTATTAATAAAAAAATTAAAATACTTATTAATTTAAAAACTTATTATATAATACATTTTAGAGTCCTCAGTTTGCTTCGCAGCGGATGCATTGGAAAAATGTCAGCATATCCTTCTTCCACACTATTTACCAGGTGGCTGACTCTCACTATATTTTCCAAGACATATATTATTTCCATGATTATGACGGCGGCAGCCATCTTGAAATGGCTATTTTTTCGATTACTGGGTTGCACTACCGCAAAACTGGTAATTTTTTTACCCTCTAGAGTGCACTAACGTCGATCACAAAGCAGTCAGCTTTTCCTCGCTTCTTAGGGCACACTCAAGACTAAATATTTTAGGACGTTGAAAGTGACACCTGCCTGCTTCTACTCACACAGTTTAAGCCAAATCAGTGTGCCTCGACTCTGAGCCTTCCCATTGTTAGATTAAAAAGAATTACTGGATTTAAAAAAATTACATTTAAAAGAATGACACTTGCTCGAAGATTAAATGATATAGCAAAAACTAAAATTCTTGATTTTAACACGTACGTAACATTTAAAACATGCTTTCTTATGGAAGATCCCAGTTTGTTTGGGATATGCGTTCTAACACTCCCCACTTTTAACTGACAACTGTGGCAGTGTTACATATTGCAATGCATTTAACCCCGAAAAAGCTCCCAAATAAATAAAAAAAATACAAAACTGTAATACGAAATTTAAATCTAAACCGAGTTTTAAAAAATATGCCCACTTTTATACAAAACTCCCATTTAACACAATGTTGATGATGGGTTTAATTACTACTAGCGCCGTTAGATCGCAGGCGGCCGCAAGCTTCACTAAGGCGAAGGATGACAAAGGTAAGTTGTCAGACCTGTATGACCGTGATCACATCCTATGATACTCCTCTGCTGACGTGCACTCCGCCTAGAGATTAGAGAAAGTTACAGATGGAGCATAAACACAGTTTGTAGGTATCTCTTCTGAAGCCAGGGGACGTAAGGGGGAAGCAGGTCGCCGCCATATTGTGACATGAAGAAAATCGCGTTTTCTCATAAGTAATGTATGTATGGTGTTGGAAAAGTGCACGAATATTAAACAAATAAAGACTGTTGACTCGAGAAAAATGATTGTGTACAAGAGTATGTAGTAAACTACATTTCTATATACTAAGTGGAAACTTTTAGCGCCAAAGTGGAAGTGTTTTACTGAAATTAGGACAGCTGTGTTAACGTTGGATCGTGTTGGATAGGAATTCGAGCTCTTGTAGTGTGTATTTACGTGAAATGCCGTCTTGTTCAGCATGTGGGTGCACAAACAAGAGTGCAAGGAAGGGGGCTGAACAGCTGAAAGTAGAAAAACAGAAGAAAATAACTTTTCACAAGTAAGTTTAATCATTGTCCTCGAGTGTTCAGGTTAGGTTAAAACATGCATCTTGTTTGGGCCTAGTATAAATATATATTAATACTGGATACAGAATATATACATACACATTTTTGGCAAAATAGAAGTAGGCCTTCTTATAAAATCATGGTCATGTAGTTTTGCATTTCTATTTTTGTCGTTTTGTAACACAATCTTGATAATAAATGAGATACAGAAGTATGTAGGCCTAGTTTATGTTTCATTAGAATTGTACTATAGATGACAGTCTTATTGTTATTACATTTATATGAGCCAACCAAGTTAATTTAACATATTTTACAAACCTAACCAGCAATTTTTTTTATTCTGTATTCATTTGTAACATTTGTTAAAAAAATAAAAAGCTACAGTTTGGGTTTTATTGATATCTAACATAAAACCATTTGGAACAAACTATTCTTGATCTTCATGCAAATAAGTTTTAACAATGTCATTTAACCTATCAAGATCGAGTAGTATGAACATTTATAAGATTGGTAATAGAATCAATAATATGACTTGATATCACATTCCTTGGAAGATCATTAAGTAATTGTGTTGTTTAACAGCAAGGGTGCTAAACATTCTTGTAGTTTACCATACGTTAAATGTTCTGTCTCAAGCCTTTTATTATTGATAGTGCTTCTCCCGCAAAACATATCACTCCCTTACAGTTCTCACAAGCATATTATATACAAGCATGTTATATTGAATACCATGTCATTTATCATTATGGTGACTAACAAAGGTCCCAACACACTTCCCTGCGGTACTCCTGACGTAACCTCTTCCTTCTCTGACATTGCCTTCCCCACTCTCACACTCTGAGACTTCGTCCCCTGAGAAAGTCCGCAATTCATCTCACCAACGACTTGTCCTCTAGCAGATCGTCTACCTTCCTCATCATCATTACATGAGACACCTTGTCAAACACCTTTTCAAAGTCTATGAAGCACGTATCTACCAGTACCTGCTTCCCCATATCAACTTCCTGCACCATATCCTCTAAAAAAAAACCTGCCAACTGAGTCTCGCATGAATAACCCTTTCTGAAACTATGTTGGTACTCCTGAAGCCAATTCCTCTCATTCATAATGTTAACCACATACTGCACCAATAATCTATCCGTTACCTTCCCCGTACATAATATGAGACACTCAGGTCTGTAACTGCCAGGCCTCCCTTTATCCTCATTCCATTATGTTCCCTAAATAATCATGTTTTGCCTGCTTTATTTTACTTTCTAGCTCCCTTCCCATCTGCTTCATACATTCCCAGGCTGTTGTCCTACCACTACTTATCCACTTTGCATACTTTTTTCTGCATTTCCTATACAATCTATACATAATTGCTTTCATAGTCTTCCAGCATACTCTTAATCAGTGCACCAATTGTACTTACACCCTTTTTAAGACAAAACCGTTCAGCACATATATAATTTTTGGTTTGAAAATAATTGTATAGGCTTACCCCTTTGTCTATGATAGTTTTCAACAGTTTTAGAGAAAATAGGAAATAGATAACTTTGGTAGGTCTGCTAGCATTTTTTGAAAGCTAGCATTACACAGAGTTGAAACTACCAGTATGACTATTATAATTTTTTTTTCTCTCAAGAAAACAAATTTTCTCCCTTTAATTTTTAAATGCACATTTTATCTTGAAATCTCAATATTCTTTGTGTAAAGCTGGTTGGTGGCCCTTACTTACTGTTTCTAACAAGTGCAATGGTATCTTTTCAGGTTTCCGAAAGACTTGGAGAAGCGACAGCAGTGGATAAAAGCTGTGCGAAGGGAAAACTGGTAACCGTCAGCTAGGAGTGTTTTATGCTCTTCTCACTTTGCTGACGAGTGTTTCGACATGAAATCTCTGTGCTATGTGAGACTATGGAAGAATGCTCTTCCAAATATATTTCCTGCTTTTCCACCTCACTTGCAAAAGGTTCTGTACCAACTGCTTTTCCTGTACCTATGTGTTGTTGAAATTGGTTCTTTTACAATTTTGCTTCAGCAGTTCTGACAACTTAAATCAATATTTTTCTTGTATGACCCTACTTATCGATACAAAAAATTATTTCATGCAACAAATTTTTTTGATTGTAATGATGGGATCATAATTTAATGAGCAGTTTCGATGTTTTGGGGTTTAGGTAACTAACTTAAGGAAATGTATTTTTGGTGACTACACCAGTTATAATGATGAAGTAAATATTAAAAACGTACATAGATTATACCAAATCAAAGTTTCTTGCATGTTAATATATAAACTTAGAATGCAAATTTAAAAAGAGGTAAAGCCTAAGAGATAGGTACTTCTTGCATTTATTTATAATAATAGTTTTACACTCACAATTAGGCTACCGCCCGGTGGCGAGTGGACTCTACAGCATCCCCACAGTACCAATCCTCCAATCCTTTCCTAAGCTTCCCAACTCACCTCACAGTCACCAACTCCTCCGGAGAACGTTCCATTCCCTCACAGTCTTTACCAGCATAGACTTTACCCCTCTCCGTACTCTTCCATACCTTTAAACATTAAATACCTAGGTATAGAAACAAATTTCAAAAACTGCAGTAAGAACAGACATACTATTATCAACAAATAATGTATATTAGTTGGAACAAAAATAATTGCAATACCTTCTACAATTATTTTTGCAGGAATTACCAAATATTGCATCTGAAATCATGAACTTGGTGTTTGATACTAAGTAACACAATAGAATAATTAATGTATTGTGTACTGTATGTGGAAAATCTTTTTTGCATAAATATTTTATCCTAACATATTAATTTCTAAATTACAATTTTTATTGTGATTATAGAGGACTACCAAAGTGTGTTATGTATTCTTTACTTATAAGGTTAGGTGAGGTGGATGTCATTTAATTGCATTTACTTTGTCACAGAAACTCTAGTTCACTTACGAACACAAGATTAATATGAAGTGCAAACTGGAAAACACTACAAGTAAAGTTTATCGGGTAAATGTTAAGCAGGACCCACATTCTGAAATAATAATATTAAAAATCCCAAAATAACTTTATTCTATTCTATGCTTACGTTGTAGGTATACGATATTTCCTTTAATATTTTCTTTGCAACATCAAAATTTTTAATAAGTAAATGAGTATATGTATATGCAAATAGTTACTTTTAAGAGAACATGTATAGTTAACAATTCAGAAATAATGTTATATTTGTAAAGTATCTGTTAATATGTTTATCTATGTTATAGTAGTGAGTAAAAGTTGGCTTAGGCCTTCTACATGTTTTTCTTCCAGTTCAATGACTGCAAGTAATATTGTAGATTATGTAACTTCTGTAATTATATGTGTACTATTGTAAATTTTGTAACATCTGTAATTTACGAGTTCTTGTATTTACTGGGGAAAAAATGAAAAAAATCGTGTGTACATTTGTGTACTATAATATCATAGCTCATTTGTATGTCTGGACGTTCAAAAAATATTAATTAAATTTATGTGGAAAGTTGTCAATGTACTGTCTGTCATTATATATGGTTTATGGTGTGAGCTGTATGTGACAATTTTAGAAAGAGAAAATTCTGTGTAATTTTAATACGGTTTGTAGAAGAATTTGTACTGCATTTTTTACTGAATATGAAGCTGTTTTATCTATTTTCATTTTGAGCAATTCTATGTAAATGTGTAACTTCATAAATTTACACAACTTGTATGCACATTTGTAATATATGTTTGTTGCCACGGTATATCAGTCTAGATGTTATTACAATACAAATTTTGTACTACAGCAGGATTCACTGACATTAAGATACATATGTCTTGTCATTAGGTACATCAAGAACAAAGTACAGATTATCATCAACTTTCTTCTTGAGTATATTAAGCACTTTTTTAGTGCCGGCTAATTTCAGGACTCACCACTGAGAGTTTTAAATTTCTTTTAATTGTAATGGAACTTTGCCCCAGAAATTTGAAACTACTGTATACAGTCGTTTCACGCAGACAATCCAAGTAGGCATCGTCAACTTTCTCAGGAACTTGTACTGAACATTGCTTATGGTACACTGCTTTAATGTATGTGTCACACAATGGCCTTTGCAAAACATTGTTATAGAATCAGTCGAATTATTACTTAGAAGTATTTGTTTCATTTCAATTCTTTAGTTTTATTTTTAACTTAATTATATTGTAATTGTGCATTGTTTTCCTGTGAAAATCTAGGAATAGCTTTTTGTTTCTGCTTGTATCAAATTTTCTAAATTAATAAATTTATAATGAAAACATTTATGAAATTGTGGTAGTTATTTTTATTTTGTTATTTCTAATAAGAGCAATGATTGTTAAAAGTTATTTGGGCCTGTCCCCCCCCCCCCCCCAAAAAAAAAAACAGGAATGACGATTAGCCGTATTGAATACGCATGCCAAACACAGTTTTGCCTCTGTGCAGACATGTAACCTAGCATGCTGTGTTTGCACTGAAAGTGTTTTCCAATAGGACTTTTAAAGATTCACCCTATTATTTTATTTGTGGAAAATGTGTGTTAAATCCAACGCAGGTTTCTATCATTTTGTTTTACGATTACTGCCGGTAATTTCCCAGCTATAGCAGTGTGAAAAAGCTATTTTCACCACTTCTGAGGAGCTTGGTAATCATGTTTTGAATAAGCGGACAGCATTTTTAATTGATAGCAACGTAGTTTGTGTGTGTCTTCTTTCCTTAGATAAAACCATTGGAAATATGTTTAATAATTATGCATGAAATAAACTTCTCTTACCGCACTACAGTACATTTTATGCACCAGGTTTAGCTAATTCAACAAACAACCTTAGGAGCATAGGCAGGGTTTTCATAAATGGCAGAAAAGGAGGAATACTTTTTTTTTTGAGAAATTTGAATCTAAGTTATATTCTCAAGTCTCCAATTTTCTGAGGACCAACATTGTCAATCCATGAAATGTTATAGCTTGAGACTAGGGCATAGTAAACGGTAAGGTATCTATGGCAATTTTTGCCCAGAAATAGTGCAGACAATAACTTACACAAATATACAATTATGGTGAAAGTCTACTCTCCAATCTTTCCTACCCTTCCCAAAAAATAGTGTCTTAGGGAATCTAACGTAACATTTGCCTTACATTGTATTTCTTGTTTTAATGTAGGTAACCCAAAACTTTTCCGATGCTGAGTATGCAGCTGCAGTATGGGATCCCTTCAATGAAGGAGAGAAGGTTCAGAGGAGGGCGGCTAGGTGGGTGAGAGGTAGGTGGAGAAGGCGAGGGCGAGAGGATGAGAATGAAGGCAACTACAGACCATCAGTGATGATGGAGGAAATGGGGTGGAGTTCATTGAAGGACAGGCTAAGGGTAGAGAGGCTGTTCAGGGGGTGAAGGGGGAGGGAGGATGGAAAAGTTTAGGTTCCCAATTCGTCAGAGGTGACTACAGAGGGAGAGGGAACAACAGTGAGAAGATCCGAAGGGTTTGGAGGAGGACGGAGAGGGGTAGACAGTCGATGGTAGTGAGGGAGTGTAAAGTACTGAGGGGGCAGCTGGTGAAGGTTGGGGGTGTTGGACTGTTTAGGGCACCCAGGTCTGGAAAGGGAGTGATGTATAAAACTTTCCACCAGGCGAAAGCCCAATTGCAAGCCATAGTTATTATTAATGTAAACAAAACTCAAGGGCAAAGATGATGCCAAGGCCTAATTCTGCACCCTTCACAAAGGATCACCACTCATGTGCAATGGAATAAAAAAACCGGGGGTCACTTTGATAAAGTAAAAAGCTGAGAAAAACAATTTCGACTCTACACGTGGTGACGGCAATCATTTGCGATTCAAATTTAGTGCGAAAATCCACTTAATGATATGTTCGGCAAGTCGGTAAATCAGTTAACCTCAATGCAATTTCTGTCGGAAAGAAAAATTATGTTACAAAAACGGGGAAGGACATTACATTTCGAATCTATATATGGCTATATGTTTGTCAAACGTAGCTGCGGTCAGGATTAGTCTATAATGTAGTCAAGGTCACATGAACTTATAGCTGGTTGATAAATATATGGGTTCATTCTCCTTTATTATAGCATTTTGGGGTTACCAGATACAATAATTTAAAATTTTCTCACGGAAAAATACCCTGACATACATACGATGTCTTCACGTATTTATTTTGCTTTCCGTCAGATCAGAGTTATTATGACATCTTACACACATACCAGCTGTTCGCGAATGTAAACAAATGGCCGCCATCTTCTTACGTGAACAAACTGGCCTCACTTTTCAGAGCTTATGCTCCATCTGTAACTTTCTCTAATCTCTGACTCCGCCTGGTACTGTTTTCAGGACAGAGAAGATACCCATACTACTGCGAACGCAGCGGGATGAGTGTCAAGCTTTGGTTTTAATGAAATACAACCGCAATGTCGGTCACGTCCAAGTATAGTTCTGGTTGTGGGCGCAAGCCGTTAACCACACACAAAAAAAAGACCGTGATCACAGGTGTTGTGCAGGGTCGCTCCTCCCCCCCCCCCTTTTTTTTTTGATAACACCCTGCTGCAAGCCTGAGCCGCGCGGGAAACCTTTTCACAGACGAAAGAGCCAAACGCCCGATCGTGCATCTTGGTTTTTTTTGTTCATTGTAAAAGGTTAGGTTAGCTACATTATAAATACTTTAAAACATTGTGGACGGTTTATTTGGTTAGGATAGCTACATTAAAGATACTATGAAATCATGTAAACGGTTTCCTAGCCCTTGATAGCTACATATTAAAAATGTATTTGCTAAGCAACCATAAAATGATTTTACAGTATTTTTAATGTAGCTATACTTACCTAATGTAACCAACCATCCACATTGTTTTAAAGAATTTATAATGTAGCTAACCTATCCTAATCGACAGCAAAATTTAATGCCACACCGGTTCATACAATGAGATAGAACGAAAAAAAAAAAAAAAAAAAAGCGAGCATGAACTTCGGGGTACTTCGGGGAACTTCGGGTGTGGCTCTCTCGTCTGTGAATTGAAGGCTTCGCGAGCCGCGCCTCCCGCAACAGCTGCTATCGAACAAATGAGCGCGACGCGCATGCGCCGCTTCGCGCGGGCGCTGATATCAAGTATCAACAGGCAGTCGGCCATTGGGCTCTGTGCATGTGCGGCTGGCGGTGCGTACATTGGCGTACAGCGGAGCTACCGCCTCAACTATGTGACGACGCGACGCATGTTTGCAGAGACCGTACCGAATCCACCTTCAAAGCCGAAGAGTTACAACAACAAGTAGGTGCTTTGCACGTGTTTAAAAATACTGTCCCGCATGATGATTACCGTTAGTAGTTCAGCATATGTTTATTTGTCTCTGATTGTAGAGGTTACGTAGACCAATCCGCCGTGTATTTTGTACATAATAATTCCACTGGACGAAGCAGTTACAGCTTAATCTGTGAAGTCTATATACTTTGACAATATTCGTACAGTACGCACTTGCTGTATTTATAATTACCATATGGTAAGAGGAGCGAAATGAAATGACTATATGGGCGTATAGAAAAAAAGGACAATATTTTTGTTTCTACCTCACTTACCAGAAGTACACTTTAAATATATATAAATAATATATATATATATTTTTTTTTACTGCAGACATTACGGCTTATGAGAAAATTTGTATCCGAGATACGTATTTATTTCGTCTGAAATAGTTGAAGATACGGTATACCTAGTAAATCAATTTTGAATACATTACATCCTAATAGCTTAAGTTAAGGACGTTGTTACAACATTCATAACTTCCTAATTTTCCGGAAGTTTGTGTCATTTATGGAATTGATTTGAAATTGGCGGTATTCACAAGTGTGTTCTGTGCATCAGTACTCACTCCTTCCCAGTCAAAACTCCCTCCAAGCAAACAAATGACATATAAACTATGATTTACACAGTCAGTTTTAATGCTGTTGGAAGTAAATGTAAAGTCTGTTTCTTTTAGTTCTCAAATATAAAAGCGAAAACAATTGAGATAGGTAGACGGAGTACATAAACTGTCTGATTTCGTATCAAAAATTTGTGGAGCGTATCACAACATTCTGAGGCTCCAGGTTTTTTTTTTTTTTTTTTTCAACGATATGTGTGATATTGCGTTTTCAAACACGTCTTAACTTTTTTAAAAATAAAATAATTTCACTACCGAATGCGAAATTAAAGTAAATAAACTAAATGTATATTTGATGTCATATAATTTCTAAAATTTACAAATTATTTTGAAATTAGTTTTAGAATAAAAGTACGCTGTTGTATTACTTCCAGCACAGTTCGCTTACAATGAGATGTTCATTTCAGTAAAAATGTGCCCATGCCCTTGGTATTTCTGGGGGATTGGAAGTTTCAAACATCCCTTTTATCACCAATAAATTACCAATCATTAAAAAAAATGGTTGTCTGTAAAGTCGGTAAACAGACGATAGTTAAACGTGACAACGTCATAACAAAACATTGATGAAATGATTGCATACTTTTATGAATAAAATTGAATCATTTTTATTGAATTATCACTATTTTGTATGGATAAAAAGAAGAAGTGAAATTAAATGTACAATTTAATTGATAAATTTATTTTTATTTGCACTCATTAATTCAAATTTGTTTATTACTTTAACGAAGAGATTATTTTAGCTATAACTTGTATACATGTTTGCTATTTAACTTCTTCCAATCTGTGTTATTCTGTTAAGGATAGGACGATGATAGGAAAAGTAGGAAACGAATGGGGGTGTTTCAAATTTAATGTGCCTCGAAAAAGTCAAATCGATGGTTGTTCCAATCGAGTGGAAGAGAGATAGATGTGGCGCAAGCGTACAATGAGCGTAACGGGACAATGTGCGTAACGGGACACTTTTTCGTGCGTGAAGTCGGCGTTCATCGATTTATTAGACGTTGTCACGTCAAAAATCTCAAGTTTTTATTTTGTCATGCTGATTATGAAAATATTTAGTTATTAATTTTGGGTATTAGTGAACTTAACCCATATGGATAGTCTGTATGTGACCGACAAACTTTGGCTGCAGGTTCGTCACGACAAAATAGAAAAATCTATGCGACTTATGGTCCAAAGTGCTGGTATACGTCTTTGAAGTTGGGGCTGAACAAATTTTTTTATTGTAAATGATAAAGTATTTAAATTATAACACCAAACGTCTAGGTTACGTTTAATTGAAAGAAAATATACAACCACTGCGAATTTTGTTGCGGTAGCAATATATTTCATTAAAAGATGGAAGCAACACCTTTACTGACTCCCAAATATTTCAATGAAATTTATATGTGTGTGTGTGTGTGTGTATATATATATATATATATACATATACATATATGGTAGTGACAAAATTTGCGCTGGTTGTTAAACTACATTCAATTAAACATTAATCAGGCGCTCAGTGTTCCTGTTCAGCCCCAACTTCAAAGATGTATTCAAAAGCATTGGGGAGCACATTAGGCCAAAAGACTTATAGATGTTTTCAACTGCAGTCGAAGTACCATATACTGATAATTGTTTTTTGAGACCCAACGGTATTGGCAGTTCAGCTGGTTAAGGTACAACTACAAATGTCTGAGTGATTGTAAGGCAATGAAATTGAATTAATATTTTGAGCTTCGCAACATTTTTGAAGGGAGGGGGTGAGGCACTCATGCTCACTAGGTTTTTTCTCCTTATTACCAACGCCCTTGAAGAACCCTACTGTGATAGTTTTTCTGGCTTCCTCTGATTTAATGTTGCACTTATAAATGTAAATTGAATGAAATGTTAGATCGTGACTAATGTATCGAAGAGACGCAACAGCATCGCGGGTTTAATTATGTTTGAAACCAATAACAGGCTTTATAATGTCTTTCGACACATTTTCAGAACGTTGCCATTATGAAATTTGCATTGTCAGGAATGTTGATTGGAAAACACTTAGTAAATTTGTACCAGTGCCACTGATGTAAATCATCAAATCTTAAAATTGTCTTTTTATTTAATTTTGCTTCTACAAACGGGCTTGAAAACAATGTACTGTTAGGAGTAGCGTGGGGAGAACTGGGTTCGTAAGGGATAGCCCAGTTAAGTTTTATACAATTTTATTAATTACTAATATTTACATAACTAATAAATCATCGTGCTTAAAATTGCCTGTTCATATGTCATTCAAAGTCTGTCGCGCCGCTCTTGAGGGCGTCTCTCATCCAAAGCGCCGATCACGCACTTCACTTCACTCCACTCCACTCTTGGAACTCCCGCGGAGGCTGGCGTCGAGGCTTTTATACCCGCCGGCCGTCCTCGAACCGGCGGGAGTGTCTGTGACGTGTCGCGTCATCCGGGGCTGGCCCGACTCTCGAAACATCCAGAACAGCGACGCTTATTCACGCCACTCCTCGCGGTGGCCTCTGTAAGCCCGGAACTCCCAGGCCGCTATAAGTTGACAAGAGCCCGAGGTGCGACGGTGCGCGGGGAGCGGAGGGGAATGGGTAACGAGGACCCTCGTAATCCGACCAGGAACGCGTGGTATGCCTTACTTCAATGGACGGCGCGTGACGTCAGTGGCCATACAGGCAACCAGCCCGTTCCGAACCTGGCGCATGTCGCAATCTTGTCTCCTGCATTCGTAACACTATATAATTAGATGAGATGTTTTGGTGTAGGTTTTTTGCTACGCATAATTTTGTGGCATATTAAACTATATACAGTTAAACTGGATAAAATTTAACTAATAATTTAAGCCTAAAGCTTTTGTGTAAATATATTGAATTTTAAAACTAATATTTTTTTATTTTAGTTTTACAAAATAGTATTATTCTTAAGGATGTAAGATTGTTGTAAAATTAATATTAGATATCACCTGTATGTTATATCTGTGGACTGTTTGCATTTGATCATATCCGTTTTATTAATGCATGTCTAATCATTACAGGAATAGCACGAAAGTCAACATACCAGTTATCATGGTGGATTTTGGAAACAGTGATAAGTCATCAAGAAGTCGTTGGGTGTGCCCCAGTGACCGTCAGCTAGCACTTAGAGCAAAGTGAGTAAATTACACTCATAATGTTCAACAATAAGGGCTTAATTATAGTTAGCCTATTGTTAATATTGGTTCATCATCGTGTATAGCAAAGCTATAATTATTGCTTGTATTATTTATTACGTTTAGGGTTAATTAAATCTTTAATATTAAACTTAAAATAGTTTATTATAACTTAGCTTTTTTTTTTAGAAATGATTTTGAAATATGCTGACCAGAAACATTTCTCCCTTCGCTCTGAATGCGGACCTGTTTCCACCTGTCTTATCCTGTGATAAGTGCTGACTGGTGTTTCATAGTGCAAAGGAAATTATTTGTACCTGGTACAGGTGCAATTCCACATTTGTAGGTATTAAAAGAGTAGCTACATTTAGGGGAGAAATGCGGTATGTCCATAGAATAATGACCCAGTTATAAATAGTAATAGTATCAACTGTGATAGAAATGCAAACCATATCATGAAGTAGCCAGTGGCATTGCAGTTAAACGTAAATATTTTCAGTTCTGCAACAAATTAAATTCTCCTTGTTTGTACAACCCAAAAACCTTAATGTAACTTTAGCAGCTAATTACGCAAAACGTATGCGCAGTATAATTTTTTCATTTCGTGAAAGTTAAACAGTCTAAAAGTTGATCAGTGATTAATGTAAATATAAAATCATATACTGAAATGGGAGGCACGCCCTCAAGCTACAGTCTGACGGGGCGCTATGTTCGTGATGTTCGCTATGCTAATACAATACAGCCAGCTGCATCTCCGCGGTGCCACTGGCCACGCCAAGCTATGTTCGCTGTGTTCGCGATGTTCGCTATGCTAATACAATACAGCCAGCTGCATCTCCGGTGCCACTGGCCACACTAAGCTGTGTTCGCGATGTTCGCTATGCTAATACAATACAGCCAGCTGCATCTCCGCGGTGCCACTGGCCACACCAAGCTGTGTTCGCTGTGTTCGCGATGTTCGCTATGCTAATACAATACAGCCAGCTGCATCTCTGGTGCCACTGGCCACACCAAGCTGTGTTCGCGATGTTCGCTATGCTAATACAATACAGCCAGCTGCATCTCCGCGGTGCCACTGGCCACACCAAGCTATGTTCGCGATGTTCGCTATGCTAATACAATACAGCCAGCTGCATCTCCGCGGTGCCACTGGCCACACCAAGCTGTGTTCGCGATGTTCGCTATGCTAATACAATACAACCAGCTGCATCTCCGGTGCCACTGGCCACACCAAGCTGTGTTCGCGATGTTCGCTATGCTAATACAATACAGCCAGCTGCATCTCCGCGGTGCCACTGGCCACACCAAGCTATGTTCGCGATGTTCGCTATGCTAATACAATACAGCCAGCTGCATCTCCGCGGTGCCACTGGCCACACCAAGCTGTGTTCGCGATGTTCGCTATGCTAATACAATACAGCCAGCTGCATCTCCGCGGTGCCACTGGCCACACCAAGCTGTGTTCGCGATGTTCGCTATGCTAATACAATACAGCCAGCTGCATCTCCGCGGTGCCACTGGCCACACCAAGCTGTGTTCGCTGTGTTCGCGATGTTCGCTATGCTAATACAATACAGCCAGCTGCATCTCCGGTGCCACTGGCCACACCAAGCTGTGTTCGCTGTGTTCGCGATGTTCGCTATGCTAATACAATACAGCCAGCTGCATCTCCGCGGTGCCACTGGCCACACCAAGCTGTGTTCGCTGTGTTAGCGACGTCGCCAGGTGTTTGTTTCTCGGCTATTTTTTTTTTATAAATGTTGCTGACTTCGCGCATGCGCAGATAAACAAAAACTTCTTTTTTCGCACGAAACTGTGCTGTACTTGTGTTTGCTTTAAATTAGTATCATGTCGACGGGAAATTTTATTGAAGAATTGCGAAAATGCCTATGTTTATGGAATAAATGTGGAATAATATAGGAGGCAGGATATGTAGGAAAATGCCTGGTATTTTATTACAAGGGAATGCTATCAGAGTTGTATTTATTATGAAATGATCCATTTTTTTTTTTTCGTCATCACAAGTAAGTGCTTTATCAAATGATGAAATTCTCCAATTTTTTTTTTTTTAAATAAACTACATGCATACGTTTCTTTTTAAGTTCACATACTGTGAGAGCCAGCAAAATATTATCACCGTCGGAATCAAACACTCGAAATTCCACGGCATGCGTCCCTCCGACATCGCGAACTAGACTTTCCTGTCCGGCCACCTGGCGCAACGAACATAGTGAACATCTAGAACATGGCGAACATCTGGAACGTGGCGAACATCTAGAACGTAGAAGAACATCTAGGACGTAGGTGAACATCTAGGACGTAGGTGAACATCTAGGACGTAGGTGAACATCTAGGACGTAGGTAAACATCTAGGACGTAGGTGAACATCTAGGACGTAGGTGAACATCTAGGACGTAGGTGAACATCTAGGACGTAGGTGAACATCTAGGACGTAGGTGAACATCCAGAACGTAGGTGAACATCCAGAACGTAGGTGAACATCCAGAACGTAGGTGAACATCCAGAACGTAGGTGAACATCCAGAACGTAGGTGAACATCCAGAACGTAGGTGAACATCCAGAACGTAGGTGAACATCCAGGACGTAGGTGAACATAGCGTAGCGCTCTGTGTGGTTTCGGCTTTAGTCTCTCCAGAATAGGGGGGTCGCCGCTGGCTGTGTCGACGGCTGATTACTGTCGGCATGGTAACGTCTAGTCCGCGATGGCGGAGTTGCGCTCGCACCAGCAGCAGATTCTGCGCGGGTCGCATGGTGTCTGTGTGACGTAGCTGCGTGCATGCACGCCCGCCAACAGAGCCATGTCACACATCACCGCAGCTATACTGTAAAACTACAATCATATATGTGATGTTAAATAACTGCGTGACAAGGAATGTAGAAATAAAAATAAAAATATTTGAAAGTATCAGTGAACTGATATTTTTAACTGGCAGATACCGTGTAGACCTTCCTATAAAATTAAAAATTTTAAAGAGACAACAAAACCTAAATCGAGTGACGACATTTACTTTGAAAGAAGGTAGCATTCTTTCAGAAATCTATAAAGTAACTAATGGGAAAATATTTTTTTCAAACTAATATTACAACCTAACATAGTTATCTTTAAAAGATTTGAGCAATGGGAGTGCATGACTTGATGTAAGTTTTTGGACGTACGCCATTGCTAAAAACTTTTTCTGTTGAAGAAAAACTAATAAATAAAATAAATAAATAAAAATACCCAAAAAAGACAAAAAAAACACACAAAATTAAGCAAACAATTGCTGTTGTCAACAAGGATATAAACACCACAAAATATTCCGAAACAGGAATATGGTCAACAAACAAAGAAAAATGCACTAAGAGAACGAAAAAAAAACCACAAATGATGACAACACAAAAATATTGAACCCAAAATAATTCAGCACGTCTCGTTTCAACTGTTGTGCTGAATTATTTTGGGTTCAATATTTTTGTGTTGTCATCATTTGTGGGTTGTTTTTTTTTTTTTTTCGTTCTTTTAGTACATTTTTCTTTGTTTGTTGACCATATTCCTGTTTCGGAATATTTTGTGGTGTTCATATCCTTGTTGACAACAGCAATTGTTTGCTTAATTTTGTGTGTTTTTTTGTCTTTTTTTGGTATTTTCATTTTTTTTTTATTTATTAGTTTTTCTTCAACAGAAAAAGTTCTTAGCAATGGCGTACGTCCAAGAACTTACATCAAGTCACAACCTAGCTTTGTTCGTCATAAGTTTTATATTCCACCTGAGGCAAGGAAGTAATTTATGAGTGTACATATTTTGCACTAAAATACAGTTCGACATAGGGCGCTACATTTAATAACATTAATAAAACATTTTCGTCTTCAAGAATGTATTCGAATGCTTTGATTTTGACAAACTCCATATAATAACTAGCCCTCTTATTGTCCTGTTTTGAAACACCAGTCATAGTTGCACAAGAAATATATGTTGCCATTTAGCCGAGGTGTCGAGTTAATGCTACAAAGAAGTGAAGTGAGGAAAAATATTTCTTGAATTTTTTTTCATTACCAACGTAAATTTATATTTTTAAAGATAGATTGATATGCGTTATACAACATTTCTTTTCTGCAGATGGATGGGTACTGTTTCAACAATTTTTGTTCCTATAGCATTGGTAGGGGTTAGCAAGGGTCATACCCAACTCTAAAATGTAAAGTGAGTCATTAGTGGTAAAGAAAGACCAAATACACGTTTTATTTGGTTCTGTTTATATATATATGAAATTTTATTGTGCTTTCTTAAAAAAAAATTCATATTTTTCTGTTTTGCAAAAACCTTTTTCCGAAAAATTTACATGAAGGTAAGAATTCAAGTTTAGTCAAACTTCTCTTACCGATAGTAAAATAATAAAGTTTTTTTTTATTTTCACGCAAAAGTGTAGATAATAAACCTTGAAATGAAAACTGGTAAAATGATCAAAAATAAACTTATTTAAGCTTGGTACAGTCATTAAAATTGCATTTGTGAGCCAAAGTAAACCATGTCACACAAAACCAAGAATTGTTAATAACAGAAAAAAATGGGGTGTGCCATGTCATGGACACGGCCGTGTGTTATGCGTGAATACGTGTATTTTGATTTGACTTTTTGACGCGTATAAGCCGACATTATATATTTTTGAATATATATATATATTTGATTATATATATTTTTAACACCATATATATTCACTGTAGCTATTTTACACTAATGTTTTATATATGCAATCGATAGATTTTGACGAGAGCTGACGATTAAAACTCTTCTCCGAGTCAAAAGTTATATTAAATGGAAATCTCGAAACGCAGCAAAATGACCTCAAAATGGCGGCGCTTCCCCCTCCACCGCGCGCGATGCGTCACAGTCCTCACTTAGCGTAACGAATTCTTTGATCCTTTAGCTATCCAGTGGTGTAATTTATTTTTGGATGGAGATGATAGATATGTAGCTGCAACACCGAACTGTACCCCCGATTTTGTTATCGCTCGTTTTTTGAATTGCCTCCCACTATGGAAGCAAATTTAAAGACGTATTCACGTCAAAAAAACTTTTTTTGTGTCGACTTATAAAAGTAATCGCCCGTCTAACTCGAGTACAAAATGCGATGGCTTCGATGTAGAAACATTCCTGCGCGGGAAGCCTAAGATGTACATCAAGTTCAGTCCCTGCCCGAACACGCCCGAATATTCACCTTCGGCCAACCTCGGGTTTATTTATATTTCTTTGTTTATTTTAATGTAGCTATACTAACCTAAATAATCGTCCGTAGTGTTTTAAAGTGTTTTAATGTAGCTAACCTAACCGACCACTTTTAATATTTGAATTCATTTTTCGCAAAAATAAAACAAATCCCGAGGTTAGCCGAAGGTGAATATTCGGGCGTGTTCAGGCAGGGACAGAGCTTGATGTACATCTTAGGCTTCTCATCGCCACTCTGCGTTGTAAACAAACCGCTAAGCAGTCGTAGGACTGCTATGCTATGCTGTGTCGGCCAACGGCAAGTTGCACACGCCAGGCTTACATCTAAATAAACTGCTTTTACAGCTTGCTTAGGATCGCAGATACAATGCACCACCCTTGAACGTTACAGTGTCTGTAGCTTATTTAATAGCTTACTGCGATTACATTTCACATACGCCACATGGCGGCCTGGGAAACACACATTTTGATGTTGTAAACATGTTGGCTCTCTGTATGAGGCATTTGGTAGTTGTTATATCGTGAAAATGGAACGGAATTATCACGAAGATGTCGGAACCGTGTGTAGCAACATAAACCCGTATGTAGTTACTTTCGTAAACTTATGGGGAAATGCGTGTGCCAAATTAAACTCTGATAGTGAAACTACACTGGAATGTTTTTGGTAAACTAATATATATAGTAAAAAGAATCACAAGTTTTAAAATACCTAATAAATCTGGCATTACAATAATTACAATACATATTATCCTGCATTCCCAGTGGTCTAAGTAACACAGTGGCATAGCGTGCACTTGGTAACTTCAACGGAAGGGGTTCGAAGCTCGCCAATGGATTTTTTTTTACTTTTTTAATAAGATATATTATATAAGGATTATGTTTAATCAGTTCAATAAGGCGAGGACTTGTTTGTAGTAAGTATTTACAGACTGATTTCATTTGTTTAAGGAAAAAACAAACAAATATACAAACATATAGGCCTACTTAGAGGTATAATATGTAATTTAAAGTGTTTCAGGCTAATAACTTATTAACGCCAAAGAAGTATAACTTGTAACACGTGCAGAAACTTTATTAACTCTTTAGTGAATTTTAACAAGTTGGCAGAATTGTAATATAATTCCTGGTCAAAAATCAGGATAAAAGCCGGGGTTTTATCGGGGCAGTTTCTAATAGTTAAAAATTTCCTGTTTCGTGCTTTATGGCGACAAGAAACGTTTACGATTCAGCGAATTCTAGCGGCGGGAGCAGAAAGTACGTGTGTGATTCGCGTCTATAAATGTTATTTGAAAATCAACTATTTTATTCGTCTGTTTATTTATCACGCTCGACATTACTTAAAAGAATTCTACGTTAAATTTCGTGTCGAGTTTCTTATTATAAGTTTATTTGCATCATGAACAACATGAGAACTCACGGGTTTGCTGGTTGCTAAGACTACCGACTTCCGAAACCAAACTTATCAGTGAACACAAATACACAATGATGTAGGACGGGAAGCCTAATATGTCCATCAAGTTCTGCCATTCCCGATTACACCCGAACAATTCACCTTCGGCCAACTTCGGGATTTGTTTTATTTTTGCGCAGGAAAAATGAATTCAAATATTAAAAGTGGTCGGTTAGGTTAGCTAGGTACATTAAAACACTTTAAAACACTATGGACGGTTAGTTAGGTTAGTATATCTACATTAAAATAAACAGAGAAATATAAAATAATATATATAAATAAACCCGAGGTTGGCCGAAGATGAATTGTTTGGGTGTAATCGGGCAGGGACAGAACTTGATGGACATCTTATGCTTCCCATGTAGGACCTCCATGAGATAGCATCCATCTTCGACTGTGGCCCACAGCTAACCACCATGGCACCATTTACCCTCTAGGTTGAAAAAAAAAAAGCACCAACATCAACGCCGAATAAAAATAAACCGTGCAAAATGTTCACTAAGTACACCTCTTCCAACCTACCATGAATCGTGTCCACGAAAAGCACGTATTATTTTAATCAGAACTCTCCCACAAGCAATTCAGGCGTAAGTACCTGTCTACTGTGGTGTTTGTTTTGGTAGCCTACGCCTGGCCCAAGATAACTTCCCCGTAGGTTTTACTGATACGCTAAGTAAGTGTGATCTGTGGCGGATACAGGAATTTATTTTAGGGGGGGGGGGAGAGATTAAAAAAAAACGTATTTTAGTATTCAAAGAACTTACGTCATCAACAAGGGGGTTTCCACAGTAACTATCATGCTTAACGTCCAGGTGTTGTAACAGCTCACTTTGCATCATCCAAAATAACATAGATACTTCCTTCACATATATCGCGCATTATTTTTTTCCCATAATTTCGATGTGGGGGAGATATATCTTTTATGTTCGCCACTGCTTGTAATAAATACATAGTTCTTTCAATTCGACTGAAAATGTTAAGGAATATTGGACTGCCAAACACAGAAGAGAACAAACATATTATTCAAACGACACTGGTACACTGTTAGAAATTACATTAAGTTGACGGAATTTTCAACAAAGAATACATCCGAAATAAACGAAGAGTTCTTCTGTACTCTCAAATAATTGGATGTTCATATAACCTACGCCGAGTTCCAACTTACGAGTTACGTGTTACGTTTTAAACAAGGTGAACACACACGCGGGAGATAAAAAAAAAGTTTTTACCTAGAGATTATTATAAGATTATTATTGCTGCACCCAAGCGCGGCTCCAGTCGATAGCCCTTCTCGAGACCAATTTTATTGATTAGTGTATATTAATGTTTACTTAAAAGTTTAACATATGAAATTAAATATTTATCTCATCAAAAGTTGCATGGAGCTACTAAGGTTCTGTATTTGAAGCCTGTAATTTGTAAATAATATTCCAAGGCCAATATCTGACCACTTTCATTTTTTGCAACTGCGACCTTTCTTTGTGCGATAGCCCCTCCCGAAAAGTCATCCTGAAGTCGCCATTGGTTGCACCGTGTTCCAAGTTAGTGAATTGAAGACACGAAAACCTATGTAGGTAACAGTGAAAGGTCAAAAATTCCTGGATAATTTGTAAAGAGTGTTCTTCGTAAGTCTTAGGCTGGCTTGCACAGTCGTGACTTCAGGCAAAGTATTTCTCCATTTGATTAACCTGGAAAGTTTTTGCTTGGATTTTACTTACCTGACTCTGCAAACGGCCCTTAGGTGAACATTTTTATGAGTGAAGTGACGAGTGGGACGGGTGTGTTCCGGAAGGATGGGGGACTTGGGTCGAGATTGGGACGAGATTGGAACAGGGCGTCAGTACTGCCGAGATTTCTCATCACACGCAAGGCGAGCCCTAAAAATAGTCGGCGTTTAACGGTAATCATGTTTCTAACGATCGAGAGGCAGAGCGACTCTGTGCGCGCTGGAAGGGTCCGGCCCACGCAATCGCTGGTCGCAACGGATGGAAAAACGTTTTCATGTTCCTGTGGCATTCAAACAGTATGGCCGTAAAATAATGTCCCAGTTATAAATTTTAATAGTATCAACTGTAAGCGTCGTAGAGTTGTGGTTCAAGGTCACATTTGAAAAGTAACTCAAAATATTTTTTGACAAGTGCATGTGCGAGAAATTTTGTTTTTGACGTGGCAACGTCTAAAAAATCGATGAACGCCGGCTGCACGCACGAAAAAGTGTCCCGTTACGTACATTGTCCCGTTACGCTGTGTCCCGTTACGTTCATTGTACGCTTGCGCCGCATCTATCTCTCTTCCACTCGATTGGAACAACCATCTATTTGACTTTTTCGAGGCACATTAAACTTGAAACACTCCCATTCGTTTCCTACTTTTCCTATCATCGTCTTATCCTTAACAGAATAACACAGATTGGAAGAAGTTAAATAGCACACATGTACAAAATTGTGATAATTCAATAAAAATGATTCAATTTTATTCATAAAAGTATGCAGTCATTTCATCAATGTTTTTTTATGACGTTGACACGTTAAAATATCGTCCGTAAACCGACTTTACAGACAACCAATTTTTTTTTCTCGCCTGCAGCGCCACCTACGAAAAATGGCGACTCCTGAGCGTAAAGCGTTTTGTGTTATGCAATTTGCTGAGAGTAAATTTGTAATTTCTGTTCAACGTGCGTTTCGTTCAATGTTTGTGATCCCCCGTGTGGCTACAACCACCGCCGACGGTTGAGACCATAGAGCTCCCTTTAGCTGGCTTCCAGGTTCACATGACAACGCCACGCGGTTTTTCCTTTGGGGCTTTATAAATGATCGTGTTTACGTTCCGCCGCTTCCTAATGATTTGCCAGAGTCGAGACACGGGATTGAAGAAGGGGTTGTTGCTTCCATTTCTCCGAACTTGTTAACCAAAGTGTGGGAAGAATTGGACTTTAGTTTGGATGTGTGCCGAATAACAAAAGGTGCACATTTGAACGTTTTTGTAAGAAAAACAAGGTTAGTTTACCTTCAATTTGATGTATGATTTGTCGTAAATAGACTAAATTAAACTGTTATAATGTACTATTGAAACTGGGAAATTCTTTTATGGACATCTTGTGTAATTTTTACACATCATAAATTTTTCAAATTAAAGTATTAGATTCTCATTAATGTTTATTGGTTCTTAGGTTTATATGCAGGCAATGTACACTAGACGCCAGATTGGTGAATGTGAACTAGGGACTCAACTGTAAAACTGTAGAACGTTGTACTCTCGTTCGGGGAGACATGGGTTTGAGTTCCGGTTCACCCACGGTTTCATAAATAACAGCTCCGGGCAAATTCCTGGGTCGTTGCCCATTCCTTGCCCAGTGTCCCTGAACTGAAGAGTGTATGTATGTATCTATGACCTCATTGTCGACAAAAGTATAAATAATGAGCCTACAGTCAAAAGTATTGTTAGGCGATAGTCATTTTCCCCCCTCGAACTTGGTATATTGCAACACCAAGAACGTGGATTACACCTAATGATTGTTTTGAAGTACGAGTAAGACAAACACTGCTACTTCAATAAAATCTAAGTATTTTGTTTCCACAATTCAAAACGTACGCTTCAACCAACGCATTGCAATTGTTTTTGGGTGTACCGCAAACATGGCCGTAGACAAAAAACAATTCCACTCTGTATCCACGTGGTATGACGCATGCATGGCCGTTCCCTTACTTACCGTGGCGAGTCACTCCTTCTGTGTCTGGCGTTCACTTTTGAATAGGGGTGTCTGTCAAGAGCCCGGCTGTTGAAGGCAAGTTGGCAACACTTCCAGGACCTGAGCTCCTTCGCTCTGAATGGCGAAGAGCTTTTCGACAGCCCCGCCTCTTCTTCCCTCGTCTGCCGCAAGCGCGACACATGAGTTTCCGGCCCGACGGTACTTCTTCCGCTCTCCCGCCCTCCCGCTCTTCACCCCCCCCCCCCCCGCTCTTCACCCCCCCCCGCCGCCCGCTCTTCACCCCCCCCGCCCGCTCTTCACCCCCCCTCCCGCTCTTCCCCCCCCTCCCGCTCTTAACACCCCCCCCCCGCTCTTAACACCCCCCCCCCCGCTCTTCACCCTCCCCCTCCCGCTCTTCACCCTCCCCCTCCCGCTCTTCACCCTCCCCCTCCCGCTCTTCACCCTCACCCTCCCGCTCTACAACCCCCCCCCCCCCGGCTCTACAACCCCCCCCCCTCTTCGAGAGCCACTCGCACGCGAGGAGTTAGTGCCGCCACTATACACGTGAGTGGGGACATTGCGAGAAGGGAATTTTTTTCCGGAAAATTTAACTTATTGAAGCTATACATCTTTCGGGGCGTTGAGGATAAATGATGAGGGTGCATTTTTTCGATGCGCGCGCACCATGTAACAATATTTTCACAGTAAGATGGCGGACTCGAAGTATACGAACATAAAACCCTTATATAGTCACTTGCATAAAAATTAGGGGACACACCAAACGTGTTGGTGTGCCAAATGAAACTTTATGGACGTGAAACTTCCATGGAATATATTTGGTAAGCTAAAATAGTAATAGTAATGGAGTAATTTCAGGTTTTAAAAATCCTAAGGATTTGTTATTACAAGATCTACAGTACATATCCTCCTCATATTCTTATATCAGGCTTCGTAGTGCAGTGGTGTTAGTGCACGGTTAATAAGCTAAAGTCATGTGGATCAAAACGTGACAGTGGGAATTTTTTTTTTACTTTTTATAAATTACAGATTACTGGATTATAGAAACAAATTGTTCGTAAAGAAATATATATGAATACATTTCATTTGCTATATTATTATTAAATACATAGATCAGTCCATATGTAAACTTTTGGACATACGCCATTGCTAAACACATGTTTGTCTGTAGAGGAAAACTACAAAAAAAAAACCAAAAGAAAAAACACAAATTAAGCAAAAAATTGCTGTTAACAGGATATAAACACATAATATTCCATGACAGGAATATGGCCAACAAACAAAGAAAAAGAGAAGAAAAAAAAACAAAGAAAAATGGACCAAGAGAACGAAAAAAAAAAAACCTACAAATGATGACAGTACAATAATCAGAACAACAGTTGAAACGAGACAAAAACATGACAAAACGAGAGGACAGAAACAAACACAATAGTTTAGCCACGACAAAACGTAAAGACAAAACAAACACAATGGTTTTCCAAAACAGAAACAAGCCAACAGTTGAAACGAGACAAAACCACGACAAAACGAAAAGATAAAACAAACACAATGGTTTTCCAAAACAGAAACAAGCGACGTTTCGGGAACTGCTATCTGCTGCCGTCCTCAGGCAGAGACGCACATGGTACGAAAACACAGGTGCGACTGCTTAGTCCATTTTTCTTTGTTTTTTGACCATATTCCTGTCATGGAATATTATGTGGTGTTTATATCCTGTTGACAGAAGCAATTTTTTGCTTAATTTGTGTTTTGGTCTTTTGGTTTTTTTTTTGTAGTATTCCTCTACACACATACATGTGTTTAGCAATGGCGTATGTCCAAAAGTTTACATATAGTCATTCACTCCCATTGCACAAATCTTTCAAAGATAATAGATCAGTCCGTTGGAGTGATTATTTTATATTACTTAAAGTAATATTAAAATAATTGCGCTTGTTATAAAATGAATTTCCCTTAATTCACAAGGTATTAATAAATAAAACTTTATTTTAGTGCAACTTACTTTAATACTTAATAATTTATAGTCACTTAACGTGTGCGGAAACTATATAGTAATTTTTTTTAGTGAATTTTAACCAGGTGGACAGTATTTTAATAAAATTCTTTGTCATAAATCAGGTCCAAGCCGGGATTTAGAACTTTTTCTAAGTTTTTTTTTTTTTTTTTTTTTTTTTTTTTTTTTTTTTTTCGTTTTTATCGGAAACGTTGGCTTTTCGCTCTGCAAATCGAATCATTCGAGACTCGACGTAGCTGCTCCAGTCAATAATTCTAGCGACGGCTGCGGAACTACATGTCGGTGGCGTTCAGAAATTTAGTTATTGATTTTGAATACTGGTCTATATAACTACTAACATGTATTTATTGCGAATATTAGTTATAGAAATGGTGTTTATAAACTTTTTAAAGTGTATGTTGAGTTATGTTCCCGTACGTATATTTTATTTGCGTTAAAATTGATATCATTTAATTATTTCATAAAAAATTAAAATTCATGAATATAATTTTATACATATTTTTATATTGAATACTTAGAATTTATTCAATAAATATTTGTTACAATAAATTTAAAAATAGTTCATTCTCTTAAATCGAAAACTCGTATTACTTCTAACTTGCGTACATAAGTAAACACAATTTTTTGTTAAAGAACATTACCAATTAAATATCGACTGACATAAAATGCACAGTTTCTTTTCTGCATATTGGTACTGGTAAAGAATAGCCAAATATATATATATATATATATATATATATATATATATATAATATTCAAAACAAACTCAGGAAGGTGAATAAGGCACGGTAGGAATGGTATAAATATGAAATAAATATGAAATAAATAGGTTTAAAGTCTCGTCGACATCGAAATCATTAGAGACGTTGAAAGGTTAGGAGATTTGAATGGAGCATTGGCTCATAGCGACGTCCGCCAAGTTTTCCCCGCTTGCGGGAAACTCTTGCACAACCCCGTGGGAATCGAACCCGGCTCGCCTGGGTGGGAGGCGATTGTCTTACATACGGTGCCACCGTTACCGCAGAAATGGCGAGCATGCGAAGAACACAGTTTATGAAAATACTTGTTAAATAAATTACCGTTACAAGTAATTAGTATTAGGATATCTGCAATTAATGTGGAATGATTTTTTTAAATTTTTACTTTGTGAGATTTGCTCAGTCATTGTAGTATTAGCAGACTTTTTCGTTATTTTCACAAGAGATTAATTTTGACTAATTTTAATTAATGTCTTATTGCAAAGATGGTTCTAAATGTAGTCACAAAGTATTATTTTTTGAAGCTTTGCAGTTGATGCATGCATGACTTTGTTGCAGCTGATGCATGCACACTTAATCTTTTTCACCAACATGCAAGGTTTCCAAAATATTAAGATTTGCTTGAGATTCCAGCTTTAAATGTAATTGTTCCTATTTTATTATCACTTTAATAAATACACTGTTTTCATTAAATTCGTCTGAAGTCCATCAAATTATAGATTCGACATTTGCACCACATCGTTACTTGTTCCAGTACGAAGTAGCTGTTCCTGGTGTACATGCGAGAAAACAGACCAAGTACCTTCCTTACATGATCGAGATAATGCGATGTCTTGATAAACAAACATCTAAGTGAACACAGAATTCCCGTCTTGTCTTAAATGTGACCAAATGTTGTCAGGTTTCCCATTAAAAAATTTTATTTCCTGCGTGTTTAAATGTTGAATGTCCTCTAGCAAATTTTATTTACATAGTGAAGTAAATATAACATATTTGTGCAACAGCCAAGACGATTTATCAACGTCCTTAGCCTTTTTGCTGATAGGATTAATGGGAGATTGCTTTAATACTAATTATATTATATACTATAGTATACTATATACTATACTATATATACTAGTATATTATATACTATAATATACTACTTAACCAAATTAGTCCGGATACATTATGGAAATGCCCAGCTCGCGCATTCAAAAGAGCGCTGATCATTAAAAAAATAATTAGCTAATTACACTGCAATTAAAGGTGGAAAATTGACAGGAATTTGACGTTTTTCAAAGTGTTTGTCTGGCGTTGAATAAATCGTTATTCTTTTGCCTTGCAGATTGAAAACTGGTTGGTCCGTCAAGTCGAACATGCCTGCAACCTACGTAAAGCAAGTTCCTAGTATCTCGGAGCAGGAGAGAGAGGTGATCAAATCGGTCATAAAGAGGGCGGAAACTATCGATAGATACGATCAGCAGCGAGTCGGGTAAGATACTTCACACATTTCATAAAATGTTCAATATTTTTATAGTTGCATTGTATTTTTTTTTTTGAGCTGCAATATTGTTCACAAGCCATGCTAAGGCCTAACAGCCTTAAATATATTTTTTCCGTCATTGTAATCGGACGTTAATGGACCTGCGATGAACGCCTAGAAGTATTAATGCTGTGAGGACCATGTTTTGTCGGGAAACAGGTTTAAGGAGAATGGCTCTTGGCGAAAATGTGTGTCACTAACCAATAGCACCTCACGCCTGGCAGTTATGCAGTCCGCTACGCGAGCAACCACCGCAAGATGCCTACCTTTCAGGAAAATGTAGTATGGGTAGCAGTAGAGCTGTTTTTTGCTGTTGCTTGCATGTTTTTTTTTTTTTTTTTTTTTTTTTTTTTTTAATCTTAGTTAACACATAAGTAATCTTGTAGAAAATGCTTGCTGATGTTGTCTAGCGTCACCCCAAACAATGCACCCCATTGATGGCAGGCGGACACTTCCAAAGATGCATGGAAAGGGGTATGTTACCAGGTGGCATACCTCTTGTGTGGTTATGTGCGTGTTTTACCCAGCTCTCTGCGTCCCACAAGGAGAGACTGCGTGACTACAAGGTCGAGCTACACACGTTGACTTGGCGCATCTTCACCTTTGTGACTGACAAGTATGAACTATGTGTTAAGAAACAAATAGGTCGATTTGGGAGGAAATCGTCAAAATGGAGGCATGCTTAAAGATAGTTTTTCTAAATTTTTATTCTGAGAAGCGTGCAGCGGCCGAGGGATAGACAACATGCCATTGTTACGTGCATTGTTAGCTGTGTACCTGTCAGGTGTGAGGAACTCATTGTGTACTTAGTCATGATTGGGAATCTGTTTCCTGACAAAAAAAAATTTCTCATCACTACCTTTAACTCTAGAAATTAGGCACAATGGTCCGTAAACACTCAAATTTTAATACATGCATATTTGTCTATGTAATTTTTTTTAAATAACTTAATCATATGTGTGTGTGTGTGTGTGTGTGTGTGTGTGTGAGTTGCTTCAAAGTTATCTTAGTAACTTTATACTGAACTAACATGTGAATTTAATAATTTTCATCACCTTCATAATAAATGTAATAAATATATCTCTCGAATAAAGAAAAAAGACTTACAGACTACTGCATTACCTGGTAAATGCATTTGGCTTTCAGGGTCCCTTGTTAATAACTAATTCCAACCTTACCTAGTTGGCATCAGGGGCTCAATAGTGGTTGGTTGGGAAGTCAGCCTATTATGTGAGGTTCATGTTTCAATACCTGTAATCCATGGGTGTGTGTGCCATATTTAAGAAAAAATTTATGTTTAGCTTCAGTTGAGCCACCTGCCTATCGGCCTACAAACGTAAATTTGGGACATTAATAAGTTAGTTTCAAGAATTAGTAGTTGAAAGAAATTTCAGTGCACTCAAAATCAAATATTTAGTATGATCTGCAAGAAAAGTTTTCTGCCAGAGATACCGTAATGGCTAAACATAACACGCAATAAAATGTATAAAATGTAATTGTCATTTTTGTGTTCAGTCTTGTTTCAATATTCATTTACTTACGAAACCATTTATAGTGTGTTAGCCAATTCACAGCTTGAAAATGTGAAATAGAAATTTATGATACTTAATTTTTGGGCAGAATTTTCTTGGCCTTTATGGTTTTTTAACAGCAAGTTCATTACAGATAATAATAGACAACAAAATCAAATAATTATTGTTTGAAAGCTTAAGAACACTTCTCTTAAATTAAAAAAAATATATTATGTAAATAATTTATAGTTCCCAATGGGTTTAAATACACATAATTTGTGGTATAAAAAATTGTTTTTAGCAAACTGCTGAACAAGTACATTAAATAAAATCAATGGACATGATATGATACTTTTAAATTATAGTTCTTTTAATAAGTAATTACAATAAAAGGTTTTTACTGAAGCAACCTGCATCATATATAAAAGAATATTATACAACAGAACTTAATAATTAGCATAGTAAGTAATGCTAGGTATAACTAATAAATTCTAAGCTAAGTGAATTTTTTAAATTTTAGTCATAATTTTCTGATTGGAATCTTATGGAGCATCAACATTGCCAAGGAAATAATTTTCCTACATTTGGTCACCTAGGTTATTTCTTCAGAAATTAATAGGATAGAATAAAGGGTTCACAGATTAAAAATTAACACATCTACCAAACAATGGTGGCTTCTGGATTAGTGGCCATTTTTTAGTAACGTAACTATAAATTCATACATTAACATTTTCCTTGAGATATATTTCAGAACCTTTATGATACTTCCTTTTCACATAGTGTTATAATTTTTTTTCCAGGAGACTTGCTGAAAAACTTGAAAACATTAAGAGATGTGCTATTGGAAATGGAAAAAGTGAATGTCTTCTTTGCGCAGAAAGAATTGGCTTTTTCTATTCTAAAGGCTGGACTTGTAATGATTGCAACAAGGTAAGTGATGTTTTTTATATTCATGTAATTTATATTTCATATCTAAAATTTTTAATGTTTAACTTGTTTTTCTGCCCAGTTTCCTTCCACAAACTTTGATATTTTACCAACTGAGGAAAAAGCCAAATAACTTTAAAAAAAATTATAATTTTATATATCAGCTAAACTCTACCCACCAGCAGTAGCCTACAAGTTGCAGAAAATGCAACTAAATATAATCTTAGGACATTTTTATAAGTATCGTAAAATAAATTATTAATATGTTAACCTTAACATTCTCTTTATTTAACTAAAATAACTGAAAACAAAAATAAAACTATTGCCTTGTAATCGCAAAACTTATTTTCTCGCACAGAATTATAGATTATGTCTAGGCTAAGAAGGTAAATGTAAAAGAGAAACAAAAACATGTGGTTTTAGGGCTTGTATTACCATTCCCAAAAAGAGTTCAAAATACAATTTATTTACTGGATATCTTAAAACACGTAATACAAACTCAGAGTATTTGCTATTCAATTGGCTGTCAATGAGCTAGGCTATTTGGTGCTTCATCCTACTGACAGCAGCTATTCAGATGTTAAATACACACAAAATGGTTGCACGATGGTGATGATTTTCTAATAAAATTGGTATTTGTTTCTATAATATCTCAGGAAGCCACATAGTTACTGTAAATAAAAGATTTGATTTGATTTTTTATTTCATTCAATAGACCATACCATGGTATAGAATATGTCAAAAAAAGGTAAGGGAAGGTAACTTGCAGCATAAACATTCTTAAATCTTTTTAAAGCCAGGAAGTCTCAATAATATAAAAAGTGAATTGAGTGAATACCATTAAGGTTTATGTTTTAAACACACTGCCATATTCAGGTTCAGAAACTTACAAGAAATATTTTAGGAGTATATGCCTTAAGGTAATTTATATAGAATATAGGTAGGCCATTTAAAAGCCTTGAAAATCATTTTTAAAAATAGTATTTGTGCAAAATATCTAAAACAGTTTGAAAACAAAAAATTCTGGAACAGTGTTTTGTTCTTACAAAACTTAAATAACCACCTCCCCTTAAAGTAATAATGCTGTCACACCCTCTTATTCCATACAAGTGTGTGCCTTCTTGCTGTTATAGATATTTGATACAGTTTTATTAAATGTTCTGAACTGATAAACAAAAACTGCCTAGGACATTTTTAGTAGCACTATATAATGGCTGGGATGTGTGTGTGTGTATATATATATATCCAACTTGAGTTTACGGAGCTCTTGCTTCTCTGTCATCATACCTGTGAAGGATGGTTTAAGCAGTGCCAAACGGGTTCGTGGTTGTCGCTTTAGGATTAATTCTGCTGGCATTTTCTTTGTTATTGAATTGGGTGTGTCACGCTTTTCCTCTTCTTTGAAATAATGCTCACACCTCTCCATGTAGAACTCAAAATCACCAGCCTCTCCGTGAAATATTTTCTATCTTGCCTAGAAACATCTTGGTTACTAACCTTTTTTTTTCTATACTGCACATACCAGCCCACCTAATACTTAACCACTTGTGGCTCACTTACAACTTGATCTTACACCTTTGCATGGTTTTTCTGTTTGTTAGGCCGAAATGCCACTCTCTGTTGTGTACCAACAACATAAAACAATGCCATCCTGTTCACCACCTGTTATGTTCAGTACTATCACACAAGGTAACCACAACTTGCCTAGTCCTAGACCTCTGCCATTACACTGACATGGGTGACTCCTGCACATAATAACAAAACATTGTATTACTCAAGTCAACAGCACAGCAGGAATGTTCCCTAGTAGAACATAGACATTTGCTGTAAACAATGGTTGCTGGTTGTACTTATTTACAGTTTATTGAGTGTTCAAGGCATTTAAAAGTTTGTTGTTTTCATGATGCAAACATCCTTCTGATAAAATATATATGTTTCTTGCACAAATTTTCCGGATTGTCATACGTCTGTCTTGCATGTTTATGTTGCCAATGGTTATAGTGGTATACAGCAGGGCCGGAACTAGGAGATTCGTTAGGGGGGGCAAAGCTTAATTTGCCACCCCCTTCTCACCAACATTATAAAATACCCTTTTTCGTTAGAAGCGGTGGTTGAAATGATACCATTCACTTATACATAATTGAGAACTTTTATTTATCGAGTACACTAATTGGAAAACTAATACAATTACATTTTTTATTATAATGAAGTAGACTGTTATCAAACTATTGTTTATTGTTTGCACAACAGTGAAAATTAATGTCTTACCAATAAGTTTATTAAGTACTAAAATTACATAAGGAACGTGTGATTCTGAATTAAGTATAATATTGTATTGATAACCATACAAAGAAATTCAGTATAAATTTAATTTTTCGAGCATGATTAGCTGCAAAAGTGTTAATAATATCATCAAAATTGATCAAAGCAGCTCGTTTGTGTTCAATAGATATAAATAATACTTAGATTTGTTAATCTCTGCTGGCCCATCGTGCTTCTCAAATAGCTTTTAATAAGTTTAAGTTTACTAAAACTTTTTTCACCTGACGCAATGGTAACTGGAAGGGTGAAAAACATTCTCAGAGCAGTAGTAATGTTAGGATGTGCCTCCTCCAATTTAATTTTGTAGATAAGGCTCAACATTTTTGATGCTGTAGCATCTTTTAATTCATAGTCTACTGTTAATGCATGGTGCTTAAAACTTTCAATTTAAAATATGAATTCTTCTTTGTTAAGATCGGCCCTGTGTTTCCTAATTCTGCTGCTTTGACTTTTAAATCTTCTACTTCCATTTTATGAATTTGAACACCACTAAAAACTCCAAACTTATTGTTAATGTTCTCCAAAGCCTTAAACCTGTTACTCAGTTCCATAATATATCTGTCAATGACTTTCAACATTACTTGATGTAATTTTTTTGGACATACGCCATTGCTAAGCACTTTTTCTGTAGAAGAAAACTAAAAAATAAAATAAGTAAAAATAACCAAAAGACAAAAAGCACAAATTAAGCAAAAAATTGCTGTTGTCAACAGAATATAAACACCACAAAATATTCCGTAACAGGAATATGGTCAACAAATAAAGAAAAACAAAGAAAAATACACTAAGAGAACGAAAAAACCCACAAATCATGATGACACAAAAATATTGAACCCAAAAAAAATTATGCACAATGGTTGAAACGAGACAAAAACACGACAAAACGAAAAGACGAAACAAACACAATAGTTTTTCCAAAACAGAAACAAGCGACGTTTCGGGAACTGCTATCTGCTCCCGTCCTCAGGCAGAGACGCACATGGTACGAAAACACAGGTGCGACTGAGTAGGAGCTGGAAAAATGAGGGTATTTATCAGAGAAAGGGCTACATCTTGCTCAGCCAAGTGATCACCCGCGCAACGGGTCCTTGAGATGCCAGCTCTCATCGCAGTGGTTTTACTCACTCCAGACCACGAATTATGGTAATACTTGTTTCTTAGAGTGAAGTAACGCATTTGAAGTACGAATATATTTACAAATTATGCATAATCAAGTTAAATAGAATTTCTTAATTTCTTGGCTAACTTATTGGTCGCGTTATGTACACTTTCAAAACTTTTTTTAATGACTAGTTTCAACTTGTTTTAGTGAACCACTTTTCATATTTTGCCGCCCCCTGATATTTGCCGCCCGGGGCACATGCCCCCCATGCCCCCCCCTTAGTTCCGGCCCTGGTATACAGCATAGTACGAGTTATTAAAATGCATAAATAATGCCTCCATATTTTCTGTTTGCAGAACATGATCTGTTATAAATTAAAGATTGTTAAACAGAATGTACCGAAGTGATTTGGCTACAAAAGCTATACTTCAGTGGGTCACTACAATAAATTTTAGTACTATAGTAGGCTATTAATTTTTGGATTTTTTTTGTAACTTAAAAAGAGGATAATCTTAGACATATTCATAAATACAAAACAATATGTTTAAATTTTAATGCAGTTCTTTTACTAATAATAAGTTTGTTACAATCAAAACCAACTGAATAAATTTTAAAGTGCATCTTTGAAGTCAAATAATTTTATTAGGTTCCCTATTTCATCTTCTTAATTTTACAATATTGTATTCAAAACCTATAACATTCACAAAATTTACTTTTATTTAAAAAATTACTTTTATATTTAATAGGTATTTTTTTAAATAATTATCTTGCATACTTTTTATAGGCTGTGTGTTACAAATGTGGTATTGAGACCACATCACCTCGGAAAAAAACAATAGCACTCTGCAAGATCTGTTCAGAAACAAGAGAAATGTGGAAGAAATCGGGTGCCTGGTTCTTCAAAGTATGTCCATTGTTCATTATTTCTTTAGATTAATGAATTATACTAACAATGTCACAAATTGTTTAAAAACATCAGTTAGGTAGTATGTTCTTTATTAAAATATACTACATATAATATCTTAAAATGCTTTTGGGGGCTCATCCTGAATCAGTTTAGCTAGTTTTAGTCTATCAATTAACATGCAAAGAACATTTCAAAACCCGTGCCCTAAAGGATAGATGAACTGATTCTGGTGTGGTGGTGTTAGGGTTGTGTCAACCTCACTCCCACACTTTTGCAAAAATAAATATTGACACATACAGATGTTTTACCATAATATGTTGGGCATACACCATTGCTGGTTTATGCTGGTTGTCATACATAGATACACAGAAAACAAGCCAATTAGTTGATGTCAAATGTTACGTGTTTAGATAACAAAGAGAATAATGTTGAAAAAAAAAATGACAGCACAGACCAACACAGTAAGCTAACAATGATGAGAAAGTTGCAACCAGAATAGTAAATACAGAAAAACATCTCTAGACGGCACAGCAAAAGGAGGATCCAGTGGCGAAAATAAAATGATAATCTGGACGACTGGACAACAGCACAGACGAACATGACAAAACATTTGTGAAGTTGCGGATACTGGCATCTGTGCCCATTATCAGGCTATGTTAGTCCATGCTGTCCTATAGTTTTTTACAATTAGTGCCAATATATTTCATATTTTGTTAAGCTATACAATGAAAGTAGTTGGTGATTTTCTTTTCCGTAACAGTTTTTTTTGTCTATTTTCAGTTTCACACATTGTAAAAAAAAATAAGGTCATTACAGCCACTGCACATCAAAAAAAAAAACACAATTCAACAAACTTACATGGTCAGTTTGCCTAACATTTAGCTAAGGAAACATTGAGGATCACCTTGAGAATAAATGTTTTTGAAACAATACAGTAAAACACCTATGCAACATAACTTAGAGGGACCAAATTTTTGTATGCTTGTAAACAAAATATTTCTTTATAAACCTGTAGCCTAATAATTTTAAGCTAGCAAATTTTCCTAAATTCCTGGAATTAACGTTGACACGAGCTGGTCTCGGTAGCGTCGTGGTTAACTGCACTTGCACAGCACCAGCTCTCCCCCCTTCCCCCCCTCCACATTAAAATATACACACAAATATTCCTAATTCATTAAGCTTCATTAAATATTTTTTATAAATGTTTGCGTGGAGTCCACATGCAACAGAAGTGAAACTAATTGTTGTTTAGGTGTAGATAGAGATAAATAATCAGTATTTTTTTATTGAACAAGAGATAATAATAGAGAACAGTAAGGATCCGGGTGTGATCACAAAAGAAAAATGCCTTTTTCCGCACCCTGTACTCTGGCATCTGTTCACTGGCACTTTTTGGTGCCTCATTCCCACGTTGCCTTTGATAATACCTCTTATCTGCTTCTGCCTTTTTATTATTTTTAAGAGTAGTGAAAAATCACAATCTCCAGCTGAATAAAATAAAGAACAAAAAAGCACTCCATTCGAACATAAATTACACTTAAAAAGTCAATCTCACAAGTCTGTAAGTCCTTTTGAAATTTCAAATCACAGTGTTCGCATACCAAAAATAAATTATATATAAAAGGCTAACCTCTTTAGAAATCTATATATCTTTTTTACATTTTCAATCACACTGGTCACATAAAAATGAATGATAGGTACTTAAAAAGTTAATTTCACAAATCAATGTCACATTTTCACACGAATAAATAAATTGCAGATATTTTTAATAAAATAAAAGAAATGTGGTAGCGTTAATTGTTAGCCGTTGCGAAAACTGAGGAGTAGACCAACACAAGCAGCATCGCTGCTGCGTCATTCCCACCTCTCCCCTGCCGTCTCCCCTTCCGGCCGCTACAACCAGCATACAGCATGCTCCGCTACGTACCTATCCCCCTTCCTTTGCCGTCTGCCCATTCGACCGCTAGTGCTTGCTGCCGCACTCTCCTGCTCTACTGGTTCCCCCACCTCGTACCTGACTATTCCCCTCATGCGGTCAGAATTTTCATAAAGTTCAAAAATTGTAGCCCTCTTAGCAAAGAAGTTTCAGTACAAAAAGTTATTCAGTTATTAAAATAATTAATTTATTCATAATGGCAATTTAAAAAAATATATAATTTGAAAATTTATTTCTGTATCTTTGTTTCAGTTTTGAAAGATTTTCATCTGAAATATAAGAAAAATGTTTATTATACTGAAATGAAAATGCTTGATGTAAAACACTTTTTGACTGGTATTTCATAAACAATTTATTAAGGTGTTATAAGGAGGTTAACTATCTAGAGATTTTACTGCAGGTAGTGTATATATTGATCCCCACTAAGCCTTTCTGTAAAAGAAAGGTTATTTATTCCTCTAAAATAAAAATAAAATGTTTAATTTCTGCATAATGATTTAATAAAGTTATTTAAAGTTTCTAACTGTTGGGAAAGTTTCTGTTGGTGAGCATGTTACAAATTTAAATAAATAAAAAAAAACTGTTTCAAAAGAATTTTGGAATGAACTTACAATAATATTAAATCATTAAAAATACAATTCAACTGACATTCAGGAGTTTCATGATTTGAGTGTCTATTGACTATGTATCAAAGCTGTGAAATTAATTCAGAAGTAACTAGATTCATTTATAAGCTTGCAGTACCTGTTAAAAATCTCTAAACAATTTTATTGGTATAACAGTACTTAAATCTGTATGGTTTACTTTTTATATCTTAAAATAAACATCCTAAACTCTAGAGCTATATAAACATAGCTTAGTACTTTGTTTTCATGATACCATTACGTAGGCTTTCCTTCATTCAGAACTATTAAAAAATTATTTATCAGTAAATTTAATGATAAGCAGAGACAATAACGCAGACCGACTGAACACAGATGAACAAGTGTCTTTATTTGAGCAATCCTAAAAAAATGTTCATTGGTTTGGGCACATTAGGCTTGTTTTGCTTAGCTTGCTGCAGCCTCTACAGGTTTCTCTAGCCCAATCTTACTCCACACTTACTCCACTAACAGACATGAATAAATGCTGAAGCGAATACACACCTGTATTTTAAGATCATGTGTGTCTCTTCTGCAGACTGTATTCCATATCTGACCTGTTATAGCTACCAATAGTTCTTTCCTTTCGAACACAACAAGACTGGAAAACTCCTTGCCGCTGTGTATTTCAGAATGCACCTGCATTCAACTTGTAAACGTAGGAAAATCACCTGACTTTGGCAAACTTCTAAAAAAAACCCACTGCTCATTTATACACTCAAAATTTGAGTTGAGGCTACTTTCTTTTGTATGGCTTGACATCTTGTCAGCCACAAAGTCTTCGGACTCGGAGACTTGTAAAGAATTAAACATGGTCCACAGTGAAGGACCATCCAAGCATTTCTGTGGAGAGCAGAAATCATCGGGATGCCGAACTGGGATTGAAGCCTAGACCCCTGAACACAAGTGAAGATTGGGAAGCGGTAACTCTGCCGCCTTGCAAGAAGTGCTGCCCCTGACGGGCTCATGCCGAACATGAGCTGCATGGGGTGCCAACCCAACATGAATGTTCTACATTTATACTCTTATGTGTGTGCATTTACCTGTTCATGTGTGTATAATGTCTAACTATATAAATAAAAATATAAATGTCCGTTCGTTCAAAATCTTAAAATCTCCAAAAGTTCTTCACTGATCGCTTTGAAATTTTGACACAACGTTGCACTCAAATAAACTCCTGTTTTTATAAACCTATGTTACACCTGTGACAAAAAGATAGATAAAAATATAGATAGGTAAAACATAAAATTTTTATTGCTATAGTGTGACATTATAGAGATATAGAGAGAAATATAGAGGGATAAAGAGATATATATATATATGTAAATAGAGTTATAGAGAGAGCTATAGAGATATTCATAGAGATATAGAGAATAAGATAGGAATATGCTTTGTATATGTGTACCTACTTGGAACAAATTACAAATAAAATTGATTGAAGCATATATATATATATATATATATATATATATATATATATATATATATATATATATATAAAATCACATGTGATGACAAATAATTTGGTTTTGTTCTACAGAGCTGACGAAACACTGGAAAATCATCGTGGTCTTCAAACCTATAACATCACCATACCAGATCTGCCTTTCCTCAAAGAAAACGCTTGAAAACTTTGCCTAAGGTCAAGACTGTCAGAAGAGCCTAGACTTGTTTTACCAAACAATATTTTGTGCTAAAGAATAGCTCTATTTATTTTATTTTCTTTATGATGAATGTATATTGTATTTATGAATCACCAAAATTTCAATGCAAATAAAATGGTTTTTTTTTTGTACACAATTTTAGAGTTCATAGTTGTGTTTGTACACTTGAGAAGCAGTTAAATGCAAAAATATCTCAGGAATTCTGTAGTTTTGTTAGTAGTGAAGTTACAAAATACCAATATGAAATATTAAAATTCTTCATTTTAGAAGAATTGTACATTATTGATGCAGAAATTAAAGAATTTGTACAGACTTAGTGTTACAATTAAAACAGACACAAATTTAAAATTGAACTTTAGTCAGATTTTTGTTTATTGTGATAGCATTAAGAGTTTTCATCATTAGCATATTTTACTGACACAGATAACACACAGTGTGCATCATCTGTTATCAAGTTAAGGGGGTTAGGCCTTGGCATCTTGGTTTTTCCGATATAAAGAAACCACTTGCAGTACAGCTTGTATTTTATATTGGTTCACAAGGCATAGGGCCTAACTTTGGGCATTTTCTCATGTAAATATTCCTGGACTAGCATAACATTATGACAGTTGCAGTTTCCCTGTCAAATAATTAATTTTCTCTTGGCCGTTTCCGACTGTAATGTACGGTATTCACAAATATACATGGAAAACTTTGTCATGCCATAAATTTTGATAAATGATTCAGAAAAGAAATTCCACAAAAAACTGGAAAAATCCAAGATGGCAGGCCCTCATATCTCTTAAGACCACATGAACAGTCTGCAACTTTTAAGATGGCCAGGTTTATAAGGTTTCCTTAAATGTCAAAATAAACACATTTTCTGCCTCTGTTATATGATACAGTGATTTTATTTATAAGCCACTTGCATACTCGCTTTTACAAAAATAATTTAATTTTATAAAGTATAAATAACTTTACAGTTAGGTAATACAATTGAATATTTAACCTTCCACAATGCCATATATGGTCTTAATGGACAAAAGTTTTTTTTTTGCTCACAACATTTTTGACTTAGACCCTAGCCCATGTTGAAGATATTTATCAGGTAATTTTTAGGAAGTTGGATTAGTAATGATGATCTTCTTAGTTCCATGCTTAGCTTGATACACCAGATAACACTGTGGTGGTGGAAACAGACATACCACCAAGGGCAAATTCAAGGGGTGAAAAGGGGAGAAATTTCCCCCCTTAAGAGCCGAACCATGCACAAAAATGGAATGCAATCATGTGAATTAATTTTATTATTTTGTTTAGAGTGAATAAGCAGAAATTTTTTTCAGTTGATTTGCCCAAGACCTTTTTAATGCCCCAAGTGTTACATTCTACTAGATTTGTATTGTTTCAAAAATAATGAATTTAGCTTTATAATGATACTTAATTTTTTATGTTAATAATTTTGAATTATGTTTATGAGGTTCGTATCATCAATATGTTTATTCTATAAGCAGGGTTTTGTCAATATTGTTCTATGTTTTAGGAAATAAGTCCCTGACTTCCCCAACTGGTACTTTTTTTTTTTGTGATTAGCTGAAGGGCACCGGTTCCCCCCCCCCCCCCCCCCCAGATCCACCACTGGATCCGCCCCTGAATACCTCGGGGAGTAGGCACATCCAAGTGCTTGAAGGCTTTCAGACCCCCTCCCCTCCCGAATCCACCATTGTGACATAATGTTTCCCAGTGCCTTACACAGTATGGAAGTGTGAAGTAACCTGGGAAGAAACTTCCTTCACTTTGAATAATCCTAACTCCGACTTGATCTTGACCCATTAGTCAGTATGTTGACAATGGAGCAAGTGTTCAGTGTAGCATGGTAACTGTTAAATGTTTTTTTGTGCATAATCTTCTATAATTTGTTTTAATAATTGAAGTCATTAAATGATAAAGAGTACACCGAGTTTATTTTAATCACGGCAATAAAATGTAGTGCTTTTCACAGAAAATTCACATTTTGCAGTAATTTCTAAATTGGACAGTGCAGTTGCTTTTATTAATGCTCCTGAAAATGGTGTAATGCATGGAGGAGGGGGAACGTGAAAACCCATAAGGCTTACCACAACATTTGCAATAGTTCTTGTGACAAATCCAGCATGAAATTTTTTAAACATAATTAAGACTGTAAAGCTAGGGTGTTAATGAAAGTAATACCCACAACCCATGGGTTAAGACTTAAGTCCCGCCTCACACATGCCAATAAATGTTGGATCCTGGTTGCAGTCCCTCTCTGCAAGATACGGATGTTTACGGCATACGTCCATTTCTATTCTGTATTTTATACTATGTATCAGATCAGACAGTAGCGAAATAGTCTTATGTTGCCAGATTTACCTTCAAACTGAGGTTGTTAGATATCAAAGAAGCATGTGTCCTATGCTTAGTTGGAAAATTTTATACTAACTTTAACCCATATACAGAAAATATATTTTGGATTTATATCACAAATTCATAATATATATATTTATTTATTTTGTATTATAAAACATTTCTTCAGTACTATTTCAATTACTTTCTGTTAAACTCGATAAAGAAAAGATTGAATATAAAGTAGTTAAATAAGAGATTTCATTGTTTTTAAAAGTTAAAGATTTTGTTTTTTCACACTTCCTAGTGTTGCTGAGCTGTGGATGGTAATGTAAGGCATAGACCCTCATATTCCTAATTCCAGACTAGACTTTTTGGAGCCATGGTTACTAGGTATTTTAGAAAGTTATCCTCCTAGATGAGTGATAATGCAAAGAATTATCTTTAGATTTTTGTAATTTAATTCCCTGTTATAAGGATGTATCATGGATTGAAAATTCTATCTTCCCAACCTCAGCAAAGATTTAACACTTGGCAATATACACCTGAAAAATTGGACTCTACCTCATCCCCAGTTTTCTGAAATGCTCCAGAATTTCAGTGTCTGCCTTGTCGCTTGCAGAAATAGCATAGGTATTTTATAGTGAGGAGGTAGTTTACCTCCACTAGTAAAATGAGAGTGAAATGAATGAATAAATTAATTAGGCTTCACTTCTTGTCAACATTGAGGTCTATAGATGAGGGGTGTAAAGTGATGAGAATGGAGCAGTGGTGTAATGCATGTAGGAGGGGGAGAAATGTGAAAACCCATAAGGCTTACCGCAACATTTGCAATAATTCTTGTGACAAATCCAGCATTAAACAGAGTTCAAAGATGGATTTCCATGGTATGTCTGCAACAGAGTTTTTATACGAGCCAACTGCGTCTTGGCGTGGGGATGGTCTCAAGCGTCCTCAGTCGACCATCACCTCTCAAGGCAGAATACACCAGCACCCCGGGAACTTCATCCTTCCTTCCCGATACTTACTTTCTAAACTCCTTATCATATCCTCGAGGATATCTCGGGTGGTGGGTGACTGTTTAACTTAATTAACTGTAAATCCTCTCAGGGACTCTGAAAAATTGCGAAGATATCATCCAGCCACATGGGTCCGCTGGACTGCAAATACACAAATTCGTGGCACAGGACTTCTTATCAGTGATCATATTATTTCTTTGTAACTTTGATTTTAAACTGCTATGGAATGTGCAATAAAATATCTGACTTTGAACATGAATTCCTCTTCCACCATGGAGGAGTGTGTGGAGGCAAAGAGCCACACAGTATCAGCATCTATCACGTCCGACGCTGCACAAGGCACTACTATCAGGGCTATGTCTCGTTTCACACCCTGAGCGAGGAGCGCTAGCTGAATTCATGTGCCCTTAAGCACGCGGTGGCACCCATATTAAACGTTACGTTGACACTCGCCAACCAACACCTAGCCCCATTCTATTCGGACAGCTACCTTTTGCAATTTACACTTTGTCCTACTTGAATACTTTATACCAGTGGTTACCAAACGGTGGGTCGCGACCCACCAGTGGGTTGTGGGAGGGTTACAGGTGGGTCGCGACTCAATCCTAAAACTATCAGAAACCATTGAATAAACCATCAGAAAAGATAAGAAAAATTGAAACAAATATAATGGTGTGCAAACACATATCTATTGTTAAATAAATGTTTTGCTACAAAGTGCTTATATTTTGTCAACCATTTTCAAATCGGAATACAAATTGTTTATCAATAACCAATCTATATCTTAAAAAAATTATATATTGATAAACAATTTGTATTCTGATTTGAAAATGGTTGACAAAATACAGTAAACTCTCTCCAGTCCGGGGTTCTTGGGGATTTACAGACCACGGATTTGTGATTACTCCGGATTTTTGAGAGGTAAAAAAATTGTTTATTTTTTTACTGTTAAGAAACATGTTTTTTCTCTTCCCTCGTGTAGGTAAATGACACGTTAGCAGTTATCTAATGGAATTACATAAAACAGAATACATTGCTAAAAAAGATTCAACATTACTTAAAATTAAAATAACGCCACGTCTCTCTTTGACACTGTGTACTAAAGCATCTCCCACTGCACTGTTCACAGCCAGCCGGCTGCACGGACGGCAGACACGCGGCGCGGCGCCCACCGGCTGACTGTAAACAGTGATCTAATCTTTTGTTTACAGAGATGCGAGTGCGTGTTTGGGCGTGTGAAGAGTTTTGCGTTTCAAACTGTTCTTTTCCGACTCACTCTCTGCTACGAAAGCTTTGAGTTTTTCCTTTTGTTTTTTTATGTTATACACAGTTGACTCGCCAATACCATACTCAAGCGCGATTGCTGCAACACGTACACCACGATTTAACTTATCACATATTTCATGCTTTTGTTTTAATGTCAGTGTTACGTGTTTTCTTTTCACCTTCATAATTCTCCACACTCAGCAAAACCTTTAAATATGTACAATCAACTGCTGTGCACGTCTACTCTGAGCTACCGGAAACACTCCACTAAGCAGTTGCTCTCTATCGTGAGACATTTATCTTCCCCCTATCTAAATATCCTACACTCTCAGCACGTCTTTTATTTTGTTTGTGTCAGATGTCATGCGTTTTGACAGGCGGAAAAAAATAACAGAGATGCGAGTGCGTGTATCGTAGTTACACGACGCGGCACACACACTTTTTTACCTTGGGAACACAGAGCTCCACAACACTGCAGAACGCTTTAAAAAAAAAAATTATTTTTCAGTTACAAAACACCACTGATTTCTGAGTACCACGGATTCTCGGGGTCCGGATTTGCGAGAGTTCACTGTATATGCACTTTGTAGCAAAGCATATATACACGCACATGCACGCACACGCACACACACAAATATTTGATGGTAAATTATATATACATAAGGAAGGGATACGATACAAATAATGTTTTTTACTCCGCCATGGACCTATAGACAGTGGAGGTATTCCTGTAAGGAAAGGTGGGTCGCCAGCTGAAAAAGTTTGGGAACCTCTGCTTTATACTATAAACACTGTAGGAAGATATGTACTTGCTCCGTTATCATCGTGTGTTGACTCTGTCTGAAATTTTACTGTAAATGTAGTGATGACACTAAGATTATTAAAACCAAAAATACTTGGTAGGGCTGGCTACCACATGACTAGAATTCAGATGGTTTTTAATTATGCAAAAGCCAACCACAGATTATTACAAAGTCTGTGGAAAGATGTAAAAAAATATGACCTGAAAGAAATTACAGCTGCATAAATTCCTTAATTTTTCAAATGTACCTACAAATAATACTGAACTACAACTGGGGGTAACTACATGCATATACAATAAATCTATATTCATTTTGATGGCAGTTTTTAATATCAATATCTATGTATCATATTTATAAGAATACAATATGACTCATTAGAAGAAAATAATTTTTGGATCATATATGAAAATTTAATAATAAATTTTTGTAGCACTTCTAAATTTTCAAATTTTAAAACTAAAGTATAAATATGTAAAGCAATCAAAATCAAAACACACAAACTGTGTACCTGGTGAGTATTATTGACATCTTAAACCTCCCTTTCATACTGCACCAACTTCAGATGCACCAAAAAATCTACTAATGTTAATGTACCTAACAAGTAAATTAATTTTTACACTATCTTACTGCATAAAATAGTTCTATAGATTAACTTCAGAAAGTGCCACAAACATTTACACTTAATATCCCATTTTCACATCTTTCATATTTTTATCAAAAACATTTTAAACATAACAAACATGGCAGTTGATGAAGGTTGTATGTCAACTCATTAAATTGTAATTAGGCTCATTTAAGGTTCACCATATTTAGTTACACCAAGTTACTGTTCATGTTGAAATGAAATTTATGCAACAGGCAAAAAAAAAATGAACCATGTTAATTGCAACACGATATTTGAAAGCAAGACAGTTCCATTTTTTATGCTCTAAACTGGGGAAAAATCCTGGTCTAGCATTACATTACCTTGGTACATTGATAGAAAATGCTGAATTTTCGCATTTGCCAACTGAGCAGAGACAAGTGAAGTCAGGCAGCAAATTAGTTTTTGAAACAAACAATGTGCTCCACTTAACTGCAAGAAAAAAATACGAGTTAAATTTAACAGGATGTAAAAATTTTGTGGCTGACAAAATAATTTATGTCAAAACTTTCACTGATCTTGACAATTTCCCAAGGTAATTAGAACAAACAAAGCATGACAAACAATAATGCAAATGCTATAAAAGAATGAGAATAAGACATATAAGCACTGAGTTTGATCATAATACAGTAAATAATAAAAAGGAATCTCAAAATTACATCCAAACACATTGTCCCATTGTAAATAAAACTTGGCAAGGTCTATACCAAAAACATTTATTGCACCAAAATCATGTACACCACATATATCACACACTATTGTGATGCCAGTAATCAACAAATATTACATTTAAACTATGTATCTTACGTTGTCAAGTCAAGAATTTTTATCAATTTTCTTTTTAAACATTACATTTCAGCTCAAAAATACTACACAAGCCTATGTAGTTTTCAACAAAAATTCTTTAACAATTACTATGGAAAAGAACCATACATTTATTTGTATAGCAGTCCAATAAAATCTAAGATTATTGAACACTTGTATGTTTCATGTCGTCTTAAAGATATTCTGTGATCATGGAAAATCAAATTGCCGTTTCTAACATTAAAACTAAAAAACAAGGCAACAGAAATGACATTCTCTGAATACAATCGAGTGACAAAATGGGGAACTGTCAGATTGATTATATTATTAAATAATTTATAACAACACACATTTAAATTCGACACGCACAGTAGTTTAGTCATAGTAGATTTCATTTAACATAAAAGAAGGTGAAGGAAGGGTTCTATGTTACATGGTTATCACAGAAGGCTTAAGGCAACAGGACTTCTAGGATTATAGTGGGCTCTGGTAACTTGAATGCTGACTGTGCTTGATAGTTAGAGACATGGAATGGGCTGGGTGGGAACCACTGCCATGTGAAGTGCAGAATGTGGCACCGAGTGTGCTTCGGAACCAGCAGCATCAGTGGTACAGGTAAGAGAACCCATTCAGGAGCCTGCCTCCGTAACATGCACATAAGCTTTGAGTCAGGAGCCTGCCTCCGTAACATGCACATAAGCTTTGAGTCAGGCGCCTGCCTCCGTAACATGCACATAAGCTTTGAAGTCAGGAGCCTGCCTCCGTAACATGCACATAAGCTTTGAAGTCAGGAGCCTGCCTCCGTAACATGCACATAAGCTTTGAAGTCAGGAGCCTGCCTCCGTAACATGCACATAAGCTTTGAAGTCCTCAGGAGGACAGCCTACCAGGGCTTCCTGTGGAAGAGCAAAGAGGCGAGAGACACAAAGCACAAAAGGGAACAAGAAGTCTTGCAGCCATGAAAATTGGACCTGTGAAGTATGAAAAGAAAAAAAAAAGTGTTCAGTGCATTTTAAATGATTTGGAGACAGAGTTGAAAATAAGTGGTAAGTGTTTAAAGCTGGCAACACATGTTGATGATGGCAGAAATGGATAGCAAGAAAGGTGCTTGGCATAGAGTGTAACAAATAACAAAAAATAAAATATATGTATATATCTTAAATTTACAAAAACTGACCAGGTCAAAATATTTACATGACTGATATACTGTATCGTAAACTATGATACAGCCTAAACTTTTTACAGCACATGGAATGCACTATGATGATGATGATGATGATGATCAATGTAAAAACATAAAAAATGCTAAAATGAAATTATTTACAGGTTCACTGCCTGGCACAAGTTCATTTAATGAACATTAATTGCAAGCTATTAACAATGACTTTTTTACATTCACATAACAGAACAAAATTTCTTTAAATCTGTTTCAAAATCATCATCTAAACTTTGAGTGTCTAGACTCTTACATGAAACATCTGGCATGTACAAATTTATATCTAAATCTTCTTGCTCGTAGAATAACATATATGCAGAATCTGTATCAATTTGAGATCTTCTCACTTCCTGTAATAACAAAACAAAAACAATTTCAGTGACCAATATCAAGAAGCCTGTTAAACAAAGTGGGGGGAAAAAACATTGATATGATACATCATATTTTTTTTTTAAAGTTGTAGACAAAATAAAATTCTCTGATTTTCAATTTTGAGGTCAAAAATACAGCAAAGCGTGACTCAGAGGAACGAGATGTTGGAAATTATTGTACAGCCGTGAGATGCAAGTATTGCCGATTAATAAGCAAAACTCTTAAAATGGCAACTTTACTTTTGTTATTATATATGAGAGGAAACTATTTTATTGTCTCTCATGTACTTTTTTTTCAATAGGTAATATCAATGTTTTGCACGGATGTAGCAAAACTAAAATTAATACGTCTTGTACTGTATGGTCATATCTTTGATTATCTATTTAAAATGTTAAATGGCTTTTTGTTGGTTTTTGAAAGAAGCTATTATGCATTTTGCAACAAGTTGTCTTTTTTTTTAATATGCCTAATTTTTAAAAATGCCTAATCATTGTCATTTTAGAAGTGGAAGAAATCACTGCCAACCAGAAAATGGGGGAAGGGAATGGAAAAAAATATTATGGAGTTAACCTTTCTTACAGTTGTGTTTACACTTTTCATTTCAAAAATTTTAAAGTTGAAGCAAAGTTCTTAAACAAATCTATTGAATGGTGTTAAAAAAAAATTTATTAGGTTGTTTAAATAGTGAAAACAAAAATTCTGGGATTTAAGACAATTAAAAACTAAAATGTAACATTTGTAAGGTTAGGTTAGCTACTCTCATAATACATATTTAATGTATAATTAATACATATATTTACATTATATAATACATTATTATTGTGGCTGACCTAACCAAAATTTAACTTTGGTTATTAAAATATTTTCCAAAAGCCACTCTTTTGCAAAATTACCAATATATTAAAATATTCTTACGTAAGGCAAAAAGCATAAAATTAAACCGATACACCAACAAAATTTTGCTAATTTATAGGACTTAGAACCAAAGAGGAAATTACTTTCAACCAATTACCAAAATATAATCTATTCTGTATAAGTAAGTTTTTACATCCATTATTTATTTTGACCATTAGTATTATAGTATAATTTATTTTTAAATTCTAACCCTAAAAAATCTCCTTCTGCAAATACTCAAGTTTGACAAATTCAAAATGAGCCAAATTTTTATGTGACACTTGTTTAGAAAGTTGAGAATAATTTGTAAATATTGTTCAGGAAAGACCTTAAAGTGTGTTTCATAATTCTGACAGTGATTGGTTGTGTTGTGATGCACAAAATGTTTCATTTAAGTATCCTTTTCAACATTTTTAAGGGTGATGAAACTAAGATCACATTTGCTCTAGTTTAGTTGTTTCAATGTTTCATGTTTCTTAAGTATTATAAAAATTTGCTTATACCTTTACTATAATGCGAGTACATGTTTGTAACATCACAGAATTCCTGCCCCCAACTACCAATAATATTTTGACTGAGAATGTTTTATGTTGATGTTTTTTGATTATTTATTTGTTATTTTGTACTCATGTTTCTTCTATTTTGTATAGTAATTTAAGTCGTTTTGTTTGTGCTTTAATATTATTAATGATTTGGGTTAGGTTTTATATAAAACTGAATGTGGTGTGTTTTATTATTTGTTTCACTGTAATTTACTTAATCATTTAAAATTAACATATGTATGTATTAATTATTTTTTGTCAAATTTTAAAGCATATTCTGAGTAGTAAGACTGTAACATTCTAGAAGGTTTCAAAAGAAAGGAAGACACGGGTGCGACACTCTGTCGCCAGCAAGTTATTTTTCACACCTCAAATTATTGGAAAAAATCAGCACGTGAGCACACAACTGCACGGCAATGAACCATAGCTTTCGCTGGGTGCTGACTTGCCAGCCAATCAGAGCGAGCCTTGAGGTGGTGTGATGTGTCTTCCCAGACTTTCAGAGAAAAACACTTTTCCAGTATTTCTCTTTATATGGTTTTTTTTTTTTGGAACTGTGTTATGGCTGGTCAGTCGACACGGGGTTATCTCCCCTTTGTTGTCACCTTTGTAAGGGAAGACAACTTCATTGTTCTGTTAGTTTTCGCTCAATCATCACTACTTGCGGCCGCGTCGTCGGCAGCTCGCCGGAAACAATGAAGTGAAGTTACGAATAGCTAACTTTACGCCTGCTGGTCCGAGCCAGGGTGAAAAGTAACCTTTTTTTGACGTGACGTATAATAAATAAATCGATGAACGCCGGCTGCACGCACGAAAAAGTGTCCTGTAACGCACATTGTCCCATTACGCTGTGTCCCGTTGCTCTCATTGTACGCTTGCGCCGCATCTATCTCTCTTCCACTCGATTGAAACAACCATCGATTTGACTTTTTGGAGGCACATTAAACTTGAAACACTCCCATTTGTTTCCTACTTTTCCTATCATCATCCTATCCTTAACAGAATAACACAGATTGGAAGAAGTTAAATAGCATAGTTGTAGTTAAAATAATCTCTTCGTTAAAGTAATAAACATATTTGAATTAATGAGTGCAAATAAGAGTAAATTTATCAATTAAATCGTAGATTTCATTTCACTCCTTTTTTGTATCCATACAAAATTGTGATAATTCAATAAAAATAATTCAATTTTATTCATAAAAGTATGCAATCATTTCATCAATGTTTTGTTATGACGTCACGTTAAACTAGCGTCCGTAAACCGACTTTACCAGAGAACCAATTTTTTTTATTAATTTTTGGAATTTTAACTTAAAATTTTACCACAGGCGTTGGCATTGGTCCAGGGTGACAGTTGTCGCCCTCCCAGGATATTTTCAGCAGGTTTATTGATACCTTTGTTCCACAATAAAACAAGGGGACTAGAATTTTTTTTGGTTAATCGAGCAACAAGCTTCAGTGAACATGTGATCCATCGTCTGGACCTGTTATGTAAGTTATGATCTACTGTTTTTTTTGTTTTTTTTTTTTGAGGAATAATAAAAGACTGCCTTGAACTCTGTCATTTTTAACGCAACTACATAATAATTTTATCCTAAGGGAATAATTTATCTTCAATATTGGCAACTATACAAATTTTTAAAACCAAACTTCAGAATCATTGTATATAAACATAAACTTTATAGTGATTAGTGTGTCTTGTTACTATTCTGGGTTGCTTAGCTGGGCCAACCTGGAATGTAACATGTTCAAGGAAATATCTTCTATTTGTTAGTCCACTCCACTACCTCTCAGACTTTCTATAAAAATAAATGCATTAATGGGGTGATATTAGGGCCACATACCTCACATACCACAAGTAAGTAGTATTAACTTTAAGCTACACAATGATTATTCATTTGTTTCAATATAAAGTAATGATAGTAATTTGTGACAAGTTACTTTAAAGTATGGTACATGGAGAAGATTTCAAACACCACCCTACTGTTTATTTCCAATAATTATTTGTGATAGTAAAGAAGATATTCCATTGCATCATTGTGATTGTGCTCTTTAGTTACATGACTTTTGTTATATTTGTTGTTTTGATAGGCTATTCTGGTCAGATATTAAAAGAACAAACATGTGAAGCAGATACGGTTAGAGCGATGGAATCAGTTTTAATAAAATGTCCATCAGAGCAGCTCCATCAATGTTTGGTGTTACACATACCACACTGTTTTAGGCCAAATAAATGGGAACAAATGAAACCAGCAGGCATAGAATGGTTAAGAGGTTCTATGAAACATCAAAAAATTCTCAGCTTGAAAAAACTGAAAAACACGTCTGTTGCATGCCTTTAGCTTCAACAAAGACAGTGTAGCTGCACTTCGAAACAAAATTATTTAAAAGTGCTCCCAAAATTAAAGTTCACAGCTGACAGAATTTATAACCTGAATGAAACTGCTGTATCAACAATAGTTCAAACACACATATTTTAAAATAGGCTAATAATAACCTATATAATTTAATGTAACAGTTTATTGAATTGATGCAGCCCATTAAAAATTGATTTTATATTATGGATATTGTCATATGGTTGAGAGTGATACTGATGTCAGCTTCTTTATTTTTAAATTTCCTACAGATTTTTCATCAGTTAAATTACACAATAGTTATAATTCCCACTTGTATTTAAACAAATATCTGATAAAACCAAATTCGCTCAAAGCTACCCAACCATGCAAACTTGTGAAGGCTAGAATATACTCAAAATTAGTCGGATGGAAGAATCTGTAACACAATGCTGCAACAACATAGCCTAAGCAGTATTGCTGTTTTAAAAACAGTAAAACTGGTAAAATAAAAACAGTATCAGATTCATAAAATTTAATATTCAAAAGTGCCCTACTTTATTTATGTAATTTTATTTTGCATACGGTAACAACTACCTCCTATGTTACAATTAAATATATTTAAAATTAAAATCAAAATTAATACCAAAATTACCTTGCAGCTGCTGTCATTGTAATAATACCATTTTCCATTAGAGTTGCTTGCATAGGACACATAATGCCCACATCCCAACATTCCTGAATGTGACTGCAACATGAAAACGAGAACAGTTAACACCTGCAAAAACCCTCTACATCAATGCAAGGTTATTAAAAGGAATTTTTCTCACCACAACAGCATATAGATGATATTTCAACTTCAATGGAACTGCCCCATCTATTGAGTGATGATGGTGGGAATCCAGAATAAGGCTGTCTCTATCAAATGTTTCATCAGACTCCATTTTCTTAGGTATTTCTCTAATAAAACAGAGAAAAGTTTTAGGAATGGATTGTGGTCAAACCCTACCAACACTGCTGGCCATTAAAACTGCAACGCCACGAAGGAAGCAACTCAGGTACACCACTGAGAATGCACACAGCAGTGTAGGACGCGACGTGATTGGTTGTCCAATGGAGGAACAGAGCAGCATGTGACTGGTGGAATATGGTGGAGGTCGCAGAGACTTAGTGGTACTGGGTTTCCCTGGCCTTTACGTGCACAGACGGAGTGAGCATGTCACATTGAACAACCCAAAAACCATCCAAACACGTTTCAGCATTTAACAGCAGGAGAATCATGGTCTATCAAAATTGTGGATTATCTTACCGCAAAACTAGTTCTCAGAGTGAAAGGATATGGGATTAATGGCTCAAGGTGGGACGGGCAGAGCAATGTGCAAGGGTTTGGTAAGTATTTTGCCCAATAAATCTTGTTAAACTAGCTTATGTCCTTCCTAGTGTTGTATATTTTAAGTCCAGCAGTGTATTTGAATGTCCACACAGGGTCCCACAATCCTGAAAGCATGTATAATAGTGTAGAATGCATGTTTGCACTATCACACTTTCTTTTTTGCATATACATCTGCAATAACTCATCAGAAACTCATCTGCAACACTATGAGAGGTGATTACTTACAGAAACACTTATCACTCATAGTCTATCTCAATACATAAGTTAAAGAAATGGTATCCGTGCAAAATATAAAAAAAACTTTTTGAAACTGATTTATTATGCTATGAAATTATTCATCTAAATAACAAACTTTCATCAATATCTCCATTCATCAAAGTAATTGGGATGGCAACCTCTAATTGCACAACAAATTTTTTCTTCGATTTATTGGACATCTGATGCAGTTTAATTAAGAATGACCAATGAATAAAAAAACTCCTCGTTCTGTAACTAGACTACCTAGGATGAACAGTTTCAGTATACAAGGAATGCAAAATATAGCACTGTGATACAAATCTTAGGACGTAAGCAATACTTCAAGCATACAGAAGTTATAACCAACATTCGGCAGGCTACTCCCCACGGCAGTTGGTGAGCAGAGGAGCCAGCCTCTTGCAGTTCACTCAGCAGGAACTCACCGACATGCCTGACAGCCTGCCACACCTAACAGCAATGATGCCGAAACTATTTCACGCCCAGTGCACTTCAACTAAACAAGCTGTAAGAATGAGGTATTTAGATTTTCAATGCTATCAGTTTGTTCCTGGCAACTGTCAGTGAGAATATGATTCTGTACCATAGTTACAGTGCGTAGATCTCTGAGCATGAAGTACATTGTATCAATGCCTCAATTTCTATCGAGAATCACATCGAAGTACTTCAGGCGAGTTTACAAATAACGGACATACAGGATGAGTCTGAATTTGACTGGCAAACTACAGCCGTAGGTTCATCACGTAAAAATAAGTTAAAAACGTATATATGACTTATGGTTTAAAGTTCTTCCCAAGACTAGTATACGCCTTTGAAGTTGCAACTGTACAAGTCATTAATTGAAAATAATAAAGGAAGTATTTATGATGGAATGCCAAGCATCTGACTAATGTATAATCGAACAAAGTTCTACAATCCCTGAAAATCTTGTCACTGAAGTAAAATTATTTAATTGAAATGATTTATGGATACCCCATATTTACTAAAATATTTGTGATGCAAATAATTAATATGGATTTTAAAGGCTGGTTATTAAAATACGTGTAAAAAGTGACAAGAACGGTTGTATTACCAGTCACCAACCGTTTTTGAGAAAAACTAGTATAAAATTTATAACCAAAAACTTTGATGCCAGGCAGGTGAGCAACACTCACAACACACAGTTTAAAACAGCTGTCTAAAATCAGGGGCACTGATTGTTAAGTGATATACATGCAAATTACGGTATTTTAAAAAAAAAAACATTAAACTAATAATGAAACTAAAATAATTTAAAACACATAGGTAAACATTAATGCTGAAAAAACCTTATAAGTCATCAAACACCACAAGAAAAAAATGTGCTTGCACCTTTATTTGTAAGGCAATTACCTGTTTATAAAACCTAACTTGATAATTAACAAAAGTTTTACTTTAGGTATCACAATTCACAGCTTTTTGACACACTAAAAAAACTTCTGTGTTTTTTTATTCATATACTATCTTACCTACAATGTTGGCCAAGGTCATGTTCACAATGAGTAGCATTACTCTTTTTTTTAACTGAAGCTAGGTACGCAGATGGGTCAAAATTACAAAATGGAAAATTTACTACTTTTCTGGATTTTACCCACTTTCCATTTAATAGTTGAAACCTCTTCAAATGGAAAATCTGAAAGAAAAAAAAGAAAGAAAAAATTCATATGTAAAATTATTTAATATCAACATTTTTTTATACAGTTAAACTAAATGTGTAAAGAGATAAAAACCAACTATAACATATTTAAGCTAACCTTGAAATTTTTGAATCAACTTATGACAAAATCACTGATTATTAATGCACAAAATTTAACGTAAACATAGCCACCTTACAAGTATTTTACCTGAAAATATAGTAGCATGAGTACCTTCAATCTTTAATGTCTTACTTACTGAAAAAAAAAATTTAAAAAGCTTTTAAAGTGTTAATAATATATGTAATACATAATATGACTTCTAAAATTGGCACAATTTTTATAAAAAAGAATATTTCAAGAAATAATTCATACACGACTAAATTTGCGAATGTATCACTAAATCAATAACACTCTTGGAAGTATAAACGTATTCAGATGACAAATAATCATGAAGTATGTTAGTGCTAACAAATTAAGATTTTATTAGGTTCATTTTGTTTTTATCTCAACCCAGCTGCCTTAACTTAAAGTGGTAAGAAATATAGTTCAAAACTATTACAAACATTCATACCAGTATTGGAGGGAGCTTCCATATTTGGAGTTTCTTCCTTGCCAACTGATGTTTTTGACACTTGGAACAGTAGTATTTTTCGTTCTCATCTAAATCTTCTTCTTTGGTAAATGTTTCCAGACAGTAATCTAAGTTAATTGGTTCTGCCTGCTGCTCTTGTGTTAACCGCACACTCTCGTGTTCTAAAAACACCTGTGAGACATAACCGAATAACTGTACACTGGATGTTTTATCATAGGAATAAACATAATTCCCTGATATTTCACTGACCAAAAAAATATAACATTTCTATAAAACTAACAATGTCAATTTTTGCGCTACTCTTTAACACTGCCATAGTCTCGATGCACTCACAGTTTTTTTCAACGTTGTGACAAAAAACTTTAAAAAAGTAGCAAAAACCCTTGAAAATATACACTAAGTGATGTATCTTACACCACACTTTGAGGCACAATCACAGGTTGAATTCAATCTCACTTGCCACAAAATACAGCTCTGTCAAAAATACTTGGACAACAACATTGCAACAAAGACAGAACAACATGCCAAAAGAGAATGGATACATGATTCAGCATAAGCCTTTGTCTAACCATTTCATTTAAATTCCCTGACCTTGCATATATTTCCTCGACTATGCCCAAATTTTTTTTTATCAAAAAATGCAAATTTCCTTGAGAACTCACGGTTTTCCCCGTTTCTCTAATGCTGGACAACCTTAAAAATTTTTTTTACTGTGAAACCCATTCAACATAATCAAAGGTATTAGCTAACAAATGCAATTATAATGTGTTTAAGGCTTCACTATTTGTCTCAAAACAATTGTGTCTCAAACAATTGTGTCACAAACCATTGAATGCACTGATATCAAGAAAGTGACATCTGAGAAAACTACAAAGGTTATGCTGGCGATAGTTGGGATGGAGCAGAAAAAAAAAAGGACAGAAATAAAACTTTGCCCGTAGTTGCTCCACATTCATCAAGATGGCATAGAACCACACACATATCCAATGTTTAACAACTTTTATCATAATGGGATCTCAATACAAGAACAACTCTAAGAGAAAGAAGTTTCTTTTATGAATAAAAACGTAACTTGGTAACAAAATTATCAGACCTTCCAGCAACAGCCCAAAACTCAAAAAGTAGGGGAAAAAAGACTTGCATAGTATTCAATGTTGTGAATTTGTTTGCAAACACATGACAACCCTTTAATTTGTGAGTAAATTAAGAAACAAGTGAGCCAAAATACCTGTTAACCAACCAAATGCACTTAACTTTTGACCCATTATAATCACAACTAAAAACTAAGAGATGGTATTTTGATCAATTCTAAAATAAAATTTAAAATTTCATTAAATAATTGTTTATAACAATGTAAAATACGTAAGACACTTCTTTTCTTGTGAACTTCAATGACCAAGAACTGAGGGCTGGTGTTGCAACTATTGTCAGCTGTTACTAACACTTTTTTTTTTAATTTTAAACAGCCCAATTTCACAAATGTGCATACATTAAGTACCTAAATGTTTTGCTTTTTAATAAAAAAGAATAGTGAATGTCTTCCAAATTGGCAAATATGCAACAAAAGGTCTACTAAAGTGTAACATTATATCAAATTTATTGGGTATTTTCAGGGTTTGAGTTTTAAAAAAACTTTGTTGACCATGAAAATAAAAATAAAACTTTGTACGCCAACGTAAATTATCTTTGCTTAAGAACATTCAGACTTAATTCTTCTGAGATAAATTGTGATAAATTACTAATACAAATATAAAATGACATGGAAATTTTCCATTGCGTCACATTGGTCAACAAAAAAAGTTTTAACTTTCATCTTACTTTGTTAATTTTCATTGTGTTATATGATAAAAAAAAATTTCAGACTGCAACTATTATTTGTATATATTTATTGTAATAATTAGCTTGCCTTTACTGAAAATATCAAGAAAAATTTTACTAAAATGAACAGAAGTAGAAACCACCTGACAGGCAAAACAAATTACACATATCTCAAAAATGTTTGCTGTAAAGGAGATAAAGAGTAAGAAATTAAGGACCAATTTCTAAAAAATTTCTACTTAACTACTAAATAGTTTTAAAACATGTAGGACAAATGAAAAGCCTGAACCATGTACTATACTGCCCCTGGAAACTGTTCAATACATCTTGTTGACATATCGACCATCAAAACACGAAGTGGCGTATCTGTAAAATGCCAACTTTTCAGGAGAGCAAAAATAAGAAAAGCACCTATGTTTGAAGTGCTATACCGCACAATCCCAAACTAGAAAACCCTTCATTTAATTTTTTATATATATTTAAGATGTCTGACTTGGGTTACCTATAATTACTTTATTTATTACAAATTTATATTTTAAGATTTATAATAAAATATAAAAAATGTTGTAGTTACGCCACTTCGTGTTTTGTTGTTTTCATTCATTGCAGAGTTACGCCGCGAAATAAAACATTTAAATAATGAAAAATGTTCAAGTTTTATTACTTATAACAATACAAATCGTTTGTTAGTACAAACACTAAAGGTTATTAGGAAAGTATATCATATTAGCAGTAAATAACTCAATCACTCAGCATTAATTATTGGGCCTTCTTCACACAGTGTATTATTAAAAAAAATTTTTAATCGAGTAGCTTCACATAATATGTTATGGTTTTAAAAAAGTAGAGGTTTGAAAACTGCTTACATAAAAATTTTTACTATAGTGAAACTAACATGTATACATTGAAAAATCTACACTCTTAAACAAAAATTTCTAAACAACAAAAACTAGGCAAAATAATTATTATCAGAACTACAATATCCACTTAGTGATACTCAACTTTGTTGGTTTCATAAAATAAAAAATTTGTTTTAAAAAAAAGTAAAATAAAATAACCTGATGTCAATTTCAATAAAAACAGTACTGTTTAGCTTTAAAAACCATACAAAATGATAAAAAAACTTATCTTAACTAAATAATATTGATTGATAAAATATCAATAACAAAGAAGAAACACTAATAACGATATTCAAGTTTCATCTCTTCTAGACAACAATCTTTGAAAAGTTAATTAGGTAAGGACCTGTAATAGTTCTGAAACTCTGCAGCCCTTACAACGGGAGTAGGTCCTTCGCAAAGTGATATCAGATCCTTGAACTTTTCTTTTGTTATAGCCTGCGGTAGAACGTTGAGACGATCTAGGGGCATCTTCAGGTTCTTGTCAGCATCACGTTTTAAAGTAAATGACCTGTACGTTTCATCAAGATGGCTGTTCTTGAAAAAAACTGTTGTAGGATGGTCTTTCTTAAAAGCATACTCTACCATGTTAGGCCAATTTATGGGTTGTCCTTTTTCGTTATCCTCTCGAATGGTGAGAATGCGCAGTTCTTTGGAGAGTCTTTTAAAGTCCAAAAAGTCCCTTGTTTCCATTTGATGGACTATGTAAGGATGCGCCCTTCTGGCGAGTTTAATTATTGGTACCAGCTGGGAAGGAACAAACAGATCGCCTGCTTGATTTATGGCATGGCCAATCGCACTGTGAGCAGCATCACCTTCATTTTGACCATGGTAAGGTTCAAAAAATCTCAAACTAATTTCAGAAATGTTAGAGCTATTGAACAAAAAGTAAAGGAACATTGCAGGCAGAATACTATTTTTGTTCTGGCCAGAACAGCCATCAGCAAACAAAGTCACTTTTTTGCCTACGTTGTTTTTATCATGCTCCTTAAGCATGAGGAATATGCAAGAAGCAATTTCAGATGAACCTCTTTTACTTATTGACTCATTCCAAGTAAAACAATGACAGTCCTTGGTTCCCAAGTCGTATATTGTAAAGTTGTACACTGATAAGCGTCTTTTATAAAATACGGCGCTCTCGTTGGTTTTCGGCAAGAAGATTACTTGCTGAAGGTCAAATACTAAACAAACATTAGTTTTGTTTTCAATTGCTGCTGCTTTACACCTTTCCTTTATTGCTCTAACTTTTGTTTTTTCCGCAATGTGTTGGTCATACCTCTGTTTAATTCTGTCCTTTGTGTCTCCATCGCCTGTCTTGTAAGTCATACAGAGAGTACACATATCTTTTTTACGATGATGAAAACTTAAATTTAAACTTCTAAAAATAAGTCTGTATAACCCGATGCTGCCCTTGTTGGCGTTGGGATCTTCACTTTGGTAAAGGTTAAACATTTTTTTAATATTCAAATCATCATGTAGAAATTCTCTGGTTGTATTAGCCCTGCAGTAATGCGCTTCTACTCTTGGAAATCTGTTGATGTGATCGGTCATTCGCTTACGAATATCTGCATCTCTAGCTGCTAGGGTTTCCTGTCTTCCTCCACGCTTTTCTGGTTCTAAAACACCTGTCTCTGCTACTTTTCCAACAGCTGTTCTTGCTGTTCGTTCACTAATACTAAGAGTATTAAGAAAAAACTTTTTGCACACTGCTTCTTTTTCATTTTTTAATGTTAAAAAATACTGTTTTGACTGTGCTCTACGACTGTCGCCAACTGTAGTTTTGCGTTTTGTTGCCCCTGACACTATGTGTCTTGCAATGAACTCTCGTTGTAATTGAAGACTACCCATAGCATAGTACGACTTGAAAATATTTTGTCTGTCTTCATCTGTAAATTTACTACAAGACTTCTTGGTTTTCTCACAGAATCTACCAATGCAACGGTCTTTAATTTCTCTTGGAGCAACTAAATTGTAAGACTTTTCTTGTGTATAGCCGTGACCAGTGTTTCTCCTTTGTTTTCTTTCTTTCTGTCTATTTATTTTGTACCGTTTTTCTAAGGGAAATTCTCGTGCAGACCCTTCTGTAACAAAATCTTCTGGCTCTCTTGGCTCTTCGATGAGCGTTTCCAATTTTTCTAAATTATCTGTATGGTTTTTGCACTCATCACTTTCCTCAAAATGTCTAAAGCATAGTAACTCAAGACATCTCACACAAGCTGCAAAAATCTCTAAGTTACAACCGTTGGAAGTACATGTAGAATGCATGGGATCTGTATTATCAATATTATTCTTTTCTGCAAACTTAGGTTGGGGTTTCTTCTTTTTCTTCTTTGGAGATTTAGCAATGAATCTTTCATCGCTGCTATCAGTTAAAACAATATGGTCACATTCATTTTTTGACCAGTGGGATTTTCAAACAAGCAATCCACAACAACATGTTTGAACACCTACTAGTTTACATTTTTTTAATTCGCACAGTTCTGTAAAATCTGGATCCGCGTCGCTGTCATCGGGTTCACTACCAAAACCATTTAAGTCTACATTAGAGGCTATATCTGTATTTCCAAATGAAGTGTTGGGGTTGTGATCAGCTTCGGTATCTCTGTTATTGCTCTTAAGGCGGGAAAGAGGCACAAATTCGGCCAATGCCTGTTCGTCTTCATCAGACATGCTATCTGAATCACTGTTTTCTAACAATATTATTGTTCCAAAATAAAATGTTTTATTGTAAAGCATTTTAACTTTGGAGCCTTTTTTAAAAGCATTGCCCTTATCAACTGGAATTAAATCAGTTAATCTCACCACGTTCCGGGTGCCGTCAGTCCACTTCACTAAAGCGTCCATCTTCTTTTAGTCCACTTCTTACTTGCATGCAAACTCCAGCGTCGATCTGTAAGATACAATAAGTAATGTATTATAAATATACAAAATTAAACTTGCAATGTATGTTGTAACGTCCACTTCAAAATAGCCTAGAGTTAATTTTACCTGCAGTAATAATTCACTAATAAACAGTTTATCAAACAATGCATTTAAAGGTGAACATAAGTGTTCTTGATGTACAAATTATATGCAGACTAATTTATTAACCCTTAACCACAGACATGAGGTCCCTGGGACCACACAGCGTTCTGACGCCCTCTGCCATCAGTAACCAGTAACCTCGTGGACACATGATCTTCAGTACCTTCCTACCATTCAGTCTTCTCTCTGCCGCCGGAGCGATAAGTGGTTATCTGACACCTGACTTCACGTCTGTGTTAGTGTCAGCATTATTTGCAGCGTGGGACCTCACGCCTGTATATACGCACAAAAGTTTCACGTCTGTGGTTAAGGGTTAGTTATGGTTGTAGGCCTAATAAGTAATATTTTAACAAAATGCTTACCTGGGCTCTACATCTAAAGCATGTGTTGTGATGGACAGACGAGCAGATAGTGGTGCAGATCAGTATATAGATAGTGCGGTATTGCGGTATCAGTCTTCCTTCCGGTGTTTTCCCTCTATTCCCATCTTTGTGCAACAAAACAATTAGGTTGCATTTTCCGACCGCCCCACATGTAGTTACGCCACTTCGTGTAAAACGAGAAATAGTCAACAATTTTTTTTTCCGGAAAACACGAACAGGCGTAAGTTAACTTAAGTCAGTACGTGTTTTGCTGAATAGTCTCCAAAACACTTACGACGAAATGAAAAAGCATTATATCTTCAAAACCATTGGGAATTAAGTTAAGCCACTTCGTGACATGATAGACCACGTAAAGATATGTCTGTAGCCAGTATATCTCAACATCGGCATTTTTGCAGTTACGCCACTTCGTGTTTTGATGGTCGATATGTAAAAAAACAAAAGTTGCCTTACAATGAAACAATGATAGGATTTCAAAATAACTAATGGTAACAAACTCCCTATAATTATTTAAAAAAAGGGGGGGGGGGGGGGAAACAAAAGATTAGGATCACATAGCACTAAAGCAAAAATTAATAATTTATTTAAAAATACTTTATGAATTATTCAGCTAATTACACACATTGCAAATGTTCAGTGTGATCTACCAATATTTCCCTGAAAAAAATATTTAGAAAATAAACATCTAAAAGTGAAGTATATGTGTATATTTCCTACAGTTGTCTCTTCAGAAACCTTTGAATCTAAAGGTAGTAATTTATTTGGCCAAAATTTCTAAATATTTTAATAAAATACCAGTATAAATAAAGTACAGCTTCTACAGGTACTTCAGAATTGCTTCAAATTATTACAAAAAATTAAACAAAGCAGAAAATATTAAAAAATAATTTTTGATCAATTTTAAATATCGAACTGTATTGCAAACACAAACTTCCGAGAGTAAAATGTTTGAAATTCTGTTTGGGTGTGGATGCAGGAGCCATATTCTCATTAGCTGTAAATATTATGCACATATTTTTATGAGTGTATTACGACAACCACTCACTCTTTCCTGAGAAGTCTGGTAACGAAGATGCAAAGCTGTTGGGTCCCAATCTATAGCCACATAGCAACAGCCAAAATTGAAGTCGGTATCGCTGCACTCAATGCGGCAACCCCTGCAGAACCTGTAGAAGGGGCACCACACACAGTGGGTCCCATTCTTGTTCACTGCTTTCAGAATGAACGGGAACTCGTAGCCAAGGCTGTCATCACTAGACACAAACAAAACAAAAATTGGTTGTCTGCAGTCGGTTTACGGACAATAGTTTAACGTGACAACGTCATAACAAAACATTGATGAAATGATTGCATACTTTTATAAATAAAATTGAATCATTTTTATTGAATTATCACTATTTTGTATGGATACAAAGAAGGACTGAAATGAAATCTACAATTTCATTGATAAATTTAGTTTTATTTGCACTCATTAATTCAAATATGTTTATTACTTTAACGAAAATATTATTTTAACTATAACTTTTATACATGTTTGCTATTTAACTTCTTCCAATCTGTGTTATTCTGTTAAGGATAAGACGATGATAGGAAAAGTAGGAAACGAATGGGAGTGTTTCAAGTTTAATGTGCCTCGAAAAAGTCAAAATGATGGTTGTTCCAATCGAGTGGAAGAGAGATAGATGCGGCGCAAGCGTACAATGAGCGTGACGGAACACAGTGTAACGGGACAATGAGTCATCATTTTTCATGCGTGCAGCCGGCGTTCATCTATTTATTAGACGTTGTCACATCAAAAAATTAATTAAAAATGGAACCATCACATTTCCAGCAGCACAGGGGCAGTGATAAGAATGTCATACTGAATGTCTGTACTGCGAGTATACTGTACATTTCTGGACACAAGTTTGCTGGGATATTTTTTATTCTCTCCAAAATTTGTCCCCACGTTTCTGAACATTCTGCACATCACACAATTATCAGATGATGCTGATGCCCACACTTACAGAAAGCCTTGCCACTGTTTACTTTAATGGGTCTTCAAACAGCCATGTACAACACAATCAGTATCATACAATGTATATACTAACATGATCACTATGAGCTCTGGTTAGAAATACTTGTATAATAGTACACATAATTTCATTCAAGAAAAACATAACTATGAAAGAATGCATTTCATATATACATATGTTTACTTACCAGTCTTGGGCATGATTTGGGGCAGCAGATTCATTTGGAGGCAAAGGTGACATGAGATGAGCAACTTGCACCCACACGGCATGATAGAGATCCTGACACGTCGTCAGCTCATTACATGGCACTATCAACGGCAGACCAAACAAACTCGGCTGTGTTTTTTGGGACGACATAAAATATGATTCCTGGTGAATCTGTTCAAAGTAAAAAAAAAAAAAATAAAGTTTAATTAACTTGAGAAACAAACTAAATAACTTTAAAAAAAAATTATGCCTAGTAATAGCAGTAATAGAACATCATGAGACATCGCAAACATAACAAGATACAACAGTTAAAGAAGAGTGGTTTGCATATAAGTATTGTTAAGTGATAGGCCTTCCTTTGTTGGCTCTCCAGTCTTTCAGAATGCTACGTCATCACAGCACATCAAACAACACCCGATAACATAACGTAGAGATACCGTTTATTAGTAGAAAAGGTAACCAAAACAGTGCAAAATAAATGTATCTAGAACAAGTTTAACTTTTAATTCAATGTAAGACTAACTTGGTGATGTCTCAGCAGGCAGACAGTTAAAAAATGTTATCATTAATTCTCGACAGCAATACAGAACAATATTCTATCGACATTACAACACGGTAACAAAAACACAACAAGTCTATATTTAAATAATTTTACTTTTTTTTTCAGATTCAAAGGGTTTAGCAATCACTTATTAATTTAACAAATTCTCATTCATGTAAGTATGTCACCCTGGTAAAAGCTCATGTGCTGTGGTGTTCTTTATATCTCCCTCTCACCATTTCCCTTCCCCGTCCACCCCTTGCCAAACCCTTCTCAATCTCTCTCTCTCTCTCTCTCTCTCTCTCTCTCTCTCTCTCTCTCTCTCTCTCTCTCTCTCTCTCTCCCCCCTCTCCTGGCCACTCCGTCTCTCTCCCCTCCCACCCCTAACCCTCCTCTTACCCCCTACCTCTTTCCCCATGCCACCCCTCACGCCTCCCCCTCCAGAAATACAGCCAACACCTGTGTCTTGTGTGGACATGCATGGCCTGTAATGGTACCGTCAGATGTTTGTGCATGTCCGAGCGGGGGGGAAGAGATGCACATACAGGTCAGACAACGCTATCAGCTTTTCTACAAACATCAGCTATGGCGAGTTCAGTTGCATGGAAGGATACAGAGGGTAAAGGACAGTCACAGCTGTATGGGAAAGTTATCCACAGCAGTGAATGCGTAATTATACAGTCGGTGATTCCGTGTTATGATGAAGAGATTAAAAGAGGTTGTCCTCTATGGCCGCTTCAAAGGTCAACTGCAAGATCTGCCAAATATACTGGTGTGAGTGAAAGAGCTACATGCAGTACTCGTAATGCCAGCAGGGAACTGCCAAATGAGCTCCAAACAACCGAGAAAAGCAGGTATTGTAAATATTTTATTTAAAACATGCAAAAAATTTGTATTTTAGTAATCTTTACAAGGGCAGAGTCTCTGGCTTGTACCGTGAACTCATGTGTAACCACGGGATTTTAATATCTGTAGTAAATTTTCATTTTGTCAGACATTTCGGTACCATTTCAAAGAAAATTGTTTTCTGGAAGCAACGAATCTTTTCGTGATGTATTGTAGATAATTTTAAACAGTGTAATAATTGTAAGATGGTGGTCATTGTGAGTTGAGGATCTTCCTTAAGGAGAACAAAACGCAATAACACTCTGTAACGAATGTCCGAGAGACTTTAATTCAGTAATCAATCATCAACAGTAACATTCTATGGAACCCGTACTATTCTCGGCACCCAGTAAATTCTTTAAGGGTTTAAAGCATGTAACAACTGCACCATTTTGAAGTCTGAATTGTTACAAGCTTAACATCTCCCAACCTCATAGACCCATCAGTCTCCTGTTTGGAGAGATCTAAACTCTACGAGATAAAGTAGCAAACTAAAACTTCATTCGCACCGATGCCCTCACTGTGCAATGAAGAGAAAACATTAATGGTAGAGACCTGATTAAGTCCGGCTCAGAGGAGCTGCACCTTACCCATTAACCCCTTAACATATTAACCCGAGTATATTCGTTTTTTTACATTTGGCACGTAATTATTAACCCGAGTTTACTCGTTCGACTAACAAAAACGTGCGTCTGATTATATTATTTCGAGTTTTCTCGAATGAGTTACATGAGCTCTCGCTAGATGTCGTGGTAGGTATTTTCAGCCTTTGAAACAGACTTCCAGTAGTTTTATGTTACCCACTAGATGTCAGGGCAGATTCGATCCATCACGGTAGCCTACTTACACGCGTTCGCCGTTTGTGTTTGAAAAATTGTACATTAGATGTCTCTAATAGTACTATTATGAATTTATGATGTTCCTGCCAATGTTTATATATTTTAGCTGAGGTGTCAACATTACTGTAATGTGAACAATAGAAATTGTTCAATATGAGTGATTCCGACAGTGAAGGAAGCGACGTGAGTGATCTTGATAAATTGGGATCTGATAGTAGCGACAATTATAATGACATTTCAAGCTCAGAAGAATCAGGTAGTGAAGAGATATCTGGCAGAATGTGGTGTGAGATAAACTGTAGTGTGGCAACTATCTCTCCTCCAAGATACCCATTTACAGGTAAACCAGGCGTCAATGTAAATGTAAATGTTGACAATAATTTTCTTCGTTATTTTCTCTTATTTTTTGATAATGATTTGGCTGAACTCATAGCTACAGAAACGAACCGTTTTGCATCACAGTACATTCAAACACATCCTCAAACAAAATGGAAACCAACAAACAAAGAGGAAATCTATGTTTTTCTTGCACTAGTTGTGGCTCAAAGCATAGTCAAAAAACCTACATATCAAATGTACTGGGCTAAGAACCCAATATTTGACACACCATGTTTTAGGAAAACCATGCCATTTCGCAGATTTGTTCAGCTGAAACAGTTTCTTCATTTTGTGGATAATGAGTCATATGATGCAGCCACCCATCCAAACCCTAAACTGAACAAAATATGGCCTATATATATTCATTTGCAAAATAAATTTTCTGAACTTTACACTCCAGAAAAAGATGTCACAGTAGATGAAAGCCTTATGTTATATAAAGGGCGTCTAGGTTGGAAACAGTACTTACCTCTCAAAAGGGCGCGGTTCGGAATAAAGTCATTCATGTTATGTGAATCGTCAAGTGGATATGTATATTCCTTCGTAATTTACACCGGACGAGGAACCAATTTTGATGGATGAATACAAAGGCTTGCCAATGTCGTCACAAGTAGTTATGTCATTAGTGAAACCTCTTCTTGGGAAAGGTTATTGTGTCATTACTGACAATTTTTATACCTCACCACAGCTATCAGATATGTTGCTATCACATCGAACCGATTCTTATGGGACTGTGAAAACGACAAGAAAAGAAATGCCACCAGAATTGCGGAAACAAAAATTGCCGAAAGGCAGTGTCATGGCTTTCCAAAGAGGGAAACTATTGGCATTGAAGTGGATGGACAAAAAACCAGTCACAATGTTGTCTACAATCCACAATTCTGAAATGAAAAGTGTTACAATCTATGGACAACAGCACATAAAACCACAAGTTGTGTTAGATTACAACAGTACAATGGGAGGTGTGGACATTGTTGACCAGCGCACAACAGACTATGCAGTACCCAGGAAGAGGGGGAAAAATACTATAAGAAGATTTTTTTCCATTTAGTGGACCTAGCAATATGGAATTCATTTTTGTTATATTCAAAGTTGGGAGGGAAGCAGTCACATTTGGAGTACAGAGAGGCTGTTGTCAAAAATTTGATTGAACAGTTTCACAAGCCAACAATGTCGCCAGGACGAGGTAGGCCTGGAAAATCAACGAATCCACTGAGAATGACTGAACGTCACTTTCCAGCTACGATCCCGCCAACTGACAAAAAAAGCAATCCTACACGCCAGTGTGCAATGTGCAGCAGGGTGACAGATGCACGGGGGAAAAAAATACGGCGTGAAACACGGTACATGTGTGAAGACTGTGGTGTGCCACTGTGTGTAGTGCCGTGCTTCAGAGTTTATCATACAACAGCAGACATTTAGGCAGAAATTAGTTAGGCTTACAGTCAGAGTGAAATGCATTCAAGAATAACTTCACAAATGTCAATACAGACTCGTGACATTATTCAGCTACTGTATTCAAATAAACATTCTTTTATTTATTGTGCTGTGAAAAAAACTGAATGTCTCACATAAAAACTTTGTTTTTTGTAAAGAATGACATCCTTGACATTACAATGATTTTTTTTGTATTTGTGAATGTTCAGCTATTGCAATTAGTGTATACTGTACAAACCTTGTGAGGTAAATTTTTATACGAAGATCTATTCGGACTGACAACATTTACATATAATATGTACATATTTTGTTTTTCATGTTATTCAGGCAATTTTATAAAAGTAGATGTAATTTTGTAAAAGAAATATGGTATGTTGCAAAAGTTATTTCATTGGTTTCTATGTAAGCTTATACTATATCTGGCTAATGTTATAAATATTTTTAGTAATCTTAGTGAATATTAGCACTGACGAGTATACACGGGTTAGTAAACCAGTGTCCATTCAAAATGACATGATGGTGTGATAAATGTGAAATTTTAATGTATTTTGTGTGGTATGTCCATTTGCATATTGAATAGGTAAAATATATTGCTGCACAAATGTGATTTTCAGATAACTACTTTTGAGAAATAATTCTAACCATGCTGAACATTAGTAATGTTGTTATAATAACTTCCAATTTGTGTTAAATGTTTTTATCTAAATATTTATCTATTTAATTATATTCCATAAATATTTATAATGTATTTACATATATTTCAGCAATGACGAGTATACTCGGGTTAGTAAAACAGTGTGCATTAAAAATTACATAATTTTGTAAAAAATGTAAAAACGTATGTTTTACATGTGGTACGTTTATTTGCATATTAAAAACAATAGATTACTGCAGGAAAACCAATTTTAAAAAATGGTTTTTTTAGACACATATATCTAGCCATAATATATATGTTAAGGGGTTAAAAGAGAGACTTGCCTCATATTTCAACTACAGTCGCCCCTCATGTTTCAACTACAGTCACCCCTCATGTTTCAACTACAGTCGCCCCTCATGTTTCAACTACAGTCGCCCCTCATGTTTCAACTACAGTCGCCCCTCATGTTTCAACTACAGTCGCCCCTCATGTTTCAACTAGTCGCCCCTCATGTTTCAACTACAGTCACCCCTCATGTTTCAACTACAGTCGCCCCTCATGTTTCAACTACTGTCGCCACACACAAACCTTAAGCACACAAACACACATACCCATAGACAAGAAGGTGACATTACTCATTATTTCTTTTCTATAGTATGTATGCTACAAAACCCAATATACATTTAAGGGATTACCATCTTCCTGTGCACAGCAAATATAAACCCACGGGGCCCTGTCGATGTGTCCACATCGCTCAGGCCTGTCAGAATACTGGAACTGGAGCTACTGTTAGCACTTGAGTGAGACAGTTGGATGCAAGGTACGCCTTCCAAACCTGGTGGCGAGTGGCAGTTTTCCATAACTGGCACGGTGATAGTACTCATCTGTAATCAATCGCACACACCTAACTTATAACTCAATTCGAGACCATGCTTATGCAAATAAATACCATACAGATTTCAAATGATTCTACACACTTCAACGGAAGTATGTACAATTTACTTTTAAAGCTGTTTGTTACGCAAATTTTTGGGTTCTCTGAAAGAATACACATAAACAAAAAAAAATATGTTTATTGAATTGCATATATTTATACACACTTTAACCAATGCTAGTAATTTATTTAAATCCTAAAAATTATTTTTAAGTTGAAACTAATATTGCGGTGACCTGCACATGAAGCAAATATATCTATGAAATCAAAAGAAATTTTTTACACTGTTTAGCTGGATTATGGTTTTCGGTTGGTAAGCTCTAAGTTGTTGTGGGAAATCAACATGTCATAAATGATAATGTCATAAATGAAATTTCAAGCAAGGCAGAAGACTAATGAAAAAAAATATAAACCCAGGTTGATGAGAAAAAATGTAGATAATTTAGATTTAAGTAATGCAAGTAAGAGATGCAAATAATGTAAGAAAAAAGCAGGCAGTTCTGATTTATAAAATAGGAAAAGAAGTCTAAAAATTTATCAAAACTTATAAAAACTCATAAGTTCAGACACAGTGAATCATGGCCTGTTTATATTCACTTGAACATTTAAAGTTCTTCTTAGAATTTACTTCTAATACTCTGCACTAGGTTTTACATTTAAATTTCCATGCACCTTGTGACTTAAATGTTTACAGCAATAACGTGAAAAAGTAATGCTACAATTATGGTAGCATCACCGCAAAAGGCCTACATACGAGAGGTAAGTACCCACACAAAAGAGTAACTGGTTCCTGGCAAAACAGTTATACATATATAACATGAACTAAATAAAAGAATAACACAATTATAGATATGATATGGCTTGGATAACAAGAGAAAAGGTTTCTATTATACAACATTAAAAAAAAGAAATAAAGTTAATAATAAATAACAGCATAAATATTGTTACAAATGCAGACAGGATTGTGCCGCGCGCCAGGTTCGGAACGGGCTGGTGGCCTGTATGGCCACTGACGTCATGCGCCGTCCATTGAAGTAAGGCATGCCACGCGTGCCTGGTCGGATTACGAGGGTCCTGGCTACCCACCCCCCTCCGCTCCCCGCCTCGGGCTCTTGTCAACTTATAGCGGCCTAGGAATTCCAGGCTTACAGAGGCAGCCGCGAGGAGTGGCGCAAATAAGTGTCGCTGTTCTGGATGTTTCAGGCGTCGGGTCAGCCCGGGATGTCGCGACACGTCATAGCCACTCCCGTCGGTTCGAGAAGGACGGCCGGCGGGTATGAAAGCCTCGACGCTGGCCTCCGCGGGAGTTCCGAGAGTGGAGTGAAGTGCGAGATCGGCGTGACGCGGAGCAACGGGATCGAGAGAGTGCGACTGAGTGGCGCGAAGCTGTGTGGGAGGACAGGAGGACTGGTAAGGGGCAAATCACTGTCGAGCCCAGCTCCAGTGAGGAGTGCGAACTGTGTCACTTGACAGACATTGAGTGACTTGCGAATAAACATTTTTAAGTGCAAGAGATTGGTGATCAGATATTTTTAAGTTTCTTAAAATTATTCATACGTTTACTGAAGATTATAAAAAGGCTGTTTTAATCAGTGTTCTTTAATCCTGTATTATTAAATAGAGTTTAAGCTGTTAGCAAACAAAAGACCTAAATAAAAATGTTAAATTGAAACCATTAATGTAGACTTATACTCTTACCTCCACATTTTTTACGTTGTTCCTAAGGAGAGCTGAAGATAAAGATTTAACTTGTTCATTTGGAAATTTAACACCATTCATAAGAACATTTTCATTTGCAGGCAGTACACCATTGCTGTTACCTGCAAGGAAAAAAAAAGACACATTTTTAACAAACATCATGATAATAAAAAAACAAACAGAATCACAAAAATTGTTGGTGATAATGGCTATAGCTTACCACAAACAAGCGGTGTACTACACTTTGGCTGAACTGATCGCTGAATTGCAGTGAATGTTTGTGCTTCCTTCTGGAAATGCAGACCACTATGGTCTTCTCCACAAAATGAAGAGCCAGTATCAGGAAGTTCATATGCATAGAGGCAGCCCCCATTCATAATTCTAACTTTATGTCCATCCTGTGGTATGCTCTGAAAATAAAAATAAAAATATTCATTCGTGTTACTTCAATGGCCAATAAATATATTTTTACGAAAGACAGTATGTGAAATATTGTATCATTATAATTTGAGAAATGACACAGTGAATTAACACTAACCTTAAATAGTGTCAAAAAATTAGGTTGAAATAATGTTTTATTTTTAGTAAATCTAATAAAAAAAAAATTAAATGTTTTAGTTAATTGCAACCATGAAATACAAGAGGATAGCAATACAACAGTTTTATAAGACTTGCATATTTTGGATAGAAAATGTTCTATGGAATTTTGTAATGATAACCAAACCTTGTCATTCACCAACTGCTACAGAACAAAGGCTCTCGTCACTTGTTAAAATTCATGTGTTTTTGATGTATTCCAAACAAAATATATGAGACTTAGAGAAGCAATTTAGTTTTAAAATGGAGAACATTCATTCTAGGTCTTTTTTTCACTATACTAAAAAATCTATTCTCAAAATATAAAACAAAACTATAAACTTAAAGGAAAGGTATAATTTACTGAGCAGAAAAATGTAACACAAGCAAAGGTTATCAAAACAGCACCAATTCATATCTGAGATAATATTAGTGTGTAAGTTTTTTGCAAGCTACCATTTTCGATTTATTAAGAAAATACATCAGACCTGTCACCATGATGAGATTTATGTGCAGCATTACTAAATTATTACATGATTAATAAAGATGGTCATTGTAGAATTGTATGAAATCAACGCTGCAACACTTTCATTGGGATCATTGAGCTAGACTTTACAGATCTTCTTGATATCTGTATTTCAAAATCATTTTTTTAAGAGATATCAACAGTGCATCTATTGGACACAATAATATCTTCCCGTATAAATGATGAGAATTTTATGCAAGTTAAAAGATCTTAACGCTGCTAGTCATCTTACGATTGGTTGTCTTATGTGACAGTACTTATGCCACTGTTGCAGAGAGTCTGCACACCTGGCAATAATTATGTTGCTGTTGCTCAGAGTACAAATACTGAGTAGAGAGGGGAAAGGTGGAGGATGAGAAGAGCTTTTTCTTATTTATTAAAAGGATTTCTCGACATGAACGTAAACCTATTTTTCACCCAAGCATGTTGTTTCCACACTAACAATCTCTCCAGAGGTGTTGGTGTTCTGTATCTGTCATTATCTTTGAAAGATTTGTGCAATGGGAGTGCATGACTTGATGTAAGCTTTTGGACATACGCCATTGCTAAGCACATGTATGTCTGTAGAAGAAAACCACAAAAAAAAACACAAATTAAGCAAAAAATTGCTGTTGTCAGGATATAAACACCACACAATACTCCACAACAGGAATATGGTCAACAAACAAAAAAAATGGACTAACAGAACGAAAAAAAAAACCACAAATGAAGACAGCACAAAAATACCGAACCCAAAACGCTTGTTTCTGTATTAGAAAACTGTTGTGTTTGTTTCGTCTTTTCGTTTTGTCATATTTTTGTTTCGTTTTGACTGTTTTGCTGATTTTTTTTTTTTTGGGTTCAATATTTTTGTGCTGTCATCATTTGTGGAGGTTTTTTCGTTTCTCTTCTGTTTTTGGAAAACTATTTTGTTTTTTTCGTCTTTTCGTTTTGCTGTGTTTTTGCCTCGTTTCAACTGTTGTGCCGAATTTTTTGGGTTCGGTATTTTTGTGCTGTCTTCATTTATGGGGTTTTTTCGTTCTGTTAGTCCATTTTTCTTTGTTTGTTGACCATATTCCTGTTGTGGAGTATTGTGTGGTGACAACAGCAATTTTTTGCTTAATTTGTGTTTTTGTCATTTGTGTTTTTTGTCATTTTCTTCTACAGACATACATGTGCTTAGCAATGGTGTATGTCCAAAAGCTTACATCAAGTCATGTATCTGTCATGTTTTACTTTATTATGTCTCTTTTTCTATGCTGGACAAATTGAAACCTAGGTTGTTAGAACTGATCTCGCCCATTTTTTTCATGAAACTGTTGGTTCATAAGTTCTGGCACCAACGCTCACCCTCCTCTGTTTGCTATGGCTGGGTGGGAAAGACAACTTGCCATCCATTATCCCCCCCCCCCCAACCCCTAAATTCTTCACAGCCCTCCAGTCCTCAATTCTTATCTAAAAGTAAGCAAAAATAAAACGTTTTTTATTTATAGTTTCTCTACACACACACAAATTCCTCATAAACTTACACTTTTTTTTTTTTTTTTTTTTTTTTTTTTTTTTTTAAGTTTGTATGTGGATAAGCAAGGCTATGATACTACGATGACAAGAATACATTGCCTCGCCTCTTATATACAGATGCAATTTTTTCTTCTTTATAGGACCGCTAACCTTGTCAATGTGCTGTGTCGGCTTATGGGCCGTGAACTACAGTATACTTTACGTGGGCAAAATTTTCCAGACATTCACAGTCTTCAATCTTAGAGGAATTAAGACTGAACATGAAAACTTTGCCATGGTACTGAAGTGGCAAAAGAAAAACATTACAAAACCTGGGATGTGCGAGATGTACATTTTGACAAACAGCTCACCAAATTTGCAATGGTGGTGTAAATGCACATTGGTAATGAACACTACGCAACAGAAAAGACAATGCTGTCCATGCAGCATGCAATGTTGTTGTTGGCAGACAAACTCGAGAGGTCCTCGAAGACACCATGACCACTGAACAGGACAGTGTAGACGTACAAGACTCTGCTAACACTGATTACTGAATGCTGCTACTGTTATGCTCCTCCCTCGTGTCTTGTAAAAGTTATTTAAGTTCCTTATCAACATTAGGAAACACTCTGAAATGGAAATCTGAATTACATGAAATTGCTGGAAACAAACTGGTCAAAAAGAATAACAGAGGTGCACGAGAGAGAGTGTGTACAAGAAATTTCATGCAGCCCCTGAGAAAAGGTGCCTCGGGCCACTGCAGCAAAGTTTAACTAAACAGAGTACACCAGCCTAACAAAGTGTAAATCACCCTTTTGTAACCAATTTATATGGAACATAAAATTTCCAAAAATAATTCAAAATTATAATAAAAAAATAAAATTTAAAAAAACGTGCCAAAATACCTAATTTCCGGCACACTACCAAATGCCTACTATCAACAGATGAAACTGATTATTTACACAGGTTATAAAACAGCACGTACAGTAGAACCTCTTTTACCCGGACATTCTGATAATCTAGATCAGTTTAGAAAACATGAATTTCCTGATTTCAGACCAAAGCTCTGGTAAAGAACAAAGCAAGACCTGTCCTGGTTTGTTGATGCTCTTAGGCATTATAGGAATGTTCATCACACATTCATTCATTAATTTATTTTTTCAATCATAAATCTACTCCATAAATATAAGTTGATTAATAATCTAACGAAAAAACTACTACAATAAAAAATATATAGATAGGAACATATATATGATACATAAAAACAAATAACAATTATGTATATAGAACCTTAATCTGTGCTCCTGATACTTCTGCAATGCAAAGTTGGTGAACTGGGATGCCACAAAGTGCCGACAAAGCATTCTTTAGCATTCTGTGGTTTTCATCCACGTTGAGTCGCAATCCATACTTCACAGGAACTGAACCATCAAGACGGATGACTAAAACAACAGAAAAAAGGCAAAAGAGTTATGGTTCCACAGATTAATTGTACTATATTCTGAATAAACTACAAACAAGCATGCACACATACACACACACACACACACATCCGAAATAAAGTGTCATGTTTTACCACTGCATAACTTTGTTTACTAAGTATTTTATATATATGTGCGTGCGTGTGTGTGTATATGTATATATATAATAAAAATGTATATATATGTATATATGTATATGTATGTGTGTGTGTGTATATATATATAAACACACTCATAGAGTTACAAGTGGGGAAACGGGTTCGAAAGTATAGCCCCATTTGATTTATTTACTAATATTTACACTATTAATTTAATTTATAACATATCAATTGTCTCTCCACAAATTAATCACTCTTTCATTAAGTCCACAATTTACTCTCCCCAATGGAGCTCAGCTCAACAGCAGCTTTTTCTACAGCTATAATTCGTTCCACAAAAACAGAGCACTAATCAAAACAGTGCTTTTTAAATACTTTTTCTTCCCTAAGAGTGCATGTCAATCGAAATAATTTGTTTTCCAAACAGGTAAGTGTGCCGGCTGACTACCATTTTAATCAAGACATTGCTCCCGTTAAAATTAATTTACATTACAAATATATGTCTAAATACATTTGAAGTACGTTTAAATAAATGTTGAATAACATTTTCAGACTAAACCACCTAAATTTAAATTTTAAAAATTCATGTAACACATTGTTTATATAATAGGGCTTGGGCACAACATTCCTGAGTAGGTGCTAACAACATATTTAAGTTAAAAAAATAATAATGTTATTAATATAGGAAAGGTATTTCAGTTCTAATAAAAATTAAAATTATATAATATTAAAAATTCAATGTCAAGAGTATTTCTTTACTTCCCTCTAAAATATTCTATGTTTATTGTTTCATTGATTTCTTTGTAGCAAAATGCATATTTAAGTTAGTACATGTTTATTCATTCTTTTTCTATTTGTGTACCTATTGGCTAGAAAAACTTCATTTACATTTTTACTCAAAATATAATCAATCTAATACATTAACTTAAAAGAGTATTATTGTTTAATTATATACTATTTTATATTTTTTACAAAGATTTAAGTATTCTTACTGCTGATAGTCTTTCACTGCTTAACCTAAATGTATCTGGAAACTTCCTGGAAAGAACATAACATAATATAGCAGTTGAATTAAATGTGTATTTGAAGGCAAAATAAAGTGTAATCCTAAATATCTTAGGAACAAATCAAAGTATAAGAACAAAATACATCACAAATTTTTAAAAAACATATATTTTGCTTTTCAATTCTTAGTAAAATACCTACCTTAAGAGCATGATTTGTCACTGAAATATGTTTTAAAAATCTGCAGAAAAAAAGATTTAATGCATGAAACACAACTAAAAAGAAATGACTATGCTACATAGCAGGTTGTACATAAGGTTATCAGTTTGCTAGGCCTTTGTTAGTGGCACACTATCACCTAGTTTAACTAGCTGCTTAAAATCCAAACAGCAAATAAGGTGCTTTAATTGTGTTTTATAAGGGAGGACACCACTTTAAAATTCTGAACACAGTGATACTTTAACTAACCTACCACAAAGTTTTCTAGCTTGGAAATCTTAACTGTTTCTACCACAAGTGATTTGACCAATCTAGTAACTGTCCACGTTCGGCCCAACTGACTGGTAGTACTTTAACCAGCTACAAACAATTTGGTCCACATTATATATTTAAGGGTATCATAAAGAAAAAGAAAAATGTTATTTAAAACGCAATCAGCCAATTTATTACTACACTATCCAAGAGAGCTAGAGTACATTTTATTGATAAAACACTAGCCATCTTTTATATTATATATTTTGTACTCCTACAAATAAATTGTGGTTTTTGATTTACAGTATTTATATTGTGGTCTTTATTGAGATTACTTGTATGCTTCCCCTCAAATTTGGAAATAATTCTAAATCGTTCTTCGGTTAAGACAGTTTTATCTTGTATTTTATTAAAGTAGCTAAATCTACATGGACATTTTATCAAATGTTAATAAACTTAAGTGTGGTTTATTATGTGTGGATTATCTACATTGTAGAATATAAAAGTATGATGAAACACGGAGATAAATTATGAGAAAGGTAAAATACTTTTTAGAAAGAAAAGCACTCTGAGCTGAACACTCTCATGCCTAATTTAGTGTCTTGTAATTTATGAGTTATCAGTTATAGTATTTTTTTGTTGCTGAAACAATGTTCAACAAAGTAAAATAAGTAATGGAATGGTTTATCTAATAAACATTAAATCATTTTTGAAAAAAAAAAACCATGCTCTAAATATTATGCTGTTAAACCTGCAAACCAGATTTCATTTCATATATCAGAAAAAAATTAAGAAGTTAAATTGTAGAGAATTTATTCACATCTAGAATATGTACATTGAACTCCCTATTTTCATTCACAGTATTTATGTTTTCCCACAATTAACATTTTCTTTAGGCCTCATTTACAGGTAGTAAGCTATTATAGATTAAACATTTCCTTAATGTAAAGTTAAATTTGTTGAAGAAAGAATACATACAGGAAATGAGATACATATGTATTAGATGAGTTTTAGAGTTTTCCCTCAAATTACATTTTCCCGCAATTTACAATTTTTACTTCGTTCCTCTTGAAAAGTGTAAATAAGCAGTTTTGCTGTATGTGCAGATAGTACATTCAATGATTTTTTTTTGTAATGGATACATTACCATTATTTACAATAAAGATTAAAATTTTTAAGTGAATGCTAATTCACTTCACTAATGTGTTTAAAACCCTCGCATGAGTTTATGAACTTGTGTTGAGCACTGAGCACCACCTCGGCTCTCGGCTGAGAAGATCCTCGGGGGTTTACAGCACCCGACCAGCCGACGCAGGGCAACTAAAGAAGACTCGAGGAAAGAGGGAAGGCCGAGAACAGCCTCCCGGTGTGAGGGGAACCCTCATGCCTTACCTTCCGCGAGAACGAAGGTGCCAATTATTAGCCAGCATGTTCGTGCAAAACACGTTACGTCTAAAAAATTTTCTTTTGTTACCTGGCACCAACTTCAAATGGAAATAAAAGATAAATGACTGGTATTTGTGGTTCTGCATGTTTTAAAGTGCAAATGATCATAACTACAAGCTTGGCTGCCAGAAAATGCTTTTTTTTTTTTTTTTTTTTTTTTCCATTTTCAGCGACTATTTTCAAGTCACCTACTAAGCTGAGATACACCCAAGCAAGCCACCTTAATGCAGCATACTAGACAAAGACAAGAGAGTCAAAAAATTGTCTTTCGAATTTGGCACACAAAAAATACTTTTAATGACTGTGAGAAGAACTCTACTAAGTTTGAACAATTCTGCCATCATTGTAAAAAATCATTGAAACTTGACAGAAAGTATCAATTTAATATTTGGTTTTGTATTAATGGTTACTAGTTTCTCTAATACACACAACAGGATTAACCAGATTTTTTAAATTAGTGTGAGACCACTGCACACAAACGGACTTGACATATTAAATGCTGAAATGTGACGGGTCGTGTCGACTATCAGCAGTTTATTATCAGCCCCACGGTCAGTGGGTCAAGTGACATGATCCAGGGGTGCTTTCAGGGGGTTTTCTTAAGGCCCCCGCCCACCCGGGCACACATACGGTGCGCAGAGCTTCAGGAAAAACAACGCGATTTCAAAACTACTCGAGATATCCGAGTGGGGTCTGCTTACGAAAAGCATTTAAGAGTTCGCCGAGGACCGAAAAGTTCTTTTGATTTCGGATTAAAGTTTTAAACTGTATTTTTAGAAGAGTTAAAATGGCTAAAACCCATGTTTTTGGAGTAATTTTTTAGGCGCGAAACAACCGGTACAGATTCTTGAAAGCACTTATGGGACTTGCATTACACCTTTAATCTTCATTTCTCGGCCATATAATGTTACGGTCACCGCTCAGATCTCACAGTTGTCCTGTGACGACGAGAAGACTGCGCGCCAGCTCAGAGGAGACACCACACTAGAAGCACCAGCAAGCATCGCGCTTATCATCCCGCCTCACTGACACACACACACCCCTGACGAGGCGGGCCCCTTAACTACCACTGCTGCGAGGTTGTTGTTAATGGGTGCATGTGAACAGCAGCAAGACTCCTTCTCTGAGAAGGAGACTTTAAAAACCCCCCTCAGTAATAGCCGCTTGTTCTCCTTAATCGCCGGACACAAGCACGCGCTGGCATACCTTGTAGGCTCTAAAGGCGTCCCACACGCCTGATACTTGGAAGTGGCTGCCACGTGGTTGGACGCAAACACTGGTTCACGGTATAACATGTTTATTTCCATGCATCCTTACGCAACCTTGTTAAAAACAATACTTATACTACGAATAAAATGACCTACGGCATGAAAATCCTTGTGGCAGAGCAGAAAAAGGTTGCCTTGGTTTCAAAGTTACATTCAGTATTCTGGAGGGTCTCTCACCCTCTTGGCTGAGCGGGAAAATGTCGTGTTGGTTTCACAATTCCGTTAGTCAGAAATAAATATTAAATTTTTAAACAGCCTGATGCCCGAGACAGGCACTGAGGAAATTATGAAAATATTTTAAATGATAAAAATGAAATAGACATAATACGAGGTAAGTGATAATAAATAATGAAGTCCTTGGGTGTAATGAGCATGTCCACCTTTGGATTGGTAGAATCAGACTGGGCGGAAATGGCACAAGATGGCGAATGGTCAGTGTCTTTGCCCCCATGCCGATGACCGAAAAATAATTACGCCAAAGTATAAAAACATATTACAATATTATTTATTGAAATATTAGTGGTTCAAAATTACAACTGTGCCGAGGGATGCGTTCAAGAATGTCATAGTCCACCTGGTGGTTAATTTAAAAAAAAATTATTACTTATGGAAATTTCCACTGAAAACACCAGAGTACTTGAGGTTGAAAAAGAAAGAAACAGATACAATTATTATTTAGGGATTTAATGGGAATGTGGCACTGAAACTACCGCAAACTCCCCCTCCCTCACCGCTTTTTCAAGGTTGGAGCATGATTAAAAAAAAAGCCCATGCACGTGTCACTTGAAGCCATGGGCATTAATTCACGGGGGGTGGGGATGGGAACCCAGGGTGCTTAGGACCTGTGTAAGCTAGAAAAATTATATTGTAATGCTGTAAATAAATATAAATGACCAAGTACATGCTAAGTTAAAGCTTTTGCCAAGTATTAAAAAGAGCTTTCTTTTAAGTAACATTTACTTCAAAGTAAAACAAAAATTGTAAATGACTAATGGCAATAGTAGTTCTGTCTTGTTACTAGCACTTGTATCTAATACAACATATTATTGATAATACTCAAAAGCTAAGCTATGTATACATTATCAATTTATTTTTTGTAAAATTATAATCTTCCTACTTTTGATGTTTCTGGATGTCCATAAAGATTACACAAATACTTCAAAGCTGACATAAACTAAAATTCCTGTTTCAAGACCACAGAGCCAATCATGAATGTTGATACTTTTCTACATTAGTAAACAACCAACTTTCCTGTAAAAACTATATTTTACATTTGTTCCAACAAAAACTTCAAAAATTTTTACGCATTTACATACCTATGACGTGAACATGTATGTAGCTCTCCATTGGCAGAGGTAGCGAAAGGTAGTTGAACGGGTCGAAGCAAACACTCTCATGCCCACACACTTTGCATGTAACTTTAGACTTGAGTTGGCCATGGAAGAGGTCAACTATAATGGACTTGTTGCGCAGAACATGACTTTCCCATGCCTTAAAGGACAAGAAACATTCTCATGAATTAAAGAAATCCATATAAACTTGTATAAAAAAAACTAATTATTTTGTAACACATTAAAATATCTTATGTTTCTAACACAGCTGTCTCGTTTAACGAAGCCGGCATTCACTTCACACAGTGATGCACACAAAAAAAGAGTGAGGGCTTTGGGGACTTAAGCTCCCCATACAATGTAGGGGAACCTCTTACCAAGTAAACAACTTAAAATATTTGGGAGGTATGATTAGTGAAGACATGCTCTCTACAATGGTAACTAAGAATATAATTTGTACAGCAAAAGAAGGCTTCAATAAGAAAAGAAAATTACTATGCAGGCCACTACACAAAGATTTGAGAATGAAGTCTGAAAAGCCAAAGTGCTACGTCTGGAGCATTATACTGTTTGGCGGAGAAACTTTGGATGATAAGGAAAGAGAATAATAAAAAAATGTACATGCTTGCGATGTGGATATGGAGGAGAATGAAAAGAGTTGAATGGGAAGACATGGTAATGAATGAAGTGGTCATGCGAGGAGTTGGATAAGAACAAGCTATGTTACAAATGATTAAAAATAGAAAACTGAACAGGATTGGACATTGTTTGAGAAGGAAATGTTTACCGAAAGATGGGGTGGAAGGAATGATAAAAGAGAAAAGAGGAAGAAAACAATATTAAATGTTGGGCAACAATGAGGGAAAGAACTACACTGAAATGAAAAGCAATGTAGTGGACAACCAACACATGATAAGAAGGATTATCCCATGACAAGACCTGCCTTCAGACACCAAAACCTGCATTATGATCATGCTAAATATAAAACAAAATATTTTTTTAAGTAAGTATTATTTGGCATGTGCTACAACCATAGAAGACTAACCTGTGACTACACCATCTGAAATGTGTATCATTTGCCACTACAGATTATTACTTGTCAAGTAAAAAATTAAGTCCCTCACATAAGCGTTGCAAGAGTCTTAAGTTAAATAAACAAGTGATTGCATGGTTAGAGAATAAACAATAGAGTGAACTGGGGCAATATCACTGCACGGGTTTCCAATGCACATAAGAATAAACATTAAAAGAAGTAATGTATCACACTGGTGCTTAGTACAGCACATAATAAACCAATGCTAGGAACATACTACCTTCGGCAGTTGCCACATTCACTATTGTTTTGATTGAGAAGATGGTAAGTTATGCCATTATTTAAGATTAATATTGACAAGCAAAACTCATTTGATATTGAAAATAGTGTTATAAAAATTTGTGTGATTAATGCAATTAGTTTAATTACCTTCAGCACACAATTCCGTTACAAATTATTGTTTTTTGCATTATTGATAATATGTTTACAAATTAAAGCAAAAAAATAGTGTTTCTCAAATGATGGTTAGTCTCATTTATCATATACTCACCATCATTTTAAAATGCTTTTGTTTTTAGACACTATTACTAGCCACTTGTATACACTACGATGTGAAACATTTTATACATCATTATATTTTGTGGGCAAGTTGCTGACTTGTAGCAATCAAACAGGTTTAACGATATAAATTTTCAAAACAATAATTGCAAGCAACTGCAGCTGTCACTACAAAATTACAACATTGAACATGTTGCTGTAATTTGTATGCTATCAAATTACTGCCTTCCACAGGCTTAATGGCATGACCTACAAAATAAAAACTCTGAGATATTATCTTATATGATTTAATTTTGGAAGTAATGATGAATAATTGTATTAAAAAATGTGACCATGTTAAGAATCATTAATGAGATTGCACAGTACTCACTAGGGGTGTATAAGTAGTATAAATTGATGTCCAGCTGAGTAGTAAAAAAGATAAAGCATTTTTTAATCAAGCAGGAAACTTTTTTTATCATGCTTAATGAACAGAATTAGAATGAATAAATGAATTAGCTTAAAGTCTCATCGACATTCTGGTCATTAGAGACAAAAAAGGGTGATGAGATAAGAATAGGCATTGACGGAATGAATGGCTGAGTACCCAGAGAAAACCCATTGGCTCACAGCAACGTCTGGCATGTTTCCCCACTTGACAATAATATGGGTTTGACCCCACCGGGAATCAAATCAGGATCATGTTGGTGGATCGTAAGTGATCCGAGGATTCAACCACTGTTGATCCTTTAAATAGAATAAGGTTGACTCAAGTACAGCAGACTCCCAATCATCAGGGGTAATGACTGGCAAGAGGTCCATGGATCCAGAAAAACATGGTTAAAGCAATTTCAAAAAGAAAACTTAGTAACAGTTTTTCATCCCGACTAACTAGACAAACACTGTAACGCCCACCCCTCGAAGAAACACCCTCATTCATTCCAGTAAAACAGAGCATTATCAAAACAGCGCTAGTCAAATACGTCTTTTTCCACAACAGAGTATTTTAATCAAAATAATTAATTCTATAATCAGGTAAGTGAGCTTACTGACTCCATTTTAATCAAGACACTACTCCCATTTACAATACTTATATATGTCTGAAGTCATTTTAAGTACATTTAAATAAATGTTGACTAACATTTTGAGAATGATAACCTAACAGTAAAATTAAAAATTTACGTACTAATACATTGTTCACATAATAGGACTTGGGCATAACATTCCTATGTAGCCCCTACCAACACTTCTGAGTTACAAAATAATAATGCTTTGGATATAGGAGATATATTTTGGCTATAACAAGGTTTTAAAAAGCATAAACTTAATGATTTCTATTATTAGGCAGATTGACTTGATGTAAGCTTTTGGACATACGCCATTGCAATGGCGTATGTCCAAAAGCTTACATCAAGTCATGCACTCCCATTGCACGAATCTTTCAAAGATAATATAAGGCAGATTATTTAACATGTTAATATAATTCCCAACTCTGTTGTTTGATAAATGTGTATCGGTCATGATTTCCCACTAGTGCATCCTAGTAAGAGCGAGGTAAACTAGCCTTGGAAGCCTCTGGATTCTCTCTCCAGAGCTGATGCGGGATGGTGGGATATCAACGTTGGCTTTAACACTCAGGCGTCATTGGAAATAAACACGCAATGAAGGATGCGAATTAGTATTGAGGAAAGAGCACGATATTGTTTGTTTCATCACATTATTAATTCTTTGCATTGTATTTAATGTTACACAAGTGACGTTTCCATGGTGCATGCACGGAAATATAAACTCAACAATTATGTTTGTGTTTACGGTGCATGGAAGGGAAACATGGCACGGTCAATCCGCAAACCAGATTACCAGCACCCGGATAATCGGGAGTCTACTGTAATGACAACAAAAGTATATACTGCACATAATACCACTGTCATGGTACCTATTGTATTATAAATAAATTTAGATATAAAAAACAAATGAACAACTGTAATCAACACTGTAGTTTTGCCTGTAAATTAAGTTATTAGAATTTCCCTTACAAAATGTCCATAAGAAACTAGAATTTGCAAAATTAAATTATTATTTGGCATGTGTCATTGAGCATATGGAAACTAAAATATATTTCTTCAATTGCATTGCACGTCAAGGACTTTTCATTTAGGTTTTCTAAAACATTAAAATAAAAACTTGCCACAAAACCAACAAGCTTATCGTTTTATCGCTTCTTTAAATGTGTATTCAAGTTTGTCACATCCTAAAACTACTATAGGATAAAATAATAGAAACAATTATCGTAACACACCCAAACGTTAGATATCTAGTATGAAAATATTTTAGAGCATATGTACTGCTGGTGCGTTAAGTCACTTGAGCCGTGACATTTTACTTGCCCAATATTTATACAGCCATGTACGCTAAGTACGGTACTTTGTCCCAGTTATCGCCTCCCAGTTTGATTCCCCACCAACCCAGATATTTGCAAGTGGGAAACACGGTGAACGTCACAGTGAACCAGTGGGTTTTTCTGGGACACTCCAGTATATCCCCCACCCCCCAATAAATTCCCTCATTACTTCATTTAACAACTCATCATGACTCATTGTCTCTAATGACTTTGATGTCAATGAGACATTAAGGATTAACTAATCCATTTATTAATAGTCCCAGTTTTTTCTTTGCTTGTTTATTTTTTTCACTTCATACTCACCAATATTTTTCAATTAGACAGATGGTAAACAAATGCACACATGTATTTCATACTTTTTTTTTACTTTTTAATGAGGTACAGTATAACTAATGTTCTTACCCAAACCAGGATAATTATAGCCCAGTTTAAGAAACATTATAACTATAGCGAATTCCACACATATTTTGAGTAGGAAACTCACAAAGGAGTTAAACTTTTGTGTCTGTAGTACTATAAATTAAGATAAATAAAATAATGGCAATAAAATGTGAACATGTCTGAAACAAAAATGAAAATCATAATTGCAGTACAAGATGGTGAAAAAAAAAAAAGCAAATCATTATGTTGCTAAAACTTTTAACTTTATTTGCAATGTTAACAATAATGAAAATGTGTAGAAGATAGCATCACAACTGATGTATTTCTAGTGATGGGTCGAGACTCGAAAAATCGAGCGAGTCGAGTCGAGCCGGCGAAACTAAACTCGACTCGAAAACCGAGTTGATTAAGATCATGTCCTCGAGTCTCGTCAAAGTTTAGTTTATGGCTCGACCATAATGTTGCACAATTTCCAATAGTGAAGGTAGGTACTTATCCGAAACCATGCACTTTAAAATAAAATAAAATGTATTATTTAGGCCTACCTAGTGGAAAACCTCTGATCCAACACTGAAAACCTTGAAAACGAAGTCGGAAGATTATTTATTTTCGATCGTGTGTAACCGCAAACAGTGTATCCCATCCTTCAATATGCACTTAATATTTATAACTGCAACAAAATACCTTTATTTAACTATGACGGAATTTAAAAAATGTTCTCTAGATTCAGTCATGAACAAGACCACGTTAATATTTGGGCAGCTTTGGAAGTAAATAATATTTACTACTAAACACTAGATAGCCGCCATTTTAACTCCGGGCCAATGGCCTACGTAAGTCATCATACAGCCAGGGAATGTTGCCACTTTGGCAAATTGATATCAACAATAATTAAAATCTCCAACCAGTTTTCCATGGCCGAGCGGAAAATTGAGGCTGCTGAAGTTTATGTTTACACTTGAGTTTGCGTCGCCGGCGTCGTATTAATCATAAACGGTTTAGTATTAGTGGAATAGATATGTTTGTACGGCCTGGGACGTCAAAAAGTGACGAATAGAAATCAAAAGCAGAGATTTGGGAATTTTTTGAAAAATTTGATCATCAGACAGCTAAATGCAAGTGCTGCAAAAAATACAAGACTCGGTCATCATCAAATTCACGTCTGATTCGTCACTTGGATGTGCATTTTCACTTAAAGCGTCAGTATGAAGATTAAAATAAAATACAAAAATCAAAATGTGTAGGGAAACCTTCAATAATTCAAAGTTTTCATATTTAATTACATATATTATATTGAGAAATATTTAACTTATATTTATTTCGCTCATCATTCTGCCACTTGAACCTCGCTAAGTTTGACTCATCTCAACAAATTTCCATGAGTTCGGCTCGAGTTCGACTCGAAGACAAATTTCTATGAGTTCGACTCGAGCTCGACTCGAAGATAAATTTCTTTGTTTGACTGGAACTCGACTCAATGCTGAAATTGGGTGACTCGACCCATCACTATGTATTTCATTTGTAACCAAAGCTCATATAATTTAAATTAATTATTTTATCAAGGACTAACCAATTTTTCAACTGAACTTCATTGTACGAGATTTACAATAAAAAAGTAAATGTCTCAGATCACTTCAGCTTAGTATCCATAAGTTTCACTAGGGTTTTACGGTAAAACTCAAAATTTTTGAGCCATAAAATTACGCTCGAGTGGAGTACATAAAACTCAACTCAACATTCTGCATACTCATTCACCCCTAGCAATATGAAATGACCACTCACAAAAGTATTAATTACTTTATGGGGTTCCCACACTCTCACTCTAGATGATTTCCCAGACTTTTTTCTGGTTTATGTCCAACCAAACCATTTTTTTTCTTTCTCATCAATCTTGCATGATACCATACATACATACATTTTACTAAAAAATACTTATCGAAACATATTTAAACCACACTTAACATTCAAAACTGGCCATAAAATCTTTTTCCCACACAATACACAATTTGTACTGTCATCACTTCCTTCAAAGCTATGCAACCAACACTGCCATTCTGTGAAGTATAATGACAATACTTGTTCAAACTTTGAAACAATATATTATTGATTGTGACCACATGAATAACCATCGACATTTGATAGCATTTAAAAAGGTTAAATTAATACACAGTTGATTCATTGATTGTTCTCTTGCGAAACAAATGGGTTTTCAAAAACATTTGAATTTGGGATTATAATACAGACTGGTTTTAAGACATTAAAGGATCAAACTAGCACTAAAAAAATCCAGTTTGGTAACTAACATTTGGTCATTCTCCCTGTTTTTTCCATGTTTTAAAGACACCTTTTAAATTCCCTGAGTTCTCCTTGTTTTCCAGATTTTTCCTGCCACAGGAACCCTGCTTTAGTTGCTGCCGACTGATTTTATAGCCAGTTTCACTGATAATTCACTTACCAAATATATGCTATAAATGTTATCTTAGATATGGTAAAAGGCAAAAGTCATATTTTGTATAATACAAGTTTTTTGACATCTGACATTTTGCCATCCCAAGTAACACAGTTAGTGTGCAGCTGAAAATGTGTTTTAGTTATTTCAGAATCTGTTTAAATTTAAAAATAATGCAATTTAGTCTCATTTAAAAAAAAAATTTATTCAAGCATGGCCAAACTATTGAGGACAAGAATATGTCCAGTATAATGAAACATTTTTCATATCAATATTAATACACCACACTATAATTAAACCTGAGACTAATTTAATGTAAAAATTTTCTGAAATATATAAATTTTCATAGATGTTTTGTAATCATTTAAAGTTAAAATATTTTGCAATGTATTAAAAATATAAAGTAGAACCCTGTAATAATGTTTCCTGAAGAGTAAAAGTAACAAAATGTTAAATGCAATAAAAGTTTATACCAAAAAAAAATTTCAGGACCTCTACTCAATTTAATTAATTTATTTATTTTTATACTAATTTTTACAGACAAGCCATTAAAAATTTAGTATAGTATTATTACTGATAGTTATTTAGTATAGTGATTAATTTCACTTAAAAATCAAGGTTTTTTACAAACATGCTTACCATTAATTTGCTGTTGGTACCTAATTATTTAAATTACAATCACTCTGCAAATATAAGAAATAATTTTAAATATTTTAAAGCTTATTTCATGATGTTATAAGCAGGTAATATAAAAACATTAAATGTTATACTCAGGAGATTTATGACTAACGGTGTCACAAGCAGAAAAATGTTACAAGCAAAAACTCATAACAAAGTTCTAATGTACTTAATATATATTAGGCTTCTGCAAATACTGTTTTTTTTAAATCAAAGTTCGAATTGTATCACAATACTCACGACCATAAAATATTTTTCTAATCAAATTTTAACATACAGTGAAATATTTTTTTCACACTTCACAGAGTCCAAGAAAAATTGATCCAAAATATCAGTAAAATAAAAAAGATGGTAATATACATGGAACCACTACAAAGAGGTGTAACATAAAGGAAATAAAAAAAAACATGCAATGAATTTTCATAAACCAGTAAATTTTAAGTTTAAAGTTGCTTGTTGATCTGGTTACACACATAAAATATAATATTATTAATAATTTAAAATCATAATCATTGATTACTTGTTAAATACAAAACAATGTGTTAATAATGTTGCTGTACAAATCTCAATTTCTCAATAAATCATCTTAGCCTCATACATGTTACATTGTTTTTTTCCAATAATTTTTTTTTCGTGAATGTGTCCCACTTGGTGTAGGTAACATTTGGCAACAAATAAATTGAAAAAAAAAAAATATATTCAATTTGAAATGTTGAATCGAATATTTTTCGAGTACTTGCAGACCACTCGTGTATGAATGTATAACTGCTCAGGCTCACCTCTCTAGCAACAACTTCATCTTCACGGCCATCGCTGTCATTCAACTCTATGTAAGGCTTATCATGCACACGGTTAAGATCTTCATGGAGGCCATCCAACAAGAATGCAAGGAATTCTTGAGAATCATGCTGCTGAAATCCATTGAACCTTGGTGCATATTTGGCAATTGTCCACTAGAATATAAAAAACATAAAATTGAAAATTTAGTTAGTAATTGAATTCAATATAAAATGCTATGTCTTATATTATATTATAAAACCTAATAATTCTGGACAATAATCACTCATGCAGTGGAGATAAAAGGTTAGTTTACAAAAGTCTGTTATGCCCATCCATCCATTATCTATTTATCCATCAACTCGCAGAGCAATTTACAAATGAATAAACAAACTTCAAAGCCTTCTAAAGAAATCGGAGTTAACTGGCATAACTTTTAGAATTTTTTGAAAGTTACATTTTCATCCATCCGCTACTAAAGCTTAGCAAACTTTTTTCTATCTATCTCTCTCTCTCTCTCTGTGTATATTGATTTTTGCAGAAAAATATGGTTATTTATATAAGGAAAACAACTACATTTTATAGAAGTAATATATGACTTTTCCTAACAAACAATTGACTTGTTTTCATGCAAAACTGATATGATCAGTACCAGATAAACTAAATTACAAGAATTTAATTTATTGATATGGTTTGTGATAAAAGCACTTACTCTATGTTTAAATAAAACTGTGCATATACATTCTATACTCAAAGCCATACTGAGATTTTGATAAAAATAAAAATGTTAGTTTAAAAAGTTATGTCAATACACATAATTTTAATAGCACTCACCCTAAGCTTCAATGGTGCTACTGTTTTGTAGTTACCACTCCACAGCTCCTGAATAAGCTCACCATAACGTTTTGCTATATGCCCTTTCATTCCCAAAGAGTTTGTCCTGTAAAGAAGAAATATTAAGTGATTATTTACAGGTGAATCATGCTAAAAACTTTTCTACTTAAGAATTATTTTAGGATAATCACACAGTTAAAAATAAATTTACATTTTTCATAAAGTTTGCATAATTTTACTTACTCAGCAATGTCACAATCATTCCATCCCAAATTAAATGGTTGCGTGTTCCTTGGATTGTTTTGTAAATACCCAAATGTGTACCAAGAGTATGGTAGTATTGGAAAACCATACCTCAAAGTTTCTGGGGAAGAAAAATTTTGAGACCTTTCGACTGCTGTGTTTGCCTTTGCAGAAGGCCGTTAGAGAGTTTGTAAAAGCCAGATCTGACATGGTCAATTACATTTGAAATGTATGGGTCTGATTGTTGATGAGACTGAAGGTCTTGAAAGGCCGAGAGGAAATCCGTAAGAAGTGCCTGACACAAACTTGATGGTTCCTCTAGAAGAGTTTGGTCGGAGGGGTTCTCAAACATTCGAAAAAGTGTGTTGGCTTATTATATTTTGTGAGCCACGAATAAGCTGTATTTATAATTTAAATGATAAAACTTTGGCAATCCACCGTCCAATTTTTCCCAATTGTTTAGGATAAGCCAAATGCCACGCAAAGGCCTGGTTATCTGTTTCGAGAATAATTTCTCGGTGTTCCAAAAACTGGCGGAATTTATCCATTCCAAAAACTACCGCCAAACAATCCAATTTGTAGACAGATGATGCATTCCTTTCCTGGTGTGTCAGTGTATGAGAGGTGAATGCTATTGGTTGTTGTCGACAACCATCAAATTCGTGAGACAACAACCACACCAATGGCTACGCTGGATGCATTTGTTTGGAGGATGAAAGTTTTGGTAAAATCTGCCATGCACAGAACTGGTGGATTGGTGATAGCCTGTTTTAGAAACTGGAAAGCCCTACCCTGTTCAGGTTCCCAGCTAATGGTGCATTTTTCTTGCACAATGCATTCAATGGTGTGGCGTGTTCTGCAAAATTTGGTATATATGTAGAATACAAATTTGCTATGCCGATAAAATGATCAATGTCCTTTGCATCTCTGGGAAGCTTGAACTCCTTGATCGCCTGGGTATGCTCTGGATCAATGGTTACACCCTTGCTCAAAATTAAATGGCCCAGGAAAGATATTTCTGGGGCTGAGAATTTAATTTTCGTTGGGTTCACAGTAAGGCCTGCTTTACGCAGTCTTTGAAGCACTTCGGTGAGATGAGAGCTATGGTTATAAAAATTTTCCCAGAAAACCACTACATCATCTAAATAGTTCAAAAATATTTAAATTTTAAATCTCCCATACTTGGTCGAGCAAGCAAGTCAACACCTGAACTGTGGTGGCCAAGCCAAAGGGCACGACTTTGTACTGGTAGAGATTCCAGGGGACACAAAAACTGGTGACATGTTTCGAATTATGAGTGAGTGGGATTTGGTGGTAAGGCTGAATTAAGGTCAAAAGCACTGAAATATTTAGCCTGACTGAACCAATGGCAGGCTGAGTGAAGGTCTGGTAAGGGCACCATTTCGTTGGCAACCTGTTTATTCAGCTTTCTAAAATCAATGACGACACAGTGGGATCTTTGGGACCAAAAAAGCAGGCGAACTAAAAGGAGAGGTGGATGGTTTGATCACGTCCTTATCTATCAGATTTTAGATTTGATTCCACACAATGTTCATCTTGGGGCCTAACAATTAATATATATTCAATAAGATTGGTGCGGCCTAATTTTTTTGTTAGGACATCTGGAAACTGATCACATAAATTTTTATCTTTTCTTCTGCCTAGGGTGGTCCAAGAGTAGAACATTTCCACCTTCAGCGCTTGCTGAAATTGCGGTGACAGGGCTCAGTGTTTTTGAATCTGGCACCACAAAGGGGATGAAAATTCTTTAATTGAATTTAATACTAAATTTCTTCCTTGAAGATCCATCACTAGACTGGTTTTTGCAATAAAATCTGAGCCAAAGATGAGATCAGTGGCCAACCCATCTGCCATAAATGGAAATTTCATGAAAATAACTCCATTTTGACTGTAATTATTGCAGCGGTGTTAACCTTTAAAGGCTGCTGAGAAGCTATACATCATTGTAGGTATGTGGGCTTGGTTTTTTGAACAATTTTACTCTGCAGCAATTGTCGAAACAGATTGCCTGAAATGACACTACGGACTGACCCTGTTATCAATTAAGCCTGGTATATCATAGTCACAGATTGCTGTATTAATACAGTTGGGATTTTTCCAAAAAATATTATGGCATTTTCGTTTGCTCGAATTTTTGGTGCAAACACATGTTTTACATGTTCTAGTGGTTGGCCCTAGATGCTCAAGGGAGCTAGTTTTCTTGTCTATTTTGCCTGAATTATTCTTCCCCCCTTTTTTGTTTTGTGAGTTTTTTCTATGTTTACCATTTCTACATTTTTCAGGAATCTGGCACTTATGTTTTGTGGTGTTTTGTTGTTGGTGGTGGTTCTTGGAGTGCATGGATTGTACGTTAATGGGAAAGAAGAAATTCTTTGTTTAACAGCGAGTAAGGTGGTGCAGGGACAATTTTTCCTGGCCACCATTTTACACGTTTTTTGGTCGGTATAAATTTTGTCTGCTGTTTTTACTATGGCATTGTTCCATTGAATGTCCTTGGTTTTTGCAGTATCTGCAGAATGGTTTTTGTTCAGGTGTGTAATTGGGTCTGGAGGGGTTATTGTCAGACTGATGTTTCATTTGTTATACAAAGTATTTGATGGTAGGCTTATAAAGATAAATGGTGTGACTTTTTTTTTTGTCGAGTGTTATTCTTTGCATTTATATTACGTAAAGAATATTTCTCTACACACTTTGGAACACATTAAGTAAATTAGCTTTGCTACTTATGGAGAAGAATGCTTCAGAATACGTGATTTTGGAAAACATGATCATTTTTAGGAAAGCATTAGCCGTGCTAAGTGAGGAATGGGTGTACTTTAGAAATCAGTACATTCGAACAACGGACATTGCAATTGTCGACTGGGTTGCTTACGGTGCGACAATGTGACGTCATTCACAATGGGACAAGAACACGGACCGTCCACAGGTTTGGACTGTTGTCGACGAGCCTTAACACACATCTGACCCACTCACCCCGAGTCACATGGCCGGGCTGTAAATGTCAGATATCCAGCTCTGCCAAGTCGGAGTATGGTGGGCTTTTGCAAGTACTCTCGGCCCATGCAAGGCTCCACTCCCAACTTCTATATCCAGCCAGGCTAGCATCCAGCAAACAGTTAGCCAGGAAAAAATATCACTTTGTTGATTAGTTATCACTCTTATGATGATTATAAACTCAAAAATTTTGTTGCAACAACTTCAAATCGCAAGTGGCAAAAGTGACGATATGCACAAGTACAACCCATTCACACTATACTTTGTATACGTAATTAAATTTCCATGCAGTAATTATAATAAAACATATTAAGCTCTATTATCAGAAAATAGTTCTGCTGAGAATAAAAACATTAATTTTCAAATGCAGTTAGTTTAACACTTATATATGCTACCGATTTTGAATACCAAACCTGTTCAGCTCATAATGGTGTATATTTTTTATGAAGTACTCAGTGAGGGCTCGTGTGTTGCTGACACATTGCAGCGCAGCATTCATAAAACAAGTGTTGCCCAAATTGTTCAGGCCTGTCGCACCTTTCTCAACTGTAACTGAAACAGAAATTAAATATACATTTCAATGAAAGTGCTTGAACTTAACTCAAGTAAGAAATCAGTTTGTAATGAGGGAATCAACAAAGCTTGCACCACTGTTGAACTGCCCCAAACATATAAAATCAAATATGTATACTTTTTATTTTTACCAACTACAAGTTCACAGGATCTCTATAAACAAATGGTAAACCAATTTCAAGACTTTTACATGACCTTCCTATAAAATTTTTATAGAAGTATTTTTTATAATAGGATGATTTCTAAATATATATAAACGCCCCATTCGCCGCCACTCCATTGGCTGAGAGGTCACGTGATCACAACTGCTGCAACAATGAAATGCTTCACAGGAAGCAGGTGACGAGTGGGGTGAAAACAATTAGAGTTAGCCATACGCACCAGAAGTCAGTTGTCCGGTATGAGACACACTTCATGATACGAAATTCCCGATTTCATGCAGTCGCTGGTTAAGACATTCACATTAGACGTTAAGTACATATATACAGCTCCGTATTCGGTATTCGGTACATGCCTGTTAGGAACGCACCCTTGGTACATATGCACTGCTTCTGCTGTATTTCCTCTCTGCTCCCTGTACACCATGTGCATACTGACCACCTCTGCTAACATAAAGTCTGCCATGATAATGCTGTTTTTCAAATCTGTAATTAAAGCACCGTACTCACTTAACTGTCGACACCAATCGCCAAAAGCCAAACACGTAAATGTACCACACTGTGATGTACACTAAACTGCTAGCTGCTAGTGCATATGGCTAACATCTCTACGCTCATATGGCACGTCCTCTCAGCCAATGGAGTGGTGCCTAATGGGGCATGAATTTCAAATTTGCATGCTAATGTTCGAGCCTGCAAATTTGCATGGTTGCATTCCAGACATTTGCTCCGTAGACAAAATTCTTTTTTTTTTTGTATTTCTTACCACCAATTAAATTTATGCCCTCATATTTCCAACATCCTGCATGACAAAAATTAAACATGAGAAATGTTATACAAAATATTCTAAAATTTGCACGAACATTCTGATTATTAAGTAAGGAATCTTTTCAGAGATTGTTCCAATATTCATATAAACTGAAATGAGGCATCAAAAACAAAAATGTGAGTTATCAAAAGGCTACTGGTGACTTCAGCACCATTGCAGATTATTTAGGGATTTTTTCGTGACTTGTGACCAGTCCTCAGGTTCCTTGTTTGTGACTTTCAGTATTTTTGTGACCTGTAGACACCCAGGTTTACTTATACAAATAAAAAAGCCACTTCATAATCTAACATTCAGAGAGAGAAAAGTATCTTCATAAATGTTATTTTCTCTTGAAGAATAGTTATCTAATGAATGTCCTATAAAGTCACTGATGACCATGATCTTTGCTCATGTGGCAAGTAAAGGGTCATTGACTTGAACCAAAACTATAACTTGAATAATTATTTTTTATGAGCATTCAGTGTACCACATGGTTCACTGTAATCTTTAAGGTGCATAAACATGCAACATTGTTTCACACTCTTGAGCCTTCCTATGCATACCTATGTGATGTGAAGTGTTATCTTTACCTTTACCAGTTATCCGATACACTACATCAAGTATTTACCACATGTCAACTTTAGTGGGCTTTACCAAAGTCCTATACAGGGAAACCATTTAAGGATGAAACAACATTGAAAAAATTAATTTACAGTAACTTAATAGATTTATGTTTCAACTTAAATCAAAACAAATATATTTATTAATAATAAGTAAACTAGTGAGTTATTTTTACATGAAATTACAAAAACAGTGTAATTTTTTTTAACAACAGTGATTATGAAAACATATTAGGACTTATGATCTAAATTTAGTGCTACCAGAAATAACTTACATTGCATTGAAAACTAAGAACATAAGTTGATTTATTTCAAACTAAATTACAAATGACTGGAAAGTTCCAACAATGTTGCCAGATTACCAACCATGGAAGCATTAAATTCATTACAGTAACTAGTGAAAGTAGTGTTGCAAACATTGAGACAATGACTGCCAGTCAAATACTTAAGGATTATTTCTATTATACACAATTATGTGTTATTTAAGGACTTTTATCTCTTGTAATAATCATAATATAAATCATGTGCCATATCACGTTTTCAGTAAATTTTTTTATGAAGAATCACCCAAACTGAAAATTAAATAATCTACATAAAGATTAATTTCACCACCATATTCTTAAATGATTGCACAATCTTAACTAACCCCTGAAATAGAGAAAGATTTAATGTATGTAATTTACCTTGTTTACATTTGTCGTGGAACTGTGTTGCTAGAGAGCTCATTTCTTCTGGCCATGTTAGATCTTTATTTCTTACTTCAATCAGTAACTGATCATCATCCATAATACCAAAATCTTCAATGGTGCTATTGCCATCTTCAATCAAAACCATGTTCAACTGAAAAATTAATTAACATTTCAGGAAGCCATTACATGCTTACATAAAGAAAACCCATAATGCGTGTATTCGTGTGAGCAAGCAAGTGCATGTATGTAATTGATTTTCCTAGATCAATTTAGATGGTATTTATGATTTAAGACCCAGCAAGGTGGTGTAATGGAAAAGCTTTTGACTCATATTTAGCAAGGCAAATCACATTCCAACCTGATATTGAGTGTATGTGTACAAGTATTTGTCATAATAACTGTTTATTAATGCCAAAAATTATTTCCATTTTGTCTTCCATTGTTATAATATGATTATTTACCAAATAACAAAAACTACTTTTTAGTAAAAATTTTGGTTATCATAAAGAAATCACTATCATGAATAAAAACATTTAAGTAACTGTAAAATTTAAAAAAAAAAAAATCTTTAATACAAAAACTTGAATGTAACTGAATAGAAATTATTTATCAAAACAGCACCATGCTCAAGTTATTGCTTAATGAATATTAAGTGAATTTGTTTCCACTTTATTTCTTGTGTGTGCTCTTTAGTACTGTGTGAGTGGTGACATGAACTACGAGTTTTAACCAGAAAGAAAAAAGACCCAGGATGTGTCATATACGTACTTAAAATGATGGGTTTCATTAAAATATTTAAAATACATATGGATGATCTCACTCAGGAACTTCATGTTTGTGTGGATTTATGTTTAAAAATGAAAACAAGACCAGAAATGAAGGTGTTCCTGGTAAAGATTTGGTTCTGTGAATAACTGAAGAATCAGAGTTTCTTTAAATAGGGTTTATCACTGATAGTGAAGTGGTGGCAAAAAATGTGTAAAATTAATCTATTTCCTTGAATTTATAAACAAAAAAATTCTCATTTTGCAAATTTCTATAGCATTTATATTCAGTATCTTGCTACTATAGGTAAATTTATTTACTATACCATTTAGATACTGCAACTGATTAAAGAAACTGAATCATTATCACCATCTTAAAACTGTATTACTGTACGGAAGATGTATCCTGAATACCATACAGTAGATTCCCGATCATCCGGGTGCGGGTTTTCCGGTTTGTGGGTAAACCATACCATATTTCAATTCTATTAACCATTAACACAAAAATAATTGCTGACTATTTATTTCCATGTGTGCACAATGGCAAAGGCAGTTGTGTAGCATTAAATACAAAGCAATGAATTAGAAATGCAACGAAGAAAAACCAATATTTGGCTCTTTCCTCAGTAGCTGTTTGCTTCCTTCATTGAAAATTTATTTCTGACAACGCCCGAGTGTTCAGCCAAAGTTTATATCCCGCCATTCCGCGTACCAGGCGTGTCGGCAGCATCTCTGGAGAGAATAGCCAGAAACTCTCAGTGCTAGTTAACTCACCCCTACTAGGAAGCACTAGTGGCCAATCACGGTATAAACCATTTGTTAAACAACAGAGTCGGGAATCATGTTAATGGGTTAAATAATCTTTATAATAATAGAAAATGTTAAGTTAGGCTTTTTATAATGTTATTATAACTGAAATATATCTCCTACATGAAAAACATTCTTTTGTAACTCAGAAATGTTGGCAGCACATACATGGGAATGTTAAGCCCAAGCCTTATTATGTAAACAATGCAGTACGTGAATTATTAAATTTAATTTTAGGTTGTTTGATTTCAAAATGTTATTCAACATTTATTTAAATGTATTTCAAATGAATTTGTACATATATAAGTACTGTAAATTAATTTTAATGGTCATAGTGTCTTATGGTAGTTAGCCAGCATACTTAACTGATTTGAAAAAGAATTATTTTGATTAAAATACTCTTTTATGGAAAAAAAAAAAAGTGTTTGACTAGTGCTGTTTTGATTAGCGCTCTGTTTTACTGGAACGAATTAGGGCGTTACTTCGAGAGCGGGTGTTACAGTGTTTGTCTAGATATTCGGGACAGAATTTATTTTTGACATTTCTTTAACCGTGTTTTTCGGTTATCTGTGGACCTCTTACAAGTCATTACCCCAGATAATTGGGAGTCTACTGTAGTAGGTACAAGTGAACCCATTTATTTCTAACTTCTGTAATTTAAAATTGTGGATAGTTAAAACAAATATGTTCCCTCGAATTTTGTATTTATTCCAGATAAAAAGAATTTTTATGATTCAAATTTTATTTGGCGAATTAGAAAATTTTAAATGGCCAGAATTGTATTACATTGTTGCTGTCTAAACCTATTTGTGAAACATTGCCAGAGAAAAATAAGTTCGTGAAATAAATGGAGAAGGAACTGAAAAATAAAATGTGGAATCTCTAAGGATTTTAAGGAACCAACATAACATTTTGAAAATGGTGAGTTTTAGTGGTAAAGATAGGGGGTAAAAAAACAAAATAACCAGAATACTTACATGGGAGTACACAAGTGTGCAGTAAATTGGTTTACGCAAGCAGGGTACCAAACAATGAAACTTAAAACACAGTGAGTGTGAATGGAAGCCAAGGTACCAAGAGTAGCACAAGAATGGCTAAAAATCACATTAAAAAAATATTCTAATGGTAAATGAAAATTTAAAAAAATTTAATTTATTTGGGTTATACTCTTGAACATTTATTTCCTAAATTATTAGATGTTTTGTAACACTTGTTACACAATTTCAAACTGAATGTGTTTGGACAGAAATAAGTTAGAGGTTTTTACATCTGTTTCCTCGACAATTATGTTCCAGGGCATCTTCCCTTGCTCATCCGTCAACTGTGCAGTGGTGCCAATGTCAGCCTAGTTTTACATTTTCGAGTGTCCGTCCCGTCATGTGAAGAATTCTGTTCACAGGCTGTTTTTAACCTGGACCCGACAGAACTGTTTTTTAAATGTACTCCCTACACAAAATTCTGACTTTCAAAAATTACCATAATTATTCTGAGTAAATATTTTATATAAAATACATCTAATTTAGACTCCACATTTATTTATATTGCTTTAATTAGATATAAACTAGAATATGGCACTGTTATTTGTAAAGAAAAATAATATAACTGAAAGTAATAAACCTTGAAGAAGTCCAAACCTGTATTGCAAATGAGTTTAATGATCCACTGTCAACACTATCGACAAATTCATTAGAATTATACGCCTAAATAACAATCATAATAAATATGTATATTTATATTCCCTTTTTGGAGTTTATCAAGAAGAGAAACACTAGGAACAATATTTTTATGTAACAGCTATAAAAAAATAGCCTGAACTGTAGCCATCTACTTGATACCACTGGAGATAAAGTTCCTTCCTTCAACAGTGAGCAACCTTTAAAATGTACATTAACCAAGGCTAATGATATTTTATTTAGAATCGTCACAAACCTCAACAAGTATGACAGTAATTTTCTTTTATTATAAAATAAGTATAAAAAAACCTCACCATCCCTTACATACAGGGATGGATCTACAGGGTGGCAAGGAGCAGTCTACCCTGGACAAAGCTTTAGAGGGGACCCAGGATGAGTCAGAAATTTTTTAAAGACTACAAATAGTTTGAATTAAAAGGTATTTAGAAAAAAAAAACAATATAAACTGATATGTTGATTTTTCACATGATTTTTTTTTTCAATGGAGGTCTTGTGAGTTTGCGTAGAGGCCATGGAAGATAAAGGAATGTGGGTCACGAAATAAATGGGAGTAGCTTAGTTTCTGCACTTCAATATCGTGATTTAACAATGTAACACATTTAAAACTATGTTTTTTTTTCTTTATTCTCTAAATATATAAATATATGGTGTTTCCATTGAACCTTGAACACTATATTATTGCTATACATACAGAACGTGAAATACAACATATACACTTACACACTATTTGGTAAAATTTAACTTAGAATTTTACATATAATGTACATGGATGCAGAACAAATCATGGCTGGTACGTTTATTACTGTTGTCGGCAGCAGTGGGAAAGGGAGGGGGGGAAGCTGATCACAATTGCTGCCCCAGGTGGAGAAGGCAAGCCTCGACCCATCTCTGCTTGCATAAATTAAAAATAATAAGAGTTCCTCCTAAATGTGTTGTGTTATTTATGTGGTCAAGTTTCATCATGCAATCATGTTGTTGTACTTGTTAATAGTAAATGTTAATTATATTATTTTTGTTTTATGTATTTGTATTTTTGTATTGTGCCTGCCACTAATGGCTTCCAGCCAAAGGTAGGCATGTAACAAATCATAAATAAATAATTTAAAGCATTACCAAAAATTTTTTGAACTAGCAATGATTTAGATATCCAAAAGTTTCATTAGACACGTGCTACTGTACAACAAATAGTTATAAATTTGTCACACATTAAAATTAAATCATCACTTAAATTAAAAGTCAAAAAGTATTCACAAAATATCAAATAAGTAGTACTTACGTCTTCAATTATATGCCACAATCTCATATCTTCTCCGTGTATCTTAAGTCGTGCACACAAAAATTCAAACACTTGATTAATGGTTGCCAGTCGACTGAATGTAGCCACATATGCAAGATACCTTTTTGGAGGAATGGGCATGCTTGATACCAATGGGTAACCAGTAGAATCTGCAAGCATAAACAAACATACCAGGCCTGTGTGAAGCTTTACTTGGGCAAATCAAATTGAAGTGCTTTTTTATTGTTTGATTTGACTTCAAAAATAAAAGTGCTTTGTTTTACTTGAAGCTTCAAATGTGATGCAAAGCTTAACGACTGATGTGAAGCTTCACATGTGAACTTTTAAAACACTGGACGCCTAAGAATCGTTGCTTCTGTTATAAACCCAAATTTTTTAATTTTTAAATAGTTCTTTTGAATTTTACAAGTGCCGATGATCACAACATCAAGTAGAGTTGTGTAGGTTGGTATGATCAACCACATTAATACGAGGACACCTATTTACATTATTAATTTTAACATTTTTGAGCAATTTTCACATTTTTTTGAAAGTGGATTTGACATTTAAATCACTGTTACATATTACCTCAAGTATACATCACAGAACATATTTTTACGTTTCTTAACATTCGAGAGTAACACCAACTTAGGATACATGTCACCTGGTAAGTCATAGATTAGTAACACAGCAAGGAAATTTCAAAATGCAATTATTTGTAAGTAAATTTATTTCTTTTAGAGTGCCAACAGATGGTATCAATGTATGGGGCCAACGTGTGAGACGATCAGAAAGTGTGTCATCTGGTATTTTTTTTTATATTTTAGCATTTATTTTAATAATGGGGTAGTTATTCTGTTTATTAAAAAATTTTATACAAATTTTATAACAGATTTTATGATATTTTTTTTAGTAACATGACATTCAAAAGTGTCTAAGTATTATTTTTGAAACGAGCAAAATTTGTTAATCACATTTTTTTATGACCTGAAAATGATTTTTTTTTGGTGTGTTATATTTTTATGGCATGAGTTACTTAAAAATATCAAAAGATGGCACTCCGGTCTGCTTTTTGAATGCACAAAATTAATTTTATACGTGGTTTTTTTATCATATCTATTGAATGGTGTTAATAGGGCCCAAATGGTATTATAATAATTACAACATTAAAATACTTTTTACTTCATTCCAATTTGATAAACATAACCGTACGACAGCATTGCTGAGAAAAATATTTGCAATTCGATTTGGTTTTCGTGAATATTTTAAATATTTTAGATGATATTCACTTCACATAAAAAAAAAAAATGGTATTTGCACAGGCTTAAAACTACACTGAAAATGTTTTTCAAAAGGTTAAATTAAAATTTTTTTTTTTCACAAAACTGGCATAAACTAATCAGGTGCCTTTAAAGAGTAAACCTGAGGTGAATGGCAGACATGCAGCAGTGAAGGAATGCATTGGTAGGAGAAATAATAAGAGCCCCCTGAGAAACGCCACCGACCAGCCATAACATTTCTATGATTCAAGTATGAAAAAGACCAGGTTTGACACCACCCAGTGTATGTTAAGTGGTCAGACTAAACTACATTGACCCCCCCCCCCCCCTTCCACCAAATGAGTTATTTCATACTGTGTTGAAAATATATGTAGTTACTAGGGGTGTGCTAACATACAAATTTCAAACTTGACCCAACAAAAAAAGTGTCATGTACAAACTTGAACTTCAGGCAGTAGCCACTATTGAAACATCGTGTTTTGGCATTTCATAAAATATATAATCAAAAATTTCTTACTAGATATTTGAAATAAATAAATGTGTGTTCTGAAATTATGAATTAAGTGCAATTAAATATAACTTCTTGGACATACACCATTGCGGTTTTGCACTGTTTGTCAAGGAAAAATTCCAAGAATGTGGAAATTTTGTCCCTGCTCAATGAGAAAATCTGTGCTTCTCAAAATTTTTCCAGACTTTCAAGATCCCGCACAGCCGTATTTGTAAATGATTGAATGTTCATTTTTCTGAAGTGTTAAGTGTTTTTAATTAAATTGAATATGAATAATAAATTATTTGTTTTGATATTCGAAAATTTTAATACCTGCACAGCCCTAGCAATCGGGGTGAACACTTTCCAATAGCCATTAAGTAAAAAAAAAACTATTCTAAATTATTTTTAGTTTAGTTTATTGCTTCAAGTAAAGCTTTCATATTCTGTACATATTCCCACTAATATATTAAACATGTCACATCATCCAAAAGTTTGATACAATGGCAACAAATGAAACTTTTTTCCTTGTGTAGAAAATTTTAAATAATTATGCTGTGTTGATTATATCAAAAAAAATTATTCAGTATATAACCTTAAAAAAAATCAAACTTATGAAAATTGTTTGCACTAACCAAAATGAGATAAAGTTAGACTTGTTTGAAATCTTATAAGTTAAGTTCAGTTTAGAGTTTGATAAACTTTATGATCGGAAAATCGAGTTTGGCTCAAGGTTAAATTAACACAGGTTTTATACAGCCATAGCAGTTACCTAAGTACATAAACGACATCCAGGTTTAATAACTACAATGTGTAAAAATTTTCACCCCTAAAAAAATTTGTTCTGAATAAACACTTTGCAGTTTATTACATAAAAAGTTGCAGCCTAGTGCAAATGCTTTCAGCCCCACACAAATATCACTTATTACTCAACTAAACAATTTAGAGCCAAACATTTTGTGTAGGTAAACATATTATACCATAACCAGGCAGAATCTTACACAAAATGTTATTTTGGAAAGATTGAAGCTAAGACATAGTCAATACTCACTTTGTATTCTCCAGCTCAATGTTTAATACTTAACAGAACACTGTTAAACTTGTTCACTTTTTTAAGTAATTTAATTTTTATGAAACTAAAAAAAAATCTACAGTATACTTTTTACATAATTGTAAAAGTCACAATTAACTCTTCAGGGACCTACACATAAGCATAATTAAATTAATTAACGTAACTACTTCACGTAATGGTTATATTTTCTCTAAAATAAATTTGTTTCACTGTAACTCTCATAATTTAAAAAAAAATTGTAAGAATCGGACACGTAAATAAATTTAAAAAAAAGTTTTTTTTAAAATATGAATTAACTATTATTCGTTCAAAAAAATATCTTTGCAAAACCTCCAAAATGAAAATAAAATTGGAACTGTTAATCACTCTGATTATTACTTTTAAAAGGCCGAGATTAGAAACATGAAGGAAGGTACAATTACTAATGGATAAAATCCAACAATATGACAAAACTCACTGAGTGAAGAAGTTCCATAACCTCCCACCATGCTAGACCAACTTGTTTGAGGAGTATACGTTGGCAGCACTTGATGTCGCAAGAGTCTCAAAGTTACAGGATAGAGTTCCAATTCTGGTAGAGAGCTGTTTTTTGGAAGAATAACCTAATGCAAAACCAAGATAAAATATTACTAAAATATTTCATTAGAGCCCTTTCCTTAAAATGTAAACAATGAACAAATATAAATTATTTAAATAAATTAGTTATTCACATGAAAAAAAAATGTGTTTTGATACTGTTATATAAATATATAAATAATTAGGGGTGAGTTTGGTAGATTCTTCGATGCCACAATTCCACCAATACTTTAAACCACTGATTCACTCTGCTATTTTAACCAACAGTCAAAGATACAACTTAAACCATAAATAGCAATGTTACTAATGAGGTATACTCACAACATCTGACTTATTAATGGCCATCACTTAACCAACAACTTAAAATCATCTCAAATTTCCAGTTAATGAAGAATTCACAAAAAAATCTGTAAAATTGAAAAATATATAATCGCTTAGCAAACAATAACGCCTAACTGACATTTACTGAAATATTAGTTAGGTGTTATTGTTAGCTAAGCAACAATTTAAAGTAAATTTAAAATTTTATCCAAGTTTGGCATATTTTAAGGTATAGTAATCTCTTCAGAATATTTGCTGTAAATACAATTCTGAATGTTCAAACATGTTTTTCTTATTGTACTTTCTATTATTAAATCACTGTACCTGTCTTGGCAATGCTGGTGTTCCCCCGTACCAATGAAACAGTGCTTTCCACAAAGATTCAGGAACCAACTCAAAGTCACGACCCCGAACTAAAACCAAGTTTCTCTTGAGTTTGCCACCTTCGCCTGTTAATGGGGTTACCTGTAAACCAAGCATACAAACCCATGAACTGTATTTATTATAATACACTGCAAGTACATTCATACTATATCTAGTACATTTCATAGAGTTTTAGTTTTTAACTACGTTCACCCACAGATCTATTACTTTTCTTTAATTAAAAAATGCTGTATGGGAGCAAATTCTACCTCTTTTAAAAATGTTAGTTTCTATACCTCTCTCTTTTATCAGCAGCCACTGAAAGAATATTTTTAAGAGTGACATTAAACAAAATAAAATGTTTTTTGGTTAAATGGACTTTTTTTGCATAAAAATATTGAAACTTTCATCATCTACTAATTTCATGGTTTCCACAGAACTTATTAATTAGCAAGCCCTAATGAAATAAATACTTACTTACAAAAAAAATCACTAAGAAACGAAATAATCAGAACTGCTCTTTTGCACGATCTCTTATTTATCATCCTCACATGATTTCAAAGTAAGTAGGTTTTATTTAATCCTAACTACAAAAATTATCTTACTGGGTAACTGGGGTTACATTAATAAGACCTTTCCCAAATACTTGCAAATTCTTCTCTCTTTGAAAAAAATTCTTTCAATAAATATTACATATAAAAATGACTAACCTTGTAGCTTGGAGTCATAACAAGTCCAGAGTTATCTATAGGGCCAGGGCTGGGTGGTGGAGCAGACATAGTCTTCCTTCCTTGCTGAGGTGAGTGGCTAGGACTTACATTGCTTGACAGCCTACAACATAAACACATATAACTATTTAAAAACAAGAATTTACTTATGAAATTTAACCACAAATTACACTGCATAGTAATATGAACACACATACAGTAGTCTTGGAGTATAATGTGGTATCGAAAGATATAACACATCTACAGATATGATGAAATTATTAAAAATAAAAAAAATGAGAACATAAACACAGTAATTATTTATATTTTCTGTAGATAAACAAATAAATATTTTAAAAAAACCAAACTGGTTATATCAGAGCAGAGAAAAATAATAAAAAAAGAATGATGAAGTTTTGGGAAGATAAGATAAGACTGAATACAAAAGACCAAATTTCTGTGTGGTACACAGTTGGCCAAAATCAATAGCAAAAAAAATAATTATCAATAGTTAATAATACCTAGTCACTCCCTTTTCTAACCAATACTACACCATGATCAAAATAAATATGTATGATAATTCAAATTTTATCACTTTTTTACTACAGCAATTTCTTTAGGAAATAATTTCAATCTTTCAACACATCATAGCCTCCTACATATTTGCACAGAGCAAGAGATATAGTGGTTAAGGCACTGAACTTGCATTCTGGACAATCGGGTCTGAGCCGGTCATTCAGGTTTCAGTTTTCCACGGTGTCCTGAAACCATTCCAGGAAAATGCTGTGACGGTTCTTTGCCACAGGTCATGGCCCAGTTCTTCCCCAATATTCAATATTTTGGTTCTTGTGTGTTTTGGGCACTAATGACCACACAATCAATCAGAAATTAAACCCAAATAAAAAAGCTAAATCCACATTTTAAAACTGGTTTTTTAGCGTTATAATCTACCACAGAGCATAATATATTGGCCATATTAAAAATAATAAAACAAATGCTAGCAAAAATACATTAAACATGGTTAAAAAAAACATTGGAAATTTGTTTATCTGACAAACCAGAGATAAGAGGGCACATTGTTCACTGGTTTTGCTAAAATAACCTGGCTTTCAAATTTGAAAGGTTTATTGACTAATACTCTTGAAAATATATTATATAGTTTTATCTTAGTTACATAGCATGCAAATAAATGTTCAGAAAAATAAATTCCCCAGAAATGTATCACCAAAAAAATGAAAGAGCAAAAGAAGATACAACAAAGAATGTATTGTAAATAAGGTGGTTTGGTTACTGCCAACAAAAATTCATCATGATTACCCGTAACCAAGTGGGCTATCAGATGTATAGATAGAAACTTTAAGTAAATAGAATGTAGTCTTAACTAAGATCTTAAAGTATATTCAACTGGTAATTCAAGCTGACGAATTTAGAATTCTAACCAACAAGCAAATTTTGGTGCATGATGGTACAATTTGAAAGTCAAGAAAAAAAAAAGAGTGCTCCAGCACATAAAACGCAAATTAAAAACCTACAGTTAAAATTATTTTTACTAACTAAATCTTAGGATCAAATAAGCAAAACATAACTTTAAAAAATAACCTAAATAGAGCATCTATACAAGTAAGAGCTTCCTTTCCAGCTTACCTGTAACATTCCTGGCCTGACAGTGAAAATGAACTTGAATTTTGCTTCTTAGGAACAGTTATATTCCGCTCAAAACAACTTGTAGCTTTTCCAGGCATAACATCTGACTCTGATTTATCATTTTGGCTCTTCTGAAATAATTTTTATAGTCAATATATATTATTTAAGTTCTATTTTAGTAAAGAACATATAATAACAAGTTTCAACAATTACTACTCATCAAAACAGGGGCGGCTTCAGGATTAATTTCTGGGTAGGCCCGGATGGTACGGCAGGGACGTACGCACAGTTTTGAAGTCCGGGCTCTACCGTTGTGGCGGGGGGGGGGGGGGGGGGGGGGGTGTCTGGCCCTGATATCAGAGGGTGGTATGGAGAATTTTTAAAATTCAGATGCACAATGGTAAGTTTCGTGGCTTTCTGAGGGTAATTTATTTCTGTCTAAGTCCAATATGTATAATATATTAATCATAAGAATGAAAGTACAGACCTGCCAACATTCAAATTTTAAAAAATCATGAGGTCCTCTATAAAAATTTTCAGGCCCATAAATACAGGTTAGATATAAAAAACAACAAATGAGAATCTTTAAATTTAAGTTACATACCTGTACATATGTTACACGGTCTCTGCTTCAAAATTTATTTCAACAAATTATAGGTTGCAGATTTAATTTAGTTGAACATAATTTAGCGCTGTCGTGTAGTGATCATGCAGGGCCGCAACTAAAAAAGATGTAAAATAACATTCTGCTCGTGTAACACTATTATCACTGTTCACAGCAAAATTAATTTTTTTATTGGAAGCAATACACTTCACGTGTTAGTTGTGTTTTTTTTAGCGACATGTTTCACAATTTCTCCTCTTCCACTATGCGAGATAGAAAAATCAGCACGGCACACGCTACAAAACGCAATATTGCTTCCTTTACGTGACTCGAGTATTGATGGAAACTCGTTACTGTATGCTTTCGTAAAACTTGTTTTGTAACTTTTACAAACAAAATCTTGGGGCCCCGAAAAATCGTGAGGAAACACTATTTTGGCGTGAGGGCGTGAGATGGACCTTAAAATCGTGAGCCTCACACCAAAATCGTGAGAGTTGGCAGGTCTGAAAGTATGATTGTATGTCAACAAAATACACTTTAATACCTAAAACGGTCACAAAATTAATTGTTAGGATTAAACTTATGTTAATCTGAGGTGAATATTACGACACAACTCGTTATGTCAATGTAAAATGTTACAAATCTGCAGGCGAATGTATGGTTTCATTTCATTGCAAACTGCCCTTTTTCAGAAGGGCAGACCATTACAGTTTGTAATGAAAATAAGATTTACTTTTCTTATAGTTTTCAAAATAAAACCAAATGTTTAATATGAATTGTGTATGTTTAAAAAAAGCCTTATTTCCAGGCAGGCCCTGTCCAGCCTACTCGCTGGAGCCACCACGGCAAGAAAAATGCTATAAATAAGAAGCGTCAATATTAATTTCAATGGTATCACTTAAGAGACAAGATGCATAGGGATGGTGATTTTTCGTTTTCGCGAAATAGATGCGAAAATATGCTAAATTATATTTTTTCCGCTATAAAATGCGAAATCTAGACTATTCCCAGATAAATGCGAAATCAAGGTAAAAAAACGTAGATTCGTCTTCACTCTACACAATTTATTTATTTATTGATTTATTTTTTTTACCGATTGTATTTCGTTTCAGTTCAGTATCAAAAGAAACCATCATTTTATGGCGTATTCAGCACAAGTATCTTATTGTCACGTCATTCACAACAACTATTGTTCGTAAATATTGAATGAAGAATGGCCATCCATGCCTCGCGATTGTAAACAAAGCAAAGAATAACTAGCTGGAAGATTGTCCGTCATCTTGCAGAGTGCAAGTTTTTAGGCTACCATATTGCGACATCTCTGCTTCGCCGCGCTAACAATTGTAAGTCCCATTTTCTGGCTGTGTTTCACGTGAAAGCCACGTTCTTGTGTAGTCTGTAGAAGGTGGTATGTTCACAAATACGTGCATACACGTTAATGTGTTGTATACTGTTATTTCTCGTGGTAAAAATGGGACAAAACGTAATTTCCATTCGCAATCGCATAAATGAATACAAAAGTGAACACTTCTACGAAAGGGATACAAATATTTTAATGTGCAATTTAACAATTTAAGTAATCGCCGTCTGGAGTGGAAAAACAAAGATGTACTTGAAAAGCACATTAAATCTGAGTGACATCAGGCTGCAAAATAAAAGATTCACCGAGAAGTCGGATGAAGAAAAAAAGTCGGTAAAATGGCAAGCAACGGTTTCTGGCATGATCGAAAACCAAAAGAAGGCAAAAATTGAAAAATGCTAAAATGTTGTTTGGAAACCTGCCAAGGTAGGCTATCTTTGTAGTTGTGCTAGATCTTTATTTCTATGGTTGTTAATAATTAATATGTGTATTATTTAATGCTTTTTAAAAATATACTTTTCTTCAGTAATGTAAAATGAGAGAATTGGCTAAATCTTGTTTTTAAAAATGCTACAAAATGCTCAATTTCAAATTCAAAATGCTAAATGTTATTATTTTTAATGCTATAAATCACCATCTCTGAAGATGCATATTACAAGATATAAGATATCTCTGATTTCCTGAACGACACCGCTGAAAAGGGACTTCACACGCCAATGTTACACCACTTTGCCACTTGCTCAGCAGCAGGTGTTTGATGGGAGGGAGGTCAGGAAGAATGGAAGTTAAGATGCAGGAAACATCTGGCCTGTGTGCCATTCATTCATTCATTGTTTTCACTGTAGAGTGAAACCTCACCAAATTTCTAGTAATTTTGATGCTTTCTTATGCATAAGTCCAAGTGCCAATATAAGCGAGTTACTACAGTTATTACCATTTCATCAGAAACCACAAATGACGTTGTTGCCAAAAGATCAAATGCATTCCTATTTAATATAATTTTTTTTCCCCATGTCTTAAATATTAGTATATATTTGTAATTAAATTATATAGTAACCAATAGCAACTTTGTTAAAAAATTTTCCAAAGTAACATTTAATGACATAAAAATTTAATGTGTCTAAATTACAATTTTTAAAAAATACTGTAACTTTTACAAGTAAGCTTATGGTTGTGAGCATTTTGTAGTTGAATGGAGTTAGAATTGAACAAGAGTCAATGTCTTGTTGACACTGATGTCATTTAAGAAGCTGGAGGAGGAATCAGCGAGATGAAACAGCAATGAAATGCATGCGTTAGTAGGGGAGACAGGAGCAACCATAGAAACCTACCGGCTCATGGCAATGCTCACTGTATTTTCCACTTATTAAAATCTGAGTTTGATGCCACCAGGAATCGAACCCAGGGTGCCTTAGTGTAGGCAAGCAATGTAGTCACGTAACCACGATGTATAGCCCCACTGTAGTTAAAATATTTCAGTTAAAAAGTATTTTATAACCACTTGTACACTTTTACAATTAAGTATTGAAATATCTATACAATATTTGGTCCTGGTTATTAAATTTTGTACATAAATTAGACATCCTTGGTTTTTTTATGACACCATAAAGTAGAATGTATAAAATACAAATCATAAAAGGGGAAAAAACAGTTTGCAAAATCAGTCCAAATGGAAATATTCACCAGTCTGGTTGTAAACACAAAGTATGTACATTAATATAATATTAATACGTATTCCTATACTGCTGAAGAACATAAATGCTAAAAGTTAAGTGGATTTCTTTAATAATTCTGAGGGTAAAAAATAAGATATTAATTTTATATTTTCTGTATCCCTAAAATGGTTTTATTTTTGGAGACAGACAAGAAAATAATAATAGTATAGGCTTTAACTATTAGTGGCCATATTTGGTTATGTAAAGAAATGAAACTAGTTATAATAGTTAGATATTCAACCCCAACTTGACTGAGTACTCTAAAAACTACTTTGTTATTAAATGTGGTTAAGAGACCACGTAAATGATGACAAAATCATGGCTCACAGCATTTTAAAGCACAAGTGTGAAATGTAAAATGTATTACAATTCAATGCACTCAAAAAATATAAAAACAAACTATATTACCGTGTAGGAAACATAGTTCAGCCATATTTGCCACCAATCCATGGCAATCAGGTACCAAAATTGGCCAACAAGATAACCTCTTCTTTCTTCTCTTTCTAACCAACCTTTCACAATAAGGCTTTCCTCCTCACGGGTCACGGGTCGCAGGCCGAAAACAACATGGCACACCTGAATCAAACAGTTCCAGCAAATACATTTTAACAACGTACTTTGTTTTCATTGTCATGCAAACAAAAACAAAGTTGAGTAAGTGACGAAAACAGCAGAAAAAAATGTGAAACTTAACCATCCCAACCAGGGGCACAACAACTAAATTTCGAAAGGGGGGCAATATACCTTTTTATAAAGAATCATGGATCCCCCCCCCCTATTGAAGCGGGGGGACCGGGAGTCCTCCCCCGGGAAAATTTGTATTTCAAGGTGGAAAATGGTGGTATTTAAGCAGTTTTATTATCTAAAAATTGATTACACAGCACTTTGCCCCCGTTTGCCCCCACTTCAAGGTTTCAGAGGGGGGGGGGGGGGGCAAAATACCCTTGCTCCCCCCCCCTGTTGTTGCGCCCCTGATAACAACTAAATATGTTTTACAACCAAGACTCTTAAAAGGTTTGTTCAAAATCAACCTCACCCTGTCCGTAGGGTTGATATGCGGTGCTACGTTCCCAGTGCAGTGACCTCAACTGTGTGTGCGTGAGCAACAGCATGTCTGAAGCTCATGGAGGTTTACGTGTCATGCACATTACTCACCTTACGTGTCATGCACATTACTCACCTGAGTATTATTATCGGGTTTAATCCACAATTTTTTTTTTAAAGTTTTTCTTGGTTCATTAAGTTTATGCAATAGAAATATCTGGGCACAACTAAGCTGTTTGATGGTGGTACCATCATCAAAATACAGCAAGGATATTAATAAAACCTTCAAGATAGTTGCCAAAAACACCACTTAATCAGAATACAAAAACATTATATTCCTTAAGTGTGCATCAAAATGAATTTTTTTATTGTATTTTAAAAATAAATTATTTTGTCAACAATCTTCCCATATTTATACCCACTTTGCCACTCTCGGAAACTTTAATACTTAAAGCAGCATTGTTTTAGTATGGGACCATATTGGAACTGCAATTGATAAAAAAGAACAGATAGCAAACTAAATTAAATACACAACTATCAAATATTATGCTTTTAATTCATGAATGCATACCTGAAAAATCAAATTTAAAAAATCCACGGAAAGTGGATTTGCAACTGTCCAGATGAGATACTCTTGAACAGTCACTCCTCCATCACCCACAGTTTTCTCCCGAATTTCAGAAACAATTGTCGTTACATCTGTGGGAAAGAAAACTGCATAAAAATGACTTAACAAACAATTAACAATGGATGCATACTTACACTGAGTAAAACGTAACTTGCAATATCGGAAACATTATGACCCAAACACTGCATTGTTTAGTCATGAAACTAGCTATTAAGTTAATTATAAACATCATTTTGTAAATGGAAATGATTTTCACATGGATGCAGACCAGCAAAGATTGCAAGATGTGTCCTCGGTGGTGCCTCATTGTCCTCTTTGTGTTGCCCCGCTCCCCCGCCCCTTCCCATATTTACCCCTCCTCTGGTCTCGCGCATGCGTGGCCGAGTTGTCTCCAGGGCTTAAATATGCCTGCATCCTTCTTGTCGCCTCAGCCTTACAGAGTGCTTGCTAGAGTTTGGTGCTGCTGACACTACTGCTGAGGTGAGTCATGGCAGTTTCGTAATCTGCTGTTACTTTGTGTGGTACGAGGTGGACATACCGTCAACGCAAACGTAATTATTACTAATTTTTGTTTTCTAAATTTCAGTTTTGGCCCCCCACCTTACAAATTTAGTCCAGTTGAATAGATGTATGTTCCCACGGGCCTCGTTTCATGTTAACTGCTTACTCGTTTTCTCAGTCTGCGGCCCAGCGAGTTTCTTCCCGATTCATGTCTTGCTTTACCGGCACAAAAAGGTCCTTTCATGCGCCCTACAATTGCTTGTAAATTGTTTTGAGAGCACGCTTTTTCTATTTCTAGTCCTACTTATGCAAAGATATCTGAATTTACTGCTTAATTATATCCTGAGTGACACCCACGAGCATACTGTGTAACATTGTAAGATCCCTACCCGCCTAGCTCAATATTTTTCTTTTTAACTATTTTTTATGCATGTAAATATTTCTTAAAAAGTCTTTCTAATGATATTTTACCATTTTTATGTATTTAAGGGTTGATATTTCACTTGCTGTATGCTTTAAGAATGTACCTTGTATTCTAACAGACGTTTTCAATCAGTACTATTTTTTATGTAATTATTCACAAAGAAGTCGCTGTACTAGAATTTTGCCTATTTTAGCCTACTTTTTCAGGTTTTTTTCTAAATAAGTTTAATTTTGTAAAGTAATTTGTATTATGATTGATGTTTTAATTATCATTAACGTATTGCAATATAATTATAGAACACGGGACTATGTCTGAGGTGATGGTTAGAAAGAGAGGCATGAAAGGCCACTAAGTGGGAGTGAGAAAGAAACAGTGATTCCCCGCCAACCGAGATAAAAGCTGGGATTCACCACGGGTCGTGGGAAATGTGTGATAACTGCTGTCTCACGGTGTGGGAGAGAGAAGGAGAATGTAAAGTCCCTGGCTCTATGGAGAGAAAACTGTTTTCAATGTGTGTTCTGTGTTCCTATTGGCTTGTAATGTGTAGTGTGGATGAAGCATGTGTGTGATTGGTCGGTGAGGTCATGTGATTTCTCCTCCCTGCGTGGAGGAGACAGTGACAGGACTTCAGTCCTCGTCGGGCGATCGCTGCCAGGCAAGGCCGCGTTTCGGCGCCTCGCGGTTTTTTTCACCAGGTGCGGCCGCATTTGAGGCCATACTGATTTTTATATAATTACAGATTTCGGATACAGAAAGATTTAAGCGAAGTTATATTTTTTATTAATTTTCATCGCCCGGGCTGCGAGCATTTTTCGACAGGCGAATGTACGACTGGAATGAGTGAGAAAATTATTGAAAGTGTTTGGATTCGTCTGTGCAATATTCTATTTGAAAAATAAAAACAACAAAAATTACAATCTGCGTTGAACATCTGTTTATTTTTGTATGTAACGAACCGTTACAACTGTACAGCCTTTTTGTATTACAGTGAAATCTTGCCAGTTCTGATTTTGTAAACTTATTTATGTATAATCCCACTTAATGTTGAATTTTTCTAAAGTTGTTTACTCTAGTCTTTCTTTTTGCCTTAGGGGCATTTAAGTATAAGTGTTTCACATTGGAACATGTTTAGCTTTAATGATTCTTAGCTAGCTTTCCTTGACAGTTTGTATTGCTTTGCATTAGCAATACATGTGATGTACGCAAGTGTGCAAAGCATGTTTGTTGAGGCTGTTACCTTTTCACTTATAATCATATTCAGCTTTTGTTTTTATCAATGTTTTTGAATGAGTACTCTGTGTTTGTAACACTTATAACACAATCATTGAACTCCCATCTTGTTATAGCAAATTGTTTACCCAACTTATCTCATGCTGTTGTATAAGTACGTAAATAAAACTGAAGATTTTCTGTGGTTTTTAAAAGCTAGTTTCATTGATAGTTTTCTTTATTTCACACAGTTTAAGCTTCTCTGCTACCATGTTCCAGAACACGGACCCCTGCAGCGTTTTTGCTTGTAAACTATTTTCTGTAAGACCAAGCAGAACTGTAACCTATTAGTAGAGACCTGCAAAATTCGCGGATTCATTCGGTGATAGGCTAGAATTCAAACACATATACCTCTTAGATGATTTTGGTATTGGCTTACTGTTCATCTGAACGAATCTCAACCAGTTATAAACCCCCAACCAAAGGATCGAATCACAGACAAACCAGCTGAGACGACTTACAAGTCGGCAGCCAATGGAACTTGCGTTATGTGCCCGAGTGTACAGGGGTATGCGCAGTCTATCCTGAAGGCCATCGAAACCGCGAATTTTGCAGGTCTCTACCTATTAGGTGCTTCGAGGATCCAATATGTTGCAGATTAAAGTATTAAATTACAACCATTGAGAAATATTAACAATACTTATGTGTAGAATTCATTCCACTTAAGTACAAGTCAGAGACAAAATCAACAGGAATATTACACAACTATTTATGCGCCAACCCTCCATAGCAACACTTCGATAAAGAGCAAAAATGACCAGGGAATCAACGAACAAAGAATACCAACAAGCGCATTAGCAGAGGTAAAAAACCATAATAAAACATTCTCTACGTGCTACAAACTTACCAACTTGTCCGCAAGGCTCCTCTGCTAATTCATCTGCAGTCCTATTCTCGTGATGAACAAACAGCAATACATCAATCATGTGCCTTAGCTCGGCTTCTGACAAAACTCCATCTCTGTCTGTGTCAAATACCTTAAAACAAACTGCAAGAAAAAAAATTTGAAGCATATTTTGGGGAGTTAAAAAGTACATACAAATAATTACACACACAAATTATGATAATGAACAAGAATTTCTAAAATTAACAAAAATTGCTATTTTACATTTTAAAAAATGTTACCCAATCTCAAAGTACTTGCATTATATCTCACTATATCTATACAGCTGCCTCGTTAACATTTCCTGCTCCTGCCTGGCTTGGCAGTTCCCAAGCAATATTATAAAAAAAATTATTTATTTCATTTATTAGCTCAAAATATTTTATTTATTATTTATTTATTTAAATTCGTTACATGCCCACCGACAGTCTTGAGACTTTAGAGGTGGGCACGACACAAAACAAGTAAAAACAAACACTATCACAATAAATAGAGACAGCACAGGATATTCACAAAACATATAGTATCGTGTATACATGAAAATCAATCTAATACATATAATACATTGTAATACATTAGCTGTATCATCCAAATCAAATTATTATTCAATATTAAATCAAAAAAGAAAACTAGCACTATACTAGTCATGATCTCCATGATCTCACTGTAAGAAACAAATTTCAAGCTAATTTACCCATACAGTTATACAGTTATTAATTTTGTACTTGCTATTATTCGTCTCTATAATTTTGTGAGGGTTTTAATGTAATTCTTTATAAATTTGAAGTACTTACACTTTTGTCTTTCAGTGAGAGGGCCCCTGCAAGCAGCGGAAATTCCACAGGCCATTTCCTTGAAATCTATGTGGCAGTCACAGTTTTCATCAAATGCTCCGAATACTCCAGGACACACAGAAGTTGGTATAGGTGGACTAATAAGAGGAACTAACGTTTCAAGATCAAGTTTGCCAGTGCATGACTGTCCTTTCAATATCCAGTACTGCTTTTCAAGTTCAATAATGTCAGTCTCATTCACTAAAAACACACAAGAAGCCTTCAAATAAAATTCATAAACTAAATAGACACTTACTTTACAGCTAAGGTAGACTTTATAAAAAATTTTAGAAAGCTGCTTGTCATTAGAACAGTTTGAAATACAGCCTCACACAGCTGAAATCATTAAAATTAAAAATATTATAGATTTGCCCAGTGAAACACAAAGGTTCAACAAGAAGTACAAAAACCCAGTTTTTAAAAATTTTTTATCTTATGCAGGTAGTTTAAAACTCTATCGAAAATATTTCATTTGACGATTGAATAATGTCAAGGCATTGGAAGACATCTGGAATAATTCATGAGTGTTGATTCCTTACAGAAATTTAGGAAGAATTATATGCATGCCACTTACAGCCTATGACAGATACGCACCATTGGAAATCATAATTTGAGATTTAATTCATACATAAAATCAAAAACTATGCAAAACTATGTTCTACAAGTCTGTCACTAGTGGTTTATTCTAATGAAAATAATCCCCCTCCATCAAGACAACACGGAAAGGAAGTGATACCATCTTATTGCATTCCAAACTTGTGCCTCCCCATGTTATGGATAACTGACACCATCTTAGAGTAACCAAATAAATAAAAACACCACTCCAAGTTTCAACTACCAAATATGCACAGTTTCTACATAAACCACAAGTTTCCATGTAAAGGATATCACCAATGTTTTATCTTTATGAAGAGTGACAAAATTAGTGTTACACCAATTAGAGATTTCAGAAATTTCATACTAAAGTAGCTGACTATCAATTTCATAAGTTATCTTTCTAAAGATTTTAAGATCACCAGCAAATAACAGGCCATAGAGTCATTTAAAACCTGAGTAATGTCATCAATAAAGATGTTAAATAACACAGGTGATAGAGTTATTAATTCAAACTTAAAATACTCTTTTAAAAAGATAATTAGAGAGCCAACTAAACATTTACTACACACACCAAATCTTGTAAGCTTTAAAAGTTATATTAAGTGGTTCACAGTAACAAATGCCTTGACAAGGTCAAAGTAGCAAGCATCAACTTAACCCCTATTAGTTACTTCAGCATATCTAGGGTTTATAAATGTTTGGTTTTTTGAGTGTTAGAGCTGTAAAACAGATAAACTTATTATAAACACAGTGCAAACTTAAAAAAAAAAAAAACAAGAAAAATCATAATGAAGTTTCACTGGAAACTAGTAAATACTAATTTTATTTTAGGTAGTTCAGAGAGCTAACTTAACAGCTCAGTATTCATTATAGGTTTCTTAACAAAAACTTATCTAAAACAGAAGCAAACTCTTTAACATAGTTGTACATATTAGCTGAAATAAAAAAAATTAAAACAAGAAATTGTTAGAGACAGTTACTTACAGTGAGTGACCCCGGCCAAAGTTTGATAAAACGTAGGTGCTTCCAGATCATTGCTCAAAGTAACCATGCATGGTTCCGACAGAAACCAACGACTAAGTAAGGTTGCATCTGGATGCTCTAATATCAATTCACTGAATCTTTCAAATGACACATTATCTTTTTGCTAAAAAAAAGACACACAAGAAATATTAAATTTATGATAAATCTCTTTAAACCTGCTAAATGATAACATTAACACACCATTTATTACTTCAAATTACCAATTTAAAAAAAAACAGAAAAAATTAAGTACACACATGCCATGCCACATGTAATTTCATGCCAAATAACTGATTTTTTAATGATTGTACGTACTTAGTCTCAGATTTTATTAAACGTTTTTTCATGCTTGCCTTATCATAAAATAAAATTTAAAATTTGCAATTTCCCATAAGTTAAAAATATTACACAGTTGAAACATTCTTCATAAATCATCTAAACATATACTATAAAATTATTTTTAATTTTTTTTTTCAATGCTTTATACCAACAAGAAGCATTGATAAATAATTTTTGATAATTATGAAAATTAGGTAGTAAAAAAAATAATTAAAAAGAAAGCAAAGATATTAACATAATTTATCTCCAAAAAATGATTTCAATATTTCACACATTGGTAAAAATAGAGATTTAACCAGATTTTAGGCATGCCTTTTTATAGCTCTTTTCATGGACAATTAACAACTGGCATCAATTGAAAGATGTAATTTTTTTTTCTAATCTAGCAGTTCCTTTGTCTGTATCTACAAACTAACCAAATTCAATGATCATAAATTTCTACCTCCATTAAATACACACACATGGAAATGTCTTGATGATTAGAATAAATACCAATGATTAGTCTTATGCTGCCTCCAACAAAGCCATTATACTAATTTGAACTGTGTTACTTTGTTAAATAAATTACCACCTTTGACTGATGCATAGGAATTTGTGATTCCTCCCAGACAAAAAATATAATAAGAATATAATGATAACTAAAAAAAAATAAGGATCAATGTGCCACTTTACACAAATTAACATATTTCCCCAGTTCACTCATTTACAATCATCAATCTAAAACTGTTGCTGTTTATTTGCAAAACATTGCAAGATTTTCATCACCTTTTCTAGCTCACATTATGTAAGAGATTTATAATTTAACTGGTTTTCACCTCAGTACAAACACTTAGTTCTTACAAACTGCAGACCAAAATTTGGAAGAATTTTTGCCAGGACTAACTACTACTTAATAATCTCAGGCTTTTAAATGACACCCACAAAGTATGAAAAAGTGAGTTAAATGAATTTTGAACATCTGTCAACACTGAGGTCATTAGAGAAGATGAAAAATGAAAGAAGATGAGATGCTAATGGAGCACTGATGGAATTAATGGGTGGGTAAAATGGACGGAACCTGGAAGAAAACACCATCTGCAGCAACATCTGCCAAGTTTTTCACTTTCAAAAAAATATAAGTTCGGCCCTGCCAGGACTAAAACCCAGATGGCCTTGGTGCCAGACAACTGATCTGACCCCTCAATCTGACGATTTTTTTTCCTGCATGTCTTTTACTACCTTTCTCCTATAAAAATCAAGACAAAACCCTTACACAAAACATATTTTAATTTTTTTCTTTACTCTTCCAAATAAAATCCTACCATTTGTAACTTTCCTGAGCCAATAACACCTGGGTACTAACTATAAACCATTAAATTTATTTTTACCTCTGTAAACAGGCTGGTAACTAACTCCCGATTGTAACCAATTTCACATTCTTCCAGCATCTGATAGAATTCATCACGAACAATGTAGTTTCCTCCTTCAGTTGCATAAAGGCCAAAAATAACTGCAACAATTAACAACAATGAAGAACTATCATTAAATATATAATTATGAATTTATGTTTTACACTCCATACTTATGCAATATATAGCATATCATACATTTGAAAGTGTATTAAACATTCATGCAATATAAGTTCCTTTTTACTTACACTTGCTGTTGCTATGAACCAAATACACATTTAAATAGCATGCAATAGGGTATTATAATTTTCATTAATTCACTCCATTTCCAGATGTGTATGTATGCAAAGGTACCAAAAATATTTTTAAAACTTGTGTAAAACATTTTTAACAAGTACAGAATTGCATAGTTGCTAATAAACAGCCGTAAGTTAATAGTTAACAGCAGTTCATAGCTTGAAAAATTTATTAAATATTAAAACTCATAAAGTTTATAAATACTAAAAGTCATATTTATAAATACTTGAAATTTTTTTAAGCATAACACTACTAAAATATTTTGCATATAAGACAGGTTCTAAAATATGTTGGATGTTGGATGCAATCAGCCAATCAAAACAGTGCCTAACTAAAACAAAAATAAATCCATTCTGTCTCAAACGATTCTTTAAAACAACAAAGAGCATTGGCTGATTAAAAAGGTTATAAAAGTTAAATAACTAAAATAATGTTAGTATGAATGTCATATATGAAAACATTTTATGCGTAAAAATTAAATTATGTTTTGATAAATTTTAAAAAATCTGTGAACATTTATTTTAATATGTAACAAATATTATTGTCATTTAAATTTACACATGTTCAAAAAAAATTTTAAATGCACAAACATAATAACAAGTTCAAAAATTTTATCCAGTTCTGTGATGCATTATTTAATTTCAAAATTGAGAAAAAAAACTGAAGAATTTGAGATAACTCAGACTAAAAATAAACTTTGATAGTGTGAACATGATTTACAACATATTTGAGGTCATCTGTCCAAATATATTTGATGGAGAAAATTGGATGCCATTTTCCCTCAAATACCACCCCTTCAAATCAATTGTCAGATGTACTGGAGACATCTATTTGACAATGTGACGGGGTCTTAACTAAGTGAAATATGTTGAATCAGATCAAGGAAAATTTTTTTTATATCAATTTAATCATAAAAGTATACATCATTTTCTACCTTATCATCTCAAATTTACTTGAAATTAACTGTACATTAAGTGTTGAGATATAGTAAAAAAATTACATTTTTTCTTAATTTTTTTTTTATGAATGGTTACAGAGTAATGGGTTCCTTAAAAGTATAAAAATAATACAATTTTGGACCTGTAGAGGAATTTTGATTTGCTCATAACTTGAGTTCTACTCAGGCTAGAATAATGAAACTGGGTCTCTTCTAATGCCCTTTGCAAATGCTCTCATATGACAAAAACACATGATAGGTAAAATAAATAATTATAATTTGTAACATATGTGATTCATTTTGAAAAAAAAAACTGTATTTTTTAAAATCTCAAAAACATATAAGTCTAAGGTTAATTTTTTTAGTACACACCTGTTTTGAAAGTTTTCATTTTGGACAAGAATGGGATCACTATAAATGTATTATTGCTTAAATTTGGGATCCTGCTGGTTTTTTTTGGTTAATACCTAATGACCTTGAATAATTACATATATGCATAGTTGTATATATATGTAGACATAATTATATAATAAAATACCAAATTTTATGATGCTAAAAACCACTTTATAAACAAAATCATATTATTGTACAGTAAAAACTTGAATTTTCCGCAACTGTTTGGGAACATAACTAACACCCGCAATATAGGCTAACTGTATCATCCTTGGAAGAGAACCAGTCTGGTCGTTAAACAATTATTCAGCAAACATTCAACACACTAATAAGGCTTAATATGCATCTGTAGAACAATGCACAATGTAGGTGTTTAGTTTTCAAGCTTTCTCAATCAACAATGTTGTGAAATAAAAGGTTGTTAAGAATTTAATCTTGAGTTAATATACTTTTGTTGTCATTGTTACTTTATCCCGCACCATAAAAATATGCACATTCAACCATATGCGGAGCCTGCCACAAGAATAGTTCCGTGAAAACATGAGAGGGAAACTATTGTAGCTCTGAATTCGACCACACAAATTTACAGCATTAGAACTCAGAACTGGGACCAATTTTTCTTTTGGTAAATAATACACAGCAACCACCTCAGTCCCATAGCATCGTGAAGGCAGGGATGTTTACCTCAACAGCTCAGACACTTATTTCATCTTGCATGGCTAACCCACTAAAAGTGTTGGCCTCACTCACAGAGGGCAAAAATATGTACAAACCTATTACACAAGCACACATGCATTGGAAGGGAAAAAAAAACTTGTTGAGCTTCTACTGATTGGTTTTCTTAAACTTAAGTTAAAATCAATCACAAAATAAAACCCACTAATTTTAGATGAAACAAAATCTAAAAGATGATTATCACAGAATGAAAGAAACACATAAAGAAACCAGTTGTTTGAGTATTCTTAGGAGAAACTTCACAATGTGAAATTAATATTTTAAGCAGTGTTTAAGAACACTGATGCATTTCACAAATTATTTTTTTTCAGGTTTAAGACAGATACCTGGAGTTTAACTCAATTTGCCCAATTTTAGGCTCACACAAAGTTTAGCAGACAAAATGGCAGCACAATTTTATCAGCTGCTGTTTGAATATGAAAAATAAACACCAATGTGAACTCAATATGCTCAAGCAAAAGAAAAATATAGTTTTGATGGAAATAACGACTTAAGTTTTAGTGATGGCATGAAACAAAAGTAGTTTAAAAACCTGATTTTACACTTCAACCTAGTAAGGAATTCTTGATAGCTGGGGTAGTTCACATATTATTATACTGATTGCATCTTAATGACACATTCAAAACATATTCAAAGACATTTTCATAAGTGTTTTACTCAGTGTCTGTGAATTTTTCGAGAAAAAATAAAATTTTGATTGTGCTGTATATGTTATTGTCCAAAAAGGTATGAGATGTGCTTCAAAACATTAAGATAGCTTAATACCATAACAAAATTATGGAAAAATCATTTTTTTTTTTATAAAAATAAATAAATATTGATTTTACTGAATGCATTTACTTATCCATTCACACATTACTTGCTAGATATTGCAAAAAAAATATTGTATTTGTGTAAAGTTTTAGTATATCATAACATTAATTAATTGCAGATTTGAGAAAGTGAACCATTGCTTTCATTTCTCACATACATTTGTTTACAAACAATATTAAATTCATCCCAAAAACTAATAAAAAGGCATTGCCACTACCTTGTACACAAGTTTCTGAAGGAAAAAAACAATGAAGTTTAACTAGGTGTAATACATGCGATCAGAGGTATGCAAAAAATGTAATTTACGATAAACCTAAAAGAATGGTGTAACTCATACTCAAAATTATATTTGCCGTGTTCAGAAATATTGGAAAAATCCAATTACTGTATATCAAAATATATAACCACCGTGCTCAGAAACACCCAAGAGCTGGTATTTTTTTTTTTTTTTTTACTACACAAGAAGACTGCACACTGAATCTTCCAGTCCTGATAAAGGTCTGTTTTCACTGCTCAAGAAAATAAAAGTTTAAAAATGCACTCACATTTCAGTTTCTCATCTTCCGTCCCACGTGTAAGCAGGACCAGGCCACAAACCAAATCTTTGAAGCCAATCCCTTTCTGAGTTCCCCCGCACGCTGAATATATTTGCTGAAACACAGAGACTCACCTGTAGATAATACTTGACATGACAGCCAATCCTCCCCCCCCCCCCCAAAAAAAAAAAAAACACATTTAAAAATTTTATGACTTATTCACAAAAAAATGTAAACTATCATTCTAACATTTTTGCAGATTATTTTAAGAATTTAACAGCTCCAAAAGCTCTATTTTCAAAAGGTATCCTGCTTCATGAAGGTTGTTACACTATAACAAGTGTTTCCAAAAAATTAATTAATTCAGGCTCAATGCTTTGTCGAGATCTGGATCATTGGATACAATGAGGGGCGATGAGAGGAGAATATAGCATCGGCGGAATTAATGGGCGAGGGAAATGGAAGTGCCTCGAGAAAACTCACCAGCTCAAGGCAACATCTGCACCTTTCTCACTAGCAAAACATTTGACAGCCTCAACCAGGAACCGAACCCTGATTGCCCTGGTGAGAGGCACATGATCTGATGTATACCCACAATTTTTTTTTTCCACTTACACCCACCAAACCTTTGGGTGAAGATGATGAAGAAGGTACAGCTCATGTGAACAAAGTCCTTGTTCAGGTGTTTGTTTTATTATTGGTAGAACACCCACCAAACCTTTGGGTGAAGATGATGAAGAAGGTACAGCTCAAGTGAACAAAGTCCTTGTTCAGGTGTTTGTTTTATTATTGATAGAACACCCACCAAACCTTTGGGTGAAGATGATGAAGAAGGTACAGCTCATGTGAACAAAGTCCTTGTTCAGGTGTTTGTTTTATTATTGGTAGAACACCCACCAAACCTTTGGGTGAAGATGATGAAGAAGGTACAGCTCAAGTGAACAAAGTCCTTGTTCAGGTGTTTGTTTTATTATTGATAGAACACCCACCAAACCTTTGGGTGAAGATGATGAAGAAGGTACAGCTCATGTGAACAAAGTCCTTGTTCAGGTGTTTGTTTTATTATTGGTAGAACACCCACCAAACCTTTGGGTGAAGATGATGAAGAAGATACAGCTCAAGTGAACAAAGTCCTTGTTCAGGTGTTTGTTTTATTATTGGTAGAACACTCACCAAACCTTTGGGTGAAGATGATGAAGATGGTACAGCTCATGTGAACAAAGTCCTTGTTCAGGTGTTTGTTTTATTATTGATAGAACACCCACCAAACTTTTGGGTGAAGATGATGAAGAAGGTACCTCATGTGAACAAAGTCCTTGTTCAGGTATTTGTTTTATTATTGGTAGAAATTTACATAGGTAGTTAGTTGCAGAGTAGTCCTTGTTTGTATGTGGTTGAAGTGCTCTCATGGGAGCTAATAAAACAAGTTGCTTTATTTAAAATTTGTAAAATAACTATAATTTATAAGTTTTAATTTAATTTTGTGTGAGAACTAATACATTGAATATGTTTGAGCTTTATTTTAAAATTATACAAGTTATGTAAAACTGAATATTGGTATAATGTCTAACATTGTTTTCTGGCTTAGTTTTTGCATTTCAATTTATTACACACATTGTTTTTCCCTAGATATTATAACCATATTTTAATTATTTGTGAATCAAATTTTTTTAAGCACAGCATAAGTCTAAATGCTACGTTACCAAACCCAGAATTCAGATTCGTAATTCCTGCTAACCTGCACCTTTTATGCCACCTCCTCAAACAAGGTGTACAAAATGTAGCAGTACCTACCAATACAATATGGTTTCAGAAACTTGAACACTACTTCCAGTAACCAGAATCCCTAATTACAGTTTAGTTGCAGAAGAATTTGGATGGGAGTTAACACTCAAATCTGATTTAATGTTTACAAAATCTTTACAAAATTATTAATTAATTTAAATTTTACTGCACATTAGGCTATCAACAGGAAATAATACAATCTGAAAGAATATTCAAAAATCCTTTTAGACCTTGAGAATATGAACGGAAAAAAACAAGACCTTAAACATTATAGCAGGCTTCAAACTACTAGCTAACATATGCTTATAAATTGAGCCATGCCATAGACTGGATTCAACACAATGTATTAAGGGAAGTTTTAGTCGACACATAACCATGTAAGTGGTTAGAATATGGTTTGGTACATCTAAAAAGTCTTTGTACACTCACAAAAAAAACTTATTTCCTCAACATCCACAATCATTAAGAAAGGTTAACTTAAAACTATTAAATGCCACTTTGTAAACATTAATTTATATTGAAATAATCCAGTGGCTGTCACAAAATAAAACTTAAGGCACTATATTTTTAAAAGTGGTCAGTCATTTTGAAGGAAAACTATAAAAATAAAACAGCAATCTTCAAAGCTCAGTTTTCTAATTTCCATTTACAAACTTTATCATCAACTTAAGAGGGTGCCTCCCATTTCACGTAAAAAATTTATATTTACAGTAATCACAGATAAACTTGTAGACTTTTTCAATTGTTTAACTTTCACAAAATGAAAAATATATACAACACATACTTTTTGCATAATTAGCTGCCAAAGTTACATTTTTAACATTTTTGGGTTGTACAAATAAGGATAATTTAATTTATTGCAGAACTGAAAATTTTTAGGTTTAACTGCAATGCCAATGGCTACTTCAAGAAATGGTTTGAATTTCTTTCAGAACATATTAATTAATTTTACCTGGCATTTCAAAATTCTCAAATTTGTTACAATTTTGACAGCCAAGAAACATGAAATGAGTTTTTGTGATATAAATGCAACTATATCATGAAGTAGCCAGTGGCATTGCAGTAAAACCTAAAAAGTTTCAGTTCTGAAATAAATTAAATTTTCCTTATTTGTACGACCCAAAAACGTTAAAAATGTAACTTTGGCGGCTAATTATGCAAAAAGTATGCGCTGTATATATTTTTCATTTCGTGAAAGATAAACAATTGAAAAATTCTAAAAGTTAATCAGTGATTAATGTAAACATAAAATCATGACCTGAAAAGGGAGGCACCCTCTTACGGCAAGATATTTTTACTCAGTTTTATAATGGACCAAACGAAAGTATTAAGTTTTGTATTGCTGTTATTCAACACACCATTTGACAAAGAAATTTAAAGTTAAAAGTACTTAGTAGCATTAAAGTGAGTCACTCTGATGAATAGTAACTATAAAATATAGTCAAGGGAACAACACCTTACCTCACATATCTGAGATGGAATGCCATCACCAAGAACTTCTTTGAAAAATGAGTCTTTGGTGATGTAACCATTTATGGCAGAAACTCGTTTGAAAGCTTCCTTGATTCTCTTCAATTCAGCATCATTAACTGAAATAAAATTATAAATATGGCCTATAAGCAAATGCACAACTTTACATCCTTAACTCATTTTAACAGTTTCAATTTGTATGTATACTTGTATTTTGTAATGGTATAATTTTTATTTTAAGTTATGGTAATGCTTGAAGAAAATATGTTTGTGTGTGCAGTGTATGTAGAAAAATAATTTTAAAAAAAAACCTCATTGAGACTATGAAGAAATGGATGATGCAACAAATCAAATACATATTTCATTTAAAAGAAAAAAACTTCAGATATTTTTTACCAGTGGGAAACCTTGAGAATCATCATTACACCTAGACTACTTGTTATCACGAGCATCTTGCAAGCCTGCATGGACACAAAGTACACACACTGTACTCACAAAGTTGATCATCTTTGTTGTGTACCGAATCCTGTTCACAGCTACTCAGCATTAACACAAATGGAAAATTATCGGTGGAATTCACTGGTATTAGTACATACCTTTATCAGTGGGGAGGAATTTCACTAAAGCTTAATACTGTTTTATTAATGTGCATTCAAAAAAGGAACGGTAAAAAAATCATTTTTCACAGTTGTGAATATATATATATATATATATGTATGTGTATATATATATATATATATATAAATTCTAAAAATGTTTTTTTATTATTGTGTGTAATTATCCTTGATGATTCTGTAAAACTGCATGGTGATATGATATTGCAAGAAGTTTATTACCTCATAAATATGTTATTTTTGAGTACCTACTCTAACTTACATTAGCACCACGTTTAACACACAGAATGACATTCACGTGATTGTCATATGTGTTGTGTAAATGAGAAAATAATTGTTCCCAGTTGTATCCAGTTGTCAGAACTAAATAATTGTAAAAATTTTGTTTTTTGAATTTTTGAAGTTTTTTGAATTTTTGTTTACAGTCAGATGATATTTTGTCATTTCTCATCATACAAATTATTCTTTTTTTTGTAATTTTATAGTTTTTTTAACTCCCACTGCGTTACCCCAAATTTTAATGTTACATATATGTCATCACCAAGTGGAAGTGAGCATAGTAAACAGTTAATGTTTCACAATCGACTTATTCTGCCAGTATCTTAATATATAGCAGAATACATAAACAGGGGAGAATATTCACTTGAAATGGAAAACAGTCTTGGCCCAGGCCATAAAGTTCTGACATTAAAAATCCCTGCCTCGGCTATGCCATATTCCTAAGAATCTCAGGAGAACCACAGAATCAAGTTGCAGATAGTATTAAGGAAACAGGGGGGCAGGAACAACAGGATCAGGGATATCTCTGGTGGAAAACAGTCTTGGCTACACTATTAAAGCAAAACACAAATTTTCATTACAATAGTTACATTACAGGTAAATTTTATACCAAACATGAACTGATAAACGCGATTGAATTGTCATACAAAACCTAACCAGTAAATCTGATATATGTCTGCTAAACCAATTAAGAGTTACCGCAATGCTGTTTTAAAGAGTTTAGGAAGAAGATAATAATGTAAAAATGCATTATCAAATTTTTGTTTACCTTTGTTTTATACCCTAGCTTAATGTTTACCATACTTTGTAATATATATGACTAATCAAAACCAGCAATGAGGAAATAATTTTTCCATGAGTTATTTGTTGGTGATACCTTGTAACTTGCATATGATATACATAAAACTGTAGTTTTCTAGCATTAGATGCACTTCCTTGAACTTAATTTCTTAGATAATTATTTACGAAGCATAGGCTACCTACACTAACACAATACTTGGATTTTAGCTAATAACTGCTACTGGAATTAAAGACGATAATAGAAACACCTTAAAATTTAAAAAATTTTCATGTGTAAAATGCGGTCAATAGCAAACTTGTTTTGCTGATGCATGTGTGATTAGCATTCCGTATTTGTATACTGTATGTAAGGTTATTACAAATATGGCTAGGCCATACTAGCTTGCGCTTCAAACACAATGTTGTAGTAATGTTTACATGATATCAACAAACTTAAAATTTTAACTTATCACATATTAACTTTGTTGCAAAACAGCACTAAAAATTTTAAAATTTAATTCCTAATTCATTCTCTCCTCCATAATTTGCGAATAGGGTGGTTTCAAAATTAAAAGTAAATTGACAAATATATGATTTGACACTATGAACACCTAATAAATACTTTCAAAATACAGAGCTTTTAATTACCTCGCTTTACAGCTTCCTCATAGTTAATACAACACGGTTTTGAATCTTTAGCGCCCATAATTATGCTACTCAGGTTCGAAATAGGTACTGAACGCAATCGTTACTCTCTTAATAATGTTCATTGCATAAGGTGGGCCTGAGTTATATGTACCGAAATAAACTATTTTACTATCACTATAAAAATTTCAATTTTGGTGTGGGAAGTACTTGTTAACTTCAATCACTTGTCACTTCACGTGCTTCTGCTAATCCAAACATAATAATTAAATTTTAAATAACCATGGACAAGTCATATAAACTGTAAATATCAAGACTACCCTCCCAGTAGATGTTTATGAAAATTAATTTAGCGCTTGCAGCGGAACTTAAGTGAAATCAAACCAGACATTTAATAAGAAAAATTTATCTCAGCCTTTAAGATATTTTTTTCTAGTCATTGCCCTTAATTAAAGAATATTTATTAATTTTGTTCTATCACAAAATATTTTAACAGATATTAAGAAAGTGTAATATCATTCATTATAATGAATTACAAATGGTAATAATTACGATCACCTGTGTGACTCCATTGCCCCCAATTAATAATTCTTAGGTTGGTATTCCAAAACACAAAATTAAGGGTAAGGTGTTGAATATGCTACACCTGTACCCTAACCATATTCATAGTGCACGATAGGACACGGAGAAGCTACGATGTTCGTTTGAGGTTCAATCATCAGCTCTCGTCAAAATCTATCGATTGCATATATAAAACTGCCATCACCCGCGGTCTCGTGATCGAGACCTGGGGCGGTCCTAGTGGTTTTAGTGGCTCTTAATGAAATCTCCGGCAGGCGCCAGGTTAATTTGAGTATTAACCGAGGTGGTCGTGGGTTTTTGCCCCTGCGTGTTCCACTAGGATCGGCGGCTGTTGATGGTGGAAGGGAGTTCTGCTTTTAATACGCACTGGCCCTAAACAGTGTAGAGGACTGTTTCCTAACTGTTCAGGGGGCGTCTATGAAATAAAGAAAACGTTATTTAGGTGCTGGGTTTTAATCCCGCATCTCACGAGGGCCACCTTGGACGCGACGCCGCCTGCTGCTGCGCTCGTCGCTGAAGGTGCCACGCCCCTTCCACCTGTCACGTGGGCCACCTTGGACAAGACGCCACCGCCTGTTGTCGCGCGCGCCGCGAAAGGTGCCACGCCCCTTTCATCTGTCATGCGGGCCACCTTGGAAACGACGCCGCCGCCTGCTGCCGCGCGCATCGCGAAAGGTGCCACGCCCATTCGGTCTGTCACGCGGGCCACCTTGGACGCGACGCCGCCGCATGATGCTGAAGGAGCCACGACGCTGTCGCCGCCGCCCACCTCGGCCGACCCCATGGCGACAGTTACGGGCTGCACCGACACCACGAGGGCGCCGGACTCAGTAAGTCAGTGCTCCAGTGCCACGGTCCGGTGTATCACGTCCATGTGAGTAAATGAGAGGCGTTGACGGACATAACGGCCTCGTTGGAGGGGGGGGCATTTCACGTCGACCCAAGTGTCTCCTCGGCTTCTTCAGGCCTTTATGCCTCGTCAACGTCCTCCCTTGTTTCCCCAGTGCAACATCGGTGAAGTGCGACGGCCAGGGACGCACCCGCGTGCGCCCTAGCGTGCTAGTGAGCTTCTTTTGTGCAATAGATGATTCTGTGTTTGTATATTTTCCCAAATGGTCACGGGCCTTAACAAGTATGTAAACAATGTAATCGTAATTTATTAATTCTGTAAATTTGCTTTTGATTAATGTTTCGTTTAGTGTGTTAATATTCTGTGATTTTCTCAAGTGTTCGCCGTGCTAGTAATTGCAGCCTGGCGTGCCGCGGGGCGGGACCTCTCCCACGCCGGCCGATTTCTCCTCCCCTCCTCCGCAGCCTGCGGGCTCCGGCCGCTGGCGGGCGGGGAAGGGCAGTCGTGTTCAGGGCTCGAACCGAGGCAGTCGTGTACGCCACTCCGCGCTTCTCGCGAGGCGCGTACCTTGAGCTCGTGGCCAGTCGTACGTTTTAGTTCACGGTTTGTCGCGGCAGCCGAGCTGCCTCCGCGAGTCATTCGTCGTCTTACTGAATTTACGAGTCTTTCGAGGGACGTTACCAGTCGAGAGTTCCAGAACGCGGACATGCAATTACGGGTCTCTGAACTTACGTCGTCTTTACGAAACGTTATGTAACGGGCCGCGCACGCATTGCGCTTCTTCGCGGAGTAACCTTAAATGGGGTCAGTATTACGTTGGAAAATTCCCAATCCGTGTCAGGACATCTTAACGGACAGTACGGTCTTACGGGAGTCCGAGTCGCCGCAAGAAGGGCGCTTGTTCCGCGACGGTTCCGCCAGGCTGCGGCAGGCTCTAAAACGTCAATAAAAGAGGCTCGTGAAAACGTCAACGCCTAAATTATCCTTGGAACAGCTTACCACTATCCCTCCTCACCTAACTCTCCCTCCAGGTCCCGTATTTCCTGGTCCCGGCCACGTCGGCCTGGACCCACACTTCACCGACGAGAGCAGAACGGGCACAACAGGACTATTACGTAAACGGGGAAACAGGGACCAGAAGCAGAGGGACGTCAATAGTTACAGTGAATATATATATGGTGTTAAAATAAAATTAAAATAATCAAAAATATATAATGTCGGCCTATACACGTCAAAAAGTCAAATCCAAATACAGAGATCGTATACGGTAGGAAAGGGCTTCCCAAAAGCAATCGAATGATACTAATAAAACACCATATGACAGTGTGAAGCAGTGCCGGTAACATAATAGAATCAATGCGGCCGAGAAGATCAACGACGTTGCCAGTACATATGCAGCTGGTGCGATTAAAATTATGCAAATGGATGATGAAATCGCTTCTATATCGACGCCGGGCTGTGTGGGCATCGATTGTGCACGATCGACGATTATGAAGACACATTGGGCAGCAGCTAGTGCATGTTACGATCGCTATTAAAATATTCCAAAACATCGCTAAAATTATACCCGATTACGAGCCTGATCTCACTACACCAATTATGATAGTCGGAGACTTTAATGTTAATGTCTCACAAGACCACTCATTACCAGTCTTCATGCTCAGCGAGTTCAATTTGTCTTACATCGAAACTTTCCAAAAATGTTAGGTAATACCTGTATTGATTTAACGTTTACCAGAAATCTCGACGTATCCTGTGCCGTCAGCCGCGGTCTCGTGTTCGAGATCGGGCGCAGGTCCTAGCGGGTTGGCTGGCTTTCTTAGCGTTTTCTGCTCCGGGAGGGCGCCAGGCTAGCTCGGTGTCTAACCGTGTGATGGTCGTGTGTTCGTTGCCCCAGCGTGGTCCGCTAGAACCGTCGGCGGTGGTGAATTTTGTTTCCTGATTGGGTTGTTTAAGTTAATTGACATACACTGTTTGGTTTTTCTACGGGTCGCACGTCGCGCATGGGGGGTGCGGGGTGGACTTTTTATTGTTCACGATTGACACTGGTTCATTACATTGGGCGCGAGGTTTACTCGGCGGTACATGACTGCCAATGGGGCGTCGGAACACGTAGAAGTTTTGATTACACTATGATTACAATTACACTTGATAAAATGGCACTCTGTGGTGCTTTTAAGTACACGGTTACACTGCACACGTTATTTGAGAGGGGCACCTGCGTGCCTCTACGTGCGTTTACTTAAGACCTCACGCCAGTTGCAGTCGAGGGAGAGCGTTCAATTAGCATCGGCTAATTTCGTAATCTGTAATTGGCGACGCGCGGGCCCACCTGTGCGGACCGCGGCTCGCTATTAAATTAAAACACGTTTAATCTTGAAGGTAGCCTGTGCCTGTGCACTAGGTGATTAAATAAAGTTCTGGGGTGGCGGGAGACAGCCCGTACCGAATACTGCACGGCCCCACGTAATGCTTTGTGTGGGGCGTGTTAAATTGATGCGGCTGGGTTAGGCCCTACACCGGAAAAAGGACCGGGCGCACACGGGGAGTATTAAAAAGAGGTTTTGGTGGTGACTATAATTACCAGATGGACGTTCGGTGAAACAAAGAGATGCTGGCTCCCCGTGGGACGTGCGTCCGTCCCGGTCCGCGAGTCGCGCTGTACTGACGTGCAGCCCTGGCGCGAGGGGAGGGGTAAGCTCCCTGTCGCGCCAGAGTTTCTAAAGTTCCGTTATTCGTAAAAATCTATATAATTAACTAATTTTAAGTGGCTCTAAATTCACATAATAAAACATAATGATTAATCTAATATCTATATATGTTATAGAAATGACATTTAATAAGTTTGTCTAAAATAAGTTTGAATATTAGAGTCAAGCTGGAGACTGTCTGTTTCTTGAAAACTACTCCAGTGGCGAACGATAATGCTAATTTGGGGGTGGTTTGAATTACGTCACACATTTCCCCACTGAAATTAGGCTGAAGGCAGCAAGGGTTGCACTCACAGCTGTTTTAGCAGAAAACCACACGTGACTGAGCCGGGCACTCCTACGTCGCACTTTATTAATTAGGGGCTTTTGTTTGTTTTTGATTATGTTATTATTGCGTGGGGAATTTTGTAGGCACGGTGAGTGCATTGCATGCGTAATTAGAAATGGCTCGCTATTCTCTACCTTGGGGCTGCGGTCCGCTCACTTGACTCGGGTGGGCCATGGCTAGGGGCGCTTTCCGTTAGCGGAGCCGAGTACTGGCGGGTGCAGGTCGGGCTTTGGGGTGGCCTTCGGCCGTACGATGTCACCTGTATGCCATTTGTGTAGTACTTTTCGTGTCACAGACCTATAATTAATTAAGTTATAACACTGCAATTATTTCTTTACCTGATTTCTTTCCTGAATCCTACGAACGTAAATAGTTGCTATCATAAACAAAACATGGAGACCCGAAGGACTTCTTAGTTTTGAAACATAATGATAACATACCTACATAAAATAGCATATTTTATATTTTGTAAAGAAAATGTTACCTGTTACGTACACATATTCATGTAAAACACACGGCTGTGTCCATTACACAGCCACAACCCATTTTTTTATGATCATTAAAGTGTACAAATAGTATTCCAAGATAGTTTCGCTATCATAAAGATGTATTTGGCACACCAACATGCTTGATATGCCCGGATGATCACAAAAATGAATTTATTTATTTATTTTTTATTTATTTATTCATTTCATTCCGTAGACCCCTTACAAACTGCAGGAGTTCTGGGATATGGAACATGTCAGTTTTATATACATTAAAAAATAACATATCTAAGATCAGCGCTTACACATAAACCCACAGCAATACATAAATACAGTAATCTATGTACAAAAGAATAACAAAAGTATGTATAGTATTTGATTACATATTTAGACACCATTTCACATATACATTTAGCTTGAGACTTTATTATATTTGACAGATTTATTAATTTTTTAATAGTGGATCTTCTTATTATATTATACAATATCAAATGTGAGATAAAAGTTATTGTGTTACAAGAAGTAGAATAAAATGTCAAACAGTTAGTATGTGAGAAATTCATCCACTGTATAGAATGTCTGAGATAAAAGAAATATTTTAAGGTTCTTCTGGAATTTTTTATTATTTTGTTTGCTTAGCTCTTTCAGACTCTCAGGTAACTTATTAAATAGTTTTATGCCTGAGAAAATTGCACCCTTCTGACTTAGCTTGAGTCTGTTAAGTGGCAAGTGGAGGTCATTTCTATTTCTGGTATTGTATGTGTGCACATCTGAGCTTTTTAAAAAGTAGTCAAAATTCTTTACTACAAATTTAATTGTAGAATATATATATATATATATATATGAGTTAATGGTGGCATATGTAGTTTGGGAAGCCTACATTTCACAAAGGGTTGAGGACCAACCCGAACATGCCCGAAGACTTCACCTTCGGCCAACTTCGGGACTTTGTTTTTCTTTTAACAAGACGCGCGGGAATTTTGATTAGTGAAGGCCCACCGCCCATACTTAAGGACAGAGGCTATTCCTATCTTGCAGAATCTCGTCACTGTTGAACTATGTAACAGAACTTAACATGTTTCAGGATAATTATATTTAGTGTTGTATCTATAGCATGTTTCAATTGTTTTTCATGGAAAATTCAAAATCACCTTTATATATTTACAGCTTAAAAATTTTATTTTCTTTCCGGGAGGGTGCCAGGCTAACTTATGCAGCTGTTTGGTGGGTCGTCGGCCCCAGCTTTGTTCATTAGGATCGTGGCAGTGGTTGAATTACTAACTAGAGAAGTAGTATCACACTCCTCAGGCAGCATGGTTGGCTGATGCCTAACTTATGTAAGGGGGCACTGGAAATCACTGTCAATTTGTTCTCGCATTTATTGGCATGCTATGCATTGCGGTGTTACACTATGCGTTATACCTTATACTTTACCCTGACAAAAGTTTCCGATTGCTTCATTATGTGCTTACGTTACATCTAACAGCAGTCTTATTGGGGATTTGCATGGAGTCGGCCATACCCGTAAGTTTTTGAATTACGACTTTAACAGGCTCTACGAGCCGTGAATCTACAAGTGCTTTAATGTCTTTGTTTGGGCCAGCAGACATATGCACGGCTACATTAAATTAAAACGCTTACCTCTGGAGTCAGCGAGTTCCATAATTGTCGACCCTGCGGCGTGGTCACGTGGCAGGGTTAAATCTAAGGCGGTTGGGATAAGCCCGGCTCCGCAAAGATGACCCAGGGATGTGTGGGTAACGAAAGAAAAAAGATTTAGAGGTGAGAAAGTCTATAAAACATTTACCACAATATTTCAAGACGTGTGTGAAAATGCTGAGAGTTAATATTGTGGTCATTCACTAAAAACTGGTTTCATTATATTTGTGAGGTTCATACTGTGCAGCTATACTGCATGACTATTAAGTAAATTATATAAACAATTATTTAATGCACAAATTACTACATTATGTTTCTCACCATAAAAGTAATTGTCCATAAAGGTACATACTGAGGTTGTTTAAAACAATAGCATGTTATGAGACTTTGTAGTGTCACCTGATGGTATAATGTAAAGAGGAAATATTACTGTGTAAGCTCTGTGTTGGTAATGCTCAGTATAGAAATTCAGTAATGTATGAGACATTTGCAGCCTAGATTGACACTAAAGAATATTTTTTTTATGAAAAAAAAAACATAAATATTAAATTTTTTTTGTGTCCACAGTAATCTCTTTCCATTGTATTATTTTATCCGTAACATTCCTGTATAAAAAATCCTATCATTGTAGCTTTCCTAATTGTTCGTTGGTTTACTTGATATGTACCAACACTTATTCGTTGGTTTACTTGATATGTACCAACACAGTGGGTGAATGTATCTTGAAAGCGATACCACATAAAAGGTTACATGTTACATTTAAATTTATATGTTCACTTTATAAAAAAAATTCATTTATGTGCTGTGGAATGAAAAAAACGAAGACACATTGAATATTTAAACACTAATATTTTAAAGGCATAAAATCTTGCACTTTCTTTCTTGTACATACTAATAACTACAATGTGTTTTAAAGATAACTGACATGTCAAAAGGTAAAATTATTTATTATGAACGTTCAGCAAAAATTTTTACACTTTTCTTTCCTTTAAATGACAGCATTATTTTTTCCATATGAATCACCCAAGTTTGGTAAGTTTTGAAGATAGACAATCATGAAATATAAGGTTGTAAAAAATACTCTTTATTTCTCCAAAAAAAAAATTTATTTCACTTTCTTAGTTACTAACAATTAACCGGCAATGAAATAAAATTCTAAGTGAAATAAAAAAAGCACTATTATAACAAAAATTCACAAAATAATTCATTTTCATTGAATGTCCAAAGAATTTAATCTACAAGAAAAAATGTTCTAATGTCTTCACATGCCAGCATTAAACAGAAAATAATTCTTCCTTTCTACGGAGTGTCCAAAGAGTTTAATGTTTCAGCTCATTTTCTAATTTCCTTACATACCTGCAACAAACAGAAACAATTACAAGTACTGAGAATGTAGAGAATAAGTCATATAAATGGCAATCTGGAGACAAAGTCCATAACAGAAACTGTAGAGCAATAAAGTAATACATAGTATTTAACAGAAACTATATAGCAGAAAAATAATATTCATGGCAACATGATACACACCAGATGGTCAACACATTTCATTTGGTAAGTATATGTATAATTTGATAAGCTCAATAGTTTTGGTAGGCCTATCTTATTTAAATGTATACTGTTCTTCATGTATTCACAGCTTTCAAATTTTTTTTTTGTTTTTAATATTTGTCAAACATTCAGTTACATAAAAAATTGGAAATATCGTATACCTACATCACAAAGAGTGTTTGGGTGATTTAATGCAATGGCAAAATTAGCACCTACACACATTAATTAAAAAAAAAACTACTACTGCTTATAAATACAAATGGTAACAAAAGTTAACAGCACTTAGCTCTTAATGTTTCTCAGGTAGATGTATAGAATATAAACGTGTGGTGATTGTAGTAGTGACTGCATTTTGCGATACTGTATGCTGCAACACTAAGTGAGATTAATGGCAGAACAGTAAATATTTTTTGTGTAAACTTAAGACAAGCAGCCAGAAAAGTAGGTGGTTTATTGTTATGATTTTATAAAATTTTAAAGTAATTAAGTAGTAGTGTTTTGTGTTCATTGTAATTTTACAGTTTATCAGATTTTTTGCAAACAAGAAAATAAAAATTACAAAATACCTTTTGCTTCCTGAAATGCTTTGGAATCATTTTGTAAGACAGCACTGTGTTACATCAAGCAGTCTACCAATAGTTTTATAGTTTTAACATTCATGATTGCGATATCGCAAGTGCCGCCATGTGCGAGTCCCTGCTGTGCTTGCAAAAAGCTTGCTTCAATAAAAACAAGGGCCTCATAATCAGATTTTGTCACATATGGAGTTATGTGTTTCTTGCTGCAAGTATTGCTCTCTTGGGTAATGACTGAAAAACATATCAGGAAGTAAAAAAAAAAAAGTTATAATTTTTACTCTTCTTACTTTTGTTGATTAAAACAAACTTAATAAAATCTTGTGCAGTTTTAAAAACGATAAACAACTTAAAGTACCTCAACATTCTCTTGGGAAATATTTCGATACATGTCAGGATGTGAGAAAAAGTTTTTCAGAATTTTTTCTTTATTCATTTAAAAGCCGCAAAACAATACAATTACTCTGTGCATTTTATTTGCTGTTAGGAGAGAGGTGGGTAATAATCTTACGTTGTGGCTTTTCCACAAACTAAAAAAAAATTAGACAAAAACTTTTTTTGACACTAGTCATAGCCCTGAATTTATCCTGAAAACAGACTTTAAATTTCTACAGGTTAGCAAGTAATCAAAGTTTAAAGCTTACATTATAATACCTGTGCATTCACACATACCTGTACGTTCTTAAAGTACAAACACTGGGAAAAAAACTTTTGGACGGAGGACATCCATATGCTTCTGTTACATCAGATATATATCTTGAGAAATAATAATGAAATGTAATATATCTTCAGTATGGTGTTCTATTATACTAGTACAGGTAGGGCTTGTTCTTAAGTATAGAATATGATACCACAGGTAAAATATATACTGTACTAGGTATGTTCTAAATCTAGAATAAGCATGGCCATAGCATAAAATACGTTACCAGAAAGCTAGTTTAATACACAAACATATTTTGTGCAAAACAAGCATTAGAATACTCCCAAACTAAAACCCCCATATAATCATGCTAGTCACATAATAATGCAGAAATGGTAATGACATAAATGTGCCATGTTAATGTCATCATTAATGTGATAATGATATTGTGATACATACTTGTCCCGAAAGTGAAATTGGTAAAAGTTCCGTATAACATATTCAAATTCATCCCTTGATCCAGAAGGCATGATCTTGTATACATTGTTCCTGTGGTACATTTTGCTTGATGTTTTGATTTGGTACATTGAAAGAACATGGGCATACTAACTTGTGTTATTACAATTTATATATGAATGTAAAACAGTTACAAAAGAAATTATTTCACAACACCTGAGATAATTTGTTTGTCTTGTGATGTTCTAGTATTTGTTATGTCCATACTCTTTCGACGTAACAAATTAAAACAGCAAGCATCTTGTACCACAAAACCAAGGGATCAATTTGGACACGTGATACGAAAAAAATTACGTCAACCTAGGCTAAACTTTAAAACCTGTAGAGAGAAAATATGAACTAAATGATGATACATATCTCTTAATTTACACGCAAATCTGAAAGTTAGTTAAAGTTCAGTTATCCAAGTTTTTCACTTGATCCCGAGGTACATGATGCTTGCTGAAAGATCCTGAACATTACGAATACTTGTAATATAACAGTGAATAATAATCTTAAGATTATTACTAAATATGCACTTTCTTTCTATGAATTAAACACTTAACCTCACAATTATTATTAATAAGTGTTTTTGATATCCACCAACATGGTCGTGCTGTTATGAAAATAAAAACAAAGTCACGAAGTTGGCCGAAGGTGAAGTCTTCGGGCATGTTCGGGGTGGTCCGCAACCCTTTGTGAAATGTAGGCTTCCCATGTAGTTTAGCCATCTAGACTAGTGATGGGTCGAAACAGTTCGTTTTAGAGAGTCGTTCACGTGCGCTCACTCTCGACAGGGAGTCGTTCGTTTGAGTCATTCAAAAGAGTCATATCGTTCATGAGCGGATCGTCTGTCGGTAGTTGTAGATTACGCTCGCGAGCGAGTCGGAGCGCGTCACTTCATTCAGGAGCTAGTCCGGGATATTCATTTCGTTCAGTTGCGAGTCGTGAGTTGTCATTTCATTCACGAGCGAGTCGGGGTCGCAAAAAGTCGCGAGCAGCAAACAGTCTTTCTTTGTGGCCAAACATTTTGAACACGGGAGTGAGTATAAATACATAATAATAAGATTAACTTTATTTATTTGATCTTTAATATACTTAAAGTGTTTAATGTTTCCATGAATTATTTTGACGTTATTTAATCATGGCACCCAGAAATCAAAAAACTAGTCAAATTTGGGACTATTTTTCAGAAGTTAATAACAGTGATGGAAAAGCAAAATGTAATTTCTGTTCAAAAGTGATTTCGTACAAAGGTGGAAGTACATTTAATCTCACACGCCATGTGCGAACCATACATCCCACAATTTCACTGTCCTTGAAACGTCAGCTACCTGCAGATATCTCAAGATTTGAAGAGGATAAACCAAATGATCCAGAACCTTCTGTATCCAGTAGGCCTGCAGAAGAAACTTCAAATACTCAACGAAACACAGTCCCTTCTAGTGAAGCACAGTCAGTAGAAACAGTGTTACACACAGGTCGGAAAAGTGTGAGTACAATTTCTTCATACTTTCATAAGCCATTGTCAAATAGGAAAAATAGAGACATTGATAACAGTCTTACAGAATTGATTGTTAAAGATTACCTGCCTTACAGAATAGTAGAAAGCCCAGCTTTCAGAAAATATTCGCAAAATTTAAACAGTGGATACCAACTTCCTACTCGAAAGACTGTTTCCACTGTTTTAGTGCCTCAAATGTACGAACAAACGAAAGTAAAAGTTAGGCTTGCTCTAGAGGCTGCTGATGCAGTTACAATTACGACAGATGGTTGGACATCAGTAAAAAATGAAAGTTACATATCAGTAACAGCACACTATATTAACAAAGATATGGAACTACATTCCTGTCTTCTTGAATGTTTTAATTATGACGACAAGCACACTGCTGTAAATGTAGCAGAGGAATTAAGGCGAGTGACACATGAGTGGGGCATCGACAGAAAAGTTGTTGCAGTTGTTAGTGACAATGCAGCTAACATGGTGGCAGCTGTTAACCTTACCGGCTGGACACACATATCTTGTTTTGCCCACAACCTGAACTTGATTGTTCAGCATGGACTTGATGGGACTAAAACCAAGATACTACTTACCAAAGTCAAGAGTATCGTGGCATTTTTCAAACGAAGCCCTCAAGCTTGTGCAAAATTGAAATCCATGCAAGAGCAATTAGGTGAGCCATGTCTGAAGCTAAAGCAAGAGGTCGTCACTAGATGGAATTCTACTTACGACATGCTTCAAAGAATTGTTGATGTCAAAGATGCCCTAGCTTCAACTACAGCCATTAACTACCCAGACCTTCCAGTTATTACGAACGAAGATGTGAGCAATATTCAAAATGTATGTAAATTATTGAAAGTGTTTAAGGACTGCACAGAAGAAATTAGCTCTGAAAAACAAGTCACTGCTTCAAAAATAATTTTGTTTGTTAAAGCACTGAAGACATGGTGTGCTAGACGTAATTCCGAACTCGACGAAAATGTTCCCGCCAAGGAAATTGCAGAGAGATTGCTAGAAGGCATCAACAAACGCTTCAAAGCTGTTGAAGAAAACAGTGTGTTTGCAGAAGCTACGATGTTGGATCCGCGATTCAAGGCCCGTGGTTTTTCCGATGTGAATTCTTCGGAAAAAATTAAACAGACTCTAATTTCGCACTGCGTGAAATTCGGATCTAAATCTAATCCAACCATAACACATGAGGTGCAAAATGCTACTCAATACCAGGGGTCTTCGATTTGGGAAGAGTTCGATGAAAGTGTAAAAAAATTGCTGAGCAATCCCAATCGAAAAGTTGCAGGGATAGTTGAAGTCGATAAATTCCTACAGGAACCATTGTTGCCAAGAAATGGAAACCCGCTCACTTGGTGGTTTGAAAGGCGTGAAGTTTATCCAACACTATTCCAACTAGCCAAAAAACGTCTTTGTGTAGTTGCGACCTCAGTTCCATGCGAACGAGTTTTTTCTAAAGCTGGCCAAATTATCACAGATAGAAGAAGTAGGCTTTCAGGAAAATCTGTTTCACAAATATTATTTCTGAATGAAAATTTGTAAAGTACTTTGTGGACAATATTTAAAATGCGCCTTATTATAATGACTTGTTGAAATATGGATATTTAATCGGTGTTTACCAAATAATTGCAGTTATCGCAAACATTCATTATGGACCAAGAAACAATTCCCGAGTACATTATTATTTCAGTAATTTTAACTTCGAACTGTTATGCATCGATCTCAACAAAAAGGATTACTCCTATGTGTAAGAAGAATCTGAATCTTATTCAACGTGTGTCGGCTTTTGAAAGTGCAGCAGGAGTCAGTGTTAATTAGCATCTCAACTAGTACATAGGCCTAAGTGTTCCGTTTTGAAAGTCGAAATATACACTTGCTGCAGTCAACATAAGGTAATCATTTTCGCTTAAATTCATGTAGCTATTAATTTAATTTAAATGCGTAATTTACCATCTCACCTAATTTTATTTTTAAATTAATTATGTTCAAAATTTCTGTGCAGCTATAGGATATATGTAAAATTTTATATGTTTTTTTAATCCAAGATATCACAAAATTATTTCAAGACGTTACATTGCTTTTTTACCGAGTAGTCGAATCAATTTTTAAAACAATTTTCACAATTTTTAGCTAATTTTTAAGTCAATAAACCCAATATTACACAATATGTGATGTGGCATGTTGTAAGGTTTTTTCTTTACAATATTTTTCCACGATAAAAGAAACCTGCACTCTTTTCGTATTGTTTCTCTCTAGGATTTAAAAAATAGAATGCTGTGCTGTGTGATTTAAAGCAGATACCACGCTCCAACGTTATGAATCTGTTACCAAAGATGTGTCTTTGTAGAAAACACGCGATAATGAAATTCTATAAGCCTACAAACTAGCGGTCTTATCTGCTACCCGCCAACTTCTCTTGTCTCATTTTTCATCCAAACAAGCCAAGGTTATCACACCTACGAGATATCTGCTTCATTCTCACATTTCGTCGAGCGAGCCAAAGTCATTCAACCATTCCTTTCTGTGTATCATTCGTGAATATAGCCTGCCGATTCTTACCTTTAATATCGTTCGCGAATGATATGCTCTTTTTTGAAGAGCGACTCGCGAGTCGCTCACATAAACGAGTCGTTCAGTATAAACGACTCGTTCGCGAACGACCCATCACTAATCTAGACGAAATCAATGGAAAAGTTAGCTCTGCTCTTGCACAGAATTTGAGCAACATATTGGCAACACATAAAACACCAAAACCCGTTCCCTAAAAATAAGGGTCTGGCCGTGTCCTATCGTGCAGTAGGAATACAGCTGTATCATATTCAACAACTAAACCCTTATTTTTGTCAATGGAATACCTGCTATAATCTCTTTAACTTATTGTGTGAAAAAAAAAAAAAAAAAGGAAATCGAATAATTAGCTGAGCTAAGTCTTCTTAATAACATACTTGTATGCGTTGCTCATTGCAATGATTTAAATCAATTATGACAGGCCAAAATTTTCTTTTTCTTATTCATACTGATTAAGTTCGGCAACAAGTATTTCTGAGTTAATTATTTTTGTACCATCAAATTTTCTGTTGACAATTGGTTTTCATGAAGACAAAAAAAATCCCCTTTCAGAACGTATCGAAATAATTTATATATTGCTATGTTTGTCAGCTTGGTAGTTTTTGTAATTTCTTGAGAGGTGTATTTGGTTTTTGTTTACTTCTTTTTAAATTTAATAATTTCATAAACAAAATTGTTTTCAGTGTTGGTGGGTGTCAATTATTGAATAATATAGTTTCAGTGTTCTTGAAACATTCAAAATGTTTCGATTTTTATGGTATTGGCTTTTCTTTGGAATGAGTTTGCTTATATTGACTGAAAATTGTGGTGAGCGGTTCGTTTATACAAAAAAAAAATATATATAACTTAAGCGCTTGGAAGAGAAAAGATTTTAGGAAAAAAAATACATGCCGTAAATGTGTAGCTTTTAAAACTGCTCTAAGTATTTAATATTATTTTAATTGTTGCTTGTTTATTCTGCAAAGGGGCGTTTTACAATTTCGATTGAGTTCCCGATGCCCGGCCACAATCAACATAGTATTAACACATTGATAGTTATAGTGATAAGCACTTCCATAACACAAAACTAACTACTTAACCCCATTACTATGTTTATTTAGTTGCTTTAGCATTCGAAAATTTCAATGTAAGTAATTGGTAGTGTATAGTTTTAAGGAAAAAAATTAGTACTGATAGAAAAGATCCATAATAGCTCAGGAATGCAGAAAATTCTGACGTGCGATTTTTCCATAAATAAAATAAAATAAAAGTTTTTTTTGAACATTGGAGACTTTTCTCAGCCTTTTAAAATTCCTATTAGTTTCAGAAATTATTTGTTTATAGGTTACATTAGTTAGCCTGTGCAATGACGTGGCCACCACTATTGCGTTTTAGCGTAACAGTGTGATTCGGTGGCTCTTGATTTATAAGTCAGTGTATATTTTGTATTTGGATTTTGTGAGACAGTGGAAGGAAAATAAAAATTTAAAAAATATGTGAGACCCTACTGGGCATTGAAACCCAAGTGTGAACCTTCAACTGGGATTTTAGTCGCATGGAGGTGCAAAGCGCAGAGTTTTTATGCGTGATACAAGCGTGTATAAGCTATGACAAAGATTACATGTAGGAACACTGTAATTTAAAAGTTAACTTCTTGAACTTTTACAAAAAAATTTTTATATTTTTTGTGATTGGTGTAGCCTACATTGGAGAAAAAAAATTAACAGTTAAAAATTATAAACTTTTTCTAGCAGATATAGAACACACGTGATATTTTGTAATTATAATTCTACAGTCATCTGATCTGCATTCACTTGGTTATCACAGGGCATGAATGAAGGTTACATGATGTTCATATTGTAGGATACAAATATGAAGAATTTGACATGGAGGTTATGGGGCTTAAGTTGGTAAGAGTCCGTCAATGTATTGCCATGGGTACCACTGTGTGGTTAAGGACAAGACGGACCCAGCTAAAACCTTGACTTAGGGCTTGTAGCTCGAGTGTGAAAAAATTTGAGACATGACCACTTATAGTAATACCTTCATGCAAAAACCTGTTCCGCCGTCAGCGTCAGACTCACTAGATGTTACTAATCTCTTAGGCTGTTAAGGCATCCCACACACCACTACACCACTACACCTCTATGCACTAGTTGAAGGGAAACATGTTGCTCCAGCAATATTCATTTATCACACGCTTTATGCTTCCGTACTTTGTGCCACTTTGAGAACAAAAATAATACAACGGATGTAACATACTGCTGTACGAATCGGCTTATTCAAAATGTTAAAGGTGTATTCTATTACAAGTCTCTTGTACTTTGTTTATCTGTGTTTACATTGTTGTGTTGTTAGAATATCTAGCCTATTTAATTTCATTGCAGAGTTCACATGTACGTCTCTGTATTGTCCGTGTTTTGTCCAGGTTATCTGTTTTTTGTCATCATTGGATTCCTCTGTCACTGAGTTTTCCAAAGTTGCTGTTTATATTTACTGTTTTTTGCTGCATCTGTCTGGTCATTGTTAGTCTACTGTGTTCGTCTGCAATGATATTGTTCTAATTCCTTTCATGGAATTGTCTTTGTTCCCTTTATAATTAACATCCGACTTTGGCTGATTTTGGCTTGTTTTCTGTGTGTTTGTTTATTCATCTTTCTTTGTCCGTTCTTTGGGTTTTCTCTATGATATACTAGCACTGTTGTATGCCCAAAATAATGATTTAAATCAATCTTCTCTATTGCAAGATTCATTCAAAGAACGTAAACAATTACAACTATTAATTTAGGTGTTTTTTAGGGTGCAAGACACTGACACTAGTACACTTCCCCCACCCCCCTTCCCCTCTCTTTCTCTTTGGTGAAGGTGCACTTTTCAAAATGGCCTAGCACATACATCATATGCTGACGTACAATGCTGGTAATTATGCTAGTGAAGAAAGTGTGGAGTTTCATCAGGCTTCGTGGGAATATAGCCCCTGGACACTGTTAAATTATTAAGTTGTAAACAAGCATACAGGTCTCTAATGTACAAATTTAAAGGTTAAAAAATGCTTAAAATATCATAATGTGCCTTGTTTGACTTTAAGTTTGGTAAAACAAGTTTGGCTGAATGCAATACTTCTTTCTGGATTGTTTTCATCAAGCTAAGTTTTGCTATGTATTACTAAATTTCCAATTTTTGTGAGAGAATACATTTTCATATAATTATTGAAATCATTTACCTCCAAAATCAAATGTTATAACACACAACAGAATGGAACAGAATATACCTATTGTTTTTGCTGCGTCAAGAATGATTGTTTATAAACAATTTCTGAATGCAAATTAATCTGTACTTAGGTTTTATGTTATTTTAGTACAGTTTAAGGTAGAAGTCCATACATGGTTGGTTTGATTCATATCTGCTATGCAGCGTTTTAATCCGTTTTCTGTTTTCTCTACTGCTACATCTCTTGCGTGTCACACCATTGTCATCTCCTGTAATTTCAAGAACCCAAGGAAAACCTAATTCAGTATATCTGGACAGAGATTAGAACTAGAGTCCTTCAGAATGCAAGTTCTTTGTCTTACCACTGCATTACCTCACTCCACTGCATAGAACTTATTAAACCAAGTATGTTATTTTAATTGTATATATCGTTCTGTTTTTTCTATAAGTATTTTGTAAGATGTGCTTTGTAACTAAAATCAATGAGGTGATACTCGTAAAACATTGAAATCATATTTTGGTTCAAATCCCAGACCAGATACTTATATTTAATTTCTCCGTTGTTCCTGGGAATCACACCAGGCAACTGCAGAGATGGTTCCTCTACTTAGGTCATTGCCAATTGCTTTCCCATTTTTTCTGAATTTTTTTTTTGCTGTCGTGACTATTGACCTCGTTGGTGACAAGATGCAAAGTTAAAATTTTAATTTTGCCTTCATTGGACAGGTATCACCTGTCTCTACTTAGTTCCCCTATGTGTGGTTGATGTTCCAGCACTGGATTGTGTGCCATTTTGTGTTTTCAGAGGGAAAGAAATGCCCTACTGTGGAGACTGGCAGACTTAATGCTACAAAGTTCACCCAGTGCCCTTCAGTGAACGACCCTGTAAACTACACTGAATGCTGCCAAGGGCAGTGCTGTCCTGATAACATCATTATGTATGAAATTGATGACAGGTGTGTATTTTTCCTTGTATCATTCATTTAATCATGGTCAACACTTGAAATATTACACTATTTCTATGTAATTTGTTTTGTATTTAGCATATGAAATATAAAATTTTCACCCATAAATTTTCAAGTAGCATTTACAAATTATTTAAATATTAGTTTTTCGGAGAAAAAGTGTGTAAAGACAGCATTTGCCCTCGAAAATGGTAACTGCCTGTTAGACAAGTGATAAGCTAAATTTTTCTAAGTTATTGTTTCTTGCTCTGCCACAGGTAAGTTCTAAATGTTTTTTGTAATTAGAAATACTCAATCCATCATCATATTATACTATTTGATAAGAGTTTTTAAACTTTTTTCAACATTATAAATGTTGGCCTACTTACATAAAAATAAATATTAATAATTTACAGCATTTATAGAGGATATAAAATATTGTAAAATATTTAGAAGGGTCTAAACACAAATAATGCAGGCAAAATAACAAACTTTGTGCACAAAGCAGTTGAATAGTATAAAACATCATGTGGAATCTTGACAAAGCCTTCTATACAGTTTCACACAAAATTTTTGTGGAAAGGTTGTTGATATTGATTTGTTGATACTTGGGTCTGAGCACGGTGACCCTAGGTAACGCCACAGTGATAGAAGCCTCAGTGCACCTGCGGTTTTCATGGCAGGGTAATTCTGTGGTGGTTTACCTTTACCTTCCACAGTATGGCTGTGAAGGTACCACACAATGCTCAGTCATAGACTCAGAGAGGAAATTTTCCACAAGTGAAAAATTCCAGACATGGCTGGGAATCGGGAATCAAACTTGGTACCATAAGCTCAAATCACTAAGCCCAACAGGTCAGAGTGCTGATGTTATCTTACCATGTAAATACAATTGTATGCTTTGCATTGCTGAACATGAGCCAATGAAAATAACAAATCATGTATATTTTTTTGCTTTTGAATTTTTTTTTTTTGTGTATAAAATGTTTAACTATACTTGTCATACATATTCGGGTAAAGTTGATAATGATACCTTTTGATTTGCCTTGGCAAATTGCAATAATTGGTCGGCTACCGTTTGGCCATCCTGTTTTAAGTTTTCTATGATTTCCTTGAAATCACTCATGTGAATACTGGGATGGTTTTTAACCAAAGACCATTGCTAAATATTTCAGTTTTCTTGTTGACCTCATCGTTTACAACATACTTAGTTACATAGTCGGCACTTTTGTAAACATGCATTCTTTGGTTTGGTACATTCTGTAGTCCGGCACCAATCGTGCTGCTTAATTAGGATATTCGGGTGGATTTGGTAGTTTGTTCACCTTTATCTGAAATGATTTTAACCATTTTCACTAATATGCATATTTTATTGTCATTGAGAAGCTTATTACAACTTGTTTTAATTATCATTGTACTCTGTATTGTTACGAATGGGAAAAACTGGTCCGGAAGGGTAGCACAATTAATTTAAAAGTTACAGATTTATTTATTAATAATTACACTTTTCTTAAAGTACAACAATCAAAACACTTGTCCACAATTTAATCACACCTTCGTAAGTTCACCTTTTTACTCTTACCACCAGAGCTCGGCTCGACAGTGGCTCTCTCTACTGTTGGTCACTTACCACGCACCTCGGTCCCAACACACTGCTTCGTACTGCTCACTCGCTAGCCGTCCCGGATGCCATCATGTGGTCCCTGCCTGTGTGGGGGGCTGGCATGTTGGTTTGTGACTGCTTTCGGGCGTTGCCTACCTGCATGGGTGCTTCCAGTAGGTGGGGCCCACCTCTACGTAGCGCAGACTTGCAGTGACTATATCTCTAGTGTAGTTGTACATTTGTCAATTTTGTCTTTTGTATTTAGTTTTTTCGTGCCCACCATAAACATGGTGTCATAGCTGTCGGTGGGCATGTCACAGATCTTAATAAATAAATAAAAAATCTTACAAGCAGCAAAATCTAATGTAACAGGGTTGTACTGTAACTGTATGTGTAATATTTTCTATGCTGAGGGTGCCACTGTGGTTGGGTGACCAGATCACTCGCCTGTGCCCCCCCTCCTCCCCCCAACCCCCACCAAGGAGATCCCAATTGGATTCCCAGTGTGTGGTTGAACCTGGATTTTTCACAAGAGGAAAAAGTGAGGGACGTTGCTGTGAGCCGTTGGGTTTTTGGGGGTACTCCCGTTTCTCCGCCCATTCATTCCGTCAGTGATCCATTCTCATCTCGTCACCCCTCACCGTCTCAACCGTCTTTGATGTCTCTCGCGTACTGCTATGTAGTTGACATTAGTTGACAAATGTGCCACATGAATGTAAAACTGGAAGAACATTTTTTTTTTTACAGGTTAATTATGCAGGTTGGCATTTCAGTTATTTGCACCTGCTTCATTCTTGTGGTAGCAGTCATTCTGTGTTGTTTCTGGAGCAGATGTCCAATGTACAACTCCTGCAGAGGAAACTATCTACAAGGGGATATAATTGCAGAGTGTAAGTCATTATTGTGAATATAAATAAAATAATATGATTTTATATTTGACCATACTGATTAAGAGAAACTTTCAAAAATTATTAATTGTATGAGTATATTTTACATGAATATAAACAAACTTAATACTTATAATTCAATATAGTTGTTAGTAAAAACCATGCTAATACAAAACTCTCATTAATATAAAGTGTTTTAATAGTCCCTAGAAATTACGTGGGATTTAGAATTCTAAGCAGTTTTTTTTTAGTACAAAGCTTGTTCATATGTAAATACAAAGTTGTATTTGTTCCAAGGGTAAACTATTAAATGTATTAAAAGATGGTAAAGACAAATATCCCACAGTAATATAAAGAAGCAATGTGAAGTTACTACTAAAATAATACAAATACCGTCGCTTTGATTCATGAGGATAACAGCTTAAAAATAACATGATCTTCCAAAATTGTAGTATGTCTTCTTGTAAGTAATTTCTAAAACTTTGCTTTATTCTGCTGCCTTCATATTATGAGATTAGTACAATATACTTTATTGAACCACAGGTATAGCTATACAAAATATGTATTTTATTATCCCTAAAAAAAGTTATATTTGATGCTCTGTATTAGATTGTGTTCTAGTTTTCGTGGAACACATTAACCTTTTTTATGTGTGTTATTCATGTAGTGAATGAAAAAAAAATATATATTTTTCATTGAACTTTTTTTTTAGAAATTGTGATAATTCCATAGTGACACAATTAAGGTCCCTTTAAGTTCGTATTTTTACACAGTTTTTTTTTTAGGTTTTATTGATCTTTGTTGTGCCGCAGATTTTTTCTTGTTATGGGTTGATTTTTTTGTTAAGCTCTGTATTGGTTGAGGTTCTGTGCGCTAGGTCCGTTGAGTAAGCAGGCGAGCGGATGTGGCATGGCTGCATGTTGCAGTTTTGCAACGCCCGCCCCCCACCTCCCTCACAGCTTTGTCTGTGCGGCACCGGTGCAGTAGCCCACAAGGAGGGTGTGATAGAGGTAGAGTCGTGGGTGGGAGATGGCTGGGATGGGACTGGATGTTTTTGAGGCACGTGGAGGAAAGTGGCCAATCAGGGTGAGGTTTTGAGGTCGGTGGTGTGGCGTGGGTTTGGAGGCATCGAGGCCAGGGAGACTCGCTTGCGGGACGAGGTAGAGGATAGACGCATAGTTTTTGGCATGAAGTTTGCAGGAGAATGGGGGGAGACGTGAGTTTGAGACAAAGATAGTTATTTCTGCTTTTATAATTTCTTGGGAGGGCAGAAGACCCTCTGTTGTAGACAATCATGTGACAGATGAGTACCTTTTTTGTGGTTGTTTGGTTCTAAGTAACGTGTAGTGTTCAAGTTGAATGTAGTGGAGACATTGCTTGTCTGTACCCCTGCCACTGATAATTATTGTATTTGAGGAAAGTATGTATTTATTAACCATTTTATATTTTCAATCAGCTGTTAAGTTGTTTAATTTTTTAGATACTAATTCAGGTTATAAGCAAGTCTAGGAGAGGACAGGTATGGTTAGCCAGAGAGTTAGCGATTACTTAATACTGTTATAGGATGTGAAAACTTAACATAATTTTTGATGAACTCAGTGTGATGAAGGAATTCTGATTTTGTATTGTTCTGGAGTTCATGAAGAAATGATTAAATCTTGTGTCCTGCTAACCAAAATTCTGGAGTAGTTTATTTTTAATACGTTATTTTAGTTTATCTTCCTTGGTAGTTCTATGGTTAAGCTTAAGTTAATTTATTGGTGCTTTCTACTCAGTGTTCTGATGACGGCCCTTGTAGGTAATTCACTACCTATTTACAGAATAGCCTATACAAAAGGGATGATGTGGTTGAATATGTTTATAGTAGAAGAGTTCATTTCTTTGTTACAAAAATATTTTCATGTCTGTAAACAGCTTACTTTTTCCCCCTTATCTGAGTGTGTTGCCTCCACAGAAATATAGCATTTTTACTATATGTTCTCTGTTCTTAACTTTTAATAATGAAAATTAAATGGGAAGTATTCACTGACTTAATAGGAAATTCAAGGTCCAGAATTATTTAGAATTATTTTCAATTTTGAAACAAATTTGGACTTGACAGTTTTTGCTTTTTTTCAATATTTATCAAATTTAACACACTGCAGTAGGTGAAATTTTTTCCTAGGCATCATTCTTTCTATGATGACTCAAAAGACTATCTTGCACATTTTCGCAAATGAGCTATAGTGATAAATACACAGGAATAGCTGCTAAACCAAAGCAATGTCATAAAATGAAATAACCAATGTTGTGGGATCAGCATTCCTTCAAATAATAAATGTGTGTGTATATGAATAAAAAAATGGTTGCTGACCATTGTGCATTGAATTTTTATTTTTATTTATTCCAGCAAAAGAAGATGATCCCCTGAATTCTATAATGCCACCGGAAGAAAAAGATGGCCAAAACCATTATTCACCCAATGTTACTTTTCGGCTTGTGGATAATGTTTAATGTATCAGGTATAAAAAGAACTTAAAGGTGTGACAATGTATACTCTCAGATTTCTTTTATTTACAAACAAATGAATACAAGTTTACTTTACAAACAGAAATGCTTGTATTTTGTGTTGACAAATGCTTTTGTAGGCTAATGAAACAAATATGTTGCAGTTAATTTATGCCATAATAGTACAATTATTTTTATTTAGTTTAAGAAATTGCAACATATAGAGTCTTAAAAATTAGGTGATTATTGTGTCAATTTATAAGAAAAATATTATATACAGAGTTCTAAAGGACCTTAAGAATGGTATTCCAAGACGTTTGGGCAAGGTAGCGAATAAGTACTGCCTTGCTGGGACACAACTGTAACCTAACTCGCAGGCCGTGTTCCAGAACATGTCCAAACCAAATCCCAGCAAGGAAACAGATAGGCAACAGTTTTAATAACCAGTGCCCTGCACGAGACTAGAAACTGGTTCCAACCATTCTAGTGGACGTTTCACAACCATCTATACATTGTTCCAGCAAAAATCCAAGAGGTAGCAGCACCATCGCACCAAAATGGAACTATCTTTCTAATTTTCTCAAGTACTTTTTTAAGTTGAAATTATTTCTGGTTATATCCATTAAAGAGAACAAAATGTATTCAAGGATAGTTTCGCTACCACAAAGGTTCATTTGGCAACAAATATGCTTGGTACATTCCCCAATGTTCATGAAAGTAACTCTATACGAGTTAATGGCACCGGACGTGAGTCCACCATCTTGTCAAAATCACTGAAAAAGTGAGCTTTGCCCAACAGATAGGTCACAGATAGGACACCAAAATCAGTTCCCTAAAAATAAGGGACTGGCTGTGTTCTATCTTAAGGGTTTGGGAGCAATTTTGTGCACTAGGAATACGGTTAGGGCACAGATATAACATATTAAAAACCTAAACCATTACTTTTGTGTCTTGGAATACCAGCCTAAAGACTTTTATGATTTCCTAGTGTTTGTTGTTTCAAGGTCTTGGAAAGTCCTTAAATAGCTCTTGGCATAGAAAATTCCTTGAATTTTTCATGTTTTAGAAAATTTAATTCTCCTAAATAGCATTAAATTAAATGAGTGACAAGTAGTGATTATTAGGAATTTTTTCTTTGTACCTGGGTTTAGAGTTCTTACTACATGTAACTAATGAGTTAAATTAAACAACAAATACTGAAGTGTTCAGAGCATTCTCTGAATTGTCCATTATGTATTTGCTCTATTGATTGTGTTTTTTATTTATATTTTTACTGTGAACATTATATTGATTGTGGTGTGATGCCTTATGTAACTGTTTTGGACTGAAAAAGAAACAAGTAATATGATCTCATCAGTATTATCATCAGTTTAGCCCTTAAAATAATATATTTTTTACTCTTGATAAATACTTGAAAATACATCCAAAACATACGTCATGGTCAAAGTTGCTTTCATCATAAAATGATACTCAAACTATGGTATATTGTATATGTGTGTAAAGGTTTAGTGTAATATTTTTAACAACTCATATTTATTTATTTATTTATTACACAACTGACCAAAAGACTTTTTAATTTACAAATGTTTGTATTTTTCTATGAAGAGAATATCTAATGAATTATTGAATCATTGAATCATTGAATAAGAATTTTGTGGAAAAATTGCATTAAATTTTTAGTATTGTGCATTACATTTTTATAGTATAACAAATGCAGCATATTGAAGGTACAAATTTTAATTTAGTACAAATTATATTTTAAAAATAAGTTGTTTGCAATTTTAGATCTTATTAGTTTTTTGATTGAAATCCATTGAAATGTGTGAAATATTATTGATTTAAAATATCTTGTTTTAATTTAATAATGTGAATTAATAGTACTCTCATTATTAAGTAAATATAATTTATTATAGTCCATAGCTACCTTGAATAGTATTAGTTAATGTGTATTTTTTTTTTGTTTGGAACAGTCTATATTTTTTCAATTGCCCAGCTTGTAATGACAAGGGAAAATTAAAATTTGGATAACTATGTATATAATTGAGAATCAATTTTTTAGATGTTAAACTTTGAAGTGTGTCTTGTAACTTGTTTGGATCAGTTTTGCTTTTTTTATTATTAAAATAAATTACTATTTTTTTTTAAGTTGATACAAAGAAAATTAAATGCATAAAGGATATATAATGATTGTTTTGAATATGTAGAGAAGTAAGAAGATTTTTTTTTGTCAATATGGTGTATTTTAGGTTAATTTTCATTATATGCAATGTCAGAAATGTTTGAAAATATTTAATGGCTAAGTCAATTTTTAAAAGTTTTATTTTTTTTGTTGTTTCTTAACAGTATTATCTATTATAGTTTCAGTATTATTATAACTTCTGCTTTTAGCAGTAGGCTTAGTTCTGTAAATATGTTTGTTACAGTAGTCTTGTATGTCTTTTGTATGAATTTTTACAATATCTTTTGACAGGTATGCAATTTTTGTACAATAGTTATTATATTTTATGGCAGCTTTTTAAAACTGTTTAAAATACATTTACTTTTGTTAACATATTGTTTTCTCAGGTCAGTTAATAACTTAATTGTAAATGTAGTTCTTTATGTTCAAATGAATTAAACAAAGAAGTATATTTTTTGCTGGTAAGCTGAACATGTGATATCCATAAAGCTTTAAAACTTTCACTCATTTTTGCAAGTCTGATTTTTTTTTTTTTACCTAGCATTATTTTTGTATGAATTGTATCTTTATCAATGTAAGTATAAGGAAATGGCAATCTATAAAAATTTTCTTACAATTTGTCCTTACTAATTTTTTGGAAATAAACTTTTGCTTGAAATGTGTGCTTATTTGTTTATTTGTAAGTACTTAATTGTAGTTTAAATGTTTTTTTTTAAATTATTATTTTTAGGATTTGTTCATTATAGTCCAGTCAGTACAGTCAAACCTCATTATTACAAACCTGAAGGGACCATAATTTTAACACTTTGTAATAATGAGGTTTGTATTAACCAAACTATTGGGAAAACCATATGACATAAATAAATTTATTACCTTCCAATTATTATAATTACTACCATAAGATTCAATCTTTCCCTGATTTTTTTTTTAATATTGTTTACAAGGACGATTGCAAGATGTTAAATCTCAAGCGATTACAATTCTTTTTTCTCCTGTGTCAACTTCTTTGATAGTTTTAGTTTTAACTTGCAATTTAATATCGTTACATTTACATTTTGCAGTCATTTTATAACACAACACACACACTCAAAATTCAGGTTATGGCACACGTGTGAACAAAAGAAAATACCCGAACTTAAATACCATAAATTATCTAAACTTCTTCCGATGTACACTTCCAACGAATAGATACGGTATAGAGTACCTTCTTTTTCATTTCAGTTTGCAAAATGACGTCTTTTATAGTTACTAATATCGCTACGAGAGTTACACGTTTCATCTGGTTTTTCAACCATTTTGTGCTGTAGGTTGCATACATACATCTTTGGAGAAACATTTGTTTACTTGACAGTTGTGAAAATGTGATTATTTATTTTGAACTTTGGTAGTGAAATTCTTAGTAACCATTTACTTAGACATGTAAACAACAACTTGAGAGATCAGAACTACTTTGAATTTAATATTAACCGTATTTCATATTAAAAGTACTGAATAACATAGGAAAGCATACTTCATTTTCTGGGACTGAAAGTACTTTACATAAATGGGAATTTCATACTAAGAGGATTCATATTAATGAGGTTTGACTGTAGATACATTCTACCATACCTTCAAAAGGTGTGGTTGTAGATTTTATTTTTTATTTTTATAATTGGTGCCAATGTAAAAAAAATAACCAAGTTATCCAACATGGCTGGCCCTGGCAGAATTTTCAGCAACTGAAAAACCACAAAATTTTACAATTTTTTTTTGGTTTTTTCGACTTCAGCAATACTTCCACAATGTTATGTTTTAAAGAGGAATAAATTTCCGACAATTTTCATTCCTGAAAGGTTTTTGTAGTGTAAATAATGAACACGCCATCGCTTCTTGAAAATTGACAGTTTTTATCAGCTTCGTAAAAATAAGCATTACCATATTCTGAGTTAATGATGCACATTAAACTTTAAAGATGTTCACTACTGTACAACTGCAACATATATTATACTTCACAATACATTCTGTTCAGTGTTTTAGCTACAAAGAAACAGTATTTGAATGTAAATGTGAATGAATAAATATTGGCGGTGATTATAAGCGAAAACTCAGTATGATGGTATTTGAATGTGGTAATTAAACTGCTAATCTAGGTATTAAACTTAAATTATAAATTTAAAAAAAAAGTTACAAAAAAGCTATCTTTTAAAAAGGAGAAAATAATATCTGTTTATTAATTTTCAAATGACTTTAGATACTTAACGGCATCGGGTCACCGCTAATTGAAAAAAATATGGAGCTAGCTAGGTAGTTAACAAAACGACGACACCTAATTTTTAATCCAAAAAGTTAAGCACAAGTATTTGATCAAAAATTTAATTTACTCTGAAAAATTCACAAAATTGAAACAAGTGTTAAATGATGTCTTCCCTCACGCATCTGCCCGCTTTCGGGTTGCTCATTCTGTGGCATAGTGTCTCCCGTACATGCAGCTCATTCCCCCATGACCACCACGGTTCATAGTGCGACTAGACCGTCTCACCCCCGCTCCGATAACCTGCGTTCCTACTAAGCTAACTATAACTACTAAACAAAGTACATATGTTGGTATGCAGAAGAATATGTAATACATGTTTACATATTATAATGTTAGACTAAATAGATATGACAATTTTTTCGAGTATTGGAGTAAATTAACTACTTGATTATGGACTTAAGCTTTTTGGGTTGACTCCTACTTAATTATTTTGTGTCTGTTTTAAGTTCGCTGATTTTAACTGTCTATTTACTTAGCAGTCCTGATGCATCAAAAATTATTTGACTAACAAAAATATATTATTTTTGACTTTTTAAGAGTTCGATTTTTGTATTGAGGGGTTTTCAAATTTTTTAATTAAAGATTTATTTCAAGCTTATTAAATTTAAGTATTATTAAATATTATAAATTATAATAATTTAAACTCAGACATGGTTGACACACTATCATCACCTTAGCACAAACGTTTACTCACCTAAGCGCTTAAAACATTTCCTTTGTAATTTTAAGTGGAAAATTGAATTTTTTTTGTTGACATCTTGTATCAAATGTGATTATTTGCTTGTGTTGTGTGTTATGATTATTTTTTGCGATAATTTGGTTTTGTCATCTTTGTCTTGGTTTAAGTAATTTTTTCTATAAACAATATTTCTAATCATATACTAATTTCTTTTAAGTATTTTGTTAAATAATGTATGTAGGTAGATACAAGCCCATAGCATTATTATTAAAAGTTATTTTATCATAGATATAATACCTATAGTAGATAAAATAATAACAAATAAATTTAGAGTTGTAAATATGTAGATAAAGTTTATGATTGCTGTATATTAGGTATATTTGTGTATTACAAAAGTTGGTTGCTACAGACAAGTGGAAGTAAAATAATGATCCATATAGCTAGTGAGTATCAATCAGGCAATTACTCGTTGAGTCCAATCCAACGAATGCAAACACTATCGGTCTACGTTTGATAAACCTGTCATCCTGTGACTACCACCTTCCTGCCCCATCATCACACACTGGTCACCATCTGTAAGCCAAGTACTCATTGAGACCAATTCAATGAGCCCAAAAAAAAATTTTTAAAAAAAAATCTGCTGTAAGATATTGATGAGTTGGGTAGTCTGCTTACTGTCCTGGTTGAAGCATTAGGTCAAGGTTACCATATTATTGTAGTGCCTTCAGATTTACATAGTGCACCGAATTAAAGTCGATCAGAGAAGTAGGAGTAAAATAAACATCCATTGCATGCTTAAGATCCCTACAGCAAATGGCTGAACAGATTTTCATCCAACATCACTAATATCCATCCCGATGAAACCAGCCTTCAACTAAAAAAACCAGATTCAAATCGGTCCATCAATTTGAGAGCTATGATGCCACAGATAGACACAGTCTTTAAACTTATAAAACCACTCTTTTTTGCACAGGGGCTAATAATACATTGTCCTAATGGATTTTTTATCTATACTATTATAAAACTGTAGTTTGTCTGTTGTTTGTTCGAGGTTGATGCAAAACTACTTGACCAATTTTGTTGAAACGTTAATTGTGTTTAGAAGCTTATGATCTAACTTTAAAACTGATGTAACAATAAAACCACAGAAGTGTGTCTGTCAATTTGTTTGAGCATCATGCAAAAATACTGGACTGATTTCAATGAAACTTATTGTGTTCAAAAGCTTATGATCAGACGTAAAAACTGTTGTACATTTTAGCTCCTTACGACAATGGGAGCCTCAGATATAACACTGAAACCACATTTTTTCACAACCAAACGCAACCAAAATAAGGTGAGCTCTCATTCCAAGTTCATATTAAGGGGTGTCAGTTTTAAGTGGCCCTTGTACAGGCGGAGCTGTAATATATCATAAAAGATTAGCAAGATTTGAAGAAATTTCGCCATTTCATTGATGATGCTTTTTTCGTTTACATGTGTACGGGCTTTTGCTTTGTTTATGCCTTCTGCGTATCCATGGCAACGGCTTGTGCAACAACAGTGGCGCACACACAAGGAGGGGCATTATAATAAGCAATGTGAGTGTGTTCTGCCGGCAGACTGTCGTAGCGAGCGCAGTTACTCCGGCTAGTAATATTTATAAATTTCGTAATTTACTGTAATATTCAAGGTGATAATATGATACTAAAACATCTGAGTTTTTAATAAAGTTCATAAATGGCTGAACCTGTTTCAAGTAGAAAAATTCTAATTGGATAAACTTAACATTAATATGTTAATTTCAAGGTGATTCTACAGTCTTAAGACACTTAATTAAATAAAGGAATCAAATAAGTTCTTCGAAGACTTATGGAACCCCCAAGCACTTCAAGCAGTGAGATAGATGTCTTGGTTGGGTGTGCTATGACACAGTAGCGTTACTTATAACTAATGTGGTTATTTACAGACTTAATACCTGTAGTAATTTAGTTTAGTGAAATTTGCAATATTTTATATTCTATTTTTCTGATTTGCTAAAGATATTTCCGTATTTTTAATTGCTCATTATAAACGGCAATAAATATATAATTTCTTTACTCGTAAGGTACGCCCCATGAAAAGAAAACATTTATATGAATGGTGGTATATTTGTGTACAAAACCTAAAATTGTTGCTGCTAAAGAGCAGGAATGATAAAAGCCTATGCGAAAGTAAGTGAGTTTTAACATTCACTCTGTTTATTTATTTTTTTATTTTTAGTTCTAAAAGAAATAAACTGATCCGCGTAATTGTAAGGATGGTATTTCTCACGTGACATGGGTTTAGAGAATGAACTAGCAATTCATAGCTGTAAAATTTTTACATGTCTGGCATTCAAAGTGTTAGTAACTATTTGGGTACTGTTCAATATAACAACTTGTAAAATTAATTTTAAAAAATCGTTGTGGTATGTGACAATACAAAAATATTTTTTTACCAAAATAATTCACATATTTCTAGATATGGGTAATAGAGACTTAACAAAAATTGCAACCGTGACGGCCGAGGTCAAGGTCAAAGCTCCCCTCCAGAGGCTTATTGGAGGCTTGTCCATGGGGAATTGAAACCTCAATGGGGACATTTTGAATTTGTGAATTTTTTGGGATAAAAACAGGGAAAATTTCCCTCAATAGATGAATTATTCCCTCGAAATAGGATATTTTATAATTTTTATGATTTTTGAGATTTTTTGGCGGAATTTATTTTCCTAAAAACTGGAAATTTGGCGAATTTTGGCGAATTTTTGACCAATTTTGAGTAATTTTTGGCAAATCTTGTAAAGGTCTAAGTTAAAGGTCAAGGTCATCCAAGAGGGCAGCCGTGATGTCAAAAATTCAAGATGGCGGATGGACACACGCTCCACGAACCAGAACCAGCACCAGAACATACCAAATATACCTATACTGGCATGCACAGCCAGTGTCATTACGAATCGAGGCTCTGAAACATTGTGCGTTTAGCAAAAATAACCATTGTCCACATATTTTCAGTAAAAAAAAACAAAAAAAAAACATTGTCCATAATAATTTCCAGCAAAAATAATGATTTAACAGGTATTTTTAGCAAGAACAACGATTGTCTAACAATGTTTGAAACAAAATAACAATTGTCATTAATGTCGGCCATCTCATACATGTTGCCAACCCATTTCCTTGACACTTATGTTTTTACTTATTGGTTTTCGATTGTTTTCCTTTATTAATAATCAATCAATTAAGACATTTATTTTCATATTTGTACACTTAGACGAATTTGTTTTGGCGAAAATAAAACCTTAGTCTAGAACCAAGAAACTTTCAAGCCTAATTGTATAATTTATTTGCATATTAAAGCTGATTATAACAACAAATAGAAGTAATAAAGTGTTATTTATGTTATATGTAAGTTTCACATCATTTAAGTACCTACCAGTGAGCGAAGTAGAAACAACTTTCGCTTCTCCTAAAATTCCATTTTTTGACTACGGTTGTTTTTTTCCAAAAGCCCTTCAATTAAAACACGTCAAGACAGTTGGTGTTCGCTGTACGTACGGATGTGTTCGGCAGCAAAGCAGCTCAAGGTCCACTTGGAAGAGTTGGTCGACATGCAGCAGGCTGCATTGGCCTGAGATATCGCCAAGTTAAAAAAAGAAAATAAAAAATATTGGTTGTCTGTAAAGTCGGTGTACGGACGATAGTTTAACGTGACAACGTCATAACAAAACATTGATGAAATGATTGCATACTTTTATGAATAAAATTGAATCATTTTTATTTTAATAATAAAAAATAAATACTTGAAATTATACTAGTAATCAGATTTTTTAAATGCAAGAATAATTAACCTTTATTGCCGAAATTTTTGTTGTAATAAGCAATGAAAACCACGTTAACTATTCACTTCACTTTATAAACAGTCGACGAAACAGTTCACGTGTAGATGACTTGTAAATAATTTTAAAAACTGGCGTTTAGATATAAAGTTTAAATATAATTATGAACATGTTTTCATATAAATAAACTGTAATCAAATATCTATAATCAATTATATGAATCACCATAATTTTTTAGTCAATTGTAACATAACCTATTATTACTGCACTCGCCGACAGCGTAACGGAACACAGCGTAACGGGACACATCGTAACGGAACAGTGAGCGTAGCGGGACACAGCGTAACGGAACAATGTGCGTAACGGGACACTTTTTCGTGCGTGCAACCGGCGTTCATAGATTTATTAGACGTCACGTCAAATAAAACGACTTAGTCGATGTGACTCCTCTGTACATTAAAGAAATTAAAGAAGCTGTAGTCTGCCTTACGGTAATGTTTTTTTCCCCCTTCTTCACGACAATCAGCCCGAGTGTGATTCCACGCCGTAAAAACTGTTGAATTCTCTGTGTAGGAAGTATTGCCAACATCCTAGGAGTATCATTGAGCAGAATCAAATTTTCGTGAGTTTCACACAAATGGTGCATACTAGGGAGTTTTTTTTTTTAAACAAAAGGAGTAATTGCTCATTAGATCATACTTCTAAATAAAACAGCATGAAATATTCATAACTTTGAAAAGAACAAATGTTGTAAGCATAAGAGGACGCCACCTCATAATTTTTAATGAAGGGGAGGGACATTATTAGAAATTTGTTCTTAGGGTGCAGTACCACGTTGTATAAAACACAACTCTAGGAATTGTAGTTTGATTCAAAATATTTTTTCTGTATTTTTTTTTTTACAAAAAAACCATTTCGAAAACTGATTTTTAAAGGTGAATATCATCGTTTTACGAATTGACCTAGGTTGTAAGTTCTACTACAAATTCTGTTTTAATTTCCGTAAGGGGTCACCTCCCGAAATATTTCGGGTGCTTTACCGAAGGCCCGTTTAAATCCTTCAGTGTTAATCAACTCGGTGGTTGTCATTAGTATTATACTAGTGGATGTAGAGTAATATATCTAATTGATATCTATCAAATTCCGCCGACCTGGTGCTCAATTGGGATGCAGAGAGTTAAAATACAGTTTTTTTTTTACATAATTACTGAACATATTTTGAATCTGTATTGTGCGAAAAAAATATATATATTTAGATAATTCAAGACATGTAGCATTTAATCAAACTATTTTATTCTTACTGAATATCTACGGAAACACCTAAGGCTTTGCATGGAACGATTTTACACATTTTATAACAGTAAAACTACAGGTTGACCGTTTAAAGTTTTTACGTACCTATGCACACGTATCGCAACGCAAGCGTTCACTGCCTTGCGAGTAAGGGCTATTGGGCACTTGAAGCGTGTGCTGATGTCTCCCAAAAAGCCTAGTCGGGTGTGGAACTTTCGTTTCCAACGTCTTCCAATGCAGTTTCTCAAATAATATTGGATGGTTATGACGTCATCTGAAAACGTCAATAGCTTAGACATGCTTGTTTGACACGTTGGATGACTTGAGTTTCCAAAAAAAATATATATATATATATATTTTATGTAGGAAAGGTTCTGAAATTTTGAATTTATGTTTGACAGAATCAACAAATCATAATCATGCACAACTAAAATGAAAATGGCAGATGTTTTCGCCTCATCGAATCTTAAAAAAATGATAAAGTCGACATGGGAAATTAAAGATGTCATGTCTTAAAGTAAAATACTGTTCATATGGATGCTGCCTTTAAAGTAATGAATCTGGAATAAGCGAATCATGTGTATAACATTTTAAGGCTCGCAAGACATTTATTTTGTTATGAAATAAGTATTAACGCAATTTAAAACTTTCTTGTTTTTAATATCAAGGGACACGTAAAAATAAAAGTTTTCATTTTTCCATCCAAAACTATAATTCATTAGTTTTATTTTTTATAAACTTTGAATTTGATAGTTACAGGTATTACAGTTAAAAAAAACTTTGATAATTTAACAGAATTGAAAACATGTTTGAAATTATCTATCAAATTTCATTTGACGAAGAACATTTTAAGCTACATTTAATTGAATTCTACCCTTCCAAATGCATTGTCGAATATAGTTGAAGACGAAAGTTCGGGAGTGTGAAATGGAATTTTGGCCTGGTTTTTAAACTTCGCAAGAAGCACAATAGCGCAAGCACACAACGCGCAACAAACGCAAGAAAACTACAGCAGTTTACAAAACACGCAAGTCACAAGAAGTCACCAACCTGAACCTGTAAAACTGTGGAAATAAATTTCTTGGATGGGCTTCGATGGTTGATGGTTTTTCCACGAAAACGTGCAAAGTTCTTGAATTAATTGCGATCTTTTTGCTTTCACTGCGAGATGGTTCAGTTAAGTTAAAAAGCGACGTGCGGGCCTTCTATACACATATTCCTGCAGCTTGTAAAGTTTCCGTAACGCTTCACTTTCAAAGAATAGAAGGCGGGAGTGCTGGCCGGAACGCAAACAAGTTTTGAAAAGTTGGCATTTGCTGGCGTTGCGTTTTTGCATCTTGCATAATTTTACGAACAGGTATTGGAAAACAAGGCCGTATCCAGCTCAAAACGGAAGGGGAAAATGTTGGAGTGGTCAGGAAAGCGGATGGCATTTTTTTTTTTTTTTTTTCGGAATGCAACCTCTTTCTTGGGGGGGGGGGGGGGAGCTCTTGTGACTTGTTACTGATGACGCACTAATTTCTTTCAGTGTGTTACGAGGCCAACAACCAACATGTTACGGGTCTCCTAGTCAGGTCAGGGGTGAGTTTGTGCTATCTGGAGGATAACAGCGACGCAGTTATCGCCTCTAAGCGCCAGACCCCGAACTGGCGCGCAGTCCTCTCGTCGTGCAAAACGCAACTAAGAGACTTCAGCAGTAACCATGACATTATATTGGTAGGGACCGGAAAAATTCGCGGGTTCAATGACCTGCAGGATGAACTCCATAGTTCTACGTACACTTGGTCAAATGCCACCCACTCATTGGCTGCTGTCTTGTGAAACGTCCCAGCGTAGCAGCCTGTGATTCGATAAAGCTTCGGTTGGGTGTTTCTCATTGGCCCAGAGTCATCCAGGGGAGTTGTGAGCCAATAACAGAGGCAGCACTGAGGTATAACTAGAGACCTACAAAATTCGCGGTTTCAATGACCTTCAGGATAGACTGCACTTAGTAAATTCCCATCGAAATGAGTTGATTCTTGATTATATGATTTCTGATGTGTAAACATCTTAGCTCTCGGTGAACGGCATTTGGTCGGATTAATTCCGTGAAAACGGAACTAAAGACGATGGACGGAAATTTGTAACCAAGATGGCGGACCCACTCGTAGCAACATAAACCCGTATATAGTCACTTTCGTAGACATTAGGGTTCATATCAAACGTATTGGTGAGCCAAATGAAACTAAAACAGTCATAGTAAAAATAATTTCAAGGGCAAGGGCAAAAGGTTGGCAACAAACATTTAATGTTTATATTCAGGGAACAGCTTCATTGTTCCCTAGATCCTCAGACAGATGCTACAGTCGTCCAAGCTACTGTGGCTTTGTATGCTATCTGTTGGTTGCCAGAGGAACTTGGAGGAGCTCGGTAAATTATTCTACCACTAACAGTTTAGCCGGTAGAGATGGTGGTAAATATATATACCAGTAACCTATAAAGGGTTAACACATATACTCATTCTAAATTCCCAAGAAGCTTAGTAGCACAGCGGCATAGCACGCGCTTGGTAACCTAAAAGGACATGGTTCGAATCTCTTCACGTAAAATTATTTTCACGTTTTTAATAACATTATAATATAATTATATTATATAATAATAATGTCGAATCGGGTCGATAAGCTTATGGCTTGTGTGTACTGATTATTTACAGACTAATTTGAGTCGTTTAAGCAAAAACAAATATGCAAACATATACATAGTGTTATAACATGTGTTTAAAAATGTTTCATGTTAGTATTTTAGAAATTCCATGGAAGTAAAAACTTCTAACGTGTGCGGAGCTTCATGGTATTAAATTTTAAGTGAATTTTAACAAGATTGACAGTATTTTAATAAAATTTATTTTAGGAAATCAGTTCCGAAGCCGGGGTTTGGGAGTTTTTTTTTTATTTCAAGTAGTTTTCGCTGTTATCGGAGCCGTTTTTAATAGTTCGAAATTGCCGGCTGTTTCGTGCTGCTATTTGCGTTCGATGGCGGCGGACGTGAAGAATCCTGCTTATTTCGTGTCCGAGTTTCGTATTGTAACGATTCTGCCGCCCCCCCCCCCCCTCCCGGGCCGCGCGAAGGTCGGCGCGCCTTTCTCCCGGGTTAGGGGAGGAGGAGGGGGGAGGGGGGGCGGAGAAAGTAGCGCCGGCGCCGATGTCGCGCGGCCAGTAGCGCGCGATGGTGGCTCTGGGCGACACGACGGCGCTGGCGGCGGCCGGCCTGCTGTGCTGGCTGCTGCGGGACACTCTGCGCTGCTTGCTGACGGTCGCGCATGCGCACCTGCTGCCCTTCCTGCGGCCGGCGCCCGTCGACCTGGCGGCGCGCTTCGGCTGCTGGGCAGGTGCGTCCCCGCGCCGCCGCTGCCAACCCGCCGACACCAACAAACCAACCACTTGAAGTCGGTTCACGGACGATAATTTTTTACGTGATAACTAGAGACCCGGAAAATTCGCGGGTTCATTTCGTGTTATGCTAAAATTCAAATAATTATACCTTAGTGCTGCTTCTGTCATTGGTTCACTGTTAATCTGGAGGACTGAGGGCCAATTAGAGACCCTCACTCATAGAAGTGTCGAATCACAGGCCACCCAGACGAGACGACTCACAAGTCAGCAGCCAATGAACAGATGGCATTTGCCCGAGTGTGTAGAGGATATTGGAGTCTATCCTGGAGGTCATTGAACCCGCGAATTTTCCGGGTCTCTAGTGATAACGTCATATCTAGAGACAGGAAAAATTTCGCGGGTTCAATGACCTCCAGGATAGACTCCAATATCCTCTACACACTCGGGCAAATGCCAACTGTTCATTGGCTGCTGACTTGTGAGTCGTCTCGACTGGGTGGTCTGTGATTCGACACTTCTATGAGTGAGGGTCTCTAATTGGCCCTCAGTCCTCCAGATTAACAGAGAACCAATGACAGAAGCTGCACTACGGTATAATTAATTGAAAATTTAACATAACACGAAATGAACCCGCGAATTTTTCAGGTCTCTAGTCATATCTAATTTTTTAATTCGCTGGTTTTTAAAAGCCCGCCTTAACCTGTTTGATATTATAGAAGATTTTCTCGCACAGTGGTTGGCCGGTTCTTGCACGCTCGGCTCAGGCGGAACGTGACAATGAGTCATGCTGTTTCGTGCGTGCAGCCGGTGTAGATCGATTTATAAGACGTTATCACGTCAAAAAGGAATTTTATCGGCATTTTCAGTTCAGAATTAACGGAATGGTGTATTAACGTAGTTGGGATTTCGAGTATAATTGCAAACTATTATACTTTGGGAAATTTTTTTGACAATTTTGAATTATCTTGGTAACAATGGCTGCCATGTGCATGTGTGTATTTTTTTTGTAATTGAAACTGAAGTTATTATTTTCATTACTCATACTTTCGGCTATGCAGTTTTTAAGTTTTGAAACAAAATATAAAATCACTTTAACATAAGGTTTTTGGTTGTTTCATATTGCAAAATAGATAATCTGAAACATTTTTTGGTGAATATTCCCAGCAAAGAACGACAAAAAAAAAGTAGCCAACATTTTCTTTCGAAAAGTTAATAAGTTTTAGGTTGTTAGGTTGCCGAAAAATACATCGCAGTCCTCTAATTTCCATAGAAAATAATAGCGTTAGTTATGGCCTTGAGTTGCGACCCTTTATCTTCCTTGCTTTGTTCCCTGTCCTGACCTCTATATCCATCAGTGTTCTGTTATAAATATGGACATTAATGAAAAAAAAGAAATTACATTTTTATTATGTTCTGACTTAATTTCAATTCATTATTTCATTACAAAAAAATTCTAATATTTCATTGCCACTTAAAATGACTCGATTCCATCCGTTAATTTCGTCTTAAGCATTTACAAAAATCATTCGATGGTAGTGTATTAGAAAACAAAAATCAAAATGTCCCAAGATAAATCACCAAAACTGTCGTCAAAATTTATGTTCCAGCTTAGGTTCAAAATTCTTTTTGAAAAAAGTAATTATTTTTAATTTTCCTTAAGGGAAAAGGGTGGTATTGTTGGTTTGGGGGGGGGGGGGTTGTGAAATTTGTGGAAATTAATGGGAAAAGGTAGAATAAAATTGTTGTTAGCATTTAATTTGAAGTGCTGGTCAATACCCTTACGATTTCAATTGAGTTCTCATGATTTCATTTTAGAAAAACTTAGAAAATTCGTATTGGCTCATAAAGACGCGATTTCACCGGAATTTAATGTTTTGGATTCACAAGAACAACCGGAATATAGTTTCTTGAGGTAGCGTAGAAAACCATCGTCGAAATGTAAGTTCCAGATTGGATTTTAAAAAAATTTGTATTAACGATTCTGTTTTGCAAATTTCCCTGGGGAGGTTTTTTACATGTTCCTCTCTCGGCCAATACGGTGAGGCCTCTTTCAAAGCCTGGGGACGCCATTTATCTTATACACACCTCCATGGGAATTTAACGGCCACACTAAAGACACGAGCTTAATAAAAAAAAAAAAAAAAACAAATACGATGGCGGCTACAGAACAGTTTTATTTGATGGTCTATGCGTGGACGTATACCGGCCAAGAGGATGGTCAAAAATGCGTGAAATGATTTACGCATCTAGCGACTAGTGGAGGTCATTAAATGTTACAATACCGTGCACACCTGAGTTTTAATGCAGTAATCATTGGCGTAGATCCCCTGGAAGTATTCATTGCACCTGGAATCAACAATCTTCTCATTGTGGAGGAAATTTTAACTGTGAAAGTGTGTTGATAATTACTAGCGGCAGGCAATTTTCGCGAATAAATCTGAACGCCTATTAGATTGCAACAAAGTATACCCGCACCAGGGGTTTCTTCCTTGTGATTGGCGGCCGTCTGCGGGAGAAGTCGTTTCTTTTTTTGACCGAGCCAATCAGGATGCGTTTGCTTCCGCACTGAATTACTGTGATTGGTGTTGTAACAATTGACATGCGCCTGAAAGAAATTCACCCAATCACGAAACACAGGCGATGCTACAGTGTTTTAACTTACAACTAATCTCGGAATCTTTCCTCGAAATCTGCATGGCCCTAATAATTACTAGTGCATTGAAATACTTTCTGCCTCAAATTACTACTTTGCATTGAACAGCAAAGTAAAAGTTATCTATGGGAGTGCGATTTGCAATCAAACGTTGATAGCCTAGTTCTGGTACATCAGCTGAAATTAGCAGTTCTATTGGCGAATCATGACTGAGTATTGACCACGTGCGCAGAAGATAAGAACCATCACTGGTCGAAAGTTCACTCGGACTACGATCACAAAGGCAATCTAAACAAGCAAACCTAAGATTCACACATCGACAGCTGTACACTCCCGAACTTTGGAATTTTTCTTCTGGGGAGGATTAAAATACTTTTATTTTAATTTATTAAGGTGGCTAACTGAACCCTGCCAATCAGGTGGTAAACACCTGAACCTATGGAAGGTAAAGAATAAACAATTTCGAAATTGTTAATCCTGAAGTGCAATTGTGCATCTTGGGTTTCTCGATTTTGAACCACTGATGTTCAAACGCAGTACTTTAAGTAGGTTTACAAGGAGGCAGTAACCAGACTCCAATACCAGCAACGCAATGGTGCCTTTTACCGGTCGTCGTAACGTAAACGAAGGGGTTGTAACATATCCACGTGTTGCAGGGTTAGCGATGTGGTGCAGCCGGTCCACCGCATTGCTGGCTCGTGACAGCTTGTTTCATCCACACTGGCACTGGGCGTATCTCGCCTGTCGCTGAACCGGGGCGTTTTGCGAGGTTTCGGCGACTGTGCATTGCAAACGCCACGGTCGGACGAACGGACTCACACAAAAAAAAAATGTATTTAGAAATGGTCACGATGTGACGAAGCTTCTAGAGATAGCTCCATGGCTCGCAACTCAAGGTTATTTGTGATTGTGTCGTGCACCCCATAGTACCACGGGTGCTTTGATTACACTGCTGCATAATCTCATGCATTTAGGCTATGAGGAAAGTAGTGGCAACGGGCGATTTAAAAGGCTTATTTTCGTCCAACGATGTCCATGCATGTAACTTTTTCTCCGGTTTTTTTATATATGACAGCCAGCGCAAACCAGCAACTTTGATTGTCCAAGATATTATGCTAGCCCATTGCAAGAATATTTCAAATAACGTAAAATTTACATACACTCCAAATGTTAGGATAATAATAAATAATATTGAACAGAATAAAACGAATGGCATAGCAGACAATAGTACCACTTCTTGTATGTGTAAATCATTAAATAATGTTGTTGTTTATGCTATGAACAGCTGAGACTTTTAAGTATGTATTTGGCTTGATATGTGGCATACATCCGCATTTTTCTGGCGAGCATCAGACTAACTGCAATTAAATTTAATAACATGCTCTAGAAACTGCAAGAAACGTTTTCTAACAATAAACATGCCTTATCTGCTATATAGGTTATTAACTATTGGTACTTAAATGATATTTTTTACATAGTTGCCGTAGTTATAGAACTAATGACATCACATGCGATGTAGTGAAGTCTTGGAATATATTTTAAATTGGCTCAGGGTAACATCTGATACATATATTTCCGGCATCAGGAAACTGCTAAAGAAGAAACAAAAATCTTTATCCTGATAAGCTTTAAGGTTAATGCTTTAATCTTGTTGCATACTCCTTACACAAATGTTGCAAATAGAGTGAACAAAAACAGCTTTACGATCGTAACCGATTCCTAAGTTTATTCTGATTGTGACGTGAATTATGATTCTGACATTGATTCCGATTAGTTACCCCTAAGCAAAGTTTGTAATAATTAGTTTAATAAATCGACTCATACTTTTTAAAATAATTCTTTGTGTTTTTTAACAAGGGAATTTTTTTTAACAAGGTCATTGTTTTATAAATGTAGTTTATTAAACACTTTTCTAATGGAATGAAATATTTTCTTGAAATTAGTGATTAAATTAACAAAAGACTTTGGAAAAACCTATGTTTACCAACGTTTTGTGAAGGCGTTTTAATTGTTTCACAATTGTTTTTAATATTACTGATTTTAATATTTTTTATAAATTTTTTGACTTTTGATTTGCAATCAGCGACTTATAAAATCCAATATATAATCTGATATATATTTTATAGCACCTGGCCATCATATCGAAGCTGCCATTTTGTTTACAGTTATTTTGACTTTGGATTTGTAATCAGTAACTTCGAGAACACGTGCTTATAATTTATTTTTTTAATTCAATACTAGTTTGTTTGATGTTTTTGCCATTTTTGTATTTGGTCCCGCTGTGCGTTTCCCTGTCCCAAGGGATGCTGTAATATACGAGTACTCCATGCCATAATGTGCAGTAACGTCTCTCTGATCTGACGGAGCTGATGGTGGAGAAGTGGGCATGAAAGTTGATTTGTTCACGTGATATGCAACGTCAGTTGCAGATGTGTCTAGCCAGAGTTGGTGAACTTCGACTTTTGAAGTCACACGGATCAGACTTTACAATCTGCATCAGACATTATAAACAATAAAGATCGCAGACATTATAAACATCAGCCAATGAGAATATGTAAACAAGCTGAATCCGACTGAAAAAAAATGTTTTTCGAAAACATTAAACATTTTAAGTGTGTAAATGTATGTGTATCGTCTTGGGGACTATATCTGTTACCTGTTTCCGTTGGGTTTTTGAAATGAAAATTTAAATACCCTAAAATGCAAAATCATTTTCCAATTATAATTACGTGGGCATGAAAATAATATCAGGGTTGACCCAAAATATGTAAAATCCTTAGGTAAGAGTTTAAAAACGTATTAGGATTCTATCAGTAAAAAATATTTGTCGAAAATAATAATGTGTAAAGCAAACAGTGTCCCTAAACCAGGACAGAAATAGCTCTGGAAATCACCCTGATATCCCTCTATTGATTATCACGCTAACCAGAAGCATCGGAAATGGCGTGGCCGGGATTTTATTTCAGGGAGGGTTATTTTTTGTCAACGACTGCCAAATTTGAAAGCCACCATAAATTGATTGTTTAGAAGAATATTTTAACTTTGCTACCTAAAATTGGCCACTTTACATGACTTCTAGGAGAACACAGGAATAAAAAAAGCAAGCTACTTGATCAGTAGCTACAAAAACAAAGATTATTTCTGTTGTGTGGCACGCTACCACATTTATCAGACAACCACATGGTCGAACCACACGGTCAGACAATTGAGGCACATTTCCCCATACTACCCTTCAAAGTTTGAGTAGCATATTTTGCTATATCTTGTAGTTATTAGAATGCTTGTGGTCAAAAAATATATAAATATCGTGACTCTTCTTGTGCATGAACCACTTAAGTATTTGATTAAATATCCACGGATAATTCTTTATTGGTCATGAACATCAGTAATAGATTTCTAAGTTAACGTGCGGTCTGGTCGTATACTAAATATAGCGGTAGCTTTTTTTTCCGTGTCTAGCGTTAGTTGAAACGAATATTTCATTTTTTTTTGTAAACACGCCTGTGGCGACACACTACGCTAAGACCCAACCACTAATGTGCACTTAAGACTCGGTGAATGAGATTGCTGCCGTGCTTCTCGAGTGGTGAAACGTTACCTTGGCAGCTTACAGCGCGTCGTTTTCCACAATTACCAGCGCAAGACGTAACCGCGTTCTTTCGCTTTCACCGCAAACCAACTTGCTCATTACTTCATCTTAGATTAGCGTTTTGGCGACCGAAAACATGTCCGCCGAACATTTTAAATAAAAAATTTAAAAAAAACCGTGACTTGATGTCTCATCCATGGGCTCGTATCGTGAATTGAAATAGAGGATAAATTTGCCTACGCAAACGTAATAAATAACGTATATATTAGCGAGATAAGCATAAGCCTCTTATTACTTCATCATTCCATGATACTTACGCTCTATGTTTTATTTACTCTACGGGCTGATTTACATCGAAGTTTACACGGAACTTGTTACGTTAACTTCGCGGTGTCGATATGTGGTTGTCGCAAAGTCGTGATTTAACATTATATTTTGAGACGTTAAGTTGAAGTTCACGTAACATGGAAGGTGGTCCAACTTCAACATAACGTTAAGATAATGTAAATGTAGCAATTTAGAGCAGAGATATTATTTATATATGTATTTTTTTTTACCGATGTCCGCTGGTAATTTTGACGATGGAGATTATTAAAGTATATTAAAACTTGAGATTCCTTTTTGCTATGACTATTTTAGTTCACCAAATATATCCCGGGGTAGTTTCGCTATCATAAAGTTTCATTCGTTTGGTATGTCCCCTAATGTCTACGAAAGTGACTATATACGGGTTTATGTTGTTACGTGTGGGACGGCCATCTTTGTGTCACGTTTACGTTCCATTTTCACGAAATTACTTCTAAAAAAAGTGCCGTATACTGAGAGCTAAGACGTTTATAACTTCAGCAAATAGTGTACAATGTGTTCGGAGATGTCTGGGCATAAATTTAATGGGTAGCAGGTATTTCTGAAACAAGCACTTTTTGTCCAAGAACACGTGTCCGGAAACGCAACCGTTACATAGTTTCAGGCACGACCAGAGGCGCGGCAAATTAGAATTTGGAACTACCGATGCACGACTCCAGTGGCTTGAGAGGACACGTGACCACTGCGCTGTGACGAGGAGCAGATGTGTTTATAGTCGGCCACACGCACCAGTAGCCACCAGCCTGGAGCGCAGCGCACTGGGTGGTTGGCTGTGGTGTTTGGCTTCAGGCGATCAGTTGAGTGTTGGTTCAGTCCGCTCGGCGCTGCGATTACAGGACTTGTTGAAAACAACGGCACTTCCGGCTTTACGCTCTCAGAGGCGGCCGATGTGCAGACCGTGCACGGGAATATATATATATATATATATATATATATATATATATATATATATATACACATACACACACACACACACACATATTCAAGAGGCTTGCGTAAATCAGCATTGGCGTATGTCCATGAAAATGATTTAGATCAATCTTCCTCCGTTGCAAGAACGGTTGAAACAACGTGGCGACAATCTCGCTCGCTGGTCGAGTGTAATGGCTAGAGACCCGGGAATTTCGCGGATTCTTCTGGCCTCAGGATAGAATTCAAAGTTATAGGTGTGCTCGACCCACGTTTACTTTCCCATTGGTTGATTTCTTAGCGAGAACAATTTTATCCTTGTTATTGGGCACTACCTGATTCGCTTACTTCTCTCCTAGCTGGACATCGTTGGCTCACGGTCGTAGAGGGGCGTGTCCAGATAACTGCGTGCCAATCATGAACACAGTGCGAGAGTGTGAAGGTTTGCATTCTAGCTTGCGACTAAATGAATCCGCGAAATTTCCGGGTCTCTAGTCATGGCTGCCGCGCAGGTGCAGACGACAGCTGCTGGCCTGACGCGACGCAACATTCGGGCGGGCGCGCGCTGGCATACGGACCACGAGGCCCGCAACTGCTATGATGACAATACAGTTTGCGGCACTCTGTGTCGCAGTGTTGTCTGATAAGCAAACAGTCTGAGCAGGCGACGGACCGCGACTCGCTCTGTCAGGTTCAAGAACTCGCTCCGTGAAGGCCACTGGAGTATCAAACTTGTTGCCGAAACACCACTTACCGCCTCCAGAACAACTCAAGGCCCGTGAAAAACCACCTAGTGGCAAGAGGCGATGCCACACGATATTCTATGTATTACATTATCTGGTGGCGAATACGATAAACTTCTTTTTAAGGAATTGGGAACAGTTGAGGTTAAGTTTCCCCCACGAATATTTACAATGTTTTTTTTAAAGTGTTTTTATAACAGAAAATAATATTTTTTTTTCGTTTTTATAATGTTGGTACCACACGTATTAAACAGATACGTTGTTCATACCACGGAGGTAAGAAGTAATACTAATACCTCCATGGTTTTACTGGGCATACCGACGTGACAACGCCAGGTTTTCACACAAAATCCCTGGAGCTGTCCGGTATGAATCCATAGCATGGCCTTCACATTCGATTACGAGCCCTGGACCCAGGATCGGAGACCCCATTTTACAGTCACGTGCTACATTACAAATGCATGGTTATTTATTAACTACACTCTTTTTATAATGTTATTTAACCTGAAAATACAGGGTTAAATATTGGTTACTATTTTATAAGTCCAAAATAAGATTTATTTATAAAATTATTGACCTGATAACGTCTTATAAATCGACGAACGCCGGCTGCACGCATGAAAAAGCATGACTCATTGTCACGTTCCGCCTGAGCCGAGCGTGCAAGAACCGGCCAACCACCGTGCCAGAAAATCTTCAATTTTATCAAACAGGTTAAGGCGGGCTTTTTAACTAATTGTTCGTGATTATATTTGAACAAAATATTTAAATTAAATTTGCAAAAACTGTAAATGATGTTTGAAAATTAAAAAGTATACAATTTTTTTTACGGACGATAATTTTACGTGATAACGTCATAAGAAAACATTGATGAAAAATTGCATAGGCCTACTTTTTAATTTTCAAATATTATTTACAGTTTTTCAAATTTAATTTAAATAATTTGTTTAAATATAATCACGAACTATTAGTTAAAAAGCCAGCCTTAACCTGTTTGATGTTATAGAAGATTTTCTCGCACGGTGGTTAGCCGGTTCTTGCACGCTCGGCTCAGGCAGAACGTGACAATTTTTCGTGCGTGCAGCCGGCGTTCATCGATTTGTAAGACGTTATCACGTCAAAAAAGTTATTTACAATGCGCATAGTGAAAGGTCTTTCATCCGTAATTCTATGGTTCGGCACTTTCTGTTCCGGCACTAATCGAGCTGCTCAAGCTATTATTTTTTCGGGCGGGTTCCAGCTTTTGACCTTGACCACCACGTCGTACAACAGCGCTGCCGGCGTTTTTTTTTAGTTCGCTCAGAGTTTATCGCCACTGTAGGTTTCCATTTCAGTGCGGTGTTTCCTGTTGTCTAACAGGACACGCTTCAATAGCCTGATATGTGTGCCGGAAATTAGGCATTTCGTCACTTTTTTAATTTATTCTATAATTTTAAATTTTTTTTGGGGTTTCCATTTTTTTAATTTGTCTGGTGGTTAATGGGGGTGATTTACTTTTTGTTAGGCCGGTGTACGCCACCGATTTAAACTTGGTGCCAGTGGACCGAAGCCCCTTCCCAGGGGGCCAATCTGATATTTTGCTGTCTAATGTGGACATGGTCAGCCCGGTTGAAATTTCTCTCGCCTGCAGTCACGCCCCGAGTTTGTAATTTTAATTCCCTGCATGACCAAAACTGCTTTGAGCAGCTCCTGGGCTGCAAGCTGCTACCTTGTAGAGGCCTGCTGAGAAAAGCATGTCTCGTCACGAAGCAGTCTCCAGTGGAGCTGCGTTCCCACCTTAGTGGCTATTTCTGCCCCCCCTTCCTCTCTCTCCTCCTCACTTTAGTTCTGAGAAATTAAGCTAAGAGCAGTGACCGGACGGGACGATGACCTGATGCAAAAACCTTCTCCCGGGTCCGACAGACACATCCCTGACATCTAGCGGCAAAAAAAAGTAACCGCGGGCCTGGTCGCCAGCGTGCAGAGCTTACCCTCATGACACCTGGTGGCAAGTCTGCTCACCACCTCAAGTAGTTCCCCCTTACGCCGCTAGGAGGCAGCGTCGCGGTGCCATAAGGCACTATGCTTTCCTCTCGCGGCCCGGAGAAGTCGATTGTTCTTTGTTTTCGTTTCGGTCCGGTAGAGAGCGCGCATGTCGTGTTGTTGCCACGACCGCCTCGGACTCCTTCGGAAATTTTCGGCTTAGAACCGAACCTACCCCCTCCTTTGACCCGGGGCCTTACCGCCCGATTTAATTAGGGGTTTTGGCCGATTGCGGGGCACTCAGCCCTCTGACCTCGGCTACTGACCTCGTCTCACCTACGTCCTCTGCGCTAAGAGGCTTTTTGCGGGAACGGTGATTTTCGCGTGCACGAGAATGTAGTCAGTTTGCTTAAGGGATGTGATCCCGTTTGTACAGTAGCCAGGCAGAGGTAGTTTTTAGAAAAGTCATGCGTAGTTAAATTTTTATTTATTCTTATTTAATTCTAAAAATTCCGGTTTCGTCCGCGCATCCTGATTTCTCGGTCCGCGGCATCCTGATGTCGGCGCGAGACACCTAGTGAGCTCCGAACTCTACACCCTGGTTGGTGAGTAATTTTTTTTTCCTTTCCCCCCCCCCCCCCCCATTCCCGTTTGTTGGCCTTTTGCGCCGACGGTATAGGACTGTCTGGAAGCAAGTCTAATTCGTTTTGGATTTGATTTGGGTTTCAGACAGGGTCGAAGTGCTGGAGAGAGAAATCGCTCCCAGCTCGTGGTCCCGCACCTCCACTGCGGGTCACGTTAGAAGAGAGGTTTCCGCGACCCGACGTTATTTTTTGAAGACCCGGGTGGTAATGTGAAATCAACATCCCCCCCCCCCCCCCACTTTCTAGCTACGAACTACATAAATCAAATGAATAGCCTACCAGCGAACAGTGCTTTCCTCAAGAATATGTAGAATCAACAAAACTAATCAGCGATGTAATTGTTGGGACATTCAAATTTGGTGCAATTTTTAAATTTTAATTATGTAATAATTTTTGCTAAGGTGTAACATGTACTGTTTTAATTACTCCTGGGGCGCCCCCTTTAACTTTGTTATTTACTAAGATTTTTGTTGTCAGGTTTGAATAATACGAACACAAAATTCCTTAATAATAAACCAGGGAACCTATAGACCAAGCTACTTGTGTAGTGTTAATTTATTAAGATATACCTTCTTCCCTTAAAAGATCCATACTCCTCCCAAGTTGCTTGTGTCAGGGAGATCCAAATTATCTTGTTCTCCACCTCGTGCCACCTCTGGTCAATTACTTAATTTTCTTATTTTTCTTACCCAGCAAGTTTCCAAGGCTCTTTTTAATTAATTTAAAATAATTCAACTTTGAGGCACGAGGGGCGTTACAATTGGTAGCAGAGCATGGTTTGGTCTATAGGCATACCTAAATAAAGTAGGCATACCTAAAATAAAATATAAAAAAAATTTAAAAATTAAATTAATTAATTTTTGTGATAGCAATTTTGTAATAATAACATTGTGAACTGATCGCTGGTACACCCGGTAGTTATATTGCTTTTCTATTTTAAAGTTATGATTGAGTTTTAAAGTCCCGTGCGGACTTAGTCTGCGCGCAGCGCAAGAAGTCGCGGCGTCCGGTCCGCTAGCAGGCCGGCAGCGAGACGTGTCTTATCTCTCGCCTCAGCTGGCGTCCCCCCCCCCCCCTCCCCATCACCCCGCTTGAGCCAGCGACACGCCCGTTATCTGAGGGCGACGACACGGCCCTGTTCCTCCCGCACACCCCTCTCCCTTGTCCATCGTGGGAGACGACCTTGCGAGCGGCAGGTCAATCCCCTTGTGGACATATACAGGTGGTGCAGGTCAACCTGACAGGGGACGTTCGCGCAGTTGTCTGAGTAGTACGGTGACTCTTTACGCAAATAAGTTTGGGCACATACCCCCCCACCTTGAAAGTGTGACTTACTCCCCGCGCATTGGGGTTAGTTGGTAGTTTATATTAATATAGGAAGCCTTAGGAGGTATTTAAAATTAAGATAGTTGTTAAGAGAGGAGTATTTATGGTGTACGTTTGAATCGTACATGTGTGTTAAATTTTTGTTTTAATTAGCAGTAATTTACGTCCGAGCAGTATGTTTAAGCCGGAGTTATGGCTGTCAGATGAGCTGACCTATGAGTTACAGCTACGCAATTTGCCCTCCAGTGGCAATGTCCAAGTCCTCAGGAAGAGGCTCAGGGCCGCCCTTCATGATGGTGTGCCCACTAGTGTAGCGAATTTGGATTTAGATGTAACTGAAGAATTCAACCTTGCTTGCGCCAAGTTTTATGATATATCGGCTTTCGTAAGCTATCTAGATGTGGAGGAAAATTTACCCAATGTCGAGCGACATATAGTCAGGCTAAAACATGTTACCCGACGTTTGCAAAACCTGAAACAGCTTTCGGCAGACCTTCTCCATGGAATTTATATAAAAGAGGTAGAACGATGTTTGCAACAGACGGCAGGTTTCCATTCAAAATTGGCGGCGAGAGCAGCCGTTTTGGAAGACACACGACGCAGTCAGCATTATGTGGCTGGGGCACAGGCTTTAGGTATCGATTGTCCCGCCTTCCCGGAAGGGGACGCTCCTAGCTTGCCCCTGGGAGTAGAGCAACCCGACACGCGACAATCAGAAGTACGGGCGACGGTAAACAGACAGGAGACGGAAACGAGCAGATTACCAGACGCAGCCCCTGACTCACAGCCACTAACGTCGCTTCCAAACCAACCGATACACGTATCTACCACTCATTCAGAGTCGCTTGTGCAGTCGACGACAGCGGCGACAAACATTACAACGAGTCATGTGACAACCCACCCCGTCACTAGCGTGACATTTTCACAGGGATTACCAACCTTGGCACACCAAATGACGCAACCATACCCACCAAACATGTTTTTCCCGTATCCGATCGCTCAGGGCTATTTTAACCCTTATGCTCAATTTCAGCCACAGTTTCCTTCATGGCAAACCACCCCACTTCCGAGTGCTGGTATTCTGCAGCCGCCACTCACAACGCCCCAGCTCACTCCACCACAAATCAGCCCCTTGGGTGCGACTCGGGAACAGACTCAGTCGCACCCGGTGTCACACCAGCCTTCACCTCAGCCGGCAGGAGCCGCGGCTCAGCCCCACGACTCAGTATTGCGGAGCACGACAGCCCCAGAAACTGGCTACAGTTTCTATGGAAAAATCACCCATCCTGTAGAAAGGCTACTCAAGGAATTGCCAGAGGCGTCGGGTCTGGACGCACACAAACTGATTGATTTCCTTCGAGTCTTGTTAAAGCTACGACAAAAGGGAGGGATTCCCGACAAACAAATTTTTGAAATTGTTTACCCGTACACCCAAGCTCCCCTAAGTGAGAGGATCATGGCAGCCATTGAGAATGACCTCACTTTCGACGAGTTTCATGAAGACGTGTTAAATTTTTGTATACCGAGTAGGCTACTCACAAACATCCGGTTGGAGTGGTTTAACCGCCTGCAGCAGCGTAATGAAGCCTTGCCAAATTACGTGGCTGACATACGCGAAGCCAACCAGGTACTCAGGTTAAAGGTTTCCGAGAGAGAGGTCGTGAGTACGATTCTAGACGGTTTGAACCCAGCGGAGCGCTCGCGCTCAGTGTTCCAGGCGCGCCCCCAAAATTATGCTGAGCTTGACAAACTTTGCGTACACGCCACAAACATAGAATACGCTGATTTTCAGCGAAATAAACAAGCCACATTCGCTAGTCAACAAGGTAGCAGCGCGGGAACGGAGCGCAGTAATTCGCAACATAAGAATGCAGCACAGAAACATCAGGGCAATACATTTTTCTCTTCAAGGCCACAAGGGAGATATCAACAAAATGCACATTGTACTTTCTGTAAAAGAGACGGGCATTCCCTGGCCCAGTGTTACCACAAAAACAACAAACAAAATGGCGACACTCCAAAAAACGCATAACGCGGTGGCCTGAACAACCTTATTCAGGGCCACCGAAAAATTCAAGTGTTAAAAATTTTTCTTATAAGTGGGAAGTTCAACTTGCGCCAAGTAATGGCAGTACACAAGAAACACCATTACACAAAAACAATAATCCTAACAACAAGGAGTCCAGGAATAAAAGTAACAAGCGAGGTCACAAACATAAAGAAAGAAAGCACAATAGCAGGAGAAATAACAAAAATAAGGGATATGGTAATTCAACGCACACGTACTCATGTAAAACGTGTGTTGATCCTACAAATAAGGGCAAGAGAAAGTGCCACCAAATTTTTGGTAATATTCCTACAGTAATTCCGTATGCAGTAACAACGATTGGCGAACACACTGTACCGGGACTAATTGATACAGGATCAGCGCGCAGCCTGATTTCTGGGCAGTTATTTAACAAGTTAAAACAGAGCAAATTAATTCTAAAGACTGAGACCACTAAGTTACAATGTTTCACAGCTTCAGAGCAGCCATTAAATATTATGTTAGCAGTTGTGATCAAGGTGAAGATTGATTTATATTCGTGGAATTTCCCATTTTTGGTGTCTGATCAACTTGCCACAGACCTAATCTACGGGTCTGATTTCATTGCCAAGACAGGTCTAATCATTAATCTTCAGGCGAATAATTTCGTTTTCAAATTCAACATGGGTAATCCTATTCCTTGTGGGACCCCTGAACAAATAGTTTCAGCTCCGGCCGAGCCAACGGCAGCCATCTTGGATCAGGGTAACACCACTTCACACGAGCACCTTAATACACAGCAGCGGGCCGCCATTGATAAATTATGCAGAACTTTTCCAGATGTCTTGACTAGTAAATTAGGTCGCACAAAATTAGTCGAGTACCAAATTGAGTTAGCGGATAAAATACCAGTGAAATCTCACCCTTATCAATTTTTAGGCCCTAAGATGCAGACGATGCGCAATCATGTTCAGGAGCTTTTGGAAAAAGGGGTAATCGAACCCTCGACCTCCGCCTACAGTTCCCCAGCTTTTCTGGTGCCTAAGGGCAAGGATCAACAACGATGTGTAATTGATTATAGAAAAGTTAATGAGAAAATAGTGATACAAAACATACCTTTGCCAGACCTAAACACTGCTTTTCATTGGTTCAGTAAAGCCAAATATTTTAGTGTGTTTGATCTAAATTCTGCCTACCACCAAATTCCCCTTACTGCGGATTCAAAACCCATCACAGCCTTCTGTGTCCCTTGGAACTTGTACCAATACACAGTAGTACCTTTCGGACTTGCCACGGGAGCCCAAGTACTAACTCGACTCCTGGATCAGATACTAGGAGATCTAAAATTCAAAACAGTGTACAACTACCTAGACGATGTCGTCGTATATTCAGAAACATTTGAAGAACACATCAAACATTTAGAGGAAGTCCTAAGTAGATTTCGTAAAGCGGGGTTAACTGTCAACACAAAAAAGGTTAAGTTTGCAGTCCAAGAACTGTCTTTTCTAGGACACCTGGTTTCTAGCAAGGGAGTCACCATTGATCCTTCACGTACTCAAGCTATTCGTGATTTTCCGCCTCCCACAAACCCTAAGGGTATTTCACGTTTTATTGGTATGGCAAATTTTTACTCAAAATATATTCCTAATTTCGCTGAGCACGCAGCACCACTAAATACGTTGCGTAAGAAAAACACACCTTTCACATGGGGTCCGGAACAAGAAAAAGCTTTTAATTTCCTGAAACAGGCGATTTCTTCCCCGCCTGTACTCCGCATGGCAGACTTCACCAAACCTTTCATTTTACAGACTGATGCGTCCAGTGTGGCTATAGGCGCAGTACTGTCACAGGAAGTCGAAGGCTGTAGACAGCCCATTGCGTTTGCGTCGCGGACACTTACCCACGCCGAGAGGAAAGCCTCCTCGATCTACGAATTAGAATGCCTCGCCGTGGTATTTGGCATTGACAAATTCCGCCAATTTATAGAACACAGGGAATTCCTGTTAGAGACAGATAATCAGGCATTAGCCTGGCTTTTGGCACACCCGAAACAATTAGGGAAACTCGGGCGATGGATTGCAAAAATTTCCTCTTTGAAGTTCAAAATCCAACATATTCGGGGCACACAGAATATAGTAGCGGACACACTGTCTCGCATGTTCGAAAACCCAACTCAGACTCCGCCCGAAGGAACACCACTCTTATGTCAAGCCCTATTGACAGACTTTCCGTTGGCATTTCAGGATTTACAGAGCCAGCAGGAAGCTGACCCACACATTTCCAGTATTATTAAACGTTTTAGTTCAGGAACGGCGCCAAAATACTTTAGGATGTCTAAGGGGCTGTTGCAAAAACGCACCCCCCAATCAAAAACATACAAAATCGTGCTCCCGCAAAATCTACGTAATATGATATTCCATTATTATCACACCTCGCCGGTGGGCGCACACCTCGGTATATATAAGACCATTCAGGGTATCCGACGTCATTTCGTGTGGGACGGCATGCACAAGGACATCACCGAGCAGGTGAAACTATGCAAAATCTGTGCGCTGAGTAAGCCAGCGCAGAACACTCGTTTCGGTTATTTAACTTCAGATGTGGCTGAGCGCCCCATGCAAAAGATGTTTATCGACTTTGTCGGGCCTTTCCCGCGCTCAAAGACAGGAAACACTATGCTGCTGGTGTGTATTGACGCCTTCACAAAATTTGTCTGGCTCATCCCCATGCGAAAAGCCACCGCAGAAAACACTGTATCTGCGCTACGTAATCAGATCTTCAAGACGTCGGGAGTCCCGTCTATAGTAGTGTCAGATAATGCAACCCAGTTCACGGCTAGGATTTTTAAGAACATGTGCTTCTCACATGGCATTCTGCACGTCACAACCTCGCCTTATTATCCACAGCCCTCGCATGCTGAGAGATTCAACCGCAATCTCCGGTCTGCTCTAATAGCTTACCATGCGCAGGAGCAGGATAAATGGGATTCGAATTTGGTGTGGCTGCAAATGGCCTTTAATTATGCACATCATGAAGGACACAAAAGTACTCCTTTCGAACTCATGTTCACTTACCGACCTAATACCCCTCTTTCAAATCTTTGGTCTTTGAATGACCTATTGCCCGATGATCCGAGAGACATCAGGGAGATTTGGAGACGAGCTCGTAAAAATCTCAACCTGGCTCATGAGAGCAGAAAAAAGAAATACAACGAAAACAGATCTCCTAACCCTTATAGGGTAGGCGATTTTGTGCTTTGTAAGGCACACCCACTCAGCAAGGCAGTGGATAAGTTTTCCGCCAAGCTGGCGTACCGCTGGAGAGGTCCTTTTCAAATACAGCGATTTTTAACGCCAGTTACGGTTAGCCTAGCTGACCCCAGTTCAGGAGAATTCGTGACCAGAGCGCACATCTCCCATCTAAAGAAAACACATGCTGACTTAAAGTAGATGTGTTTAATTTCTTTACCCTAACATAGGGAACTCTCTAATATTAGGCGTGCCAGAAATCCTCGAGGTCTTAAAAATCCATGGTACTAGAAATAACAATGCTAGCTTTACGTTGTATTAGTTTTAAGTGGCCACTTAGTTAATAAGCTCTTAGTTAATAAGTTTGTTTAAGGGTTATCGATATGTTGTGCCTGAGAGGCGGACGCGTCTCAAAGGTGTTAGAATATAAGTAGTAGGATACAGGCGAACCTGGTACTAGTTTTACTGAGCAGTGTAAGTGTTGTTTTTTTTTCTTCCCTATATGCTCCGCATTCAAGCGGGGGAGTATGTGCCGGAAATTAGGCATTTCGTCACTTTTTTAATTTATTCTATAATTTTAAATTTTTTTTGGGGTTTCCATTTTTTTAATTTGTCTGGTGGTTAATGGGGGTGATTTACTTTTTGTTAGGCCGGTGTACGCCACCGATTTAAACTTGATGCCAGTGGACCGAAGCCCCTTCCCAGGGGGCCAATCTGATATTTTGCTGTCTAATGTGGACATGGTCAGCCCGGTTGAAATTTCTCTCGCCTGCAGTCACGCCCCGAGTTTGTAATTTTAATTCCCTGCATGACCAAAACTGCTTTGAGCAGCTCCTGGGCTGCAAGCTGCTACCTTGTAGAGGCCTGCTGAGAAAAGCATGTCTCGTCACGAAGCAGTCTCCAGTGGAGCTGCGTTCCCACCTTAGTGGCTATTTCTGCCCCCCCCTTCCTCTCTCTCCTCCTCACTTTAGTTCTGAGAAATTAAGCTAAGAGCAGTGACCGGACGGGACGATGACCTGATGCAAAAACCTTCTCCCGGGTCCGACAGACACATCCCTGACATCTAGCGGCAAAAAAAGTAACCGCGGGCCTGGTCGCCAGCGTGCAGAGCTTACCCTCATGACACCTGGTGGCAAGTCTGCTCACCACCTCAAGTAGTTCCCCCTTACGCCGCTAGAAGGCAGCGTCGCGGTGCCATAAGGCACTATGCTTTCCTCTCGCGGCCCGGAGAAGTCGATTGTTCTTTGTTTTCGTTTCGGTCCGGTAGAGAGCGCGCATGTCGTGTTGTTGCCACGACCGCCTCGGACTCCTTCGGAAATTTTCGGCTTAGAACCGAACCTACCCCCTCCTTTGACCCGGGGCCTTACCGCCCGATTTAATTAGGGGTTTTGGCCGATTGCGGGGCACTCAGCCCTCTGACCTCGGCTACTGACCTCGTCTCACCTACGTCCTCTGCGCTAAGAGGCTTTTTGCGGGAACGGTGATTTTCGCGTGCACGAGAATGTAGTCAGTTTGCTTAAGGGATGTGATCCCGTTTGTACAGTAGCCAGGCAGAGGTAGTTTTTAGAAAAGTCATGCGTAGTTAAATTTTTATTTATTCTTATTTAATTCTAAAAATTCCGGTTTCGTCCGCGCATCCTGATTTCTCGGTCCGCGGCATCCTGATGTCGGCGCGAGACACCTAGTGAGCTCCGAACTCTACACCCTGGTTGGTGAGTAATTTTTTTTTCCTTTCCCCCCCCCCCCCCATTCCCGTTTGTTGGCCTTTTGCGCCGACGGTATAGGACTGTCTGGAAGCAAGTCTAATTCGTTTTGGATTTGATTTGGGTTTCAGACAGGGTCGAAGTGCTGGAGAGAGAAATCGCTCCCAGCTCGTGGTCCCGCACCTCCACTGCGGGTCACGTTAGAAGAGAGGTTTCCGCGACCCGACGTTATTTTTTGAAGACCCGGGTGGTAATGTGAAATCAACATCCCCCCCCCCCCCCACTTTCTAGCTACGAACTACATAAATCAAATGAATAGCCTACCAGCGAACAGTGCTTTCCTCAAGAATATGTAGAATCAACAAAACTAATCAGCGATGTAATTGTTGGGACATTCAAATTTGGTGCAATTTTTAAATTTTAATTATGTAATAATTTTTGCTAAGGTGTAACATGTACTGTTTTAATTACTCCTGGGGCGCCCCCTTTAACTTTGTTATTTACTAAGATTTTTGTTGTCAGGTTTGAATAATACGAACACAAAATTCCTTAATAATAAACCAGGGAACCTATAGACCAAGCTACTTGTGTAGTGTTAATTTATTAAGATATACCTTCTTCCCTTAAAAGATCCATACTCCTCCCAAGTTGCTTGTGTCAGGGAGATCCAAATTATCTTGTTCTCCACCTCGTGCCACCTCTGGTCAATTACTTAATTTTCTTATTTTTCTTACCCAGCAAGTTTCCAAGGCTCTTTTTAATTAATTTAAAATAATTCAACTTTGAGGCACGAGGGGCGTTACATATGAGATAACTTATTTTTAAAAAGCCAATAACGCTCATCTTTCTTTCCCTTCTATAGTGAAGCCTACTTCACCTCGACTTAATACATTTTCTTGGACATACGCCATTTCAGATATGTACTGTTTGTCATGGAAAAAAAAATTTCAAGAACGTAGTATTGCCTATAATATCGGTTTATTTACCCCCCCCCCTCGTTGTGTTCGTATATTTGCTGCGTTGTCCAGGTTTTGTTGTCTTCATGCATTTACTGTTATTGTTGAATCTGTGTCGTCGTTGTTAGCCCACTGTGTTCGTCTGTGTTGTCATTATTTTTTCATGATTAAATTCCTTCCATGGAATTCTTGTGCTGTCTGATGTTTAAGTTTGAATGTGTTCGTCTGTGTTTTCGTCGTTGTGTTACCCATGTTACCTGTTTGGGTTCATCGATGGGTTGTCTGTTTCACATCGGCTGATTTAGTCTTTGTTCTCTGTGGATTTATGTTTTCATTTTTAATTCTTTGTTTGTGTTCTTGAAATTTTCTCATGACAAACAGTATTATCTTTGAAAGATTTGTGCAATGGGAGTGCATGACTTGATGTAAGCTTTTGGACATACGCCATTGCTAAGCACATATATGTCTGTAGAAGAAAACAACAAAAAACCCAAAAGACAAAAACACAAATTAAGCAAAAAATTGCTGTTGTCAACAGGATATAAACACCACATGTTATGGAATATTATGTGGTGTTTATATCCTGTTGACAACAGCAATTTTTTGCTTAATTTGTGTTTTTGTCTTTTGGGTTTTTTGTTGTTTTCTTCTACAGACATATATGTGCTTAGCAATGGCGTATGTCCAAAAGCTTACATCAAGTCATGACAAACAGTGCAAACTGCAATGGTGTATGTCCGAGAAATTGTATTAAATCAAAATTCCCCATTGTATGAATCATTTGAAGAACTTATTCCACCTCGTTATAAATACCATTGGACTGTATTTATATTATTTTTCCTTCGTATTTCCCTTAAAAAGTACATTTTCATTCTATAAAATAGCACATTCGCTAATCCGGAATAGCCGTGGTTCCGAAAGTGCTGCATTAAAAAACTTTTACTGTAGTGAAAATTCCGTCAAAATTGCAATAAAAACAATGAGGTAAACAATAATAAATCACCATGGAAGTGATTCTGACGCTGTTGTCTTATGTACTTACTTTCGGACACTGAGTCGACAAACAACTGATTGGGGTCTCCTTGTAAGTACATGCGTGATTCTCACCAGATGCATTTCAAACCTGTTAAAGCACTTAAACCAGTTCTTTGGAAATTTTTACAACGAACTGGTTTTCGCTTTAAAATAGTATTCCTACCGGCCTTCATAATGCGGTCTGAAGGATACCTTCTTTTTCTACTTATGATAAACCAGTATTCCATTATAGGTGGACTACGTTCGTCATGTGGAAGACTTAGTGTGCGTTCTATGAAATAGTTATTTTGCTTTTTATTTGTGTTTTTTCAATGATACAAAGTGAATAATAATATAAGTTAATTTGATATTTCTTATGTTTTTAACAATTAGGTGCTTATTTAATGGTTATAAGAACCTTAAAGGCTAATTCATAAATTTTATATCCTGGAATGAATTGAGGATTTGGAATAGTGTGGGACATAATTAATTTAACCGTTCCTGTGTAGCCTTTGTGTTAAAATTATTCGTATTTAGTATATCATTTGGTTTTCCCAAAACTTTAAAGAAATACTCAGGTTTATATGATCTCAGGGAAATCTATAAACGGTAAATTCAAAATTTTATACCACACAATTAAAAGGTCAAATTTATTATAATGTTGACATATAAACTTGTCTTTAAAATTCCATAAAACATAACATTTTGTTAAATTTATATTACCATTTGCAAAAAATTATTTATAGGTTAACATTAATTCATTTAGAATTATGAGCTAAACACGAAATTATAGAAGCAAAATATATTTTGCTACCTATTCCCATCTTGAGTCTATTGCCCAAGTGATGTGAGTTTTCAGGACATTGCTTTCCATGGCAGGCTTCGAGAAAGCCAATACGCCAGAGGCAATTCCAGCCATAACGCTGCGTTTTGTCGGAGTCGTAATCCTCGAAAGACACATGAGTACATTTTTACTACCACGGCACTATTCAGTACACTTCATTACGCAACCCGCCGTGACTATCTCTTCGGCTAATTGTGGAAGTACCGTATTGGGATGCGCCGTGGTACTTTCACGGCAGTTAAATTGCGTGTTTATTTCACCACCTGTATGTGCACGCACTTAAATATTGTTGCTGGTCATGCAAAGGTAATGACAAAGAGAATCGTTGCGTTTAGATTGGTAGTCTATCGTATGGAGAAATATTTAGTACGAGCTACAACTGAAAATGAAAATCGACATGTAGTTTCTCGCCTGAACCAGAGTCAACATGGATGGAATGGGGCTGACATTTCGTTACTGGATACAACTATACATTCTAAAAACGAAACTGATAAAACTACTGAGAATCAGTGGAATTTCACTAGAAAACTTTTGAAACTACTCCATTATTAATTGTATTGGAGCCTTAAAAAAACAGTTTTTCAGTTAAATCCCACTGATTTGCTGTAGTTTTAAGAGTTTCATGTTCAGAGAGTACAAGATTGGCATGCGCCCATGTGCATGTTTCTCTTTTACTCCACGTGACATTCCAGACAAAGCCATCGATTCTGTGTGACGCTTAAGTAAGTAACTTAAGCTTCGAAACAGAATTTCCTTTCCGTAAAATAATGAAACGTGTGTGAGTAGAAAGATCGTGGTGGTGTCGGATACTAAGTACATAGTTCCATACTCGCTCACGTTTCTTTTAGTTTGTCGCAGATAGAAATACAGTATGTCCATAAAATAATGTTTCAGCTATAGCGTTTTAGAGGTTTGGTTCAAGGTCACAATTGAAGGGTAAATCGAACAGTTTTATATAAGTGCATGCGCGAGTACTGCTTTGTTTTCTCGCTTGCAGCGCCACCTGCGCAAAATGGCGACTCCTGAGCGTAATTAGTTTTGTGTTCTGCAATATGCTAATGTCAGTTTTATGATCTCCCTTTAAATCTAAGCTAAGCTAACCTCCGGTTGAAAAACTAATGGTGTTTTACGACGCTTATTTATCCGGAGGTTGGCTAACAGAGACTAAACGAAGCACGTGGTGTAATATTGGATGTGGCGGTGATAAAAAAAATGGTTAAGTTTGTTTATTAAGTGTTGCAAGACATCTCTCTCCTGCAGTGTGATAGTCATCTGGTGGAATATTGTTTTTCGTGCGATATTGTAAGTTCTGAATTATTATTATGATGGCTGCAAAAAAATATATATATATATGTGTGTGTGTGTGTGTTGTAAACTTTATCTGGCAACAGAATTACATGAAATGAAACAAAATAAATTTATTTGCATTCTGCATAACGAGTGCTTTTTTTTTAAAATTATATTCTTGTATTTCAATCTGCGATTTACGTTAGGTTATGATAGGCTTATTTAAGACAAAGCATATGAAATAAGTCTCTATACACAAAAATTAGATAGAGAAAAAATATTTCTGTTACAGAGCTATTTTTTTCTGTTATATTGTTTATGACCGACCTTGCCTCGTGAAACTACATGGCAATTTTCATTTCACTGGTGTGGGTTTTATTGGTGTGCCGTTTTCATTTCAATATCATAATCCACATACGTAGGCCTATGTCCCGTTACAGGTCATTTTTTTATGTCTACGTTTAACAAGGCTAAACTTGTAGATTTTTTGAGTGTCCCAACTTCAACAAAATGAAATATATATACAGGGCATACTTTTTGCATAATTGCTAGAAAATTCGAATTTTTTAAAACATTTTTGTGCAGTATATATAAGGAGAAACAAATGAAATAAAGAACTGAAAATATTTTGGTTTAAAGGCTACTGCGTGATATGGTTTGAAATTACTTCAGAATTTTTTTAAATTTTATTCATCCTTTTAAAATCATAAAAACTATGTTGATTTAAAAAGTTTAGGTAAAATTATATATATATTTTTACTGTAAGAAAGTAAACCATAACAAATAGGAGCCAATAAAACTGACTTTATAACTAAAAAGTTCCAGTTTTATATTCCATTTCATTCTCCTTATTTATGTTGCATAAAAAAATAAAAATGCAACCTTGCCAGCTAATTATGTAACAAATATGAGAAATAAACGTTTTTTTTTTTTTTTTCATTATGTGAAGTTTCAGCCACTCAAAAGTCGGCAAGTTAAACCGTGCGGAACGTAAAGACAAAACAATGAGCTGGAACGGGACACACACCCGTTACAAGTGGCCCGCTGTTGTCTTGGAGGTCAGGTCATTGAGCTTGTGTGAACGACCGTGCGACTAAAGCCGGACTCACAATTCACCGTCTCATCCTTCCGTCACCTGTCCGACCGTCAATCACGCGACATTCAGCCAATCAGATGGTTCGAAATGTTCCACCCGTCCATCCGTCAATCACGCGACATTCAGCCAATCAGATGGTTCGAAATGTTCCACCCGTCCATCCGTCAATCACGCGACATTCAGCCAATCAGATGGCTCGAAATATTCCACCCGTCCATCCGTCAATCACGCGACATTCAGCCAATCAGATGGTTCGAAATGTTCCACCCGTCTGTCCGTCAATCACGCGACATTCAGCCAATCAGATGGCTCGAAATGTTCCACTCGCCCATCCGTCAAAACCTTGCCAAACTTTAACTTTCGACGGACGGACAAAATGTCTGAAAAGCATTATCTTTATTTCATAAGTTTGCCTATTTGTCAAAATTTTTTTAACTTGCCTATGAACACGTTTTGATTTTGATATTTGACACAATAACTGTCTGAGACACACAAATGAAATTAATAATGCACGGTAAGTTGAAAATATATTTACATAAATACTTTAGAGTTTTTGTAATATTTTATAAGATCGTCAAATTGGCAAACCTTTACAAGATATATTCTCTAAAAAATATAAGCCCCAATAGTTGTTGGCAACATACGTGGGGATCATTGTGAATCTCTGGGCTTGCTAACGGACCAATGGGAGTTTAGCCTGAGGGCCCGCCTACGCGATTGTGCAGAGATTCAGGGAAAACCACGTGATTTCAAAACTACTCAAGACATCCGAGTGGGGTGTTTTTAAGAAAAGCATTTAAAGAATTCACCTAGGGCGAAATACAGCTTCGATTCCGAACTAAGGTATATAAAATGTATTTTTGGAAGAGTTAAAATGGCTGAAAGGCGTGTTTTCAGAGTAAGTCTTAGGCGTGAAACAACCGGTAGATATTCTTGAAAGCACTTGACGGACTCGCATTACTAGGGGCATGCAGATTTCGCGAAAAGATTTTGAGACCAGATGAAAGTTAAAACACTATAGCATCGTCTGCTTTTCGTGATTGGGCTAGTTTCTCCCAGGTACATATCGTTTGTAACAACACCAATCACAGTGATTCAGTGCGGAAGTAAACGCGTCCTGAGTGGCTCGGTCAAATAAGGCAACGACTTCTCTCGCAGACGGCCGCCAATCACAAGGAAGAAACCACAGGTGCGGGTATACCGTGTTGCAATCTATTAAGTGTTCAGATATTTTCGCGAAAAATGCCTGCCCCTACACATTAATAGAGACCTGCAAAATTCGCGGATTCATTCGGTGATAGGCTAGAATTCAAACACATATACCTCTTGGATAATTTTTCTATTGGCTTACTGTTCATCTGGACGAACCTCAACCTGTTATAAACCCTCAACCAAAGAATGATCGAATCACAGACAAACCAGCTGAGACGACTCACAAGTCGGCAGCCAATGAACTTGCGTTATTTGCCCGAGTGTACAGGGGTGTATGTGCAGTCTATCCTGAAGGCCATCGAAACCGCGAATTTCCCGGGTCTCTACACATTAATCTTCGTTTCAATGCCATGCAATGTGCTTAGAGGCGACACCGCGCTAGGTATACCAGCGGGCGTCGCGCTTATCGTCCCGCCTCGCCAGCACAGATGGCGTCTGCGAGCGGAGAAGAAAGTGAAGGCGGGAGGAGGTAGGAGGAGGGAGACACAGGATACGCAGCCGTGATGTTGTTGAACTTTGATACAGGGGGGGGGGGGAGGTTTTGGGGGAAACATGGGCGAGGGTGGACCCGTGTTGGCACCTGGGTGCGAAAGAACTTTCACGGGGCGCAGGAGGTTCCTTCCTGCTTTCACGCCGCGGTCGTCCTACATGGCCCAGCCGCCGACGTGACGCGGAAACGAAAATGCTCCCCCCCCCCCCCCAACACCACCGGAGGAGAAGCAAAGACGTGTCCGATTGGCCCTTCGGAACGATGATTACGTATTCGAATTTATTCGCCGGCGAGCCAGGCGGGAGACTGCTCACGTAACAACTTTCTTCGCGGCTGAATCTGGTCGTGGGAGGAGGTCGTGCGCGCCGCTTCCCCCCCGAGCATTTCGTGCCCTCGGCGGACCCAGGGCGTACCAATATGGCGGCCGTTTGTTTACAAATGCATCAGCTGCACCTGTATTGGAGGTTAAGTTGGAGACAAATATCAACTCATATCATTAATTTTTTTATAAAGACTCTTTTTGGACTTTTAATACAATATAAACATATTAACCAGTAATATTTTTATCTAATTTTCTTCAGAACAAAGTAACTAGTCTCTTTAATAAAACCAGCATAGAACAGCTGGTACAAATATAAACAAACGTCCGCCACATTAGTGTATGAAAATCAGAAAAAAATGAAGAAAAAAAAAAGACTTCAAGTCTGACGGCTAATGATCCATCTGTATCCTTTCCTAATATCTGGTGCATTTCATACAATTTACGGATGACGTTAAGCTGTTTGAAAGCCAAATTAAAAAAAAAATATATATATGTGAGTGAGTCTTTCAGTACTCGTCATGATGTGTAAATATCAAACTTTGGTAACGAGCAAACGCACGTGTTCTCGTGTCGTTCACGTTGCAAATAAACTTATACATAACACGAAATAAATATCGCAGGCTTTTACGCCTATTGTCTGGAGATGCTTGGCTTCTGGATTGTAGTCGCGTCGAAGGCGAAGATATCACCGACGTTTCGGTCGACGTTGCAGTCGCCATCATCAGGGAGCAGTTACCTACTGCAGGTAGTTATTCGCCAAGGACGCGGCTATAACCCTGAAGCCAAGCTGCTCCAGACAATAGGCGTAAAGGCCTGCGATCTGTAGCCTCAGTAGGTAACTGCGAGAACTAAGATGTTTACACATCCAAAGCTTCACATTTCAATTATACTTTTGAAAGAAAAACTGAAAAATTAAGTTCACTGGAGGTTGACAATTCTAACAACCATAGCAACGAAATACCTGAAGAGAATCTTACAATTGTCTGTGAACGATAATTTATTCGTTTCCCTCATTTTTTTTCTCAGTTCGCATCATCTATCGCCCCACTCCTGCGCGTTGCTCTTTTCGTTACGCTCTGGTGACGTCATCACTTCGACTAACACTACCGGCTGTAAAGAAGTTAAACTCAATAAAATGCATGCTCCAACAGGTAATCGGAACTACGCCCTCCCTGGATATGCGGTTTTGTCACTGGAGGCTCAGATAATTGTCTCTTTAATGGCCCTTTTGCTATTGCAGCTAGGGAGTACTACCTATTTATTATTTTTTTACCGAAGTAAACCAGTTTCTTTTCATTTTTCTATCACAAATCATTACTTGGGGATAATTTTATCCAGAAACAAAATGACAAAATTTTATTCCAGACTGTCTACGGTGCTTCGTAACGTTGTAGATGGAAGCTTATTAACGTTTATTTTTCATGGTGTACACACGCCTTGCCTGCGGTCGCAAAAATAATTGTAACTCTGCGATAGTCTCAAAACTGCCAGAGTTTAACTTTCACTCATTATGGCAGAGTAATTGGTAAAGCAGAACAATCTGCAAGCTGGGAAACAACATGAATTAAAAAAAACAACAACCGTAGTGTTAGAACCACCTCGTCATTCGACATAAAAGTTTATTACACAGTTTCTGTTGATTTTTGTGATTAGGAAAGATATGGAACGCATTGCATTGAATTTTATGTTTTCGTGACATTTCGAAAGAATCTATTCTTTCATATACTAACCAGTATGAATGAACAAACACGCTGTTGGTACTCATAATTAGAGACAGAAAAAAATTCGCGGATTCAATGACCTCCAGGATATACTCCAATATCCTCTACACACTCGGGCAAATGCCAACTGTTCATTGGCTGCTGACTTGTGAGTCGTCTCGTCTGGGTGGCCTGTGATTCGACACTTCTACGAGTGAGGGTCTCTAATTGGCCCTCAGTCTTCCAGTTTAACAATGAACCAATGACAGAAGCAGCACTAAGGTATAATTATTTGAATTTTAGCATAACACGAAATGAACCCGCGAATTTTTCAGGTCTCTACTCATAATGCAAATGGTGAAAAAGGTCGGGGTTTAAACTATGGAAGAAAATAAATGTTAGTGGGGAATTATGAATGCAGTTTTGCGTCTTGGTCGTTACTAAACAACTTTTATTTTGGCTTTACTCAGGGTTCACTACTGTACACTCACGCCCGTCTGCCACAATGGAAAGCTCTGTACAGTTTCCAATAAAATCCTCCGGAGAAACACTGTATACAAGTCTGTGGCCGTTAATCTGGCTTAACCTATCGCATGATACTTCTCACACAGTTTCGACACTGTTTGTTTTTGCACGTTGTCGAGTTCGTCAATTTTCGTCATTCATATAAAAATGAACATATGAGATAACTAGGGACAGGAAAATTTCGCGGGTTCAATGACCTGCAGGATGAGCTCCATAGTTATACGTACACTCGGTAAAATGTCACCCTGCTGTCTTGTGAGAAGTCCCAGCGTAGCAGCCTGTGAGTCGATAAAGCTTTGGTGGGGCGTTTCTCATTGGCCCAGAGCCATCCAGGTGAGTTGTGAGCCAATAGCAGAGGCAGCACTGAGGTATAACTATTTGTATTTTAACCTATCGCGAAATGAATTCGCGAATTTTTCCGTTCTTTAGAGATAACGCATTTAAGGCGTCCACCTAGTCAGGTGTGTGTCTGTGTTGACAAGGTGCGACGCCGGCTGGTGTTTCTAGTGCGGTGTCGCCCCTAAGCGCAAGGCTTTGAACTGACGCACGATCTTCTCGCAGGCCAGTTATGAGATTTGAGCGGTTAATATAACATTATATGGACGAGAAATTAAGATAAAGATGCAATGCAAGTCTCTAGAGTGCGTTAAAGAATCTGTACCGGGTGTTTCATGCCCAAGAACTGTTCTGGAAACACGTTTTTTTTTATTTTTATTTTTTTTTTAGCATTTTCACTCTCTTAAAAATTCTGTTTAAAAACGAAATAAGGCGACAGATCTACTCATCAGCGTATTCTTACAGGCTTTTCGTAAACACACTCGACTCTGATATCTTGAGCAGTTTTGAAATCGCGTGGTTTATTTTCCTGAAGCTATGCACGCCGGAAGTTAGCAGTAAGACGGGGTCCTTAAACAAGACAATAAATTTCAAACATTACATTTTTCGGTATTTAACCAAAAGGACAGACCATAGATATGACAATTTAACCAGTAGGGTCATCTCCCAAACGTCATAAAATACGTGGTTAAATTTTCCACCTTAGGTAGGAATTTTTCGTTTGTTAGTGATTTACGTTACATGGTAGGGTGACGGTTCATCCCAGATAGAAACGGAATCCGCACCATTGTGGTATCAACCCAGTGCTCACGAACTTGGTGGGTTTGGTATCGAACCCACGACCCTGGACACATGAGCGTGACGCGAACGCGGCCACCCAGTAGCTCGGGTGGAAGACATCCCACAGGAAACCACGCACTTCCAAGAAAACGGGAAACTGCTAAACTGCTAGCAGACTGCGAGAAGGTGTTTTGAAAGACCAGACCACTTACCTCCCAACGGGACTGTTCTGTTTTGGATCGCCGGCGGATATTTCACAAGCGTGGAACGTGGCAGACGTTGGCGGGAGCCTGTAGGTGTTATCGTTCAGTGCTCAGTTGTCATCTCATCACCCAGTGGCGCAAACGTGTATGATTTTTGTAAAAAGAAAGGGGGGGGGGTCGTATGGTCCCAGACTTGTAACTAGAGACCGGAAAAATTCGCGTATTCATTCAGCGATAGGCTAGAATTAAAATACATATACCTTTTAGATGATTTTGCTATTGGCTTACTCTTCATCTTGACGAATCTTAACCAATTATAAACGTTCAACAAAAGAAGGATCGAATCACAGACAAACCAGCTGAGACGACTTACAAGTCGGCAGCCAATGAACATTTGTCATTTGCTCAGTGTACAGGAGAATGTGCAGTCTATCCTGAAGGCCATCGAAACCGCGAATTTTTCCGGTCCCTACTTATAACCGACACAAGTAGTCTAGGGACAGGATGCTTGTATGTCGTACACTACCCACATGCTGGCCTGTATGCGTGCAAAAAGCAGAAAAACTTCAAAATGTGCGGGACGTTTTCTTTAAGACGCAGTCTTGACGTGTGCGCTTATCAACCCCGTTTCACCGTCTCAGTGAAGGGCTTCTTACTTCCAGGGGGAGTGGGGGCTGACTCCCCCGATCTATGCCCGTGCCATCATCCATCATCATCGACGAGTAGAGACAGGAAAAATTCGCGGGTTCAATGACCTCCAGGATAGACTCCAATATCCTCTTCACACTCGGGCAAATGCCAACTGTTCATTGGCTGCTGACTTGTGACTCGTCTCGTCTGGGTGGCCTGTGATTCGACACTTCTATGAGTGAGGGTCTCTAATTGGCCCTCAGTCCTCCAGTTTAACAGTGAACCAATGACAGAAGCAGCACTAAGGTATAATTATTTGAATTTTAGCATAACACGAAATGAACTCGCGAATTTTTCAGGTCTCTATCGACGAGGCTTCAAGCCCGCTAGTTCGTACAGCTCAAAAACTTCCGTATGACGTTCCATGGACGCCAGCGAGGAATCTCCCAGGATGACTTCCACCGAGGCATACCCGCTCCAGAAGCATGCACTCGAGAGCATGCAATAATGACAAAATATTACACTTCGCAATAATTTATGACTATATTGAAATATCTTGGTAGCAATGAAATAAGCATGGCTCGCATGTGCACTTGTGCATTTGTGCGCCCGTGTGATATTTTTTTTTGCGATTTAAACTGAGGTTATGGTTTTTAACACTCATACTTTTCGGCTATGTAGATGTTTTTATTTTTGAAACAAAATATATATATTATATAAATTAAACTTAATGTTCTGGTTGTTTCGATTTACAAAAAAGATAATCTCGGACATTTTATGGTGAATATTTTGAGCAACGAACGACAACAAAAAAAATCAAGATTGCCAGCATTTAGTTTCTAAACGTTAGCGAATTTTAGATTGAAAGGTTGCCAATAAATACCGCACATTTCGCTGATTTCCAAAGAAAATAGGACCGTTAGTTTTAGCATTTAGTTGCGACCATTTTATCTTCCTTGCTCTGTGGTTGGGCGTGAGGCAGCTGCAGCTCGTGCTCTATATGCGCCGTGCGTGACAGCTCGGACGTGCTCGTCACCCGCCGCCGCGTGACCCCGGCTGCGGGCAGCGACACTCGCTCGTGCTCTAGATGCGCCGTGCGTGACAGCTCGGACGTGCTCGTCACCCGCCGCCGCGTGACCCCGGCTGCGGGCAGCGACACTGGCTCGTGCTCTAGATGCGCCGTGCGTGACAGCTCGGACGTGCTCGTCACCCGCCGCCGCGTGACCCCGGCTGCGGGCAGCGACACTCGCTCGTGCTCTAGATGCGCCGTGCGTGACAGCTCGGACGTGCTCGTCACCCGCCGCCGCGTGACCCCGGCTGCGGGCAGCGACACTGGCTCGTGCTCTAGATGCGCCGTGCGTGACAGCTCGGACGTGCTCGTCACCCGCCGCCGCGTGACCCCGGCTGCGGGCAGCGACACTCGCTCGTGCTCTAGATGCGCCGTGCGTGACAGCTCGGACGTGCTCGTCACCCGCCGCCGCGTGACCCCGGCTGCGGGCAGCGACACTCGCTCGTGCTCTAGATGCGCCGTGCGTGACAGCTCGGACGTGCTCGTCACCCGCCGCCGCGTGACCCCGGCTGCGGGCAGCGACACTGGCTCGTGCTCTAGATGCGCCGTGCGTGACAGCTCGGACGTGCTCGTCACCCGCCGCCGCGTGACCCTGGCTGCGGGCAGCGACACTCGCTCGTGCTCTAGATGCGCCGTGCGTGACAGCTCGGACGTGCTCGTCACCCGCCGCCGCGTGACCCCGGCTGCGGGCAGCGACACTCGCTCGTGCTCTAGATGCGCCGTGCGTGACAGCTCGGACGTGCTCGTCACCCGCCGCCGCGTGACCCCGGCTGCGGGCAGCGACACTCGCTCGTGCTCTAGATGCGCCGTGCGTGACAGCTCGGACGTGCTCGTCACCCGCCGCCGCGTGACCCTGGCTGCGGGCAGCGACACTCGCTCGTGCTCTAGATGCGCCGTGCGTGACAGCTCGGACGTGCTCGTCACCCGCTGCCGCGTGACCCCGGCTGCGGGCAGCGACACTCGCTCGTGCTCTAGATGCGCCGTGCGTGACAGCTCGGACGTGCTCGTCAACCGCCGCCGCGTGACCCCGGCTGCGGGCAGCGACACTCGCTCGTGCTCTAGATGCGCCGTGCGTGACAGCTCGGACGTGCTCGTCACCCGCCGCCGCGTGACCCCGGCTGCGGGCAGCGACACTCGCTCGTGCTCTAGATGCGCCGTGCGTGACAGCTCGGACGTGCTCGTCACCCGCCGCCGCGTGACCCCGGCTGCGGGCAGCGACACTCACTCGTGCTCTAGATGCGCCGTGCGTGACAGCTCGGACGTGCTCGTCACCCGCCGCCGCGTGACCCCGGCTGCGGGCAGCGACACTCGCTCGTGCTCTAGATGCGCCGTGCGTGACAGCTCGGACGTGGCGGTGTTGCCGGATGTGCTCGGTCACCGGAGCAAGGCCGCCGCCCGCCGCGTGACCCCGGCTGCGGGCAGCGACACTGGCTCGTGCTCTAGATGCGCCGTGCGTGACAGCTCGGACGTGCTCGTCACCCGCCGCCGCGTGACCCCGGCTGCGGGCAGCGACACTCGCTCGTGCTCTAGATGCGCCGTGCGTGACAGCTCGGACGTGCTCGTCACCCGCCGCCGCGTGACCCCGGCTGCGGGCAGCGACACTCGCTCGTGCTCTAGATGCGCCGTGCGTGACAGCTCGGACGTGCTCGTCACCCGCCGCCGCGTGACCCCGGCTGCGGGCAGCGACACTCGCTCGTGCTCTAGATGCGCCGTGCGTGACAGCTCGGACGTGGCGGTGTTGCCGGATGTGCTCGGTCAATGGAGCAAGGCCGCCGCCCGCCGCGTGACCCCGGCTGCGGGCAGCGACACTCGCTCGTGCTCTAGATGCGCCGTGCGTGACAGCTCGGACGTGGCGGTGTTGCCGGATGTGCTCGGTCACCGGAGCAAGGCCGCCGCCCGCCGCGTGACCCCGGCTGCGGGCAGCGACACTCGCTCGTGCTCTAGATGCGCCGTGCGTGACAGCTCGGACGTGCTCGTCACCCGCCGCCGCGTGACCCCGGCTGCGGGCAGCGACACTCGCTCGTGCTCTAGATGCGCCGTGCGTGACAGCTCGGACGTGCTCGTCACCCGCCGCCGCGTGACCCCGGCTGCGGGCAGCGACACTCGCTCGTGCTCTAGATGCGCCGTGCGTGACAGCTCGGACGTGCTCGTCACCCGCCGCCGCGTGACCCCGGCTGCGGGCAGCGACACTCGCTCGTGCTCTAGATGCGCCGTGCGTGACAGCTCGGACGTGCTCGTCACCCGCCGCCGCGTGACCCCGGCTGCGGGCAGCGACACTCGCTCGTGCTCTAGATGCGCCGTGCGTGACAGCTCGGACGTGCTCGTCACCCGCCGCCGCGTGACCCCGGCTGCGGGCAGCGACACTCGCTCGTGCTCTAGATGCGCCGTGCGTGACAGCTCGGACGTGGCGGTGTTGCCGGATGTGCTCGGTCACCGGAGCAAGGCCGCCGCCCGCCGCGTGACCCCGGCTGCGGGCAGCGACACTCGCTCGTGCTCTAGATGCGCCGTGCGTGACAGCTCGGACGTGGCGGTGTTGCCGGATGTGCTCGGTCACCGGAGCAAGGCCGCCGCCCGCCGCGTGACCCCGGCTGCGGGCAGCGACACTCGCTCGTGCTCTAGATGCGCCGTGCGTGACAGCTCGGACGTGGCGGTGTTGCCGGATGTGCTCGGTCACCGGAGCAAGGCCGCCGCCCGCCGCGTGACCCCGGCTGCGGGCAGCGACACTCGCTCGTGCTCTAGATGCGCCGTGCGTGACAGCTCGGACGTGGCGGTATTGCCGGATGTGCTCGGTCACCGGAGCAAGGCCGCCGCCCGCCGCGTGACCCCGGCTGCGGGCAGCGACACTCGCTCGTGCTCTAGATGCGCCGTGCGTGACAGCTCGGACGTGCTCGTCACCCGCTGCCGCGTGACCCCGGCTGCGGGTAGCGACACTCGCTCGTGCTCTAGATGCGCCGTGCGTGACAGCTCGGACGTGGCGGTGTTGCCGGATGTGCTCGGTCACCGGAGCAAGGCCGCCGCCCGCCGCGTGACCCCGGCTGCGGGCAGCGACACTCGCTCGTGCTCTAGATGCGCCGTGCGTGACAGCTCGGACGTGGCGGTGTTGCCGGATGTGCTCGGTCACCGGAGCAAGGCCGCCGCCCGCCGCGTGACCCCGGCTGCGGGCAGCGACACTCGCTCGTGCTCTAGATGCGCCGTGCGTGACAGCTCGGACGTGCTCGTCACCCGCTGCCGCGTGACCCCGGCTGCGGGTAGCGACACTCGCTCGTGCTCTAGATGCGCCGTGCGTGACAGCTCGGACGTGGCGGTGTTGCCGGATGTGCTCGGTCACCGGAGCAAGGCCGCCGCCCGCCGCGTGACCCCGGCTGCGGGCAGCGACACTCGCTCGTGCTCTAGATGCGCCGTGCGTGACAGCTCGGACGTGGCGGTGTTGCCGGATGTGCTCGGTCACCGGAGCAAGGCCGCCGCCCGCCGCGTGACCCCGGCTGCGGGCAGCGACACTCGCTCGTGCTCTAGATGCGCCGTGCGTGACAGCTCGGACGTGGCGGTGTTGCCGGATGTGCTCGGTCACCGGAGCAAGGCCGCCGCCCGCCGCGTGACCCCGGCTGCGGGCAGCGACACTCGCTCGTGCTCTAGATGCGCCGTGCGTGACAGCTCGGACGTGGCGGTATTGCCGGATGTGCTCGGTCACCGGAGCAAGGCCGCCGCCCGCCGCGTGACCCCGGCTGCGGGCAGCGACACTCGCTCGTGCTCTAGATGCGCCGTGCGTGACAGCTCGGACATGCTCGTCACCCGCCGCCGCGTGACCCTCGACACTCGAGCTGGCGACGCGCGTCACTCTCGCAGACAAGAGTCGACAGCTCGTGCAACCAGCTCGTTCCGAGAAGCCCTGTCTCACCGCCAAGTCTTACGTCTCCAACTACAGTATATCCATCAAAGAATTTCCCAGTTATAAAATTTAATAGTGTAAACTGTTAGCATTGTACATTGTTGGTTCATGGTCACAATTAAGAAGTATCCCAAACAGTTAAATTGTGAGTACTGGTTTGTTCATACAGCGTGAAAGATTTTTTGTTCCCCCAGTTAGTTGAGGGTAAATCTGTAAACTACATATTTTGCAACAGGATCGAGCCCCTCCTCATTGGATTATCTTTGCACGAGAGTGGTTGAACGTCAAAGTCCCAGACCGTTGGATTAGTCGTAATGGTCGAGACGCAGAGCTCTTTTTCGCTGGCCTCCACGTTCACCTGACTTAACGAAATGCTTTTTTTTACTTTGGGGCTTTACGAAAGATTGTGTCTACGTTCCGCCGCTATCTAATGATTTTTCATAGTCGAGATACAGAATTGAAGAGATTATTGCTTCCATTGGACTTTTGGCTGGATGTGTGTTGTATAACTAAAGGTGCACATATTGAACGTTTGTGAGTCTACCTTCGATTTGATGTATGGTTGGTTGTAAATAGTCTAAATTAAACTGTTATAATGTACTATTGAAACTGGGACATTATTTTTCGGACATATGATATTATTGCGTTTTTGCATTTTAGGACATGTCCAATATTTATGAGCAATTTTGTAGCACAATAAAATTTGGTAGATGCAATAAACTAAACAAACCTAACGACAGTAATTATCGCGTATAGTGGTTTTTTGTACCACCGAGACAACCTAAATTCGATGTACCTAATAGTAGAGGCAATGGAAGTGCGTCTTTTTCTGGACTCTGCACGAGAGCGAAGCTCGGTGCGTGCAGAGCACATGGGTCACGAGGTTATCATCGCCATGGCAACAGTACAGTTAGACTGGTATTCCAAGTCACAAGAATAAGGGTTTACTGAATATGCGACACCTGTACCCTAACCGTATTCCTATTGCACGATAGGACACGGCTAGTCCCTTATTTTTAGGGAACGGATTTCGGTGTCCTATCCGTGACCTATCTGTTGCCCAAATTCCGCGCATGCGCAGAGCTCACCTTTTCGTCGATTTCGTCAAGATGGCGGACCCGCTTCTAGTTCCATTAACTCGTAGGTTGTATAGCGATTTTTGTGATCACAGGAGGAGACGTACCAAACGTGTTGGTGTGCGAAACAATCCTGGAATACATCTCGTACACTTGAATGGTCATAACAAGATTTAATCGCAACTTAAAAAGTACTTGAGATATTTGGAAATGCGGTTTTATTTGTGTGCGATGGTGCGGATGTCTCTAGTATTTTTGCTGTAACAATTTTACCCATGGTTGCGAAAGGTCCGTAAAATAAAGCGCTAAAACCAATTTCTAGCCTCTCGAAGGGCACCGCTTTTGAAACTTTTCCAATTTGTTTCCTTACTGGAATTCGGGTTTGACAGGTTTTGGAATACGGCCCGCGAGTTGGGGTGCGGTTGTATAACATCAATGCAGTGATTAATCGCTACCTTGCCCGAACGTCTTTAAAATCGCCCTCAGCGGCACACACACTGCTATGTTGTTTTCTGATGAAGAGGAGCAGTTATTTTTCACGGGAAAAAAAATCTAATTGCTCATTAGACTGCAGTAGATTATGGCTGTGCCAGCGGTGTTTTCGCAGTAATTGGTGGCCATATGCAAGAGATACCATTGCCGCATTCGGTCAGGCAATTGAGAACGAGTTTGCTTCCCCATAAAATTACTGCAAATTGTGTGCTGTTAGTGGACTTGTACACACGAAAGAAACGAAAATTATCACGAAACACAGACGATGATACAGAGTTTAAACACACAACTAGTCTCGAAATTAGTTTCGCAAAAAAAAAAAATACACGCCCCTACTGAAAAAAAAATCTTTTTTCTGATCGGCTACTAGAATGAACCAATGGCGATCGAGATGGAGAATTGAGGGTGCATAGCCCCTCTTGACGATGAAAAAAAAATCATTCTCACACTGAGTTACCAAAACTTCATGTGACATATTGTGAGCTTTAATTATTTCAATGAAATCATTTTATGGCTGCGGTGGTTATAGAACTTTGTGAAAATAAACATTGCCGAGACTCGTAAGGTCAGTTTGCACAGTCGTAACTTGAAAAAATTGAAGGTTTTCTTCCATTTGAATTACCTGCAGAGTTCTTGCTTGAATTTTCCTTAACAGATATGTAAGCAAGCCAAACGGTCCCATCTTTAATATCTTCTTTGTTGGTTGCAATAAACTATTTGGTCAACTCCAACTGCTTTGGGAAGAACTTTGGACAGTAAGTTATACGTGTTTTCAACTTATATTTACGTGATGAACCTGCAGGTGAAGTTTGGCGGTGGAATTCGGACTCATCGTGTTAAGGGCTCGCTCGTGACAACACTACTTCAAGAATGTAGCTTGATGCAGGCCAATCCCGCTGCTAGTAATCTCGCAGGGATTGTATTTTGCTCGCGAAAGTGTCCCAAAACCGTGTTCGTGGGTTCGGAACACCACAGCTGATCCTGGCTGATAGCGGCGTGGTGGCTCAGTGAAAGCTGGGATACCACCCCGGCCCGGCCATCTTGGTTTCAGTTCTCCACCGCCTCGCTCCCTGCCGTTGTCGAGGAGGTTGGCAGCAGTGGCTCTAGACTTTGCAGGAACCTGTTGTGGAGACTCTTTTGGCCCGGAAAATTTTAATAATATTTACTCTTTCAAAAAAACCTTTTGAACTCAACCTGCAACATAAATTCCGACGAAGGTTTTCAGTTTTATAAATGCTTACAATTAAATTTCTAGTAGAATCACGTCATTATAACTATGTGGCAATAAAATATTTTGAAATTTTTCTATAACGAAATAATGAATTAAAATAGGTATTGACAAGCACATTATATCAAAAAATAACAAGAATTAAATTTCCTTTTCCCCATTAATGTGCATAGGCCTATATTAAACAGAACACTAGATGAACATAAATAAAGATTAATTAAAAGCACTGGTGTGGGGTCCCGATAAGCACGGAAAAGAACCATAATTTTTTATACATTGTGATCACTTCCTTCATTCTCCGTCGGCTTAATGACAGTGCAAAGAAAAACAGTACCAGTGGGTATCGAACCCGAGCCGGCAGATTGCCAGGCCATGCGTTTGATCACTAAGCCCCGCACCTGACGTAAAGCAATTGTAAACATATTCCTAAAACAACATTTCAACTTAACTAACAAATTCGGAAAAAAATTAAGGCATTGATACAGATACTGCATATACCAAGCACCCAAACGAATGAAAAAAAATAGTAATATGGGAAAAAAATTCAGACATTGAGACGGAATTAGAATTAATATATTTCATACGAACACAATTTAACACAATGTTAATTATGGGTTCAACTACTACTAGCGCCGTTAGTTCGCAGGCCGCCGCCAGCTTCACTATGCCGACGAGACACGCCAAGGCAAAGGATAGGAAGTTTCCAGACGTATTTATATGACCGTTGTCGTGGTTAAAATAACACAGTGCTTCTCCCTATAACACATTTTTTGGAAACTTTTGTTTCCTCTCATGCGTGATCTGTTCTTTTATGATTGCAACTACAGAAAGTCACCGACAGAAGTGCTATATGTAGTCTTTTGAGTAAACCCAAGAAACTGCTAGGGTTGACAGCGCTCCCTTTCGACGTATTTTATACACTTCTCTGAGAGCAAAGGCATGGTACTCATTCCATGGTGTCTATAAGAAATTATGGCAGATTCCCCTTCGTCATTAAAACTTATAGTAGTCTTCCATTAAAGTACTTTTCCGCAAATGTTTCGAAGAGGCCAGGGGGATTCGGTCATTGTGGTAGTTTTCCATTATGGTACTTTTCCTCATGTTTAGAAGAGGCCAGGGAAAATTCTGCCACTGTGGAAGATTTCTATTATGGTGCTTTTCCTTCTGTTTCGAAGAGGCCAGGGGGAATTCTGTCATTGTGGTAGTTTTCCATTATGGTACTTTCCCCCTGTTTCGAAGAGGCCAGGGGTAATTCTTCCATTTTGGTAGTTTTCCATTGTGGCACTTATCCCTCTTATCCCACTTATGCCTCTTACCGCGATTAATATTAGTTTCAATAATTGCAGATTTAGGCCCTGTCACACTGTCAAATATTTGTCTTCAATATATTTGACAATATAGTTGAAGGGGAAGTATTGGTTAGAAAGTAGCTTCTAATTTTCTCCATCAATAAATTTGGACAGAGTACCTCAAGTAGGTTCTAAATCATGTCACACTATCACAGTTAATTTTTTTTGTCTGAGTTATCTATAACTTTTCAATTGTAATTTCAATTTTGAAACTAAATAATGTGTCATGGTGCTGGATGGAATTTTTGTATTTGTGCGTTTTTAATTTTTTTAAAAGTGTATAAATTTTATTCACAAAAAAATTAGTTATATAATCATATAAATATTAAATGTTTTTTAAATTACCTACGCATAAAATGTTATTGCATGTGAAATTCGTATAAACATTATTTTAGTTATTTCTTCGCCATTTAGAGATTCGTTGTGACGGAAACAGATGTAATTTCATTTTATGCTAGGCACGATTTTGATTGGCCGATAACATCCAACATATTTTATAATCCATCCACTAAGCAAAATATTTTATGGAAACTCAAGTCAACCAACTTGTCATCCAAACATGGCTGCGTTAGTGACGTTTTCGGTGACGTCATAACCCTCCATATTTATTTGACACAACATATTGGAAGGTGCTGGGAGCGAAAATTTGACAGTGGGGAAGGAAGTTACTTTAAACAATGTTTGACCACGTGAAGTTTCTGACATACTTGGTTCCTCTGCATATGGACCTGAGCAGGGTGCTCTGGCCAACGATAGTTCTAGCATAAGTAATGTGAATCAAGCGGTGGTAGCACATGATTTGTAGTGGTATAGTACGTTTATGACATATGTGGCTTGATTTTTCCATTTGTTTGGTTCTATGGTGTGTGTTTTAACAGAGGTTTGGTTTATTATATCTGAACTGCATGTAGATAAATATTTATGAGCTATATCTGTTTGGTTATAAATATTTATTGAAAAAAAAATTATGGTCATTAAAAACATCTATTTTTCCTTCATCGTGCAGCATAAAGTTGTCATTTAAATGTTATTATCTTAATCGATTAATAAAGGTCAAAAGTGTTTTCTTACAATAGGTTTTCCAGTGCTCACCTTTAAATTTAAACTAATGTTTTAATATAAAGTTATGAGAATACTATAAGACAAACTTTGTGCTATGTAATACTTTTCTGTTTGGTTTTCAGTTGTGACTGGAGCCACCGACGGAATAGGGAAAGCGTATGCCCTAGAACTGGCGAAGCGTGGACTGAATGTTGTGTTGATCAGTAGATCGGCCGACAAACTTCTTCAGACTGCAGAAGAAATCGGTAATATGAACTTTACACTCATTTTCGTACGTATATAATTTTAGTCTGTTTGAGTAGTCAAGTTTTAAAGAAATTTAAACGTTCATTCAAAGATTTTTTACCTGAAGCATTTCTTTTAACGTACAGAAAATCAGTCTTTTGATTCTATAATCAGCTAATACAGTTCAAGTTAGCTTGGCATAAAAAATAAATTTAAGCATAATAATTTTAAAATTATTAATATTTATTCATAATGAAATGAATTTTGGGTAGGTAGGCCTACATGTTATGCATTAAGTAATAAATTAATGATGTAGCTGCATCAAACGAGCTTCATAAGTTTTTCGCATCGGTGGTAGCGTAACGGAGATTTGCAAAGCACATTCTCCTTGAATGCGTTTTCTGCGGCTTTGAAGCATAGGTGCAGGCTGCGCTCGGACACCGTTACCTCCATTTAGCATTATTGTTACTCTAACAGTTGTACCACTTAGTTTATTTATTCACACCACAAACCATGGTCCTTGTGTTCATGTTACCTGTGGGCAGGAGTTGAGCTTTAACGTTAACCTTAAAACCCTCTATATCGCCACGGGTTAAGTATTAAGGATACACTTATGTGCAGGTTTTGTATTTGGCATTGAATAATCGATTTATATGCAGTAAGGAAACTAAACATAATGCAAGCAATGTTAGGTATTTTAACTTGTGACTTCCCACGAAAACTGCATGAGCGTAGCTTTCGAAAGAGCATATCACATGCATATGCACCGACTGTAAGGGTCCAAAGTGTTTGTTTGACCTGCTTCCAACCCCCTCATTCATTATCAAGAGGGAGCTCAGCCTGTTTAAACTAGTAAGAAATAGATTAATTAAAAATCATAAACATAAAAATTTATTTTTTTGGACTGGCAACCTAACGAAAACTTGTATATCTTTATTGGAATAAGAGAAGTCTCTTCACGATGTTATGTAACACCGGATTCTTCAGCTAGTATTAACTATGATATAATGTCCTGATGCATACAAAGCAAACTGTCGATTTAACAAGCGGTGGAAATGCCACTCCCGCTTGCAGATAACCTCCGCCTGACTCCGAGTGCACTGTCCTGAGCCTTCTCGCCGAGTCGAGAATGGTTAGTTTCTCTGGGAACAACTGCTTGCCATAGACGGAGCTGGTGGCATCCCCCCTCCCCCCTGGCCCCAGTTGGCCACGCGAGGGACACACCTCCTGGCAGGATAAATGATAAATGTGCGGAGTTTAATTTCACCGTACGACAATTCTAGAAGTTTTTCAGCGTTGACCTATGTATTTCTATATACAATTTATTTATTTTTTCTTATGAATTACACACGAGCCATAAAACAGTAGAACCATGATTTAGGGAAATATTTTCTACCTATGTTCCGAACTTATAAAAAGCATTATAAAATTTAGTGACAGGTTCATACATCTTTTCCTGATCAGCTCAAAAATACATGATGGTTTTATCTGTTATGAGAAGCTGTAAATTTTCCTACACAAAAAGAACTGCAATCACGTCCGGGAGACAGCCTCTTTAAGTCGATAGGAAAGGTCGCATCGCGCATGAAATGACGATAAAATATAAACAATGATATAATCTGAACAAATTGACAGAATACGATCGGTTTGGTTTTGTCGGCTATATACTTTTCTTACGGAAACCTGAATAGGTATATGATTTTAATAATTTTACAGCCAATTTTTTTCTTCATATTTGTTTCTTTTTTTATTCAAGCCCTTATTTTATGAAAAACAATAACTCTCTTCTCAAACATTAAAAAAATATATTATTCATGCTCGCTCATTTCAACTGATTATCCGCCATCTTGCATAATACTTGATTAGGCTTTTGGACATACGCCATTGCTATGCATAGCATAGCAATGGCGTATGTCCAAAAGCCTACATCAAGTCATGCACTCCCATTGCACAAATCTTTCAAAGATAATTGCATAATACTATAATATTTTGGCATATATACAATTTTGTAACGGGATTAGACTGAAAGAGACATCAATCCACAAAAACGTATGTGCACAAGGGGAATAGTTATCCTTACCGTGAATACCGCTTATGCCCTCTGACTACGCCTTCGAATTCAAGCGACAGCAATTCCGTTTTAAAGTCTGCTTCGAAATGACCATAAATAAATCACAAGGCCAGTCGGTAAGGTGGAAGGCATCAACCCAAGAGAGGATTGCTTTTCACACGGACAGTAGTTCTACTTGGCCTGCTCTTGAGTGAGTTCCGACAACAGTCGGCGACTTTAGCGCCTGAACCACAAATGTGGCACTCAAAAAGTTCTTTATTAAATTCTAACTTCCTGTCTGAAGCTTTGTGTGTGTGGACTACATTGTAGAGTTTGTTTGCAAATACTACTCTACTCATAATTTCGAAAAATAGTGGACAGATCGTGTACTTCTTCTGTCTTCATCTGATTTAGAAAAATCTTCCCATAACTCCCTTCCCCAAACCTTGATTTATAATTCGGTACTAGTTGATGTAATTTTGTGCACTTAAAAACGTTTAAAATAACAGTAAAACGACTGTCTAAAATCAGTTTTTTAAATATCTTTAACCTACGAAAATCCCATGCAATGTGATGTTTTTTTTTCCTTCTTTCATTACTGAATTGTATATTTCTTTGCAGAGTCGAAGTTCCAAGTGAAAACAAGAACTATTTCGGCTGATTTCAGTAAGGGCCAGCAGATATTCAATGAAATAGAAAAACAGATAAGTGATATCCCAGTGGGAATTCTAGGTAAGTGTGACAAATTTCAAGTTTAATACTTACTGCATATATTTACAATTGTTTATCATGGGGATAGGTGATTGTGAATAAATTCTGCTGATACCTACACCCTACAAGTGGATGTGTACCACTTCAACGCTTAGTTACAAATTAATCTTTTTTTCATCGCTTTCCCAATAAATTGCAGGAGTGTGAAACCATAACGCGTGTATGTTATTGCAGTTAACAATGTTGGACGTCAGTACAGCTATCCGATGTACCTCGGCGAAGTGCCTGAGCAAGAACTGTGGGACATATTAAACATCAACATCGGGGCAACGACCATGATGACTCGAATGCTGTTGCCACAGATGCAGAGAAGAAGAAAAGGGGCAGTCGTCAATGTTTCATCCGGCTCTGAGCTTCAACCACTACCATTCATGACTGTTTATGCTGCTTCCAAGGTAGATGTTTTTGACATGCAATGTTATTTACACGTTTGAATTAAATAATGGGTGGCGTAATAAAAAACTAACTTTAATTTTGCGTGAAAATAATTAAGAGAAATAAAATAATAAAAGGACTGGAGTGATATCAGCAATACCTTGGTAAATTATAAATTAAATTGATTAAAACGTTAAATAAATATTCTGTATTCGATATTAATATTAACACGTGCATACAATGAATTATTTATTTTAGTAAAATAATTGAGATAAATTTTAATAAATATTGAAAATCAAAAAAATGCTGCATTTTTATTACATATTAATGTAATAATTTATAATTCAAATAAATTACACTTACGGGAACAGAACCTCACTTGAAAATAATTTTAAAATGTTTATAAACGCAATTTATATTACAAATATTGACAATAAATTAATGTTTTTAATTATATGGACTAATAGACTATTCAGTATCAATCACAAAAGTATATAATTCAAAACCACGTATATAGTTTTTATTTGTATGTAGCCTTTTTTCATAATGTCAATGTTTGTTGCATGTTGCACGCGCATCGTAAAACTTCATTGTCGTCATGTTTTCATAACGCGCCTAAAGAAGTATAACTTCAAAAATAATATGTATTGTTTAATCGATAGGTTTTAAGTTTTAGTAGGCCTATATTACTAAGAATACTAGAAACTAGAAATTAATTGTTGTTCATCATACTGGTGGCCACTTGAATAATTTTGGGCTTTTAAGTAGATCCTGAACTATGAAATATTCTTGAACGGTTTTGCTGTATGGATAGACAAATTTATTTCAGTTTTTAGTTAGAAGACACATAAAAATATTATTTAAAAAAAATTTTTAAGAATGAAAATTAAAATCTTTTATTACTTCTCTTGAACACTTATCTATTTGCATGCTCTCCCATAATATCCTGACGGTGACCAATTTGAAATACATTAAATATATTCTCAAATATTAAAAATTATTTACTTTTCGTTCACTCTCTCCCATTTCGCCTGATTATCGGCCCTCTTGCCTAATACAATAATATTTGGCACTTCAGCTTTCGTATTAATTTTTTACATCTACAGAATATATAATATTCGGAATATAAATTGTCAAATTTTTTCTAAAAAAATAGATAGTATGTATTCGATGACCTGAAAGGATTACTCGCGTCATTGAGTGTCGTATCTCAAAACACTTTTTTTTTTGTGAAAATATCTGAAATGACATTCCCTTAAATCTATATGCATTAAAAAAATATCGCTAGAGGATTTTGTGATTGTAATATGTAGGGACCAGAAAAATTCTCGTTTTCAATGACCTCTAGGATAGACTCCATGATCCTCTATGTACTTGTGCAGATTGCACCTGCTGATTGGCTACTAACTCGTGACACGTGTTAACTGGGAAGCTTGTGATTCGATACTTCTTCTGTCGAAAGTTTTTCATTGGTCCAGAGTCCTTCAGATAAACTGTGGTCCAATCACTGAAGCAGCAAGAAAGGCAAATGTATTTGGATTCTAGTCTATCGCGAAATGAACCCGCGAATTTTTCAGGTCTCTAGTAATATGTACCACTTATTAAAACACACCGCGCATTTGCTGAGAATTCATTAAGACAAAGAACGTAGATCACCACTCTTAAGAATACAATAGCTGCTCTAGTTCAATTCTTGGTGGATAAATAAAAAGAAAACATATTTGTAGAAACTAGGAAGCCTCTAATAGCACTGTGATCATAACAATATATGTATAACGCTTAGGCTGTGGAATCGAGTCACACATCAGGCTTTGGCGTACCTAGTGTTAGTTAGAAAACCGCTGTAAACGTAAACGCAATGGTAAATAGTCTATAAATTAAAACATTATTGAATTTTCATCGTACAAATGTACTTATAACACCAAAGTCGAGATAATCTGCTTAAGCCTTGACCGTACTATAAATGTTGCGTCGCAGCCCAAGCTATGCCATTCAGCAGACTTATCACCTAACAAGCTTGAAGAGCACTTGAAGAGTCAAAAAAATATTAAATATCATTTTAGTTTACCAAAGGGCTGTTTTTAAATATTGAAAAAAAAAGTGTGTGGTTATTTGCACTGTTTGGTTGTATATTAAATCTTTTCTAAACTTACAGTTTAATGGATAAATGAAAATTTTTGTTCTTATTTCTCTTAATCTTAACGTAACTTACATTAATTATATTGTATTTACCCGGGATTAAGTGTCAGGCAAGGTGGTGATCCCATTAACTTAGCCACGTGTAAAAAATAAGGCAAGTTAATAAATATAATTTTTATTAAATAAATTTTCTAATACCCTCGGTAGTTGAAGCGATCTGGTGTCGATGAAAACACTGGAGTATATCGAAAGAGGGAAAAGTGGTGAGGTGTTTTGTCCGGGTGCTGCCGTTTCCTCCGTCAAATTTGTTAATTTGTTCCTTCTCTAGTGAACTCGACGTCTACGAGACGTTAAACCCCGATCCAGAAATTCCAATTTCCTCGGTGCAAACTGAACCAATCAGCCGATGACAATGTTCGAGTTAGTCGATCCAACTCGTTGCCATACAAGAGCAAGCTCTCCGTATTAAGATTTCCCCATATTTTACTATAAGGTTGACACGAGAAAATTTTTTTACAGAAATAAAAATGCAGTAAATGTGGGAAATACAAGAGTAAGTGAAAAACAGAAAAAGAGAGGAAAAAATTCTGAAAAAACGTTTTAGGATAAGAATTAAGGAAGAAAAATATATCGTGTACAAAATAATGGAAAAAAGGGGGTTGTCTGTAAAGTCGGTTTACGGACGATAATTTTACGTGATAACGTCATGTAATTTTTTTTAAATTGATGCTCTTAAAAAGCCGCGCATTAACCTGTTTGATATTATAGAAGATTTTCTCGCACGGTGGTTGGTCGGTTCTTGCACGCTCGGCTCAGGTGGAACTTGACAATGAGTCATGCTTTTCCGTGCGTGCAACCGGCGTTCATCGATTTATAAGACGTTATCACGTCAAAAAAACAGCAACACATAAGTGAAAAAAAAAGATCTGCCTAACTGATAGATGCTCCTACAGACATAAATAAATAAATGTATGCAATTATCTGCCTGAGAAACAGACACCAGAACATACACGTTGTAACATCTGCCAGCGAAGCAGGCATCTAAACATACCAGTGGGAACATCTTCCTGTGAAGTATAATGAAGTCGAGGAAAATTTGATTACCTGAATCTAAGGTTTTTTTTGGACTACTTTTCCCTATGCTTCTATGTATAATTTTGTCGTGTATTATTTATTATTTATGCTCTGGTATGTATAGATTGAAATCTGATGGCGGAAATCATGCTTGGTGAAAAATTAGCATCACTTTTACGTCGAGAATGAATGAGTTTTGGTTTTTAGAGACTTAACACGATGTTATTTAAGTGTTTTAAGTTTTCACACAAAAAATATTTTTGAGATAGTTAAATTTAATTTACCTATTGTATTTAATTGCGTGATTTTGTTCTTTTAGGTCTTCGTCAAAAGTTTCTCTGAAGCAATTCGCTTTGAATATGAACGGCATGGAATCACTGTTCAGCATCTATCCCCCCTCTTTGTCAACACTAAAATGAACGCCTTCAGTCATCGGCTGCAGAAAAGTAGCTTGTTTGTGCCCGACGCGACGACCTATGCCTACAACGCTATCGAGACTCTGGGGAAAGTGAACTATACTACTGGCTACTGGGCACATGGACTTCAGGTTTGTGCAAATAAATTCTTATTGTAAAGGAATAAGGTTGGAATCAATAACTTTAAATCATAAAATCAATTTTGTCTTACGAAATTGTTTATGTAATATTTATAATTAAAATAAACAAGTGTTTGTTTTCTTAATTAGAAAAAAATCTAAAATATATAGTTCAATGTCCATTGTTCTAGAAAAATTAATTTACTAAAAATAATTGTTTATTTTACACTGAGATAAATATCTTTAAACAATTCAACCATTGCCATCTGAATATGGGTTTAGTTAGATTTTGAAGAAACACTTAATATTTTTTAGTCGTTACCATGGTGAATTCCGGAGAATTTCTACCTATTTTTTTATTTCATGGAAACTAGACCATAAAACCATCCGTAACTAATATATATGTGTAAATATTACTATTTTAGTCCCGTAAACTGCCGTCATTTGCATGAATTACTTCCAGACACACACACACACATATATGAAAAATCTCTGTGGAGTTTGTTAATGGGCAATATAAAACCAAGGGTGTATAAATTAGGATGTTTTTAAGAACCTACAAACCATTAAAATTCCATTGATATAAAAAATATTAAATACATGCAACGTTAATACACCTTTTAATATTAGTACCAAAAATGTTTGTCTAAAATGTTTTATGATAACATCAACCATTTAATCAAGGGGTAAGAAAAATGGACGTTGAAAAGACGAAACAAATTTATTACTCTCTTAGTAGGAGCCAAATCCCCAAATCATTTCAAATTCTTAAAATTCAAATTATTTTCGTGATAGTTTTTTGATCAGATGAACCCTAATTGCAAGGGGTAATCAAAATGTGGACACAGAACTGAATATTAATTACTCCCTTAAACACAAAACTAAGCCCATTCAGAGTTATGAAAATCTTCTAAGTGCTAACCAGCTCGTTGTTACGACAACTGTGGCCCTTAGGCTGGAGCCACAACGCCACGGCAGTCCGACACGCTCACTAGCCAATGAAATGCAAGGTCGCCGTGACGTCAACGCGACGACATACGCGCCCCGACGGCCCGCAAGAAGTTTATTTATTGTCTTTCTAATTTCGTCGTGTCGTGCCACACGGGGGAAAGGAAAGCGGAAACATTACAGAACTAAACTTAAAAAAAAATATATTTACGTGCTTGGTAAATATTTATGCTGAAAAAATGCAATTACGTCTTACGTTTGGGTACAATTTCATATCTGTAGTGTGCCTTCCCCTGTTTATATATTTTTATTTTTTATTTTTTAGAACAGTAATTACTTTCCGTCCCTTATCAACATATCTATAGCTTGTTTCCTTGTATGTAAACTCAACTTAATCTCACTTTGTGCAATAGACGACTAAATGTTATATTGTTATGCACTTCAACTGTCAACAGGAGATAAAAAGGACCTACGCTGTTTTTAGCGCATTCTATGCTGCATTTTATGAACGGATTTGGTTTGGGAAGACTTGCCGATAGCCATAATTGAAGTTGGTCATGTTAATGTTGTCGTGGTATTGTGACCCTACGCTATTGACTCTGTCGTGCGGGAACGCTGTACGACGGCTTGTCTTGTTTGTCGTGTCGTGTCGTCGTGGCATTGCGATTCCAGCTTTAGCGCAAGGGGCGAATACATTTGTTTAATGCTTTGCTTATGGGAGTAAATGATAGTGTTATTTTAATGGAAGTTTTCACCAATGGCACAGCACAGAACGTACCTACCTGTGCTGGGCCAATGTTAGCTCATGAACATGTCATGTTTATGGAGGATATTCTAGAAATTTTACGAAAACGCTAGATCAAATAGAAAAAATTAGAAATATTTTTTCTGAATGAAATAGGCGAAAATTTTCGATCGATTTTTTTTTTCGAATATAGGGTTAAAACATTTAGGGTGGTTTGATCATAAATATCTCAAAATATTTCAAAATATTCATTAATTGTATATGAGTTTCATCTTTGAATATATATATACTGTATAGAAGTCGCGAGTGGATAGGATTTACTCTACGTTTTTCAGAAGCGTATGATGAGCAGCTTGGGAACTTCACCGCTGCAGTGCGCTGCCGTAACGCCCTGTATCGTCTTAGTTGTTATTTACACGTTAGAGCGCAGCACTGTCGCCCGCTGTCATTCCCGCACCCCTCACCTATCATTCACTGCAGCTCAAGGTCGTTCAACTGGAGGGGGAAGGGGTGTTTGAAGAGTTCGACACTTGTCCGCTAGGGACCACCCCAAGTCGATGCCCTAGAGATGGTGGCGATTGCGGCGGTGAATTAACCAACTACCTCAAAACCGTATTAGAATTTTTAACCTGGGCTGGCGACTTCTATACAGTATATATATTCAAAGGTTTCATTAAGGTCTAAAAGTTTTCAGAATGTTTCCAAAATTATCTACAGGCTTCTGGAATGTTCCAGGGCGATTTGATGCAATAATGTTCCAGAATGTTTTACAGTGTTGTATAAAGCAGCATTTGAGTGTGGGCTTTCCTCAGTAAAAGTTGTATATTTTGAGAAGCAGGAGCTGTATTTAAAACATTAAATGTGACCATTGTAGCCATGGCGTTTGTGCTTGACTTCTGAAGTTTATATTAACGCTTGACTTTAATTGTAGTTCTTAATTTAATAAGAACCTAGTCTTCGCGTTTAAATCTAAGACAAACATACATTTTATGGATTATAACAAAACTAAAAACAATAATTATAAAATTATATTTGGTGATGCATTATTTTACTTATAAAAATCTTTTAAGACCCAATGCTCTAAATTTGTGAAAAAAAAAATCACTTTCCAAGAACATGACATAAATATAAAAACAATTTATCTCTTATGGTAAGTTATTCAAGCTCGACTTTGCAGCTCTCTAAGAATAACATAAATCAGGAATGAACTTATATTCACTTAAAAGTCGTAGAGTCTAGTAAAATAGAATTATAGGCATTTTTGCAATAATTCTTTGGAAACAAGCTTACTGGTGTTAAACGGACATTTTCATTTGTAGTAAGTGCAGAATTTGATTATAAAATTTGATTTAACTTTAACGATTTTTTTCTTTAATACTTGAAACATCGGTTGTCATTATTTTTGCTTAGTTAATTAAATATCATAAGCTCTTGAACTATACTTTATTATGAAGCATTTTGAGTGAATATTTCTTCTATACGGCTAACACTAGTGTGTAGAAGTTATAATTTAGACAGAGGCTTTGCTGTTGACCAATCAATAGGGACTGGAAAAATTCGCGTTTTCGATGACCTTCAGGATAGACTACACAGTCCTCAGTATACTCGGGAAAATACGCCTGTCCATTGACTGCTGACTTGTGAGTCGTCTCAACTAGTTTGCTTGTGATACGATACTTCTTTGGTTGAGTGTTTCCCATTGGCCCAGAGTCGTCTGAATGATCAGTGAACCAATAACAAAAGCAGCTTAAAGGTATGTGTATTTGAATTTTAGCGTATCGCGAAATGAATCCACGAATTTTTCCGGTCTCTACCAATCAATAATGAACAGCTTCACTCCTGCTTATAATAGTAACACTAAGAGACAACGTTTGTGATATTTTCTTTCTGTTATTTTCAGTACTTCTTTACCGTCGTCGCACCAGTCTGGATACGCACATATCTCGGCGGCATCATGAATATGATATTTAGAGAAGACTACTTCACAGCTATGCGCAAAAAGAGTTAGGACTCATTGGTCCCAAAATAAATATCATTTATTCACAGCATAGCCCGTGCCTGCATGATCACGAAGAGTTTTTTTTAACAAGTACTGACCAAATCGGTCAATGGACATCATATAATTGTGCAATCGTTCTGGAGCAAACATCATAAATTAGGTTATAAATGTGGAACGGAAAAATTCGCGGTATCAGTGACCTCTAGGATAGAATCCACAGTACTGTACATACTTGAGCGAATATCCCCTGCTAAATGGCTGCTGACTCGATAGTTGTCTAGACTGGGTTGACCGCGATTCGACACTTATTTGGCTGAAGGTCTCCCATTGGTCCAGAGTCGTCCAGGTATACCGTGTGCCAATAGTAGCAGTGTCGCAAAAATATAAAAACTATTTGAATTTTAGTCTATCGTGAAATGAATACATGAATTTTTTCTGTCTTTAGTTATAAAGTGCTTTGCTACATATATATGTTGATACACCACCATCTGTGCTAAAGTGGAGCTTTTTTTTTTTAAATAAATTTTGATTGAAATACAACGCTATATTTTCTGTTCATCCGAAACAATTACAAAAATGAGAATAATTTACTGCACGAATCCTTTTCATGGAGTATTATGAGGTTATGAGGAATACTACCTTGGCTGTTAGTTATTTGTGGATTTTGATTCCCAAATTAATAAGATGAACATCTTAGGTGGTGGACAGAGGATGCATAGGCGTATTTCACTTATTGTGATGAACACAACATAAACAAGCGTTCGTTCTTCACAGCAAAAATGGTTTGTTGCGACAAACAATTTTTTTTTATTTTGAGCCACTACAAAAATCATGTTACTTAATTTTTTTTTGTTTTACATATATGTATTTACATTACATGCTCGCTTACATTCTCACAGTGCAACATCTTTATGACGAAAGTAGTAGATATATAAATGTATTTCCGGCGGCAGTGTTCAGGGTGTGGTGCGTGGTGCCGACCATCATTTGACGTAACGGCGGCCATATTGGATTAACTTTACCTTTACCTTTGACCTTGAAATCACCCCAGCCGCCATCTTGGATTATTTAACTGCCTCCATCTTAAATTTCACCATCTTGGATTCCGCATATTGAATTCCACCATTTTGAAATAGAGCACCCCACTCACGAACGTTGGACTTTTCGTTACGGTGGGCATCGAGACCTTGACTCATGTCCGCTATCTTGAATTCTGACATCACATGTGCTATGTTGAAATATGAATTCTTGTCCACCATTTTGTATCTGACCTCAGACTTTTTTGGTTTTGATTTAATGTCCGCCATCTTGTTTTATTTTGACGGAATCCGCCATCTTGGATAAAGTCAATGACACCACATTGCTTTTATGTTTTGCTGGAGACCGCCATCATGGATTACATAACTTACGTAATCGTCGTTTCTGCTGTTTGTTCCTAGAGTGTGCCAACATCACTCTGTCTCATGCACCTAAGGTCGATGTTCCATTACCTACCAGTGTTGTTATGACCCTTATCAAAATATTAAATTTAATTGTTTATTCAAAATAAATAGGAAGCAAGGTGATTCGAACCACGACAAATCTGACCTCTGGGTTGGAATAAAATACACCAATGACCGCTGGGCCATCGAGACTTTGCCAGACTGAGAATTAAACACGGTATATATAAAAATTACACATATTCAGACTTGTAACATTTTTAATTTAAAAGCATAATATCAGCTGCTAGAGGGTGCTGTAGCTATTTTTTTTAATATGTGCTACCAGAAGTGATAGTGTCACGTAGTACACACATCGTGTGCTAGAGGGCGTTGCCACCATATTGTTTTAATTTTTACCTGTTAGATGCATTAGTTCTTAATACCGTTGCATAAATCACTATCTCGGCTGCCATATTGGAAATTCGTAATTATTAATCTATAAAATCGGGAAAAATTCACTCATTAATTTACTGATTGATTCGATCGATTTATGTCCTTGGTTAGATAATTACTCAATGTAAAAATGTTTATTTTAGGTAAAAAAAAAAAACACTTATTCAATAAAATATGGTGCAAAATCGTAAAAGAGGCTTACATCCCTCATTTACCAGCTTCCATGAAGCCGCTGATGACATATTGACCTCCATCTATAAATTCTGTAATTATTAAGCTAGAAATTCGGAAAAAATTCTAAAAGTAATCAAAAATATCACCTGTTAATGTAATGATTGATAAGATTCATTAATGTCCTAGGTTAGTTCCTTGGTAGTTGCGAAAATGTAACGTATGCTCTAGAAATATGTATTTAATTAATCATCCTCACTGCAAACCCCGACTGAATAAATTGGTTATTCGATATCACTTCGCCTACCAGGGAGGTATTTTTCGATACTTGGTATACATTTCAACAAGGTCATGTACAATGTCAGACATGTAGACCAAGTGAATCCGAATCATGAGAACTTCTTCATCGATACTTGTTATATATTTTTAAAAAATACGCCACATTTCAAGCAGACAATGCATGAGTCTCTGAATTGTCAGAACTACAGTAGGTATGTATTTACTGTTACAATAAAATAGACCAAATATCTAAGCATGATTTACGCCTACTACAGGACCAAGTATCTCTGAAAAATGCTTTACCAAGACCAATAAATTTTTAACCATTAAATATTCAGCCCTGACTACAGACTTTGGTATGCACATTTAACAAAAATGACATATATTTGTACGAACATTTAACTCAGTAGGATACGATATCATCAGAAATATACGATCCCCTTAAAGAGATACGATCTCGTCAGTATGATACGATCCCATCTGCAGGATACGACCGAAAGGATACGGATACGGTGGGATACGATCCCAATAGTATGATACATGAGGGTACGATCCCATCTGCAGGATATGATCGAAAGGATGAGTTGGGATGATATCCCACCAGTAGGATCTTCTCATCAATATTGTGTTGATGTGCTTGATTAAGTCATACATTATTGTGTATGGCTAACATAATGGTGCAACAGACAACAAAAAATAAATGAAGCATTGCCTCATATTTCAGATAACAAGGTGTCTTAGAAATTGAGACAGTCACTAACGTATTGAATGGTATGAACGATGCTGAGCATTCCCACTTCGTTTTTCAGACTCGCCCTCAGAATTTTGTAAGGTTTAACCTTTTGTGTACCCATGCAATAAATGCAGAATCTGCGGACTACCAAAGAAACAGGCCTTTATTTTTCACTCTACAAATGGAATAAATTAAAGAAACACATGTTACGCTTTCATGGACAGACTAAATAATCCAACCAATTTTTAATACCAACCTAGACGTTATCAATTAGAGATATTTGTGTAAATAATGTAGAAGACATCGGCATGTAATTGAAACCATGTAATGCTAGTCATAAACAGAAGATTAATTCAAACCAAAAATAAACATTTTCTCAGGTGGCCGGAAAAAGGTTCTTCTGCACCACCTCACACTCAGCAATTTATGTTTTGTTTCTCCAACAAAATAAAAAAAACCATGATATATGTGCTCAGTACAATCAACGAAATATTTCCACACCAAAACATGAAAATTCAGAAGGAAAAAAAAAACAACATTGAATGCAAAAATTCACGAAAACAAAAAAAAAACTGCAAATGGTTAACAAACAACCTGTTTCCACCAGAAAATATAAAACGTGTATATGTATAAAATTCCAGGAAATCATGCCGCAGTATTTTTGAAAACATCCGACAGTATTACCGTATGCTAACAGATTGATTGGTTCTTACGAGATACCAGACTTAATCGATACTGGTTCAGTCGCAGTTTTATTTCAGGCTCTCTTTTTCAAAAAATACATGAAAGTAATTTAGTCAAGTAAACAGAATCTGTAACTTTAAAAAGTTTCACGACTTCAGAATAACCACTGAATATCAGTACATTCACCATTATCAAGGTAAAAATTTATCTATTTTCTTGGACTTTTCAATTTATATAATATAAAATAATATTATAATAAAATAATATTTCTGACCCAGATTTCATTGCCAAAATGAGCTTAGTTATTTTATGTACAAGCAGGAAATTAAAAATTCCAATTGAATATACAAGTCATCTTCCATTTGTGGCTCCAGACTCTAAAGCTGAAAGTAATGTTAATAAGCTACATACCAGTGCTGAGATTGGAAATACTTCACATTTTGACCATCTCGGCCAGGAAAAACAATTGGTAATCAGTGACCTTTGTAGCAAATTTTCAGATTTTTAAATAAATTATTCGTTCAAACCCATCTTATTGAATATGACATCAAGATTTTGGACCAAACCTCAGGCAAATTACACCAATATTAGTTATTGGGTCCCAAAATGTATATTTTGTGAAATCAAATCCAGGACTTGTTAGATAAAGAGACTTTATCGAAACATCAACCTCTTTTTTTCAATTGACCTTAAAATTTTTGTACTGAAAGGTAAGGGTCATTGCATTTTCATTGACTATATTACCAGATAAATGTATAAAGTAAGTACCCCTCACCCAGATCTCAATCCTACGTACTATGGGTGCAACAAGGCAAAATATTTTAGTGTATTTGGTCTCAATTCAGCATAGCAACAAATTCTACTCACCCAACCAACGAAACATCTCACTGGTTTCTATGTAACATGGAATCTCTACCAGGAAATGTAGTACTTGGGTTGGCTAATGGTGCACAAGTGCTAAATCGCTTACTCGACCCAGTTCTAGGAGACATCAAGTTTAAATTTGTTTTTAATTACTTATCTCATGTAGTTATATATTCTGAAACTTTTGATGAACACATGACCCACCTAGCTTAAGTACATTAAAAGTTTTGTAAGGCTGGCCGTACTGTAAATACAAAGAAAGTTAAGTTTGCAGTACCCAACATTTCCTTCCTGGGTCATTTAGTGTCAAATAAAGGTATAACAATTGACCCTCATCGTACACACACCATCAGGAAGTTTAAGCCTCCAAAATATGCAAAAGTAATGTTTCATTTCAAAGGCATTGCTAACTTTTATGTCAAATACATACAAAACTTTGCTGAGCATTCGGCACCTTTGAATGGCTTATGCAAGAAAAATGTGTTGTTCCACTAGGGACCTAAACAAGAAAAAGATTTCGAAATCCTGAAACAGGATTTCCCCTCCCCCCAACCCAGTCTTGAGCAAGACAGACTTCATAAAAACTTTTAGTTTACAAAAATATGTCCCAAGAATGCGATGGTTTTCACCTAACTATCACTTTTGTTCACCGACCCTGCATCATCAAGGAAGAAAGTCATCAGTTAATGAATTGTAATGCTTGGATGTAGTTGTTGACATAGATAAATTCAGATAATTTTTGGGACACAGAGAATTATACTGGAAACATTAATCAGGCACTAGCATGGTTCTTGGCCCACCATAAAGAGTTAGCAAATATTGCATGCAAGATCACCAACACTTTTTCCTTAAAGTTTCAAATCCAGTATATTCGTGGCACTCAAAACATAGCAGCAGTTGTATTTTCAAATATGATCAAGAACCCCTCCAACCAAACTCTTTCCAGAGGACTCTCCATTTTTGTGCAGAGCCATCCTCACAAATTTTCCCCTTGATTATCAAGACCTTCAGTCAGGCCGAACCAAGTATTTATGATATTATATATGAGGTAAGATAAGGTACTTCCCCAAAATTCTATAATATTAAAAAGGAATTTGGTATTGCAAGTCAAAACCAGCCAAATACTTCAAAATCGTTCTACCCCAAAATATATAATAGTATGTCCTGCGGCTGGGTTATAGGTCTGGAGCCTGAGCCGATGTCCATTATCTTGGATTGTGACATCACGGTGGCCATATTGGTGTCAAATTACCACAAAATTCCTCAAAATTCTAAAAATTTCTCTATTTCGAGGGAAACATTCCCATTTTCAATTTATTTTCTTTTTTCCCTCAAAAATTAAAAAAAATTGGAATTCAAAAAATCTCAAAAGTAATTCGCACTAGAAAAAATTTAAATCACCCATTGAGACTTAAATTGCCCATGGTAAAGCCTCCAATAAGCATCAGGTGGGTAGCTTTGACCTTGACCGTAAACATGAAATCTTTAATTTTTGATAAAAAATTCCGAAAAAGTAAAAAAAAAAATTAATGCTTACTTCAAATGTTTAGTTACTTAATCAATTTCGGTACTCGATTCGATTCCCGGCGAGAGTAAAAATTTAATATATTAATTAAAAAAATAAAAATCTTATTTACAATTAGAAAAATATCCTTCCTTAGATCACATCCGCCATCTTAGATTCTGGAATGTTGCACTTTTTGTTACTACCGCCATCTTGAAATTCCATAATTTTTATGCTAGAAAATCGGGAAGATTTTTAAAATTCATACAAAACTATAAGTAATAAAATTTTTATAAATAAGTAATGAAAATGTCCACGGTTTGAACCCGCCGAGGTCAAATCATTTAACCATGGTGACAGATCCTTCCTCCACGGAAGCTACCGACAGACTGACCTCCCACCACTCATGCCAAGGCAGGTATTGAATCAGCCAGTCTGATGTCGTGGCAGCCATTTTTTTTCGTCTGCTGGAGGCTGCTGCCGAAATATTATTTGCATGTGCTAGAGTGCGCTGCCGCCATATCAGTTTAATTTTTGCCCACTAGACTGCAGGAATCATTTATAACTGTGGTGTCCGCCAGCTTGTTATTTGGGTGCCATCTTGTAACTTTATTGAGTTACGTTTAATTAGTGAATTTCTGTTACTAAATCAGCACTAAAAAAGTGGTTTTATTAGGCGGAATTTAAAAAAAATTCAGTCAAATAATATGCCTTAAGATGGCTAAGAATCACTATCATGCAAGACGAACTTCCTTCTCCTTGATGTCTAGCGAAGCCCTCCTTTTGCGATCGTAAGTGAACATCCTGTATCTCACATAAAAAATAAATAATAGTTACCACTACACAACACGTGGCAACATCTGTTGTTTAAAAGCAGAACTACTTGGTCGCGACCATGGTGTAAGGAAGGAGAGGCGAAACCGTGCACACGCTTTCCCCCACCACGCGCTCCCTCGCTACGTCACCTTGGTTGTAGCCAGCGCTCTTCTTCCAGGCGCTATCCATCCATTTCATCTGCGTCTCGTGCGAACCTTTTTTATTGTTGGTGCTTACACAATACTGAGTGCTTTTATGTAGCTGTGCAGTGTTCGGATTTCACAATCATTTAAAAAAGAATCGAGATTCTGGCATAAAATATTTTTCTTTTCCAAAAAAAAAAAAAAGAAGAACTTTACAATAAGTAGGTAAACGTATGCAAAAGGAAGGACAAATTCTGTGTTAGCAGAGGTCAGTTTAAACGAACGTGATTTTAAATAGAAATTTCACTTGTTTTATAATACGAGTTTTAATTTTAAATTGTTTTTGTATGATTAACTGTAGGTTAATATTAGGTCAAGGAATATATTTCGTGAAAAATACTGAGTTATTATCTATAATAATAAAGTCTTTCATGGTAAAAAGGTTATTTATTGAATGAATTTATTAAAAGTTATATTTAAATGTATACATATACACACATTAATAAAAACTAAAATCAGTGTTTTTTTTTTTTTAATGTTTGTGTGTTCGGGCATCAGCGAGAACTACAAAATTTATTCCAATATAACTTTTCTTTTTGTTTGTTATAGAAATAACCTAAACACTAGGTTGTGTAGCATTAATAAAGGGGAGGAAATATTTCATCAATGCATGTAAATAAATCGAATGAAAGTAGGAATGTGAACCCCCTATACATCATAAAGATACATGCACATTTTTTCTATTGTTCAAAACGTTCTCTTTAATGGAGTGGGGAGGACGTATGATGTAATTACGTTTAAATTTATTTAAGTAGTATACACGCAAAAGCGTGAGATAAGAATTATAAAATATACAAAAAAGAAACAGGCTTACATGCAACCAATTTTGAAATTCGAGGCCTAATATGTTTGTTTCAAATGAATTCGTATAGGCTTTGGAATAAATGAATTTTTATTTCATTACGATACGTATTTAACTTAATAATGTTAATGCAAAATGCCGCTCAAAATGCGGTGCGTGAAAGTGAATTACTTTTATAGTTACATGTGATGATACTGATTTTAATAATATGTTGGTTACCTAAATGTATTTTTAATATTTCAGAATTACAATCTGCTTCTGTTGTGTTATGTTGTTAGTTTACACACAATAATGAAAATTAACGTAAATGAATGCATTGTTATCTACTTTTGACTTTGCCAATTTTTTCCATACAAGCGTTTAGATAATGGTACAATTTTGTTTGTGTTTTACGCCTTGAATAGCATTTAACTCGTTAAAAAAACTGACGTTTTAAATACTTAAAAATAAAGTTTGCAGGGACCATCGCTCAGTACATTCTCAGCGTAATGCCTGCAAGCTGTTTTTGCTGAATACTGTAGAGCTATTTGGTTTTAATAATATGTTTTAAATATATTTTTTAAATATATTTTCTATGATTATTTATCCTTTTGTTTATTGTTTGTAACGAAATAAAATTAAAATTAGTAAATAAATCAAAGCGCTCAAGTTTATGTAAATTACAGTAAGTATTTATAGAAACTTTGTTTTGTGTCAGATTTTTTTTTGTTGTAATATGTGTATTATTCTTTTTCACCTGCATCCTGGATGTTTATTATCTCTATTATATTAATATTCATAATAAATATTTTCGGAAGTATATTCATTATAATTCCCTTTACCATTCTGTGTCGTTTTATGTAAAATATATTTTTTTTTGACAGTGCTGACATTCATGGCCATTGCGGTATCTAGATAAATACAAGACCCAGTCTACATTTATAAGTTATGAAACAGCCGAAAAATGTTTATTCGTTTATTTTATTATTAACTTAATATAAACCCCGTGTTTTGATACTAATATATTTATTCAAACTGTATTTTCTAAATGCATGCTATACAATGCACATAGCAAAGTATTTTTACGCTTCGTGGTCACTCTCACTATTCACACGATTGTGAATGAACTGTCTCTGCGTGGTATTCCCGTAAGCGCGCTGCGTGTGGACCGGGCGGTGCGACCAAGGTGACGTAGTGCGCAGTGGAGGACGAGTTTGGGCGGCCGGACGGCTTCACCTTCCCTTCCTTACACCATGGCCGCGACCCACCGATTGGGAACCGCTGTCTTTAGAAGAGTATCTGAACACGACCACTCGGTCAACACGTTAAAAATTACTTCATCATTTGTAATGCTTTTGTTGTTGTTGTTGTTGTTGTGGTGGTTGTAATTGTGGGTGTGGCCTCCCCCGCAGCAGCTGAGCGCTCGGTGCTCGAGACGACAGAGAACACGTGATTGCGCAGCAGCTGCAGTGTTGTGCTTGCTCTCTTCCTCTTCCAGCATCTTCCAGCATCTTCCAGGCTGGCCGGGATGCATCCAAGTGGACTGTGGGAGTTGCCACTGCCTCGTTCCACGCTCGCAACACACGCCCGAAAACACTCCCCCCCCCCCCTCCAGGGGCGCAACAACTAAATTTCCAAAGGGGGGGGGGGGGCAATATACCTTTTTATAAAGAATCATCGATTTCCCCCCCCCCCCTCCTATTGAAGCCGGGGGTGTGGGGGTCCTCCCTCGGGAAAATTTGTATTTCAAGGTGGAAAATGGTGCTATTTAAGCAGTTTTACTATCTAAAAATTGATTACACAGCACTTTCTTTGCCCCCGTTTGCCACCACTTCAATGTTTCAGAAGGGGGGGGGGGCAAAATACCCTTCCCCCCCTGTTGTTGCGCCCCTGCCCCCCCCCCCCTCATGTGTAAACATCTTAGCTCTGAAATCTTTCTGTAAATACTTCCTACAAACAAACATGGACCTTAATAATGTTCGCAGGCTCTTTCACGGCCATCGTCTGAAGTAGCTTGGCTTCTGGGTTGTAGCCGCGTCCTTGGCGGGAAATTCACCGACGTTTCGATCGACATTGCAGTCGCCATCATCAGGGAGCAGTAGTTATAACTGCTCCCTGATGATGGCGACTGCAGTGTCGACCGAAACGTCGGTGAATTTTTTCGCCAAGGACACAGCTACAACGCAGAAGCCAAGCTACTTCAAACATGAACCTTATTGAGCTGATTCAACATTATGAGTAAAAATAAAATCCATTGACGAGATTTAACCACTTTAATAAGCATGCGCTCTACCACTGCGGTACTAAGCCTATTGAGAATGTAGTTAGTTAGAGAATATGTAATACCAAAATTCGTACGTTTTTTTTTAACTTGAGATTTTAGTTCACCAAATATATTCCGGGGTAGTTTCACTATCATAAAGTTTCATTTGGCACACCAATACGTTTGGTATGTCCACCTAATGTTTACGAAAGTGAATATATACGGGTTTATGTTGCTACACGTGCGTCCGCCATCTTTGTGTTACATTTCCGTACATCGACTTCCGTTCCATTTTCGGGAAATTACTCCTACCGAATACCGTATACCGAAAGCTAAGATGTTACACATCAAAAATTATGTTTTTATTAATCGCAACCCCACATCACTCTACGTCCTGGAGCGAGAAGAGCTTATAATTATTCCTATCGCATTTAATACAATGTTTCAATATAAACTGTACAACAACAAGTTGGAAAATGAAGCAGGTATGATGGCGTGGCCTCCACTCTCCAGGAAGTATTAAAGATGCAAATTCCAGGTGTTCATTTGGCCCTTACAACATTTAAGTCATAAACTGGTGGGTCATTAATTTTGATAGTTCATTTTAATAATGGCAAGGATGTTGCAATGTAAAAACTTAATTAAAATATTTATTTTTAATTCACTTGAATTTTAAAACTACAAAGATTTCATATGATAACCACACACTCCCGGTTTTCTTATTTAATGGCACTGTTTAATGAATGTGCAAAACATTTTACAAGAATGTAAAACTTTTGCTAATACGTTTTCATTTTCATTTTCTAAGCTCCTCAACAAGTTTACATAGTTCTTTATTAATTACGTCAACATTGTTTATTTCGAAAATAATCTATATATTTGCATGAACATTCTTAACGATGTAAATAAGGGCTTTCTTTAAATATAAATTCTTTCATTTTAAATTAACAAGACTGTGCATATGTGCACATCTAAAAACACCACCAAGTGCACAAGTTTTATAGAATCTATAATATGATAAAATCTGTCAAAACCCTCACGGTGTAAATGGACAGTTTTGAAGTGAACATTACGTACTTCTAATATTCTAAGTGCGCTTTGAAGAAATTCTTATGCCTCAAAAAAAGGTATTACAGATTTAGTTTCACGAATACCTAACCTCCGCGTGAGGTTCACTTTTGTCTTCAGGTATGTTCGTGACATTCACAGTACAATAACAACATGGTTCACGACTCGCCAGTTTACACACAAACGTGGCCCGATTGCTAGCGAGTGTTAGGCTGCTAGCGCGCAGCTGAAACTGGCGAGGCTGAAGTTAGACCGGTGCTGACAGCTCAGAGTGTGAGAGTCAGTCACAACACAATAACAACACGCCTCACCACTTGCCAGTCTACACAGATGATGGGGCCTGATTGCTAGCGAGTGTTAGGCTGCTGGCGCGCAGCTGAAACTGGCGAGGCTGAAGTTAGACCGGTGCTGACAGCTCAGAGAGTGAGAGTCAGTCACAACACAATAACAACACGCCTCACCACTTGCCAGTCTACACAGATGATGGGGCCTGATTGCTAGCGAGTGTTAGGCTGCTAGCGCGCAGCTGAAACTGGCGAGGCTGAAGTTAGACCGGTGCTGACAGCTCAGAGAGTGAGAGTCAGTCACAACACAATAACAACACGCCTCACCACTTGCCAGTCTACACAGATGATGGGGCCTGATTGCTAGCGAGTGTTAGGCTGCTGGCGCGCAGGCTCAGGCTGGCGAGGATGAAGTTAGACCAGTGCTGACAGATAAGAGAGTGAGAGTCAGTCAAAGTACAATAACAAAAATCTCACCACTTGCCAGTCTACACAGATGATGGGGCCTGATTGCTAGCGAGTGTTAGGCTGCTGGCGCGCAGGCTCAGGCTGGCGAGGCTGAAGTTAGACCGGTGCTGACAGCTCAGAGAGTGAGAGTCAGTCACACAACACAATAACAACACGCCTCACCACTTGCCAGTCTACACAGATGACGTGGCCTGATTGCTAGCGAGTGTTAGGCTGCTAGCGCGCAGGCTGAGACTGGCGAGGCCGAAGTTAGACCGGTGCTGACAGCTCAGAGAGTGAGAGTCAGTCACAGTACAATAACAACATGGTTCACGACTCGCCAGTTTACACACACGACGTGGCCTAATTGCTAGCGATTGTTAGGCTGCTAGCGCGCAGGCTGAGACTGGCAAGGCCGAAGTTAGACCGGTGCTGACAGCTCAGAGAGTGAGAGTCAGTCACAGTACAATAACAACATGGTTCACGACTCGCCAGTTTACACACACGACGTGGCCTAATTGCTAGCGAGTGTTAGGCTGCTGGCGCGCAGGCTCAGGCTGGCGAGGCCGAAGTTAGACCGGTGCTGACAACTCAGAGAGTGAGAGTCAGTCACAACACAATAACAACACGCCTCACCACTTGCCAGTCTACACAGATGACGTGGCCTGATTGCTAGCGATTGTTAGGCTGCTAGCGCGCAGGCTCAGGCTGGCGAGGCTGAAGTTAGACCGGTGCTGACAGCTCAGAGAGTGAGAGTCAGTCACAACACAATAACAACACGCCTCACCACTTGCCAGTCTACACAGATGACGTGGCCTGATTGCTAGCGAGTGTTAGGCTGCTGGCGCGCAGGCTCAGGCTGGCGAGGCTGAAGTTAGACCGGTGCTGACAGCTCAGAGAGTGAGAGTCAGTCACAACACAAAAACAACACGCCTCACCACCTGCCAGTCTACACAGATGACGTGGCCTGATTGCTAGCGAGTGTTAGGCTGCTAGTGCGCAGGCTGAAACTGGCGAGGCTGAAGTTAGACCGGTGCTGACAGCTCAGAGAGTGAGAGTCTGTCACAACACAAAAACAACACGCCTCACCACCTGCCAGTCTACACAGATGACGTGGCCTGATTGCTAGCGAGTGTTAGGCTGCTGGCGCGCAGGCTGAAACTGGCGAGGCTGAAGTTAGACCGGTGCTGACAGCTCAGAGAGTGAGAGTCAGTCACAACACAAAAACAACACGCCTCACCACCTGCCAGTCTACACAGATGACGTGGCCTGATTGCTAGCGAGTGTTAGGCTGCTAGTGCGCAGGCTGAAACTGGCGAGGCTGAAGTTAGACCGGTGCTGACAGCTCAGAGAGTGAGAGTCAGTCACAACACAAAAACAACACGCCTCACCACCTGCCAGTCTACACAGATGACGTGGCCTGATTGCTAGCGAGTGTTAGGCTGCTGGCGCGCAGGCACAGGCTGGCGAGGCTGAAGTTAGACCGGTGCTGACAGCTCAGAGAGTGAGAGTCAGTCACAACACAAAAACAACACGCCTCACCACTTGCCAGTCTACACAGATGATGGGGCCTGATTGCTAGCGAGTGTTAGGCTGCTAGTGCGCAGGCTGAAACTGGCGAGGCTGAAGTTAGACCGGTGCTGACAGCTCAGAGAGTGAGCGTCAGTCACAACACAAAAACAACACGCCTCACCACTTGCCAGTCTACACAGATGATGGGGCCTGATTGCTAGCGAGTGTTAGGCTGCTAGTGCGCAGGCTGAAACTGGCGAGGCTGAAGTTAGACCGGTGCTGACAGCTCAGAGAGTGAGAGTCAGTCACAACACAAAAACAACACGCCTCACCACCTGCCAGTCTACACAGATGACGTGGCCTGATTGCTAGCGAGTGTTAGGCTGCTAGTGCGCAGGCTGAGACTGGCGAGGCTGAAGTTAGACCGGTGCTGACAGCTCAGAGAGTGAGAGTCAGTCACAACACAAAAACAACACGCCTCACCACTTGCCAGTCTACACAGATGATGGGGCCTGATTGCTAGCGAGTGTTAGGCTGCTAGTGCGCAGGCTGAAACTGGCGAGGCTGAAGTTAGACCGGTGCTGACAGCTCAGAGAGTGAGAGTCAGTCACAACACAAAAACAACACGCCTCACCACTTGCCAGTCTACACAGATGACGTGGCCTGATTGCTAGCGAGTGTTAGGCTGCTAGTGCGCAGGCTGAAACTGGCGAGGCTGAAGTTAGACCGGTGCTGACAGCTCAGAGAGTGAGAGTCAGTCACAACACAAAAACAACACGCCTCACCACCTGCCAGTCTACACAGATGACGTGGCCTGATTGCTAGCGAGTGTTAGGCTGCTGGCGCGCAGGCTGAGACTGGCGAGGCTGAAGTTAGACCGGTGCTGACAGCTCAGAGAGTGAGAGTCAGTCACAACACAAAAACAACACGCCTCACCACTTGCCAGTCTACACAGATGATGGGGCCTGATTGCTAGCGAGTGTTAGGCTGCTAGTGCGCAGGCTGAAACTGGCGAGGCTGAAGTTAGACCGGTGCTGACAGCTCAGAGAGTGAGAGTCAGTCACAACACAAAAACAACACGCCTCACCACCTGCCAGTCTACACAGATGACGTGGCCTGATTGCTAGCGAGTGTTAGGCTGCTGGCGCGCAGGCTGAGACTGGCGAGGCTGAAGTTAGACCGGTGCTGACAGCTCAGAGAGTGAGAGTCAGTCACAACACAAAAACAACACGCCTCACCACTTGCCAGTCTACACAGCTGATGGGGCCTGATTGCTAGCGAGTGTTAGGCTGCTAGTGCGCAGGCTGAAACTGGCGAGGCTGAAGTTAGACCGGTGCTGACAGCTCAGAGAGTGAGAGTCAGTCACAACACAAAAACAACACGCCTCACCACTTGCCAGTCTACACAGATGACGTGGCCTGATTGCTAGCGAGTGTTAGGCTGCTAGTGCGCAGGCTGAAACTGGCGAGGCTGAAGTTAGACCGGTGCTGACAGCTCAGAGAGTGAGAGTCAGTCACAACACAAAAACAACACGCCTCACCACTTGCCAGTCTACACAGATGATGGGGCCTGATTGCTAGCGAGTGTTAGGCTGCTAGTGCGCAGGCTGAAACTGGCGAGGCTGAAGTTAGACCGGTGCTGACAGCTCAGAGAGTGAGAGTCAGTCACAACACAAAAACAACACGCCTCACCACTTGCCAGTCTACACAGATGATGGGGCCTGATTGCTAGCGAGTGTTAGGCTGCTAGTGCGCAGGCTGAAACTGGCGAGGCTGAAGTTAGACCGGTGCTGACAGCTCAGAGAGTGAGAGTCAGTCACAACACAAAAACAACACGCCTCACCACTTGCCAGTCTACACAGATGATGGGGCCTGATTGCTAGCGAGTGTTAGGCTGCTGGCGCGCAGGCTGAAACTGGCGAGGCTGAAGTTAGACCGGTGCTGACAGCTCAGAGAGTGAGAGTCAGTCACAACACAAAAACAACACGCCTCACCACCTGCCAGTATACACATATGACGTGGCCTGATTGCTAGCGAGTGTTAGGCTGCTGGCGCGCAGGCTCAGGCTGGCGAGGCTGAAGTTAGACCGGTGCTGACAGCTTAGAGAGTGAGAGTCAGTCACAACACAAAAACAACACGCCTCACCACCTGCCAGTCTACACAGATGACGTGGCCTGATTGCTAGCGAGTGTTAGGCTGCTAGTGCGCAGGCTGAAACTGGCGAGGCTGAAGTTAGACCGGTGCTGACAGCTCAGAGAGTGAGAGTCAGTCACAACACAAAAACAACACGCCTCACCACCTGCCAGTCTACACAGATGATGGGGCCTGATTGCTAGCGAGTGTTAGGCTGCTGGCGCGCAGGCTGAGACTGGCGAGGCTGAAGTTAGACCGGTGCTGACAGCTCAGAGAGTGAGAGTCAGTCACAACACAAAAACAACACGCCTCACCACCTGCCAGTCTACACAGATGACGTGGCCTGATTGCTAGCGAGTGTTAGGCTGCTGGCGCGCAGGCACAGGCTGGCGAGGCTGAAGTTAGACCGGTGCTGACAACTCAGAGAGTGAGAGTCAGTCACAACACAATAACAACACGCCTCACCACCTGCCAGTCTACACAGATGACGTGGCCTGATTGCTAGCGAGTGTTAGGCTGCTGGCGCGCAGGCTGAGACTGGCGAGGCTGAAGTTAGACCGGTGCTGACAGCTCAGAGAGTGAGAGTCAGTCACAACACAAAAACAACACGCCTCACCACCTGCCAGTCTATACAGATGACGTGGCCTGATTGCTAGCGAGTGTTAGGCTGCTGGCGCGCAGGCACAGGCTGGCGAGGCTGAAGTTAGACCGGTGCTGACAGCTCAGAGAGTGAGAGTCAGTCACAACACAAAAACAACACGCCTCACCACCTGCCTGTCTACACAGATGATGGGGCCTGATTGCTAGCGAGTGTTAGGCTGCTGGCGCGCAGGCTGAGACTGGCGAGGCTGAAGTTAGACCGGTGCTGACAGCTCAGAGAGTGAGAGTCAGTCACAACACAAAAACAACACGCCTCACCACCTGCCAGTATACACATATGACGTGGCCTGATTGCTAGCGAGTGTTAGGCTGCTGGCGCGCAGGCTCAGGCTGGCGAGGCTGAAGTTAGACCGGTGCTGACAGCTTAGAGAGTGAGAGTCAGTCACAACACAAAAACAACACGCCTCACCACCTGCCAGTCTACACAGATGACGTGGCCTGATTGCTAGCGAGTGTTAGGCTGCTAGTGCGCAGGCTGAAACTGGCGAGGCTGAAGTTAGACCGGTGCTGACAGCTCAGAGAGTGAGAGTCAGTCACAACACAAAAACAACACGCCTCACCACCTGCCTGTCTACACAGATGATGGGGCCTGATTGCTAGCGAGTGTTAGGCTGCTGGCGCGCAGGCTGAGACTGGCGAGGCTGAAGTTAGACCGGTGCTGACAGCTCAGAGAGTGAGAGTCAGTCACAACACAAAAACATCACGCCTCACCACCTGCCAGTATACACATATGACGTGGCCTGATTGCTAGCGAGTGTTAGGCTGCTGGCGCGCAGGCTCAGGCTGGCGAGGCTGAATGCTGACAGCTTAGAGAGTGAGAGTCAGTCACAACACAAAAACAACACGCCTCACCACCTGCCAGTCTACACAGATGACGTGGCCTGATTGCTAGCGAGTGTTAGGCTGCTAGTGCGCAGGCTGAAACTGGCGAGGCTGAAGTTAGACCGGTGCTGACAGCTCAGAGAGTGAGAGTCAGTCACAACACAAAAACAACACGCCTCACCACCTGCCAGTCTACACAGATGATGGGGCCTGATTGCTAGCGAGTGTTAGGCTGCTGGCGCGCAGGCTGAGACTGGCGAGGCTGAAGTTAGACCGGTGCTGACAGCTCAGAGAGTGAGAGTCAGTCACAACACAAAAACAACACGCCTCACCACCTGCCAGTCTACACAGATGACGTGGCCTGATTGCTAGCGAGTGTTAGGCTGCTGGCGCGCAGGCACAGGCTGGCGAGGCTGAAGTTAGACCGGTGCTGACAGCTCAGAGAGTGAGAGTCAGTCACAACACAATAACAACACGCCTCACCACCTGCCAGTCTACACAGATGACGTGGCCTGATTGCTAGCGAGTGTTAGGCTGCTGGCGCGCAGGCTGAGACTGGCGAGGCTGAAGTTAGACCGGTGCTGACAGCTCAGAGAGTGAGAGTCAGTCACAACACAAAAACAACACGCCTCACCACCTGCCAGTCTACACAGATGACGTGGCCTGATTGCTAGCGAGTGTTAGGCTGCTGGCGCGCAGGCACAGGCTGGCGAGGCTGAAGTTAGACCGGTGCTGACAGCTCAGAGAGTGAGAGTCAGTCACAACACAAAAACAACACGCCTCACCACCTGCCAGTCTACACAGATGATGGGGCCTGATTGCTAGCGAGTGTTAGGCTGCTGGCGCGCAGGCTGAGACTGGCGAGGCTGAAGTTAGACCGGTGCTGACAGCTCAGAGAGTGAGAGTCAGTCACAACACAAAAACAACACGCCTCACCACCTGCCAGTCTACACAGATGACGTGGCCTGATTGCTAGCGAGTGTTAGGTTGCTGGCGCGCAGGCTCAGGCTGGCGAGGCTGAAGTTAGACCGGTGCTGATAGCTCAGAGAGTGAGAGTCATCACAGTATAGATACAGGCGCGAGCTTATAGAGCGGTGGCAGTCTGGGCATAAGCGTTTCTTTTTCTTGTCTCGTCTCTTGATGATTTCATGTGCACACCTGTAACAAATAAAAGGCCTTCAATTAGAATACTCATATTATTGCCTTTGAAGACTCAGAAAAACTTTATTTATAGTACGCTTACTTTACACTATTATTGACTATGGTGAGATTATTTATGAAAATGGTCTGTTTTTACTTGTATTTTACTGACAAATCTTTCCTGTTATGATAGCATACAAATAGTGACTAGGTTAACAACAGAAAATCTACTTCTTAACAATTCACACACAATTATTCGTGCGTTACCTGGTACAAGCGATTGTGAGTGCACTTAGAACTGCTGTGAGCATGAAAATAAAGTGGACTACAAATTTATATTAAAATAAGAGGATTGGTAATCAACCTTGGACACCTTTATTTTGAAAAATCGTGAGCTCTGTTGGCTGGCAAAACTTTCATTAGTGAGTATAATGCAGCATTAGGCTTTCAGATTACGTATTTTTTAAATAATATTTTATTGATTAGTTTTATTGGGTAAAATAATGCCACAGTTTTCATGCCCATAAAATAATCGGGGTGGCTTGCAAAGATAACTTTACCTTATATTACAATTTAAAAAGTGGCTCATATCACTCTATTGCCTGGGATTCAAACCCAGAACCCCTCGCAGCGAAGTTGGCACTTCAGTCAACTTCGCCATGGAGGTCGGCTGAATCAGGGGTGTAGCCCAGACCCATGCTGTCGGATCGCATTTATGTTAAACATGGCGTCTGACCACGACGAACGTACCATCATTCCTGAACAACAACAGCAATTATGATCAGTTCACCTCTACAGTTTCTTCGTCATTACGTTTTGGCTTCGATGTGCTGAATTCACGCTTAATTGAAGGCGTCACTATGACAATTCGTTTATAAATATTTATGAATTATTTTTTTTTGTATTATTCCCATCGCATACTCAGGCCGACATAAAGTAACTTTACCATAAAAATGGATTTTTAACTGACTCATACTCTTTAAATTGACATTACTGAATAATCAATAATTGTAATCTTATTAGTAGAGACCTGCAAAATTCGCGGATTCATTCGGTGAAAGGCTTGGATTCAAACACATATACCTCTTAGATAATTTTGCTAATAGCTAGAGACCTGCAAAATTCGCGGTTTCGATGGCCTTCAGGATAGACTGCACATACCCCTGTACACTCGGGCAAATAACGCAAGTTCATTGGCTGCCGACTTTTAAGTCGTCTCAGCTGGTTTGTCTGTGATTCGATCCTTCTTTGGTTGAAGGTTTATAACTGGTTGAGATTCGTCCAGATGAACAGTAAGCCAATAGCAAATTTATCTAAGAGGTATATGTGTTTGAATTCTAGCCTATCACCGAATGAATCCGCGAATTTTGCATGTCTCTACTAATGGCTTACTGTTCATCTGGACGAATCTCAACCAGTTATAAACCCTCAACCAAAGAAGGATCGAATCACAGACAAACCAGCTGAGACGACTTACAAGTCGGCAGCCAATGAACTTGCGTTCTTTGCCCGAGTGTACCGGGGTAAGTGCAGTCTATCCTGAAGGCCATCGAAACCGCGAATTTTGCAGGTCTCTACTTATTAGGGTTTGAGTTTTATTTGTAAGTGAGTAATAATTTTGTTTATTAATGTTTGTTTAGAAAATAGACACGTGTCTGTGTGTGTGTGTACTGTTGCCAAAGAAGTGTCACCTGCAGCACATGCACTGAGTTGCACCGAGTGCAACGAGTGCACCGAGTGCACCGAGTGCAGTGCGCCCACCTGGCGTGCAGGATGTGCGCGCAGGGCAGCGCCTCCAGGCTGTCAGCATCCACGCCGAAGGGCAGGCTGCAGGCGCCGCACTGCAACTCCAGCTCCTCCTCAAGGCACTGGGCCAGCCGCTCGTGCAGCGCCTGGTGCTCCTCGTCGCGCAGGCTGCGGTAGATGTGGCCCAGTCGCCGCCTGATGGTGCGCACCAGCAGCTGCGCGCACACGCCGCCCGTCACCCCCTCACCGGCCCCAGCGTCGTCACCCCCTCTCCAGTCCCAGCGTCGTCACCCAATCGCCAGCCCCAGCGTCGTCACCCCCTCACCAGCCCCAGCGTCGTCACCATCTCGCCAACCCCAGCGTCGTCACCCCCTCTCCAACCCCAGCGTCGTCACCCCCTCACCAGCCCCAGCGTCGTCACCATCTCGCCAACCCCAGCGTCGTCACCCCCTCTCCAGCCCCATCGTCGTCACCACCTCACCAGCCCCACCGTCGTCACCATCTCGCCAACCCCAGCGTCATCACCACCTCACCAACCCCAGCATCATTACCCCCTCACTAACCCCAGCGTCGTCACCCCCTCACCAACCCCAGAGTTTTCACCACCTCACCAACTCCAGCGTCGTCACCACCTCTCCAACCCCAGCGTCGTCACCACCTCACCAACTCCATCGTCGTCACCGCCTCACCAACCCCAGCGTCGTCACCACCACTTTGCCAACCGCAACGTCGTCACCACCACTTTGCCAACCGCAACGTCGTCACCGCCTCAGCAACCCTATTTTCGTCACAGCCTCACCAACCCCATCGTCGTCACCACCTCACCAACCCTCTCATTCAAGTGTTCCGCGTCCTCTGCCGATCATGTGCTAGCAAAGCAGTCTTGTAGACGTCTGGAGTGTAACACATTCTAGAAAACTGCATCTTACTATGAAGAAAGCAAAAAAAAGGGGGGGGGGGGGTTGTGGCCGTGTCCATGACACGTACCTGAATACGTGTCCGTAACAGGTAATATCTTCTATACAGAATATAAAATATTTTATTTTAATACCATATATATGCATTGAAACTATTTTACACTAATGTTTTATGTATGAAATCGACATATTTTGACGAGAGCTGACGATTGAAATCCAAACGAACGTCGTAGGTTCTCCGAGTCAAAAGTTATACTAAATGGGAATCTCGAAACGAAGCAAAAAGACCTCAAAATGGCGGCTCTTCCCCCTCCACCACGAGCGATGCGTCACAGTCCTCACTTAGCGTAACGAATTCTTTGATCTTTTAGCTATCCAGTGGTGTAATGAAATTTTGGATGGAGATGATAGATATGTAGCTGCAACATCAAACTGCATCCCCTAATTTGGTTATCATTCGTTTTTTGAATTGCCTTCCACTATGGAAGCAATTTTAAAGACGTATTCACGTCAAAAAATAATAATAATAATCTGAGACAAAGTTTACTTGCTAGTATGAAATTTCAAGAAGTTAGTACAGCAGTCCAGGCCATGACGAATATTCCCGGCGAATGCTAGGTACAGTAGATAAATCCCATAATGGAAGTTCGGCCCGAATGCACATTCAGACTCGCCGCAACCTCGCCCTGAACTCGCACACTGGCTCCCGCGTCTAGAAGTATCGTAAGAGATGCGGATAGTGGGGCAGAATGCGCCGCGTGATTAGACCACCCGCCTCACAGCGGCGTCGTGAGGGAGAGGGAGACACAGGCGCTGGCCCTGTATCTCTCTTCACTGGAGGCTAACTTCTTCGACGAAGGCATCGAGAAGCTTGTGTTACGATATACAGGTAGTTTCACTTGCTGTTTACAAACAGCAACACTTTCATATTTTTATCTTTCAAGAAGTGCATTTGAATTTTACACCAAACGATGACGTTTGAATCTAAAGAATATTTTTTTTAAATTTTTATTTAATTTGTGAGATTTTTAATTATTCGTTTACTTTCCTAATTTTGAATAATGAACTTCGCAAATTAAGTAACTATTCAACTAAACGCTGAAAATCAATTTTGATTACGTGAGTATTTCGTTTCATTAAAGATTATTGAATAAGACGATTCACGCGCAATGTAGTTTTTCAAGAGCTTCTTCATTAAAAACAATTTTTTTGTCAAATACGATTTTATAATTATATATATATAAGAAATAAATTTCATTTACACAATATTAAAATTAATTGGAAATTTAATAAATATTTCGTGTATATTAAATTGTTATATTCATCATTTTCCAACGGGTGCCATACAATAACCTAGTTTTTACATAAACCTTATTTTAACATTCACTTCACAATCATGCTGTTGGTCCAGTGGAAGGCATACCTGACGAGGGTGCTCATGGTCCGATTCCGATCCACCGCACAGCAGTTTTTTTATGATAGTTAATACAGCTACACTAGCTACACTAGGCTACACGTATTTGTGCTGTAAGGGTCACTTGCATCGCCTGACAACAAACAATCGAATCAAAATTCCTGTCGTGATGTCATATGACATGTACAGTGACAGCTGATGATCGCTGAAGACGAAATTGATGAGAGGTGGAGAAGGGGGGGGGGGTTAGAAGGTTGTACTATAATTTATGTCTGGTACTCATAATGCATATGATAATTTTTTACTTGATCCCAGTCAGCATTCCACAATTCTGGTACGGCATACCAATTTATCAGTTATACTATACGAACGAGTTCAGATTCAAACGCTCCCTACTAATTGATCTGTCGTTGCATATTGCCATATTGAAATATATATTTTAAGTAATTGGTTTCCATCAAGTTTGAGGCATTTCTTCTCATAATCTAACATACAAACACACCATATATATAAGGCAATAACAATAAATATTTTTGTGTTTCTGTATGCAGTAATGGATTAAAATTCCTTACCAGATCAGATGAAATTAAGCATGAATTGGAATAATAATAATAAAAAAATACAAGTAAAACGAAAATGATATAAAATACACTCTCAAACACTCACATCAACACAGCAGGTAAAAATAATTATTTCGTATATGATTATACAACCCAGTAAAATAATTTCCAACAGGCGTTAGCTGTGTAATTATTTTTAAACATGTGTACATATCCGATATACACTTCACAGTTTTTTCCAATCTGATTGAAGAATTATTGTCATATATAATGCAACTTTAAATCTCTTGATACTTTTCCGACAGACTCGTTTATTCAATGGTTATGTGCTTAGAGGCTACATAATAGTGACTCACCAATAGATAAAAGTGGTGGCAAGTTAAATTAAGGTGTGATAGATTTATTGGCTTATATTGTATGGCTAGGTGCTACTTTATCACCAAATTTTCACCTCAAGACTTAATGCCTACTTTTGATGGGCTGCAAACTGAAATTTGAAATGTATGTATATAAAACGATCTCTATAATGTGAGAATTTTATTAAGAATATAAAATTGACGATAGTTGGTTTAATCATAATCGTATTTAATTGGTCAGGGCATAAAAGTTCTTCAATCTTGAAGTCGTTAGAGATGACGGTTAAGGCAAGGGAAATGAAAAAGTGATGCAATGCATTAAGTGATGAAAACTGGACTACACGGAGAAATGCGACTGGTTTATAGTGCGTTGAACATTTTCCCCAATTGAGAAATATAAATGCATTTCTGAAAATGATAGTATCTTCAATTGGACGTTCTGGTTAAAATGAGTTGCCGCAATACTTTATCGCAACCAGTTTTGAATTATGCTGCCTTTCCGAGAAAATAATCGATAAAGAAAAAAATCAAATGTGAGTGCGCATACTGAAATAATAGAATACCTTAGTTGTGTTTACATAAATAATATTATTAGTAGGTACATTATTACTTTTGACGTGATAACTTCTTATAAATCGATGAACGCCGGCTGCACGCACGAAAAATTGTCACGTTCCGCCTGAGCCGAGCGTGCAAGAACCGGCCAACCACCGTGCGGGAAAATCTTCTATAATATAAAACAGGTTAAGGCGGGCTTTTTAACTAATTGTTCGTGATTATATTTAAACAAATTAGTTAAATTAAATTTGAAAAACTGTAAATAATATTTGAAAATTAAAAAGTATGCAATTTTTCATCAATGTTTTCTTATGACGTTATCACGTAAAATTATCGTCCGTAAACTGACTTTACAGACAACCCCCTTTTTCATGTTGTAACGAGTGTCATATCCGTTTCGTTTATTTGGTTGTAGTTTTGCGTGCTGAGTTAACAGTGTGCATCTTGTTAGCCTGGAGATATGCCAACAGCCTCATCTTGTTAGCCTGGAGATATGCCAACAGCCTCATCTTGTTAGCCTGGAGATATGCCAACAGCCTCATCTTGTTAGCCTGGAGATATGCCAACAGCCTCATCTTGTTAGCCTGGAGATATGCCAACAGCTTCTCTCGAACGAGACGCGGGTTGCCAACATTCAAGCCGTTCATTTGGTCAGCTTGTGACACACTCTTAGAACTTAGTAAATTTACTGACTTTTCAAGGAAGAATTAACCTCAAATAAACGAAGAGTTCTTTGTAATTTCAGACGGCTGGACGTTCGTGGAAACTACGAAGTATTTTGACTTCCGAGTTCTGTTTTAGGGTAAAAAAAATTGATTGTCTGTAAAGTCGGTTTTTCGGACGATAGTTTAACGTGACAACGTCATAACAAAACATTGATGAAATGATTGCATACTTTTATGAATAAAATTGAATCATATTTATTGAATTATCACTATTTTGTGTGGATACAAAGAAGGAGTGAAATGAAATCTACAATTTAATTGATAAATTTACTTTTATTTGCACTCATTAATTCAAATATGTTTATTACTTTATCGAACAGATTATTTTAACTATAACTTTTATACATGTTTGCTATTTAACTTCTTCCAATCTGTGTTATTCTGTTAAGGATAGGACGATGATAGGAAAAGTAGGAAACGAATGGGAGTGTTTCAAGTTTAATGTGCCTCGAAAAAGTCAAATAGATGTTCCAATCGAGTGGAAGAGAGATAGATGCGGCGCAAGCGTACAATGAGCGTAACGGGACAATGTGCGTAACGGAACACTTTTTCGTGCGTGCAGCCGGCGTTTATCGATTTATTAGACGTTGCCACGTCAAAAACACATGTAGAAGAAATAAGAGTGTTTTTTGCCGGACTGTTTACAAGTTTTTGAACGTTTGGCCAATATACCAAAAGCATTTTGGTGGATTGGTGTCCAAAGTCAATAAACTTAGTACCCGTAAATTTACGAAGATAATGATACATTCGCGAAGATCCCTGGATAATTTGTGACCCACGTTCTTAGTGAATTCGAGGTGGAAATTTGAAACCGTGCAGAAAGCTAGGGCGTGGCAACCCTCTACAGTATTTCTAGCGGACGACCAATCAGCAGCAGGAAAATACAAGAAGGGTTCTGATCGCGCAACAATGTGTTCTAATAACACTATCACTGTATTATTTCAAAGTAACTACTGTTTTGCAATACCACGATACAGTCGCTGAAGATATTGCTTTTTTTATTTCCCTTGCCTTAACCGTCATCTCTAATGACTTCAACATTGAAGAACTTTTATGCCCTGACCAATTAAATACGATTATGATTAAACCAAATATCGTCAATTTTATGTTCTTAATAAAATTCTCACATTATAGAGATCATTTTATATACATACATTTCAAATTGCATTCTGCAGCCCATCAAAAGTAGGCATTAAGTCTTGAGGTGAAAATTTGGTGATAAAGTAGCACCTAGCCATACTATATAAGCCAATCAATCAATCACACCTTAATTTAACTAGCCACCACTTTTATCTATTGGTGAGTCACTATTATGTAGACCATGTGAAATGTTGATCAATTATCATTTATAAATGTTTGATTGATTCACTCGGGATCACACATTTTGCAAATAAAGAGGAAGACAATCCCTATTTCTTTAAATAAAGAGGTACGTTGGCAGTAATAACTTAAACCATCAAACGCGTAACATCTTGAAAGTAAACGAAATTTGGAATAATAATGATAAATTCTCTTAAATTTTGGTTTTGGTGTATATTAAAAGTTTCAGCATCGCTTTCAAAGGGGTTTGTCTGGTCGAATTGTCTGATTGGTAGAGACCAGAAAAATTCGCGGGTTCAATGACCTTCAGGATGGACTCCAATATCCTCTGCACACTCGGGCAAATGCCAACTGTTCATTGGCTGTTGACTTGTGAGTCGTCTCGACTGGGTGGCCTGTGATTCGACACTTCTATGAGTGAGGGTCTCTAATTGGCCCTCAGTCCTCCAGTTTAACAGTGAACCAATGAGAGAAACAGCACTAAGGTATAATTATTTTAATTTTAGCATATCATGAAATGAACGCGCGAATTTTTCAGGTCTCTACTGATTGGGTGTCGCGTCACTCAGAGTCTTCAGTGACGGAATCTCGCAGGTTGTGCGGGCTGCGAGTCACTGGGACACGTAGCTAACTCAGTGTGCGTGAAATGATGCCATGCCGCGGTGTTGGAATCGAACCCACGACCCTAGTTCCACGAGAGCGACCAATCAGCGATCGTGACCACGGAAGAACGCACTCTGAAAGGTGCAGTGCCTTGCTACTATTCCAAATAGGCTAAATCATTGTTTTGAATGTTTGTTTGAGTATGTTTTTGTGACTTTCATTAGCCGTGAGCTGTTTTTCACATCTCTTTCCCACGGAAGAACGCACTCTAAAAGGTGCAGTGCCTTGCTATTATTCCAAATTAATCATTGTTTTGAATGTTTGTTTGAATATGTTTTTGTGACTTTCATGAGCCGTGAGCTGTTTTTCACATACATTTCCCATTCTGCACACCGAGTGGTTTATCCACAAAATTGGAATACATTCATAATATTGCAGTATTTTTAGCTCTGCAGTCTAATAGTTTTCTTTAAAAAATGCAAAATAAAATTGGACACATAGCTAGGACTTATTTTACATATAACAGTGACAAAAAGTTTGCATTATTTACATGTTAAAATTCACACCATACACTACAATAATACGCTATATGACTTAATGCCAAATAAACTTAACATTTTTTCTATAATTTTTAAAGTGACACGGTTGTATCAGTGGCAAAGAAAATTTTTTTCACGCTATATGAAAAATAAAAAACCTTAAACGATGGAATAAGTGGACAGAGGACTGAATCCGCACAATCACTTAAATTTTCAAATTAAAGAGGATGTTGTGTAAATATTAGTTATTTAGACTGTCGCATACATGTTCAAGCATTTTTTTTAAGTTAAGAAACGTGTAGAATGCGAAGATATGCGTATAATGTATGTAATATAATTCTTCATGTAAGATATAATGGTTATTTACTTACAAGTTTGATTCTAGCACGTACGATTCCACTAGCAAATTAGAACTGGAAACATTACAACGGAAAGTAGCTTGGCTTCTGGGTTGTAGCCGGGTCCTTGGCGAATAATTCACCGAAGTTTCGGTCAACATTACAGTCGCCATCATCAGGGAGCAGTAGTACTAAGTAAGTACTCAAGCAGTTACCTACTCAAGTACAATACTATGCAGTAAGTACTCAAGCAGTTACCTACTCAAGTACAATACCTCTCAGTAAGTACTCAAGCAGTTACCTACTCAAATTCAGTACTACTCAGTAAGTACTCAGCAGTTACCTACTCAAGTAAAGTACAACTCAGTAAGTACTCAAGCAGTTACCTACTCAAGTACAATACTACTCAGTAAGTACTCAAGCAGTTACCTACTCAAGTACAGTAGGCCTCTACTCAGTAAGTACTCAAGCAGTTACTTACTCAAGTAAAGTACTACTCAGTATGTACTCAGCAGTTACCTACTCAAGTACAGTAGGCCTACTACTCAGTAAGTACTCAAGCAGTTACCTATTCAAGTACAGTACTACTCAGTAAGTACTCAGCAGTTACCTACTAAAGTACAGTACTACTCAGTAAGTACTCAGCAGTTACCTACTCAAGTACATTACTACTCAGTAAATACTCAGCAGTTACCTACTCTAGTAAAGTACTACTCAGTAAGTACTCAGCAGTTACCTACTCAAGTAAAGTACTACTCAGTAAGTACTCAGCAGTTACCTACTAAAGTAAAGTACTACTCAGTAAGTACTCAGCAGTTACCTACTCAAATACAGTACTTCTCAGTAAGTACTCAAGCAGTTACCTACTCAAGTACAGTACTACTCAGTAAGTACTCAAGCAGTCACCTACTCAAGTACAGTACTACTCAGTAAGTAACCAAGCAGTTACCTACTCAAGAACAGTACTGCTCAGTAAGTACTCAAGCAGTTACCTACTCAAGTACAGTTACTACTCAGTAAGTACTCAAGCAGTCACCTACCCAAGAACAGTAGTACTCAGTAAGTACTCAAGCAGTTACCTACTCAAGTACAGTTACTACTCAGTAAGTACTCAAGCAGTCACCTACCCAAGAACAGTAGTACTCAGTAAGTACTCAAGCAGTTACCTACCTAAGTACAGTAGGCCTACTACTCAGTAAGTACTCAAGCAGTTACCTACTCAAGTACAGTACTACTCAGTACGTACTCAGCAGTTACCTACACAAGTACAGTACTACTCAGTAAGTACTCAGCAGTTACCTACTCAAGTACAGTACTACTCAGTAAGTACTCAAGCAGTTACATACTCAATACAGTACTTTTCAGTAAGTACTCAGCAGGTACCTACCTAAGTACAGTACTACTCAGTAAGTACTGAGCAGTTACCTACTCAAGTACAGTACTACTCAGTAAGTACTCAGCAGTTACCTATTCAAGTAAAGTACCACTCAGTAAGTACTCAGCAGTTACCTACTCAAATACAGTACTTCTCAGTAAGTACTCAAGCAGTTACCTACTCAAGTACAGTACTACTCAGTAAGTACTCAAGCAGTCACCTACTCAAGTACAGTACTACTCAGTAAGTAACCAAGCAGTTACCTACTCAAGAACAGTACTGCTCAGTAAGTACTCAAGCAGTTACCTACTCAAGTACAGTACTACTCAGTAAGTACTCAAGCAGTCACCTACTCAAGTACAGTACTACTCAGTAAGTACTCAAGCAGTTACCTACTCAAGTACAGTTACTACTCAGTAAGTACTCAAGCAGTCACCTACCCAAGAACAGTAGTACTCAGTAAGTACTCAAGCAGTTACCTACCTAAGTACAGTAGGCCTACTACTCAGTAAGTACTCAAGCAGTTACCTACTCAAGTACAGTACTACTCAGTACGTACTCAGCAGTTACCTACACAAGTACAGTACTACTCAGTAAGTACTCAGCAGTTACCTACTCAAGTACAGTACTACTCAGTAAGTACTCAAGCAGTTACATACTCAATACAGTACTTTTCAGTAAGTACTCAGCAGGTACCTACCTAAGTACAGTACTACTCAGTAAGTACTGAGCAGTTACCTACTTAAGTACAGTACTACTCAGTAAGTACTCAAGCAGTCACCTACTCAAGTACAGTACTACTCAGTAAGTACTCAAGCCGTTACCTACTCAAGAACAGTACTGCTCAGTAAGTACTAAAGCAGTTACCTACTCAAGTACAGTTACTACTCAGTAAGTACTCAAGCAGTCACCTACTCAAGAACAGTAGTACTCAGTAAGTACTCAAGCAGTTACCTACTCAAGTACAGTAGGCCTACTACTCAGTAAGTACTCAAGCAGTTACCTACTCAAGTACAGTACTACTCAGTAAGTACTCAAGCAGTTACCTACTCAAGTTCGGTAGGTGACGGCTCCCTGATGATGGCGACTGCAATGTCGACCGAAACGCCGGTGAGTTACTCGCCAAGGACGCGGCTACGACCCAGAAGCCGAGCTGCTCCGGACGACGGCCGCGAGAGCCTGCGGAGACCGACCCGGGTGTACCTTCGCTCCCAGGGACACGGCGAACTCTAGCAGGCGAGTGTTGAACTCGAGCGGGCGGCAGTTGCAGATCTTCTGCTGCACCCGGAGAGCCTCCAGACACCTGGCGGCGCCGTCCATGGCCTCCATCTGGCACAGGCGGTCCCCGATGCCAGCCGCGGAGCGCGTGGCGGTCTCGTACTGGCGGTAGGCTTTCTGCGGCACAATCCCAGTCACTGTTGTCTTTGAAACATTTGTGCAATGGGAGTGCATGACACTTTGGTTAACAAGTCCGGAGTAATGGAAGCAACAGCCTCTTCAATTGCGTTTCTCAACTCTGGCAAATATATAAAAATAACATGCATATTCGGACTTGTAATTTTTTTTTAATTTTAAGTAATAATAGCACTACCTGTTCGAGACAGAACCACCATCTTGTATTAAGACGTAACTGGTGCAATTATCGTTACGGTCGCCATCTTGAAAATCCGTAATTTTTATGTTAGAAAATCAGGGAAAATTTTAAAAATTATTTTATCGAATTGATTAATAAAAAATTAATAAAAATATATATCTTAAAAACCACTGTTGCACTTATCGTTACGGTCGCCATCTTGGATTACATAAATGTCTGTAGAAGAAAACTACAAAAAACACAAAAGACAACAACTATTGTGTTTGTTTCGTCTTTTCGTTTTGTCGTGGTGTTTTTGTCTCGTTTCAACTGTTGTGCTGAAATGTTTTTGGGTTCAATATTTTTGTTCTATCATCATTTTTTTTTTTTTCGTTCTGTTAGTCCATTTTCTTTGTTTTTTCTTTGTTTGTGACCATATTCCTGTTATTGAATATTATGTCGTGTTTATATCCTGTTGACAACAGCAATTTTTTTTCTTAATTTGTGTTTTTGTCTTTTGTGTTTTTTGTAGTTTTCTTCTACAGACATACATGTGCTTTAGCAATGGCGTATGTCCAAAAGCTTACATCAAGTGATCCCAGTCACTGCTTCCAGACCGCTGGAACGAGGCGGGCTCTGACAACTGTCTCCAAGGAGTCCTTCAAGCCCGATCGCTCTTGTTAGTGTCATGATGTTTTGGTCACGTTATTCACAGTAACAGTAAACAGGCGTTTCAACTATGAGGGGGCTTGGTCTACCATCAATCTTTGACGCGGTGGCCGGCGGGATCTTTCAAGAACTCCTGGAGTGTTCATGCCGTCATACTGCAAGATGGAATACTGGATGGTCGGGAGTTCTCGAAAACAAAATGGCGGAGTCCAAGATGGCGTAATCGGAAACGGGGGCTTGGGTCTAGGTCAAGGTCAAGGCATAGGTCCCCTCCAGAGGATTACGGGAGGCTGGTAAATGAAGAATTTAACCTCTTTGGGGACGTTTCAAGCCTTCGACAATTTTTGGGGTACAAAACTGGATATTTTCCATCAAAACGGGAATTTTTCGTTCAAAGATGGTTCTTTTTTAATTTTCAGATTTTTTTGAGTTTATTTGGTGAAACGTTTTTTCCTGAAAATTTAAAATTTGTGTCAATATTACCAAATTTTGAGTGAATTTGTGGTAATTGTTTGGCAATATTTGAAGGTCGGTGTCAAATTCAAGGTGAAGGTCATCCAAGTTGGTGGCAGTGATGTCACAATCCAAGATGGCTGACACCGGTGCCAACTCTACACTCCCACTCCTGCCGCGGGAGGAACATTTATTTACTACTTGCATACACTATAAAAACTATACATTACCATTACAGAAAACCTTAGCTTGTATTTGTCTGTAAAGTACACAAAGTCAGACTTCTTAACTGTAAATAAATATGGGCAATATTTGAGTAAGTATTTTATTATAAACTATTTTAATTGCATTGTTGTTGGTCGTAGCATGTAAGATTTAACATATAAATGACAGTGTTTGTATTAAAGCGTTGCCTCGACAAAAACAACTTAATTCGATTTGCTGTGAAATAAACATTATTTCAAAATTCGTTGTAATAATCCGACACAAAGACATCTTTTTTTTTCTAAATAAATGGGATTATTGGGTGTTCTATTGAAACAATTACGTATACCAGCCTTTCTTAAATTTTAAATGGCAGAAACTACACGAATTCACCATATTTATATCATTTACTTGACATAGCACATTCGTATTGAGAAATTTGTCAACACTGAATGTGGGGGCAAGTAATCATGTTGATTTAACTCACAAGGATAGAGATAATTAGCCCAAAATATACAAAAAATAATGCTAACATGATTATGCTTGTAATTATTTCATAACAGCAAACATTTAAAGTTAAAGAGATTTAAAATTTCCAAAAATCAACATTGTAAATAAAAATATTTGTCAGCTAAATTTTGCGGTGTAAATATTCGAAACACTAAGTAATGAACATTGAACTAATTATACTCTATCAAACAAAAATATGTCCTTTAATGAAAAAAAACAAACTTTTGAGTGACTCCAATAAAATCTTCCTACTTTGATTTAATAATGATTGGTGTTTATGTCCTTTCATGCTTAGTAAACAAGCTGCAAATTTCTAGATAAAACTTTCTGTGTTGCTAGTAACAAGCCATTAAAAAACAAACCTTCTTTTAAATCCACAAACTCCATTAATTATAATAATAAACTTAACTTACGCTCATTTCAGACTTCTTTCTGTAAATGTCGCCCATAATTCGCATGCTTTTGGTGTAAACTGACTGGTCTCCTGACACAACTGCTAGTCTGGTTGCTTCCTAGAAAAATAAGAGAGAGCAGATATTAGGTTTGCGATTTACGTTATTAAAATATGGTTAAGCAAGTCTTAAATCATAAGCAATTTTTACAAACAAACCACAGAAAAATTCTGAACTAGTTGAAGGAATCAACTGAAGATACGTAATGACGTAACAAAACAGCGAGTTGGAACGGTACAATAGTAAACGTATCTAAACATCTAGAGTAGGTTTCTTAAGCCTAAGGGATCAAATGACATTATAGAAAACCTAAACAAATACAGTTATTACGACTTAGATTTCATGGATTTCATAACTTAAGTGTCACTCGCAATGTTAGTTGTTAAATTTTTTCATTAGCTTTATATAAGAAACATTTCTTTAAATTTAACTCGATAGTGCTGTCGCATGTTATGTTTCGTCCCAAATTTTGTCATCAAATATTGACTTAGTGCTATTTGCGAGCTGTGAAATTTCACCGCTGTTAGAAACCCCTTGGTAAATATCTAATGACCAATTTTGTGATTAAACACAACATGTTGAGAGCTATCGCCATTAATCTACACGATCAGCCCTTAAAAAAAGTATTTTCATAAAAATTATACAACGAACACGAAAATGAAGCATTAAGGAATATGAATAACTATACAGAAAATAAATGGCTTAAAAATTGCCACGCTACGATTATTTTAAAACTTTAGCAAAATTATTTTAGTGTGTTAACAAAATTGATTTTTAAAAGAAATATTACATGACGGATCACAAAATTGTTTACTTTTACGAATAATTAACTTGTATTAAACATTGATTTTCTAAAACATACTCACCTCTTCATTACCTGTTGCAATAATTAAAAATCTATTATTTAAATCCAAATACATAGTGAAATTAAAGTAGCAAATAATTTTGGAGCACATGAAAATCAGTCACAGAACAAAACAATGAATATGCTGTTCCTAATTAAAGCGAACAATATGACAATGCAGCTGTAACATTGTTCGTATGCAATAAATCAGAAAATGTTACTGATGGAATATTATTTGTCCGAATTTCGTTAAATTTCACGGATAAAAGCGCATAGTGATTAAAAAACATTATTGCCACTGTATGTTATGGTGCATTATTGGTCCTGGACTTATTTCAGAAGATTGAGTGACTATACACGATTATTAATGGGTATTTCACAGATTAAATGAAATGTATCTTGAAAACACTTTCAGATCAGTCTTTTATAAGAATTAACAAAACGTTTGATGTTTGTATGAATGGCAGTATACATTTTTTTTAAATTTTACATCACTTCAGCATTTTTCAAAATGATTTTAAAATTTGAAATAAATTTTGTTAACTAACCCTTAATTATACCAATAATCTCTGTGCAACTAAGATAAAATTTTGTATTACTTCAAGTATTATTTAGTTTTTATAAATGGCCTAATTAATAAACTAACTGTACAACCCTACTATAAACGATTATTTAACACATAAATGTTTTTTTTTTTACCGTGATAGAGTTAAAAATACGGTAACTCATGTACTGGCCCAGTTATGTTCGGATTTAAATCCGTTCTTCGGTCAGCACCAGAGTGACAAAAAAAAACTTTCATTACACCATCTTCATTTCTCCTCCATGTAATATTATGGCTCGTTCTTTAAATGATTCATGCAGTGGGAAATTTATATTAATACATTTATTTGGACATACGCCATTGCACTTTTGCAGCGTTTGTCATGAAAAAAATTCAAGAATGCAAAAGAAATAAAAATGAAAACAAAAACCCATAGAGAACAAGCATAAATAAGCTAATGTCAAATAGATGACTCAGCGATGAAACTACACAGGAAACGTCGCAACTGTGTCCGTCGGTGTTGTCCATAATACTTGTTTATTTTCATCGTTGTGTTCGTACGTTTGCTGTTCTGTTTTGTTGTCTGTCTGCATTTACTGTTCTTGTTGAAACTGTCCCGTCTTTGTTAGCCCAAGTGTTTGTCTGTGCTGTTATATTTTCGTGACTTAATTTCTTCCACTGAATTCTTGTGCTGGTGTGATATTTTAAGTTTGAATGTGTTCGTCTGTGCTGTCGTCGTTGTGTTTTCCATAACACCTGTTTAAAATTTCACCGTTGGGTCCATCTTGTTCGACATCAGCTGATTTAGGTTTGTACTCTGTGGGTTAATGTTTTAATTTTTATTTCTTACTAGCACTGCAATGCCTCAATCATTTTTTGTTGTAATTTCCTTAAACTAGATTATAACTCATATCATTTCTCTGTCTCTATATATTCATGTATATCTCTATATTTGTCTCATAGATATATCTCTCTCTATATATATTCTATATATGTCACTCTATAGCAATGAAAATATTAAACAAACTATGTTTTTACCTAGGGTATACCCGTATTCGAATGCAATGTTTTGTCAAAATTTCAAAGCAATCGGTGAAGAAATTTAAGAGATTATAGATTTTGAACGAACGAACATTTACATTTCTATTGATATAGATTTCATATTCTTGAAATTTTTTTTCCATGACAAACACTGCAAAAACTGCAATGGCTTATGTCCAAGAACAATTGTGCACGTGGAGTCAACACATAAACATAAGTGAAACTTCTTGCTTTTTAGGTATATATAGAGACAAATTATTATTATTTTCGATCAAACTATCCACATAAAAATCAACAACTATCCAGAAAAATCAATAACTCCTTTTCAAACGAATAAATAAATTGTAGATTCTTTGACTTAAATAAAATAAATATGACAGCGTCAATCGTCAGCCTTTATGAAAACTGAGGAGTAGACAAACACAAGCAGCGTTACGAGAATTCCGTAGCAGCACTGCTGTCTCCCCTCCCGGCCCTTACAACCAGCATGAAGCATGCTCCGCTACGCACCTATCACCCCATTCGATCGCTAGTGCGTGCGTTGGAGTGGCGTGGCTGCTGACGCACACCTGCCCGACCGGTTTCCCCCCTCCCTTAAGCCTGCCCCACACGACACCCATTTCCTTAGCAGTTTTCATGTAATTTTTATGCTAGCGCGCCTGCTCCCGTGTGGGTAACATTTCAGCACCCTTCCAAGGGGTCTGGCTCTGGGTATAAAAGTTTTCATAACCGAAGTCTTAGCCAAAACCGTAATAGAACGTGTTCTATTTTTCTGCTATACCCACGAGCTGGAGCCGTCAAGATGGCGGACCCACGTGTTGCAATATAACCCCGTATATAGTCTGTATTGTCAACATTAAGGGACGGAACAAATGTAATGGTATGCCAAATGAAACTTTATAATAGTAAAACTACTATGGAATATATTTGTTAATCTGAAATTGCCACAGAAAGAAGTAATCGGAAATTTTAAAATACGTTATGAAAATACGTTGCATTGTATATTACCCATTATCTCCTATTACAATCATAGAAGTTGCGGTAGCGTAGTGGCGAAGGGCACGATGGCAGCGGTAAGAGGTTGATTTTGAATGTGGTCCGAATCCTCATCAGTCCAATTTTTTTTTAGTTTTTTTTAAATAACAGATAATTAAATTGTACATACTGTGCTTTCTGCAAATATAAATTATTAGAATTAATTTATGATATAATATTATTAACTACATTTAGGTGTCTCAGTCCATTGATTTTATTCATAGTACTACGTACCTAGATTTATTTTTACACAAATAATTTAAACCAAAAGTTAATTTTATAATTAAAACGCCAACGTTTATTAAGAATAAGAAACGTGTGTCCATAAATTAATAATGAATAAACTGATACTTCATAGCGACACACCTGTGAGGGTAAAAAAAAACATGCAAAATGTTTTTCTTCACCTAAGATTTAAATTTATTACGCGGTATGTGCGTGTTTATTTGTCTCACTGGGTTACAAAAAATATTAGTTACAATTCCTCTAATTATGTAGTTAAATATATAAGTAATCAATAAATCTTATGTATAACATATATGAATCGGTAGCATTTTTTTACTATTACAATGAAATTAGCTTGATTAACTGTATAATTAAATTAATATTAGAATTTAAACCGTACATAAACTACATTTAGTAAACCCAATGTCCCTTGTATCATTTAAATTTATATATTTTTAGATTTTGAAATTAACCTACAACTTAAAAATATATTTGTAATTCCAAAATTGCTCTTAATTTGTTTTTAAATACTAAACCAATTTTGTTATTTATTTGCAAATGAAAAATATAAGATAAAATATCAAATAATATTTCCGCAAGTTACATAATTTTTAACACAAACAGGTGTAACTTTCACTTATTTTTCAGTATTTTGATAAGTTGACTACGACAGGTTTATCCTCCCCTGATATGTTTGCTTTGGTCGGCAACTGCGTTGGCTGGTTTTCTGTTAGCATTCTAGGTATCGTGTGTATGGAGTTAAGAAATCTTTCTGCGGTTCTGCTATACAAATTTTTATGAAAATTTTTATACCCATGGGTATAACAGAAGTTATAGCAGAAAATGGGCATCGTGTGGGGTGGGCTTTAAGGACCGTAGCCTCACTGCTATCTCCCCTCCCAGCCCTTACAACCAGGATGAAGCATGCTCCGCTACGCACCTATCACCCCATTCGATCGCTAGTGCGTGCGTTGGAGTGGCGTGGCTGCTGACGGACACCTGCCCGACTGGTTTCCCCCTCCCTTAATGACCATAGCATCACTGCTGTCTCCCCTCCCGGCCCTTACAACCAGCATGTAGCTCCCCTACGCACCTATCACCCCATTCGATCGCTAGTGCGTGCGTTGGAGTGGCGTGGCCGCTGACGCACACTTGCCCGACCGGTTTCTCCCCCCCCCCCCTAGGAGCTCACCCGGCAGTAGTCGTAGGCATCGCCCAGCTCGCCCTGCTTGCGCAGCGCCGACGCCATCTGCAGCAGCGCGGCGCGGTGGTGCCGCGAGTTGAGGTCCCCCAGCTGCAGGCTGCGCGACAGGTCGTACGCCTTGGCGGCGTAGCGCGCGCTCTTGTCGGCGTCCTGCAGCCTGCCGAACAGCTCGGACAGCCCCACGTACACCTCGAGCGCCAAACACCACCACCGTCGCACGGGCCGTCCACAGAACAATGCCCCACTTACACAACAAATCACACATCGAACTGAAGGTGAACTAATTTTCCTTACAAAAATGTTCTAGTTACACGACACACTTTCTTCACACACTTTGGTTAACACGTCCGGAGTAATTCTGTGTCTCGACTCTGGCAAACCATTAGGTAGCGATTGGAATGTAGACGCGATCTTTTATAAAGCCCCGAAGCAACAAAAAAATCGCATGGCATTATGTCATTTGAATGTGGAGGCAAGCGAAAATGAGCTCTGTCGTCTCGATCGTTACGACCAATCACAAATGTCAGGGACTTCGACGTCCTACCACTCTCGTACAAACGAAACGCGAGTTGAGCTGAAATTACAGATTCACTCTTAGCGAAATGCAGAACACCAAACGCTTTACGCTCAGGTGTCGCCATTTTGCACTGGAGGCTGTCAAACTTGACAGTGTAGCACTCACCTTTTAAAAAAAATTCTCGGGTAACTCGTCCACCACTAAGGTGTGCCGGGTTCGATCCCGGTGGGTACAAAAGTGGGACAGATTGCGGACTTCTCTTTGAGCCACTAGGTTTTCTCGGGAGACTCCCATTTCCTCCACCTACCCATTCCGTCAATTCTCCATCACCATCTCTTAGCGTTACAGAGAAGGATTCAGTTCGCGATCCCAAGACGTTGATTGGTTCCCTGCAACTGCTCATTCTGCCACCACCAATTGTTGGAATGGAAACGAGATTTTTAATTGTCTTAGCATATCAGTTAGAGACTTGACGAATATGCATTCGGCCACCAGAAAAAAAAAACACGTAATCAGGGGTGGTTACGGAACCGGCTACTAAGGGCACGCAGTGTTCGCGAAAAGATTAGAACGCTCATTAGACTACAAAACAGTGGGTATGCCCGCCTCACCGTTATTTGTCCGGAAGATTGAGGGCGCGTTTTCTTTCCCACTGAATGACTGAGATGCTTATGCCTGCAGATATGCATGTGCCTGAGAGAATCTCAACCAATCACAAAACACAGAAAACGCAACAATGTTTTCCCGCACAGCTTGCCTCGAAATCTTATCATGAAAATTGCATGGCCCTTAGAATAACTACACCCCCAATAAAACTGGGGGAATGGAACTTAGTAATAAATTCTAACAGTACATAAATTAGATCCAGACTAATGTATGTATAGTTATAAATGTGTATTAGATATGATTTTAAAAATCACAAAGAAATTAATTTCAGATGTCATTTCCTACAGTGCATGTTTTACCCTTGTAGACGGGGTATCAATCTCATGTGCGCATTCCTGTGGAAGCTAGCCTGCTGAAAGAACTTTCAGCGGAGTTGTAAGTCTAGTCAGTAAGACCCACTCCAGACTATGCGACTAGATGATACCACTAGTTAAAGAGACGGGTGTCAAGGAGTGTAGCGATGTAGCAGATGATTGACAATCACCCGAACCCCTTCACGTGCAGTAAACTCGTCCGCTCTGGCGCTTGGCCAATAGGCGCCTGTGCCACTAGCATGCTCATCCTCACTAGTAGACTCAACCCAAGAGGCAATACTCGGAATCGAACTTCACACCAGTCGCCTAGTAGGTCCACCGAGGTCGTAATGGGGGGGAGAGGGGGAGCGTTCCACTTGTCGGTGTCTTCTTTATGAATTCTGCATTGGCTCAGGGCACCAAACTCTTAGAAGGATGATCAAGTCACGCGGAAATAAATTAAGAATGCATACTCGTGGCTAAGCACTGGTGGTTATAGTAGTGAGAAAGCGCCCGTTTCCTGGTTTCAACTGGATTTCCTCCTCTCCTGCTTCTCTTCTTGCAGTAGAGTGAGCACAAGAGTACTGACATCGTACCTGCTGGGGAGAGAAGCTGGCCAGCTCAGAAGGAGTCTTGCCGTGGCAGTGAACTAGCCGAGAGTCGACGGAGCCTCCCGGTCAGAAGGTAACCTCGCAGCCGGTCAGCGCGCTCACCTGCAGCTCGAGCGCTGGGTCCTGGATGGCCTGCGCCACCTTGCTGGAACGACTCGAGCACCTTGCAGAAGCTGGCCAGCTCAGAAGGAGTCTTGGCGCGGCAGTGAACTAGCCGAGAGTCGACGGAGCCTCCCCGTCAGAAGGTAACCTCGCAGCCGGTCAGCGCGCTCACCTGCAGCTCGAGCGCTGGGTCCTGGATGGCCTGCGCCACCTTGTGCGCGCGCTGGAATGACTCGAGCACCTAGTAGAGGCTGGCCAGCTCAGAAGGAGTCTTGGCGCGGCAGTGAACTAGCCGAGAGTCGAACGAGCCTCCCCGTCAGAAGGTAACCTCGCAGCCGGTCAGCGCGCTCACCTGCAGCTCGAGCGCCGGGTCCTGGATGGCCTGCGCCACCTTGTGCGCGCGCTGGAACGACTCGAGCGCCTTGCAGAAGCTGGCCAGCTCCAGGTGCACGCTGCCCATGGCGAGGTGCACGTGCCCCGCCGTGCCGCACTCGTCGCACTCGTTGTAGAGCGAGTGGCGCGCGTAGGCGAGCGCGCGCTCCAGATGCCCCAGGCGCTCGTGCGCGCGCGCCATGCCCAGGTAGGCCTGCGCGCGCAGGCTGGGGCTCTCCGCCTCCTCGGCCAGGCCGAGCTGGCGGTGCGCCAGTTCCAGCGCCTCCCTGCGACACCGGCGCTACTCAGCTCTCTGCAACACTGCCGCCTGTCTGCAACCTCGCCCAAACAGCTCTAGAGCATTCACAACCTCGCACTTCCTGACATTACTGGAACACTGCCACCTGTCTGCAACCTCGCCGAAACAGCTCTAGAGCGTTCACAACCTCGCACTTCCTGACATTACCGAAACATTGGGACTCCTCTGTAATGTTGCCGAAACTGCTCTAGAGCATTCACAACCTCGCACTTCCTGACATTACTAGAACACTGCCACCTGTCTGCAACCTCGCCGAAACAGCTCTAGAGCGTTCACAACCTCGCACTTCATGACATTACTAGAACACTGCCCCCTGTCTGAAACCTCGCCGAAACTGCTCTAGAGCGTTCACAACCTCGCACTTCCTGTCATTACTGGAACACTGCCACCTGTCTGCAACCTCGCCGAAACAGCTCTAGAGCGTTCACAACCTCGCACTTCATGACATTACTAGAACACTGCCCCCTGTCTGAAACCTCGCCGAAACTGCTCTAGAGCGTTCACAACCTCGCACTTCCTGTCATTACTGGAACACTGACACCTGTCTGCAACCTCGCCGAAAAAGCTCTAGAGCATTCACAACCTCGCACTTCCTGACATTTCCGAAACATTGGGACTCCTCTGTAATGTTGCCAAAACTGCTCTAGAGCGTTCAGAGCCTCGCACTTCCTGGCATTACTTAAACATTGGGACCTATTTGCAACGTCACTGAAATAGCTCTAGAGCGTTTTAGAGCCTTGCACTTCCTGACATTACTGTAACACTGACACCTGTCTGCAACCTCGCCGAAACAGCTCTAGAGCGTTCACAACCTCGCACTTTCTGACATTACCGAAGCATTGGGACTCATATGTAACGTTGCCGAAACAGCTCTAGAGCGTTCAGAGCCTCGCACTTCCTGACATTACTGAAACATTGCCACCTATCTGCAAGGTCACCGAATCAGCTCTAGAGCGTTCAGAGCCTCGCACTTCCTGGCATTACTGAAACATTAGGGTGTATTTGCAATGTTACGGAAAAGGGTCTAAAATATTTTAAAGCTACACAGAGTTAAATTTGTTGTATCTTTACAAAATATATATTTAGAAACCAGTTCCCAAGAGACATTTGTATTACTTTAAGAAAAATATTGTAACTTTGTACAACACTTTGCTATGGTTGTTTTTGCATATATGAAATACGTTTTTCGAGAAAATATTAAGTATTTCTTACGAAAATTTGCACCTAATTTCATATTTTGATTTTTGTTTCATCAAGCACATTTTATTTAAACCATGGACCATAATTGGACTTAATTTTGTATTAATACGTTTATTAATGTGTGCAATTAATAGTGGAAAGCTATTCAGGGAACGGTTTACAAATAACTTTAATACTGGAGGTACTGGGACAAAAAAAAAAGCATACATTCCGGGTAAGAATCCAAACTTAGTATTACTGCGAACACTATTTTGTTGCGATATAGTTGTTTTCGTGTAAATGTACAAATTTACAAATTTGCTTCGTTTTGAAATATCTTTTTTATAAAACTATGTGTTTTCAGCTTTTTTTTATAAATCGACAGAGCTGAGGCAGTGATCGCACAAACTGCCATATTTTGGCAATTGCATCAACCATTTTCTTGCCGTGGCACAATCGATTTTCGTTCCAGCCCACCAATAGAATTGCACCAAACGTTTATTCGATGCTGTTGCCGCCGGTTGCCGCAAATTGAAAATAAATGAACTTCGGTTCATGCGATCGCAGATCCCGTTGTCCCAGTGTGTGATTGCGCAAAATTCCGAGGAATGATCCAATAAGCATTCTTGAGCAGGGATCTTCGGATCTTGGAATGAAGAGCAGAATGTTGTAACCGTCCATTAGCCTTCTACTGGTGAGTGGGTAGTTGTGGTTGGTCGTGACAAGAAGATCGCGAGATGCAATGGGAACCCAGCGACCTCAGAGATGTGTTTAGATAACTTAGAAAGGGTAGGTTTGATACTGGGGAATTTATAGTTTTAACCATGGGTATAAAAAGTAATGTTACAGTTGCGAACTTCTTATTCTGTTATTGCGTATACAAATATGATAACCGTTATATTTGAAAGTGAATTAGAAATTAATTTTGTTGGGTTAGTAACTTTGTTGAAAGTGTATATATGTAATACACGGTTGCACAGAGCAGAACAACCCTTTGTGCAATTGTAATTTTTAGAGGCACTGAAAATCTTAGTCAAGATAACCAAATTTGCTTCCAATATGGTTAAATCTCACATCGACATGCCAGGGATCATATGCTTCAAAAGAGTCTGCCAAAATAATGCAGTTGTGAAATTTACCCTTTGTAATTAGTAAACGTACCATTAAAATATTATTGTATTAGCTGTGGAAAAATAGAAGTGCAACAAAGCCAAGCATTTCCGGATGATTTATGAAAAATCAATTTTTTTTCTTTATTGAGTTATTTACACCATTTCAAAACTGGCTCTGACCTATATTAAATGTTTACAGAGAAGATCCCTTTATAAATTGCTCATGTTTCTCCAACATCTCCAACTTCTCCAAATGCTCCAATTGCTCCAAATTCCCAAGAACTCTAAATTCTCCAATTGCTCCAAATGTTCTATTTGCCTCAAATGCTTCAAGTGCAACAAACTGCTCCAACTGCTCCAACAGATCTAACTTCTCCAACAGCTGAAATTGCTCAAATTGCTCCAATTGATCCAAGTGCATTTGGTTGGCTCCAAATGATTTCAATTTCATTTTGCTGGAATGACTTTATTATTACCTACTATCGATTTTGTTAGTCATTTGTTTAGATTTTTACATCTTTAAGTTAGAAGTTGTGTTACGAGGACTCAGTCTTAGTTAGAAATCAGATGACGTGAAATAAAACAATCACTTTTGAAATCCAAAATATAATTTATTTTTTAATTTTATACACATGTACTTTGGTTTTCACCGTCAAAATTTTTATTAACTTTGATATTAAGGAAGTATTTTTAAGTCGGTTTGAGCATTTCTGCAGTCATTTGCCGGAAAATTTACAAATAGGCAAATTTATTAAGTCTCGTGCGACCAGGATTGCATTTTACTTCTACATTTAATGGGAGTACAAATCAGCCACATTCTTATTACCCAATTTCTTCTTAGATTATATAATGTGAATAATTTGTTCAACTCTTTGTCCAGTGTCTGTACACCTACACTGCCTCACGCCATGTAATGGCTTGATATTTCCTGGGCCATACAAATTTTATCCAGGAATTTAAGCTGAAACGAAAACTCGACTTTCTTCTTTTTCTTAGCCCAACAGAACGTAGCAGCCGAATAAGCTAAAATGTATGAGAATGGTTTAATTAAAGGTCCATAAACCAGTCACAATTATTTATTTTTGAGCAAAATTATTTTAACATACTCGCTCAGTTTTACCTAAGTTAATAATGCAATTACACTTGATGCATGCTATGATTGTCTATTTCTTTAGTTCGTTGACAAATGCAAGATATCAGAATGTTCGAGATGAGCATGCTATTGAGCCCACTGGATTCACCAAGTAATCTTCCGTTTCAGACAATTAATAATTATAAGCTCTTGGCTTCTATTTTATGACCTTCTTGCAAATATAGTAAAGACGTTACTCTGCAGTAAAGAAAAATGTGATTCGATATCAGTAAAGTCAGATGCGTATGGGTGGCATCTGTGTCAAATTTACCGAAACATTAATCTGGGATATTTTGATTTCAGTGGCATTGATGATAATGGATTAATTTAATTTATGCAGTGTCTGCGATGACTGCATGAACATTAATGAGATATTTGAAGACAGATGTTTCCGTTTAGGAATTTATTTACATGGGAGTTTATTGACATGGTATTTTATTATTATAAAGTCTATCATTGGTGATCAATAGTTTTTTTTATGAATAACAATGACAAGTCCTTTCGTTTCATATTGCCTATAAATCTTGACTGTAAAACAATAAGTGAGCAATATTAAAGATGCAAATATAACCGATATTAAAACATACAGTTCAAAGCATGGTCAAAATATTGAGAATCCAAAATACGGCGAACTGGCGATTTGTTAGTGACCTATCAGTACTTAAAGAATTCGGGTTGGAGAAAACAGAATATGATAAAAATAACGGATTATCAGAGTTGTAATTGTACGAAAATTACTGAAGCCATTTTTTACAGTTCGAGAAGAAAATTTAATGTTTTAAAACATAGCTTTAAAGTGAAATATGCATGTTTGGAGGAAAATAACGTGTTATATAACTTACAAATCTAATTTTTTTTAGCCAGTTTTCACAAGCTAAGCATGAAATACAAGTTCGCGATGTTCGGAAATAAGAAATTTACTTGCTGACAAGTAGTGAACTAGATGTATTCAGTAACAGATTAGCTGAGATGACGTCCACTGAAAAAAGCAAATCAAACTCCTCAGACATGAGACTAAGACCAAAAACCTAGTCGCTATAAATTACTTTCACTCTTGAAGATAACCCATATATTATGAAAAATCAATAGTAACGGTTCTTTGAATCTTTTTTTTTTCTAGAAAACCGATCTGTTACTTTGATTCTGGTACGAGCACACATTGCCATTTATACAGTACTTGTTACAATTACTGCACGTCAACATTGCTTGTAACGTTTTGTAAAGGTAGAGATAATAATTTACTAGGCAATATATCAGGAGTGTTTTCAAAATTCATCTGAAATTGTTTATCTGCTTTTTTTTTTTTTTAAATTTTCCTTTCAAAGATTTGTGGTGTGAGAAGGCATCCAGTGTGTATTTATTTTAACATGAATTTATTAAATCTGTATTAAAAAAACATTTAGAAATGTTTTAGTAACTTGGATGATTTTTTTATGGTTAACATCAATTCATAAGCCAGTATTTATGCCCTGTTGGACATATAATTTTTCCTTTATTTCCCCTTAAAAATATTTTTACATGTTGTTCGGAAACACACCGAAATATTATTTGGGAGTTGATTTCTTGCAGATGAGAAGCTATTGTGTTTATATATATGTGTGTGTATATATATATATATATATATATATATATATATATATTACAGTCTAGAATAATTCGTAAGGATGATATTTGAATTTTTTATATGTATATATGTGCAACATTTGTGCATTTGATATAAAATTTAAAGGAAAGAGTTACAAAAAAAACTTTCAAAAATACCACATTAGTTTGTTCACGCCTATGTAAGCACATGATAAGCAACTAACCCTCGGCCTAATGTGCAAACCTCTTAACTCCCTGAGGATAAATGTTTACGGGAAAGTTAAAGACAGAAAAACTCGTTCGTAACTCCAACTTTACTGCTAGTTGTAACAAAATGCATACCTCTTAAATTCAAATGTTAAATTTTAATAAATAATATGAATTTTACAAAGGATACACAAACATACACTCATGACTTCTACTGTAAAATAACAGTAGTTACATGAATATTTTACTCGAATGATTTACAATGTAATTAAACCCACGAGGTTCGCTAATTCACTCTTTGGACCTTAGGAGATGAGGTTACCAAAAGTGGAAATTTCGCTCCATAAAAAAATTTTCGGTTATGAGACTTGGAGAGGACACGCATGACAGTAAACCGAAGAACGGAACACAAGAAAGTGAAAACTGACAGAAAGTGGAGTTACGAGCTATGCTGATTGGATGGACGCAATATTCGGCTGACAACTTCGGACAGCTACAAATGGTACGCGCCACGGCAATTTTGCGTTCGCCGCAGAACACACTCGTAAGACCAGCGAACATCAATTGCCGCGGTGCGTTCGGTTCCACGAAATCCCCCCCCCCCCCCAAAAAAAAAAAAAACAATCATTCCCACCAACAAAAGGAAAGAATTTGAAAGCAAATAGCGGGAAAAGTGGTTCTGTTCCCCCTTCCCCTCTTCCAGTGTACTCTCCTGGCCATTGCGAGGAGTAAGTCGAATATTGGTTGCCTACCATGAAATTACATTTGCGTGCATAAAGTACTGCCTACTTCCAGGCGTTAAAAGATTGCCACTAAAGCTTTGTACACGAATACTACGTGCCCGAGAAAGTTGAAAAGAGGGGAGCATTTTTGTTTATTTAGATCAAAAATCTCAATAGAAAGGTATTATAAGTTCATAGCAACGGATGATACACGTTTTGTATGCAATGAACGGGTGAAAGCTCATTTTATTTTCGATAAAACAGGAGATCATATGAAGTTGCTTAGTTTATGGGTTGTTGCCGCGTCGAAGGCTGGAATCTTCCAGCGACGTTTCGGTCGAAGTTGCAGTCGCCATCATCAGAGAGCAGTTATCTATTGAGGTTATTGCAAGTTCTCCTGCCATTTTATACTCTCGCATGAGAGGGGGGTGTTTCCCGATTGGCTGCAGCTGAGGGCCAATCAGAGCCTCCCTTTTTTTCTGGTGGGCTTCTTGGTGTTGGCCAATCGGAGCTGGGTTTCTGTGATTGGCTGGGACTGCTGGCCAATCAGTGGCCTCTTCTCTTCTGACTGGCTGCGCTGTTTGGCCAACCAGAGGCCGTCTGTTGTTGGATGCAGAGCTAGGTTTTGAGGATTTCTGAAGAGTGGGTCCCATATTCTGCTTAATAAGGCAGGAGAACTTACAATAACCTCAGTAGGTAACTGATCATTGATGATGGCGACTGCAAGGCGACCGAAACGTTGGTGATATCTTCACTTTCGACGCGGCTACAACCCAGAAGAAGCCAAGCAACTACAGACAACGGCCGTGAAAGCGTGCGATATTTATTAAAGAAGGCCATATTCCTAAGAATTTGTTTTAGAACGAATAACTCGGAAAAATCAAACACTTAACCCGAAATTGTAGTTTTATTTTAAATACATATGTTCTGTTGCATGATTGTCATTGCTGGAACGGGGAGAGCTATTACGTGGGACCAATGAGAAGCGTTGTGTGGTGCATGAGTCCCTCCTTCCTGCTCCATTCACATCGCCAAAATAATTATCCTTTTTACTATAAAAAATTGCTAAAAATTATTTTCAGGGACAAATTGAGTTATACTGTAATTGGCTAATAGGAAATATACCTCCCTATCAAAAATGAGTCAAAGTCGGAATATTTCGGGTGAGTTTTCGAGCTTATATTTCTATTGCTGCTGCTGTTTCGAGAAAAAAAGATGATGAAGAAAAAATATTAAAGAATAAGTAAATTGATTTACTGAATAAAACAAAACTTTACAGGTTATAAGTCATAACTACTAGATATTGCATTGCATTATTAACATTTTTGAAAGATAAATTTTTGCAAATTGTTTCGAGTTCAAATATTTTTCAAATATTTTCAAGTATTTTGACACATTCATGTAGTTGTACAAATTTAACTGAGCTAAATTTTAATTTAATTAAATAGCCGTTAACACTGACTTATATACTGTAAAGTTTCAGTCCTGCAGTCCAGTATTTTTTTCCTGAGGCAAACGTTAAAAATTGCATTTTTACAGATAATTATGTAAAATGTAATTTAATACTTTAATAATTTCATGAAATTAACGTAGTTAAAGTGATTTTAAGCGAAGCAAAATTTCATGTGAATATTTAGTAATGAGTTGCTACGCGCCTGACGTTATAGATGACTGGCCTCGAAAGCTTACGGTCCATATTGTTAAATGCAAATAAAAAATTATAAATCCAATATTTCCACACAGTGAATCTCGCATCTGTAAGAGAGGTTCGCTTTGAAAGCTAATGGAAACCAGCACTAAGCAATGCCACACCTGTATTTACCCCACTCCATGTAGGCTTGGTAGAGGTAGCCAAGTAGGGCGAACTTGTCGTCACCTTTGTGGATAATTTTCAAAGCACTTTTCCACTTGACGACCGCCGCATGCTTCTTGTGCTGGTTGTACAGCCGCACGCCTTGTTCCACCTGAAAACAACCACAGTTTTGTACCAACTGGTTTGAAAACAAATACATAAGTTATTCCAACTCATCACAGAGAAAAAGGTTTGCTTGAATCAAACAAATATTTGTTTATATATGGCGAAACAAATATTTACTTGCTGTAACAAAATATTTTGTTAGCTTAACCAAACTTGGTTAAGTAACAAATAATTTTTGTTACACCTAACCAAATAAACAGTTGAGTTGAAAAACCATTTTGTTGGGTCAACGGAATATTTCCTACTACAAAATATTTATTTGAATTAACAAATTATGTTTTTATTTCGCCATATACGAACAAATATTTTGTTGAGGCAAACAATCCTTTCTCTCAGTGAATAATAGACAAAAGTACCCAAATATAAACAGTGATTGAATACGTCACATAAAATATGAAAGTGTGTTCGAACCGTTAACTACTTGGAAAGTTAGGCTACTTTGAGTTTAAAATATACGTTAATACAATAAAAGCTTGAAGGAATATGTCAAGTATTTCTGATGTGCAAACATCTTAACTCTCGGGTTACGACATTTGAAAGAGTGATTTCGTGAAAATGGAACGGAAGTCGATGAACGGAAATGTGGGACAAAGATGGTGAACCCGCGTGTAGCAACATAAATACGTTTACTGTCACTTTTGTAAAAATTAGGGCTCATAACAAACGTATTGGCGGGCCAAATGAAACAATATGATAGTGAAACTACCCTGGAATATATTTGGTAAACTAAAATTATCATAGTTAAAAGTAATCTCAAGTATACTAATCCGTTAGTAAAATGGCATTACAATGTTTATATTACATAGTCTCCTTCCTAAACTTTAGTTATCCCGATAGCTTCGCGGTAGAACGTTGTCTAGTAACCTGCAGGAACGCTGTTCAAATCTCGCCACTGAACAGGCTGCGGTGCCTGTGGTGCCAACCGACATCTTCGATTGTGACGTCACGGCTGCTTGACCTTTGACCTTGACCTTTGAGATTAACCTTGACCTTGACCCCAGCGTCCATATTGTATCCGCCATATTGGATTCACAAATTTTAAATCGAGTGCCCCACTCACTCATGATGAAATTTTCGTCACGGCCGCCATATCGATTTTTTTTTCTGCTCCGCTGGAGGCCGCCATCTTGGATACCGTCGACTTTGTTTCTGCTGTTTGTTCCTAGAGAGCACCAGCATCACTCTAATTTTTTTTTCTGTTCCACTGGAGGTCGCCATCTTGGATACCGTCGACTTTGTTTCTGCTGTTTTTTCCTAGAGAGCGCCAGCATCGCTCTGTCTCATCACATAAGGTCGATGTTCCATTACCTACCAGAGCTATTATGGTCCTTATCGCCCTATTAAATTTAATTTTTTATGCAAAATACATTGGAAGCGCTGCGATTCGAACCATCGCAGCTCTGATATCTAGGGTGGAAAACATACGCCTTTAACCGCACGGCCATCGAGACATTTACCAAACTGAGAATTAAATAAGGTATATATAAAAATAACATTTATATTCGAACTAGTAATTTTTTTTAATTTTAAGTAATAAAAGCACCACCTATTCGAGACAGAACCGCCATCTTGTATTAAGACGTAACTTATGCAATTATCGTTATGGACGTTATCTTGAAAATCTTTATTTATTATCTGTTTTTAATGAAAAAAGTTCAAAATTCATCAAATAATTAACTTATTAGAATACAGATTGATTATATCGATTCCCGTCCTTGGTTCGAAACCGGTAAGAGCAAAAAAATAAAAAACAACAGAACCTTCCTCCACGGAAGCTACCTAGACTGACCTCACACCACCGATACCAATGTATATATCGTCAACGGGTATGTCGTCATGTCCGCCACCTTGTCTTCGTCCGCTGGAGGCCACCATCTTGTTTTCGTCTGCTAGAGTGTGCTGGTGCCATGTTAATATAATTTTCTGTTCACCATACCTTTGACCTTGACTGTTGGCATTTTGCGTAGTGGGTTTTTAAATAAAATAAACAAACAGCAGAAACAAAGTCAACGGTATCCAAGATGGCAGCCTCCAGCGAAACAGAAAAAAAATCGATATAGCGGCCATGACGAAAATTTTATCATGAGTGAATGGGACATTCGATTTAAAGATGGCGGATCCAATATGGTGGATCCAAGATGGCGGATCCACTATGGCTGCCGGGATCAAGGTCAAAGTCAATCTCAAATGTGAAAGTCAAAGGTCAAGGTCAATCTCAAAGGTCACGCTCATCCAAGATGGCCGCCGTGACGTCACAATCCAAGATGGCGGTCAGAACCACAGGCACCACAGCCTGAAGCCTGTCCCCGGACATACCAAAACATACTACTGGCAAATATATACTTAGTGTTATAATATGTTTTTTAAAAAGTTTCAGGTTAATATTTTAGTAATGCCAAGGAAGTATAACTTTGAACGTGCGAAAAACCTTTAAAGCATTACCTATTTGAAGCATTTTTACAAGATGGACAGTGGTTTAACAAAATTCCTTGTCGAAAATCAAATCCCCAACCGTGATCTTTTGGACTTATAAATTTAGTTCGCAAAATTCCCGGAATATAACGCAACATTCGCAATGCCTTAGAGAACCAACACAAGTTTAAATATCTATGACGCCATGTTCGTCCCAACACACTTTTCCTGGTTAGTAAATTATAGGTATTTTTAAAGTTGCTATTATATCTTGTTATGAATATTCAAGTTTATTAAATGTATTCCAGGATAGTTTCACCACCATTACGTTTACTTTGGCACACAAATACGCTTAGTACATTCCTCGATGTTTGTGAAACATGCACGGGTGCATGTTGCCACACGTGTGTCCGCCATCTTGCCGACTTAGGCTCGTGGCTATAGCAGTTTCTGCATGCATGTGCATTGGATTTTCAAACCATCAAATTCCCGTTGTGTCATGCGCGCTTATCAAATTTAATTTCTGGTACATACTTTCTGTTGTTCGGCTAGCCCTGAGAATCCAATACTACCATTTTGTTAAACATAATTATAGATAATTTTTAAAGGGGGAAATTTTTTTAACAGTTTTCGCCAAAAATTACCCTTATCGTACATTCATCAAGCTCGTCGTTATTTTTTTTAAGAATTCTACGTTAAATTTGGTGTCCGAGTTTCGCATTACAAGCTTATTCGCAACATGAGAACACACGAATTTTCTAGTTACCGAGGTTAGATGTATATACATCACTTTTTTTTCCTTACCGCGGAATATTCATGTGCTATCTAGACAGCCGGAATGACTTCATGAATTTGCAAGTTAGTAGTCGTGCATTTTAATCTAGTGGTTGAGTAGTACATAAAAGCCAGTTCTGGTGCAGCGTACAGGCAGTGTTGTCGATAGGTTGGAGGGGGGGGGGGGGGTCAAAACTTGCAAGACCGCAAGAGCGTACGCAGAATTTCATTTCGGGAGGTAGGAATAGAACATATTTGCCTGCTGCTTGCTTTCAAATCCATTCCTTTTGTTGGTTGTTGGTGAGAATAAGCGAATTTTAAGGGTTTCGTAAGAGGGGGGTAGGGAGCATATCTTCCATCTTCCCCTTCCCCCTTCCCCTACGCACGCCACTGACAGACTGCCCCGTGACCTTGACTGACATCACTATACTTCGGAGTCACGGCCGCACTGACGTCATGACCTTCGACCTTCGCCCAAGTCGTCAAATCGTAGTATGCCATTGAAAATCTGAAAGATTAAATCTAATTTTAATAAAAATAATTGGTTGTCTGTAAAGTCGGTTTACGGACGATAGTTTAACGTGACAACGTCATAACAACACATTGATGAAATGATAGCATAATTTTATGAATACAATTGAATCATCTTTATTGAATTATCACTATTTTGTATGGATACAAACAAGGAGTGAAATGAAATCTACAATTTAATTGATAAATTTACTTTTATTTGCACTCATTAATTCAAATATGTTTACTACTTTAACGAAGAGATTATTTTAACTATAACTTTTATACATGTTTGCTATTTAACTTCTTCCAAATCTGTGTTATTCTGTTAAGGATAGGACGATGAAAGGAAAAGTAGGAAACGAATGGGAGTGTTTCAAGTTTAATGTGCCTCGAAAAAGTCAAATCGATGTTTGTTCCAATCGCGTGGAAGAGAGATAGATGCGGCGCAAGCGTACAATAAGCGTAACGGGACACAGCGTAACGGGACAATGTGCGTAACGGGACAATGTGCGTAACGGGACAATGTGCGTAACGGGACAATGTGCGTAACGGGACAATGTGCGTAACGGGACAATGTGCGTAACGGGAAATTTTTTCGTGCGTGCAGCCGGCGTTCATCGATATATTAGACGTTGTCACGTCAAAAATGAAAACATAAACCCACAGAGAACAAGCCTAAATAAGCTGATGGTCAAAAAATCAGTCCGTTTTGTGCCTGATGGTGGTAACAGATGTCAGTTCCCGAAAAAGTCGCAACTATTTGGTCATAGGAAACCTACTGTGTTCGTCTGTGCTGTCGTCGCCGTGTTGTCCAGAATATCTGTTTATTTTCGTCGTTGTTTTCATGTATTTGCTGCATTGTCCAGGTTTTTTCCTTGCATTTACTGTTATTTTTGAAACTGTCTCCTCGTTGTTGGTCCACTGTGTTCGTCTGTGCAGTTATTATTTTTTATCATGACTAAATTCCTTCCACAGAATTCTTGTGTTGTCTTATATTTAAGTTTGAACGCCTTCGTCTGTGCTGTCGTCTTGTTGTCCATAATACCTGTTTAGGTTCATCGTTGCTTTTATCTGTTTGACATCAGCTGACTTTGTCTTGTTCTCTGTGGGTTTGTGTTTCGTTTAATTTGCGTTCTTGAATTTTTTGACGTGATAACGTCTTATAAAACGATGAACGCCGGCTGCACGCACGAAAGAAACATGACTCATTGTCACGTTCCGCCTGAGCCGAGCGTGCAAGAACCGGCCAACCACCGTGCGAGAAAAGCGGGCTTTTTAAAAGCAGCAAATTAAAAAATTTGATATGACGTTATCACGTAAAATTATCGTCCGTAAACCGACAACCCCCTTTTTACCCATGACAAACAGTGCAAAACTGCAATGGCGTATGTCCAAGAAATTGCATTAAATCAAGTCTGCGTGGTTGCGCCGGAGACGTGTCAGCAGCACAGACGAGTGAACCAGGAAGTCAACACAGCGCACTGCGGCAGAGTCCTCACTGGGGAGTGCGTGCCAAGAGGTTGGTTGTCACAGACACATCCCTACAAGTTGTACCAACGCTCCGCCAGATAACTCTCCTGTAGCACTTTTCTCACTGCAGCCACACCGTCAGAAGATGTCACTTTCAATTTGCGAAGAACATTATCACTATCCAGGGATCGACGTAAATTAACCAGAACTGATCTTTCTTACTATAAGTACGGATCCGAAAGAATAACCTTTTTGGGTCAACACCAAACACGCCTTTCTTCATTCCACGTGCCTCTTTCGCACTGTTCGGAGCTCGCCAGTTAGAATATGATTTATGAAGAATCAGTTACGTTTGAGACGCATTCTTCGTCGAAAATTATGTAAATTTATGGTTATTTCTAAAAACGTTGACAATTAGTGGGCAAAAAATTATTAGGAATATTGTCAAAAAGATAAGCTACAACAAAGAAGGTAAAATTGAAATAAGTAAAATTTTAATGTTAGATTTTTTTAATTTTTAATTAAACATATATATTGTCTAACATAGTAAGGATAATGTTTATGTTTTCTTAGCATTAATAATCGTTATTTATTGTTACATACCGTATAGCTACATCAATAAACTAATTTAACTAAATTTGGCACGTATGGCATGTTAAAAAAACGCTTCCCGCGCGAGACGCACAGCCAGAAACATTCCACTGAAAGGTTCGGCTCGTCACCTTCCCGCGCGAGACGCACAGCCAGAAACATTCCACTGAAAGGTTCGGCTCGTCACCTTCCCGCGCGCGGCACACAGCCAGAAACATTCCACTGAGAGGATCGGCTCGTTACATTCCCGCGCGCGACGCACAGCCAGAAACATTCCACTGAAAGGTTCGGCTCGTCACCTTCCCGCGCGAGACGCACAGCCAGAAACATTCCACTGAAAGGTTCGGCTCGTCACCTTCCCCCGCGCGGCGCACAGCCAGAAACATTCCACTGAAAGGTTCGGCTCGTCACCTTCCCGCGCGCGGCACACAGCCAGAAACATTCCACTGAAAGGTTCGGCTCGTCACCTTCCCGCGCGCGGCGCACAGCCAGAAACATTCCACTGAAAGGTTCGGCTCGTCACCTTCCCGCGCGCGGCACACAGCCAGAAACATTCCACTGAAAGGTTCGGCTCGTCACCTTCCCGCGCGCGGCGCACAGCCAGAAACATTCCACTGAAAGGTTCGGCTCGTCACCTTCCCGCGCGCGGCACACAGCCAGAAACATTCCACTGAGAGGATCGGCTCGTCACCTTCCCGCGCGCGGCGCACAGCCAGAAACATTCCACTGAAAGGTTCGGCTCGTCACCTTCCCGCGCGCGGCGCACAGGCAGAAACATTCCACTGAAAGGTTCGGCTCGTCACCTTCCCGCGCGCGGCGCAAAGGCCAGAAACATTCCACTGAAAGGTTCGGCTCGTCACCTTCCTGCGCGCGGCACACAGCCAGAAACATTCCACTGAAAGGTTCGGCTCGTCACCTTCCCCCGCGCGGCGCACAGCCAGAAACATTCCACTGAAAGGTTCGGCTCGTCACCTTCCCACGCGCGGCGCACAGCCAGAAACATTCCACTGAAAGGTTCGACTCGTCACCTTCCCGCGCGCGACGCACAGCCAGAAACATTCCACTGAAAGGTTCGGCTCGTCACCTTCCTGCGCGCGGCGCACAGCCAGAAACATTCCACTGAAAGGTTCGGCTCGTCACCTTCCTGCGCGCGATCTGCTGGTCCACCCGGCGCCGGCAGCCCACCAGACACTCCCACCAGGCCCTCGAGGGCTTGGAGGGCCCGCCATGCCGGCGTAGTCCGCCGGGCAGCTTGTCCTCGGAGAACTCGTACATGTCCAGGGGGTGCTTGGAGCCATTGGGAGACGGCAGCAGCGCCGTCGACGACAGCTGGTGGCTGGCGGTGCCGCTGGGGAACAACGCGCCATCGCGCTTTCAGAACGAGAAGCCTGAGATGTCCATCAAGCTCTGTCCCTGCCCGAACACGCCCGAATATTCACCTTCGGCCAACCTCGGGATTTGTTTTATTTTTGCGCAGGAAAAATTAATTCAAATATTAAAAGTGGACGGTTAGGTTAGCTACTTTAAAACACTTTAAAACACTATGGACGGTTAGTTAAGTTAGTATAGCTACATTAAAATAAACAGAGAAACATAAATATATATAAATAAACCCGAGGTTGGCCGAAGGTGAATATTCGGGCGTGTTCGGACAGTTACAGAACTTGATGTACATCTTAGGCTTCCCTTTAAGAACCGTGTGCGTGGAGTCCGTGCTTATCGTCATCATAAGGTTGCTAAATTATGCCTAGGTTTGTATCCAAATTGAGCTGGATTATCTCCTTTTATAATTACGAGAGATGCTTCTGTTTATTTATCAAGGACAGTCAACATGGCTCCAAAAGTGACACTAATGCCATCGTCACCATACATGTGCTAGTACTGCAGGAATTCGTTCGTAAAAACCGAAAAAGCTTGACGTCAGGAAAAAGGCAATTGTGCAGAGTCCTTTGCAGAAAATGCTAACTTGTGACAAATGCGGTTTTTAGTTTGGACGATGTAATTATTTAAAACAAAAACGCATAAATCCCTGCGGATGTACTTTTTTCGACTGCTAGAATAAGTAATTGTTTTGGGTCGAATCGATTAAGAATTAGTAAAAAATCATCATAATTGGGTACCTATATCACCTAAATTGAAAGACTATGAGATTCCAGCATCGAAGAAATGGAAAAAAATATATCTTGCTACTACAGGAAGAAGATGTTGATGAGTTGCCTAAGACGAAACGTGAAGAAGTTGGTTTACCTACAGAATTCACTGATGGATCCATACTGTAGTTCTGGCAGTTTGGAGACTCATCTTGTATGCATGAAATAGGTCATGACATGTTTGAAAACATTTTGATGAATGCAGCATTTCGAATTATGAAATTTTCCTTAGAAACGGGAAATTTTAATTTAGATAATTTTTTTTTGAGATTTTATAGTGAAAATTGTTTTCCATAAATGTGAGGTTTTAATTATATATATTTTTTTGCATTTTGGATCAAAGTTGGCAAATTTTTTAATCACATTTTTGCTCATTTTATCACATTTATAAGTTAAAGGTCATTCACTATGACAGTTGTGACGACATAATCCATGATGGCGGCCAGCTACTCAGCTCCTCACCTGGAAACTCTGCCGCAGGAAATATATTTGTATACTACTACCACTAACGAGTCTATGGATTTGTGGCTGTAGCACGAAATAAAGCTTCTCACCATTAATTTTAACTCTCTGTCTTCCGTAGCACTGATGATTTAACATAATAGGAGAGGGTGCTGCCGGGTGATCCCCAATTCTGAGGCATCCTCAGGTTCCGGAAAAAGGATATCTGCCAGAGATAATTCTACGGGCAACCCGGGACTCTCTTTGAGAGGTTCGAACTACCAAGCGCTCAAGCCTCCAGGTCCCAAAAGGTCTGACTGCATCGTGAAGACGTCGTGACTAATGTATAGCGAGGGCCGCACATGTTCCCTCGCGTGCTCCCATAAAGGGGTTTGACCGGGACCTAATCAGCTGTAAACTCCTTGGGCTGCGGAGCTTGGAGTCGGTGGCTGTCCGAGGTTTTGACTGAGGTGATCCTCGGCCTCAGGGATAGGATTCCGCGAAAGCCTGCTGGTGCCATGAAATGTTATGAGTACCATGGGCTTATCCCATGAAGTGGGAGGTCCCAGCTGAGGTTCTCATAGTAAGCCCAGGATCAAATTCGTGTGGGATTCTTGGTATGAGTCGTTGGCGCCTATTCTCGGATCAAGACCAATAAGGATCCCTTTCCCAATGATGGGCATATGTATTGAGAGGCGACTCATTTCCAGTACTAGCCTGAAAAGCTATGAGGTTTCGGATGGGCCCCCAATGTATATTGGGTATCTGGGTGACTGAGATGTTCCATTGTGGAGTGATGGTCGAGTTAGTGCCTGTCAGTTCCCAAGTGTAGGGCTTCAAGCCTAAGTCAACTAACGTGTTAGCGAAATGTTTCAAACAAGATTAAAAAGCACATCCGTTTCACTCGCTCAAGAGGGGCGCAGGGCAGCAGGGCTTATGCTATGAGCGCCGTGCCAAAAAAGAAAAAGAGGGGTTAAAGCCTTGAATAAATTTATTTATGTCTCAGTGGTCATACAAAGAAGTGTGTCCAAGATAATGTTCATTTGAATTGTTTAACATCATTGGATGACAGAAAGACAAAAGCTTCATTTTGCAAGAAGAAGGCTGTGATTGTCTTGAATGATATGTTTATATATTATTTCTTCAATTTCTCCTGGATCAGGAAATGCATGTAGATCAATGTAACGATGAACATTATTGTTCTTAACAAAAACAGGACAATCCTTTGTCAGTATGGATTATAGAAATACTTTGATAGTATGATCAATGGATTTAAATGATTTGTATGAGTGTGGTTATACGTATGTTTGTATAATGTATGATGTCAAATACACGCTGATTACGTACGTTGAGAGTCATAATAGCCTTAAATGTATTTGTAGATAGATATATTAAGTTCTGTGTCTGTAGACCTTGTGGTTTACATGTCAATTTTTATTTTAATTTGGGCATATAGTAAGTGTAAAACGAATTTTGTCCCAATAGCAGGCGTCACAGAAGGTTCGAAGTTTCGGTACTTTTGAACATGTAGTGGTAAAGAGCCCCAGGTATGGTCGTACAGTTAACGCCATTACTTGTCTCGTATACTTAACCATATTGCTTTGTTTAAATGCATAATTATGGATGATGTGGGTTCACCGGTCTACAGTATGCATAAAGCATATTATGCATAGCCAGATAGTACGCCTTGAAGTTCGAAGATCTTGTTCAATATACTTTTAATTGGTCATATAGTAGGCAAGAAGTTTACCGAGTATGGCCAAAAAATAACTTGTTCAAATATGAATGGTGAATAAATATATTACTGTCTGTATCTTAGACTCTGTATTTCAGACGCTTTACGCAAATAAAAAATTATATAAGTAAATGCTAAGTTTAAAATGGCTACAATTTTCTGTATCAAATTTAACAAGTGGTCAAAAGTGTGATCATTAAAAAGCTTAATTTTTTTATATTCATGATGAATATCTGGTGATTGGTCCTATAGTTGTTGTAATGCATACTAGAATGTATGGACCTTTACTATGCGTAAAAAATTATAGATATTCTATGATACGTTTAATGGTGGTGGCGGTTAGTAATTCATAGTTAGGTAGTTAGCTGCCCTAGTTCGTAAGGAGGCTAAATAAATATGAAATTATACATTGCCAATTTATTTTTCTGATCTTACCTCGAGTCCAGCCAAGGTCGTTGACTTTTATGAACAAAGTCGATTCATAACGAAATGTGATTTTATTTTAAAACTAGCTAATAACCCACGGCTTCGCTCAACAAATTTCACGGTGTAGATAATATCTTACAGGAATAAGAACAATGCTAATGCTAGACCCGTGCAGTATGGAAGTGAGCCTCTATTTGTGAGGGCGGGGACAGAGGTGTCTCAGGTCTCGTGAAGCCGGGTGTAGAGCTCCGCCCTGCTCCAGGCGAGTGCAGGAATGTCTACGATGCTTGTGCTAGACTCGTGCAGTATGGTAGTGAGCCTCTAGTTGGGAGGGCGGGGACCCCGGCGGGGACAGAGGTGTCTCAGGTCCCGTGCAGCCGGGTGTAGAGCTCATCCTTGCTCCAGGTGAGTGCAGGAATGTCTACGATGCTTGTGCTAGACTCGTGCAGTATGGTAGTGAGCCTCTAGTTGGGAGGGCGGGGACCCCGGCGGGGACAGAGGTGTCTCAGGTCCCGTGCAGCCGGGTGTAGAGCTCATCCTTGCTCCAGGTGAGTGCAGGAATGTCTACGATGCTTGTGCTAGACTCGTGCAGTATGGTAGTGAGCCTCTAGTTGGGAGGGCGGGGACCCCGGCGGGGACAGAGGTGTCTCAGGTCCCGTGCAGCCGGGTGTAGAGCTCATCCTTGCTCCAGGTGAGTGCAGGAATGTCTACGATGCTTGTGCTAGACTCGTGCAGTATGGTAGTGAGCCTCTAGTTGGGAGGGCGGGGACCCCGGCGGGGACAGAGGTGTCTCAGGTCCCGTGCAGCCGGGTGTAGAGCGCATCCTTGCTCCAGGCGAGTGCAGGAATGTCTACCATGCTTGTGCTAGTCTCGTGCAGTATGGTAGTGAGCCTCTAGTTGGGAGGGCGGGGACCCCGGCGGGGACAGAGGTGTCTCAGGTCCCGTGCAGCCGGGTGTAGAGCGCATCCTTGCTCCAGGCGAGTGCAGGAATGTCTACGATGCTTGTGCTAGACTCGTGCAGTATGGTAGTGAGCCTCTAGTTGGGAGGGCGGGGACCCCGGCGGGGACAGAGGTGTCTCAGGTCCCGTGCAGCCGGGTGTAGAGCGCATCCTTGCTCCAGGTGAGTGCAGGAATGTCTACGATGGTTGTGCTAGACTCGTGCAGTATGGTAGTGAGCCTCTAGTTGGGAGGGCGGGGACCCCGGCGGGGACAGAGGTGTCTCAGGTCCCGTGCAGCCGGGTGTAGAGCGCATCCTTGCTCCAGGCGAGTGCAGGAATGTCTACGATGGTTGTGCTAGACTCGTGCAGTATGGTAGTGAGCATCTATTTAGGAGGGCAGGGACCCCGGCGGGGACAGAGGTGTCTCAGGTCCCGTGCAGCCGGGTGTAGAGCGCATCCTTGCTCCAGGCGAGTGCAGGAATGTCTACGATGCTTGTGCTAGACTCGTGCAGTAAGGTAATGAGCCTCTAGTTGGGAGGGCGGGGACCCCGGCGGGGACAGAGGTGTCTCAGGTCCCGTGCAGCCGGGTGTAGAGCGCATCCTTGCTCCAGGCGAGTGCAGGAATGTCTACGATGCTTGTGCTAGACTCGAGCAGTATGGTAGTGAGCCTCTAGTTGGGCGGGCGGGGACCCCGGCGGGGACAGAGGTGTCTCAGGTCCCGTGCAGCCGGGTGTAGAGCGCATCCTTGCTCCAGGCGAGTGCAGGAATGTCTCTGATGGTTGTGCTAGACTCGTGCAGTATGGTAGTGAGCCTCTATTTAGGAGGGCGGGGACTCCGGCGGGGACAGAGGTGTCTCAGTTCACGTAAAACCGGGTGTAGAGCACCGCGCTGCTCCAGGCGAGTGCAGGAATGTCTACGATGCTTGTGCTAGACTCGTGCAGTATGGTAGTGAGCCTCTATTTAGGAGGGCGGGGACAGAGGTGTCTCAGGTCACGTGAAACCGGGTGTAGAGCACCGCGCTGCTCCAGGCGAGTGCAGGAATGTCTACGATGCTTGTTTTAGACTCGTGCAGTATGGTAGTGAGCCTCTATTTAGGAGGGCGGGGACCCCGGCGGGGACAGAGGTGTCTCAGGTCACGTGAAACCGGGTGTAGAGCACCGCGCTGCTCCAGGCGAGTGCAGGAATGTCTACGATGATTGTGCTAGACTCGTGCAGTATGGTAGTGAGCCTCTAGTTGGGAGGGCGGGGACCCCGGCGGGGACAGATTTGTCTCAGGTCCCGTGCAGCCGGGTGTAGAGCGCATCCTTGCTCCAGGCGAGTGCATGAATGTCTCTGATGGTTGTGCTAGACTCGTGCAGTATGGTAGTGAGCCTCTAGTTGGGAGGGCGGGGACCCCGGCGGGGACAGATTTGTCTCAGGTCCCGTGCAGCCGGGTGTAGAGCGCATCCTTGCTCCAGGCGAGTGCAGGAATGTCTCTGATGGTTGTGCTAGACTCGTGCAGTATGGTAGTGAGCCTCTATTTAGGAGGGCGGGGACAGAGGTGTCTCAGGTCACGTGAAACCGGGTGTAGAGCACCGCGCTGCTCCAGGCGAGTGCAGGAATGTCTACGATGCTTGTGCTAGACTCGTGCAGTATGGTAGTGAGCCTCTAGTTGGGCGGGCGGGGACCCCGGCGGGGACAGAGGTGTCTCAGGTCCCGTGCAGCCGGGTGTAGAGCGCATCCTTGCTCCAGGCGAGTGCAGGAATGTCTACGATGCTTGTGCTAGACTCGTGCAGTATGGTAGTGAGCCTCTAGTTGGGAGGGCGGGGACCCCGGCGGGGACAGAGGTGTCTCAGGTCCCGTGCAGCCGGGTGTAGAGCGCATCCTTGCTCCAGGCGAGTGCAGGAATGTCTACGATGCTTGTGCTAGACTCGTGCAGTATGGTAGTGAGCCTCTAGTTGGGAGGGCGGGGACCCCGGCGGGGACAGAGGTGTCTCAGGTCCCGTGCAGCCGGGTGTAGAGCGCATCCTTGCTCCAGGCGAGTGCAGGAATGTCTACGATGCTTGTGCTAGACTCGTGCAGTATGGTAGTGAGCCTCTAGTTGGGTGGGCGGGGACCCCGGCGGGGACAGAGGTGTCTCAGGTCCCGTGCAGCCGGGTGTAGAGCGCATCCTTGCTCCAGGCGAGTGCAGGAATGTCTACGATGCTTGTTCTAGACTCGTGCAGTATGGTAGTGAGCCTCTAGTTGGGCGGGCGGGGACCCCGTCGGGGACAGAGGTGTCTCAGGTCCCGTGCAGCCGGGTGTAGAGCGCATCCTTGCTCCAGGCGAGTGCAGGAATGTCTACGATGCTTGTGCTAGACTCGTGCAGTATGGTAGTGAGCCTCTAGTTGGGAGGGCGGGGACCCCGGCGGGGACAGAGGTGTCTCAGGTCCCGTGCAGCCGGGTGTAGAGCGCCGCGCTGCTCCAGGCGAGTGCAGGAATGTCTACGATGCTTGTGCTAGACTCGTGCAGTATGGTAGTGAGCCTCTAGTTGGGCGGGCGGGGACCCCGGCGGGGACAGAGGTGTCTCAGGTCCCGTGCAGCCGGGTGTAGAGCGCATCCTTGCTCCAGGCGAGTGCAGGAATGTCTACGATGCTTGTGCTAGACTCGAGCAGTATGGTAGTGAGCCTCTAGTTGGGCGGGCGGGGACCCCGGTGGGGACAATATGTCTCAGGTCCCGTGCAGCCGGGTGTAGAGCGCATCCTTGCTCCAGGCGAGTGCAGGAATGTCTACGATGCTTGTGCTAGACTCGAGCAGTATGGTAGTGAGCCTCTAGTTGGGCGGGCGGGGACCCCGGCGGGGACAGAGGTGTCTCAGGTCCCGTGCAGCCGGGTGTAGAGCGCATCCTTGCTCCAGGCGAGTGCAGGAATGTCTACGATGCTTGTGCTAGACTCGAGCAGTATGGTAGTGAGCCTCTAGTTGGGAGGGCGGGGACCCCGGCGGGGACAGAGGTGTCTCAGGTCCCGTGCAGCCGGGTGTAGAGCGCATCCTTGCTCCAGGCGAGTGCAGGAATGTCTACGATGCTTGTGCTAGACTCGTGCAGTATGGTAGTGAGCCTCTAGTTGGGAGGGCGGGGACCCCGGCGGGGACAGAGGTGTCTCAGGTCCCGTGCAGCCGGGTGTAGAGCGCATCCTTGCTCCAGGCGAGTGCAGGAATGTCTACGATGCTTGTGCTAGACTCGTGCAGTATGGTAGTGAGCCTCTAGTTGGGAGGGCGGGGACCCCGGCGGGGACAGAGGTGTCTCAGGTCCCGTGCAGCCGGGTGTAGAGCGCATCCTTGCTCCAGGCGAGTGCAGGAATGTCTACGATGCTTGTGCTAGACTCGTGCAGTATGGTAGTGAGCCTCTAGTTGGGAGGGCGGGGACCCCGGCGGGGACAGAGGTGTCTCAGGTCCCGTGCAGCCGGGTGTAGAGCGCATCCTTGCTCCAGGCGAGTGCAGGAATGTCTACGATGCTTGTGCTAGACTCGTGCAGTATGGTAGTGAGCCTCTAGTTGGGAGGGCGGGGACCCCGGCGGGGACAGAGGTGTCTCAGGTCCCGTGCAGCCGGGTGTAGAGCGCATCCTTGCTCCAGGCGAGTGCAGGAATGTCTACGATGGTTGTTCTAGACTCGTGCAGTATGGTAGTGAGCCTCTAGTTGGGAGGGCGGGGACCCCGGCGGGGACAGAGGTGTCTCAGGTCCCGTGCAGCCGGGTGTAGAGCGCATCCTTGCTCCAGGCGAGTGCAGGAATGTCTACGATGCTTGTGCTAGACTCGTGCAGTATGGTAGTGAGCCTCTAGTTGGGAGGGCGGGGACCCCGTCGGGGACAGAGGTGTCTCAGGTCCCGTGCAGCCGGGTGTAGAGCGCATCCTTGCTCCAGGCGAGTGCAGGAATGTCTACGATGCTTGTGCTAGACTCGTGCAGTATGGTAGTGAGCCTCTAGTTGGGAGGGCGGGGACCCCGTCGGGGACAGAGGTGTCTCAGGTCCCGTGCAGCCGGGTGTAGAGCGCCGCGCTGCTCCAGGCGAGTGCAGGAATGTCTACGATGGTTGTGCTAGACTCGTGCAGTATGGTAGTGAGCCTCTAGTTGGGAGGGCGGGGACCCCGGCGGGGACAGAGGTGTCTCAGGTCCCGTGCAGCCGGGTGTAGAGCGCATCCTTGCTCCAGGCGAGTGCAGGAATGTCTACGATGCTTGTGCTAGACTCGTGCAGTATGGTAGTGAGCCTCTAGTTGGGAGGGCGGGGACCCCGGCGGGGACAGAGGTGTCTCAGGTCCCGTGCAGCCGGGTGTAGAGCGCATCCTTGCTCCAGGCGAGTGCAGGAATGTCTACGATGCTTGTGCTAGACTCGTGCAGTATGGTAGTGAGCCTCTAGTTGGGAGGGCGGGGACCCCGGCGGGGACAGAGGTGTCTCAGGTCCCGTGCAGCCGGGTGTAGAGCGCATCCTTGCTCCAGGCGAGTGCAGGAATGTCTACGATGGTTGTGCTAGACTCGTGCAGTATGGTAGTGAGCCTCTAGTTGGGAGGGCGGGGACCCCGGCGGGGACAGAGGTGTCTCAGGTCCCGTGCAGCCGGGTGTAGAGCGCATCCTTGCTCCAGGCGAGTGCAGGAATGTCTACGATGCTTGTGCTAGACTCGTGCAGTATGGTAGTGAGCCTCTAGTTGGGAGGGCGGGGACCCCGGCGGGGACAGAGGTGTCTCAGGTCCCGTGCAGCCGGGTGTAGAGCGCATCCTAGCTCCAGGTGAGTGCAGGAATGTCTACGATGCTTGTGCTAGACTCGTGCAGTATGGTAGTGAGCCTCTAGTTGGGAGGGCGGGGACCCCGGCGGGGACAGAGGTGTCTCAGGTCCCGTGCAGCCGGGTGTAGAGCGCATCCTTGCTCCAGGCGAGTGCAGGAATGTCTACGATGGTTGTGCTAGACTCGTGCAGTATGGTAGTGAGCCTCTAGTTGGGAGGGCGGGGACCCCGGCGGGGACAGAGGTGTCTCAGGTCCCGTGCAGCCGGGTGTAGAGCTCATCCTTGCTCCAGGTGAGTGCAGGAATGTCTACGATGGTTGTGCTAGACTCGTGCAGTATGGTAGTGAGCCTCTAGTTGGGAGGGCGGGGACCCCGGCGGGGACAGAGGTGTCTCAGGTCCCGTGCAGCCGGGTGTAGAGCTCATCCTTGCTCCAGGTGAGTGCAGGAATGTCTACGATGCTTGTGCTAGACTCGTGCAGTATGGTAGTGAGCCTCTAGTTGGGAGGGCGGGGACCCCGGCGGGGACAGAGGTGTCTCAGGTCCCGTGCAGCCGGGTGTAGAGCTCATCCTTGCTCCAGGTGAGTGCAGGAATGTCTACGATGCTTGTGCTAGACTCGTGCAGTATGGTAGTGAGCCTCTAGTTGGGAGGGCGGGGACCCCGGCGGGGACAGAGGTGTCTCAGGTCCCGTGCAGCCGGGTGTAGAGCTCATCCTTGCTCCAGGTGAGTGCAGGAATGTCTACGATGCTTGTGCTAGACTCGTGCAGTATGGTAGTGAGCCTCTAGTTGGGAGGGCGGGGACCCCGGCGGGGACAGAGGTGTCTCAGGTCCCGTGCAGCCGGGTGTAGAGCTCATCCTTGCTCCAGGTGAGTGCAGGAATGTCTACGATGCTTGTGCTAGACTCGTGCAGTATGGTAGTGAGCCTCTAGTTGGGAGGGCGGGGACCCCGGCGGGGACAGAGGTGTCTCAGGTCCCGTGCAGCCGGGTGTAGAGCTCATCCTTGCTCCAGGTGAGTGCAGGAATGTCTACGATGCTTGTGCTAGACTCGTGCAGTATGGTAGTGAGCCTCTAGTTGGGAGGGCGGGGACCCCGGCGGGGACAGAGGTGTCTCAGGTCCCGTGCAGCCGGGTGTAGAGCACCGCGCTGCTCCAGGCGAGTGCAGGAATGTCTACGATGCTTGTGCTAGACTCGTGCAGTATGGTAGTGAGCCTCTAGTTGGGCGGGCGGGGACCCCGGCGGGGACAGAGGTGTCTCAGGTCCCGTGCAGCCGGGTGTAGAGCTCATCCTTGCTCCAGGTGAGTGCAGGAATGTCTACGATGCTTGTGCTAGACTCGTGCAGTATGGTAGTGAGCCTCTAGTTGGGAGGGCGGGGACCCCGGCGGGGACAGAGGTGTCTCAGGTCCCGTGCAGCCGGGTGTAGAGCACCGCGCTGCTCCAGGCGAGTGCAGGAATGTCTACGATGCTTGTGCTAGACTCGTGCAGTATGGTAGTGAGCCTCTAGTTGGGCGGGCGGGGACCCCGGCGGGGACAGAGGTGTCTCAGGTCCCGTGCAGCCGGGTGTAGAGCGCCGCGCTGCTCCAGGCGAGTGCAGGAATGTCTACGATGGTTGTGCTAGACTCGTGCAGTATGGTAGTGAGCCTCTAGTTGGGAGGGCGGGGACCCCGGCGGGGACAGAGGTGTCTCAGGTCCCGTGCAGCCGGGTGTAGAGCTCATCCTTGCTCCAGGCGAGTGCAGGAATGTCTACGATGCTTGTGCTAGACTCGTGCAGTATGGTAGTGAGCCTCTAGTTGGGAGGGCGGGGACCCCGGCGGGGACAGAGGTGTCTCAGGTCCCGTGCAGCCGGGTGTAGAGCTCATCCTTGCTCCAGGTGAGTGCAGGAATGTCTACGATGCTTGTGCTAGACTCGTGCAGTATGGTAGTGAGCCTCTAGTTGGGAGGGCGGGGACCCCGGCGGGGACAGAGGTGTCTCAGGTCCCGTGCAGCCGGGTGTAGAGCTCATCCTTGCTCCAGGTGAGTGCAGGAATGTCTACGATGGTTGTGCTAGACTCGTGCAGTATGGTAGTGAGCCTCTAGTTGGGAGGGCGGGGACCCCGGCGGGGACAGAGGTGTCTCAGGTCCCGTGCAGCCGGGTGTAGAGCGCATCCTTGCTCCAGGCGAGTGCAGGAATGTCTACGATGCTTGTGCTAGACTCGTGCAGTATGGTAGTGAGCCTCTAGTTGGGAGGGCGGGGACCCCGGCGGGGACAGAGGTGTCTCAGGTCCCGTGCAGCCGGGTGTAGAGCGCCGCGCTGCTCCAGGTGAGTGCAGGAATGTCTACGATGGTTGTGCTAGACTCGTGCAGTATGGTAGTGAGCCTCTAGTTGGGAGGGCGGGGACCCCGGCGGGGACAGAGGTGTCTCAGGTCCCGTGCAGCCGGGTGTAGAGCTCATCCTTGCTCCAGGTGAGTGCAGGAATGTCTACGATGGTTGTGCTAGACTCGTGCAGTATGGTAGTGAGCCTCTAGTTGGGAGGGCGGGGACCCCGGCGGGGACAGAGGTGTCTCAGGTCCCGTGCAGCCGGGTGTAGAGCGCCGCGCTGCTCCAGGCGAGTGCAGGAATGTCTACGATGCTTGTGCTAGACTCGTGCAGTATGGTAGTGAGCCTCTAGTTGGGAGGGCGGGGACCCCGGCGGGGACAGAGGTGTCTCAGGTCCCGTGCAGCCGGGTGTAGAGCTCATCCTTGCTCCAGGCGAGTGCAGGAATGTCTACGATGCTTGTGCTAGACTCGTGCAGTATGGTAGTGAGCCTCTAGTTGGGAGGGCGGGGACCCCGGCGGGGACAGAGGTGTCTCAGGTCCCGTGCAGCCGGGTGTAGAGCTCATCCTTGCTCCAGGTGAGTGCAGGAATGTCTACGATGCTTGTGCTAGACTCGTGCAGTATGGTAGTGAGCCTCTAGTTGGGAGGGCGGGGACCCCGGCGGGGACAGAGGTGTCTCAGGTCCCGTGCAGCCGGGTGTAGAGCTCATCCTTGCTCCAGGTGAGTGCAGGAATGTCTACGATGGTTGTGCTAGACTCGTGCAGTATGGTAGTGAGCCTCTAGTTGGGAGGGCGGGGACCCCGGCGGGGACAGAGGTGTCTCAGGTCCCGTGCAGCCGGGTGTAGAGCGCATCCTTGCTCCAGGCGAGTGCAGGAATGTCTACGATGCTTGTGCTAGACTCGTGCAGTATGGTAGTGAGCCTCTAGTTGGGTGGGCGGGGACCCCGGCGGGGACAGAGGTGTCTCAGGTCCCGTGCAGCCGGGTGTAGAGCGCCGCGCTGCTCCAGGTGAGTGCAGGAATGTCTACGATGGTTGTGCTAGACTCGTGCAGTATGGTAGTGAGCCTCTAGTTGGGAGGGCGGGGACCCCGGCGGGGACAGAGGTGTCTCAGGTCCCGTGCAGCCGGGTGTAGAGCTCATCCTTGCTCCAGGTGAGTGCAGGAATGTCTACGATGCTTGTGCTAGACTCGTGCAGTATGGTAGTGAGCCTCTAGTTGGGTGGGCGGGGACCCCGGCGGGGACAGAGGTGTCTCAGGTCCCGTGCAGCCGGGTGTAGAGCGCATCCTTGCTCCAGGCGAGTGCAGGAATGTCTACGATGCTTGTGCTAGACTCGTGCAGTATGGTAGTGAGCCTCTAGTTGGGTGGGCGGGGACCCCGGCGGGGACAGAGGTGTCTCAGGTCCCGTGCAGCCGGGTGTAGAGCGCCGCGCTGCTCCAGGTGAGTGCAGGAATGTCTACGATGGTTGTGCTAGACTCGTGCAGTATGGTAGTGAGCCTCTAGTTGGGAGGGCGGGGACCCCGGCGGGGACAGAGGTGTCTCAGGTCCCGTGCAGCCGGGTGTAGAGCTCATCCTTGCTCCAGGTGAGTGCAGGAATGTCTACGATGCTTGTGCTAGACTCGTGCAGTATGGTAGTGAGCCTCTAGTTGGGTGGGCGGGGACCCCGGCGGGGACAGAGGTGTCTCAGGTCCCGTGCAGCCGGGTGTAGAGCGCCGCGCTGCTCCAGGTGAGTGCAGGAATGTCTACGATGGTTGTGCTAGACTCGTGCAGTATGGTAGTGAGCCTCTAGTTGGGAGGGCGGGGACCCCGGCGGGGACAGAGGTGTCTCAGGTCCCGTGCAGCCGGGTGTAGAGCTCATCCTTGCTCCAGGTGAGTGCAGGAATGTCTACGATGCTTGTGCTAGACTCGTGCAGTATGGTAGTGAGCCTCTAGTTGGGTGGGCGGGGACCCCGGCGGGGACAGAGGTGTCTCAGGTCCCGTGCAGCCGGGTGTAGAGCGCCGCGCTGCTCCAGGTGAGTGCAGGAATGTCTACGATGGTTGTGCTAGACTCGTGCAGTATGGTAGTGAGCCTCTAGTTGGGAGGGCGGGGACCCCGGCGGGGACAGAGGTGTCTCAGGTCCCGTGCAGCCGGGTGTAGAGCTCATCCTTGCTCCAGGTGAGTGCAGGAATGTCTACGATGCTTGTGCTAGACTCGTGCAGTATGGTAGTGAGCCTCTAGTTGGGTGGGCGGGGACCCCGGCGGGGACAGAGGTGTCTCAGGTCCCGTGCAGCCGGGTGTAGAGCGCCGCGCTGCTCCAGGCGAGTGCAGGAATGTCTACGATGCTTGTGCTAGACTCGTGCAGTATGGTAGTGAGCCTCTAGTTGGGAGGGCGGGGACCCCGGCGGGGACAGAGGTGTCTCAGGTCCCGTGCAGCCGGGTGTAGAGCGCCGCGCTGCTCCAGGAGGGAGGCTGCGCTCTAGGGCGGGGCCGGCGGGTCGGTTCAATACCGGGCAGCAGGGCCGCGCCAACACGGGCTCGCCACGCCAGCTCGTTAGATGTCGAGTGGCGCGCGCTTTGACACGAGCCTCGCACCTCGCACCTCGCCACCGCACCACCGCGAACATGCGCCCTCGAGCATTACCCCTGTACGCCATGCCTTGTGTTTAATTCCCTCGTTATCAGTGATGATCAAGCGATCCTCCTGAACGATCAGTCACACTTTTCCTTTGCATCTCGTGCTTGGTCACGAATTTATCGAACCCAAAAAAATCACGCATGCGATCACAACTAATGTAGACATTCGGGTGTCTTCATATATACCGTTACTAGTGAGAAATTCTCTTTTGAGAAATTTTAAACAGAAAGAATTAAAATGCAAGAGATATGTAGTTATGAATTGACCGGTGAATCTTCTCGCACAATATTGATGACAGGAAAAATAAATAAGTCACGTGGTTCGTCAGTCCAAACATACAAATTTATCGCTTTTATAAATTCGAAAATAAGCTGTGTGTCACTCACCTGCTACATATTTTGAAATTGATTTCTTTCGTGAGATTTTTTTTATGATGATGTTAAATTGCAACATGCTCTTATTAACTTGGACAAAAAACTAAGCTAGACTTTCTACCGAAAATCTTTTATGAATTTAGTTTTTTTTTAATTGTTTTTTTTCGGCTAGATATTTTATTTTTGTAATATGAAATGTCATTCTGATCATATAAGCGCACGTTACGTTATTATAATGTAAGAAATTATCTCATGTTTAACGATTATATATAGTAATAATATATATGTAGTAAGAACACAGTACAGTAGTCCTCAAAGTATATAAATGCAGCTTTAAGTTTGTATGTTACGCATTAATGTGACCGTAAATGAAAACATTTTAAGTTGCGGTTTTGCCAAATATAGTTGGCAACTAGTTATATATTTTATTAATCGTATTTAGTTATTTTACTCTGTCCACCGATTGTTTCTTAATAGGGAAAAAAATGTAAATATTTGAACTATTGTTTCTTAAACTCTCTTGAAGTTAAATTTTAAGTTGAGTGCGCTTATGATTTTATTTTGAAAATAAAAAAGTCAACAGCGATGTCTCATTAAAGAGGCGCATTCAACATACGCATTGCAAATGAATAGGGGAAGCACTAAATAACTACCTATGTACACCATAATAACAACAACCCAGCATTCAATTGGAGAATTAAACTTAACTGAAATCCAAATGGCTGAAACGGAACTCGAACCAAGATCCTCGCGAATATAAGTCCATTGTTTCAACATCGTGCAATTTCACCTGGGATAGTTCTGTTTTTTTAACATCAGGTGTATGACTACCATCCCTTGGGTTTTTCTTAGTGGAGGGCAACGTTTACTTTCGAGCGTAGGTTGTTAATTATTAATAATCAATAATATAGTCGAGTATTTTTGGTCATAGTCTTGAACAAGAAGTTTAGAAATAAAGCTCAACAAATCTTATTGTCAGAAGAAAAAAAAATTAATTCTACGATCATTAAAACAATTCTAAAATACCTGTGCGAAATTTTATTAACGTTTTAAAAGTGTTCCTAAATGTATGGCATATTGTATCAAAATATTTATCAGTCTTGTTTCCCTACAAATAAAATATATATTCATAGAAGTGCTTTATTTAATTTCTAGTCATAGGTTATAAAATGTTACCCCGAAGAAAATAAATGTTTCCATAAATTGTGAGGAAAATATGTTTATACGGATGACCAATTGCCATTGTAATGTTTATCATGTCAATAAAATTGAATCTATCTATACCTTAACTTTACTTAAAACCCGCTGTCTAGCTTCCTATAAAGATTTTTTAAAAATAGAATTGAAAAAACCTCTTCTTCTATGTGTGCCAGAAAATGGTTCGTTCGCAAAGTATGTTTATACTATTCTAGTTTTAATTGAATAATGACACACGTAAATTGATGAAGGCTTAAAATATTTGTTAATGTGTTCCAAATGGTTCATATAGAGTAGCCTGCATACATTCAAAATAAAATTACCCTAAAAAGATTCACATTTCGTACATAGTTCTTCTTGGCATGTTAGCCTTAAACTTAAAACACTAATTACTAAATCAGGCTGAAAAATTTCTTCTTTATATACAATTTAGAATATTTCTAAATGAGGAGTCACGAGGTGTGCCACAGTGATAGTATCTATTATATATAAAGATAAATTGGAGTAAATACCATTTTTAAAGATCTTATGTGGACGTTAAGACCAAAGCTAAGATAGCTTTATACTGAAAAGCTCTTTTTACTGGGTTAGTTTAATTAAAATTTACCTAAATTTTTTTATATGGAAGATTATCATGATTTATCTAGCACACTTTGCGGTATTTTAAAAAGAATAAAATTACTAATGCTTTACTGGAATAATTTTCCAGCTGGATGACATTCAAGATAGTTTTGAAGCTCTATTTTAAAGACTGCTGAAAAACATACTTTACACAATTCAAGACTTTATTAAATTTAAAACCAAAATTTAAAAACAAGTTCAACACAAAAATGTATAATGGCGGTAAGATGTGCTGAATAAAATTGGCAAAAACGAAACTTATGCTGCATCTCTCTGTGCAAAGGCCTACTTCAAACGTATCAATGTTATTATTATATTTTATAGGTTAATTTATATTCCCCTATGAGTGATACACAAATTAATTAATTAAATTATGTATTGATCACAAATAACTAATCTTAGTTTCATACACATACTAGACTAGTTCTCAGTAATGATAACGTTTTCAAAATTTCTAACTACAGCAACAAAAAAACCTTAATTAGGTAAAAAAAAAATTGTCTTTTAACATTTGTTTTATGTTTGATGAATTATGTTACCAGAAAATTTTTAAGCTAGAATAACTTAATTCAATTTTATTTGTATGTCTTCATATTATTAAATATGCGTGTTTTTACGGGCTTGCAAAAGACAATACAGCAGAGCCTAATTTATTATATCACATAGACAAAAAAAATGTTGGCTTGATAGTTTCCTTGCAATATTGTTAAGGTGCATTTTAAATATCTTGTTGACTTCAAGAGTGACTCAATGAAAAGTGATCGACAGAGGTTCTGGACATGTCTGAAAATTTAAGGTCATTAATTTTTTTTATTGTTTATTTCAGGGCAAAATTTTTTTATGCATGTGCCAAAAATTCAATAGCTTTGACACAAAAATTAAGCAGTATGTTTTTATTTTGATGAATAATATTTTTGTTATAAAGGGGCCGAAGGTATGGGCTTTGAACCTGTAATTGATTTAGTTCGCTTAATATTACTGTCCCAAAAAAAAAAAAAGTCAAAATTGTATTCTTTCGACGGTAGTTTCCCCAAAACACACAACTTAATTTTAATGCCGCGAAGACGTGATTTGAGTAGGAGAGTCTGCTAGCAGGAAGGTGAGTTCTAAACGATGGGGTGAAGGGTAGACCTGAGGTACTCCCGCGACGCGATGGACTCCCAGGACATGACTCGTGTTGCTGCGATGCTTCCCGCGCGGGGCGAGGCGGGCGACTGAGCGTCTGGCGGCGCCCGACCCAGCCTCGCGGCGTCTCTTCGGCTGCGCTCGGCCGGCCTCGGGAAACTCCGTGCGCGGTGGGTGTTGACCCACTGAGGTCTCGGTCCCGGACACGTCCAGGTGTTCGCTGCTCGCCCGCGCAACTTTAAGGTTGGCGGTCGGAACGGAAATATATTTTAACCAATTAATTTTTTTAATAAATTCTTACATTTTCATACAATAATTACAGATTTTCAATATGAAGGACGTGACAAAATAATTCAAAATGGCGGAAACTTCTAGAAAATAAAATGGTGGTACACAAAATGGCGTAGTTAAAAAAATGATGGAAATTTTCAGAAAACAAAATAGCGAACTTAACTTTCAAAATTAAAAATGGTGGAAAGTTATAAAATGGTGGAATTTAAAATGGCGGCCCATTCAAGAGTTAGCTGAATATCGCTAACCAACCCAAATAGACATTTTTACTAAAATACGATCACTTGGGCATGTGAAAACGTATTCTCAAGGAGAAAAAATATAGAAAGAATATTTAGGAGAATTTTAATAATTTTATGAATAACATATTAATTTTAGTAAATACGTAGTATATTAATGTTTCTTCTGTGGCAGGGTGCAGGTTGTGGAGCTGTTCCGCCATTTTTATTGTGATGTCATGTCAGCCATCTTGAATGATGTTGGCCTTGACCTTTGATCTTTATCTTGAACCGGTCGCCATTTTAAATTCCACCGTTTTAGAAATTTCCACCATTTTTAATTTTGACGTCAAGTCCGCCATTTTTTTTTCTGAAAATTTCTATCATTTTTTGATTACGCCATTTTGTGTACGACCATTTTATTTTCTAGAAGTTTCCACCATTTTGAATTATTTTGTCACATCATTCATATTGAAAATCTATAATCATTACATAAAAAACTAAGCATTTATTTTAAAATTTATTTAAATTAAAATAAAATAAAAACTTACATCATGCAGCTTGGAGTCCTCTGTTAGAACCCAGTGAGGGCAAAAAAAAAAAAAAGGAAATATGGGTCATTCCACCACAGAGGCTACCAGCAGACTGATATCAAGGAATATATATTTCATCAACCAGTATGAATTCATGGCAGCCATCTTGAATCCGCCATCTTGTTTACATCCGTTAGAGTATGCTGCCACTGCATTGGTTTAATTTTTACCCACTGGAGTGCAGTAGTGTTTATCACCAGACCATCGTAGCATCCGCCATCTTATCGGCCGTCGTGGCCGCCATATTGAAAATCTGTATTTATTAGCTTAAAAATTCATTTTTAAAATTATTTATTAACATAATGATTGACTCGATGGATTCCAGTTCTTATTTGGATCCTTGGTTGATGCAAAACTATAATTTTTGCTCAAATATATTAATTTAATTAAATATCACTTCAAATTAATACCATTAAAACAAAGATCAAGAAATAAAACAACACAATTTCACAAAAATATTATTGTATTGTCTATTACCGATCACAGGGTTGTCGACAAGGTGTGGAATGTAGCAAGTTTGAGCTAACCCTGCGTGCTAGTCCACAGGGTGGTCGAGACTCTAGTTCCTCAGGGCGTGACGTCACCACGTGGTTGGTGGACAGTAGATCGACTCCCAGCAGAGGCACCGCAGGGTGTTTGGAGAGTCCCCCCACTCCCTTCCCAAAGTACGCTACGCCAATATAGATAACACGGGTGTCCATTGGTTGCATGACACCGCGCACATGCGCTTTCCCATTGGCCTGTTCCGTCTCGCGTTGACTACGTGTCTGATGTTCCGATGATCTATGCCGCATGGTTTTGAAAGGACTGGAGTGTTTATTCATTGCACTCCACAGTGAAAACTACGTCGTACAAGCAATAATTTTAAGACCAATAAAACACATACATTCACAGTGTCATTGTAATATACTGAGTCCAATTATTTTTAGTAGATTCAGAAATAAGCCAACAAAATTATATTTTTGAAATTCTAAATCAGCAATGAAAATGTTATAGAGTAATTATGAAATCTAGCCAGTAATACACTATTTTGTAACTTTTTTAAATCTTCTTAACTGCGTTAGGCAGAATGAAGCCTATATCAAAAATTATTTTATGACTTTCACAGTAAAGGCTCGCATTACTACAAAGCTTCTAAAATGAAACTGTAACATACAGTTTAAAAGAATAGCTATTTATAATTAGGCCTTAATTAAATTCAGTGAGGCTATAATAATTCATTAGCTCCCGCCTTTATCTAGCGGTTACTAGGCACCTTTGCATGCGCTATTTTCCATGTACTATGCAGGTTTGTAATACTTCATGTTTAGAACCCTACATGTAGGCCACAACTTTATTCCATGCCAATGTCGAGTGCCACCAATGTTTTATCACTCACTAGAGTGAGTTCCTGTTGTGTAAATTGTTCAGGTATGTCAATATAAATGCTGTTCTATCAAATGTTGGTAGTAAAAACGTTGGTACAAATGAATTTTAACAATTTGCTCGCAATACTCATATTAATAACGAGCGAAGTGAATCGATGGAGACACATGTGGATTCTGCCATGCTCATGCTGCCGTACCTACCTCAGTTCCGTAAGCTTACAGTCTCACAATATTTGTGTCTCACAATAACAGTATATTGAAATGTCTGGTCCAAGCTGTGTCTAGGAGGTGCTGAAAAACACTTTATAAACTGCCGTTGGCTTCTGGGTTGAGGTTACCTACTTGCATATGATGATGGGCCTGACGTTTCGGCGCGCCTTGTTGCAGCCATCTTCAAGGGTGATCGACAGAATCACACTGCCATCCGGGGCATTTGGTGCGTGCGAGACCAGAAACGTGAGTTTCCATTGAAGTAGCTTGGCTTCTGGGTTGTAGCCCGTGTCCTTGGCGAATAATTCACAGACGTTTCGGTCGACATTGCAGTTGCCATCATCAGGGAGCAGTTACCTAGTAGTAGGTTACCAGCAGGTAACTGCTCCCTGATGATGGCGACTGCAATGTCGACCGAAAACGTCGGTGAATTATTCGCCAAGGACGCGGCTACAACCCAGAAGCCAAGCTACTTCAGACAATGGCCGTGAAAGCCTGCGAACATGATTGAGTTTCCATCACTCGCTTTGTGCGCTGTATTTCAAGATGCAACCCTCTCTTCCGTGGAGTCTCTGGTGTCAGCGGGCGAGTTGCGTGTTGTGTGGTGCGAATGGTGTGGTTTGTAGTGCAATTCACGTATCGGTGCACGACGGGGTTAGTTAGATCGTCTAACTGGCGTGTTGTAGTGTCGTGGCGTCCGTGCAAGTTAGTGTAGGCTTGCGAGTGTGATGCAATTAATCTCGGATGTGGCGTGCAGGGCAAAGCTGTGCGCATCTGGCCTATCATCATTTACAAGTAGATGGCGGGTCGTTACTACAACGCCGAAATACCACAACGCCGAACGTACAATAACGCCGAATACCATAACGCCTAATGCCAAATTGAGCGCAACGCCGACAGCTAGAAAACTGCTGTGTACCACAACGCCGAAATACAGTAACGCTGAAAAATGTACCACAACCTAACCTAACCTAGGCTAGCCTAACCTAGCCTAACCTAACCTAACCTAACCTTTGTGGTAGTCCTGCAATGACTTTTTTCGGCGTTAATGTATTTCGGCGTTGTGGTAATTCGGCGTTGTGGTACACAGCAGTTTTCTAGCTGTCGGCGTTGTAGTCAATTTAGCATTCGGCATTATTGTAAGTTCGGCGTTGTGGTGCGTCCTCGTAGATGGCCTCTTAACGAGAATCCAAGAAGCCGTTAGTGACCCTGGCCACGGAAACCGACGAACTAAAATCAAGTCTCATTTTATAGTTTAGTTAGCCTAAATCCCTTTGTTGTAATTTTTTATAGCTTTCTGTGCGTAAATAGAAAAGAGATATGTGTTGTAAATATTCATCGGACAGCACAATTTCATGATATGATTGTATAACTACTGTTTGTCCGTTCTAGATGAGGATCATTCCTGTTCAAAATATATTGGGAAAAATATTTTAAAATTATGCTTGTTTACAACAGGTTATTTCTTTTAGAAATTTAATAAAAATCATAATATGTTAGCTCTATAATAATAATGAAACTTTTTTTGTATGGGAATTGAGATAAATGCAAATCGTTTTGGTAAATATTTTCTAAATGATCTTTGGTGCAATTTTCTCTTTGTGACCGTAAGTTGAGAGAATTGTCATAGAGAAATGAGAAAAATTAAGCTATGAAGATATATCTAATACACATCGGAAAAGCAAATTGGTATAGCAAAAGACAACACGTCATAAATCTAGAAATTTTATGGAGGATTTCCTTAGTAATAAGGATTTTTGGAATCAAACACATGAGAAATTAGTATTGGCCAATAATAATTTTTAAACTAAATTTTATCATGAATAGCACCAGCCACAAGGCGAAGCTCAGGTAGAGGAATGAAGTAGGCATACAAAAAAATTGTACTGGCGAAGACACTCAAAATATGAGACAGAACTTTTCATAAATAAAGGCTTGAGTGTAAACAACAGGACTGTAGGCGAGATTTGCACGCTTGTTACAGGCCTGAAGCAGCTGACTACTTCATTGAAGAAAACACATAGTATTTATCACGTGAAAATAAATTCCATGAAAAATATGCATTACAATTATTTATCAATACTTCATAAGCATTTGAAAATTTAGATTTCTTATTTTTAAATTGATTGAAAGTAATTTGCAAAATTCTTTATTTAATTAAATTTAAGACAAGTTAATAATGTAATAATCAATTTCAAAAATAAAACTTTTTTTGTTGTTAGGATAAATTTTTTTGATACGCTTTCTTACTTAAAGCATCTTATGTCAATAAAACATTTTATATCAATATTACTTTTAAATTTATTAAATTTTTGTAACAAAACATATTTTCAGCATTAGCTGAGCATGGAAATTTTTTTCTATGTTATAGTTTTTATATAAAAGGTACATAAATATTTATCTTAAGTATTTAGAAGCATACACATATAGATTAGCAGATGTTAAAAACATTTTTTTTATAAAGGCAATTGTGTAACTATCGATATTTGCAAGGCAAAAATGAATAATTAATTTTAATAATCAGGTTCTTAAACCACTTTTACAACTCATCACTATAATTTTAGGAAATTGTTTTTAAATCAATATAAATTTCTATACTTGTAGCAGTATTAAAAGTAATACATATAGATTTTCATTTTTCTTTGGCGACATTACTTTGGAACATAACACAAAATAATGTAAATCCAAAGAAACCATTTTCTGAAGAAATGTTTTCAGTCTGCATTGGTTTGATTCACTGATTCGAGTTCACACTGAAAACAATTAATTCAGTCATTTGTGACATTTATTTTGGTATTGAATTTAACTAATTTTTTGTTCATGGAAAATATCCTAATGAACTTTCTAGGTCATCACTCAAATGATAACTTACTCTGCTAGAGAAAACAGTACTTGAAAATTCCGGTTTACAGAACACTTTACTGTCCTTAGTCTTAGGGGGAACGTAATCGGTATATCTGTCTGTTGTCCAGCCCGATTTGACATCAGAAAACAGGGCAGCTATCTCAGCCGACTTCTTCACTGACAGAGCTTCGCAAGCAGAAGACGGGCCTCGTAGGTTTTCACACGTTTTAAATGCGCTGGAATCCTTTTCTGGCACTACGAACTTGTCTCCAGATCTCAAGTAATTTCCATTTCGTGATGTAGCACCCATATAAATTACTCTCCCCATTTGATCCCTTGCAGAAACCACAAGTACTTTCTTCCGTTCGGGGGAGGTAAGGCAATCCGTTTGTGTGTCACTGTTTCCAACTAGTTCATAGTTTTCTCCAGATTTTTCACATCCACCATTGAATCCAGTCGTGTGTCCCTTTGTAAGAAAAAAATTTTGCCGACTATCATGAATGCTCTCATAAACATTCATTCTTTTTTGGAATTTCGTGATTCCGCTCTCACACAAACAGTAGGTTCTAAAATTGGGACACGGACTGGCCGAATCTTTTTCAGCCCCATAATCTAAACATGTGTTACATATAGGTTTTTCGTTTGGTTTTTTCATCGTGGTCTTTTTTCTATCATACCTTTTCCACTCACCACCGCCAACAATTTTGTGACCGAAACTTTCGTCCGGGAAGCAAACTTTTTCGACCCCGGCAGATACTGGTGGCAATAATTTTTCACAATCTGGATTTTTGTACGAACTTCCGTGTGAAACGTACATTTGAAATTTTGATGACGAACATACTGTCGAAGGTTTATTCACGTTTGAGTATGAGCTGGTAACATTTTGACTTTTGGAACCTGAGCAATAACACTTGTCGTTTTCGAAACAACTGTCGGTATCACAAGCGCACTCTGAGGGTGACATCTTGTTATCTGAAGAAGTTTGCGTTTCGTACTCATTTTCTTGCTTTTGAGAGCAATAGCACTTCTCTGCAGACGAACATGTGCATGATTCACTGTCGTAGCTGCAGTCACTACAAGACATGTAGCCACTGGATAAACGAGTAGTATTTTTAGCATTGCTGTGCATTTTATCTGTCAATTTCATGTACGATTGATTGGTTCTTTCTGAAGAAGGTACCATACGGAAATAATCGCTATCGGTTGAGTTAGACTTTAGCATGTTACTTGCCAGATAGTAATTTCTCTGACTTTTCTTGCTGAACGATCCAGTTGTTGTGCTTAAGTGTGATTCTCTAAGAGAACTATCTAGTGATTCGGAAGGAAAAAGCACCGAAGTGAACTCCAAATTCGTCAGTTTTGTTTTCGAATTCCTAAGTTTTGAGAACGACTGTCTGAAAACTCTTCGTAACCCATGGCTTCCCGAGGAAAATTTGTTACTCTTGCAGCAGCTGTTCCTTCTTTTACGCTTCTTTTTTTGACGCCTCATTATGAACTTCGATCTTCGGTAAAGTTCATCTTTTGTCAGGGTTACAGCCAATTTGAATAAGAATTCCTTGTAGAGTGGTTTAAGATCATTGAAAGACATTCCTTCAGCATCAATTATGGCATCCAGAATATCATCCATACTATTAAGACCTTCCTGCATACGAAATTCTGTAAATAGTTCATTCAGACCTAGGGGACTTATTTCCTTACTTGCATTACAGACGCTGAAACTCTCTCCACTGTTCTGCTGACGGAAGTATCTAGTGAATGGCCCGTTTGCATTCAAAAAGCTTCTACTGTGTGGAATAGCAATTTTAGTAAGGACATCTCCACATTCACTTCCATGATAAGAGCTAGCAATTTTTTGATTGCTCAAGTCCCTGTACCAAAATGAATCAGAGCAATCCATAGAAGGTTTAAAGGTTATGTTTTTACTTTTAATAACCGCGCATTCAGTTACATTTTCATTTGGTTTTTCAGAACTAAACTGTTTTTCAGAACTATACTGTTTGTCATTTTTTGAAATTTCTGATGATATACAATATTCAAAATCTCTTTTTCTTCTCTGCCCATTTTGTAATGGTAATTTTTTGTTTTGCCGTGGTGGCCGAATAGGAAATTCTGACGATGTCTGTGTTACTTTGTGACAATTATTAGTTTTGTTTTCTACATGTGAATCCATTCTTTTAGTTTTCATTTCTGGATTTCGAAGTTCTTCAATCGATTCATTACACACTTTCTTCGTATTGTAATCCAAAGTTCCATTTACAAACGAATTGTGTTTATCTGAAATAGTCAGTTTAATCTTATGGAGTGCTTCTAATTCCCTGCTTGTATTTTCTGGTTTACATCTTAAACTTCTAACATTACTGACAGAGCGTTGATTCTGTACATTAATTTTAAGAACCTGATATAAATTTGCGGCAATGACAACTGCATCATCAGAACAAGCACAAATAAAACCATGGCATTCTAACTGGCGAGGTACTCCTATTTTTCTCATAACAACTATGAACATAGGTGACTGATGGTAAAGAGGATTGTTCTTAAAATCATTCCCATTTAGTGCAGAAAGAATCATTTGTTCTTCAGAGTCTGATAATTCTTGAAACATAGATTCTCTTTCCACAGCTTCTGGATCTGCAATAAGGGGAGAAAACGTATATTCCATTTTACTTTCTTTCCCTCCCTGATCTACCGGCTTCTTGCGACAAACGAATTTTACTGCTGCCCAAACAGCTATTGTGTTGAATGGATTGAGCTGCACAGTTTTATCATCGCCTTTGGCACAGTGATTTATTTTAAGGCCATGGTTTGATATTTCTAAAGTTCCTTTGCCCCACCGGTTCCCATGACGGGATTCAACTTTGCGACAGTAGTCGAAATACAAGTCTTTCAGTGGCACTTGAAGCTCTTGGAGGGACGAAACTTTTTTAAGTAATCGCACATAACCTAGATGCTCTACTGCAAAACTGTTTTGTGTCAGAGAGTTCTCATGTAGAACAGCAGTATTTCTCAGTTCTTCCCGATCTTGCTTTCTTCGTTGTGTCTTCGCCATTTCAGTGAACATTTTCTCAATTTTCGCTTGAACATTGTTTATACATCTTTTGTTTTCTTCTTCTGGTAAAATTTTTAAATGCCTTTCCGAAATCAAAAGACATGTCTTGTATTTGTAACTTCCTTCTCTGCTATCATAAAAAGATGATTGTGACCGTGAATCGTCAAACATAGAGTCTATTCTTTGTTTGTAAGTAGAATAGACACTCGCCGATGTTGTAGTATCTTGGTCCATTTTATCTACGCATCTATGACTTTGCAAATGAAAAACATAACGAACGTCTGATCGGTCATTTTCTCTTGCCATGCACTTATTTTGGCTGCATTCACTGCTTGGAGTTGTGCGAAGAACTTCCTTCTTTTCATTTTCCTGTTTAGTCATTTGAATATATTTTTTTTAACGTGCATGAAAATATTACTTTTCAAGAAGATATTTGCTAAAAATATTTTATATGGAAATATTTTTTTCCGGAGCAGTCGAACCAAGTGCTTCGTGGTAAGGAATCCTGAAACACAAAAACAAACACGTTAGAGAAAATTAGATAATTTCCTAGAAAACCACATTATTTTGCCCAAAACACACAAATAAAAAAACAAAAATTAAATTTAAAATATAGGCAATGATATAAAAATATTTTTTTAACATCATTAACATACACAATTGGAACACATTTTCGAAATTCTAGACATTCTAATGTACGAAAATTGTACATTATTCGACATCGATAGTGTTCTTCGTAATTACAAATTCGATTTTGATCCTAAAACTAATATTTACTCGGAAATTCATAAAAACTTCTAAGTGTACAAATATAGATGTACCACAGCAAAAATAATAATTCAAACTAATGAAAAGAGTTGTTGTTTTGGACTCCCGTGTTCAAGTGTCTGTTACATCAGTACACCAGTAACTGCGAGTATATATATGGGCATCCAGGTGGTTTCTCTTCGTTTCATATTCTAGAATTAAATTGGTGTTAGTGAAGCAACAATTTCAATGTCGATCTCCATGGAAAGTGTACTATCAGTGAGGATCCTGATGGCAGCGACTCCAAAAACAACGCAGATTTCATTGCTGCCACTGAGGAAAGATATTTTGGAACAATGGTAGGTAATTCTCGACAAAACGAGACAATAAAACGTGCAAAAAAATCCACCTTTCTATGAATTTAAGCCGTGAGAAAGGTCACAGGCAGTTTGGTAGAAATTATAAGTTGTAAAGAACATGCTACGCGGCAGAAAGTGAAGATATCGCCACAACAGCGTTGCACTGAAGCCATTAAGAATACGTAATAAGTACACTGACAATCACATAACCATTTATCTAGGACACATCAGTACATTATCTGAGATGTTCGTTTTCATCGACTAGTCATCCTTGCAGCTACTCTGAAATATCGTTCAAATCTGCCTGTGATTCACGAAGACACTAGAAGAGCAAATGGTGGAATAATTCTTTCCGTGTGAAGTTTTGCTTCAATGATTGTCATCTGTGGTTTACTCGTATTGCTCATTGAGAATAAATGCGAAAAAAAAATGCAAAGGTGAAGTCTGTTTGCCTGCTGAGAAAAGGGCTTGTGGACATTTCGACTAATGAGTTTAGGTTAAGATTCGCATGCGCACAGACTCTAAAAGTAAAGCAGATGTGCAGCAACTGTTTGCGTCGCCACCTGGACGTGAAATTAAACCCAAGACTGTGCTCGGTGCATTACAGGTAAATGACAATGAGTTGTACATGGCAAAATATGCATAACGTGGAAATTCAAATATACCTTCAATGGGTAAAAATACATTTGGACTTTTCTTGGTGATAACAGACATAATGTAATAGATCAGCTTGTGGATGAGGTAGCGACACACAGAGCTTTAAATTACAACTTACGTTGGGACCGAATATGCGAAAAACGGGGAACAGAGGAGCAAGCATGTTTTGAAGACATCGATTACTACAATTTACAGTTCAGACGAAGTGAAGCAGTCTGAAGAACCAAGTATCAAGAAACTCTGCCTGAAAGAAGATGAGTACATGGGAAAAGGACCCAGTTGGACTGCTGTCTTCGGTGAAGCAACTGTAGCTGAGAAAGGGTCAGTTTGCGTCACTTTGAAAGTACCAGCAGAAGTATCCGGCGTCACCCGAGATAAACCTCCTTGGGAGCTGATTTTCGGAAAACCTCGTTCTCAGTTCATGTCTATGTAATATAAATAACATAAGTAGTGGATTTCAAGTCAGTAGGACATAAAGGCCTAATTGAAAAACGAAAAATTTAGATATTTAACATCCACACAAAATTTTGTAGTTTTATCTTGAAAAACATGGAATTATTTTTTTAGTAAAATCATTTCTTAGCGGATGTCTAAATATAAAAGGAAATATACCTGCCAAATTTCAAGTTTGTAGTCTTATAGTTCCGGAGGATTTTCGATGAGTAAATCAGTAAGTAAGTTTTGGATCTGTAGGTCATCTGGTGACAAATCGTAAAAAAAAATATTTCATTTTTATGCCCCCGGAACCTTTGTGAGAGGTGATTAAAAAAAACAATTCTTTTCTCTTTTCACAACGAATATTCACTCGGAATTGAGTGTGGAGGGAGGTTGTATGGTTAAAACAAAATGGTGAAAATTTTGATTTTCTAAGGTTCTATAAAATCTAAAAAGAAGTTATTTTGCTAAAAAAAAAAAAAAAACCTTTTTCATCGGTTACTCCCATAGCTGTAGATTATCAGCCCGCTTCCCCAATTAGGGATGAATGTTCGTAAAATTCGTATTTAGTTGATACCTACTCAGCAAAGTAAACATGCCTGCAAAATTTCAAGCCAGTAGGTCTAATAGTTCCGGATATATATATATATATATATATATACACACACACACATACATATTAAAGTTTGGTCTACTTAAACTGGTAAGAGAAGCCTAAGATGTACATCAAGGTCTGTCCCTGCCCGAACACGCCCGAATATTCACCTTCGGCCAACCTCGTAATTTGTTTTATTTTTGCGTAGGAAAGTCCTAGATACTAAGTAATAGTCATCAAAAATATATATTTCTAAAATAGTAATAAAAAAACTTAAAAAAATAAAAATAATAAAAAAAATATTTTTAGTTCTTATTTTAGTTTTATCTTAAGCACTGCACGTCCATCCCTGAGTTGGGTGTTTGCACATTTCGTAACGAAATGCCTAGTTTGTAAGTCATTTATCTGTTTTCTGTCTTAGTTTCTTAGTTGTTTAGGTGCTGACTGGCGGCGGAGTGAGTGGTCAGTGCAACCACTCACCACCAGGGGCGCTTGCGTCCCTGGTCACTAAATCCAGTACTGAACAAATAGCAAAACGGACCACGAGTCCAAGTGCCCAACCCCCGCATGGTAGACTCTTTTCTACTCTGTCCAACACTTCATCCAGACCATCCTCTGTCTCCTGTAAATTCCTACACGTAATGCATGCCAATTTGCATCCCGCATGAATGTGCCCAGGGTTTTCCCTGTGTCTATGCAGGTTTTACCTGGGCCCAACCTATCTCTGGTTATAGTCTAGATTTAAGAGTGAGGGGAGTTAGTCATGGCGCCAATCGCAGCCATGGCTGGCCAATCCCCTCCTAGCACATGATGCATGCGACCCTCTCCCTGCATGGCTAATCCCAGCATGACTAGGCGTATAGGCTTCGGCCTGAGACGCACCTAGGTCCCTCCCTAACCCGGACCCGTCCAAAATACACTTAGTTTTAGTTAGGTTAGGAAAAAAAATCGCGCAGGAAAAATTAATTCAAATATTAAAAGTGGTCGGTTAGGTTAGCTACATTAAAACACTATGGACGGTTAGTTAGGTTAGTATAGCTACATTAAAATAAACCGAGAAATATAAATACATAAACCCGAGGTTGGCCGAAGGTGAATATTCGGGCGTGTTTGGGAAGGGACAGAACTTTGTGTACATCTTAGGCTTCCCAAACTGGTAATGAGTTGATGACCTGCAGATATCCAAGCGGAAAGGTGTTTTCGAGGAAGGTTTCTGTGCGACTCATGTTCGTAAATCGGAGCCTGGGGCCAAATAACTCGAATGATCTAGACCACAGGCCTGTTCGCGGCGACTGCTCTGTCGGAAACTTCCTGCCGGCGATGAGTGGAGAACATTCTCGAAACGCAAGAGTGGGCGGTGCTCTGTTGAATGGCGTGGCTTCTCATCTCGCTTTAACCCGTGGGTGGCAGACGCGGGAATTAAAAAGCTCTGAAGTAGAGTAGAAATATACTTGTGTACTTGTGATAGGGTTGAATTCTTTAGAAATTGTAGAAACTGTAGAAACTGTAGAAATTTTGTGTTTTTTTTTATTTCTTGTTTATGATGAAATATCTCACCTATAGTTGATCCCGGGACCACTTTAATGTCATAACCCAAAATTTATTTACTATTAAAATTAGTTTTATATTGACCAGGGAACTAAAAAAAGAAACGCAATCGATATAAAATATATATTTTTTTGAATATTTTTTTAATTGTTTTCAAGTTTCCATATTTTCCGTATTTTTAAAAGGATGAAGGCGGGTGGTAATGGTTATCCTGACATAGAATAAAACAAAGTCGCTTCCCGCTGACTGTCTGTCCCTATGTATGCTTAGATCTTTAAAACTACGCAACGGATTTTGATGCGTTTTTTTTAATAGATAGAGTGATTCAAGAGGAAGGTTTATATGTATAATACATGCATAATATAGTAGAGAAACACTGATAATTTTAGAGGTTTCTAATGTGTTGTAAATAAACACATTTTTTTGCGCTTACATTGAAAACGCTGGCTGAACCCTACGAGTTAGGTCAAAATAATGCACTACAGTATTGTACACCTTAAAAAGGTCTACAAAAAAGTCCGCTATGGTATATGTCTATCTCTTAGGGATAACCCACAATAACCATTTTTTATCCTTTACTAGAGATAGCAGCAACGTTGTGCCAATTATAAAGGTGTTATTATAATTTTCTCAAGTACTTTTTAAATTTCGATTATTTCGTGTTATGACCATCAAAGTGTACAGAATGTATTCCAGGATAATTTCGCTACCAACCGGCACACCAACACGCCTGGTGCGACCCCCAATGATCACGAAAGTGACTATGTACGAGTTAATGGCGCCAGACGCGGTTCCGCCATCTTGATGAATTCAACGAAAAAGACAGCTCTGCGCATACGCCGAATTAGCTTGCCTGAAAAATAAAGGACTGGCCGTGTCCTATCGTGCACTAGGAATACAGGAAGCCTTATTTTCACAGACTAGATAGCCAAACGCCCGATCGTGCATCTTCGGGGTTTATTTATTTTGGACAACTCATGATAACTAATGGTCAATTAGGTTAGGTTAGCTACATTGTAAATACTTTAAAACATTGTGGGCGGTTGTTTTGGTTAGGATAGCTACATTAAAAATACTGTTAAATCATATAAACTGTTTCTTAGCCCTGGATAGCTACATATTAAAAAGTTATTTGCTGAGCAACCTTCGGGGAACTTCGGGTGTGGCTCTCTCGTCTGTGAAATGAAGGCTTCCCCTAGGAATACGGTAGGGGTACAGGTGTAGTACACTCAACAACTAAACCCTCATTTTTGTTGTCTTGGGCTCAGATAAATCGTTTGATGAAGCGACCCCAAGCAGAAATCACGTCCTACTGACAGGGGCTTCATCACCGCCCGCGCGGGCCTAGAGGCCGAGTACCGCGACTTGGCATCGAACCCCGAGACCCGCGAAGGAGTCCCAGGTCGCGTGGTGCGACCCCTAACCTCCTGGTTTGACCGCTGTGGGTTTTGCTATGGCGTTTTTGTAAACACTGTTTCTAAAAATGCTACGAAGCAGTGGTGAATGCAAGTGGCCGAAAAAAAATTTTTAATTTAATCACATGTGGTGAATTTATATTTTACTTTAAAATTGTAGCGTTGTCTAGCCGTCCCTTTACGTGTAAAAGTAGGAAGGGGGGGGGTGAATATTAGTTTAAGCTGAGCAGTTGTTTCAGGTTATCTTGATGATATAATTTACTGTTATTTACTTGTTGATTTAAATTTAGTTTTGCTTGTGGGCAATGAATGGCTGGACTAATTTAGTGTCTTGGAATACCGACCTAAGTCTACCTGGAGAGCGCGCCAATAGAAACGCGCCACGCGTGTTCACGTGACACCAAACGGCCAGCAGTGGCCAGGGGTTCGCGCAGGCACAAGCCACTTCCTGCCGAACAGCTGTATCTTGGCGATGGCGGAGTCGAGTTGCCACTCCTGGTGGCCAGGGGTTCGCGCAGGCACAAGCCACTTCCTGCCGAACAGCTGTATCTTGGCGATGGCGGAGTCGAGTTGCCACTCCTGGTGGCCAGGGGTTCGGGCAGGCACAAGCCACTTCCTGCCGAACAGCTGTATCTTGGCGATGGCGGAGTCGAGTTGCCACACCTGGTGGCCAGGGGTTCGCGCAGGCACAAGCCACTTCCTGTCGAACAGCTGTATCTTGGCGATGGCGGAGTCGAGTTGCCACACCTGGTGGCCAGGGGTTCGCGCAGGCACAAGCCACTTCCTGCCGAACAGCTGTATCTTGGCGATGGCGGAGTCGAGTTGCCACTCCTGGTGGCCAGGGGTTCGCGCAGGCACAAGCCACTTCCTGCCGAACAGCTGTATCTTGGCGATGGCGGAGTCGAGTTGCCACACCTGGTGGCCAGGGGTTCGCGCAGGCACAAGCCACTTCCTGCCGAACAGCTGTATCTTGGCGATGGCGGAGTCGAGTTGCCACTCCTGGTGGCCAGGGGTTCGCGCAGGCACAAGCCACTTCCTGCCGAACAGCTGTATCTTGGCGATGGCGGAGTCGAGTTGCCACACTTGAAGGCTTTATTCTAGAAGAGCAGGAGGGAATCATCGCAATCTGAGAAGTACCTGTAAAGGAATACTCAGAGAGTTAAAAAATAGTCTTCTTCATCGGATGACGATTGTGAAGTCTTTCTTTTCTTGGCATTGGTTTTTCCTTTTCCTTTCATTTATTATTTCGTTTTAGTTCAGTTCAATTTTTATTTACCTGCTTAGCCTTCAAACGTTTTTTTTTCTTCATGGACTGGGCATCTAAAATAAAAGGGGGTTGTCTGTAAAGTCGGTTTACGGACGATAATGTTACGTGATAACGTCATAAGAAAACATTGATGAAAAACTGCATACTTTTTAATATTCAAATATTATTTACTGTTTTTGTAAATTAAATTTAAATAATTTGTTTAAATATAATCACGAACAATTAGTTAAAAAAACCCGCCATAACCTGTTTGATATTATAGAAGATTGTCTCGCACGGTGGTTGGCCGGTTCTTGCACGCTCGGCTCAGGCGGAACGTGACAATTTTTTCGTGCGTGCAGCCGGCGTTCATCGATTTATGTGACGTTGTCAAGTCAAAAAAATGTATTGATTAGAAATCGTTATGTTATCGCTCAATACATAATCAAATGGATCCAACATCTTCCGTTTTCGCGGCATTTCATTCGATGTATGTGCATCACTCAACATAAAAACATTGCACTCGCTTCCTCGATGTCCTGTCGTCTGCTGGCAGTTGTGTCTGCGGCGGGGTTCCGTGTGTGCAGTCACTCTGGTTGGTTCCCGCGCGTCTTCCTGTGGCGCGTTCTCATTGGCCGGCGCGGAGGACCGTCGATAAGGCTTGGAGTATTCACACGTTCATGGTCTCAGATACGTTTATTTACCTGTTTCAGACAACTTTTGATTAAAGACAAATCTAACACACGAATTAAAGTATTTGAGTTAACATAGACACAAACTATACATATATATAGATATATATGCATAAATAAAAATGGGTTGTCTGTAAAGTCAGTTTACGGACGATAGTTTAACGTGCCGTCATAACAAAACATTGATGAAATGATTGCATACTTTTATGAAAAACATTGAATCATTTTTATTGGATTATCGCTATTTTGTATGGATACAAAGAAGGAGTGAAATGAAATCTACAATTTAATTAATAAATTTACTTTTATTTGCACTCATTAATTCAAATATGTTTATTACTTTAATGAAGAGATTATTTTAATTATAACTTTTATACATGTTTGCTATTTAACTTCTTCCAATCTGTGTTATTCTGTTATGTATAGGACGATGATAAGAAAAGTAGGAAACGAATGGGAGTGTTTCAAGTATAATGTGCCTCGAAAAAGTCAAATCGATGGTTGTTCCAATCGATTGGAAGAGAGATAGATGCGACGCAAGCGTACAATGAGCGTAACGGAACACAGCGTAACGGGACAATGTGCGTAACGGGACACTTTTTCGTGCGTGCAGCCAGCGTTCATCGATTTATTAGACGTCACGTCAAAAATGTAAATTTTCGTTCTTTCAAAATCCTAAATCGCCGAGAGTTATTCACTGATTGCTTTGAAATTTTGACACAACATTGCGTTCGAATACGCGCTTGGTTTTATTTATTCATGTCACACTTGTTATAGGTAAAATGATAGAAAAAATATAGATAGGTATATATATATATATATATATATATATATGTGTGTGTGTGTGTGTAAATGAATGTTTGTGTGTTCGTCTTCTGTTTTGTAAACATAAAAATATATATACGAAGATATAGACACACAGGGATATAAATAGGTGTATATATATATATATATATATATATATATATATATATATATATATGTATATATATATATATATATATATATGTATATATATATATATATATATAGGGAGTTATACAGATGTATAGCGATATTTAGCGAGATTCAGAGAGATAGAGAGGGATGCTTTGTATATATGTACCTACTTCAAACAAATTACAAAAATAATAATGAAAGAGGCATAGCTAAGCATACCGGGCATTAGCTAGTAAAAATTAAAATTTTGTGCCAGGGAGGGACTATGGCCCTCTGAACCCCCCTTCCCCTTTTGAAACCACTCTTGGGTCCTGGTGCTTAAAACCGTGCGAAGTAAAATTGTACCCCCTCCCTTTAAATTTCTCCAGTTTTTTAATTACAGAAAGCAATGATCAAGATGAATACTGAACGTCGGTTGAATTTCTTGAAAATGTGGGAGTCACGGAAAAGAAAGACGTTTTAATTGCGCCAATAATGTTCGGTTTTTAAGGTAGAAAGCAGGTAGAAAATAGACGAAGTGACATGGAGAGTTGGGCGAACCGGTTTTGCGAGCGATTGATGGCTTCGGCAAGTTAGAAAGCAATGTTGACTTCCTTCGAAACGTACATTTCTGAATAGACGTTCCATTTGATTATGTTTTGAATTCTCTGGCGGGTGGGTATGGATTGTTGATATTACTGGCGTGCACGACGGAATTTAACATATTTTTCTTCATTTAGCTTATTTAAAATAATTATTTAGAGTTACCACTGCCGACAATAGGTTGATTCTGAGACAGCTAGTAGGTGTGAAAGTAAATAATATTTGTACAGCCATACTGACATTTAATAAGTTCTGTAAACTATTTAAAATACAGTATGTCCGTAAAAGATCGTCCCAGTTATAAATTTTAATAGTGTCAACTGTAAGCGTTGTAGAGATTTGATTCAAGGTCACAACTGAAGAGTAACTCAAACCGTTTTAGTTAAACGGATGCGCGAGTACTGCTTTGTTGTTTTCTCGCCTGCAGCGCCACCTACGCAAAATGGCGACTCCTGAGCGTGAAGCGTTTTGTGTTCTGCAATTTGCTTAAAGTGAATCTGTAAATTCAGGATGGAGTCACTTCCCATTGGAATCTCTTTGTACGAGATTGGTTGAACGTCGAAGTCCCTGGCCGTTGTGATTGGTCGTAATGGTCGAGACGACAGAGCTCTTTTTCGCTGGCCTCCACGTTCACCTGACATAACGCCATGCATTTTTTTTTCCTTTGGTGCTTTATTAAAGATCGTGTCTACGTTCCGCCGCTACCTAGTGGTGTGCCAAAGTTGAGATACAGAATTGAAGAGGCTATTGCTTCCATTACTCCGGACGTGTTAACCAAAGAGTGGGAAGAATCGGACTTCAGGTTGGATGTGTGCCGTTTTAGGTAAAGGTGCATATATTGGACATTTGTAAGAAAAACTAGATTAGTTTACCTTCAATTTGATGTATGATTTGTTGTATATGGTCTAAATGAAACTGTTTAATATACCATTGATACTGTGAAATTCTTTTATGGACATTCTGTATATCTAAGAAACGTTTTCATATCTTTTTATTGAAACTTTTCTTGTAAAAGTATGATGCGAAGTCTAAAAACTAGTTCAAAGTATAAATTGTGGTCTTCAAAGCTACATAGATTGATTCAGTGACCAAATTCGGTGATGATGAACCGTTCGCTGTGTCTGACTACGCAACACGGCCAAAGCCTTCAAGATGAAGGTGATATGTCCAATAGCAGGTACAGGACTGACAAGCCTAGAATTCGAACTGTTTTAAATTACGGTATGATTGCGGGATATTTTTCAGTGCTGAATACTCCTCAAAACAACAGAGGATTATCTATCGTTGTTCCAAGAAACTGAATCTTCGCGGAAAACTGTGTCAGAATACCTCTTCCCAATTTTGTGTTCCATTGTAAACGAGGGAGAGAGAAGAGTGTTTTTGCTGGAGACTTAACTAGTTTTTGTGATATTTGTTTGTACCCCAAGATTATTCTGGTGAGAATGAGCATAGATTCCCCCTTTTTTTAATCAAAAACCCCCTCTCTGAGATGACCCGCTTGCCCTTGCAAAATCGTAACTGTGAAATTGCAATAATTACGTTAAACCGTGTCCACCCACTGGTATTCCTACAGATTTTTGCCCATGATAGTGAGTTTATACAGTCTGACGCATATAAACGGGAACTTTTTGGCAAACAAATAAAAATAGAACACGTGCAACAACACAAAATTTTCTTGACAGTAATTGAACCATTACAACTTGCCTTTTAAGTAACAACAATCCAAATCATCAATACGATTTATTGGTTAGTGATTTTCTTTCTCGTGGGCTGTCTCAAGATTCGGGTCTACAAGACTCGACCCAAGGCACCTGATTAATTAAAACAAAGAAATAAAGACAAAATTCGTGGCATCCCAGCTGAGAGTTTGCAGCGGTCAATGGGGAACCTGAACTACATAAACAGATCAGAAGAATGTATACGTAGACAAGGACGCCATCTGCACGACGTGATTTTCTTTGTAATAATTGATAATTCGAACTGTTGTACCTTAAAAGGCAAGTTGTAATGGTTCAATTACTGTCAATAAAATTTTTTTTTTTCTTTGCATGTCTTATATTTTTATTTGTTTCCCGTTTTTCTGTGTCATCTTATATTTAAAGCAAGTAAACTCAGGTCCTGTAAATTTACGAATACATAAAAAAAAACTTTTGAAGATTGTGGAATAATGATTGAGCAGTGCTTTTCATAAATATAAGGTGAAAATTTTTAACGGTGTGGCCGGCGGCTTAGAATCCGTGATTTTAAAGTTAACATGACCAGAACACTTCCTTGTTCTTTTGACTCTGATTTGACCGAAACCTCTGACAAAACAATATATTTTAATGCCTGGAGCAACGCACAACCCCCCCGCGTATATGCACGCAAGCATATTTTATTAGTTAAAATATGAATTTAAGTGCAAGCACCAATTGCAAAAAACTTTTAAGAGAATACGGAAGGTGTCGTTTTGAGTTATTATTAGGGACCGGAAAAATTCGCGGGTTCAATGACCTTCAGGATGAACTCCATAGTTCTACTTACACTCGGTCAAATGTCACCCACTCATTGACTGCTGTCTTGTGAGATGTCCCAGCGTAGAAGCCTGTGATTCGATAAAGCTTTGGTTGGGTGTTTCTCATTGGCCCAGCGTCATCCATGTAAGTTGTGAGCCAATAACAGAGGCAGCAGTGAGGTATAACTATTTGTATTTTAGCCTATCGCGAAATGAATTAGCGAATTATTCCGGTCTCTTGTTATTATATTATGTTATGTGGGAAGTCTGCTACTTCAAAGTAATTCATTTCAATTAAAACTTAAAACAAGTTTTTTTCTCGTTGAAACTCAAAATTACAAATAAATTGTAAAAAAAAATTCAATTTTGACGCAAACGTTTTATTGACATTTTGAATGTTCACTGTAATTTAAATTTATTCATACCTAAAATTTATTAAGTTTATTTTAAAACAATATTTACGACTATTGTATTTTTGTCAACAAACCTTTATAAAAAAAATCTTGTCAAAACGGTAACAGTGATGAATAGAGACCCGTGAATTTCGCGGATTCATTTCGTGTTATGCTAAAATTCAAATAAATATACCTAAGTGCTGCTTCTGTCATTGGTTCTCTGTTAATCTGGAGGACTGAGGGCCAATTAGAGACCCTCACTCATAGAAGTGTCGAATCACAGGCCACCTAGTCGAGACGACTCACAAGTCAACAGCCAATGAACAGTTGGCATTTGCCCGAGCGTGTAAAGTATATTGGAGTCTATCCTGAAGGCCATTGAATTCGCGAAATTCACGGGTTTCTAGTGATAAAGTATATTTAACAGATAAAAATCAATATTCCTCCGATAGTGGCAAATTAAACATTGTCGTATACCTAGCAATGACTTGTATGCACTCATGTTCATTGATAATATGAAACAGTCAATATAAATTTTTGCTTTGATACTCAATGCATTTCTTATGTTCATAATAAAGGGAAAGACGTTTCATTGTCCAGACGTTCTTAGCACAGTGCGTTGAATAATATGTTAGGAGAGACATTTTTTTTACAATTAAAACAATTTTATAAACATACATCATTGCTGGTTTTCCCTGTAAGTCATAGAGAAACCACAAGCATAGACAAGGAAGAGTAATACCCTAATAAACAAAAAAAAACAAGCCAAGATCAGCTGATGTCAAATGTGTGAATGCATGCACATCACAGAGGAATCCGTGGAAGAAAAAAGTCAGAAAAAAAATAGTGCGTAGAGTACCTCCACGCGGAAGAAATGAAACTTCATAATGTGGAAATGAAAATAGGAAGGGTTAGATATTGATTTTTAGTGAAATCATATTGTTTCTTTAAGACAAACTTTATTAACATTAGCATTGTAAATGTATTTTCGACGATTTTAACGAACATAGGAAATGGAGATCGATTGGATGGTGTCGAACTTGCACTAGAAATATTTAAAAAATAGAACTCAAACATTTCGTATCTTACTTTAGTTATCATAATCCCATTGTAAATGTTATATATTTGGATATTTCTCCACTCGAAAACGATAATTAAAATTTGCGATCAATTGTGAATTGTAAGCAATGTTAATAAAGTTTGTCTTAAAGAAACAATATGATTTCACTAAAAATCAATTTCTACCCCTTCCTATTTTCATTTCCACATTATGAAGTTTCACTTCTTCCGCGTGGAGGTACTCTACGCACTATTTTTTTTACAATTGTTATCCACTAAATTTGAAAATAAAAAAAATACTACCCTATTAAATTATATGTGTATCAAATCAATCTAAAAAAAAACAAGTAAATGAAATAATGAACTATTATAAATCAAAATATAACAATAAAATACACCAACAAGTACGTATTTCAGCTAATTTCACGACGCTCACACTGTTTACTTCGCTGCATAGCAACAATACCACGCGCATGTGCTTGGAATATTGGACGCTACTCGTTGCTAACGCTCGCGCTGGCCTGTAACGTGTATTATACTATGCGCATGCGTTCGAGTGCCACGCATTCACTCTCGCTCTGTCTCTTTCTATTCCCCCTCCCCAGGAGCGTTGAACGTTTAACGCAACAGTGCTTTCATACCCCCTCCATGGTAGCGTTAAACGTTTAACGCAACCTTGTTGGAAGTCGCATTAGAAGTTTCACTTGAAACCCCATGGCACGGACTAACAGTGGGCTTACGATGATGAGACAGACGTAACAAAAACAGAAAAACAACAACCTTGAATACCACAGTGACAAAACAGATGGACCCAACGATGATAAAAAAAACAGATCTTTTTGTAAATTAACGATTCCCTTTATATCAACATCGAAGTTACATCCACATACAAAGCTCATTCATAATTAATTTTCAGTGATGTGATTTGTAAGCGAACTGTAATGTCACACATTCTAAATCTGATTTATTTACCTCTTACAAAGTTTCACTGTCGAGCGACCAGTTTTAAAAATGTTTTTTTAGATAAAGATGAAAATCAGCTAATGTGCCACCCTCAGGTTGTGTCCTTGTTTATTTAAATCACGTTCGTCAAAGATATTTGTGTTTCGCACATATGTCTGAGCTATTGAAAATTATAAAGAGAATACATAACGATTTAATATTTTGTAACGCCTCATGTGGAAACGGTAGACCTCGGTAAACACTTATGTTCTAAAACAAACAAATATGTTAGTTTTTTGATGGTCATGTTTGTTTTAATGTAACATCTGAATCTGTAAGTATACTATTAAATCATTAAAAAACTGTTCATAAATGTTTGCGGTATTTCTAGCCACCACTTAAAAAGAAGTGAATTTGTGTGTTTTGTATTAGATACGCTTTTATTTAAATATATATTTTTTACTTTAAGACCCAAATAAGGTCACCGTGAAACAAATAGGTAAAATAAAATTATTTTAAAATCATTAACGAACGCATACCTTTTAACCAGTAAAACATTTGAAACTACTTGATTTTTTTCATTACTTTCAAGACACGAGGATAAATATTACATAATCTATGCTAATATTATAAAGCTGAAGAGTTTGTTTGTTTGAACGCTCTCATCTCAGGAACCACTGATCCGATTTGAAAAATTATTTCAGTGTTGGATAGTACATTTATCGAGGAAGGCTATATGCTATATTATATTATCAATAACATTAGGGATCCTTACTATAAGTCCAATTTAGAATCAAATGCGTTGGAGGGGGTTAGATACAACATGCAGTACACGTACGAAGTGTGTGTTGACAATGCCGCAGGCGCATAGAAGTTTATTTCCTATTGCCTATTAGCATTGTTGCCACGCACTAGATGCCTTATCATTCTTAATTTTCCCATACAAGTAAAAAACAGCCGTGTGATATTAACAACGAAGCAATCAGTACCCTCATAAGAGTTCAATTAGTATTTAAATACTTTTTATCACTTTAAATCGCAAACCTAAACTATTGTTTTTTTTACTCTCTCTCTGTGTTTAATTTGTTTTTTATTGTCCTTTTTTTCAAGTATATGTATTTTACAGACTTGAAACTTCACAGTAATGTTCCTTATGTTACGCAGGATGACATTTTCCGAAAATTAGATCCCATGGGTGGTTAAAACCAGGCAACAGTGGGTACTTTGTCTGCATGAGAACAGGATTTTGCATTGTTCATGCCTTCTGCGTCTCCATGGCAACGGGCATCGCGCGGCAGTGGCGTACCCACAAGGAGGGGCATGTATAATGAGCGGCGCAAGAGTGATCTGCCTGTAGACTGCCGTAGCGAAGTACGGGTACATCAGTTGTACGTTGCGTGCACGAGTCGGGTAACCATCGGTGATATTCATTTTCTCTCCGGTACATTATACAGCATTGTAATAAATTTTCACGGAATTTTTTTTATTTACCATTACTGTAAATGGGAGATGAAGCTTAATTTATTTCCATTAATATAGCCGTGCGAAGCCGGGTCGGGCAGCTAGTATTTTAATAAAACTAATAGTTTTATTGTCTAGTCCTAGATCCTAAGCAAAAAAAATCTGTAACATAGCCCAGAGAGTGCTATTTTGCTGGACAAAATTAAATTCATTTAGTTTTAAGCTGTGTGGTGGTAGTGTCAGAATCGTGAGTGGCTGATTTCAGAGAAAAAATAATATTAATTTTTCTCCTGGGAGTGAAACCTCTGTTAGCTTCTATGTTCTTTGGCTGTGACGTCACAAAGTCGTCGCGAGGATAGACTCTCGGCTCTCGACTATAGATCCACCACAAGCTTCAAGACCCCCGCGCTTTCAACAGAGCAGTTGAAGCTTCAAGGTCACTGCATTCAGCGCTCAAGGCACAACACGTCTCGGCTCCCTGGGGTCGCGCACGAAACTTAACAAACGTTTTACGTAAAACCGGACAGAATTCAGTTTCGTGATAGTGAGACTACCATGGTGAACTAAAATATTTACAGCAAAAAAGTAATCACAAGTTTTAAAATACCTAAGGAAACTGGCATTGACACTATTATAAAACATGTAGTCTACTTCTACATTACCAAGAGGCTAAGTAGCATACCGAACTCCGTAGCGTAGTCGGGTGTAAACTGGCTTCCAGTGCTCACCAAAGGGAATTGACATGGATGCCCACCACAGTGCCATGTATGTATAAAGTTAAATTTTTGTGTCTTAGCCAAGAACGTATATAGTTTAATGTTAGAGCCAGTGTAAATATCATAATTATATTTTTTAACAACCAGTGAAAGAAAAGCGATCTGTGTGCATGTAAATAATATCAAGTGTAAATGTAATTTAGACATATCCTCAAAGCAAAGACTTTGAACCAAGGAGGTTCCAAAAAACCGTACTAAAGGTTTTTTAAATTTTCCTTTAATCCAGCTCATGTTTTACGATAACCAATTTAGAAATGTAAATATTTGCCATCATAGATTAGGCAAAAGAGCACTGAGTGCTGGAGTGTCTTGTTGTATATACCAATGCTGTAAAGTGAAATATGTGAATAATAAAAGCCTATTGAATTGAATTGATTCCGGTGCGAGGGGCTCTGGGTTCGAATCCCGCGTAAAGCACGGGTGTTTAATTTTGTGAACGTTCAAATTTGTCATGGATTTGCCTACGTCAATTAAACTGTCACACTAAACGGTCGAACTATAAGAAATAATAAGTAAATAAAGGGGTGATGGTTGGCTGGTAATGAAAATCACGAACCAGCCAAACATTCATAAAAAAATAAATAAAATTTTAAAAATGGTAGCACAGCTGTAGAGCGCACGATTGGTAACCTCAAGAGGCGTGGTTCGAATCTCGTCACTGGATTTTTTATTTACCTTTTTAACAAACATTAATAATATAAAAATAATGTTGAATTAACCCAATAGGGTTAAGGTTATGGTTTGTTAGTTTTTACACACTGATTTAATTCGTTTAAGAAAAAACAAACAAAACAAAAAACATATACTTAAAGTAATAATTTAAAATTGGTCAAGTTAATATTTTTGAAATGCAATAGAAGTTTAACTTCTAACGTGTGTGTAAACTTTATAGTAATAACTGTTAAGTGAATTTTAAAAAAGTGGGAAATATTTTAAAAAAAATTCCTTGTCGAAAATCAGTCCAATGCCGGTTGTTTTATAGGAGCCGTTTCAAAAAGTTTAAAATTTTTTAGCTGTTTCGTGCTGCTATCTGCGTTTGATGGCGGCAAACAACGTTTACGATTCAGGCAGAGAATTCTAGTGGCGCGCGCAGAAAGTATGTGTGTGGTTCGCGTCCAGAAATGTTGTTATTTGAAAAGCAACTGTCTTATTTATCAGTTCAATTATCACTCTGAGCATTATTTTAAATAATTCCACGTTAAATTTCGTGTCCGAGTCAGCAGTATGTTTACCATCACGGAAATTATAAATCAATCGATTGTTTAAAGAACAAAGGTTTTTAATTGTGCGGGAAAAAATGTGTCACCTTATCTGCAAAAGTATACAAGTGGTTGTTTGAAAAAAGACCACAATGTTTTTCTCACTTGAGAAAGGACTTAACCGTCACATCCGTGTGGCTCTGCAAATGCGTGTGTCCATAATTGTAGTTTTATGTAAAGGAATCCAAATTTTCCAGTATCGTTGTGACAAATACTAAATTATCAAAGAAAATTTTTTCACTATTTAAATCACACTTTGGTGTGACAAAAATCTGACATTGAAATAGCCATAAATTTGACAATGTTATTAATGTCCATGAGATTTGTTTCAGTCTAGCAATTTCTCTGATTTTTCTTATTTAAAAATTACAGTAACCAGCAAATTGTGAATTTAATTGGAAATCAGGCAGAAAATTGCGTAGAATTAAATAATTATTAGGCTAAATATTCTTTACGCACAAATAACTAATAATGAAGCGAAATTTTAATTTATGTAAAAATAATTAAACTCTATATCTTAAGTCTGCGTGGTAAATTTCAGTTCATTGATTTAAATTTATGCTAAACTTGTATTAATTTGTGGAAATTTTAAGAAACAATAGTTGCCAAAAGAAAGTTTTGTTTTACAATTTTCTGCCTAATTCCCAATTTAAACCAAAATTTTCTGTATACTGTAATGTATAAATTTAAAACATCAGAGCAATTGTTAGAATTAAACAAAACTTATGTATAATAATTACCGTGACAAACTGTATAGATATTTTACAGTCAAATTTGTCAGCAAATTTCACACCAGAATATGTTTTACATGGTGCTCCATTTATCGTTGATAAATATATTATTGGGCAAAATTACTTGAAAATTTGGATTCCAATACGTGTTCCTTTCATCATGAGAAACGAAAAATTCTGTAAGAGAAATTATAATGTTTTAGTTTCGTAAGCAGTTTATTTTTGTAAGGATGCTACATTCAAATATGAAAAACATTAACAACCAATTGCGGAAATCCAAGCATACTAGGAAAATGTTATGTAAAGATAATATCGCCTGTTTCATGACGCCTGCAAAAATGATTGAATTCCACGCAGAGGTAAAGTAACGATGTCAAAACGGTCCAACGTCCGTAACTTTGCTAATTTTATAAATATCGGTGGCGGCAGCGACGCAGTGGCCGGGAAACTCCGTCTCGCGGTCCCGGGTCGCGACGCAGCCGACGCAATTCGAGAACGTGGCGGACGTTGCTACGACCCGTCGCTCTGCCCCGGAAATACCGTCTCCCGCGCGCTACTCCAGCGAACCTGTCTCACGCCTCGCGTCTCGCAGCTACGGAGCTACGGACACAGAGACAGCTGGAGACGATACACGTCTGTGGAAGTAGAAGAAGAAGAAGATGAACAAGAAGAGATGGAGAAGAAAATCATGTGCTGTACGTCATGTGCGTCGCGACCCGGGACCGATGAGACGGAGTTTCCCGGCCACTGCGTCGCTGCCGCCACCGATATTTATAAATTTAGCAAAGTTACGGACGTTGGACCGTTTTGACATCGTTACTTTACCTCTGCGTGGAATTCAATCATTTTTGCAGGCGTCATGAAACAGGCGATATTATCTTTACATAACATTTTCCTAGTATGCTTGGATTTCCGCAATTGGTTGTTAATGTTTATTTTTCATATTTGAATGTAGCATATATATATATATGTGGGTGTGTGTGTGTAGGTGTGTGTGTGTAGGTGTGTGTATGTGTGTGTGTATGTGTGTGTGTGTGTGTGTGTGTGTGCGTGTCCACGAGCGTTACCAGTGAAACTTCGCACTTCGTTTATCCACTTTAACGGTAATTCTAAATATTCAATAATTCACTTTAAACATAATATAAATCAACATTTCACTTTATAGTGAGGTATTTTTGCGTCAATAATATTTGGCCAAATGCGTACTTGATCCTACACAATTTTCCGCCTGATTTCCAATTCAATTTCCAATTTGTTGGTTACTGTAATGCATAAATAAGAAAAATCAAGAGAAATTGCTGAACTGAAGCAACGCTCGTGGGCATTAAATAACCTTGACAAATTTATGGCCATTTCACTGTCAGGTTTGTACTTATCACGCCAAAGTGTGAATTAAACTGTGAAAAAAATTTTGTTGGTAAAATTGATATTGTTAAAAAAAGAAACTGGAAAATTGGGATTCCAATACACGCCATCACGTCTGCAAAATGTGCGTCTTTGAGTCTGCCTGAGTGTTTCCAGCGAGTGTGCAGTGCGACAGGACTAGTGCATCGTAGTGTGCATCATTGTAGCATCGATTCACTAGCGCTTGTCCGAGAGCGAGGAATGGGGCGCTCGATATTCCCCTTCCCCCTTCCTCCACTGATGCCCCACTCCTAAAGCGTTGCACTTTTCGTTGCGCTCTGATGAGTCATCGCCTAGATTTTCCCTACCGACCGTGCAGAGTTTTCTCTTTTAAAAATGCTGCACAAAGGGAACAGTTATTTTTTAACACGTGGAACTGAAGTGGTAAATTATTTTTTTAATAATTTATTTTTCAAATGAGCTGTGAAAATTTTAACTTGTACAGCAAAATTTAGTCTATTAAAAACGCAAATACTGGCCTTTTTGAAACCCCACGAATAACAAACTTAAAATAAAGGATGTATTATTTGGCAAATAAAAAGAATACTTGCGACAACTACTTTATTGTTTTCTTATTTAAATTAGTTTAATGTGCAAAAATGAGTGTAGAAACCATTCGGAAATGTTTACTATACAATCATAAATAATCGTAGACTCAGCCCAGCCCCATAACTAATGAAATTTGTTTAGATGAAATAGTTAATAAATGTTCAACGGCATTTAAGGTAGAATCACTTGGAGTATGTCTCTGATGACTTGGCGTAAAAATTTTTAAGGTAAAAAATCTTTTAAAACAGCCATATGTATTTAATTAAATCAGTAAATTTAAGTGTTTAAACCATTTGAATTTGTAAACGATTGAAAGAGATTGAAATAAAAAAAAAGTTTTAATTGGCCAGTATTGTTAAGTATCCAAAAGCATACACAAAAAAACTATTATAAAAGTCTATTCAACCGATTAATTTTGTGTAAAATCATTATCTATTTAAATATTACGAAATTACTTGTTTATGTGATTATTACTTATTGATTTTGACTTAGTATTAATACGTTCTGCTTCGAAAAAGAAATCTTTGCAAAACTATAGTACGTCCAATATATATATATATATATATATATATATATATATATATATATATATATATATATAAAGATTATGTGTTTATAAACAAGAAAATTTAGTTGACATTTCTAGATCTTTGAAACGTGAAAATTGATTTGTAAATTAGTGACGGTTTAGTTAAGATTTTTTGAAAAACACGTTGTTTAAAGTTGCGGAGGGTGAACGAAATTCACTGTCCTAGTGTATCTTTGAAAGTCATTTATGGAATGTTTTAACTATACATGTTTTTTGCAAATAAAGCGTGTTGGCTACAGCTGCGCCACAGGTTTTGTTTATATTTAAACAATAACAGTTTTAAAGGAATCATTAGCACTTTCAAAATGTTATAAACTGATTCGAAAAAAACATAGTACTTCATTTTGTGAAGATCGCATTTCAGTTTCAGAAAGGGCGATTTCATGAAATGTTGAAACAAGTAAATGCACATGAAAGCGTAACGCTTTTTTTTTTTTTTTTTATGTGCTTCACAGTCTACTTACATCGCGGCGTGGTAAAAAAAATGCCGTTGCACCTGGATTCTGTTGCGTGGCTGCGGGATCCTTGCGAACTGCGTCCGGCCAGACCTTCAATCACCTTCAATCGCCCTTCGATCGCCCTGCAATCGCGCGACGCGTCCACACGGCGCGCTGATGCGACGCGTCCACACGACGCGCTGATGCGACCCACGACCGCCGCGGCACAGAACTCGTTGGCTGCTGGTCCGAGGACGATCCTGCTTCTCTCTCCCTGCCCCTCCCTCCCTTCCACCCTCCTTCACCCTCTCTCTCCCTCTTTCTCTCCCTCTCCCTCTTTCTCTCGAGCTGTATTCGTATACCGTTAAGAGTAGTTGCTTGAAGAGCGAGTCATGCTGTTTGCTTCCTGTAACAAACCGGTCGACCGTTGCGGTGCTTCTTCTTGTGGCATTTGGGCTAGGGAGGGGTGGGGGTGGTCAGACACACAGGCCGTCCAACCACCCGGAATTCCAACCGAAGTTGCCATCACACGAGAAAGTTCACCGCTTAGATAAAATGTTCGATTCCTTTTTTTACGTAATCGTAGCCTACTTTTCAAAGAGCAACGTGAATAATTCTTTGGTTTATTGCAAAACAATTGACATAATTTTGTCCGATAAAACTGATTCGTTTTTGCTTGACTGGAAGCTTCACTGTTTCTCCGTTTTTAAGACCTGATTGGGGCAGCAGGACGTACCCTGGCTTTCGGCGAGAGGAGTTTTGGGTTCGAGTCCCGAGGAAAGGCGCGCGTGTACGCTTTTGTTTCACTAAATATTGTCAGAAGGATGGATGATTCATAAATTACCAATAACGAGCCCTAATTTTTTGTAGTAAAATAAGAATAAAAATAATACTTGTATTCCAGAGGATCCAGATCTTGGTCTGGCCATTCTGATTTCGGTTTTTCGTGGTTTTCAAAAAATAACGGATCTAGCAAATGCAGGGATGATTACTTCCCTAATTTCTTTTAACTGTGTCGCTGTCTACAATATACGCCTAGTTGAAGTAAAATATTGTATCTACGCAAGATTCTAGTCACAGAACTATAATTTTACAAAATTAATACTAGGGATTGTAGAATGTACTGTACTTTAAAATTTAACTTTTGATTATATTTACGTTTAGGAGAGATTGCTGTATAAACATTTGAGCTAGAAATTATCAACGTTGGTGCATGAAAACCAACTAGATATTTTTGAATGTAGTTGGTTCGATAACTATCGTAAGAGTAGTGTGTTTTTACCGATCCGAGGCCATACTTGAGGCTGTGGTGCCATGGTGCCGACTGCCATCTTGTATTCTGACGTCGCGGCGGCCATATTAAATGACCTTGACCGTGAATTTTGACCTAGATCTTGACACCAGCCGCCATCTTGGATTCCGTTATTTTGTTTTCTAGAACTTTTCACTATTATTGTTTTCTAGAACTTTCCACTATTTTAAATTAAGATGTCATATCCGCCATCTTGAAATGACGTGATTGTTATCCAAAAATTCGGAAAAAAATATAAAAATATATTTAATAAAATTATTAAAAAAATAAATCACATACATAATGGACATAGTTCGATCCCGGCAAGGGCAATATAATAAAATATTTATAAAAACTAATATAAATTTTAGGGAAATTTATTACAATACTTTAATGAAACCCGCACTTACATCTTACATTTTGGAGTCCTCGGTTATGTTCTTGACGAATATAATAATTTTAATAATAAACAGCAACTTTCCCAAAAAAATTCCAATAACCCACTGACTAATACCAAGGCAATCTCAGCCAATTTAACATCACGGTGGCCATCTTGGATTCCGGCAACTTTGATTTCACCATCTTGGATCCACCATATTGTTTACATCTGCTAATGTGTGCACCCACCAACTTTGTTTAATTTTTACCTGTGAGAGTGCAGTCGTATTTGTTACCAGATCATCGTGGCATACACCATCTTTTCGGTAATTTTGGCTTCCAAATTGAAAATCTGTATTCATTAACTTAGAAATTCGGGAAAAAAGTCCATAAATCATCAATAAAATCTCCTAATAATATATATTGATTGACTCTTTCTATTACCGTACTTGCCCGATCACAGGCAGTACACAGTTAATTAAATTGACTCATTATACAACAGTCTAGGTTCCAGATAAAATAAATCAAAAAACATCGATTATCACATGAAGAAACTGGACAGAAGAGGAAGGAGATAGCACACGCGATGTGACAGTCACTCGTAGAGCGAGGGGTCGTGGGTTCGATACCTACCACAGGCACAGCAGCATGTTTGTCCTTGCAATGTTAAATGTGTTGTTTACAAATACATACCAAGTTAAAAGTAGCCATGTACCTTTTTTCCTGAATACCTCAAATCAAGCATGTTAACCACAAAGAGGTTTTTGACGTGATAACGTCTTATAAATCGATGAACGCCGGCTGCACGCACGAAAAAAATTTCACGTTCCGCCTGAGCCGAGCGTGCAAGAACCGGCCAACCACCGTGAGAGAAAATCTTCTATAATATCAAACAGGTTATAGCGGACTTTTTTAACTAATTGTTCGTGATTATATTTTAACAAATAATTGAATTTAAATTTGCAAAAAACTGTAAATAATATTTAAAAATTAAAAAGCATGCAATTTTTCATCAATGTTTTCTTATGACGTTATCACGTAAAATTATCGTCCGTAAACCGACTTTACAGACAACCCCATAATTTTTTTTTATTAAAGAAATCTCCAGGCCAGAGACAGAGGCTGGCCTGCTGGTGCGTGCAAATGAACGTTGACTCTGCACGCGTAGAGATTCGCCAGCCACGCAGAAGCGTCTATGATGGGGGGGGGGGGGGGGTTGGCCAGTTGTTCGCTCGCGGCACACAGCGCAACGCTTCCCGGCCATCTTGCCGAAACATAAAAAAAAATTCGTTGAATTCATAACCCGGTACATGTTGGATAACTTCAATGTACGATAAAAAAAATGGAAAGCTAATTTAAAAAAATTGGTTGTCTGTAAAGTCGGTTTACAGACGACAGTTTAACGTGACAACGTCATAACAAAACATTGATGAAATCATTGCATACTTTTATGAATAAAGTTGAATCATTTTTATTTAATTATCACAATTTTGTATGGATACAAAGAAGGAGTGAAATTAAATCTACAATTTAATTGATAACTTTACTTTTATTTGCACTCATTAATTCAAATATGTTTATTACTTTAACGAAGAGATTATTTTAACTATAACTGTTATACATGTTTGCTATTTAACTTCTTCCTATCTGTGTTATTCTGTTAAGGATAGGACGATAATAGGAAAAGTAGGAAACGAATGGGAGTGTTTCAAGTTTAATGTGCCTCGAAAAAGTCAAATCGATGGTTGTTCCAATCGAGTGGAAGAGAGATAGATGCGGCGCAAGCGTACAATGAGCGTAACGGGACACAGCGTAACGGGACAATGTGCGTAGCGGGACAATGAGTCATCCTTTTTCGTGCGTGCAGCCGGCGTTCATCGATTTATTAGACGTTGTCACGTCAAAACCAGCCTACGAATGTAACATCTGCGGCCGAAAAAAAAAAAAAGCTGCCTTGCATCTACCAGAGTTGAACCCAGGCCATAAGCCACAAAATGAAATCGCTACGAAAATAAATTAGAAAAAAATCTACGTCAAGCCTCATTCTGGTACAACACACAAGATGCTCGAACTAAGCACAGTCCCAGATGTTAAAATCCAAGCGATAACACAAAATAAATTTTTAGCAACAGTTTATTTATTTTTTTCATATTAATTTCGAAAGTCACACCAATCATTCTCACTGCAGAAAATGACTGTACACACGAGACCTGCCCGACTGAAAAAATTATGTAACCATCACTATTCCTACCTAGAGGACATTCGGTGCTCTTTATGACTACTGAAGTGCCACATACAAGCATGTAGACCAAGAATCTCCGAGCCAAGAGGACTTTTTTGATACTTGGCATGCCTTTCAACAAAGTTGTGTCATATTTCCAATTCGTCAAGTAGTCAGAAACAGCCTGTTTCAAAAGTGAAATGATAAGATTTTTACTTTTAAATCTTTGACGACGACAATAACCTGCGAGGATTCTGAAATAATGAAATAGCATCACCTTCATAAAATATGTTGATTTTCCATTCCTTTTTCATTATTGCAGGTGGTTATAACGATTTTAAGTATTAAATAAAACCTGTGTTCTGAAAACATTTAATATATATTTAATTTTTTTTTTCATTATTTGGAGCAAAAAAAATTGATTACATCGAAGAATGTGAGAAAGTAGTGGTGCGCTTCAAATAGAATTTATGCAAATTATAGTAAATCCATATTTAATATATGGCTAACGCAATTCTGTTCGCAAACAAGTTTTGACATATTTCCAATTATTTAGGTAGTATTAAATTTTTCAAAAAAAAAAAAATTAAAAAAGGAATAGTAGTGGTGCGTAATACATTGCAAAAACATATGATGTTTTTAAAGAAACATTGTTTTTGTAAGTTAATGCAACATTCTCATGACACCAGACAAATGCGTTAGTCGAAACAATTAACGTAGCGTAAGCGTGGCTTGGTCGACTTGCAGTTCGAAGCGCGTGATCACGACAAGGAAATCCAGATCCCAGTACGAACCGCTTGGTAGCTGGACGTGGCGAAAGTTGTCGGACGTCGGTAACTCAGGTCGGTAAACACGCGTAAACTTTGTGTCGAATGTTGACACGTTCCTGCCTTCCGCACACGCAACCATTGATTTACGATTTGCTACTCGAACCATCAGAAATCAGTAGAGACCGGAAAAATTCGCGGATTCCTTTCGAGACAGGCTGGAATCCAAACTCGTTTAGCTTAATGCTGCGCCAGTGATTGGACCGCAATTTACCTGAAGGACTCTGAGCCAATGGCAAACACTCAACAAAAGAAGTATCGAATCATAATAATCGCAGTAAATAGGTGTCCCGAGTCGGTAGCCAATGACCAGGTGATAGTTGCCCGAGTACATAGAGAATCGTGGAGTCTATCCTAGAGCTCGTTGAAACCGCGAATTTTTCCAGTCCCTCGAAATCAGCTATAGTAAACAATTCCCGGTATCTTTCTTTATAAGCTGTAGCCTACTCCAACAGACATTAAATGTTTACAGTGTAATTTTATTTTTAATATAACTGAAATATTCATATAAAATACATTTGTACATTTAAATGAAAGCAGCTTTATCGCTAAATAAACCAATGCAATAATACTGGGTTCGAATTCTTGTCCGGGAATGTATGGTTTGTGAAGTCCGTAGTCCCAGTACCTTTGTTAGTTAAAACAATTTGCTTGTATAAAATATATCAATCAAAATTTTAAATTATGTGCCCATTTTCGTAAAGGAGACAAGAAATATCCAGGTTTTTTTTCAAAAAAAAAGTATTTCATATATGAAAAAAATTAACACAGCAATGTGTTGTACAAAATTTACGAAAATTTTCTTAACAACTGGTTTCCAAATAAATCTATTGTGAAAGTACAAAAAAAATCGCTCTGTAGTAGTATTTTCACGCATAACATATTTATGTTCGCCAGTAATGAAATATCAAACACTTCCTGCATTAAACTCGGACACACAGTTGTATAACATTAGCAACGCACTAATAGCATCCGCTATGACTATGAGAATTTATATTTTTGCAATAATATATTTCCAGACTAGCTGTGCGTTAAATCACTGCAGCATTGAAAGTGTTTCGTTACCGAGTTCTTCAGGTACATGCCTACTGACGCCAAACCAATCCCAGTTGTTTTTTTTTTTTTGAAGTGACAACGTCTAATAAATCGATGAACGCCGGCTTCACGTGCGAAAAAGTGTCCCGTTACGCACATTGTCCCGTTATGCTGTGTCCCGTTACGCTGTGTCCGTTACGCTGTCGGCGAGTGCAGTAATAATAGGTTATGTTACAATTGACTAAAAAATTATGGTGATTCATATAATTGATGATAGATATTTGATTACAGTTTATTTATATGAAAACTTGTTTATAATTATATTTAAACTTTATAGCTAAACGCCAGTTTTTAAAATTAATTACAAGTCATCTACACGTGAACTGTTTCGTCGACTGTTTATAAAGTGAAGTGAAAAGTTAATGTGGTTTTCATTGCTTATTACAACAACAATAATTTCGGTAATAAAGGTTAATTATTCTTGCATTTTAAAAATCAGATTACTAGTATATAATTTCAAGTATTTATTCTTTTATTATTAAAATAAAAATGATTCAATTTTATCCATAAAAGTATGCAATCATTTCATCAATGTTTTGTTATGACGTTGTCACGATAAACTATTGTCCGTAAACCGACTTTACAGAGAACCAATTTTTTTTTTGTGGACGGAGACGCGTCATGAATGACTCGGCCGAATGAGGCAATGAATGACTTCTCTCGCAGACGACCATCAATTACTAGGAAGAAACCGTTAGCGCGCCAATACCTCATTGCCGTTTAATGAGCGTCCAGATATTTATCCGCGAGAAAAAACCCTGCCTCTAGCCATGGCACAAATTCTTGCCGTTTCTATTGGCTAACAAGCCGTTCGATTTTGTGGCCATATATTTTTATTTTTTTCCTTTAATGCGTAGTTAGCGCGCGTGGCTTTTATCTGTCATTGCGTAGGGACAGGAAAAATTCGCGGGTTCAATGACCTCCAGGATGAACTCCACAGTTCTACTTACACTCGGTCAAATGCTGCTGTCTTGTGAGACGTCCCAACGTAGCAGCCTGTGATTCGATAAAGCTTTGGTGGGGCGTTTCTCATTGGCCCAGAGTCATCCAGGTGAGTTGTGAGCCAATAGCAGAGGCAGCACTGAGGTATAACTATTTGTATTTTAGCCTATGGCGAAATGAATTCGCGAATTTTTACGGTCATAAGTGTATGGGTACACGGCCGGCGTACATAATGATCAACATTTTCTTAACGACCACATAACACCAATTACGGAGGTCAAACTGGAACCCACAACCACTAAACCATCGGAAGCCCTCCTGCGTGCTCTAGCATAGACAAAAAATATACTATCGGAATTACAATAGCTCCAAAGAATTATTACTTGCAGAAATACAACTGACCCGATGAAATGACGTAGCAAGTTACTTGAACGTTTACTTTTTTTTTAAAATTTTGGGTGCTATATTATGATACTTCATTTTATTGCTGAAAAGTTTTAGTATAAAATCAGTCATATAACATGTTTTACAAGGGTATTTTATTTATTATTCAGCTGTGGTGTGTACTGTTTTGTAAGTTATGTTGCCATTGAAGACAAGAAGAAAGTCGTAGGGAATGAAAATGTATTTTATTTATTCACACATAAACACACATACTATCAGTTTTGTAAAATGATGGAAATCCTGAAAATATTTTTTTATGTCTAATATAAATATTTCCACGTATTGTGCACTATTTCGTAAATACATTCCGCTTCATTCATCACACGCCATTCCATCTGTTGCGGGACCCCTCACAGGGGTAGGACTGCTTCGGCGTGGAATTCTAGGCCAACGGAAAACTGATGGGCCGTATCATGGCGACCTAGGGGCGACTGAGGAGGAGCTGCACATCCCAGCATCGCCGCCACCTATGGTTGACTTAAAGCAATCCCCGCCCTTGAGGTATCACAGGTCTGTCACGTCTCTGGGACTCCTCGGACAACCCAGAGAGCCTGTGGTCTGCCCGAAGTGCATCCAGACCCTACTAGCTGTCCAGTTTCGCCGTACCACTGCGTCCTCCCGTCAACGGGGCGAAGACCCCTCGGGAAGTGCTCTGAGCCAGCGGTTCCTAAAAGGTGTTCCGCGGCAGGGTCGCGTGGTTCCGTCAATGGGACGACGGAAGACTACCATAACGACAGAATTCCGCCTGGCCTCTTCGAAAAAAAATTGGTTGTCTGTAAAGACGGTTTACGGACTTTTAGTTTAACGTGACAACGTCATAACAAAACATTGATGAAATGATTGCATTCTTTTATGAATAAAATTGAATCATTTTTATTGAATTATCACTATTTTGTATGGATACAAAGGAGTGAAATTAAATCTACAATTTAATTGATAAATTTACTTTTATTTGCACTCATTAATTCAAATATGTTTATTACTTGAACGACGAGATTATTTTAACTATAACTTTTATACATGTTTGCTATTTAACTTCTTACAATCTGTGTTATTATGTTAAGAATAGGACGATGATAGAAAAAGTAGGAAACGAATGGGAGTGTTTCAAGTTTAATGTGCCTCGAAAAAGTCAAATCGATGGTTGTTCCAATCGATTGGAAGAGAGATAGATTCGGCGCAAGCGTACAATGAGCGTAACGGGACAATGAGTCATCCTTTTTCGTGCGTGCAACTGGCGTTCATCGATTTATTAGACGTTGTCACGTCAAAAGGCGGAAAAGTACCATAACGAAAATCTGCCATAAACTCCAAAGGACGAGACTGAATTCTGCCATATTTTCTTACACCCTCCATGGAATGAGTACAGCAGCTTTGTCCTCGAAGTAGTGTATAGAATACTCGGTAGGTAGCGCTGTCAACCCTCTAGCTGTTTCTCAGGTTAACTTTAAAGCCTACAGATAGCGCTTCAAACGGTGATAGTTGCAATAACAAATCATATCCAGATCGCGGACGAGAAGAAAGAAATTATTCAAAAAATGTTATTAGGTAGCACTATATTCTTATTACGACGATTAAAAAAAAATTACATATGGCACCTAGTATTCCATTCTGCCAAAATTTCTTATACATTCTAAGGAATGAGGAAAACGGCCTTACTCGTAAAATTGTAATTTAACTAGCCTCATAGAATTTACATTTTTGCACACTGGTATAATTGAAGTAATTGTAGATCATTATTTAATGAGTTCAAAACCAATGGAAATATTCAACGATTTTCTTATGTAATTTTTTCTGTGACTGAACACAAAAAACTCAGCTTTTAAGGTTTTTAATGTCTATAATAAATTTTTAAAGTCTACAAAATGTTTTTTTAAGATGCTGAAATGCGAGGGAACTATTTTTGTGTAGTGTAGTTTGTTGGCACAGGGCAAGCAGCACAGCCGCTCTAGGGGAGACATAGGCTCGTACATAACGAATGTTGATGGGCTTTGCACAGGCTTGCAGTCTTTCGAAAATAAACTCTGCTGAAATTTAAGTATTTTTTATATTAGAAAATAAAAATATATTAATATGCGTAGCATATTATCCTGCTTCATAAAAACTGTCAGACTAATTGGAATTCAGTTTTTGTTCCTTACAGCACCTATAAACGAATTATAACATAAAATAACAACAAAACACATTAACACAAGATATACACTGATACACATCAATGCGACAAAACACGAAACAACACACAGATAGATAAAGATTGATAAAGTTCAGTTAACCAATTGGTTACTTTGGTTTTCACAAAAATCTTAAACCGAAACTAAAATGGTGTATACAAAATAAATATGTTGGTTACAAATGTTATACCGATGAATTATTCAAAAGGAGTTATAATTTTTTACACAGTTTATAGTTACTAATGTTTTTAAAAGTGTCACTAATTCTGTAATTGCAAGTCGGAATTCTTAATCCAAACCGAGTCATTATGTCTGAACAACAAAAATTGTAATAAAATTTTTATAATAAAAAGTTCATCACTAATGCCTGAAATTTTTAAATATTAATTTAAAAACTTTTTCTGAATACTTTCAATTCTTTTCTAATTAAAATCTTTTGATGCAGAGAAAGATTTAAATTTAATAAGACCTAAAGATCTTCATGTGTTGCTAATAGTATTATATACAGGTTGGTGAAAAAAAGCTTGGCATCCAATATAACTCGAAGGTCTTAAAAGAGGACACCACGTTTAATGTCATTACTTACTATGTGATAATTCTGATTAATTAAATTTGTTTTTTTGACTAAAGGTTATACAATAAATGTTATCGTAATTTAGAGAAATTGTTAACTTGAAAATCAGATCCGGACAGCTGAAATATCTTGCTGAATATTTTCACAAACTTATTTCCCAATTAAATATTTTTTCATCAGCATCTTATCTTGATGAATTCTGAATACAGTTTGGAATATCATTTATTAAATATAAAAGAGTAGTTGAGATAAACTACTACTTTGCGGAACACCTAATACCATGAAATTGCATTTGCAAATTTGACTGCAAAGCGTCTATTTGTAAGATAATTAAAACACATATACCACGCATTGCTTGACGAGGCCAACAATTGACAATTTTTTAATCATAAGATTATGTTGGAAAGTATCAAAGGCTGTGCTCATGTTGAAATAAATAGAGTATTTTATTTACATCTGGATTTATACTGGTACACAGATACAGATATATATATAAAAAAAGCTTGTGTTAAAGACGATATTCCTGATTGAAAACTATGTGGTTTTGTAGGATAAAATTCATGTGGCTATAAATATTTTTTCGTCAAAACCTGCTAAAATACTACAAAACAAAGGTTTCTGACTAGAATTTAACCGTCAATAATACTTCAAGAAAATATATACTGATAAATGGTTGAATGCACAATTAAAATATTTTTGTACAAAAGCAAATTTTTTTTATGTTTTAAATGTTTGTTTGAGCTTTATTTATAACATGTTGGAATGATAATGCTACAGTTACTAAAAACTAAAACGCTACAAAACTACAAAAAATATTTTCTGCAAAACTCCGTTCCCCCGGAGAAACCCCCGGAATGGCCACCGCATGGGGAGCCCAAGAAAAGAAACCGGCTCCCCATTTGGAAGCCACCTGGAAGGTTTTTTTCTGTTCCACCCACCGTTTCTTTGGTAGCCTGACTTGTTACAAGGGATTGTATTCCTACCAGAGAAAATGCCGCCATTTTGTCTGGGCAATCCGCCTTGGAGGAGCCGGGGCGCGAACCCGGGTCCTACAAGTCACAAGGCAGGCGCTCTACCCCAGAACCAGAGTGGTAGAGCGGATACTTGCAGTTTTCTTAACACTGACATGATGGTATTCCACGAGTTTACTGTAGTTTCGTGTGTCCTTAACACGTGCAGTACGTGCAGTAACATCTAACCTCGGTAACGAACAAATTTATGTGTTCTTATGTTGTTCGTTCAGCATGAATTATGTAATTTCATAACAATGAAATATAATTTGTATAACTAGTCTGGCAATATTTTAGTTACTTTCCTGCAAATAAACTTACAAACCCGCTGTAAAATAATTATATAGAAATATAGACTAGTAAAAACACATGTAAGAGCTTGCACTGCCGATGGTAAAGTTATTTGGAAATAAATGTTACATATAAAAAGTGTTTTAGTTAAAATATGCGTGTGCTTACAAGCATAAAGTTATTGTATAAAAATTTATTTATTTGGTTTTAAAGCCACAGAAAAGTTAACTTTTTGACGTTACAACGTCTAATAAATCGATGAACGCCGGCTGCACGCACGAAAAAGTGTCCCACTACGGATGTCCCACTACGGATGTGTCCTGTTTGCTCATTGTACGCATGCGTGACATCTCTCTTCCACTCGATTGGAACAACCATCGATTTGACTTTTCAATTATATTTTCGTCGTTTTAATTATTAATATTATGTAATTTAATGGTCATCCACCGATTTTCAGCAGAATCGGTACGGTTATTTAAAAGTAATGTTGAATATTCAAATACGTTTTGAACCAACAATGGTGTTTTACAGTTATACATAATAATTCAAATTACACCCGGGATCTTTTGCACAATGTTTTAAAAAATATTGTAACACATTATAAATAAGTTTGGTGTATTTGGGATGCGTATTTGTTATAAAATCGTGTTATAAAAACGAAATAATATTATTCCCCTACCGTGAACAAAATTTTTATAAATATATATGACATTTGAAACTATTACTTTACAAATATGGCCTCGTAGCCATGCGGTCAGCAATCCAAAGGTTGTCTGTTCGAATCCCGGCAGCTGCGAAATTTTTTTGTACTTGTAAAAATAAGTACGGCGCACGCAACATTTCAAAAGTAATAAATTTATTTGAATTAATAAATCCAAATAAAAGTAAATTTATTAATTTAATTGTACAATTAATTTCACTCCTTTCTATCCATACAAAATAGTGATAATTCAATAAAAATGATTCAATTTTATTCATAAAAGTATGCAGATGTAGATTTTATCATATAAAAGATAGAAAAATTTAAAAAAAATTCTTCCTTAAAGAATATAATATTTTTAATGCCTATTATGGCTGTCTCAGGCCGAATATGATATTTCCTTTTCTTCTGGATATATCATTTCATCAATGTTTTGTTATGACGTTGTCACGTTAAACTATCGTCCGTAAACCTACTTTACAGACAGCCAATTTTTTTATATTAATTTTGGATTTCTTTTGTTTTACCGTGCTTAACATGCACAGCTAATCCCTGGAAAGCTATTCAAACAACTGTTTGCAAATAACTAAAAATTGGAGGTACTGGGGAAACACGAAGCATATTTTGTAGTGATACAGTTATTTTCATGTAAATGAATAAATAGTTAAGGTTACATGAATATTTCTGTTCCATTTGCAAAGAAAATTTACGGTGCACAACGGCAAACAGAATAAATCAAAGATGAAACTTAACAGATAAAAATTGAAAAAACAACGGCTATACATAGACGCACAGGTGAACCCAGCGATGTGAAGAAACATTAATGATAGCACAGACAAACACGTAAGCAACAGTTGAGCGAAAAAAAAACAGTTTTTCTTTAAAACTACAACGATGATAGCGCAGACTACCACGGTATATGATTCCTAAAATAACAGTTTCGATGTTTCGGGAAAGAGATCTTAAGGCACGAGCAGACTGATGTTTGTCATGACATACAGTTTAATCAGTAATGGCGTTTGTACGAAACTACATCTTGAATTAATTGACCTATTATTTAAAATGTTGTTTGTCAGTGGAAAATTTATTTTATGAACTATACTTAATTTGTTGATATTCACATAGATACTAACTTTGTGTTTTGTTTGTTTTATGTGTATATTTGTTAACAAGTGTATATAACATGTGTATATCTGTTAACAATAAACAGGTATTAGTGCAGAGAAGCTTATTCAAAAGTGAAACCTGTTTCTGTAACAATAAGTGTCAAGAGCGTAGTAAAAAAGGGGGAAAGTAGGGTTGCCAGATTTATTAGACAAAGAATTTTATTTTACAAAAATTACAATGGCAGGAATCTCAAAAAGTACTTAAGGGATCGTCAACTAACCTAAAATGTATTTTCAAGCATTATATTTGTATAAGAGTTTCCGAAGGAGGGACTGGCTTCTGCCCTCCCCTTCCACAAATACTGTCTACATCCATGGTTAAATGTGTAAACACAATCACATGTAGTTACACGCACTAGTACAGGTTATACTCAAAACACGTGAATTAAAATTTAGGAGACCGTAATATTTGATAGTTGTACTTATACTATTCGATGTCAAAAATTTTCCAAGACATGTGATGATAGCCTACATGGAGTACAATAGTCTGAAACTATGTATTTCTACTGTTATTCAATAATCGTACACTCACGCCTGTAGCATAAGGAATCACTACAAGGCAATCTGAAGATGAGAAAAGATGCACTATCGAAGTTTATGTACCGAGTATGACACTATAATCGTATTCCAGAGAACATAGGTTCAAATCCCGACTGGTAATTGTCACATAATTTTGACGTGAAACGTCTTAAAAATCACAGCGAAACACATTGTACCAGAAAAATCTGACGAAAAGATCTGTATCATCTTGCTTTAACATTTTCCTAACTATATAGGCTTCGGCCTGAGACGCACTTAAGTCTTCCTTACCTAGACCTCCCAAATAGGCTACACTTAGTTTTAATTTAGGTTCGGAAAAAATTTCTGTTCAGTGCAGCTCACGACTCAGATGTGATAGCGCGGTGATTCGTGTGATTGTGTATAGAGAACTGACAACACTGGGCATTTCAGATTGTACGTTCACCAAAAAACACTAATTTTTATATTATGTTTTCGGTAACTCACAGGCCAATGTTAAACAGAATTTTCGTCGAATATTAATTGAACTGAATAGTAAGCTACAATTTAGTGTCTGTTTTGAATTAAAATTTTTAGTGCGTAGTCAATTTCTCGTTTTTATTATTTTTATTTTAAACCATTACACTAAAAGCGACTCGCTTACATAGAAGTTTCACTTGAAACCAACAGCCGTGTGTCTCGATACAGCCCTACCGATTTTTTTTTTAGAAAATTTGTAAGATGGTTCTTTACTGTAGGTCAATGCTAATTCATTTGACATCGTCGCTCTACTGTGGCGTTGTGTTTCGCCGTCTATTAATCTGTTTACGGACTGGCAATCATTTCAGAATAAGAAGAAAAATGATATCGGAAATAGACTATTCCCCTGGTAAACATACATAAAAATGATTTCAAGGCTTTCATAAATTAATATTCTGAAATGTGTTCACTTAAACAGCTCAGTACAGTATTTCTAAGTTATTTCTTAGTCATTGAGGCAGTTAAAATATAGGTCTAATTTCACAACTACTTAATAAATAAAACTTAAACAGCAAACGCAAATCGTTCTCAAGTAACGTATAACAAATATTCTGTATTCGCAGTTCACAGGTTGGAAATGCTGTGATTGTTTTTATCTATTCTTAATTGCAATTGTTTTTTCTGTACATCTATATGTTAAAATACTCTTCTAATGGTGTTCACAGCACATGCTAAAAACATAATGCTGTAATTACAATACCCTGTAACATCCCCAACATGACAAAACATCAACACAGCCATTAAGAAATAAGGTAGTAGTGAAGTCAGCCTACGAAAAGTTAACCCCAACAGCCCATCAGAAACATAATATGGGTATTATTAATGATGTAGTAACGTAAAAAATATTTTTTTTTTTTTGTGAAATCATTAATGCTTAAGTTTATTTTATTGTTCTTTTGATAGACATTATATAAAATAAACTCAATTGAATTACCACCTCAGTAGTATAGATGACTATACACCTGATTGTGATACTGTCGTGGCATTTTAAACATATGATAGAAACTAGCTAATCCCGTCCACGCTTCGCTGTGGAACAGTATTAAATGAAATGGATAGGAAATTAAAGTGGGTAAGTATTGTAATCAAATTTAATTGAAAATAAACTGTTTAAAAAATTAAATTATCATTATAACCATAAATAAAATTTCATTAAATGTATTTATTGTCAATATCTTAACAAATCAATTTTTTTTTAAATATTTTAATAAACTTTAGAAAATAATGAATGGATGTTTTTAAATTTAATTAAGAATCTAGTATTTACTATTAAATGTAGATTTAATTAATATTTCAGCTATTACTTCATAAGTTGAATTATTTAAAATTATGGTGATAAATTACATGGGGAATATAGTAGAGTATATTAGAATTAAATACGTTTAAAAGGAAAAACCAATTACATAAAAACTCACCAAAACTTCAAGAATATGAAGAATAACTTCTTATTGATTGAGTTCACTAAGTTTGATTTCGCTTAATTTCAAATATCAATAAAATCACTTCTGAATTGAGTAACAATTAAGTTAACCTAAGAAACAGTTATGGGGTTAACAGTGCTACCTAGCGACGTATTCTATACACTACTTCGAGAGCAAAGCAGCTGTACTCATTCCATGGAGTGTATAAGGAAATATGGTAGAATTCCGCCTCATCCTTTGAACTTATGATGGCAGATTTCCGTTATGGTACTTTTCCGCCTTTTTCGAAGAGGCCAGGCGGAATACTGCCATTATGGTAAATTTCCGATATGGCAGTCTTCCCCCCAACCGCCGTCAATCAACTGAGCAATTGCGAGCTCGCGCCGAACCCGAGAACACATAATACGATCCTGATCGAGCGACTACAACCACCAACGAGTAGTTAACGTCTTTTTGGTATTTGATCATGTATGCACATTTCGCATGCTTGCATTACAACCTCTTAGTGTCATCTGGAAATAAATATCCTTCGAAATACGAATATTGCACCAAATCATCTGTCAAAACCTTGTGGCGTTTTATCATTGAACATTACAACAAGCAAGCAATTAGATATCAGGGGTCTTTAACAGTAAGGTGTAAATGAAATAAATTTTGTTTATAATGTTCACAATTATTGTCAAATAACTTTGTTTGAAGGAGTTGGGGTTCCACCAAAAAGAAGTCGATAATATGGTTCCCAGGCCGAAAAAAAAAGGTAACCTCTGGTCTAAGCGATCAGAGCTGTCAAATAACTTTGTTTGAAGGAGTTGGGATTCCACCAAAAGGAAGTCGATAATATGGTTCCCTGACCGAAAAAAAAGGTAACCGCTGGTCTAAGCGATCAGAACTGTCAAATACCTTTCTTTGAAGGAGTTTGGGTTCCACCAAAAGGAATTCGTTCATATGGTTCCCTGGCCGAAAAAAAATGGTAACCTCTGGTCTAAGCAATCAGAGCTGTCAAATGACTTTGTTTGAAGGCGTTGGGGTTCCGCCAAAAGGAAATCGATCATATGGTTCCCTGGCCTAAAAAAAAATGGTAACATCTGGTCTAAGCGATCAGAGCTGTCAAATAACGTTATTTGAAGGTTTTGGGGTTCCGCCAAAAGGAATTCGATCATATGGTTCCCTGGTGGAAAAACAAAATTGGGAACCGCTGGTCCAAGCGATCAGAGCCACAGACTGCCAGGGCGAGTCCTCGCCGTGCGACCCGGGTCGTAGAGAGGACCTCAGCGGGCAGTCCCAGCGTCAACTAGGGTCGTCCCTCACTGCTGCCTGGATTCCCATGCTCTTGCTGTCTGCTGTGAGCCAGCTTGGTGACTGCCGCAGTCTGTGACGCAGGGGGTGCCTGGGACGGGCCAGCCCCTGGGACACCCCACCGATTCCTGCACCCCAGGGCTCACAGTGCTTTTTCCAGAGCCGGATCCGTGCCCAGACCGGCCACTGCCATTACACCATTGGTTCTTCTCAGCGAACTGAATGCCTGCTTCAGGCAGTGCTGACGCCCCAGGTGAAGTTTCCGAACCTTCTGCCGTTCCCTGCAGACAGGGCTTTTCCACCTCACCAGGTACATCTTGCCAAACATCCGAGGATGTCGAGGGACGAGGACTCCCGACAGAGCCCACTCTGGTAAACACCGCTGGTTCCACGAGTGGTTCCAGTGTAGAGGGATGGTATATTTGCATCAACAAATAGTTTGTAATATGTACTACTAAAAATATATTGTGAATTTGTGTAACACATGGCTATGATTAAATTAGCTTTGCTTCTGGGTTGTAGCCGCGTCCAAGGCGAATATATCACCGACATTTCGGTCGACATTGCAGTCGCCATCGTCAGGGTTGAGTTATTACAAGTTATTCTGTCTTTAATACTCTCGCCTGAGAGGAGTGTTTTCCGATTGGCTGCTGCTGCTGCGGGCCAGTCACAGCCTTCCTTTCGTCTAGTTGGCCTGTTGGTTTGGCCAACCCGAGCTGGGCTTCACTGATTGGCTGGGGGTGCTGGCACATCAGTGGCCTCTTCTCTTCTGACTAGCTGAGCTGTTTGGCCAACCAGAGGCGACATGTATTTTATTAGATGCAGAGCTAGGTTATGTTTTTTTCTGAAGAGTGGATGCCATATTCTGCTTAATTTGCAGCCATCTTCTCTATTTATGTTTGCTGGGTGTTTTAATATTTCTACTGATTCTCGAATGTATCTTTTCTTGTATTGTCGGATGTTGGCTATGGTGTGGAATTGGTCGAAATAAATGCTGTGACTGGTTTCCAAGGAGTGTTCTGCTATAGCTGATCGTGGGTTTTCCTGTTTATAGTCGCTGATATGTTCTTTAACCCTCGTGATTATTCGTCGCCAGTTTTTTCTATAAATACCTTGCACAAAAACATGGAATCTTGTACACACCAACTAGGTTTTCGGTTGTAGTTTTGTCTTTCACAGATGTTAGATACCCCTCAATCTTGTTTATAGGTTTGAGAATTGTATGAATTTCATGCTTTCTAAAAATTCTTGCCACTTGGTCTGAAATTCCTTTGACGTAAGGAATGGAAGCTTTATTAGAAGATACTCTTTCTTTTGCTTCATGGCTTTCCTAATTTCTGATTTTGAATGGATTTTCAAGATGGCGAACATGATGTCATAATTAAAAATAGTGAAATCCAATATGACGTAAATTTCTAGAAAACAAAATGGCCAATTCCAATATGGCGGACAGATTGTCATAATTAAAAATTTCAAAATCTGAAATGGCGGAAGGGATTAAGGTCGTGACCCAGAGGCTTGAGTTTTGGCCATTTAAAGGAATTTAAGCCTCTGTGAGAAAATTTAAGCCTCATTGAAGAAAATTAAACATTGGTGAGGAAAATTAGTCCTCAGTAATATTTAGAGGGAAACAATAGGAAAATTTTCCCTCGAAACGCGAAATTTCCCCTCGAGATAAGGAATTTAGGATTTTTTTTTGGCAGAATGTTTTCCTAGTAACCGCAAAAATTCAGTCATTTTGACGAATTTTGGGTCAATTGTCCCAATTTGAGTCAATTTTGGCAAATGTTGAAGTTCATAGTCAAGTTCATCCAAGATGGCCGACGTGACGTCACAAACCAAGATGATGGATCGGCTCCACGACACCACACCCTGAACCCTATGCCCGGACATACATTTCTATACTACTGATAGTCCATCTTGTCAGGACAACCTAATATATGTTTGAAAATCTGAACTCACGAGTTAGTGACAATCATTGTGGTGAAATTATTTAAAATAGTATGCGAACTACTCTGTCCGTTGCATAACGGTAGTAGTCACATTATCTTTAATTATAAATGTTTCATCATCAGTAGGTTAACACTTTGAAGTGTACATTTCTCACTCTGCGCTAACTCCCAGTAACTTGCAATAATATTATAACCAATAACTAAATATTAAAGGAACTCAAAAACAAGACAGCTGAAAGTGTGTTTACAACTGCTAAACTCAAGTTAATGGTCACTTTCTCAATACTAAATGTCTTTCGAGGTCGTGCGCCAGGCCTGCTGGTGCAGGTGGGAAACCTCCTATTCATTGACCCTGAGTCAGGCAGAATAATATTCGCTCGTGCCTCTTCGGGTTTTTATTGTTATTGGCTGCATGTACTCTCTCCCTGCATGACTAATACCCGGCATGACTATGCATATACGCTTCGGCCTGAGACGCACCTGGTTACCTCCCTAACAGGATATCTCCTACAAGACACACCAAGTTTTTGTAAGGTCAGGATAATAATAGATGTATTATTATTTGCTATTTTAAAAAATAAAGAAAAGTTAGGTTTAATGTGTTACAAAAATAGAATTCTTGAATAAACTCGTTCTTTCTTTCTTCGTTCTTTTTTTTTAAGTGTAAACATCTTAACTCTTGGTATACAATTTTTATATTAGTTTGATTAGTTTCATAGATATAATTAATTATCTTAAAAATATATTTACTTCCTTTTTACCCTCTAGTGGTAGAATTCTGTAATTATATATAGCCTAGTTTTTAAGTTAGCCAAAGACCTTTCTAATTTAAAAAAAAAGTTCATCGATTGATGCTCGAACAAACAAACAGACAAATATTTTAAAAACTACGTTTTTGATTTCTCAGTCATGTAAATAGCCATTTCCAAAAGTTTTTTCGTCATTTAATCCAATTTACTGACTTTTTATCTCGAACATTTTTTTGACAGGTAAAATGATACATAAAATATAAATAGTTATAAACAAAGATTTTTAATATTTTCTTTTCTATAAAGTTACATATATAGAAGTATAGAGAGATACATAGATAACTGAGATATATAGGATAAATAAAGTTATATGAAGAGCACATATGTGTTCCTATTTCAAACTAACTTACAAAAAAAATGCAATACATGCCGAGCATTAGCGAGAAAAAAATAAATATTAAAATATAAACCCACAGAGAAAAAGACAATATCAGCTGATGTTGAACAGATGGAACACAACGATGAAACTAAATAGAAAAAAAAACACACTCGGTTTGTGCCTGATGACGGGAACAGATGCCAGTTGCCGAAACGTCGCAGCTGTTTTGTCACAGGAAACCTACTGTGTTTGTCGGTGTTGTCGTCTGTATGTTGTCCATAATACGTGTTTATTTTCATCGTTGGGTCCATATGTTCGACAATGGGTTGTGCAGGCTTCTTCTCTGTGGGTTTATGTTTACATTTTAACTTCTTATTTTGAATCATTTAATTTTTTCCATGACAAATATTGCAAAACTGCAATGACGTATGTCCAAAAACTGTATTAAATCTGTTTGCAATATCTTGCGCAATGGGCATGTATCAATAGTGCAGGAGAAAACAACAGGATACAGAAATGTGGTATGGATGAAGTGTTGGTCGGGGCGGAAAATCGTCTACCATGTTGGGGATTGGGCACGGGAAGCCTTCTTTTCACAGACGAGAGAGCCAAATGCCCGATAGTGCATCTTCGGTTTTTTTTTTGTTCATTGTAACTCATGATAACTAATGGTCAATTAGGTTAGGTTAGCTACATTATAAATACTTTAAAACATTGTGGACGGTTGATTTGGTTAGGATAGCTACATTAAAGATACAGGGGCGTAGGAACCGGGGGGGGGGGACAGGGGGGACGTGTCCCCCTGAACTTTTTGGGTGGAGGGGACTGCCCCCCCCCCCCCCCCAACTTTCTAGACCGTGATATTTTTATTTTATAATATTATTCTGCCCAACTTTATTTGTAATTTCTTCACTCATCAAATTTTATCTTAAGGAAACAATAATAATTTTAACTTCGATGTATCCACTGGTTAGATACAAAAACTGCTTAAAAAGCGCTATTTTGCACTTTTAAAATAAAAATTTTCCGGTGGAGGACCCCCGGACCCCCCGTCTTAGTAAAAGCGGAACGGGTTTACATGACATCAAAATCATTATTTGTCCCCCCCCCCCCCAAAAAAAAACTTTATGAACACAGCTACGCCAATGTAAAGATATGATATAGAACGGGAAAAAAAAAGCGAGCATGAACTTCGGGTAGCTTCGGGTGTGGCTCTCTCGTCTGTGAAATGAAGGCTTCCCGTTGGGCGCTTGGACGCTTGGTCCGCTTTCATATTTTATTTTATTTATTTTTATTTATAGTTGCGTTCCGTCGACCATGAATGAGCAATTGCTCAATGGTGTAGAACATGTCAGTATATACAATACAATACAAAATAAAAATTAAATCCATAACATAGTAAGATAAAAGTTATAAACAATATCATGATTAAATACACATATCACAGTTCTGGTGTCTTGTCACCAGAGACGCAGGCGCCCCTGGTGGTAGGTAGCTGCACTCTCCACCTGCCGACCACAGCAGCACCCAAAATCTAAGGAAAGAAGAAGAAGAAATTGGTTGTCTGTAAAGTCGGTTTGCGGACGATAGTTTAACGTGACAACGTCATAACAAAACATTGATGAAATCATTGCATACTTTTATGAATAAAATTGAATCATTTTTATTGAATTATCACTATTTTGTATGGATACAAAGAAGGAGTGAAATTAAATATATAATTTAATTGATAAATTTACTTTTATTTGCACTCATTAATTCAAATATGTTTATTACTTTAACGAAGAGATTATTTTAACTATAAATTTTATACGTGTTTGATATTTAACTTCTTCCAATCTGTGTTATTCTGTTAAGGATAGGACGATTTTAGGAAAAGTAGGAAACGAATGGGAGTGTTTCAAGTTTAATGTTCCTCGAAAAAGTCAAATCGATGGTTGTTCCAATCGAGTCGAAGAGAAATAGATGTGGCGCAAGCGTACAACGAGCGTAACGGGACACAGCTTAACGGGACAATGTGCGTTACGGGACACTTTTTCATGCGTGTAGCCGGCGTTCATCGATTTATTAGACGTTATCACGTCGAAAACAAATCACTTTTAAAATAGGCACTTAATTTATATATTTTACACTGCAGTTCGCCCTGCAAAGATCACATCTTCGGTTCGGAGTCCGTTTTGCTTATTATTTTTGCGAGGCCGTACATGCCTTGGACTATCCTTAACTCAATAACTAAAAGGTTTTTTTTTTGTATTTTCGTGTATGTTTTATGACTATAAGATTATAATAAGCAATGCTAAGTCTTATTCCTATAGTACCTTCCATATGGGTGCACACATTATTAGAAGGTATTTTTCTACGCTATGTACAATCATGCTCTTTATTATATTGCAAAGTGTGCACGTAAAAATAAATACAGGTGAATGAAGACTTAAATGCATTCATTTTATAATATTTATTTTAATGCATCCGATTGTAACATGTACCTATATTTGCACTGCAGTTCAAAATATGCTATGCATTCAGTTGCACAACAGAACTGCAGGTGAATTGTCGTGATTGTGTGATCACTTGGCCTATCAGAGATTATCTAGTAAGATATGTAAGCAACAACAATTAACAATTAACAATTAATAGGTTTTTATTTTTCGTAATTGTCACAATACATGGTTTGCATGGTTATTTAGACATACCAGCAGTTTCCTGCTCTTTTGCCAAAATTTTACATATTTACACTTCAATTTTTACATGGCACAGAATATATACATATAATAAAAGGAAACTTTAAAAAAACCTTTTGTCTTTGCCTTTGAAGCCATTGGGCTCAATGTCTTCACATCACTGGGAAATGCACACATTATTACATTTACTATTATTTACAAAGAATTAAAAATGAATAAATACAGATAAGTGTTACAGGAAAACTGAATATTCTTGGTTTAAAAACTAAGCAATCAAACAAACAAACAAACAAACAAACAAACAAACAATGCGCTATGGTAAGCAAGTATATTTATACTTACGAGTAATCCGATTCTTGTTTCCTGAGAGAAGAAATTTACGCATTTATAACGCAAATTTTTCATATTTTTCATCAGTGTAAATAAAAATTCATCTTTTAAGGAGCGTTTATAATGGTAGAGTAAACAGGATAGCAACCAGGGCCAGTGATGCTATCACGTTTACTCTACCCATGTAATCGATCCTGTTACTTGCCCTAGTTACTATCCCGTTTAATCATATGCTTCCCGCCACAGGTTTGCTCGCCTGCAGCTAAAGTCGCGTGCGTAGCCGCTGTGCGACGCTAGTTGCGTGAAGACTCACACTGCGCATACTAGATGGCAGCACTAGTAGCAGGCGAGCGAACCGTACGATAAATAACGAGATATGGCGAGCAAGCAAGATGCAGGTCAAAATTACGTTTAGTCCCAATACTGAACGGCGAAATTCCGAATAGAACTATCAGAAATGTGTGGGATTGCGTACGCAGTGAGAGAATTTTTGAAGAAATGAAAATTTCACTGCATTTTTAATATCAGAATTTCAATGCAAACAGTAATTGTGGTATTTTGTCAATATTTCAATAAAATATTCTCTTAGGGCCAATTTCACAACTATCGTTTATGATTTTAAACAGAGTTTAGCAAAACTTAAGCCTTTTTTTTAATAATAAATCAAATTTCACCAAATATTTGCTCGCGGTTAACATGGATAAGCGTTGCTTAGCTTTAACCGAAATAATTTGGGGCGATTAACTTCTAAAACAAAATTTTATGGGGCGACGGAAGACTGCCATTATAGAGAACTACCATAAGTTAAAACGCAACCATACAATCCTAGTATGTACTCGAACGACATGAGTAAATTACTTATGTATGTTATCTTAGAAAGAATTAGTAGAAATAAGCAGCATACAAAGTCTTGTGATTCTAATTCATGTGTTAACTCAGGTCACTAGTTGAAATGAAATGCAGTCTAGTGACCGAAAATCACAATTCCCTGACACCAACGGTTAAGTAAGTAAAATATTGCATGATTTATACCATATGTTTGAAATTCTATGACAGATTATCACCATCAGGTGTAGTACTGATGTGGCAATTCAATTAATTTTATTTTACGTCATGTCTATCAAAAGAACGATAAAATAAACTTAAGCATGAATGATTTCACAGAAAAATATGTTTACGTTACTACATCTTTAATACCCACATAATGTTTCTGATGGGCTGTTGGGGTTCAATTTTTGTGGGCTAACTTCACTAGGTACGACCTTACTGTGATGTTGTTTTTGTCGTTTCGGGGCTGTCACAGGATATTGTTATTCCAGCATTATGTTTTTAGCATGTGCTGAGAAAACCACCAGAAGAGTATTTTAACATATAGATCTAAAGAAAAACAATTGCTATTAAGAATATATAAAAACAATCACAACGTTTCCAACCTGAGAACTGTGAATACGGAATATTTGTTACACTTTACATGAGAACAATTCACGTTTGTTGTTTAAGTTTTATTGATTAAGTAGTTGTGAAATTAGGTCTATATTTTTACTGCGTCAGTGACTACGAAATCATTTAGAAATACTGTGATGAGCTGGTTAAGTGAAAACATTTCCGAATATTAATTTATGAAAGCCTTGAAATCGTTTTTATGTATGTTTACTAAAGGAATAGCCTATTTACGATATTATATTTCTTCTTGTTCTGAAATGCTTGCTTGTCCGTGAACAGATTAATAGCGAGGTCAATGCAGACGGCCAAACACAACGCCACAGTAGGGCGACAATGTGAAAGGAATTAGCCATTACCTAAAGTAAAGAAGCATCCTACCAATTTTCTATAATTATTTCAGGAATCAACAGAAAAAATCGGAGGGGCTGTATCGGGACTCATGGCCGTTGGTTTCGTGTGAAACGTATATGTCAACGAGTCGCTTTTAGTGTACTTAATGGTTTAAAATGAAAACAATAAAATCGAGACAGTGACTACGTACTAAAAATTTTAATTTAAAACATTCACTAAATGGTAGCTTACTATTCATTTCAAATGATATTCGACGAAAATTTTATTTAACATTGGCCTGTGAAATGAGATATCGAAGGTATAATATCAACATTAATGTTTTTTTGGGGGACGTACAATCTGTACTGCCAAGTGTTGTCGGTTCTCTATACACAAACACGAATCACCGCGCTATCACGTCTGAGTCGTGAGCTACACTGAACAGAATTTTTATCCTAACCTAAATTAAAACTAAGTGTAGGCCTACCTATTTGGGAGGACTAGGTAGGAAAGACTCTTAAGTGCGTCTCAGGCCGCAGCATATATAGTTAGAAAAATATTAAAGTAAGATGAACCAGACCTTTTCGTCTGTTCTGGTACCTATATGTTTCGCTGTTAATTTTAAGACTTTAAGATGATATGACAATGGGCAGCAGGGATTTGAACCCGGTGTTCTCTGGAATACGATTATAGTGTCATACGACTCGGTACATAAACTTCGATAGTGCATCTTTTCTCATCTTCAGATTGCCTTGTAGTGATTCCTTATGCTACAGGCGTGAGTGTACGATTATTGCATAACAGTACAAATACATAGTTTCAGACTATTGTACTCCATGTAGACTATCACATGTCTTGAAAAATATTGACATCTAATATTATAAGTACAACTATCAAATATTACGGTCTCCTAAATTTTAATTCACGTCTTTTGAGTATATCCTGTACTAGTGCGTGTAACTACATGTGATTGTGTTTACACATTTACCATGGGTGTAGACAGTATTTGTGGAAGGGGAGGGCAGAAGCCAGTCCCTCCTCCGGAAACTCTTATAAAAATATAATGTTTGAAAATACATTTTAGGTTAGTCGACGATCCCTTAAGTACTTTTTGAAATTCCTGCCATTGTAATTTTTGTAAAAAAAAATCTTTGTCTAAATAAATCTGGCAACCCTACTTTCCCCCTTTTTTTACTCCGCTCTTGACACTTATTGTTACAGAAACAGGTTCCTCATTTGAATAAGCTTCTCTGCACTAATACCTGTTTCTTGTTAACAGAAGTGTAAACAAATATACACATAAAACAAATAAAACACAAATCTGTTTAAAGAAAGTCAGTATCTATGTGAATATCAACAAATTAAGTATAGTTCATAAAATAAAATTTCCACTGACAAACAACATTTTAAATAATAGGTAAATTAATTCAGAATGTAGTTTCGTACAAACGCCATACTTATTAAACTGTGTGTCATTACAAACCTCAGTCTGTTGTGCCTTAAGAAGGGAATAAATATATTTCCCGAAACGTCGCAACTGTACTCTTAGGAATCATATACTGTGTTAGTCTGTGTGTTATTAATCTATATTTCTATATAATTATTGTACAGCGGGACTGTATAATTGTTTGCAGGAAATCAACTAAAAAATTGCCAGACTAGTTATATAAATTATATTTCACTGTTATGAAATTACTCAATTCACGCTGAACGAACAACATAAGAACACATAAATTTGTTCGTTACCGAGGTTAGATGTTACTGCGCGTGTTAATGACACACGAAACTACAGTAAACACGTCGAATAACATCATGTCAGTGTTAAGAAAACTGCAAGTATCCGCTCTACCACTCTGGTTCTGGGGTAGAGCGCCTGCCTTGTGACTTGTAGGACCCGGGTTCGCGCCCCGGCTCCTCCAAGGCGGATTGCCCAGACAAAATGGTGGCATTTTCTCTGGTAATTATTAATACAATCCCTTGCAACAAGTCAGGCTACCAAAAGAAACGGTGGGTGGAACAGAAAAAAACCTTCCAGGTGGCTTCCAAATGGGGAGCCCGTTTCTTTTCTTGGGCTCCCCATGCGGTGGCCATTCCGGGGGTTTCTCCGGGGGAACGGAGTTTTGCAAAAATATTTTTTTTAGTTTTGTAGCGTTTTATTTTTTAGTAACTGTAGCATTTTCATCCCAACATGTTATAAATAAAGCTGAAACAAACATTTAAAAAATTTTGCGTGTTCAACCATTTATCGGTATATATTTTCTTGAAGTATTATTGACGGTTAAATTCTAGTCAGAAACCTTTGTTTTGTAGTGTAAAAAACCACATATTCCTGTAAATCCACATTGTTTTCAATCAGGAATATCGTCTTTAACACGCGCTTACTATATATATACTGTATGTGTGTGTACCAGTATAAATCCAGATGTAAATAAAATATTCTATTTATTTCAACATGAGCACCGCCTTTGATACTTTCCAACATAATCTTATGATTAAAAAATTGTCAATTTTTGGCCTCGTCAAGCAATGCGTGGTATATATGTTTTAATTATCTTACAAATAGACGCTTTACAGTCAAATTTGCAAATGCAATTTCATGGAATTAGGTGTTCCGCAAAGTAGTAGTTTATCTCAACTACTCTTTAATATTTAATAAATGATATTCCAACTGTAATCAGAATTGATCATCAAAAGATGCTGATGAAAAAAATATATAATTGGGAAATATGTTTGTGAAACTATTCAGTAAGATATTTCAGCTGTCCGGATCTGATTTTCAAGTTAAGAAACGTCTCTCAATTACGATAGCATTAATTAATTAATCAATCAGAATTATCACATAGTAAGTAATGACATTAAACGTGGTGTCCTCTTTTAAGACCTTCGAATTATATTGGATGCCGAGCTTTTTTTCCACCAACATGTAGATAATACTATTAGCAACACATGAAGATCTTTAGGTCTTATTAAATTTATAACTTTCTCTGCATCAACTAATTTTGATTAGGAAAAGAATTGAAAGTATGCGGAAAAAGGTTCTGATATTAATATTTATAAAATTTCAGGCATTTAAATTATTTTAAAATTTACGTTTTCTATTTATTAGACGTTCAATTATTTTTCACTTTTTATTATATACATTTTATTACCATTATTGTTGGATCAGACACAATATCGCGGTTTGGATTAGGAATTCCAACTTGCAAATACAGTATTAGTGATACTTTTAAAACCATTAGTAGGTAACTAAAAAATGTGTTATTAATAATCTAGAAACATTCATTGGTAAAAAACTTAAGCAAAAAGTTCTGTTTATGATTTTTGTGAACACCAAAGTAACCAATATTATTTAACATGAACATTTTATCTATCTGTGTGTTGTTTTGTTTCGTGTTTTGTCTATCAGTGTAGGTATGTCATGTGTTTTTGTTGTAGCTGTGTAACGTGTGTACCGTCGTACACACTCAGAATCGACAGTGCCCCTAACCGTCTGTGGACGCCGCCCGCGCAACACAAGAGCGCGCAGGAGCAAGGAGGGGGGGGGGGGGGGGCTTTGAACGCTGCGGCTGGTGGTCGGGCTTCTTCGGAAGCGGTCGGGCGTCATCGGTTGTGCGCCGCTTTGCTGGAAAAGGACACTATACATTAGTTATAGACATTAATGAATAATTAGCTAATTCAAAATGGTCCGAAGCACGCAGGTGTAGGTTTGTCTCCCGGGAGCTCACTGCCTGTTGTGTTAGGGCTGACTCCATATGTCCGATGGGCATGGCCCGCCTGGCAGGCTTCACCTCCAGTGCCGGTTGTGTTTCTGAAAGACATGGGATTTTGAATTGCAAGCTTGCAACAAATGCCAGAATGGGAATAGGTCTTGACTTAATTCACCTGTAACTTTATACACCGACAGTTACTCTATATTTAACTAGTAGTATAGTAGTAGATATTAGAGATTTGTAAATTAGTAATAAGTCCTAGATACTAAGTAATAGTCATCAAAAATATATATTTCTAAAATAATAATAAAAAATCTAAAAATAAAAATTAAAAGAAAATATTTTTAGTTCTTATTTTAGTTTTATCTTAAGCACTGCACGTCCATCCCTGAGTTGGGTGTTTGCATATTTCGTAACGAAATGCCTAGTTTGTAAGTCATTTATCTTTTTTCTGTTTTAGTTTCTTAGTTTTTTAGGTGCTGACTGGCGGCGGAGTGAGTGGTCAGTGCAACCACTCACCACCAGGGGCGCTTGCGTCCCTGGTCACTAAATCCAGTACTGGACAACTGGAAAAGCGGACCACGAGTCCAAGTGCCCAACCCCCGCATGGTAGACTCTTTTCTACTCTGTCCAACACTTCATCCAGACCATCCTCTGTCTCCTGTAAATTCCTACACGTAATGCATGCCAATTTGCATCCCGCATGAATGTGCCCAGGGTTTTCCCTGTGTCTATGCAGGTTTTACCTGGGCCCAACCTATCTCTAGTTATAGTCTAGATTTAAGAGTGAGGGGAGTTAGTCATGGCGCCAATCGCTGCCATGGCTGGCCAATCCCCTCCTAGCACATGATGCATGCGACCCTCTCCCTGCATGGCTAATCCCAGCATGACTAGGCGTATAGGCTTCGGCCTGAGACGCACCTAGGTCCCTCCCTAACCCGGACCCCTCCAAAATACACTAAAAAATTCGGAAAAGGAATTTGGATTGGTTATCAGCGATGCTACTCGCACGGCCACGAGAAGTCGGCCATCGTTCCCCCGAACGTACGAGACTATTCTGCTCTAGCCTGGGAAGGAGACCAGCGAGTATAAAAGGGCAATGCTTCGAGTCAACAGTGAGCAGATCAACTGGGACTTCACCGAGGCAGGCCGCCGCGCTGCCCGGACACCGCTCACCGCCCTACGCTGTCAACATCGTGGAGTCGCCGCCTAGTGACCCCGACGGACTTCATCTTGGTGAGACCTCCACATGGCATAAACATTGATAGAGACAAGAAAAGGAAGATAGTGTCGCTTTAGAAGCATAAAACTCTGAATTCAAGTCTCAAGTTAGAAGTCGTAATAGGCGAGTGCAAAGGCAACTTCCAGGAAGGCGAGCGAGCGGGGGCTACAGAAAAATTAACAGAACACACACGTAAATGCAAACACTGACGTCGACAGAGAGCTCCCTACGTAACGAACACCCGCAAACGTACCACCCTCACAAGATAAGTGGCTGTATGAACACATGTCACGACGGGGATAAGAATAACAACGGGGAATACGTATGATTTGGATGACGGCGAAACTTTTTATGGGCATAATTAAAACTTTAAACCAACTTCTACGGATATTACATAAGTTATGTACATGATCAGCAATATTGTCTTTGTTCTATTTTTTCAATTGTTTATAATCTTTATGTAAAGCTCACCCAGTAAATCTAAGGCAAACTTTTTTGTGATTGACGAAGTATGCGGCGTAGTTTGAGCCGAGTCAGGCGACTTTGCTTTGATAATTTATCAGATTGTTAATTTTTGTGTGTTTTGTGTTATAGCCGTCCACGACGAGTATTCAAGCCCACCACTCAGGGGTGCCGCTTCAAAAGATCAATGTCAGTTCGAGAACGAGATGAGCTATTTGTTTGTTAGAACCTTGCTGTTAATAAAATGTTGTTTTTACGAAATCCTCTGGGCACCTAATTCTGACACACTCGCATCCGTTCTTTCCTGCCTTGTTAGGGTTTCCTATTCCTAGAGACCGGAAAAATTCGCGCTTTCGATGACCTCTAGGATAGACTACACAACCCTCCAGTGGTGGATCTAGGATTTTGGTTTGGGAGGGGCTTGACCCAGTTCAGGCTAGGCTTTATCAAGGCAAACACTAAAACAATAGTGGACCCAGATGCTTTTGGAGGGGGCTTGAGCCCCTTAGGCCTTAGCCCCCCCTTTGGATCCGCTACTGGTTACAGGGTATTGTAATTACAGCATTATGTTTTTAGCATGTGCTGTGAACACCATTAGAAGAGTATTTTAACATATAGATGTACATAAAAAACAATTGCGATTAAGAATAGATAAAAACAATCACAGCATTTCCAACCTGTGAACTGCGAATACAGAATATTTGTTATACGTTACTTGAGAACGATTTGCGTTTGCTGTTTAAGTTTTATTGATTAAGTAGTTGTGAAATTAGACCTATATTTTAACTGCCTCAATGACTAAGAAATAACTTAGAAATACTGTAATGAGCTGTTTAAGTGAAAACATTTCAGAATATTAATTTATGAAAGCCTTTAAATCATTTTTATGTATGTTTACCAGGGGAATAGTCTATTTCCGATATCATTTTTCTTCTTATTCTGAAATGATTGCCAGTCCGTAAACAGATTAATAGACGGCAAAACACAACACCACAGTAGAGCGACAATGTCAAATGAATTAGCCATGACCTACAGTAAAGAACCATCTTACAAATTTTCTATTAAAAAAATCGGTGGGGCTGTATCGAGACACACGGCTGTTGGTTTCAAGTGAAACTTCTATGTAAGCGAGTCGCTTTTAGTGTAATGGTTTAAAATAAAAACAATAAAAACGAGACATTGACTACGTACTAAATATTTTAATTCAAAACAGACACTAAATTGTGGTTTAATATTCATTTAAATTAATATTCAACGAAACTTCTGTTTAACATTGGCCTGTGAGATACCGAAGGCATAATATCAAAATTAATGTTTTTTGGTGAACGTAGAATCTGTATTGCCCAGTGTTGTCAGTTCTCTATACACAATCACACGAATCACCGCGCTATCACATCTGAGTCGTGAGCTACACTGAACAGAAATTTTTTCCGAACCTAAATTAAAACTAAGTGTATTTGGGAGGTCTAGGTAAGGAAGACTTAAGTGGGTCTCAGGCCGAAGCCTTTATATTTAGAAAAATGTTAAAGCAAGATGATACAGATCTTTTCGTCAGACTTTTCTGGTACAATGTGTTTTGCTGTGATTTTTAAGACGTTTCACGTCAAAATTATGTGACAATTACCAGTCGAGATTTGAACCTATGTTCTCTGAAATACGATTATAGTGTCATACGACTCGGTACATAAACTTCGATAGTGTATCTTTTCTCATCTTCAGAGCCTTGTAGTGATTCCTCTGGATCCGCTACTGCAACCCTCTACATACTCAGGCAAATGCCACTTGCTCATTGGCTATTGATTCGCGACACTTGTCAACTGGGACGCTTGCGATTCGATACTTTTTTGGTTGAATGTTTCCCATTGGCATAGGTCCTTCAGATAAACTGTAAACCAATCACAGAACAATATAAATGTACAGTTGTTTGGATTCTAGCATATCGTGAAACGAATCCGCGAATATTTCCGGTCTCTACTAATTCCTCTAGTGTAACCTGCGACAGCTGCTGTAAGGCACAAAATACTGAATTTCAATATGATCTGACAGTTTTAAAGAAGCTAAGCATAATAATAATTTTTTATTTCCTAACAGAAAAAATACTTAAAATTTAGCAGAGTTTATTTTTTAAAGACTGCAAGCTTGTGCAAAGCCCACCAACATTCGATGTAAGAGCCTATGTCTCCCCTAGAGTGCCTGTGCTGCTTCTACACTACACAAAAATATTTTCCTCGCATTTCAGCATCTTAAAAATACATTTTGTAGATTTTAAATAATTTTATATGGATATTAAAAACATTTTTGTTTTCTATCACCCTAATAATGAAAACATTACATAAGAAAACCCTTGCATATTTGTGTTGGATTTGCACTCATTAAATAATGATCTACAATTATTCCAGTGTGGAAAAATGTAAATTCTATGAAACTAGTTACATTACGATTTTACGAGTAAGGCCGTTTTCTGCATTCCGTAAAATGTATAAGAAATTTTGGCATAATTCCCCTTTGTCCTTAAAGTTATGGCAGTTTTCCATTATGGTACTTTTCCGTCGCGGAAAACTGGAGGAAAAGAGCAATAATGGGAAAACTACAAATTTTGGTTGTTTTTTACAAATCATCATAATAAGAATACAGTGCTGCTACTTATAACACATTGTTGGAAACTAGTGCCCGATCTATCTAGTGATTTGTGATTGTATCTTTGACAGTCAGAAGCATTAGGTATCTGTAGGCTTTAAAGTTAACCTGAGAAACAGCTAGTGGGTTGGCAGCGCTACCTTCCGAGTATTCTATAAACTACTTCGAGAGCAATGCTGCTGTAGCTACTCATTCCACGGAGTGTATAAGGAAATAGGGCAGAATTCCGTGTCGTTATGGCAGTTATCCGTTATGGTACTTATCCTCTTTTTTCCTCCAGTATTGCAGTCTTCCGCACCCCAAATTTTATCACGCACCTAATTGGTTGCACAATCGTGTTAGCTGATAATTGAAGACGAACACAAGACACTTTTAAAAACCTCACATTTTTAGGGAAAAAATATTTAAATATAATGGTGAGCATAATGAATTAAATGAATGTTTTTAACTAAATAAAGAATGTGTTAATGAAAAGTTAACGTCAGCTTGAGTTTTATATCACATAAATATCACATATTTCTTTATAAATATTACTTATAAAAAATATTCTCAAAAAAAATTTTTTTTTAATTGATTGAGGCTATCCTCATTTCCTTTTCACTGATTTGAATCATACCCGTATCATAATAGGACAACGATTTTTACTTCCAAAAAATGTATAAAAATAATATTCATCAGTATTGCAACTACCATTTCGGCTTATTCCACAAGATTAATACAAATTGTTTGGCGATCTTCATGAGTTAAATATCTCGTTTATCATTTAATTACAACGAATAAAGAGCTACAGATTTATTAAAAGGATTCAACAATTTAACCTGTACAAGAAAGTTCAGAGGCTAAAATTACATTTCATTTATGACTTACCAATAGCATCTAAATTTTACCTGCACGTTTAAAAACACTTAAAGACATTTTCATAACTTTACTAATAACTTTTTCATTCAACATAATTAATATAAACTAAAAATAATATTTGATGTGCTTTAAAGAATATTATTGTAAAATAAAAAAATTGCCAAAATTTAAATTAAAACTAACTTCATTTGTTAGAACAAAATAGAAAGGATTTTAATTTTGAACAATTTCAGATATCCTAATATGTTACATAAAGCTCCTCATTCACTCATTTTTAATATATATTTTAATAAAACTTTAGTTTCTATGAACATGAATAATTACAAACAATGTAGCAAATTTTAGTTTAAAAAAAAATTGTCATTATTTATGAACTGAAAAGTTTAGAATTTTGACTTGATATGACCCAGAAACGAACAAAATACAATGGTCAAGCTTTTAATTGTATTTCGAACGAACATTAATAAAATATCGTAATACGACAATATGACAAAACTCTGGCCAAATAGCATTTGAATAGTGCGACACATTTTACTGCATTCTAAACATTTTACATTACACGCCGCTAGATGCCACTACTGTAACAGGTTTTATGCACTTAAAAAGTAGATTCACTCAAAGCCACCAGGTTCACTGCAATCACTTGAAAAATGTATTTCTTACCAGTTAGTGAAACAAAAGAAATGTGTGGTGAAGTGAAAAAGTAAAACTTAAAATTTAAAAGGTCAGGTAATTTATACCAATCTTAGTTAATGAAAGTTTAACGACAGCATGTTGAAAATTAACCTGTCAATTTGAAAAAAATAATTAAATATTTGAATAAAGAAACAACTCTTCAAAACCACCAAAGTGAACCAAAGCAAATGTCATAGTTTATTTATAAACTTCTGTTGGCAAATTGTGCGCTAATATTTGATGTTGATCTAAGCACAACAGATCAAATAAGTCCATCAAAATTCACCAATATCGTTAAACGGTTTAGACAAAGCTAAACTACACTTAAGCGTTGTATAGTAACAAATTGTATCTCACCAAATATTTACTCTCGTTTAAGATATAAAAAAAAACCATCACTAAAATTTAAACAAATGATTTAATTCATTTTACTTCTTAACAGTGGTTAGCATACATCCAAATGGCTGCACAATAGTGTCAGCTGATACTTGAAAACGAAGATAAGACACTTAAATAAACTCAAATTTATAAGCAAATAAAAATTTGTTAAAATTTATGATGAGGATAATGATTTAAATGTGTGTTTTTAACTAAAATAAAAGATGGTGCTGAAGGAAAGTGAACTTCTGCTTGTGTTTCCATCAAACAAATGTAACATAATATTTTTATAAAAAAAATATTTCCAAATAAACTTTCATGCATTTGTTATGAAATAAATAAGTTGATAATCTAATTTTGAATTAATTTTTTAGATTTTTGGTTTTGATAAAAGTTATACAATTGTGAATATGGCTATATTTATTTCCTTTGCATTGGTTCCAAACAAACCTAAATTATATATATTGACACCGGTCCAGCTGCCTCCCTGTCAAAGCTAACAAGTTTTTGAGGAATGGGTCTCAGAGTTTGGGTTCGGCCAAGTGGCGGGAGGCAGGGGCGTGTCCGTAGCGGTGATCCTTGGGCTGTTTAGGCCCAACATGACGCCTTACACTACAAATGATACACTCCGCTACGTGAAGGGTGTTTTTTATTCCTTATCAAACTTTACATGGCGCTATCCATCCCCTGACCGTGACTGTTCGGGGTTAGTGAGCTCTGCGCGTGCACAGCTGTTCAGTGATGTGCTTATGATGGTGAGAGGGTGAGTTTGGTGGAGAACAATACGTGGCGGACGTTGCTGCTGTTATGGCGCTAGGCGTGCGGAAGCTGTTAAGACCTGCGCAGTGATGCACGGCCAATGGAGGTCATAACTCAAGCTCTAGATGACGCTGCGGAATTGACGCGAAGTTGACCTCTCAACATTGCGCGAAGACGACCAGCCTCTCGAGCTCCCGGTGGACACTGGCGACTTCGTGTAGCACGGCGCTACAGCGGGCCTGCTAATTGTGCGCCAATAGCGCAGTGTGCAGGGAACGGATGCAGGCAAGTTTAGGACATATTCGCACATTGAACAATTACATTAATGAGTAAAAATGTATGAAGGATTAAATATTACATAGTTTATGTCTGTGGGAGAAAACATGTTCCCTTGAATGCTATAGTCTGGCGGAAGCACATTGCCACACCCGGCGGAGTGCTTCCGCCGATGTGGCCGGTAGTGGTGCTAGCTGCGAGTCGATCGGTGCACTCACACTCTTTGCACCATGTTGCACGCACGGGCGTGTTCGTGGCACACAGCTTTGAGAGGCGTCGGTGAGGCATCGCGGCCTGTGCGACTAAGAAGCACACTATCGGCTGGCGTCAATGCCCCCCTCTGTCTGAGGCCGCTATGTGCACCGACGACTCACAATGATCACACTCGAAGCACTGCACTGGGGTGGTGTATTATGCCTGGGGTGAGATTCTTGGCCCTGACTGCGGCGAGCATCCCTCTTCAAACAAGAAAATGACTGTGTGCATCCCTCACTATGTTCGTTCCCTCTCAGTAGGGGCAGTGATGTTGTGATGTGGCCTAGCTCCATTGAGTTGCACTGGCGTGGCACTGTAGGGTCCCTGGCCCGGCCCTGATGATTGGTCCATTCGTACTCAGCCAGGTGAACCGGAGCCCTGCGGGTCCTCTGTGGCTGCAGTGGAGAGGAGGGGGCCACAGCTAGCTCGGGCATGATTTCCGGCGAGAGGCACACCTCCAGGGGCAAGAACTTGTCCGAGGTATTGTCCTCAGTCTCGTCCAGGGGAGTGATATCCTCAATAATGTATTTCCTGGACTCGGCCAAGGTGTAGGCATGGCTAACTTGGTCTTTCTCAGGCTTGTCCGGGGGGTGACATCCTCAATTATGTATTTCCCGGGCTCGGCCAGGGTGTAGGCATGGCTAACTTGGTCTTTCTCAGGTTCGTCCGGGGGTGGGGGGTGGGGGGGAGACATCCTCAATTATGTTTTTCCCTGGCATGGCTAACTTGGTCTTCCTCAGGCTTGTCCGGGGGGTGACATCCTCAATTATGTATTTCCTGGGCTTGGCCAGGGTGTAGGCATGGCTAACTTGGTCCATCTCGGGCCCATCCAGGGGCGTGATATCCATGGACTCGTGTTCGTCTAGACAGCAAGTCCAGACCGGAGTACGCCGCGTGCGTGACGGGTAACTCCCCCCAATGACAGTTCCTTCCTCCCCCTCTTCTGACTCATTACCTGACTCGTTGACAGACATCTGGGGGTTGGCATCTGCTAAGCTCATGTTCAGCAACCATGATGGCGCATCCCATTCCTCGGTCTCCTCCTCGTCGTTCTGATGCCATACCGGGGGGTCCTGAAGACCGCCGCCCGGGGTGTCGATTGGAGGACTCAGTGTACTTGCGGTTGGGATTTCAGGTTCGGGGGGCAATATTTATGGGCTCAAGCCCCGTGTTGACATCAGATGGTGGGGCAAGTGCCCTTTGGCAGAACCTGCTGATTCGTTACCTGCTGGCCCTCTGATTGAGGTGCCCTTGGGTTGAGCCCTGGTGACACACCTTCCATTACCCCGGGTGCTACCAACTGCAGGTCATCCCTCTGGACATTGGCAAGCCGTCCCCGGGGGGTACGGACTGCGTATGATGTGGGTCCGGATTTCCAGAGCACTTCACTTGGTTCTGACCAATTGGGGGCCAGCTCTGCACAGAAATTGCGGGCTACCGATGACAGATGGTGCTGCCTCACGTACACCCACCATCCAGGTTGTAGGGGCGTAGGGGGGTGACTGGTCTGTGGAGTGTGCTCCGATAGGAATTGGGTTTGCAGTTGCCTGGCTTGTTCCTTCCTTTCCTCGATCTCCGGACGGATTAGAGTGTCCGTGACGGCCGCCGCCACCTGGAACTCCCCTGGTAGGGTGAGGTTCTGTCCGTACAGCAGCTCTGCCGGGCTGTGGCCTGTGACGGCATTCGTACGGCGCCTAATACAATACAGTAACTTGGGTATATGTACATACCACTTGGAATGGTCGTCCCCCAGGCACAATCTTAACTGTGCTTTTACTTCTTGGTTCCGACGCTCGGTCGGAATGGCCTGGGGGTGATAGACGGGAGAGGTGTGGTTGTCTAGGCCCCACCAACGACAGTCAGCTCGCCAGCACTTCTCACTGAATTGGCACCCGTTGTCCGTCAGTAGTACCCTCGCGAAGCCATAGCGCAGGAAAATTTCCCGGTCCAGTAGAGCCGCTATGGTCCCAGCTCACACGTTAGATACTGAGAAGGCCTCAACCCACCTTGTGAAGATGTCCGTGATGACTTCTAAAAATCTTTTGCCCCGAGTGGTCTGGGGATACAGCCCCATGATGTCGAGTGCCAGCATGTGGAACGGGTCACAGGGGCGACGGGTGCGCTGTTGCTCCACTCAATCTATCCGCCTTACCTTCCACTGTTGGCAGCGCTGACACTGTCGCACATAACCCCTAACATCGCGGGTGATTCCTGGCCAATGAAATGTTATGCGGATGTCCTTCTGTGTCTGGTCTGCCCGAGGGTGGCCAGCCAAGTCATGGTCGTGGTGAAAATGTAGCAAGCCATCTCATGCGCCTCCGGGTACATAGAGGCGCCATGCCTCCATGTCGCCTGGCACCTGTGTCTGTAGCACTCCATCTACTACCCGGTGGTAGGGGTGGACTGTTCCCCAACCCGCCTGCACTTTGGTCTGAGTGGCCTCGTCTGTCATCTGGGCGTGCTGCACGGCAGCCACTAGGGCGGTGAGGGTATCGAACACCTGGATTGGGGCAATGTCCGGGGGTGTGGTCACTGCGCACAACACCACTGGTTCCTCCTCCCTGGTAGCGACAGGTAGGGTACCTGGTGGGGGTAGCAGCCCGTTCCCAGCTTTGGTCGTCCTGGAAAGTGGACCTAGGGTTGGGGTGACATGACAGCTCATCAGCGAGCTGGTTGTACTGCCCCTTCACATGCTCGACCGCGAAGTCGAAGCTCTGGATCATGAGTGTCCACCGCGTGAACTTCGACTTGCGGCCTTGGGCGGAATCCAGCCAGCTTGACACTGACTGTCCGTCCTCAAAGTAAAACGCCGGCCCTCCAGGTGGTGTCGGTACTGCCGCATCGCCCAAACGACGGCCATGCACTCCTGTTAATTCACATGGTACCGCCGCTCGGGCTGGCCGAATTTGGCGCTCGTGTACTCCACTACCCGGCATTCCTCGTTTTCCCCTATCTGGTATAGGACTGCCCCCATCCCCTCTTGGCTTGCATCTGACCGCCATTACAGCGGAGAGTCGGGCCAAAAGCGGGTGAGTCGGTGGCACTCCCAGAACTCGTGCTTGACGGTGGCCAGTGCGTGATCTGCCTCCTCTGTCCACCGAAACCGGGTCTTCCGTGACAACAGGTCGGTCATAGGGGCAACTATGCTGGTAAATTGGGGTACAAAGAATCTTAGCCAGTTCAAGAGGCCCGGGAGTTTTTGTAGCTGCTTACGGGTGCTGGGTGCAGGTTTGGATTCAATGAGGTTCAGGTGTTTGGGCAGCGGTCGACAGCCTTCGGCATCCACAAGGTGCCCCAGGTACTCAATCTCTCTCGCACCCATGTGGCATTTGTGGGGGGCGCACGTGAGCCCATGTATGGCCAGCCGCTCAAGGACCAGGCTGAGGTGGTGTGCGTTGTCTTCCCACAATCGCGACCAGATGACCACTTCGTCTAGGTACGTTGCAGCAAACTCGCCAGCGTAGCCATCCAAGATGCGGACCATCATGGCCATCAGCCCGAACGGCATGGCGCAGAATGGAAACGCCTTCCATCAGGCGCGGTGAAAGCTGTTTTGTGCCAGTCCTTCGGGCGTACCGCACCTGCCAATACCCTGACTTTAGGTCGAGCGAGGTAAAGATGCATGTGTCGCCCAGCCCCGCCAAGGCTTCTCTGATGTAGTTGAGGGGAGGGGGGCAGGTATGGTGAGTGCTTTAATTGGCTTGAACTTAAAGCAAAAGCGTATTGTGCCGTCCTTCTTACTGGCCATCACAATCAAACAATTGTAACGGGACTCACTTGGTTCAATGATGCCATCGCACAACATCTCGGCGATCTGCATCTGAATGACCTCATTCTCTTTGGGCCCGAACCCGAATAGTTTGAAGAACCGGGGTTTGTGTGGCCTGGTCGAAATGGCATGCTAAGCGAACCTTGGTGCGTCGTAGCATATCGGTAGCGGCCAACACTTGTGATTGTTGGGCCAATACCCAGTTAATTAGACCTATCTGCTCGGGTGGGATGCCTTTTTGCAATTCATCTAGGGTGATGGGGTTCTTTCGCCAGGGTGGTTAAGTAAATATCAAAGATAGGATTAATTGTAGTAAATTTGTTATTAATATAATTTTATATTATGTATAGGTTAGATGTGATCGAGTATTCTAATAGACTGATTTTGTAGTTCTGAAAATATCACCTTATCATTGTGTATGATGCAAACCATCGATGCTCCCTCTGGTTGCACAGGCCACTATGCCTCGTCGATACCACACTAGAATGTGTGTGGTGAACATGACCATGCATGCAGTGTAGTGTGTAGTGCATTGAATGGCCTGCGCCACCGATGTGTCGATAGCCACCCGAAGGCGACTATCGATGTCAACACTGGTACAATGTCGGGCCGCACCAACATCGCTCCACTGCAATTTCCCGACTGGCCAAGAGACCGCTGAAGTAGTGATGGCCCATCCCTATCCAGACATGCTGCTAGAGGCACCACTGTCCCCAGCTGCCCTGCAAGCTGCTGGTGCAATTCCAGGACAAACAGCTATCAACCCACTGCATATCCTACAGGTAGCTGATGCGATATCGGGCCACACCACCATCGCTCCGTCACACTTTCTGGCTGGACAACAGGCTGCTGATGTGCAATGCCGGGGCGCACCACCCCTGACTTGTCACCCCCGACGTTGCTTCCTCCAGCTGCCGAGAAGGTTACTGGCATAGCAGGTAATCACAACACCGCAGTTTCTCCACACATCCCAGTTGGCAAGCAGGCTGCTGAGGTGGTATCAATCCATAACTGTCCAGACAAGCATCCCATTGCACCCCCGCCCACAGCTGCCCTGAAGGTTGCTTGTGCCATGCCGGGCCATAAAGCCATCAACCCACCGCACTTCCCAGCTGCCCACCAGGCCACTGTCATAGTGAAGGCCCGCTCCTGTCCAGACATGTCGCTCCCAGCTGCCCTGTAGGTTTCTGGAGCAACATTGGGCCACACTGTGATCAATAGACTTCACTTTCCAGTTGGCCAATGGACCCCCAACACAGTGTTGCTGCAAATCTCGATTATATTGCCATCCCCGATGCTGTCGCCCCTGGCCACCCTGCAGTTTGATTGCAAGGCAACACACTGCAACCCTACTGCCCAAATTTAGTTTTAGGACATACACCAGGCCACCGATTCCATGTCGACCCTCTATGCTGCCTAAATGCTGCCCCCGACGGTGCCGCCCCTGACTGCCGAGAAAGCTGCCGGTGCGGTGTGGTTTCGCGAATTAGTTAGCCAGCAGGCTGCCGAAGTAGTGACATCCCACATCCAGATCGATATACTGTCCCCAACGATGCTATCCCCCATCGCCAAGAAGGCTGTCGGCACAATGTGGTGTCACGACTCAGCCATTTTGCACATACTTCAGTTGGTCAGCAGGCTGCCGATGTAGTGAAGGCCCACATCCAGTTTGACATGCTGCCATGACGATGTTAGCTGCCCCACAGGTGGCTGGTGCGATGTCGGACTGCACCGACTATGCATCACCACACTTACAGGTGGCCCACCAAGTCGCCGATGCAGTACCAGCACAGCTTTCCAGTGGTCCATCAGGTCGTCGATGCATTGCTGGCTCACTCCAAACCATCATTAAACCCCAATGTCGCAGTCCTCAGCTGCCCCACAAGCTGCTGGTGTGACATTTGGCCTTGCCAACTTCGTATCGCCACACTTTCTGGTGGGCCAGCAGGCCACCAATTTAGTGTTTGCCCACTCTTTGACTGGATCATCACCAAGATGCCGCAACCCTTGGCCATCCTACAGGCTGCCCGCGAGGCAACATGTAACAGCACAAGCTTGTTTCAAACCACCACACCGATGCTGCCACCATCCTTGGCAGCCCCCCCATGGCTGCCGATGCATCTTACCCAAGCACCACGATGCTGACACTGCCGCCCACCTCAGCCGCCCCCTTGGCTGCTGACGTGGCTCACCCAGGCATCACAATGCCGATGCCACTACCCACCTCAGCCACCCCTACGGCTGCCGATGCAAGATGCACGCACACCTGTCTGGTGTCACATTTCCATCGCCCGCCACTACCACCATTTGGACTTAACACCAGAGTTACCAGGCCAGTCATAGGTGTGCGCGTGGTAGGTGCCACAGGTGCCTTGGCACCACCATTAGGGTTAACGTTATTTTATTTTTTACAAGCAGAAATAATACATACTTACAAAAAACCGTATTATTTCCAAAAAAATATGTTTTCCAATCGTGTAGAGTTACAGATATGTGCTCATAACACTATCAGTACATCAATTATCAATCGAACCAACTATACACACGGAAACAAGCCAGGTGCAATTACTTGTGTTGTACACGCGGGCCGCGGCTACGAAACTATTGAAATATAAATACTTCTCCTAGTTCTCCTCGAATTACATAGAATGCGCGCTCGGTGTCCACTGTTCACTCCACTTGGCAGGCGCACGGAATAATAGCCGCCGTCCGCCAGGTAGCACTACTGTGTAGTGTTTACTCTTACTGTTTACTCATCAGTTTAATGTTCTAATGAGTACACGAGTACATCCTGTGTTTGTTACGTGGATCACTCATTAATTAATTATCATTTCATTTTCACTAGTTGACAGTTGATATGGTTCGTTAATTGCTGTATATATCTGTCTGTATGATGTATAAATGGGTGATTAAAATTAAAAAGCCGGATCCCGAAAAGGATTACTCGATGACTTATATGCAGTCGCCGACAAAACATTTTTGTTGTATTCCAAAAGTTAAAACTTTTGCCCACTCTTATTTGTGTATTTATATTATTTTAATATTTAACATATTTGAGGTATGTTACAAAAACTCCCTTGATTTTTTGATTTTAAAACTTAACATTTGAGAATGTTTTTTCTAGCATTTATTTTGCGTCTTCAGAAAACATGTAAGTACGGTTTTTCAAAGCCACCAGCATGAATTCCATGCAAACAATTTGTGCAATTTACTTTATGGCTCAAGAAAGCTTAAAACTGTAAATAGTTTAGTATTTTTCCTGGCGATTAAAACGTTCAAAGCCATAATTTGTCATAAAAAATGTTAAAATTTTTACATCTGTGGATTTAATGTTTTTGTTCGGAAACACCTTAAATAGCACCATTTTGCGCTTTCAAATCCAAATTTTTCCGGGGAAGGACCCCCGGACCCCCCACTTTAGGCTCGGGTCCGTGAATGATAGGGCTGTTGTGTAATCTGGCACCAACACTACTGAAGTCCTGTGCACGCCTATGAGGCCAGTGTAGAAGTTGTGTGGCTTGGGGCACGAAAGGCATAGCAGCCATCGAAGAGGGTGGGATTTGACGATACCTGGCGGTGCTACCTCTGCTCGCACAGGCCATTATTCCATCTCACTGCATCACAGGGGATGTTGCGACCAGACGAGTTCCACGAATCGGTGCAGTGTGGTACGAGTGAAGGATGGTGCAGAACCTCGAATGGCCATCCCCACCGAAGGGTCGATTGCTGACCGAATGGGATTCGACCATCATTGTAAATGTTCTTATATTTGGGTTTCTCAGGAAAACAAATAATATAATCATTATTTTCAGTGACTTAATCATGTAACAACAAAAAAACTTTGGGAATTAGTATGATCACACCCTCGATGTAGACTAACATATATTTTGCACGTGGCATGTTTTCACTGGAAGCTAGCAGGGGTGGTGCACTGCAACCACGGCCTCCCTCAGTCTCCCTTCAGCCATTAACAGGGCTGGCCATGCGGACACACCACAAAGTCCTCACTGTGACATTACCATCACCATCATGGCCATGATTGTACTCTGCACCCGTCATCGGCGCACCAATCAATCTCACGAACACTATCACCTAGAGCCGAGTGCCACTTAGTCAACCATGTGTAATACATAATCAATTGTCCACGCAGGAGTCATTTTTGTGTAGGATTCCAATTCGTGTTACTAATGTTTTATTTGTTCCACATAGTACAGTGCCACCCAAGTCACCACTATGCTTACTTGTAGCAATTCAGTGTAGTGTAATGTTATGTCAAACTGTGTAGCAAACACCATCCAGGCGATCGATTCTCGCACTTACCAGGCTAATGTGGATTGCCAAGCGCATATGTGAAACATTTGTTTTAAATTAAGGCTAGCAGGCCCTCGCATAAATACCAACTGCTTGCACCATTATTGGCATTAACATTAACTCAAACATGTTCTGCATCGGGCTCTGGGCTCAGGATACCCACAGGCCACATCTATGGTAACACCACGTACAGAGCCAAATAAAAACAATCTTCCCAGAACTCACAGTTTCATTATTCCGTAAATAATTTACCAGTCAATAACTTAGTATTTCCATTGGCTAAAACAGCCCTTAGGGGACTCTGCCACTGAATTATTGTTTCCTGCTCTCTGCCAGCCATGTGGCGTCATGACGACCCGAAAAGAGTCCCACTTTACTTGCGAACTGGCCCGCAGGGTTATAAACTTATGCTAGATGGTGCCCACGACGACCACTCACCACTATTAACTTCGCGGCAAAGAACGATAGGACTACAAACTGTTAGCTCAGTAAATGAAAATGGTTTGTCCAATCGCTTGTTGTGTGAACATCGCAGTTCTCTTACATGAGAATATAAAAATAAGATATAAGTATGCAATATCATGATTTTTGGGTGTTGCTTGAAATAATTCGGTTGCACTCATCCATCGGAGACTCGGATTACTACCACTCACAAACACCAGTGCTCTCCAGTGTGTCGTTGTGGTTGCGAGGTGAAATATATGGACGGACACACACAATCACACACACACACACACACACACACACATATATATATATATATATATATATAGCTGAGCACAGCTCCAACTTCTATGCTGGATGCATCTCTATCTGTAGGATAAATGGCGTTGTGAAATCAACCATCTGCAGAACTTTGAACTAGCTGTGGCCTAATTCAGGAACGGGAAAGCATTTTCGTGTTCGGGCCCCCAGTGGAACTCTCCATTATTCTTACGGAAGACATTTATAAGAGCTTCAAGTTCAGTGAAATTTTGAATGTTTTTGGAAAAATTTTTTTCCATACTGTTGAAACCTGAGAAACCCTTAGCATATTTTGGAGGTTTCAATCAATTATGTGCTGGGTTCGATAGGGATTATTTGTTACTCCCTTTTTAGAAATTAAATGACTGAGAAAGTAAATCTTCTAACAGCAAACTTAACTTTGTGTTTACAGCTAGGCTCACCTTGTGCAGCAAATAGCACTACATTGTTCACAATATCAACCACAAGCAAGCACTATCGCATGGACTCAAGAGTCTTCCAGTTTGAACCAAGTATCGTCCACAGCCAACAAGTTCGAGAAAGAGTTCTTTAAGCTCGCTGTCAATTCCACCTTCGGGAAATTAATGCAAACAAGAGACATGGGCTTAAAATGTAGTTGGTGTGCTCAAGAAATTGTTAAAGAAACTGGAGTGTCATCCATCCTTCAAGGACCACACAATTTATGAGTCAAATTTGGCTCTTGTCCACCTTAACCTTGAAACTATCATTTTGATAAACAGAATTATGCAGGCTCGCAGTACTTGACCTAACAAGGACACACATTTAAAATTTCCAAAACACTACCATGAAACTTAGGTACCAGGAAAATTTACAAATGGCATATTTGTACAAGGAAAATTGTGAGAATGAAATCAGAATGTACAACTTATATTAAGACCTAAAAGCTGGCCCCATGTTCATTAACGAATTTGATACCAACTGCTACCCTTCCAACCACCCCTGCTTCTCCTCCCTCAACAAGAAAGTCGTTGGAAAGTTTAAGACCAAGTGTGTGGGGGAAAGTCATGAGCAGGTTTGTCGGTCTGCAGGCTAAGCTGCATCCCTACAGTTTTGACGATGAAATTGAAAAGAAGACAATAGGTATCTCCAGTGTTGTGTCGTAAAAAGCTAATTGGGTTTTGGCATCTACCTGGATGCCCTGCAGTATCACTACAGACGTTGCGGTTGGAGTCATACCCTCAAGACAGCATGTGCTATAAAGCAAGTGCACAAAATAAGCAGGCCATAATATGGGAGGACGACAAGCGACAAATATGTGAGGATACGCTCCCTCACGAATCACATAGAGCCCTAATGCGGTTTATATCCAAGTCAGTGCGTGAAATAGCTGGTCCCGAACTCGGGAAAATGCAGACGGAGCTAGCAGTAATAATGAATTCTATAAAATCTGACTTAAATATGTCAATAAATTATATTTTACCTATGTATGGTTTATTTTATATATAACCACCATTCTTCAAAATTATAATTAAACTGGCTTCGGAAAAGAAGAAAATGGACATAGATACAAACACTTAAATATCCTTTTCCATGCAGGTTTTAAGCTACTATTGGCAAGCACATTTCTTTGAACAGACATTAATGCTTGCAAAATATTCCTTGTGAGTGAGATCTCTAAAATATTCTGGGCCTACTGTATAAGCTTGCGTAACAATTATTATGATAGTGTGAATAATAATATAAATTATATTTGATTAATTAACAGTTTATTACTTTGCCAAGCAATAATAAATAAAAAAAGTATTATTACTTTAAAATAAATGTAATCATCGAATCCGTAGCGATAAGATTAATTTGATATACAATAACATCTATCTGGGAATATAAATTGAAAAAATTATAAACGATTTTGCCTTTAAGAAAATCACAGTGGTCACAACCATCATCATACACAAAAATTTGAGAATTGTAAAGATTTTGAAAAAAAAAATTGTAAGGATTTTGAAAAATTTGAGTAAATTTTGTGCTGTATTTTAGTATATATGATTATGTCTTCAAGGGGGAAAAAAAGTTATTACGGCTGTCATCATGAACAAAAATTTGTGTATTTCGAGGATTTATAACAAATTTGTGGATATTTGTGAGCCATAAATACCATTAAAACATTGTTTGGAAATAGAACATCGACCTTACATGCTTGAGGAAAAACTATTTTAGCCTAATTTAGGAACAAAAACCAGAATAAAGATGGCGACATTATTACATGGAAACAAGATGGCTGTCACCACCACAAGATGCCTGCCTCCAGAAGATGAAAATAATACTGTGATACCCCGTAAAGAAAGCACAACATTCAGGAGTGTAGCGCTCGATGGTAATGACAACATAACATAAAGTGCAAGTTCGGGAGTGGGGTGCATGATTCCAAGATGGTGGCCAGAAATTGTGTAATCAAAGCTGGCCTCCGGAAATGACGTAATTCAAGATGGCCTCCGGAAATGACGTACTTCAAGATGGCCGGAGAGGTCAAAGCTCAATGTCATTCAAAATGGCTGCCAGATATTATATAATCTAATATAGCTGCCGGAAATGGCGTAATCCAAGAAGGCCGCGCTGATACCTGGACCGTGACCCACGTCCCAGTGCCCTCATATGAACCAAAACTAACTACAACTACTTACAATATTCCGGAGCCCTTGTTGCATGGTTCTTCGCGGGTTGGATGCGAAACCCTGCTATGAGCTCCGAGTCCGTAACCAAGTAGTTTGTATTCCACTATAACATTGGATATTTCGTCTCTTAAGCCTATGTGCAAAACCATGTGATGTAAATTCTCGATTCTCTAGTTTAAAACTTTTTAAGAGTTAATTTTATGCTAAAGTTTGAACACGCATGTTAAGTTAAACGTTCCTTTCGTTAATGAACGAGGGGTTGGCTTTGAAGTCTGAATATATGTTCGGCTTTCTGATTTGATATGCAGAAGGTCTGTGTCCAAATTGTCCAAATAGGCTAGTTGTATATTTTCCTTGTACATAGGTTTTAAGGGGGTGTATTTGAAATTAAATTAAATTTTTCAGTGGTGCAAAAATGGGAGGAAAATAGGGAGATGGATGAAAACTTTATATTTCAATTGAAATTTTCCTGTAAATCTTTGCTAGGTTACAATTAAATTACAACCAACACATCCTGCTGTAAAATAAAAATATATCTTTTCATATCATCATAATGAAGTTTTGAAAATTTATTTCAACATGAAATTCTATTAATTTGAATTGCACAGTGGTATAATGTTAATTAGTTAAGGCGATGTTAGTGTGAAATTAAAACCTAGAAAAGTAATTTACGGGGTTTCAATGTTCTGTATGTTGAACTCATGCTCAAATTTCCCTTAAGCAAAGAGAATGGGGACAATACCTATGTTGTACCATTTCTGTTCCCAACTAATTGAATAACCTACAGCATGGGAGTTAAGTTAAGTAAATATAAAACCCTGATATGTATTAGTTTTTGTAACTGTATTGTGAGAAGTTTACTCTCCCGGTCCCAGACTGTGTTGTTATTTTACCTCCATGCGGCAGAAGGCAATGTGAAACCACTGCAGAATCACCCTGCCATGAGAACTGCAGGTACACCACGGCTTGCCCTATACCATGGCGGCCACTGACTCAGAATTGAGAAATCAGGTCTCAAATAATTTTGAAGGACTTGTAGGACGAACAGTTTCCTAGGCTCAACGAGGTAACATTACAAATGGCTCTTTTTGTATGCAAAATAGTCACCAGATTCGATTTTGTTTACAAAATGTTAGTTCATTTTTTTAAATACGTATTTAGCGTTTTGCCAAATTTATATATTGTAAATAAACAAATAAAAATTACCAAATCACTTAAATGTTAATAATCCAACCTAGAATGATTGCTGAATATAATATAAAGTAAAAAAAATAAATTAAAAAAGTTAAATAACGTAAACAAAATTATATTGGAATAGCCATTTTTAATGAATAATTTACGATATTAAATTTTTTTCGTCATTAATAACAGTACAGGTTATTTTATGTAAATTTAACACAATCCCCGTCTTGCATTTGTTGTACCCAATGTCACAAATATCTTCAACAATGCGCCAGTGACAATTACGAACACTTACGCGACTCTTTGAACCTATTTGATTACACTTAGTGAATTTCTGTTGAAAATGTGTGTGACAGAACAACATATGCAAAAGAAGTTTAGTGTTAAATTTACAGGAATAGCCCTGAAATAATAGTAATGACGAGAATATGAAGAAAAAAAACAATAGCGATTGAAACCCAGTCTTAAAGTAAGAATAAAACAGTTAGAATAAAACTTCTTCATAATATAAAATTTGAAATTTAATGCTATTTTTACTTTAATTAGTTTGGCCTATGTTCGTGCGAAATAAAGCTGAGGGGAAAAAAATATATATATTAAAAACACTATTTCAAATTAGCTTTTACCTGTATACCAAAATAATAATAATAATAATAATAAAATGGTGGTCTATTTTCTAAACAACAGTGTGGGATACCAGCAAGTGATAACCGAGGAGTTCCAATTACAACTTACAAAAATAAATCATTTACATATACATGACCAATTCAGTACATACTTCGCTGAATCCGTAAGCAGCAGCAGGAGCATTATGCAGAACTTTATTTTGAAAAAAAAAAAAAAAAAAAAAAGGGGGGAGTGGAGGGAAGGGGAATAAAACCTCTTTACCTGCTGTTTGCTTTTAAATTCCTTACATTTGCTGTTGGAAATGATAGATTTTGAAGAAAAAAAAAAGGGGGGGGGGGGTGTGTGACATATCTCCCCCCTCCACCCCTTCTGAGCGACAGCGGGAAAGAGAAGTGTTTGAGAAGTTGGAGGCAGGGTGACATTGTCTTACCAGAGACCTCTCTTCATGCCCGCTCCAACAATACTTCTCGAATAATAACATCGTGACCTCCACTGCCCGTGAATGTCAAAAATTACAAATGCTTAGATAATAAATAAGTTGTTTTCCATAAACAGAGCACCTTGAAAGCTTAGGTTATGTGTTTTCTTTCAACCAGTCCCTAAAAAAAAAAAACGTTTTGGGACGGCCACAACATATTTGTGACTTTAGAACCTACCAAATATGTTGTTGTCACCACGAGGTATTTGGCAGGGCGATCAGTAAAAAAATATTTCGTGTCGGCCACAAAACAGTTTTTTTTTCTTCTTTTTTTTCCTTTAGCGATAAGACATCAAGATGTGGAAATGATTGACCTAATATGTTATTTACTAGAACTGGCGTAAGCTTCACTATGTTTTACTTTAATTTTATGCAATATTGTGGATTTAAGTGTTCAAAATATCGCAAATTAAAAATTATTTCTGAAAGACAATGGCCAAAATGCGTTGCACAGGATGTGTATTATATGTTGAAAAATATGACCTTGTTAAAAAAATATTCCCAAAAGTCCTCATAAGCTTATATAAACAATTAATAAATTAATCTATCTTTCGCTGAACTAGGCCTATTGTCTGAGAGGAAGCGTCAGAGAACAATGAAATAGGTACATATAAGTAAATTATAAAATGCCAAAAAATACAACTGAAAAACTGGACGTAGTTTTTAATACAGTACTTTATAATCACAGAACTAACTAAAGGGGCGTGTAAAATCATTTTTAAAATAGGTATTACATACGTTTTTGACTCCGGATTTGATCTGGGAAATTTCTTTATTTATCAACTGAAATTTAAACGCATGCGATACGTAAGGTAGCGTAAAGTTTTGGAATGCGTAGCTGGTGTTGAGATGGGACGTTTTATCGTGCGCAGTCCTGTACTGTTACCTGAAGAACGGCAGGACGCATGCGCGCAGAGAGAATACGAACGTGGAACAGGTTGGGCGCAGTAGGGAGAGGAAGGGGAAATTCCTCCGCTCAGGTTGTGTAACATGTCAATGAGTCAGTCGAGTGAGTGCCGCGGAGAGGAGAGGAGCGTTTTTGTGCGGTCTCGGGCGCGGCACCGCAAGTACAATAAGAAGTTACAGCAAATATTGCTGTCTGTGCTACAGTCCGTGCGTTTGAATCTGCTCGAAATCGTATAGCCAAAAGGTTTTATTCGCGTCCGTGTGTGCATAGTCTTTATTTTTTTTTAGCGGCAAAAGGTAACGTAATTATTTAAAATGTTGGCTATAGTGGCGCAATAAAAATAATCGGTGTTTATTTTTCATCGTAGTTGCGGAGAGAAGAAACTTATTGGTTTTTGATATGGCTTCGCCTCGAATGGAAACAGATTCAACGCCGATTTGCCGTTGCCGAGTTCTTTACTTGGGTTCTGCAGTGCCGCACGTCACGAAAGACGGTCTACAGGGTATCCAAGAACCACTGAGAGAGCTGTATCCAGAACAAGGGGCCCTAGGTGCAAGAGGTATCGACTCGTGGCTCAGTGTTTGGAGCAATGGATTGTTACTTGAAAACGTCGACGAAAACCACAAAAAGGTCACAAGATTTTTCCCTATAGACACGCTTCATTACTGTGCCGCTGTACGGTATGTTCTTGTTCCAGAAAAAGCTTTGGCATCAACGTCGTCAATACCTTCCAGCCCAGCCGTTCCTCGGTTTCTTCCCCTGGATTCACCTTTCGCTCGCAATCCCAACCCCTGCCACCCTCCGCTTTTCTCAGCCATCCTCCGACGCACCACAGGGATTAAAGTTCTGGAATGTCACGCTTTTATCTGCAAGCGGGAAATGGCTGCAAACGCCCTGGTGAGGTGCTGTTTCCATGCGTACGCCGACTCCTCGTACGCGCGGCACGTGGACGGCGCAGCGAGTGCAAGCGTGTATGGCACGTTGAGAAGCCAGCGAGACGTCATTGACGGCCCTGCCACTTCGCCCCAGACGCCCTTCGTCAGCATCGAAAAAGTGGAAGGATGGCGTCGCTGCGGCAGCGGTGGCAGCCTGCTGACACTGAACAATGCCGCGCACAATCACAACGGGACCTTGACTTCGAACGCAACGTCTGTGTCAGCTGGTGATGACATTTCAGTTTACAACGGCGATGAGAACCACAAAGTTTGGGCGGGATCTGGGGTGAAATCTTCGACGTTGGACAACGAAGACACGTACGGAATTGGAAGTGGTATCAGCAGCACCATGCGCAGTGGTCGTTCCACGCGGCCCCGTCAAGTAATGTCACCGGTCAGTTCGCCACCTCCTCCACCACCTTCGACGTCCAAAGACGACGCAAAAGCACTTAAGAAGGCCCACAAAGAACAAATTCTAAGGAAGAAAATGGCTGGTGGCAGCCGCGAAAACATGTATCGCGAAAACATGTATCGCGAAAACATGTATCCCATGATGGATGGAACACTCATAAGAGGTTCGACAGCTACTATGAACGGTATACGCCCATCTAGCTCTCTGGGCGGGACTCTGGTCAAAGGTGGTGTAATGCCTTATCATTACAGCAATAACGGGATGATAATAAGGTCTTCTTCAACGTTGCAGCTAAATGGCTACAATCATCCGCCTGCATCACCGGTTATTTTAATGCAGCATCCAAATGCAACACTTCCACACCCAGCTTCAAATCGCCCATCGCAAAAGAAAATGGTTTCTGGGACTTTTTCTCATCGTAAAAATTGCGGAGGTGGCGTCGTTTTATCAAGTAGGCCTGTACTTATTCCCCCGCGAGGACCACCACCAAATTCTCACACAATGCTTGCGCCCATGCCCGTTGGGAAAATGCCCGCCAAACACCAGGTAACCCTAGAAGAACCCATCTACATGCCTTCGGCAAGACCTTTGAGTCCTGTGGCTTCATTCCAGCCTGGACATTTTCCACATGAAGCCTACCTTATGCAGCAGTATGCTTCCACAATGGATGTAAAGCCGAAGAAAAAGCCACCTAAAGCTGTCAACAAACCCAGTTCCAAGAAAGGAACTGTAGTGAATGGTGTCGACGGGGAAAATACACAAGCACCTCCAATTATAATCGTTGACGAGTCACCGTTCAACACGGGTATCTATCGAAAGAAAGGACACCTTAATGAAAGAGCATTTTCATATTCAATTCGCCAAGAACATCGGTCGAGATCGTACGGATCTTTAGCGAATCTGAAGTTTGCATCACCACTGCCAAACGGCGAAGCGCCATTAGAAGCAAGCAAGGAAGATTTCAAGAAGGAACGTGAAATTATGCAAATAATGCAAGATTTGGACTTGTCTGGAGATGAATTGGAGAGGTCTGAAGTTCCAGCAGGAATGTACGAAAGTCGCAGGAATGTTGCTCCCGTCGCAAAGCGATAAACAGGTAATTTAAATCTTATCAGTTTTACTGTCGTAGTAAAATGTAAAGCTTCTTTATTTAATCGGTTATGTCACCGTTGTGTAAGCCAACATCATTTCATTGCAATAACTTACATATGTAACAGCTCAGTGAGAGACTTTAATGCAGGTTAGTTGTCTCAGTCTCATATTCTTCTGTCGTATTTATGGCTATTATTAGGGCTGAATAATTTTAGAAAACTTTGTAGCCAGTGAACTCAATGAATCAATGCCAGGAGCCTAATTGTGATCTAATGGGATAATATAAATACTGTTAGGCCTAAATCATGTTGAAATATTATGACTGTTTTTCAATTGTTAATTTTTTGGTCTGTAGGAACGTTTTCAAGAAATTCTTAATTTTTAAAGAAAATTTAAAGTAATAAAAAATTAAACATATAGTAATACCTGCCTGTTTTTGAATTGTATTATTTACATACTACCTTGTAAGTGTACCAAGTATGATACAGAAAAGTAGGCAAGGTACTAAAAAGGATAGCTACACAGTGCAACACAGGCAACTTACACAAAAATGTCAGATCCATCAAATTACAAACTGGTTTCATAATATTTGTTTTTTAAGCGCTAGAGAAATAATATCAAATACTATACAAATGCATCTATTAATTTAATCAAAATGTATTGTCCCAATTATGTGCAATGGCTTGTGGAACCTATGGTTAAATAAATGGCCTACATAAATAAAAAGATATAAGATGCATCCCATAAAAAAATCACCAATACACTAATAATTAAAATACATGGTTTTGGCCTATTGGTGCACCAAATTGTTATCATTTGGCACCAAAAAAGGCACATAATTATAAATTATTTAATATAAAGGAAAATGTGGGACTAAATGATTTGCATAAAAATAATTTAGATGTTCAGATAAAAGGATGCTGACAGAGATTCCTAGATAATTGCCAAAAAGTTAATTTTTGTAGGTAGGCCTACCTACGAATCCATAATTTATGAAACAAAGTTAAATCATCAGGGCCCTTATGTGGTGATGCATGGGCTTAGCCAGATGGGTAAAATATGCACTGGATAAAGTAATAAACAGACTACCGGTGTCCAACCCAGAAGTCAATCCTGGTCTGCCCCTGGGCATAGCCAGAATTAAATTTTTCCTTTGGAGGAGGGGGAGGGGTAGATATATATTTTTTTGAACTTCTCTCTTTTGTGCATGTTATTTTAAGTGCAACTACAAAAGAAACTACTAATAGGTACACTGGCTGGTGCAGCGAAGGGGGGAAGGGGATGATAGAGGGGATAAATCTCCCCCGAAGTCATGTACTGTGTGAGAAGCCACATTGTCTATGGCTATTACTGAAGGCCCATATGCCAGTGTTGTGTTGTCAATAACACTGTAAGTTTTTCTGAATACTTACTTATGTTAAAATTTAAAAAGATTTCTGTTTATTTTCAACCCACCCCCCCCTTTTCCCCTAAAAAAAATAAAAATTCTATATCAGCTACTGAATAGGTATGTACATACATTCTGCAGATAAACCTCCCTCCCCCTATCACCAATTTTGCCACAATTTAGTAGGCCTACTATACAACTACACTATCAAATTCAATTTTAAGCCTAGACTTTCAATCAGATTAGTTGCAGTGTAGGCTATGTGCAGTTTATTATGCCAATGAACATTTGCAGTAGCATATTCCCCACAATCTTAAAAAATTGTATCATTTCCAGCGAATAAAGGAAAGAATTCGAAAGAAAACAGCGGGAAAAGTTTTTCTATCACCCCGCCCCCTTCCCTCCCCGCTATTGCAGGGGTGCCCACAAGGGGGGGTAACGACGCAGACTGCGTCATTAAAATTTCAGGGGGGGGGGGGTGGTTAAAAGACAAGAAAAATGTATATATTATTTACATAATTATAGCTTCTAATGTGAAAATACGTTTCTGGTGCTTTGATAATTGAAAGGGATCTTGTAAATCAAATTGGCAACCCCGCACTTTCCTCAACAAAAGCAGTTTGGCATCTGTCGGTTCAGGATGGAAATATTACCTGATATGACCAAAATTATTATTAGAAAATCAGTTTAAATTAATGCAAAATGTGATATAATATAATACTAAAAAAGTATAATAGGTATTATAAAATAATTGAAAATTACCATAAAATATTTTAATAAATGCTACGTACTAAAAATAGTATTCTATTTAAAAAGGAAAAAAAAAAAAAACAATCAATAACATTGAATATTGAATATGTGATATTCCTACTATGAGTACTGAATACTCTGTGAGCTCTTTAAGCATTGTTCCCAGAAGTACGTAACAAAATTATGTTTTATGGGGATAGGGTGGTTTTTGCAGACAAAAATATTCGTATTTAATTTTTTTAAATCAGATCTTGACATTATTATATCTGTTATTTTGATCATCAGTTGTGTAAAATTTAACCAAATAATACCAAAATTCCACTTTTAAGGTGTAGGAAAGGGACACGGGGGTGGTTTTCCAAAATATTATATGGAAAATGATCATCCTTAGATACCCTTTTTTCAAAATTAGGTATGGACAGTAATTTTTGTCAAGTGTGCAAAATGTCATCAAAAATTACCAAAATTCATCTATACCTAAGTGGTAGGGAAGGTGGGATGGGGTGTTTTTCGAAATCTCAAGTGGATAGTGGCCTTCTTTTTTAAAACAGTTGTAGACCTTACGTTGAATATTACTTTATTGGTCAGTTAGACAAAATTTCATCCAAAAGTACCAAAATTCTGCTTTAAGGAGTGGAAAAAGGGGAATAGGGGTGTATTAAAAAAAAACTTATGTAAACAGTAACATTCCTCTTGTTTTGAAGGTCAAGTTTGCAAAATTTCATCAAACTCTGAATAAAATTGTAGATCTGTATTAAAAAAACTTCCAAACAAACAAAGAAACTATTATAAACTCTTTTTATAGTATGTAGATATATATATATATCTTACATTCCTAATCATTAATTTCAGTTGTGTTTAAAAGATTTATTTTTATTATAATAAAATACTTATGTAAATGTTGTATGACTAAGTACCTAGTGTAAAATAGCCAAACAAATGTACTGTTTGATCTATGTATTATGTTATTATAACAATTTAAACAACTAAAAAGTACTTACTAATATAATTTTCTTATAATGTATAGTGTTAAACTGCAAAAATAAGTTTTATAAGAAAATTACAATTATATTCTCCAGTGACAGGATTTAAACCAAAAAACTTTAAGTCAGGTACCATGCACTTATCCACTGAGATAAATAAACTTAAAAAAATAATTAGGAAAATATTTTAATCATTAATGTTGTAACCCGGGATTTATAATGTATTTTAAAATAGACAATTTTTTTTTCTTTTTGTGACTATTAAAGTTTATAAAATGATTTAGATGATAGTTTTGCAATCACAAACATTTGTTTGACACACAGATATGCTTCGTATGTCACCAGATGTTCATGTAAGTAAATATATACATGTAAATGCCACCACACATGGACGACTTCGGCATGTGGGTGTAGCTCAATGCACCTAAAGAAATATAACTTCAAAAACAGTTTCGAGCATTTAGTAACATTCAAATTGTTGTAATCAAACATTTCACAATCTTTACCAGCCATAAAAAATAACCACAACTACAGAAAACTTGTGAAAAACTGATATCCCAAATAGCTAAACTACCCGTATTACAAATGTGCTAATGCTGTAGGATCAGGTACTGCTGCTAGAATACTCTGCATAGCGTACCTGCCATTTTTTTTTGACCATTTCCCCATATTGTCCTACTACAATATTTTTTTAAACCATCTAAGCAGCATACTTTATGTAAATTTGGTGATCAAACCTATTATTTATAGTGTATGCTTTTATTAAAGTTGATTTACTTGCAATAAATTTAATGTCCTTTGTTGACCTACTTGGGAATCTCACCTAACCTCTTAAAGTGTTTGTTACTGAACACATAGTTCAGGTACACCAAAAATGAAAAGTTGTTTCGGCATACATCTGATTCTTTGTTGAATTTAAAAAGGGGTTAAATAATATCACAGTGCCTACTTAAGTACCTAGTGAGATGTAATCAGGATAGGTAACTTTTAATTTTGGCTAATGAAGTATTTATGTTACTTAATTGCAGAATAAGAAGAACTATTATTGCCAATTCTAAGTTTCTTTATGTGTATAGGATAATTTTTCAAACAACCTGTATGAAGTGAAAAATTTTATAAATTCCAACAAGTTTTTTGTTGCTGAATAAATTGATAATCAGTCAATATTTTTAAATATTTAACTGTAGGCTATCAGTTAGTCATATGTTAACTCCAATATCTTTGATGTAGACTAATTTTCCAATGTTATAAATTCCTGATGAGTACGGTCTGCATTCCTTATTCCCAGTGGCATAGCAATGCTTATCTATGCCATTGGTGGGTCTCTGACTCCCCCATTCTCATCACCATCTTCTTTCATAATTAATCCAGCAATGCCATTTTCCCTCACAATTCAATGCTTAAATTCCATACATGTTTCTAAGAGCAGGATATGAATTTTGGTAAAAACCAACTCGCTATTTCCCTGCCTATTCATCACAAATTTTTTTATGCACGGTTCTTATATATTTAAAATATTGACATGATATAAAAATCAAAAACTTGCTATGTGAAAAGATTATTAAAACTTTATTTTTACATTAAAAAATGTGTAATTGACTACATAAAGTAATTTTATGGAATGATTATCTTGATAATTCTAACTTATACAAATTGTAGGCTTACACCTAAAATAAAATGTTTTAGGATGCCCCAATTTGAAGGTGGATTGTTTTTCTAGTGTAAAATCTCACTGTACAGTAGAACCTCGTTAACCCGGATCAACTGGGCCGGGGCTGATCCAAGTTAACAAAAATCCGGGTTATCCAGAGAATGAGGGGAAAATAATAAAAATATATCTTTAATGTAGTTTAAAAATTATTATCGGTACAAATTCACCAAAAAACACATAATATGTATTTACACTGTACACAGTATCGGTACAAACTAGTTGGTCGTCAAAATGGCAGTGAGCGTTTGCTGCATTAATTTTGTGCATTGCTTACGAGCCGCGCGATCTCGCATCAGCTTTAGCAGTAGGAGCTCGTTTGGTGATTTTTTGGCTTGGCTTTCGGAATAAACCATCAATTTACCTATTTGCTGCATAGCAACAGCAGGTGGGTGAGTGCAATGAACTCATCTGCTGGCAAGTGAATTCGAGTAATTTACCTACTGAGAATAGCGATTTATCATCTGTAAAACAATTCTTTGTTTGCTAACAGCATAATTTTTTTTTTCTCCCAAAACTGATCCGGGTTAAAGAGATCCAGGTTGACAAGGTTCTACTGTATATTATATAGACTCCAGTGCCACCAAGGTTTGATTTTGGGCAGGTAACAATTTTAATTTTTCACAAGTAGAAAACGTGGTGAATGTTGCAGTGAACCAACCCATGGGTTTTCTTGTATTACTCCCGTTTCCTGTTTCTCCTAACTATTCATTTTCTGTCCAACTTGGAATTCTACCTACCTGGAATGAAAATGAAATTGCTGAAATTTTTTTTACCAGCAGCTGCTACGCTTATTTGCAATCTGTTTTCACATGAAAATAAAAAAAAATATTCAGACTTTATGAAATGCCTAATTTCAAAATTCAATTTTTGGTTAGTATGTATTCATTGTCCATTAACATGGCCAAAGTGGGTGTTTTTATACTGCTATCACAAATTATGTATGAAACCACCAGAGGAGTATGTATTAAACTTTTTTACACACTTTCCAACACTAAAATTATGTGCTTACAGCCTAGGTCACATAGGTATTAGCATCATAACGAAAAGACTGTGTTGATTATAGAGGTGAATGGGCACTTTCCAATGATGACCTCAGTGCTTTATGATTTTTGCCCAAATAAAAATTTCAATAAGTCAACGCAACAGCAGTCTTATCTCATGCAAGTTATTTCATGGCACATCATTCAGTATCAGTGAGAATTTATTTTCTGCCAAGGATGTGACTCATGCTGTTTCGGTTTTAAGATAGATACTTTCAAAAATATGGTTAGTAACCTATCTGTAAATTGTGTGAAAATACATTTTTGAACGTCTTTAGTTATTAGCTACAAGTGAAAAAGCAAAGTTGTAAGTCATTATTATGAAAAATTAGATTAACTTGGTTTTATGAACTTAAAGTCATACTCCAATTTAATTATCTTAAAATATATAAGTTTATAATAAAATAAAATTACAATATATCTTCATAGTGTAAGCTTAAATATTTTAGCGATATGTTGGTCGTGTGGCTCTGACATTGACTTACGCGTACATTTTTATGATCAAATATATTTTTTTTAGATACTTTTTGATAAGAAATTTATATTCTACAGCGGTAAACATTAAAAATATTCATATATTTATACACTGTCTGTGATAAATTACCATTTATGTTAACATCTGTTTCAAATATCTGGTTGTAGGGACCTTCACATGTTAATACTTATAAAAGATCATTCATCTGAAAGTACAATAAATACAGGACACCACAAACAAATTAGTTCCTCTGAATCAAATACAAAGATTTAGAAAGCAATGAAATTCTGAACAGTCAAAAAAATATTGACAACAAAGACATTTAGGTAGTGAACTTTGAAATGATTTTGGAGTGTAATGATAGCAAACAAAAAGAAATAAACCTAAAAATAAACTAATTTAATCCCATCTGTACTACTGCAGCTGCAGCGAATGCTGTGATAACAGCAGCCATTTTTCTGCTGATACCCGTCTAGGAGTGGCAGCCATGTTTCTCCTGACAGTTTCTAGGGATGGGTAGCCATTTTTCTGCTGACACCCTCTGGGCATAGCAGCCATTTACTTGCCGACACCCTTTCAGGGGAAGCCATTTTTCAGCCGACAACCTTTTCGGGTGCTATTATAATTGTCAGTTTTTCCAGTTCTTTGTGTGAGTGGTTTATTTTTACTCTACAAAAATTACATTTGGCACACCTTTCCCAGGGAAGTCTGCCCTTGTCCCCTTCTCTTCGCTTCGCCTCTGCATACGCCAGCACGTCTGCCGGCTCGTAGTTTGGATTCTGTGTGGTGTTTGTGCGGGACGAGGTAGAGACAGTGGCTGTATCCGTCCATAGCACACACATCCCTACACCCCTCAGAAAATGCTGTCACAATGTAAAGGCGGCATTCAATAGGGTAGGATTATCCAAATACATTTACCGCTAGCACCACCTGCTGTCAGTTGATCATACTAATGTGCACGTAGCCATCTCGTGTCGTGATATCTGTGGAGATTTAGCAAAACATAAATAACGACCAATTTAAAAATTTTAATGTAGGTTGGATGTTATAAATGTAGCGAACAAAATAAAAATTTTGTTATTAAACCCAAAATATATAAAAAAAACTCTTCAGCTACGGCCACACAGGGCGCTATGTTCGCTATGTTCACAATGTTCGCAATGCTCGCTACATGAGTTAAATATAGCCAGCTGCATCTCAGGTGTCACTGACCACACAAAGCCTGTGTTTGCTATGTTGACTGTGTTGGCTGTGCAAAATTTGTAGCTGTAATGGATTTTAATATTTTGTATAATTATGCAATTTTATTATTTGTAAATTGTAATTACTGTATTAATTTTTTCTACGATAACTGTCAAATAAGGTGCAATTATTGCATGTTTACATTAATTTAATATGAAGTTTTGAAATTATATATTGTTTGAATTGATAACTGCACATATTTTAACGAGAACAAAATGAGTAAATTCTTATTCTAAGCAAACTGAAACATACCAAATCACAAATTGCAAAATTTCACGTTAGTTATTTAACACATCTGTAGATTAACCATTACTGTGCCCAGAGAGGAGATTCTATTGAACTCTAAGTTTCAAAGCAATGGCACTATTAAGTTAACACATAAAATTAATAGATTTATAGACTAAAACTTGTGTGCTAAAACTGCTTGATGACTATGTTATTATTGCAACAATTCCCTGTTTGGCTGTGCAGCCTTTCAGCATGAAATGTAACATTACTCAGCAACACGAAAATTGAAACCTCATAAATAAATAAGACTTGCAATGCATCATTTGCTAAATTGAAATTCTTCACTGTATAGCTAGAAAAAGTAACACATAATAAGTTAAAAAAATTTTTGGTTTAACTGATTTAAAATGTTCCCGATGCTGGTTTATTACTTGGTTTTTGACCTGAAAAATTGGGTGTACCCATTTCAAAGTATTACGCTATGCCACTACTGTACTCACTTGATGGGACTACACAAGTAGGTTGAGTAGCTTACTACAGTATACTTCTGATATTTTGGCATTCAACTTTCAGGAATCCCTATGGTCCAGCACCAGTTAGGAAATGTACAGACTCGAGCCAACAAAGTCAATTTAAGCTAAAAAATAATAATTTTTAGCCAAGGTCAAAAATGCTTTAACAGTACGCACATAAGTGGTTAGTCTGAAGCACTCAGTGCAGCCCAAGATAAGTCAGGAGCTTTCAGCTCAGTCCCGCATTGCTCAGAAGTATATATAACAAGCCTTTAAAATGTACAATACCAATTTAGTTTTGACATGTTGCCTATTTGCATTTAAATGTTTATCCTTAAACTCCTGTTAAACAATATTTGCTGCTGAACACCTTCTTACAGATATATTTGCTCTACAACTTATGTACCGTTTAGTGATTGCGGGAGATACCACCCGATAATTCAGCATTTTCAGTAAACTTGCACCTGTGAAGTTCCGAACATCCCGGGTTATTTAAAGTTTATTGTACATAATAATAATTTTTTATGACCGTTTTCTGTTGCTTGTAGTTAGAGAAATTTTATTATTACTTTTTGAAATATAATTCCATCTCAAGGATATTAGGCCAAATCCTCTTGCTATTATTCATTAATGTGCCAAAACACTCAATGCAAAGTAAATATATTTTCCTTGCATTCTACCTTTGTGTTAACCATCACCCTGAGTCCATAAGTTTAAGTGGCTGGAATGCTTAACTTTCTCGAAGGTGACGGTTTTCTATTTGCTTTAGACACAGAGAGAGCGATTGAGAGAGGAGGAAACACATGTGTACCTAATGGCCTAGATTTCAGTAGGAGCTGGTATTTAGGCACTGTTCATGGGAACTGCCCCAACAGGTAATAGTGTGTTGAAAATTATTGGCAGAATGATAAGGGTGGAATTCATAATGGGCATATAAGCATTTATTGGAACAAGCGTTGCTTGATAAATCATTTAAGTACTATTTTCAATCCATAGTCAATGAAACAAGTATTACTTGTTTGCCAAACATTAGGTAATTCTTCTTGAAGTAATAGTTTGTCAAGTAATGCTTATTATGAATTCATAGTCATAAAATTAGTAGGTACTTAAAGTTTTTTCCTGAGAGTTCATAGTCACAAAATGTGTATTTCTTATTTGTTAAGAATTCGCAGATAATAAAACAGTGTTTATTCATCTATATTTAAGTGGTTCTCCATTGAGTATTGACTAAATCATTAATCTCCTTTATTACAGTTGCGGTAGTGATGGAATTTGGACGGAAACAGATAATCACATTAAAATATGGCTCAAAAATAAAAAAATAATAATAATATGTTAAGCTTTTGAATTGATTACTATAACCTTTATTAATTTTTTTAAAAATGATTTTTTATTATGCACTGTATTGTATAGTTTTGAAAATATGCGTGAGAAAATATTTTACTATGATTTCTATATAATGGATAAAATAAACCGTATTAATTAATAAAAACATGAATTTTGACAAAAAAAAGTAAATACAGCTACTGATTTGTTGTGATTTTGCTAAGCATTTTTTTGAAACATAAAAGAAAAAGTTTAAATGATGTACTTAAAGTATGTTGACCAAATGATATGAAAAGTTATAAGATGTATTGTGCAAACCTAGCCAAATAATGTTTCTTCATTGGTAACCAGTTAATAATACAGTTTCTTATAAAGCGTAAACACATACCACTCAATAATGGTATAACTATAAACCACTTTCATAAATAAACAGCTCTAATTGGTAAACTTAAGCATAACCTCCATCAATATTTTAATAAATTATTTAAATTTTGTTGGGATTAAAACTTTTCAAAACATCATTCATATCATTAGCATTGAAAAATAATTATAATATTAATAAAAAAAATTTGTGAGTCTTTCAGTGCTCGCTAGTGATGTGTAAACATCTAACCTCGCTAACAAGCAAATTCATGTGTTATCATGTTGTTCATGTTGCAAATAAACTTGCAATACGAAATTTTGGCCACAAAATATAAACAATAATTCTTTAAAATGGTTTATGTTGCTAAGCGTGGCTCCGCCATCTTGAAGAATTAGACAACGTTGTTACACATTCCCGTTAATTTGACTTCCATGCCATTCGCAAAACAACTCCTACCAAATGTCATATGCAGAGAGCTAAGATAATTACACATCAAAAAAAAGGAAAATTAATTTACACCATGGTAAAACCTATACCGCATGATCACCCCAGTGGTGGATCCAAGGAGGGGCACCAGGGGCAAGTGCCCCCCCCCCCCCCCCCCCGAAAAACCAGTTGACTGCTACATTAGTATTGCCGACAAAAATGATTGTTTCTGAAACCAATAAAATATTTTAATATAATTAATGAATTTCTTGTAGAATCATAAAATCTGGTGGTTGGATGTTATGTGTAGTGTGAGTAGATTAAATACAAATTTAGTAATTTTAAGACATTTTTTCTCTGGCCATTCTGAAATCCTAGAGTGCCCCCTCCGAGGTGAACCTCTGGATCCGCCACTGGATCACCCAAACATTGTAAGTCCCATGCACTACTGACTACGCTACTGTACGTAATAAACATAATGCTTGTTTCTACAGAATAAATATTTCATTATAGATGATATTAGAAGAATTGTATATAGTTAGATCAAACATGCTATAAAGAAATTACAATAAGTTAACATTAGTTCAAAACTTCATTTGCTTGTTACAATGGCTTATGAACACACGAGATTATCGCTACTGCAGTCCATCATGGTCGCATGGCTTGCTCCACGAGGCGAGAAGCAGCATGGAAACTTTCCTGTATGTAATGGCAACTGACAATACATAATCATTGAGAAGCTCACGGAAAATAATATAATAATCAAACAAGCTAGAAATGTTTTTCCATGTGTGGCAGGAATCAACATTGTTTAGTACATTTACATATATCGTTACTTCATCAAGTATGAAATGGAACATATAATTAGTGTTATCATCAACCATTACTTCATCAAGTTGCATTTTTTTATACATTATGAATTCATCATGCACATAAGTAACACTTATAATAAGCGCTACTGAACAAAGTAATGCCTCTTTGCCAAATTAATTTCTGATTATGAATTTTAGGATTGAGCATGCTTCACCCCAGCTTAGTCACATTCTCTTGACGTAATCCTGTGTCACCAACAATAATGTCAAGTTTGGTATCATAGGCCAACTTCTATGATGTTATTCATTTCCCCTACTTTCTTTCCAACCAATAGAATTTATTTGTAATGCATGGTATTGTGTAGTGAATTACACCCAAGACAATTTTCAATTATTATTTCTCAGACATAATGTGGGAGATATCCAATGGATATTATACAATATTGTTATGAAAAATTTTTGGTATATATATCAATATTTCAAAATCTGGTTACGCTACATTGATAAAATCACCCCTATACATTTATTTTAGCTTATGAATATGTGAGTTTACTATTAATATTATTACAGTTACTACCAATTTTAGTGTTTAAAAAATTTCATTGAGTAGTTATAATAATACGTAAGTTTTTCATGGTTTATTTTTATTTGGCTTTACCTACATCGTGTCAAAAGCAAAATCATTAACTTACATAGTTATAAAAATAAGTGTAACTCTTAAATAGAATAAGTAGGCCTAGTTCACTTATGTCAGCAGAAAGAATCTATTTTGTAGAAAGGTGCCATTTCTAATAAGTAATTCAAGAAAATGTATTTTAGGGAAAAATCTGAAGTTTGCAGAAACTCTAAAACTTATGCAGCCGTGAAATCTTTTCATGCAAGTGCCATAACAATGTGATAGCTTAAGAATGAACATCAACTTCTGCCAGCTACACAAAGCAGCAGTTTATTCCTTAGCTGCCATTGTCAGTTCTCACCGCATGAGTAAACTATGTCACTGCTGTGTATAGCCCGAGTTAATAGTTCTACTACAATGTGGTTGATACCATAGGCTCAACTTGAGAAAAATCAGGTCGGAGTCATGCAATTTCGTAGGTTTTTAGTGTTATAAGGAAAAAATTATCAGGCATTGTCATGGTCAAAATTGATCTATTTTTACAGGAAACAAATTCATAAATATTTTGCTGTACTTAGGTATTCAATAAATAAAATAATGTGGGATATTAAGATGATAAATATGTAAAGTTTAGATTTTGAAATAGGCCTACAGGAAGTTGGTTAACATTAAAATTTTGTTTTTAATCTAACACTGACATTAACTGAAAACAATGTTTATTGAGGTATAAGCCTATATATTAGTTATCAAGTAAATATAGATGGTACATATCTTTAAGGATTAGGATCTACTGTTCCCCAAAGGAGATAGTATGTGCACATTGCCCAGTCAATACATGTCCATGAGAAGAAACATAGGCTATAAGATATGTGTAAGGAATAATCAGGTAAACAAAATAACTTTTTTTTTTTTAAATTTTCATCCTGTTATTGTTTGACAAACCAAAGTTTAAAATTCCAATTTAAAAAATTTGCTTAAGGTCTTATGTTATTTTTGTATATCATTAATTTAGTTCATTAGCACCAACTTAAAAAAAAAAATTCTTTATAAGATGTTTCTGGGAGTAAATAAAAACATGTACCTCGTTTAGAGTAAAATTTCAATCCGGATTGAACCTGGAGTGGAGTGAACTCGGAGTGAATGTGTAACGAACATAGACTGACGAAATGTGTTTATGGTAAATATAACAATCCAGATTGAAATGTAAACAAGATCAAAGTTGGAGTCAACATGGACTGGAAATTTTGTGGTGCGATCATTATGTCCAACAATAACTCTACTTCCATCTCTGACCACACATTTCTCTGCTCTTTTTTTTTTTTTTTTTTTCCAATTTTCACAAATTATGCCTGAAATGCAACGAGACCAAAAACAAACAATGTAATATGGCGGCGGCTTGCTCGTGCGTGTTTTCTTTTCACTCCAGTCCGTGTTTAAAGTAAAATCTCAATCCGGATTCTTCAGTCCAGTCCACCTCAACAAGTGGAGTGGATTATCTCACTTCACTCCAACTTCAGTCCACAACAAAGTGTTTTAAGTAAAATTTCAATCCAGATTCCTCACTCCACTCCAGGTTCAATCCGGATTGAAATGTTACCCTAAACGAGGTAATTGTTTCAGTTTCTGGCATTTTCTTCAAAAATCATATTTTGCATTGTAATGAATCTCAAACAAATATAGGATTATAAACAAACATTTCACACAAAAAATGATCTTACCTAACTGGTATAAAATTTGGCCTTATTTCTTGCCTTAGTGTATCCAGATGATTTGTCATCACAATGAAAATATTCACTATTATTGATAATGTCGAATCACATTAAATGTAATATTGCTAACTGCTCTTGACACAATTATTCTGTACATATAAATATATGCATACTGATAAATGTTATTGAATGATTTGCAGTAAAAATGAAGGCATGCACTTTTTATTTTGTAAAATAAATGAACATAACAAAAACTTTGAAATATAAAAAAATAAATCACATGATAACATTTTGGCAATGATTTTATGCATGTATCTACAATATATAGGCCTACTCAAGCTGAGGCATTTGTACAAATTATAATATCCAAAACTTACAAATAATAAGTTGTATTGACAATCACACAGTCAACTAATTAACATGTAAAACACCATTAACATCTGCTGTTTAAGCTGGCCTCATACCATTACCAATTCCTTGGCTGTTTTCATGTTTGTTTCCCGCTACACCCTCAACACTTCCTCCCTTGTGGGTAACAGTTCATCCCATGTGGGTAACAGTTCATCCCATGTGGGTAACAGTTCATCCCATGTGGGTAACAGTTCATCCCATGTGGGTAACAGTTCATCCTATGTGGGTAACAGTTCATCCCATGTGGGTAACAGTCCATCCCATGTGGGTAACAGTTCATCCCATGTGGGTAACAGTTCATCCCATGTGGGTAACAGTTTATCCCATGTGGGTAACAGTTCATCCCATGTGGGTAACAGTTCGTCCCATGTGGGTAACAGTTCATCACTCACCCAGAGGGTCTGGCTCCACTCATACCTAAATCATTAACTAAACATGTTTCCTTTTTCTGTCATACCCAAGAGTTCAAGTTATCAAGATGGTGTAACTGCGAGTGTCAGAATGAAGTTGTATAGGTTCACTTACGTTAACATCAAACATATTTTTGTTAATATACTTTAAGCTAGTGAAAATAGCTTTGAATACATTTCATAATCTTAAATATTTAGAACAACAAATAATTACATCTTTAACAAAATTGCATTACCATAACATTATTAGTAAATGTTATGTGTAATTTGGCTTGCTGAGGTTAAAATTCTGACATGCTGACTTAACATGTTCATTTTTTTTTAGGTAATTTATAATTCCATTATACAAACTCTACTTCATACAAAAAGTAATTAGTCAATTATATTCATTTCATACATCAGTTAACTTGTTTGGTTGTTTGTTAGGTCTACTATAGACAAGTTATAATTTTTTAAGTATAATTTAATACAAATAATTTATGAAGCTGAACAATTCTTTTATGTTTTATTATAGAACCTATATTACAAAATTTTCAAGCTCTGCTTTGAAGTAACATTATGTTGAACATAAAAAATTAGTTAAATTCAAATAAAAATCAAGTGTCTTTTAGACTCTCACTCAGAGCCTGACCATCCTGATTTCAATGTTTTCCAGAAATGACTTGAGGAAAATGTTGGTATGGTTCCTTACCATAGGCCAATATATCTGTTTTTTTCTATGGTGGTACCATATCTAATGACAATGTTGTCAACTAGATAAAAAGTTAAAAAAAAAAAAATTGTGAATATGTGAACATCTGACCTTGGTAACGAGCAAATTCATGTGTTCTCGTGATGTTCATGTTGCAAATAATCTTATAATATGAAACTCGGACACAAAACTGCACATAGAATTCTTTAAAATAATGCTGAGCATGATAAATAAACTGATAAATAAAATATTTGCTTTTCAAATATCAAAATTTCTGTATGTGAATCATCAACATAGGTACTTTCTGCACCCGCCACTAGAATTTATTGGCTGAATCGTTAACATTGCTTGTGCTGCCACCATCAAACAAAGATAGCAGCAAGGGATGAGCGAAATTATTATTTTCTAATACCATTTATGGAAGTTATGGTTCTGATTGAATAACTGGTTATTTAGATGTTTAATGCTATCAGTTATTGAGCATGAATGTCTGTTTTCAATCATTTACTATGGCTATTCCAAAGAATGACTAAAAAATCATTTTAGACATAAAAATCATGCCATAATTTTGGCATTGTAATTTGTTAATTTTTCTTTTCATTCATTCATTCATTCAAAAGATTATTTTGTCACTGTTGCAGATGTAATTATATATAATTTGATCTAAGCACCATATTTATTTTTATAATTACAAAGAAAATTCTGAATGAATGACTGACACATTGTAAGAAATCTAGCTAATATTCCACTTAACTTTGATGTGCAGATGCTATAGCCTATTATTAACGACTGCTCATACTGTTCAAATTTACTAAACAGTTAATAGTATAAAGATTTTTGCACAAATTAGAAGTTTTCTTTGGCATTACTAAAATATTAACCTAAAACATTTTAAAACATATGTTATAACACTAAGTAGGCCTATATGCATGTGCATTTGTTTTGCTTAAATGACTAAAATCAGTCTTGTAGTACTTTCTACAAACAAACGTTAACCTTAGTAAAAAAAAAAATTACAGTGAGAAGATCCGAATCACGTCCCATGAGGTTTACAAGTGTGCTCTCTACCATTGTGCTATTAAGCCAATTGGGAATTTAGAAGCAGAATATGTATTATAAATATTGTAATGTCATTTTTCTTAGATATTTTAAAACTTGAGATTACTTTTTACTATGACTATTCTAGTTTACAAAATAAATTCTGGGGTAGTTTCACTATCATAAAGTTTCATTTGGCACACCAATACGTGTAATATGTACCCTAATGTTTATGCAGGTGACAATGTACAGGTTTATGTTGCTACATGTGTGTCTGCTATCTTGGTAAAACATTCAGTTTATCGATTTCTGTTTCTTTTTCACGAAATTATAGTAAAATAAAAAAAATTACATTCAATATGTACCCTAATGTTTATGCAAGTGACAATGTACAGGTTTATGTTGCTACATGTGTGTTTGCTATCTTTGTAAAACAATCAATTTATCGATTTCTGTTTCTTTTTCACAAAATTACAGTAAAATAAAAAGAATTACGTTGTAGCATGAATTCAGTAGCTAAAGCCTGGTTTAAAGTTTGGTTATCATTACATTCTTCCTAAAGTTTTACCAAGCATTCGACCATAGTTTCCCTGAGCTTGCACTTTTGTTGGTTTCAGACTCTTGACAGCAGCACCATCATAATATTCTTTGAGCGACTTGTTGGATGTGAATTTTGCTTACATGTTTACTGTATATGGGTACTATACTTTTTGACCGAATTTCAGTACCTTATGTCACAAAATAACAACCTAAAATATTTTTAACTACGATAATGCATGTTTTTTGACATTTAATTTATTGTAGTAGGAACGTGTACAGTTATACTAAAAATGTTCCTTGTCACATGATGTAGTTACCAGGGGCATAGCCAGGGGGGGTTTTAGGGGTTCAAACCCCCCCCCCCCCCCTTAGCACTAAATCTTTAATTAATTTCTTATTCATCACTCAAACAAATTTCATATTAAAATTAATAAAAATTTTACCATTACAATATTTAAATTTAAGTACCGAAAACTGCTAAAATAGCACTATTTTACAACTTAAAATCCAAATTTTCCTGGGGGAGGACCCCCGGTCCCCCCACTTTAATACGGGGGAGGGGGGGGCGACATGCTTCTTAACACCCCCCATACACAAATCCTGGCTACGCCACTGGTAGTTACCATAGTATGTGTAAAGAAGTTTGGTGTTTAGTCTTAAATCCATACTCATGAGTATTTTATGTGGAGTGAATATAAGATAGGTAGAGTGATTCCAAGCTTCATTGTATATCACCAAGATAAATATCATGTGTTGCATTTGTGTTAGGCAAAACATTAGTATTTTTTTTATGAAGGATAGTTAAATTTGAGATATATTTAAGAATCCAAGGAATTTTTAGGTTTTTTGTGGAATTTTTTTAGTGTTTTGAGTTAACAGATAGTATCTGTCTTTATCAATTAAAAACAAAGGTGAATACAGAAAAAAAAGGTGTTTTAAACAGTTTTAATATCAATGTGGAAGCTATGGTAGTGGGTTTAAATTATGGTAGAGAAAAAAACATAATGTATGGTTTATTATTCTTGTTGTGCTAAACAATACTTTGAAGATGGCTTAGTAACCTTTCCCAAATAAACAGCAAAAAAAGCTTTTATTTAAAAAAATAATTCTTTCACAAAAATAATTAAGTCAATGGGAAGTTTTACACTTAACATGAAAAAAAAGTTTAATTCAAACCACTGTCGTATATCATTCTATAACACATTTATGGTAATTGGTAAATTCATTTAAAACATCACTTTGATCACATCACTATGGTGGTATACTTTGATGAAAGTCATAAAAACTAGCTATTATGCAGCAAGTCGTAAAAACAGCTAATTTGCATCTTCATCTGCTCACTACAGATACAATTATTCTACAGCTTCTTCGTGTAAAATAAGGACAGAGACAAAGGAAAACAAACACATGGTACACAGTTTATATCTGCAATTTAAAAAAAAAACATTCAAACTTTTGATATAATTGCTTTAAGGAAGAATAAACACAGAATGTCTTATGGATTAACCTTATAGGTTATATTTCAAAATACATGGAAAGCCTTCTTGAGATGAAACATTACATTTATTATGGTAAAAGTATTTCCTTGACTTGAGACCTGCAACAAATTATATCGCCCGCCAAATGAAAATTTGGCAGGCGATATAATCCTCCTTTTATAACGACCACATGGTTGTATTATTTCCTACATAAACATGACATAACCTGTGAAAATGTGCCAATCAGTGTTTCTTCCAGGCATCTTTCGGGGAGGGCTTTGCCCCCCGGGTCTTTACACCACCTCCTCACCTCACCTCTTCGCCCCTCTCCACAGAGCGGTTTGTTTGAATGAGGTTAAAAGTTTTGGTTAGTTGAAAAAACAAGTAGCTATCTGAAATAAATCTGAAAAATTTATTTACTGCATGTAGATATATTTGTTGAATATAAATATATGTAGAGCTTAAGTTACTGTTGTAATTTTTAAAGTTTAACTTCTTTGGGCACGATAAAAGTAAAATTTCAAGGCCAAATCAGAGCATAAATTTTAACAGAACTCAGTGTTATTATTTCAGTGCAATTTTAAATTTTTGCTAGATTTTCTTTCCAATTAGATTTAGCAAATTTGTTACACAAGTTTTTGTTTACACAACAGAAAATCATAAAAAAAAGAAAGGATTTGTGGCATATATATCATCTGCATGGCCGTTAGTCAATTTTATAAAGTGAAAAACCGAATTAAAGTGAAATTTGTGAGTTTTTTAACTGCTCTTTCGTGCAATAGCAGATTATGTAATTTGTCATTTTAGTTACATAAAGAATTAACTTTGAATTGGGTTTTCATTCTTTATTCTTGTAAAGCCTAATTAAAATAGTTTGACAATGTAACTAATATGATGCGTTAGTGTTATTAACTTAGGTTAAAATGAAAGTTAGGTTTATTTGTCAGGGCCCACCTAGATGCCCCAAGACCAAATCAGTTGAAGATTTCATGAGTTACACTATATATATATATATATATATATATAAAGTGATATTAAATAGGTATTTATTTTCAAGTATTTAAGAACTTGTTGATTTTATTACAGCAGCAACATTAATAAATGCTGAACCCATCAATGATCTTCGCTTACACCTGTTAGTCTTCAAAGACGACATGAGTATAAGCAATGAATAAATATACATATACCTAACTTGTCCATATGTTTACAAATATGTAAAAAATATTTTATTATAACATAGAATGAAAAAACCGTGTGAAACCAGGGAAGGGGGTTGATGCAGTAGACATCTGATATTTTCTCTCCCTGGGCGGCCTGACAATGACATTAGGTTGGGAAAAGTCTTGCTGCAAGTGGGGGTCACCGTTATGTCTGGCTCGGGAGGCATGTGTATGTGTTATTTTGAGTCTGTGTGTTTTACTTGGAAAAATATAACACAATTTTATTGCCATTTTGTAAGAAAATAGCAAAATTCTACAAAGCTATGTTCTTTTATTATTTTGATGCAAAAATTTGTACTATTCAATTTCTATCTAACTGTATTTATTTAACTGAATGAGAATCAAAATGTTACAAAAAATTTTCTTAAGTCCAACTTTGACATTCTCTCCAAAAATGTTTTCGTAAAAAATTACCCTTTAGGCTCGTTCTACAATGGCTCGGAAATGACGGATCACCCAAAACATTTCTTTATTGAGTCTCAGCTGCTTCCACAATGCATGGAAAGGTAACAAATGGCAAACAATGAGATTTCATTTCAAGGTTATAAAATAATAATTTAATTAAAAATTATATTATGCTTTGAGATTATAGCACAGGCAGAATTTACATATATAATAAAACAGGGGCAGACCCATGATTTAATTTGCGGGGGAAGGGGGGAGGGTCCACTGGTAGTCTGAACTTAGAATAATAAATGTTTATTACTTCAGAAGTCGTATTATCCAGTGCATATTTTACCCTTGTGCCCCCGTGCCCCCTTATAAATTCGCCACTGTAATGAAAATAAACCACAAATAATGATAGAACACCAGATATTCTAGTACTTGATACAATTTTCGACATATTTAGAACATAAAAAACCAAGGCTACCACCGCAGCCAAATACTCGGCTGCTATTGGTCGCACGAAGCAACGTAAACAGTAGAGCGCAGCATCACAGAGCTGATCCGTTCGGGTCAGACAGTCTCCGTCTGCGTGCTATTGTAGAAACTGTGAGATCCGTCTCCGTTTCCGTGCTATTGCAGAACGGGCCTAATTGTTGTGTTTTGTCGTCTTCTCTCTCGAACTTTTCGGGAAAAGAGGATGGTGGGCCAGGCACGGAGAAGGGTGAGGCAGGTACGGAGAGGGTGGGCCAGGCACGAGGAAGGGTGGGCCAGGCACGAGGAAGGGTGGGCCAGGCACGAGGAAGGGTGGGCCAGGCACGGAGAAGGGTGGGCCAGGCACGGAGAAGGGGGGGGCCAGGCACGGATAAGTTTGGGCCAGGCACGGGTAAGTGTGGCCCAGGCACAAAGAGGGTGGGCCAGGCATGGATAAGGGTGGGCCAGGCACGAGGAAGGGTGGGCCAGGCACAGAGAAGGGTGGGGCAGGCACGTAGAAGGGTGGGCCAGGCACGGAGAGGGTGGGCCAGGCACGGAGATGGGTGGGCCAGGCACGGGAAAGGGTGAGGCAGGCACGGAGAGGGTGGGCCAGGTACGGAGAGGGTGGGCCAGGCACGAGGAAGGGTGGGCCAGGCACGGAGAAGGGTGGGCCAGGCAGGGGGAAGGGTGGGTCAGGCACGGAGAGGGTAGGCCAGGCACGGAGAGGGTAGGCCAGGCACGGAGAGGGTGGGCCAGGCACGTAGAGGGTGAGCCAGGCACGGATAAGTGTGGGCCAGGTACGGAGAGGGTGGGCCAGGCACGGAGAAGGGTGGGGCAGGCACGGAGAAGGGTGGGGCAGGCACGGAGAAGGGGGGGCCAGGCACTTGTAAATGTGGGCCAGGCACGGGGAAGGGTAGGCCAGGCACGGGGAGGGTGGGCCAGGCACGGAGAGGGTGGGTCAGGCACGGGGAAGGGTGGGCCAGGCACGGAGAGGGTGGGCCAGGCAGGGGGAAGGGTGGGTCAGGCACGGAGAGGGTAGGCCAGGCACGGAGAGGGTGGGCCAGGCACGTAGAGGGTGAGCCAGGCACGGATAAGTGTGGGCCAGGTACGGAGAGGGTGGGGCAGGCACGGAGAGGGTGGGCCAGGCACGGAGAGGGTGGGCCAGGCACGGAGAGGGTGGGCCAGGCACGGAGAGGGTGGGCCAGGCACGGAGAGGATGGGCCAGGCACGGAGAAGGGTGGGCCAGGCACGGGGAAGGGTGGGCCAGGCACGGAGAAGGTTGCGCCAGGCACGGAGAAGGTTGCGCCAGGCACGGGGAAGGGTGGGCCAGGCACGGGGAAGGGTGGGCCAGGCACGGAGGAGGGTGAACCAGGCACGGGGAAGGGTGGGACAGGCACGGAGAAGGGTGGGCCAGGCACGGGGAAGGGTGGGCTAGGCACGGAGAAGGGTGAACCAGCCACGGTGAAGGGTGGGCCAGGCACGGAGAAGATTGCGCCAGGCACGGGGAAGGGTGGGCCAGGCACGGGGAAGGGTGGGCCAGGCACGGAGAGGGTGGGCCAGGCACGGAGAAGGGTGCGCCAGGCACGGAGAAGGGTGGGCCAGGCACAGAGAAGGGTGGGCCAGGCACGGAGAAGGGTGGGCCAGGCACGGACAGGTGGCACCGAGGCGCGGCGGGCCGTGGCAGCTGTTCCTGGTCTGTCCTCCGCAGCTCAAGGACAAGGCGCGGCCGTCAGCTGAGCGGTGACCTCGCGTCCGCGGAGCGCAGAACAGAGAAGCACAGAGCGAGGCAGATGAAGAGTTATTGCAACTCACTGCTGGAACTAACGCTCTTGTTTTCTTTGGACATCAGCGAACCGTGCGGTATTCATCGGCAACCTTACAACCTAAAAAGTAGTCAACTTTTCGAAAGAAAATGTTGGCTTCGCTTATTTTTCGAGCTTTACGAAAATTCCGATCTCGCGAAGAGAATAGTTAGTTACGCGGTGGGGGGAACCAGGAGAGGAGGGGAATATTTAGGTACGTGGTGGGGGAACTGGCGGAGGAGGATACGGGAGGGGGGAGATAGAAATGACGCAGCATACTTGCAAGCTTGCACTCTCGCATACCTGCACTTGGCGTACTTTCACACTTTTACCATAAATGTTTCAGAATATCTGTTACCCAATACGGAACTACCAAAACACTATTTTAAAGTGCTGTATCGTTTGTTTCAAAGCTTAAAAACTGCATAGCCGCAATGTTTGAGTGTTGAAAATCGTAACTTCAGTTTCAGTTGCAACAAATGTACACGTGCACATGTCTGCACATGGCAGCCATGCATATTTCATTGTTACCAAGATAATTCAACAAGGCCAATACAAATTTTCCAAACTATAATATTTTGCAATTATGCTCAATACGTCACTCCCGTTAATACACCATTCCGTAAATTTTGAACTAAGAATGTTTGTAAAATTACTTTTTTTTTTATTTAAGTCGTGTTTAAGAAATTATATGTTTTCTTTATATTTAAAACTAAATTTTTTATGTTGGCATTTCGTAACCGCACAGTATTTTTAATGGCTATGTTCCGCCTATTCGGTTGCGCCCAGCAACCTCGTATCTGAAAGACTGAAAACTCAACGTTGTTCCTCTGTTCCCGCAATCAATCACCGACTGCATTGCCAACAATGGATATACAAATGAAGTAACGTGACCGAAAGTGCGTGACAATGGAATGCACTGATGGAAAAATCGATTTTCAACTTGTTTTTCTTTCCTTTTTGGCTTGAATGGAGGCTTTAGATGAACTCTCGGTCTCGCCCAGTAGAGTATTAATAATAACGGTAGTAACAATGATAAGCGTCTCAAGGCTTGTTTATTGCCAGGATGTTCGACATTATTTCATTTTCTTCAGTTATTATAGAAGCGATCAAGTTGTAACACATTACCGTAAAAAAAAAACCTACATTTTACAGACAGTGATATTAATTAAATATTCATGTTTTTATTTACTATTGTTTGTTATTTAATTCCCTGCACAAACATTTTAATTATTATATTTTTATAGATACTAACGCGCTCTTTGAATTTACAAAAGAAATAGCCAGTTACAGTAGTGCCATCTACCGAGTCGATTTTGAACTCTACGTGGGTACATTTCGTGCTAATTGGGTTTCGACCCCTGCAGAGAAGTCATCCCAGCCAGATTGCGCGTTCGCTCTGCCTCTACCAATTCCTCTCTCCCCTTCTTGCGGCTTGGGTGGAACTTCTTCTTCTTCGCAGCAGAGACACGGGTGCGTGGGCCGCCATTTCATTGGCTGGCTGCGTGGGGGGGGGGGGGGGGGGGGACAGAGAGAGGAGGGCGTGGAAGCAGTTTGCCGTGTCTCAACACTGATGCAGTGTTGCAAGATCTTACCTTGGAGGGGAAGGGGGAATAATTCCCTCGTAAACATACTATGTGGCTATTTGACCCGCACGTTCTTGGACATCAATCCACGTGGTTTTTTATGGCGAAGTTATGAAGTTTATATCAGCTAATAAACATCGGAGAACCTTAAGTTAGTGTTAGTTCTCATTGTACAAGGAAATAAGTCGATTTGTATTTCATGCAGGATATTATTTCACATTGTTATACCTAAACTGCTTGCGAGTAAATTCGGTACTCTATTAACTAATTCGAATGCTTTGGATCAACTTCTGACAATCTTCCATGTACATAGGTATACAAAACGTTACTTAAATATAGCCTGATGATGATGATGATAATGATGATTTCAGGGAATATACTTCATATCCTGGAAAAATCGTGGATATTCCTCATCCATAGTAGGTAGTTTGAGGAGAAAATGTTATGTCCAGTCTGCCATCACGCAGACAGTGGATGCGAATTTTTTTCGGAGGGTGTTTCAGTGCACAGTAGTACACACTATAGAAAGGTGTATGCAAAGTTTTGTTTGAGTTTTAGTTTTTATTAAATAGTTATGTGGCCTATGTTGAGGAAAAACGGGGTTTCTTTACTTCTTCTCTACTTCAGAAAATCTAATTCGTAATGGAAATTTGAAATTTCATCCAGGGGATAACCAGATTATTTTTTATTACAGATTTGCGTGAACACACAGATGAATGTGACCGGACAAAGCAACAACCAGTACACAATTAACAAATTATGTGGGATGTCCATACAAAAATGTCCCAGTTTCAATGGTATATTATAAAAGTTTAATTTAGACAACTTACAACAAATCACACATCGAATTGAAGGTAAACTAACCTAGTTTTTCTTACAAATGTTCAGTGTGTGCACCTTTAGTTATACGACACACATCCAACCTGAAGTAGGTACAATTCTTCCCACACATTAGTTAATAAGTCCGGAGTAATGGAAACAATAGCCTCTTCAATTCTGTGTCTCAACTCTGGCAATTCATTAGGTAGTGACGGAACATAGACACTATATTTTATAAAGCCCCAAAGGAAAAAAAATCTCATGGCGTTAAGTCAGGTAACGTGGAGGCCAGCGAAAAAGAGTTCTATCGTCTCGACCATTACGACCAATCCAACGGTCGGGGACTTCGAAAAATAAGTTTTAAACGAAACGCACGTTGAACTGATAATTGCAGAACACAAAACCTTTTTACGCTTAGGAGTCACCATTTTGCGTTAGTTGGCGCTGCAAGCGAGAAAACAACAAAGCCGTACTAGCCCATGCGCTCATCTGAAACTGACTGATGAGTTACTTGATAATTGTAACCTTGAACCATTACTCTACAATGCTTACATATGATACTATTAAAATTTATAAGTGGGACAATCTTAAATGGACATATTATATATATGTATATATATGCATGTGTATATATATGTGTGTATATATATATATATATCGAAAGACTAAAAGTTGCCGTGGCCATAACTGTGAACGTAATCTGAAAAAAAGGTTTTTGAATGAATTTTATTAGCACTGAATTGTAATTTTTGTCGTATCGGGGTAAACGCAAGCACATAAAAGTATTTCGAAACTCAACCGGACCCCTCCCTCTGGCCGGCCATGCCAATCCTGTCCATGTATTCATCCCCTCGTCCTGTGCCAAACAACGAAATCGCGCTGACACGGATCCAGTTGGCACGAGGCGCCCTGAGCGTGTTAGCTCGAGCCGGCGTTTCTAAAGTGACGTCCACAGTTCAGCGCTAGCAGAGTTGAAAAGCAATCGAGTGAAGCTTCAGTTGCGCCGCTGGTGCGAGGTACGTACCTGTACTCGCTGGCGAGTAAACTAGAAGGCGAGTGAGCTCGGCGACTGTCGACTGTACTCGGAGCTTTCAAGTTTCAGCAACTCGCTTGGTAGCGGTCTCCATGTTTGGTCCGTGCTGTTTTCCACCAGTTAATTCTTTGTTCGTATTGCTATTGTGAGTCAAGAGGAACTAAAACCTTATATTGGCTTTTTAACAAACAACGTTCTTCTACTCTTTGCTTTAAAACATAACTCATTCATTAATTCGCTTTTTTAAAAGTTATTTTTCCCTTTTCTTTTTAATGAAATGAGGAAAAAATGACAAAAAAATATTTCAATCAAACTTCTAATTTTAACGAAGTTTCGATCCTTGGTACCAATACCACACATCAGTTTTACCAACCAAAGGGTAAACTATGAAGCGAGTAGCAAATAGATTAGCTTTTACTTTATTTTCGCTCGTTGGAGTAAAGCGAGTGGTGAGCGCACGGCACAGAGTTTGGAAAGCTACAATTATAAAATCTACAGTTATAAAATCCCTTAACATGTAATCTATTTTTGTTTCATTGCTTTAAGTGTTAAGTGTTCGTGACCCGTACATTGCATGCAGACTGCGTACTTATTGAAATTTGTACTGCGTCAAATACCACATTTACCTTCAAATTTTCAAAGGCGCATGCCTTTTGAAATGCCAGAGGCTATTTTTTTTTGTCCGTGGCGCAGACATTGGGGCACAGCGAAGGTACAAATTTGTGGTTCCAACAGCTTATTTCCCTGTGAAAAATTGTTGGAATAAAGGTTTACGACTCGTAGATGAATGTTGGACTGACGTTGTTGCATTGCTATTGTCGTCACGGGAAGCGAATAGCTTATGGGTCCGTCTACAAACAGTCTGAACCTGTGTGCACTGCTGGTTATTATCCTGTTGTGAATAACGTCACATTGTCGTATGGAAAACTGCCCTGTCAACAATTGTGATGTCCAAATCTACTGATCTCTAGAGTAGTCACCAGAGCACAGTAAATATAGAGCGCCAATTGTGTTTGCTAATGGTTTTCATGCATTGTAAATGAGTACGCAGCTACTACGGACAGCATTTATCAAAATTTCGTCTTGATATTCTGGCTTCCTTTCACCTCGTCCATTCCTTTCTGTTCAAGGTCATATTTTTTAAATTGGAACCGGAAACTGCAGATTTCAAGAGCGTTCTTCTATTCTAGCAAGATACAGATTGGGACAAAAAGTTCTCGTTCACAAATATATTCGGTCCAGTGAGATTCTGACCACTGGCCACCCCCACCCATGATGTCAGAGGGTCAGATTATGTATCAGCGATCAGTGTTCATCGGACACAATTTGGGACATTGCTATAGTAGACGAGGCTTAACGAACCGAAAGTACAATTATAGAGCAATAACAGAGAATGGTTATATAGCAAAAATAATAAAACTGATAAAGAACACTTAGATAATTCTGAAAATGGAATATATAAAGAAATACGAACAATTTATTTTGTCTGTGTTTTTGTCACGTAAGAAAGAGTTAAATGGTGAAAATACCTGCCCTAATGTGTTATCAGGTTGAATTGTTGTAAGACAGGTTACATTTTATTTTAAATGTGTACAGACATCAACCGGAATGATTATCAAAAGTTGAAACCAAAATGTTCAGATAACACTGAGAAAGAAAACAGCCAACATACAATATTTTGTTAGTTGCTACAATGCCAAATGTATTTGGTTACGTAATAATATTGCAGTGTGTACAAAACTATTTATAAGTGACTAAAAATTTGCTTTCTCTATTAACATTAGTAAATCATTTTGCTGCGTCACCAAATATTTTTAAATGGCCACAGATATGTGCTGAGAAAAATAAGTGTTTGAAGAAACCAAAACTATGTACCCGGAATTCTCTTAGACTGTTACATTGACAACAATAAGCTGGGTTGGAGGTATCACACCACACACGATCTGTTATAATCTATGATTTAGAATGTTCTGTGCACAGCTGTTGCTGGTAAGTAGTATATATTGGTTCCTCCTGTGTGTGAGTTCTGGGTGAGGTGCTTGATGCCGATGTCACCAATCCAAAATGGCGACCTATAGCAGACGAAAACAAGATGGCGGCTGTGACATCAGCATCTAAGATGTCGAGTGTGATGTCATGATTCAAGATGGCGGAAGTTTTAGGAAACAAAATGGGGAAAGTTGTAGAAAATAAAATGGTGAAATCCAAAATGGCGGACTTGATATCTTCAGAAATTGCCGCTGGATCCAAGGTCATCCAAGATGGCCACTGTGACATCACAATTCAAGGTGGTGACATCGGCATCACCCGGAACCCAGGCACGGGAAAAACCAATATATTGTTACGATTGGGAAAACAGGTTTATAAAGGATAGCCCAGTTAATTAAATTCAGTTTTATTTGTTACTTATATTTAGACTCTTAATCAAACTGCAGCACTCAAAATATCTGGTCACAAATTAATAAATATTTGGTCCAGTCCTCAGTTCACTCTCCCCACTGGAGCTCGGCTCGACAGTGGTTCTCCCTACTGCCTCGCCTCTCACCTCTTACCTCGGTCCAACACACTGTCTCGCGCTACTCAGTCTTCCGTCGCACACGCTCAGACCCGATATACCCGTCGCTCTTCCTCCGCGTTCGCTCACACCTCGCCCTCTTCACTGCACTCTCACTTCATTGTACTGTCCCGGAGGCTGGCGTCGCGGCTTTTATACTCATCGGGCATCCTTCTTGAACGGCCTCGCACGCGTCGTCCGGGTCAAACCGACGCCCGAAGCACCCAGAACAGTGGCGTCCCAGTCACGTCAAGTCACGCAGCGGCCTCTGGAAGCCCGCAGATTTCCCAGGTGACTGAGGATCAATAATAAGCGCCGAGGATAGAGGGTACGCTTGGAAAAATGTAGAGGGGTAGCGAGTTATCCGAAGAGGTATGCGTGACATCAGTGGAATGCGCATCACCTTGCCCCACCCGTGGGCTAAATGGCCGGCCCGGCTGACTGGCCTGCCTCGGGCCCAGCCTCTAGTACATTCGCAACAATATAATATTACTCTGGTTCTTAAGTTTGTTTACCGTTGCCTTGTAAACATTTTTACATTCGTAACAATATAATATTACTCTGGTTCTAAAGTTTGTTTACCGTTGCCTTGTAAACATTTTTACAGAACTAAGAGGAACGCGGAGTGTCTATTATTTTCTGATCGTCAGATACGTTAAATAAAATGTCATTTTCTGGGTTGGTGGCAAGCGCGGCTCCAGAGGAAGGGTGCAGGGGGCGATAGCCCCTTCCCAGCCCAAATTTTACTTCTTATTTCTTTGTAGGGAATATTAATGTTAACTTAAATACTTTCGTTAATGTGCTAAAGTCTACTTTCAATCAAAATTTGTACGAAAATACTAAATTTCAGTATTTGAGACCATATATTTTGTGAATATCCCAAGGGCAATGACATGATTATTAACTGCATCCTCCTGTGTGCGAGAGCCCTGCCCGAGAGATCTTCCTGGAGCCGCCATTGCTTGGTGGGGGTGGGGGTGGGGGATCTTTAGCTGCTCGATTAGCCGTCGCTTCAGAACTGTCTGCGCGCGTTCGCTTCGCAGCGAAGACAGCGCGGCGGCCCTGCCGGATGCGGCCTGACCCAGAAGCCACCGCGGCCCCCAGGCCTCCAGGCGCCCAGGCGCCCAGGTGCCCAGGCACCCAGGCCGCGCAAACACTCTCGCAGCCGCCGTGTCCTCGTATCGCCTCCAGCGTCGGCAAACAAGGAAGCGACCGGCTTTTACCCAGGTTTCGACCTGCTTAAAAGGTCCCGATAAAAGTAGAAGCTTTTCCACGTAAGCCTTCCTGCTTCCTGAACACAAAAAGTATATTTACAAAAAAAAAAAATCACAAAAACTGAAATATATCCGACCTGCACTTTCATTAAAAGATTGTGGTCATCAAATACTTTAACCAATATAAGTTATAAACATTTTTTTTTTGCCTTTTAAGGCTTAACATGTAATGAACAATTCAACTGTTTTTAGGTAGATTTCGAAGAATGGCTACCTAATGCAGTCGTTACAATGGCGTGAGTTCTGAAAAATTTCTACATAGTTTTTCGCCACAAAAACATCGTCAATTCAAAAGTATATATATAATTATATCACTTTTATGGACACAAAACACTGCCGCCATTTTACCAAAAAATAAAGCGCTGGAAAATCTCCATAGAGTTCATCAATGGACAAAATCAGACCAAGCATTTAGAAAAGGGGAAGGTTTTTTGAAAAAATAAAAACTTACTTGAACTCCATTATAATGAAAATATGATATCCGTTTGAAGTTATTATACTTACTTCCTCAGATTAGTACTATAACTTTTGTTTAAAATGTTTTTGGTTAACATCAACCATTATATCAAAAGATTAAAAAAAAAATGAAGATAAATTCATAACTTATTTAGAAGACACCGTATCAAATTCATCCAAAGTTATTGTGTTCATTCTAAATATTAGCTAAATTTTTGTTGGAAAGAATGTTTAATTAGACCAACCATAACTGCAGGAGTGGCCAACATGAGGTCGCAGAACGGCAGATTAATAACGAGTCCATTCAAAACGGCAAATCTTCCAAATATTACAAAAATGTTTTGTTTGAAACTTCTTTTAATTATTGCAACCGTCAGCTCAAGGTGTCAATAATTGTTTTAATGCCTACCCGATAGAGGGTAAACGATAAGGTATGCTATGTTAATGGAATCTTTCATTGGCGGCACAGCGCAGAACTTACAACTACCTGCGCCGGGTCACTGTCAAGATCATGATCGAGAATTTTCCAGAAATTCTACGAAAATGCTGGATACACTGAATAGGAAACATTTTGTTTGGATGGAATATGCAAAAATGCTAAATCAGTCCTTTTGGAATATCAAGTTTTCAGACTGTTCCGGAAGTTTTTAGAATGTTCTTAAAGTTTACTGAATCTTCTAGAAGGCATTAAGGATGCATTGCCTGTACATTAATTTTTAGGTTATATAAAGCTGTACTTCAGTACAGAAATCTACTTGTGCCTGTAGCCAACCAAAAAATAATGATTTTTTGAAGTGAAACAAAAAATAGGTACTCGGCTAAAGCGATATAAAGATAGCACTATGCTTTATACGTTACTGGGCTCGTTTTCCTTCTCTTTGTGCGAGGATTCGTTCCCTACAAAAAAAAAATAAAAAAAAATACAACAGAGAGGTGGATGAACGAAAGAGTAAGTCAGAGATTGTGCACATGCTCTTGTTTCAGGAAATATATATATATATATATAGGTATCCTATACAGTCAGCTGTGAATGCCTTGAATTTTATATTCCTCGTTGTTTAACCAGCAGTGTAGAGCGTGCTGTTGAGACAGTTCTGCATTTCCTGCATAGATAGTGCTACCTGTTTTGAATTTCATATTTCGTTCAGAAATTTGGCGTGTTCCGAATGGTAGAATTGTTTGGAGAAAATGTAATACGTGCAGTTTTTCTTTATGGTTTATTTAAACAGTGAGTAGGTAATGTTTATTGTTAATTGATTATTATTGATTGATCAATAATTATTTATATTCTGAGCAGTTATTTTTAAGTGAGTAATAATTTAGTTAATTCAATTAATTAATTTTAATTTTAATCAAATATCTATTAATACAAAAAAAGTTAGGGTTTTAAATACCTACTTGAAAAAGAAATGAAAACCAAAATTCCCGGCACTATGTTATTTTTAGAAAATTGTCTTCTTTCTCTCTTTCTCTCGGTCGTTTTACCCCTTACGATTTACTTACGAGTCCAGGTTTGAATTGCCAAAGAAATTACACTTCTATAACGTGTACAGAATTACACGCGCTCTTTTTTTTCTTTCATACTTTCTTAAGGATTTTTCCCTTAATTTTCCCCCAATGTGTTACTAGTAATTACTTAATTAGGGACCTGAAAATTTCGCGGTTTCGATGACCTTCAGGATAGCTTACACAGTCCTCTGTATACTCGGGCAAATAACGCCCGTTAGTTGGCTGCTGACTTGTGAGTCGTCTCAACTGGTTTGCCCGTGATTCGTTACTTCTTTGGTTGAGGGTTTCTCATTGGCCCAGAGTCGCCCAGACGAACAGTGAGCCAATAGCAAAAGCATATTAAATGTATGTGTGTATGAATTTCAGACTATCGCGAAATGAATCTACGAATTTTCACGGTCTCTACTAGTAATTCCCAGGTTTTTACCAACACTTGGCAGCACCGCCATGAATTCAAAAAAACCGGGGTAAATACGAACCGTGGACACTATTTGGCTGTGACTGACGGAGAGGGAGAACCAGTCTCTCGTCCAGGACTGCGCCGTATGCTGACGCCATACTCTAACCTTAACCGTGATGTGTTTAGTTCGCTCGCCGCTCGTCGGGTGGCGGGGGTTCGCTGCTGACTGCGACCCCCCAGAGGCAGTAGGCAAGTTGAGTCTCCAGGGGTTACTTGATGTAAGCTTTTGGACATACGCCATTGCTAAGCACATGTATGTCTGTAGAAGAAAACTACAAAAAACCCAAAAGACAAAAACACAATTGCTGTTGTCAACAGGATATAAACACCACATAATATTCCATGACAGGAATATGGTCAACAAACAAAGAAAAAACAAAGAAAAATGGACTAACAGAACGAAAAAACCCCCCACAAATGATGACAGCACAAAAATATTGAACCCAAAAAAATTCAGCACAACAGTTGAAACGAGACAATAACACGACAAAACGAAAAGACGAAACAAACACAATAGTTTTCCAAAACCGAAGAGAACGAAAAAAACCCACAAATGATGACAGCACAAAAATATTGAACCCAAAAAAATTCAGCACAACAGTTGAAACGAGAAAAAAACACGACAAAACGAAAAGACGAAACAAACACAATAGTTTTTCAAAACAGATTCCAAAAGATTACATCAAGTCATGCACTCCCATTCCACAAATACCTATTTCAAAGATAAAATCTCCAGGGGTTGTCACCAGCCATTTTGTCTTCTTTTCCTCTGGCTATTTCAGATGTGCATTCAGATATACAGGTTGTCCACTAAAGAGTGGCCCAGTTTCAATGGTGTATCATAACAAATCACACACCAAATTGGAGGTAAACTAACCTAGTTTTTCTTAACAAATGGTTCAATGTGTGCACCTTTAGTTATACGGCACACATCCAACCTAAAGTACAATTTTTCCCACACTTTGGTTATAGCACGACCGGAGTAATGGAAGCAATAGCCTCTTCATTTCTGTGTCTCAGCTCTGGCAAATTATTCGACAGCGGCGGAACGTAAAGCCCCAAAGGAAAAAAGTGCGTTAAGTCAGGTGAACGTGGAGGCCAGCGAAAAAGAGTTCTGTCGTCTCGAACATTACGACCAATCACAACGGTCAGGGACTTCGACGTCCCACCACTCTCGTGCAAAGAGTTTCCAATGGGGAGGGGCTCGATCCTGTTGCCAAATAAAGTTCACACGTTCACCCTCTACTAATTACGCTCAGGAGTCGCCATTTTGCGCAGGTGGCGCTGCAAGCGAGAAAACAACAAAGCAGCACTCGCGCATGCACTTGTCTAAAACAGTTTGATTTACTCTTTAATTGTGACCTTGAAACAAACCTTTACAACGCTTACAGTTGATACTATCAAAATTTATAGCTGAGATATTCTTTTATGGACATACTTTATTTGAAAGATGAGACTACAAAAGCAATCTCGTATGCGTTACCCAGCTGCATAAACTCAGAAAATAATTTCTGCTTAGGGACTTTGACACAATATGTCAGCCAGTTTTTTTTTTTAAATTTGGTAATATTTTTGTTTGACTTCTTACAAATTTGTGATGACATGTAGTACAATGAGGTGTTTAGAATCAAAGATCAAAGGGGTGTAAGTGACAGAATATAGAAATTATGTTTGGTGAATGTCAATATGTGTTTTGTACGCAAAGGGAAACACTGTATGGTCCCAAAGGGATACATGTGTACTCTGAGGTATGTGCTGCCGGAGTGTTGGAGGTTTGTTTTCACAAAATAATCCTATAATCACTACACCCCGTTGAGACTGACCGCTTCATATCTGTACACAAAATTTACTTCGAAACACATAATGCATTCCCTTGGTAGAAGAACATGCGCAGAACTTAACTTGGATGAAAATCTATATATATGCAAAAAAAATGCAATATCCCAACATACCATATAAAGTGTTTGCTGGAATCCACGGACTACTCCGCTACAGGTCTTTAGAATTTTCGCAACCAAAACTGAGAATCGAAGTATAGTAAATAGCTTTCATGTTTCCTCAGGAAAATATATGTAGTATGGCATGTATTATAGATTAAAGTTTAAAAAATTTTGAAGTGAAACTTTTTTTGCTAAGGGGGCCTACAATTTTCGAGCGTTACGAAAATTCCGATTGCACGAGGGGAATAGTTAGGTGCGTGGTGGGGGAACCAGGAGAGGAGACGGCAGGGGAGAGGGAAAATTGACGCAGCATTCTTGCATACTCACATACTTGCATACTTACACACTTGTATTCTTGCATACTTACGCACACTTTATACTTGTACACTTTCACAATTGCATACTGGCGCAACAGTATAATTTAGCGTTAACATACTTGCATATATATAATTAATATATATTATATCTGCCACCTCAACCAAAGATGATATAGGGTTACTATACCAAATAATATAATAAGCAAGAAGTTTCACTTCTGTTGCGCGTGGACTCACCGCACACACTTTTTGACGTGATAACGTCTTAAATCGATGAACGCCGGCTGCACGCACGAAAAATTGTCACGTTCCGCCTGAGCCGAGCGTGCAAGAACCGGCCAATCACCGCGCGAGAAAATCTTCTATAACACCAAACAGGTTAAGGCGGGCTTTTTAACTAATTTTTCGTGATTATATTTAAACAAATTATTTAAATAAAATTTACAAAAACTGTAAATAATATTTGAAAATTAAAAAGTATGCAATTTTTCATCAATGTTTTCTTATGACGTTATCACGTAAAATTATCCGTAAACCGACTTTACAGACAACCCGCATTTTTTTTTAGTGAATCACTAAAATGTATTTATTTTTAACGTTTTTGAAGCGTAGCATAGGGAAAAGTAGGCTTTTTCTCTTAAGTTTTAAAAGTACACCACCTTTATTGGCTGAATTGCAGTGGAAATTTGAGTGTTTTTTTTAGTCGTTGCGCAAGAGCGAAGGTGCGCACTCGCCAGCCACAAGGGCGAAGATGGCGTGCGGTGAAAGCGCGCGCAAACAGCCCGCCGTCATCCTGGCCCTGACTCTTCAACCCACTCCTCCAACCCGGAGGATGACGCTGTCCGGGAGCCACCACACAACCTCCAAGCTCGCTTGTCGCACTTCCACATCGTTGTTGGGGTTTTTAATTGCGACTCCTGCGGAAGTTACATACAGACACAGTCCACGTGATGTCTGTCATTTTCAAGATGTCTGGCAGATATTCATTATTAAAATTACGGCACCATTATTAGAGAGACGGAATTTTCGCGCATTCATTTAGTCGCAAGCTGGAATCCAAACCTCCACACTGTCGCACTGTGTTCATGATTGGACCGCAGTTATCTGGACACGCCCCTCTACGACCGTGAGCCAACGATGTCCAGCTAGGAGAGAAGTAAGCGAATCAGGTAGTGCCAAATAACAAGGATAAAAATGTTCTCGCTAAGAAATCAACCAATGGGAAAGTAAACATGGGTCGAGCACACCTATAACTTTGAATTCTATCCTGAGGCCAGAGGAACCCGCGAAATTTCCGGGACTCTTAACCATTATGACTCACTAGATTTTTCAGTTTTCTGTTTTCGAAATATTACCTCATAAATATCTGGAATGAACCAAAAAAAAAAAAAAAAGGTTTCAATATCTGGGGGCTGACTTCCAGGAGCATCCAGACATTTAGTTGAAAGACAGTTCAGCGATGTGCCCCGTTGTTTGTAAGAATTGCGGGCCACCTGCAGGCCCAGCTAGGTGCCAACTGCTGCTGAACAAAAACACTTTGTGAAAGGCGAATAGAAACACACATTGCTTCTTAAGGAAAATTAAGAGAAAAAAAAAACTGGTTTCGTTTGAATGTTTAAAAAAATACAAACATTGTAAAACACTCAAAAACACAAGCCTAACATTATTTTCTTGAAGCAATGCTCTTCTCTTCGCAAAGCACAACTACGGAAGGTGTCTCAGTCATGTCTAGAATGATTGAACATCTCTGCGCATGACGTTATGCTCCCTGGGTGTCTGCAGAGCTGTGGTGTCGGATGACCGAACAATTCTGCCGGACAGCGATAGGGACGTCTATACGTTTCCTAGGAGTTCTCGGTCGAGTCCCAGCGCCAGGCCAGCCTGCGATGCAGTCTTAGGTGAGGGCAGGACCTCGGGGGTGGAGTCTGCCATGACATGTTGGGCAGCGAGGTGAGACCAGTAGTCTCAGAGCCGATGTGGGAGGTTTGGAAGTGTCTGCAGGGACATGTCAGGCAGCGACGTGAGACCAGTAGTCTCAGAGCCGATGTGGGAGGTTTGGAAGTGTCTGCCGGGACATGTCAGGCAGCGAGGTGAGACCAGTAGTCTCATAGCCGATGTGGGAGGTTTGGAAGTGTCTGCTGGGAGATGTCAGGCAGCGAGGTGAGTCCAGTAGCCTCATAGCCGATCAGGGAGGTTTGGAAGTGTCGGCCGGGAGATGCCAGGCAGCGAGGTGAAACCAGTAGTCTCAGAGCCGATCAGGGAGGTTTGGAAGTGTCGGCCGGGAGATGCCAGGCAGCGAGGTGAAACCAGTAGTCTCAGAGCCGATCAGGGAGGTTTGGAAGTGTCGGCCGGGAGATGTCAGGCAGCGAGGTGAAACCAGTAGTCTCAGAGCCGATGTGGGAGGTTTGGAAGTGTCTGTCGGGAGATGTCAGGCAGCGAGGTGAGACCAGTAGCCTCAGAGCCGATCAGGGAGGTTTGGAAGTGTCTGCCGGGAGATGCCAGGCAGCGAGGTGAGACCAGTAGTCTCAGAGCCGATGTGGGAGGTTTGGAAGTGTCTGCCGGGAGATGCCAGCCAGCGAGGTGAGACCAGTAGTCTCAGAGCCGATGTGGGAGGTTTGGAAGTGTCTGTCGGGAGATGTCAGGCAGCGAGGTGAGACCAGTAGTCTCAGAGCCGATGTGGGAGGTTTGGAAGTGTCTGCCGGGAGATGCCAGCCAGCGAGGTGAGACCAGTAGTCTCAGAGCCGATGTGGGAGGTTTGGAAGTGTCGGCCGGGAGATGTCAGGCAGCGAGGTGAAACCAGTAGTCTCAGAGCCGATCAGGGAGGTTTGGAAGTGTCTGCCGGGAGATGTCAGGGTGATGAGACTAGTAGTCTCAGAGCCGATCAGGGAGGTTTGGAAGTGTCGGCCGGGAGATGTCAGGCAGCGAGGTGAGACCAGTAGTCTCAGAGCCGATGTGGGAGGTTTGGAAGTGTCTGTCGGGAGATGTCAGGCAGCGAGGTGAGACCAGTAGCCTCAGAGCCGATCAGGGAGGTTTGGAAGTGTCTGCCGGGAGATGCCAGGCAGCGAGGTGAGACCAGTAGTCTCAGAGCCGATGTGGGAGGTTTGGAAGTGTCTGCCGGGAGATGCCAGCCAGCGAGGTGAGACCAGTAGTCTCAGAGCCGATGTGGGAGGTTTGGAAGTGTCTGTCGGGAGATGTCAGGCAGCGAGGTGAGACCAGTAGCCTCAGAGCCGATCAGGGAGGTTTGGAAGTGTCTGCCGGGAGATGTCAGGGTGATGAGACTAGTAGTCTCAGAGCCGATCAGGGAGGTTTGGAAGTGTCGGCCGGGAGATGTCAGGCAGCGAGGTGAGACCAGTAGTCTCAGAGCCGATCAGGGAGGTTTGGAAGTTTCTGCCGGGAGATGCCAGGCAGCGAGGTGAGACCAGTAGTCTCAAAGCCGATGTGGGAGGTTTGGAAGTGTCTGCCGGGAGATGTCAGGGTGATGAGACTAGTAGTCTCAGAGCCGATGTGGGAGGTTTGGAAGTGTCTGCCGGGAGATGTCAGGCAGCGAGGTGAGACCAGTAGTCTCAGAGCCGATGTGGGAGGTTTGGAAGTGTCTGCCGGGAGATGTCAGGCAGCGAGGTGAGACCAGTAGACTCAGAGCTGATGTGGGAGGTTTGGAAGTGTCTGCCGGGAGATGTCAGGTAGCGAGGTGAGATCAGTAGTCTCAGAGCCGATGTGGGAGGTTTGGAAGTGTCTGCCGGGAGATGCCAGGCAGCGAGGTGAGACCAGTAATCTCAGAGACGATCAGGGAGGTTTGGAAGTGTCTGCCAGGAGATGTCAGGCAACGATGTGAGACCAGTAGTCTCAGAGCCGATGTGAGAGGTTTGGAAGTGTCTGCCGGGACATGTCAGGCAGCGAACTGAGACCAGTAGTCTCAGAGCCGATTTGGGAGGTTTGGAAGTGTCTGCCGGGACATGTCAGGCAGCGAGGTGAGACCAGTAGTCTCAGAGCCGATGTGGGAGGTTTGGAAGTATCTGCCGGGACATGTCAGGCAGCGAGGTGAGACCAGTAGTCTCAGAGCCGATGTGAGAGGTTTGTAAGTGTCTGCTGGGAGATGTCAGGCAGCGAGGTGAGACCAGTAGTCTCAGAGCCGATGTGGGAGGTTCGGAAGTGTCTGCCGGGAGATGTCAGGGTGATGAGACTAGTAGTCTCAGAGCCGATCAGGGAGGTTTGGAAGTGTCGGCCGGGAGATGTCAGGCAGCGAGGTGAGACCAGTAGACTCAGAGCCGATGTGTTAGGTTTGGAAGTGTCTGCTGGGAGATGTCAGGCAGCGAGGTGAGACCAGTAGTCTCAGAGCCAATGTGGGAGGTTTGGAAGTGTCTGCCGGGACATGTCAGGCAGCGAGGTGAGACCAGTAGACTCAGAGCCGATGTGTTAGGTTTGGAAGTGTCTGCTGGGACGTCAGGCAGCGAGGTGAGACCAGTAGTCTCAGAGCCGATGTGGGAGGTTTGGAAGTGTCTGCCGGGAGATGTCAGGGTGATGAGACTAGTAGTCTCAGATCCGATCAGGGAGGTTTGGAAGTGTCGGCCGGGAGATGTCAGGCAGCGAGGTGAGACCAGTAGTCTCAGAGCCGATCAGGGAGGTTTGGAAGTGTCTGAGGGCTAAGGAAGCCATACCGAGGTCCCTGACTGGAGGTTGTAGTGCAGTCTCGCATGACTGGGACGAGTCAATGGATCTGCCAATACTGACATGTCTAATAATCCGGTGCTCTGTGCTCATTTAGGGGGGTGGGGGGGTTGTTTCCGTGTCCGATATCTGTCTGTTTGTTGTGCTTGATGACTGAAACAGATGCCAGTGCCCGAAACTTCGCAATTGTTTTGTCATAGGAAACCTACTGTGTTCGTCGTTGTTGTTTTATTGTCCATAATATCTGTTTATCTTCGTCGTTGTGTTCGTACATTTGTTGCATTGTCCAGGTTTTTTTTTTTCATTTAGTGTTATTGTCGAAACTGTCTCCTTGTCCGACTATATTCGTCTGTGCTGTTGTTATTTTTTTCATGACCACGGAATTCTTGTGTTGTCTGATATTTAAGTTTGAACGCTTTCGTAAGTGCTGTTGTTGTGTTGTTGTCCATAATACCTGTTTAGGTCCATCGTTGGGTTTATCTGTTAGATATAACTGATTTAGGCTTATTCTCTGTGGGTTTATATTTTCATTTTTATTTCTGTATTTGCTTTCGTAATTTCTTTTTCCATGACAAACAGTGCAAAACTGCAATGGCGTATGTCCAAGAAATTGTGTCAAATCAAAATCTCCTCGTTGCATGAATCATTTAGAGAACGTGTGTTTTCTGAAACCGGCTTGTTGCAAATCAAGGCTCCTGGCTTGAGATATCCCTTCACCGGTCCTGAAGGCTTGTGCGCACAGACATATCTATGTTTTCCTCAGCACATCTCCTGACGTGGAGGAAGAGGGGAGTTGCGGGGAACAGTGTGTGTCGCCTGAAAACACGTGTCACGAATAAGTAGAGACCCGGAAATTTCGCGAATTCGTCTGGCCTCAGGGTAGAATTCAAAGTCATAGGTGTGTTAAACCGATGTTTGCTTATCCATTGGTTGATTTCTTAGTGAGAACAGTTTTATACTTGTTAATTGGCACTACCTGATTCTCTTACTTCTCCCCTAGCTGGGCATCGTTGGCTCTCGGTCGTAAACTGCTGTCCAATCATGAACACAGTGCGAGATTGTGAAGGTTTGCTTTCTAACTTGCGACTAAATGAATGCGCGAAATTTCCTTATCTCTACGAATAAGTAACGCATACTGACGAGTGTATACTGTTCTGCTCGTGTTGGAGGATCGGTAAATACGGGTTTTTGTTGTAAGAACAATAGAGGGAAAGTTTAAAAAAAGGGGGGGGGGTGGGTTGTCTGTAAAGTAGGTTTACGGACGATAATTTTACGTGATAAACTTCATAAGAAAACATTGATGAAAAATTGCATACTTTTTAATTTTCAAATATTATTTACAGGATTTGCAAATTTAATTAAATAATTTGTTTAAATATAATCACGAACAATTAGTTATAGAAATAAACTGAAATCAAATCAATGTCAATAAATTGTTAATTTGAAATGACGAAATTGGACAAAAAAACAAATTTTTTTAAATTACTGCTTTTAAAAAGCCCGCCTTAACCTGTTTGATATTATAGAAGATTTTTCTCGCACGGTGGTTGGCCGGTTCTTGCACGCTCGGCTCAGGCGGAACGTGACAATGAGTCATGCTTTTCCGTGCGTGCAGTCGGCGTTCACTGGTTTATAACACGTTATCACGTCAAAAGATAGATGGCCTCTTCATAGATGGTTGTTCGCTCGCCTATATCACATACCCATCTTTTCGCAACCTAAAAACCTCAGTGAAAACACCTTTCTTGCCCTCTTCCATTGTCCGTAAAACGAAACTAAGAAATAAAACTTGTATACTTTGTACGAGGAAAATCCTTGGAAATTCCAGTTTGCCAACGATATCAATTGTAAATTTGCAAATGCTACAAAGCTCTACCTTGCAAATTTACAAGTGATATCATTGGCAGCTGAATTTCCAAGGACTATCCTTGTAAAAGTACAAAAAAAATAATGCTGTGATAAGTGGGTGTGATTTTTAATTTACGCCTTAATTTCTGTCATTGCTCGCCGATTGGTGGCTCTGCCAGGCGGCCATATACAAGAAAATTCAGTAAAATCCGTGTTGATTTCTGCAATGAGAATTATATTGTATTAATTTATATGTCATTGTTATGGTCCGGAAAAATTCGCGGATTCAATGACCTGCAGGATGAACTCCATAGTTCTACGTACACTCGGTCAAATGTCACCCATTCATTGGCTGCTGTCTTGTGAGACGTCCCAACGTAGCAGCCTGTGATTCGATAAAGCTTTGGTCGGGTGTTTCTCATTGGCCCAGAGTCATTCAGGTGAGTTGCGAGCCAATAGCAGAGGCAGCACTGAGGTATAACTATTTGTATTTTAGCCTATCGCGAAATGAATTCGCGAATTTTTCCGGTCTCTAGCTCATTGTACTATTGTGCAGTCAAGTAATCCACGTAAGTTTATATTACATGTAGGTTTATATTTATTTACCAAAACTGTGTGACAGCCAATTAATGTAAGGCTACTTCGTATTATGCAAATAGCTTGAACATGTTCCTTGTGTACCCTTGACTTCGATTTTGATCGTTTCGTAGGGGGGACACAGCGATCTTACGACGAGACGTCTGACCTTAACCCAATTGCCAGGATGAAAGTTAACCGAAACGTGTTTCGCACTCGAGTGTCTGTAGTCTCGGCCACGTTTCACAGTACAACAGCTGACAATTATGGGCGCAATTAATCATTGTTGATACTCATTCTTTGCTAAAACACTCACGTTTATTTACGTGTATGTTTAAATTTAAATTTTGACGTGTAATTTGTACAGTTTTAACTTTTTTATTTTTATGTATTCATTATTACCAGGATAATGTCTTATATTAACTAATTTTCTTACCTTTTTGTTTACTTATCACATTTCCCTTTTTGAATGTCTTGAATGTTGTATGTTTAACTGGCATCCATCACGTTTTCTAACTACTGCTCATTATTTCACGAATAAAAGTAAGCTGTAAGAAGATAGGGACAGATGGATTACAATAAATATACGTATTTTCTAAGAAAATAAAATTAGCATATTTTTGCTACCAACTTCGCAAACCCATTCAGCCACAGAATAAAATTAATCTAAAATTTTATTTGCTATAACGCTCCAGAAACAATAATTATCCGTTAAAAAAGTTGATACGAAACCTCGAATAAATGTATACAGTATAGAAATATTCAAACTAATTAAATTTTTTTAGCTCTTTTGAATGAAGGTTTGTGTTTAGTTACAGTTTAACTTTGAGAATAACGATGCGAAATGTGATCCTTTAAAATATCTGTACAAAATTTATATTTTTTTCAACATTAAATATATAATCTTAAAATTTTTTTATAGTAACATATGCTATAAACCTTATAGTATTTTTTCTTGTAAAACATGGAATTTGTTCCTTTTTCGAGTGTATTTTTCTTTTGTTTGATTAGACACTAGCATACACAATGGATTATTGACAAAACCTCTCGTATTATATATATTTTTTGGGGGCCTAAATGTTCTCATCCTGACACTAATTTGGTTCACACGTTTCTGACTGACTGCAGAGGATTGGCACAAAGAGCACGTTTCACGTAGGAATGTCCTCCGCTTTCTCCTGCCCATTCAGTCGACGAGAAGATATGCACGCGAGGTCTCCCTATCGACGCACGGACTCGAAAGTTGGAAATAGAAAGCTGCGTAACTAGCCACGTATGTACACTCGCCGCTTGTACGGTTGATAGCCTCTTGGTAGAGCGGTGTTTTCCACCAGCACACAAGCCCGGCCATTCCTGGTTCAGGGTGTCTACAGACCTCAAAATTTTCTCTCTCTCTCTCTCTCTCTCTCTCTCTCTCTCTCTCTCTCTCTCTCTCTCTCCCCACCTCCCTCAACAACCCAAGCAAAATCAGTACTGGTTGCAAGAGGTCACGAAACTGTAATTTTCAGCAACCTTTTGCTAAATACATAGCTTTTATTGTTTCAATGAAACCATCGATACATTACAATTCAGTCAACTATCGCTTGGCGTTTTTGTCCAGTGTGTAAATTGTCACGTCGCTGGTCGGTAAGTGCGATAAATAACCTCTGCATGGGCAGACGTGTACGGAAGCGATACCTATTTTCAAACACGCCCCGTAGTTGCTGTTCTAATCTTCCCTCGTTCGCACCGTTTGTCTGCTCGCTGTCACGACGTATTTTCACACCTGCTGTGCAAACTCTTCGCCACCGAGGGTTTCTGTCGACGACGAGACAAGCCGAGCTGATATCAGCTGAAGGACAGCTGTTGCTCCGACGTTGTCAGCTACCGCAATTTACGTGTCAGCAACTCTGTCGAACAACTGTTGGTAAACTGGGGTCTGTTGGAAAGCTGTGTCGAACGGAAAACTAAATCTAAGCTGTAGTGTCTTGACGTCTGTTTGTCAGCTGATCCATCAGTCTACTACCTGCTCTGTCAGACAGCTGTATTTCGTATGGTTGTGTGTCTGACAGCTGTCTAGTTCTCAGTTGGTGTGTGAAGTCTGTCGGATGTTCCACCAGTCTACTACCTGCTGTCAGACAGCTGTATTTCGTATGGTTGTGTGTCTGACAGCTGTCTAGTTCTCAGTTGGTGTGTGAAGTCTGTCGGATGTTCCACCAGTCTACTACCTGCTCTGTCAGACAGCTGTATTTCGTATGGTTGTGTGTCTGACAGCTGTCTAGTTCTCAGTTGGTGTGTGAAGTCTGTCGGATGTTCCACCAGTCTACTACCTGCCCTGTCAGACAGCTGTATTTCGTATGGTTGTGTGTCTGACAGCTGTCTAGTTCTCACCTGGTGTCTGAAGTCTTTCAGGTGTTCCACCAGTCTACTACTACCTGCTGTCAGACAGCTGTATTTCGGATGGTTGTGTGTCTGACATCTGTCTGTCAGCTGACCTACTAGTCTACTAGATACGCTGTCGGACAGCTGACGTTTGGTTGGTTGCAAAGTTTATTGTTCTTAGATTATCTTCATGGACTCATTTCTTTTTACGTTCACATATACGGTGAGAGCCAGCAGAATATCATCATCGTCGGAATCAAACACTCGGATCCCACGACATGCGTCTCTCCGACATCGCGAAACTGTCCTGTCTGGCCGCCTGGCGCAGCGAACATCGCGAACATAGCGTAGTTTTCTGTGCGAACCATACTAAACGCCATCATGTGTACGCAATGTGCAGCTGTAAGATGGAACTGAGTGTGCGGGCATGTGTCGTTTTGCCTAAAGGCGTTTTGCCTAATTTTAGGCAAAATGCCATTTAGGCAAAACGCCGTTAGGCAAAACGCCGTTAGGCAAAACGCCGTTAGGCAAAACGCCATTAGGTTAGGTGAGGTTAGCTTAGGTTAGCTTAGCTTAGGTTAGCTTCGGTTAGCTTAGCTTATAGGTTAGGCAAAACGCTGTTAGGCAAATCGCCATTAGCAAAATGCTGTTAGGCAAAACGAGGTTTTGTCATCATAGTAACATTTTAGGCAAAACGCCGTTAGGCAAAACGCCGTTAGGCAAATCGCCGTCAGGCAGAACTCCGTTAGGGAAAACGCCGTTAGGCAAATCGCCGTCAGGCAAAACGCCGTTAGGCAAAACGCCGTTAGGCAAATCGCCGTCAGGCAGAACTCCGTTAGGGAAAACGCCGTTAGGCAAATCGCCGTCAGGCAAAACGCCGTTAGGCAAAACGCCTTTAGGCGAAATGACTTTAGGCAAATCGCCGTAACGAATTCATGTTTAGGCAAACCGCCGTTAGGCAAATCGCCTGTTACTCGAGTGTGCGTGTCGCCGTGTTCCAGCTGGAGCGAGTCTGTCGCAGCGTGTCAGCAGCGCAACGAAAACGGCAACGCTGTGACATCGCTGAGGACTGAGGCCCTCGAATGTTCTCTCGCCATCTCCGTATCGGGCTGCGCGCTCGTAATCTTTGCAAGTTCCGTTTCGACCGGGCGAGTCTTCGGCAGTCGGGAAGTTTCACTTGAAAAGTTGCTGGCGACGAAGTCTTGGGCGGTGCGTGTGAACCCGCCCAGCACCGAGTGGAGGCTGACTCGACCACGTGTTCAACCGTCTCATTTACGTGCAGGCGTTAAGAAGGTTTGGCTCGCCAGGCAGTGCTGCCAACGGCCGCGCACTAGGGTCAACTGGAAGCAGGCTTTAAAACATGCTGGTTGTGTGGATGGAACGGCGGGTAAACGGTGAACGATTGTCATCTTCAAATCACAATATCGGTGTACACGAATAGTACTTATGTAAAGGGCATATTGACACTGGGTTCTGGGTGAGGTGCGAGGTGACGAACCGCCATCTTGGATTGTGACGTCATGGCGGCCATATTGGATGAACTTGACCTTTGACCTTCAAATGTGCCAAAAATTGCCCAGAATTTACTCAAAATTTGCCCAAAATGTTGGCCAATTTTGAGTAAATTTTGATTTGCGCTATTTTAAAACTGTAAATGCTGCGGTTATTACGTTTGCAAATCATTACATTTCAGAACATTTATACACACACACACACACACACACACACATATATATATATATATATATATATATATATATATATATATATAATTTTTTGATCATTCGACTGGTGTGTTGCCGTGCCAACTAGACCACAAGGCTTCGAACGGTTGACCAAATCGAAGCGTTGCTAACAGCAACTGCTGCAAATTATGCGAGGATCTAGGGCCATGGTTAATCCGCTCTATGTAAGGCGCGACTGGCTGTTTTCGCTCACCTTCATGCGGCTACCGTCACAACAATACGGCCTTAGGCTAAAACATCCGTAGGGGCAGGCATTGTTCGCGAAAAGATCTGAACACATATTAGACACACGCGCACCTGTGGTTTCTTCCTCGTGATTGGCGGCCGTCTGCGAGAGAAGTCGTCGCCTTATTTGACCCGGGCCGATCAGGACGCGTTTACTTCCGCGATGAATCACTGTGATTGGTAGGGACCGGAAAAATTCGCGGGTTCAATTAACTGCAGGATGAACTCCATAGTTCTGCGTACACTCGGTCAAATGTCACCCACTCATTGGCTGCTGTCTTGTGAGACGTTCCAACGCAGCAGCCTGTGATTCGATAAAGCTTTGGTTGTGTGTTTCTCATTGGCCCAGAGTCATCCAGGTGAGTTCTGAGCCAATAGCAGAGGCAGCACTGAGGTATAACTATTTGTATTTTAGCCTATCGCGAAATGAATTCGCGAATTTATCCGGTCTCTAGTGATTGGTGTTGTTACAATCGACATGTACCTGGGAGAAACTCACCCAATCACGAAACACAGACGATGCTACAGTTTTTTTTAACTTTCATCTAGTCTCGAAATCTTTTCGCGAAATCTGCATGTCCCTGAAGATCCGCAATCGACCTGGAGGCAGCGTAAGGGTGTGGAAAAACTGCAAACTTGAGTAGTAGGTGCAAAAAAAGAAGTACTGGGCATCGTTGACTCAGGGAAGTACGGAGTAGCGAGCGCCATTACATTTTTCAGCGCGGCCTACAGTTGGTACCTGTGCTGTAGCGAGTCAGCGAGCGCTTGAAAGAGAGAGAGAGCGAGAGAGAGAGAGAGATAAGACACAGCTGTTTACCGTTCGTTCCGCTAACAGTACAGCGCGACGCATTGCCACGTGTTTTTCCTAATACGTTGTGAAATAATAACGTATAATTAGTAGGGACCGGAAAAATTCGCGGGTTCGCTTCGTGTTATGCTAAAATTCAAATAATTATACCTTAGTGCTGCTTCTCTCATTGGTTCACTGTTAATCTGGAGGACTGAGGGCCAATTAGAGACCCTCACTCATAGAAGTGTCGAATCACAGGCCACCCAGACGAGACGACTCACAAGTCAGCAGCCAATGAACAGTTGGCATTTGCCCGAGTGTGTAGATGATATTGGAGTCTATCCTGGAGGTCATTGAACCCGCGAATTTTTCCGGTCTCTGCGTATAATTAGAGCCACGAAATTTTCGCGCATTCATTTAGTCGCAAGCTAGAATGCAAACCTCCACACTGTCGCACTGTGTTCATGATTGGACCGTAGTTATCTGGACACGCCCCTCTACGACCGTGAGCCAACGATTTCCAGCTAGGAGAGAAGTAAGCGAATCAGGTAGTGCCAAATATAAAGGATAAAAATGTTCTCGCTAAGAAATCAACCAATGGTAAAGTAAACATGGGTCGAGCACACCTATAACTTTGAATTCTATCCTGAGGCCAGAGGAATCCGCGAAATTTCCGGGACTCTACGTATAATATATAATTAGGAGCATGCATTTTTCTGCGAAAAAAATTCCGAGTCTAGCTGAAAGTTAAAACCCTATAGCATCGTCTGTGTTTCGTGATTGGTGTAAGTTTCATTCAGGTACACGTCGAGTGTTACAACACCAATCAAAATAATTCTGTGCGGAAGATAATTCATCCTGAGTGGTCCGGTCGAATAAGGCAATGGCTTCTATCGCAGGAAGAAACACTGGTGTGCGTGTACCTTGTTGCAGTCTAACAGGTGTTCTAATTTTTTTTCGTGAAAAATGCCTGCCCCTATATATAAATTCAACAATTTTAACAGTATTGTTTTAAAATTCGTGTTGTATTTAATACATAGTTGGTGATATGAATTCATTCCCGGGATTTATTTGCATAGAGTGAGTATTAATAAATAAGTTCGGTGATTGTGATTGATATTATAATGTCGTTTTAAAATTTGATGTTCATTCCTTGTAATGACTTGTTAATAAAACCTTTTAAAATTGGTTCATAAGAAATCAACGAATTGATTGTAAAACATATATTTTTCTCAATTTTCCTGAATCGATAAGATTTTGTTCATTTTTTTTTTTTTAAGTTATACTTCTTTTGACGTGTTATGAAAAATGATGAGAGTGAATTTTTACGATGCGTGCGCACATGCAATGAAATTTTCACAGGATGCAAATAAAAATTATATGTATTTTTTAAAATCTTTTAATTACTGGTTCATATCATTAAAAAAATATATTTTTTGTTATTATTAGTGCATAAAATTTTGTTTATAAACTTTTTTAAGTCTATTATTGTGTTTATAACCTTTTTCAAATGTATTTATATAACTAAGGTTATGTTCTCATATGTATAATTTATTTACATTTTAAATTATTACAATATTATTTAATAAATAATTAAAATTAATAAATTAGAATAAGCATCCAGCATATTTATTGATTTTCGTCATCAATTAAAATTTATCTTGATTCTATTACTATTAACCAATTTTATACACGTGTCTGTATAAATATTTAATACTAAGTATTTATTTATTTGTTTAATTTTATTGAATTTATACTTTACAAACTATATTTATAAAATCACTTAGTCATTTCATTATTTTATTTATATTAATTATTTGCATGCAAAATAAAGTTATTTTTTTAACACGCAAAATAAAGTTATTTTTTTACCAAATCGAAGCGTTAGTGACAGCAACTGCTGCAAATTATGCTAGGATCTAGCGCCATGGTTAATCAGCTCTATGTAAGGCGCGACATTTTAAGACGAAGAGAAAATAAATCGCTGTTTTCGCTCACCTTCATAAGGCGACCGCCACAACAATAACAACAAGGCCTTAGGCTAAAAGATCCGTAATCGACCTTCAGGCAGCCTAAGGGTGAGGGAAAATTGCAAACTAGAAGAGTAGGGCCAACGTATCCGGGATTTTGCTCGTTACCGAGGCTAGATGTTACTTTCTGTGTTAGGGAGGCGGGGTGATAAGCGCGACGCTCGCTGGCGCTTCTAGCGGGATGTCGCCTCTAAGCGCCCGGTTCTGAAATGCCGCGCAGTCTTATCGTCGTGCATAGGACAACTATGGAATTAGAGCGGTGACCATAACACATATGGCAGAGAAATGAAGATAAAGGTGTAATGCATGTCACCTAAGTGCTTTTAATCATCTGTACCGGTAGTTTTATGCCTAAAAATTACTCTGAATACAAGAGTTTAAGCCATTTCAACTCTTCTTTAAACACAGTTTAAAAACGTAATCCGGAAACAAAACTACTTACGGCCCTTAGCCAACTCTCAACTGCTTTTCGTAAACAGTCCACACTCGAATATCTTGAGCAGTTTTAAAATCGAGTTGTTTTTCCTGAAGCTCTGCTCACCGTATGTGTGTCAAGTTTTACAATCCTTTTGACGTGACAACGTCTAATAAATCGATGAACGCCGGCTGCACGCACGAAAAAGTGTCCCGTTTCGCACATTGTTCCGTTACGCTGTGTTCCGTTACGCTGTCGGCGAGTGCAGTAATAATAGGTTATGTTACAATTGACTAAAAAATTATGATGATTCATATAATTGATGATAGATATTTGATTGCTGTTTATTTATATGAAAACTTGTTCATAATTATATTTAAACTTTATAGCTAAACGCCAGTTTTTAAAATTAATTAAAAGTCATCTACACGTGAACTGTTTCGTCAACTGTTTGTAAAGTTAAGTGAAAAGTTAATGTGGTTTTCATTGCTTATCACAACAACAATTTCGGCAATGAAGGTTAATTATTCTTACATTTTAAAAATCTGAAAACTAGTATAATTTCGAGTATTTATTCTTTTATCATTAAAATAAAAATGATTCAATTTTTTTCATAAAAGTATGCAATCATTTCATCAATGTTTTGTTATGACGTTGTCACGTTAAACTATCGTCCGTAAACCGACTTTACAGACAACTAATTTTTTTTTTTAATAATTACACGTCTTTGTAAATATTTCAACAATTGGGGGCATTTGGCAGCACTGCAGCAGACGAGGACGGATGTCCCGGCGGCCACGGCCGTGTGCACAGACCGTGCGCGGTGCATCCCCCCCCCCCCCCTTCACACACACACACGGGCCCCCATTCCTTCCCCTCCTCTTCTTCTACTTCTGCGCGCCGCTGTCCCCCTCCTCCGAGCTGTTGCAAGCCGCATCACCCCAACTCTCCTTGCCGACCAAAGCACGGGCCCCCCACCCCCACACCTGCGCGATGCTGTCCCCTCCCCTTTCTCCTGTTTGCACGCCGCATCCCCCACCACTCCTCGACGTGCAACGCACTATCGTGACCCCCACCTCTACACCTGCGCGCCAGCATAGAGACAAGCCTGGCGCCGCTCCGCCTCGCTAGCGGACAGTGTTGCCAGACGTACCCGAATTACCATGTCTGTACCCGGCACCAGACAAGATCCGCTCGGGTACTCAAATGTACCCAAATTGGGAGTGCGTCGTTTGCCCTACAGGCGTTTGCCCTAAACGCATTTTCGAAGCATATTCTCGCATTCCTCATTCCAAACAGGCGTTTGCCCTAAAAGCGTTTGCCCTAAAGGCGTTTGCTCTACAGGCGTTTGCCCTACAGGCGTTTGCCCTACAGGCGTTTGCCCTACAGGCGTTTGCCCTAAAGGCGTATGCACAAAATTTTTGATAATCACATTCGGACCAAGCTCCGGCATTTGCCCTAAAGGCGTTTGCCCTAAAAGAAGTTTTTCGACAGTCGTTTGCCCTACAGGCGTTTGCCCTACAGGCGTTTGTCCTAAAAGTTTTCGAATTTTCAATAATCCGAAAATGAATGCTTGCCGGCGTTTGCCCTAAAGTTGTTTGCCCTACAGGCGTTTGCCCTACGAACCGTTTCGAAGATAGATGTCCTTACGTGTGTCGCCCCTGTTGACAAATGTTGGAACCATTCTCCAAATGAGTACAAAGTACAAAATTCACAAATTAGATGGCAGCACATACGGTTTGCTTTCCCAACGTTGAAGTCTAAGAATACAGCTGGTAATTGAACCTTACTTACAACAGATGGTGCGCCAATCTCAGTGACTGGATTGTATTTTTTAAATCATTTTTTAACAGAGATGTTGATGATTTAATATTTTCCATTGCTGGGGGGGGGGGGGGAACTAGCGAACAAACTAACTTAATTTAATATTGCTGCTATATATAAAAAACGCGTTAGCAAAAGGAGCTTACAAATTTTTATTATCCTTGCCTGCTGGAATTTTCACTTGAAGTCGTCCAAAAAACGATGACCCTAAAATAATTTAAGGCAGAGGATTATACATATGCATTTATAAAAACATTTTCAGTGTTTAAAAGTTACTGTTAAAATAGCCTTTGAGACCTTCATGCCTATTTTCAATTTTTATATAACATGTGCCCAACTGAATCTGTCGTTTTATTAATATGTTTGTAGAATGCGGTGAAAATACTTCCATCGAGAGTGTGCATATTTTGCTAATTCGCCCAGACCATCTATAGCTTAACCCCTAATAAGTTTTATGGGAACAAGTGAAGTATAATAAAAGACTGATTTAATGTGTGACCGCCAATGAAATGTACAACTTTTCAAAATGCATTTAATTAATTCATCCATATTGCCACAATATTTGAATTAATGTCATAGGTATGAGTGTAAACTAGGAACGATTTTGATATGTCGTGGAATGTACAATAATGAATTACGTAAAAGTATAATACACAAAGAAAGATCATTAATTATAACTCTGTTTCAGATGCTAATGTATCAGCATAGTCGCAAAAAAAGTGCAATTTTAGTTAATATATTTTCAAAACAATTAAACAAACAGAATTTACTGGAAAATATGTTATTCATAACTTAGTAGGAACAAGTGACGTCTATTCACCATCACCTATGTTTAATAAATAAATACGTTATTTGTTATTTTTGTTTTGTCTCATTGCTATGTTCATGCTGTGCTGGAAAGACTTCTAGACTTCTAGATTGCAATGCCAATTTTATTTTTGAGCGCGCAGTGTATGCCATGTTGCCTACGTGTCGTCTTTGAAATCGTACAAATGACTTGTAGTTTTTATTAGTTTAAGGCCGGGCTACATTCGCAATAGCACGCAAACAGCACACAGATAGCACACACGCACAGAGATAGCACAGAGCTTGATGCTACATTCACGCACAACACAACACAAAAGAATACCGGAAGCATTCAAAAAAGTTTTTTAAATGTAAGACTTCCGTTAACAATTTTGGTCACTGAAGTTGGCATAAGTGACGTTTGTTTAGATTTGTGTGTTGTTATTGTGGTACGGTTTTCGTTAAACCCAGAAATATTTTAAATACTTCAATGTTTACATACAAAACACAATGAGCATTCAAAAATACATCACACTGTTTATTTCAAATCCGGCTTCTTTAACACATTCATACACAGACTTCCAAGCATTTAATTTAGCTTCTTCAAATTTGTATCCTGCGGATCCCCTGTCGTACAAAATATTTTTACTTTCTATTACAGCAATCAAAAAGTTATCAAATGTGCCTTCCATTTTTACGTTATCGTGCGTTTGAAAACAATAACAAACTACTCAAGTCAACAGCACCAATACTTTCGTGACAATTGTTCTTTTATAAGCCCACTAGAGTAGTACTTAAACTGTTTGCTGATTGGCTACCACCAGGGTCGCGCATAGAAAATAACCTAAAAGTTAAAAGTTAATGAACTTTCTGTGCGTCGATCCTGTGCTATTTTTCTGTGCGCGTGCTATTTTTCTGTGCGCGTGCTATTTGCCAATGTGGCAGCTCATATCTAATAGTGTATGTTGAACTTCTGTGCGTCTGTGCTGTTTGCGTGCTATTGCGAATGTAGCCCGGGCTTTAGTTTCATATTTTGACATGGTTTATGAATCAAAACAAAACATCAATTTGTATACAACCTTAGTACACATAACATGGTAATTGTATGGTTTCTCAGCCGTATTTATAGTGATATGCGATTACGTAATAGAAAAGGTGTTTTCGTGTATGCTGCTGAAAGAGTTCACTCCTTAAAATTTTATTTATGTGCTATGTGATGAATGCCCTATTGCGATACTTATGTAGACCCTACCCGGCAGCCTAGTATTGAGAGCTAGGGCGGTTTAGCATTGAGCTTGAAACCATTGTCATCAAATCCCACTCGCAGAAAGCAGTGCTTCACTTGTTTTTATTTCGTTATTATTCATGGACACTATTACTAAAATTATTTATTACCGCGATTTGTAATTTTTTTTATAAGAATATATGTATAAAGTTACACAAATGTTTCAAATTAATAGTTTTTAGGGTATTCCTTAGTAGGCATACTAGGCAGAGATTTGCTTAATTAAGTGTGGTAGGGACGGCATTTGGAAATTTCTGTGATTGTTCGGAAAATGTCTTATATATAACATAATATTATTTGTTTATATTTATATATATGCAAGTGATTGATTACTATCATGTGTTGAATATTATTATTACTAATTGCGTGGGCTAGTTTCAAAATTTCCCGATATTTTATAAAATTTATTTTAATTTGTAACTTATGTTTTAATATTTGTTATTAAATATGAATATATTTTGTCGCATATAAGGCAGGTTTGTTACTAACAAACTCAACATTTTCGGTTAATTGAACGACAGTACCCTTCCCCCTCCTTTTACCCATGTATGTGAAGTATAATTACTACAGTTCATACTAGGTAACTTATAATCCATCTCAAGTTTCTTTCGACACATAAATAGCGTGACTTAGATAAATCGAAAGTAATTAACCTCACAAAAGCTTTGAAGTTAAAGGCTGTATTTTTTTTGTCCTTTCATATTTTGTTTCCGTGTCATACTCATTTGAATCGTAAACAATATGGATCGGTATAAACTGATAGACTGTAGTTGATACCGGCCCAACAATATGTCACATTCATATGAAAGCAGTTAACATTTTTGCATTGTTGCAACGAAAGTATTTGTATGAGGAATTCAAATATGCGCTTTTTTTCTTTTTTATGTGCCTTCTTTTCTTCCACTTCCCCTTCTCCCTCTAAGGACATAATTTAACGCATTAAATAACAATACAACGGAGTTGACAGTTGTCTTTCTCGGAACATAACCGTCAAATATCGAGTAAAAAATATATTTAACAATATATAAAGTATTAATGTTGTATAAACGAACATATAATTTAACGCTTTGAGTTTATTATTCGCACATTAACCATCATCACCACTAATGCATTTTGACAATTCAGATAGGCGCTATATGCGTAAGTAATTACTTATTATGTTTTTCTTATTTTTATAACGTATGCTTCACAATTAATACTTAACTTAGTAATTTTGTTTAATTTTTCTTTTCAAGTATCAATATTATTTATTTATTTTTGTTTTGTGTCTGTCAGGTTACACAGCTTGTTTACCTCTTGTAACATGGGAAATTACCTCGGCTACCAAATCTATAGATTATCTATTTTCGAGATGAAAAGTCTATACAAAAGTACTGACGAAACAACTATTAAACGCCTATTTACGTTATTGTGAACTGGAAAATATAGTTTTTTATTTTTTTTATGTTTGTCTATTTGTCTGTATTTCTGTTCCGGCATCAATTGAAAACTACTGGTGGTATTTTGATAATTTTTTTTTCAAACAAAGGTCTTCGGATATCGTATATACTATGCTATATGAAATTGCGGAATTCCACCCCTAAAGGGGTGAAAAAAGGGTAAATATGGTTTTAAGATTAACAATTGAATCTCCTAATTTAATGTAGCAAAATGAAAGATATTTGGTACCAATAATAAACGTAACTTACTGGAACTAATAACCGCAAATTTTAATTACTATTTCAACCCCTAAGCGGTTAAAAAGGGATGAAAATTGTGTTCATGATTATATTCATATCTTTGAATTTAATAAAGTATTACAAAATATAATGGGAACCAATAATAAACACACCAAAACTATAAACAACAAAATCATCATATTTCGAAATTCAACCCCAATGGGTGAAAAAGGGATAAATATGGTTTGAAAATTGAAAAATTATATCTCCGAATCTAATAACGCGCAGTAAAATACCATGGGTACTAATAATAAACATTCAAAAACTACCAACAAAAATTTTATCATTTTGCAAATTTCAACCCCTAAAGAGGTGAAAGGGGTACCTATATATGGTTTTAAAATAAAAGTTTTATCTGTGAAAATAATCTATTATAAGAAAAGATATTGACCACCAATAATAAACATACTAATTCTACCAACCACAATTTTTCCATTTAGTGGAATTCAAGCCATAAGCTGTGAAAAAGGGTTATAAGTATATATATTTTTTAAAAATAACTAAATATAAAGAAAAGAAATGTTAGTAATAATAAAGACTTAAACACTACTAATCAAACTATAATCATTTAGTGAAATGCAATCGCTAAGAGGTTAAAAAGGGGTGAATATGATTTTGAGGTAATTAATGCAAATTATGGAAACCCCAGGACAAAACGAACTGGAATACTTCTTCATTGTGTACTTCAGCTGTATGTTGTGTACACATTACGGAATAAAATAGTATGAACAATATGTAGGAGTTTAACCGCATTAATACTATTATGCTAATTAAGAAAATGTTTAACAGCTAGTATTCGCATTATTTACCTATTTGCTCGAAATATTTTAAGTAATGATAGCGTAATGCACGTCTGACAGCTGAAATTGAAGTAAGCAAAGCCCCGGGAAAAAAGTTGAACCTTTTTCCAGCGATTTTTTTTTTTAAATCACCAATACTGTTTTTTTTTATCATACGATTTTTTTTGGTCGAAGACCTTACATCACCTTATGTTCCGAAATATTTTACAGAAAAAATATTCGATAACATTGAACTTAGCGCACGGAACCATCTGTTGGTGAATCTAGGAAGTTCATACCAAACGAATTCCCACCAAACCTCGATATAGGCTTACATAAGTGCCATCTAGCGACTTTTTTGTAAACTTTGCATTTAGAGGGAAAACATTTATTGAGGTACTGCCACCTGCGGAGGAAATATAAACTACAAGGACACTGTTTGAATCGATACATAATTTAAAAAACATACATTACCCAAAATAACCTAAACTTCATTTACCCTAAAGTCATTTGCCCTACAGGCGTTTGCCCTAAAGGCATTTGCCCTACAGGCGTTTGCCCTACAGGCATTTGCCCTAAAGGCGTTTACACAAAATGTTTGATAATCCCATTCGGACCAGGCTCCGGCATTTGCCCTACAGGCGGTTTGCCCTAAAATAAGTTTTTCGACAGTCGTTTGCCCTACAGGCATTTGCCCTACAGGCGTCTGCCCTAAAAGTTGGTGTGGTTTCGTTAATCCAAAACATAAGTGCTTGCCGGCGTTTGCCCTACAGTCGTTTGCACTAAACGGCATTTGCCCTAAAGTCGTTTGCCCTACAGGCATTTGCCCTACGTTTAGGGCAAACGCCTGTAGGGCAAACGATGTGTACCCCCCAAATTTAGGAAAAAAAAAAAAAAATTGTTTGTCTGTAAAGTCGGTTTACGGACGATAGTTTAACGTGACAACGTCATAACAAAACATTGATGAAATAATTGCATACTTTTATGTATAAAGTTGAATCATTTTTAATGAATTATCACTATTCTGTATGGATACAAACAATTAGTGAAATGAAATCTACAATTTAATTGATAAATTTAGTTTTATTTGCACTCATTAATTCAAATATGTTTATTACTTTAACGAAGAGATTATTTCAACTATAACCTTTATACATGTTTGCTATTTAACTTCTTCCAATCTGTGTTATTCTGTTAAGGATAGGACGATGATAGGAAAAGTAGGAAACGAATGGGAGTGTTTCAAGTTTAATGTGCCTCGAAAAAGTCAAATCGATGGTTGTTCCAATTGAGTGGAAGAGAGATAGATGCGGCGCAAAGCGTACAATGAGCGTAACGGAACAATGTGCGTAACGGGACAATGAGTCATCCTTTTTCGTGCGTGCAGCCGGCGTTCATCGATTTATTAGACGTTGTCACGTCAAAAAATATATTAGACAAAAAATATAGAACAATATTTACTTGTAATGGAAAACTAATTAAGTAATTAGGGAGGAAAACATTCTTTGCCCTGACCGTAACGTACTGACATTGTTGGCTGGCTTGTATCCTTGTGGGGAAACAACGCGCAGCTGCAGTGGCACCGAGTGTTGGCTGGCCTGGTCTCGGCGCACCTGTGTTCGTTGACGCGTGAAGCACACTTCACCTCCCGGCCGCGGGGATGCGAGTTGCTCTACCAGCCATTCCTGCGTGCATTCCTGCTGCAGCTTTCTCCCGTGCCCGCTCCGCAGTATCCGCGCATTTACACAACCGCCGGGACACTAAAATGTACGCGCGTAACTACGCCGTAAATGAACACTGGCAATAACTGGCGAATGTGTGCATAAAATGTCATCTCAACAGATTTTTTTTACAAGCTTGTTTAAAATTAATGAAGAGAGTTTTATAATTACATGTCTTCGTAAATATTTCAACAAGTTCAACTAGTTAAGTAATGCAAGTACTGTTAAGGTCCGTTATACAATGACACGCAGACGGTGACTTTTTCAAACTTGGTTAAAATTAAAACGAAGGGAGCTTTTAAAATAAATTATTTGTAATTACATGTCATCGTAAATATTTCAACAATTTTAACTAGGCAAGTATTGCAAGTACCGTTAAGGCCCGTTATACAATGGCACCCAGGGGGTGTTCACTTGCTAGGGAGGAAACGGGCGTTTTTTTTGACGTGACAACGTCTAATAAATCGATGAACGCCGGTTGCACACACGAAAAAGTGTCCCGTTACGCACATTGTTCCGTTACGCTGTGTCCCGTTACGCTCATTGTTCCGTTACGCTCATTGTTCCGTTACGCTCATTGTTCCGTTACTCTGTGTTACGTTACGCTGTCGGTGAGTGCAGTAATAATAAGTTATGTTTCAATTGACTAACAAATTATGGTGATTCATATAATTTGATTATATATTAATATTTGATTACAGTTTATTTATATGAAAACTTGTTCATAATTTTATTTAAACTTTATAGCTAAACGCCAGTTTTTAAAATTAATTACAAGTCATTTATACGTGAACTGTTTCATCGACTGTTTATAAAGTGAAGTGAAAAGTTAATGTCGTTTTCATTGCTTATTATAACAACAATTTCGGCAATGAAGGTTAATTATTCTTGCATATTAAAAATATGATTACTAGTATAATTTCAAGTATTTATTCTTTTATTATTAAAATAAAAATGATCCAATTTTATTCATAAAAGTATGCAATCATTTCATCAATGTTTTGTTATGACGTCACGTTAAACTATCGTCCGTAAAGCGACTTTACAGACAACCAATTTTTTTTTGTTCTCTCCACGGGTACCAGCATATTTTTACAATTTTTTAGCAATGACCAAAGCAATAATAAGCTGTTTTTGAATTTCAAGTTTATCATTACTGTAGTGTAATTTTTTAAAAGAAAATATCTTACTATTGGAATTTTACCTGAAATTTTTTGAAGACATTTTTATCTTTGTTATGTTGTCAGTGTGTGTAGTTATTCGTTCTGACTGAAACTAATGTCGTTGGAAATTCTTTCAGCAAGTGGCGAAATTGTGGGTATAATTTCGTTGCTAATACAACCAGACAATTTTATTTATTTATTTATTTAATTTTTTATTTTTATTTTATGCGATGTGAACAATTTTTTTCGATGGACTATGGGTGGCATGAGAAGGTTAAGGTGCTGTGCAAAAATTTGCAATGAATTACATTGTGCTGTGGAAGGTTTCCAAAGACATGCGGAATTGAGTATAAAATTCTTGTTTTTGCAAACGCTGGTGTACTATATAACTCGTAATATAACTTCAATAAAAATTAAAAACATAAACTTTGACTGTATTAAATCAATTATTAAGCCCTGCCTACGATGATTTGGCAAGTGCTAACAGTATTAAATTTTTTATAGCCTAGGATACAAAGGTTTCAACCTCGAAAAAATATGTCTAAAGCTGAGTTTTTTTACAGTGTTAGAATATACCATGCTTAGAGACCTGAGAAATTCGCGGATTCAATGACCTCTAGTATAGCCTCCATTATCCTGTGCATTTCTCAAGCAAACACGCGTGTTAATTGGGTGCTAACTTGTGAGGCAGCTCCACTGGGTAGCTTGTGATTCGACACTTCTTTGGTCAATAGTCTGTCATTGACCCAGAGAGCTCCAGTTAAACTGCGAGCCAATAGCAGAACCAGCAGAATTGTTCACATGTTTGAATTTCAGCCTATCGCGAAATGAATCCGCGAATTTTTCCGGTCCCTAACTATGCTTAATGATACACCGGTTTACCGCTGTAGACCTTGTACGTATCGCCGAAAACGTCTTCTAGAGCGCCCAACAATATTTCACTCCGTAAACTTTAAAATGTTGTATTTGTTAACAGTCGATAGTAATCGATTGTCTCGCTACAGCGGTCGGAGCGTCGCAGTGTGCACTGAGCTGAGCGCCATGACACAGTCGTTCTGGTTGGAGCGTTCCAATCCCAGGAAAAATTTGATTGAATATGTCAAAAATCACTAGTAAATTGCTTTAGCTATGCATTTTAAGAAATTGGAAAAGCGTGTTTGATTTTTATCACATTACACTAGAATAAAATTATTTTCTTATAAATAGAAATAATATACATTTCATGAGAACTATTGGTTTTTTGTTTTCTAGTTGACCGTGTAGCCTGGATAAATTAAAAGTCTATTGACTACCTTACGAAAGTGATAGTATGATTCAAGAACTTTCAGATACTAATTAGTATGTGTATTAATTTAAGTTTTTAGGCTTTTAAATCATGGTTTTGATCTTAAATATAGCTATTTTGTCGTGATAATTTACGTGCTCAAAACATATTCTCATATGTTATCATACTGTATCCAAAATGTGACGTCATGTTCGCTCACCAGAGTATATGACTTTAAACATTATCAGTGATTCCGTTCTCCCATTCCAAACAAACAGATACCAGCCAAATTAAAAATGAACACTTAACTCGTGCTTTATGAGAAAGAAATCCTACCTAGGTGTTTATGTATATATATAAATATACTTACATATATAATTATTTAACTTGGATTTTAGGGTGTTCCTGTTGTAAACTTCTAAAAATTAAGTTCAATGCAATTTTATAGAGCCATATTAAAAATCCTTCACAAGAGAAAATTGATCAAAATATTATTTTACATGCGTTAATTTAACTCACATATATTAAGTCGAATAAACTTAATATATTTGCAGCATTTTCTAAACAAGATTATTTCACTAACTTGTGAACTTGGCCATGAAGGTCGCGAGCAACGTACGTCGCAGGCTTGATGCGACCGGACTCCGCCACAGGACTACACACTCCGGCGCCTAGGTTACACTAGCGATTCAACTGGTGGCGCTACACTCTTTATAATTATACCGCCTTAAAGCTTAAGGAATAGGCAAAATCTTTTACTAAGATGATTTTCACGTTGGGCCCCTCATTTGCATGTAAATAATAATTTTATTTTCAGAACTGATTAAAGAAAATCATCAATAATTTCAACGATATTTATTTCATCTTGAGTATTCAGCTTTGAAATTATTTTTTACATTGTTTTGTAGAGAAACGTTACTGTTTTATTTTTATGGCCTTATCGAAAGTCTGCGGTAGAAACTACGTTTATGGGAAACATTTTAATTATGGCTGTGAGATGCTGTCATAAAGGACTTTGCTGCATGTTTTCAGAGTGACGAATAAGGTTACGGCGGCAAACTTTTGGTATTTTATTAAGCATAGTCGACTCTTATCACTGTAAAAAAATTCAGCTTTGGACCAATTTTTTCGAGGTTTGGGCCTCTTTAGGGCTTTGTTTCCTGGACTATTAGTTATATTCGAGTGATTCTGTAGGACAATTAGGTTTAACGGGTCTTTAGTTTATGTTATCGACTTTGAGAATACTTCATAATAGTTTGGATGGGCGGTTAGGTTAACTACGTGAAAAAATAGAATGAAATCATTTCGGTAAAATTCTCGCGTCACGGCTTTTCAGTAAATGAAGTAATAAATTTCGGAAAATAAATTCTTCGAACACTGAACACTACTTGAAATGTAAATATAATTTTTCTGAAGTGTGTTTTATGTCTCATTCTATTTTGTAACTAATTACCACACGTAATAAGTTAGGTCACCGTAGATTTCTTAGCAACGTTATTATGAGGATAAGAAAAATAGCTGTAACGGTTTTAGATGTACATTTCATGAATTCTTTGGGTTGAAATGTCTGGTAATAAGCTTTTAGGTTAACTATACAATTTTTCATGTAGGTATATTACAGTGTAGAGCTCTTCATTTATTTTACTTACATTTTCCTTTAAAATTTCAGTTTTATTAAAATTATACTAATAATAATATGGCAGTGTTTGTAATCACAAGAATTTTATATTTACTGCCTTTTGTCTTTTGGAAATTTATAAACCTAAGGACCACCTTCCACAGCAGAATAGAATACATTGCAATTTTTGGCACAGCCCCTTAACCTTCTGATGCAACTACCCATAGGTCATCGAACAAATTGTTCACCTCACACATTGAATATATACATTATATATATTCAATGCCTCACATAAATTAAAAAAAATAATTGGTCTGTTTGTATTATCAAAGAACTATATCGTTAAAAGAAGAGCAAACCCCTAGTACTGAACCTAAGAAAAAAATTATCTACATCAGTACAGAATGTTCATAAAAGAAAATCCCAGTTTCAATGGTATATTATAACAGTTAAATTGAGACTATTTACAACCAATCACACATCAAATTGTAGTTAAACTAACCTGGTTTTCCTGACAAATGTTCCAATTGTGCACCTTTACGTTCTTTAAATGATTCATGCGATGGGGAATTTTGATTTAATGCAGGTTTTTTTTTGACATATACCATTGCTGCAACGGCGCATGTGCACCTTTAGTTATACGGCGCACGTCTAACCTAAAGTCAAGTTCTTCCCACACTTTGGTTAACAAGTCCGGAGTAATAGAATTAATAGCCTCTTCGATTCTGTGTCTCAACTCTGACAAATCATTAGACAGCGGCGGAACGTAGATGCGATCTTTTATAGAGCCCCAAAGGAAAAAATCGCATGGCGTTATGTCAGGTGAACGTGTAGGCCAGCGAAAAAGAGCTCTGTCGTCTCGAACATTACGACCAATCAAACATTTAACAACTCTCGTACAAAGATTTAATGGGGAGGGGCTCCATTCTGTTGCCAAATAAAGTTTTACAGTTCACCCGCTACTAATTACGCTCAGGAGTCGCCATTTTGCGCAGGTGGCGCTGCAAGCGAGAAAACAACAAAGCAGTACTCGCGCCTGCACTTGTCTAAAACTTTTTGAGTTAACTCTTTAATTATGATCTTCAACCAACACTCTGCAACGCTTACAGTTTATACTGATGAAATTTATGATTGGGACATTCTTTTATGGACATACTGTACATTCTCGTCATCTGCACAAAGTGTCAGGGAGCTGTTATACCCATCAGGGGCTTACCTTTTTTTATGTAACAAATATTATTTTATATGTTTGATTGGTTTCAGTTTGTTGAGAGTTTAAGGGGCCCGCCTCGTCAGGTGTATGTGAGTCAGTGAGGCGGGATGATAAGTGCGACGCTCGCTGGTGCTTCTAGCGCGGTGTCTCCTCTGAACTGGCGCGCAGTCTTCTCGTCGTCACAGGACAACTGTGAAATTTGAGCGGTGACCGTATCATTGTATGGCCGAGAAATGAAGACAAAGATGTAATGCAAGTCCCTTAAGCGCTTTCAAGAATCTGTACTGATTTCTTTACGCCTAAATATTACTCTGAAAACATGCGTTTTAGCCTTTTTAACTCTTCTAAAAATACAGTTTAAAAACTTAATCCGAAATCAAAAGTACTTTTCGGGCCTCAGAAAACTCTTAAATGCTTTTCGTGAGCAGACCCCACTCGGATATCTCGAGTAGTTTTGAAATCACGTTGTTTTTCCTGAAGCTCTGCGCACCGTGTGTGTGCCCGGGTAGGCGGGGCCCTTAATGAGTTCGTAGTTTTTTTTTGTGTGTGTGTGCGAGTGAAGTTGCGAATGATATGTTTTACGTTGTACTTGTTGTGGGCATCGTGACTGAACAACGGTTGAATGTTTTCTCCGAGCTGATGAGTAAGTCGCTCGGAGCGAACTGCGTGGTCGTTCTACGTGCGCTATCTCCCGTGCACGAAGAGCGTCAGTGGGGTGACGCTTCGCCGGACAGAGATAAATGTCCCGTTGTAAGGCGCCGCAGATACGCTGCTCCCGTCACACCGTCTTTTATTTGTGCCAGTTAGAGCCCGTCTACAATAGTCCGAACCTGTGCAATTTTTTTTTCCTAACCTAAATTACAACTAGTGTATTTGGGAGGGGTCTGGGTTAGGGAGATACTCTAAGTGCGTCTCAGGCCGAAGCCTATACGCTCTAATCATGCAGGGGTTAGCCATGCGGGAGAGGGAGCATGCATCATGTGCTAAGGAGGGGGATTGGCCAGCCATGGCAGCAATTGGCGCCATGACTAACTCCCCTCACTGACTATTCTAAGTTAAAACTAGATAAGTTGGGCCCAGGTAAAACCTGCATAGACACAGGGAAAACCCTGGGCCCTTACATGCGGGATGCAAAAATTCATGCATTATTGGCAAGCAGGTTGAATACGGGAAACAGAAGGATGGTTCAGGATGAAGAGTTGGACATAGTAGAAAAGAGTCTACCATGCGGGGGGTTGGGGGCTTGCACATTGCTGTGCGCATTGTATTTGGGCGGTACTGGTTGTTTCGGGGGCGTGGTCCGTGTCCTTATCCGAATGTGAGTGACGTCACATTGTCTCACCGAAAACTGCCCTGTCCACAATTGCTATGTCCGATGTCCGAATGTATTGATTTCTAAAGTTGTCACCAGAGCGCAGTAAATGTGCCAAACCAATTTTTTTTGTTCATTGTTTTGATGCTTTGTAGTTTGAGATTGAACTTATGAAAGTTATGTAAGTTATAAGTGACTAACAACACCTTCCATTTCCTTCAATAACAAAAACAAACACCACGTTTTCAAACGGGAACCGGAAATTCAAATATCGTGAGTGTTCTGTTCTTTTTCTGTGTCCGAAGTACACAGGTTGGGACAAAAAGTTCAAATTGACGAATGTCTTCGGACCAGATAGGTTCGGACCTTTGCCCACTTGACGCATGACGTCAGAGGGTCACGTGGAGCAATCAGCGACGAGTGTCCTTCGGACACAGTTTAGGACATTGCTATTGTAGACGGGCCATTAAAGTTGCCTCACTTACACAGTGCAGCAAGTAGCTTGGCTTCTGGGTTGTAGCCGTGTCCTTACGCTACCTACTGCGGTAACTGCTCCCTGATGATGGCGACTGCAATGTCGACTGAAACGTCGGTGAATTATTCGCCAAGGACACGGCTACCTACTACAGTGGGTAACTGCTTCCTGATGATGGTGACTGCAATGTCGACAGAAACGTTGGTGAATCATTTGCCAAGGACACGGCTACAACCCAGAAGCCAAGCTACTTCAGTAGACTACTTCAGACAATTGCCGTGAAAGCCTGCGAACATTATTACACAGTGTAGCGTTAAATGAAACAATAAAACTTTGGTTAATCACGTTACAGTGGTTTTTTTTCTAATTCCAAGAAGTTTTATATTAATTTTTTTGAAAATTTTTGACATAACTAATAAAAGGACAAAGACCATCGGAAACCCACCAATAAATAATTTAAAAAAAAAGGAAACATATTAAAAGATTTCCAAACAATGCCGTTTCAATAAAAATCTCACCCTTCCACAGATTTGTACAATCGTGTAGTGTTATGTGGTAAACATGGTATAACAGGCAATGTTTGGCTTAAATCATTTGGTTTTAACCATTAGTGGGTCCAATGCGTGACGGGCTGTGCTGGGGTGTAGACTTATTTACAGCCGGCAGGGTAAGTCCAGGCGATGTTGTCATCAGAGTGTAACGAGAGTGTAACCATCAGAGGATAACGAAAAGTGCAACGACCAAGAGTGGAGTGATCGAGGGGCTGAGAAATGGGACGCTCGAAGGCATGCTATTTTATTAAAGCAAATTCGCATACTTGAGCACGCGTATACTTGCACACTTGATCACTCGCATACTTGATCACTCGCATACTTGCACTCTTGCATACGTGCACACTTGCATACTTTATCACTTGCATACTTGATCACTCGCATACTTGCACACATGCATACTTGATCACTCGCATACTTACTCTTGCATACTTGCACACTTGCATACTTGCACACTTGCATACTTGATCACTTACATACTTGCATACTTGATTACTCGCATACTTGAACACTTGCATGCTTGATCACTCACTTACACACATTTGTATAGTCACACTTCTAGCACCACGCACTCTTTTTTTTAACTTTTCACTTTAAAAGGTATAACAAGGGAAGTTAATAGGTGTTATAATATAAAATTTCAACCGGATTTTGTAACGTGTATATCACTAGCCTTCAGAAAGGGAAGAGGTCACTTTCCATAACTTTGCAGTTGACTGTGGAGTCTATGCTAGAAATCACTTAAACCGCGAACGTTTTTCAGTCCGTTATAATTGGGAGTGACTACAATTGTAATAATGCTGTCAATGGACAATTTTTTTTTGGAAACTGATCAATTCGTGGTTTAATATTAAAAGATAAAACATAGTTATGGTAAGTGGCGGATGCACGATGAAGGGGGGGGGGGGTTTGATGAATTTTGAAAGAAAAAAAATAGAAACAAATTTAAATTTCGAACAGGTGTATTAAATAAAACTGACATTTCTATGGACGCTAACACACTGGCATACGGGCCTACAGTAGGAGCCGTATACGACGTGGCTTCTCACTCACTGACATACTGACTTCAATTGGTATTTATTTAATTTTTATTTTTCCCATAACTTCGGGGGAGAGGAGGGGCGGTTGTGGTATCGTAACGGTTGAAACCAACATGGCGTCTTTCGGTCCCCGCCTCGCCTTCTGTTCTCTCGGGGAAGCCTTCATTTCACAGACGAGAGAGCCACACCCGATGTTCCCCGAAGTTCATGCTCGCTTTTTTTTTTTCCGTACCACAACAGGTGTATTTATTTGGGATGTAGCTTACTCATCCGTCATACGCCGTTCTATCTCATTGTATAAACCGGTGTGGCATTAAATTTTGCGGTCGATTAGGATAGGTTAGATACATTATAAATACTTTAAAACATTGCGGATGGTTGGTTATATTAGGTAAGTATAGCTACATTAAAAATACTGTAAAATCATTTTATGGTTGCTTAGCAAATAACTTTTTTAATATGTAACTATCCAGCGCTAGGAAACCGTTTACATGACTTCACAGTATCTTCAATGTAGCTATCCTAACCAAAGCAACCGTCCACAATGTTTTAAAGTATTTATAATGTAGCTAACCTAACCTAATTGACCATTAGTTATCATGAGTTGTCCAAAATAAACATTCACGGACACGCGGCAAACGAAAAATATGGCGGCGTACAAATAAATACCGTTGTCTTGTTTATGGTCTTTCCTTTTATCAACACCGCCATATTTATTTACAATGAACAAAAAAAAAAACCGAAGATGCACGATCGGGCGTTTGGCTCTCTCGTCTGTGAAAAGAAGGCTTCCCGTTCTCTCGCTGCCGAGAGGCTCAGTATCTGTGCTTAATGAAGCACCCCCTCAGCAGACTCTCGTCTGCCTGATAAAGGGATAACATCATCGCCGATGAGGGCCGCGGGGCCCGAATGCCGTAACTTGGCATCGAACTCCGCGACCCTTTAGGAGTACCAGGTGGCTTCCTGCCGACCCATAACCTCCTGTTTTGCCTACTGTGAATTCGGTTTTGACTTTTTGTGAATAACTTTCTAAATAAGCTGCGAAGCTGTGTTTTGTTGCAAATGACCTGGTATAATCTACTTTAATTTCGTGTGGTGACTCTACTTTAAACTCGTGTGTTGTCCAGCCCTCCCTTTAAGTTTAAAATTTAAATTCAAAGGGGTGGGAAGGGGGGTGAATATTAATTTAAGCTGAGCAGTTGGCCTTAGCTGCTCAGTTTGTTTTGATTTTTATTTACTTGCTTGAAGAGCTTGTTGATTTATTTATTTGCGTGTGGGCAAAGGCTGGATCTCGCTGCCGAGACGTTGTGGCCGAGCGACCGTCGACGGCTCCGCCATTCAGCACGCCCGGCCGTGACGTCACGCCTCTCGAACAATGCCGGTCCGACCTCTGGGCACGCGCGGGAGACCCCCGCCCAGGGACTTGTTGCTTCAGCTCCAACAACGGGATCTTCCTGGAAACTACGCCGTTAATTGTATATTCCGTTTTAAACAAAGCCAAACACAACACGTGGAGTGTTCTTGCTATAAACTTAACCAGTGAATTCATAATCAAAGTAAGTGAAAAATTGACGAAGATAGCCCTTGATTTTGCAAAGATCCCCGGATAATTTTCAACCAGCGTTCTTCGTAAATTGAAGTTGAAAATTTTTTTTAAAAGTCCATGTACGAGGTGTGATCAAAAAAATGTTGTGGATAATTTTATAACGAACAAAGAAATAAACTTACGTCTCCTTGGCTAGGGATGCGTGCTCATCCCAATGCTGATTCCATGACCGGAAGCATTCCTTATCTGTAGAGACCGGAAAAATTCGCTAGTTCATTTCGCGATAGACTAAAATACAAATCGTTATACCTCAGTGCTGCCTCTGCTATTGGTTCACAACTCACCTGAATGACTCTGGGCCAATGAGAAACACCCAACCAAAGCTTTATCGAATCACAGGCTGCTGGGCTGGAACGTCTCACAAGACAGCAGCCAATGAGTGGGTGGCATTTGACCGAGTGTACGTAGAACTATGGAGTTCATCCTAGAGGTCATTGAACCCGCGAATTTTTCCGGTCCCTACTGGAAGGCCTTCAGCTGCTCCGTTGTGGCTTTCTCTATGTCGGGAATTTTGTCAAAAAGGTTTTCCCTTTAGCACGGCCCATTTATCTGGTCTCCGTTTCGCAAACAAACATTAATGGTAATGCGTTGTTCTAAATCCATGATTCTAGGGGCATGCAGATTTCGCGAATAGATCTCGGGACTAGATGAAATTTAAAACACTGTAGCATCGTCTGTATTTCGTGATTGGGTAAGTTTCTCCCAGGTGCATATCGATTGTTACAACACCAATCACGGTGATTCAGTGCGAAAGCAAACGCGTCCTGAGTGGCTCGGTCAAATAAGGCAACGACTTCTCTCGCAGACGGCCGCCAATCACAAGGGAGAAACCACAGTTGCGGGTATACCTTGTTGCAGTCTAATAAGGGTTCAGATCTTTTCGCGAAAAATACCTGCCCCTATGGATTACAGATACGGAATTTCGCGCATTCACTTAGTCGCAAGTCAGAATGCAAACCTTCATACTTTCGCACTGTGTTCAAGATTGGACCGCAGTTATTTGGACACGTAACTCTACGACCGTGAGCTAACGATGTCCAGCTAGGAGAGAAGTAAACGAATCAAGTGGTGCCAACTAATAAGAAATAAACCAATGAGAAAGCAGACGTGGGTTGAGCCCACCTACCCTGAGGCCAGACGAATCCGCGAAATTTCCTGGTCGCTATCCATGAGTCACGACTCTTCCGGCTTTGGAAGCCGACTGGAAAGTCACAACTTGTTCAAACTTGACACTGGCTATCTCAACGGATCAGGGAATCGGGATTATTACTTCATATATATGTGGCGTGATCAGTTGCTACTAAAGAAATTCGTTCGCCGTATTTTTTGATCACACTTCGTATCTATAGCGAAAATATTTCAAGACCAGCTGTGTGATAAAAAGTTACTTTAGCATCATCTGTGTTTCGTTACTGGTTGAGTTTCTTTATTTTAGTTGCATGTCTACTGTCAGCACACGAATCATAGCAATCCAGCGCGGAAGCCAACACGTCCTGACTGGCCCGGTCAAATAGGGCAGTCACTTTATCTTGCAGACGGCCACCAATAGCGCGGGCATACCTTTTTGCAGTCTAATGAGCGAAAAGCACCTGCCCCCTACATATCGTTAGTAGAGACCGGGAAATATTCGCGGATTGATTTCGCGATAGACTTAAATTCAAACTCATGTACCTTTCCGCTGATTCTGCTTTTGGCTCGCGGTTCGTCTGGAGTCCTCTGACCCAACGAGAGATTATCAACCAAAGAAGCATCGAATCACAGGCTGGCCAGTCGAGATAACCTCACAAGTCAGCAGCCAATGAACAGGTGGCATTTTCCCGATTAAGCAGATGATTGTGGAATCTAGCCAAGATGTAATTGTAATCACGAAATTCTCCAGTTCCTAATCATTAGAGATGGTTATGTACCTGCTAAATTCGCGTTACTATTTGGAAGCAGACAAGTCTGAAATCTGTTATAAATTTCAGTCAAATCTATCAAGGGTTCAAGGATTATTTGACTCTCTCAAATAGATCTCCCAGTCATGTTCAACCAGGATAGAGAGAGGGTGCAATGGGGCAGCAGTTGCTTCACAAATGACACTGTCCTGATTTATATAAAGAATATGGATTCCACTCTGGTGATGAAAAAGAAAACGCAAATTACGCACTAGAGATGGTGCTGTATCGCCAATATAGCCTGCAATAATCTGTAACTTAGTCTTACTCTTATTTTTGGAAGAAATATTATTCACATTGCGTTATTTTGGGGCGACTCAAGATCGCTGTGTATTGCAGTGCGTGTTTCCTTGTTGGAGTCATGATCATTTCGGGGATTCATTTCGCTCCGGACTAGATCCAACGTGCCTAATCGCATCGAAGCCTTTTTATAGGGTTCATTGGTCGATTACAAGGTCGTATCCTTCGGTGGGTTACACGTGACTGGTTAGCACTTCCACTTTCTTACAACTGGCTCGAGCTTGTCAAGAGAACTGTAGTCAATCACCAGCCTAAAGCAGATGGGTGTGTGCCTCAAGTCTATTTTGCTGCCCAATGAAACCGCGCTTTAGTTCATTGGCTGAGCGAACTGCGGCATGAAATTCTTCCGCCGATCAGGGCCAGCGAGTAAAGAAATATTGCACGCACAGTCAAAGTGTGTCGAAGCTTTTCAAACAGTCAAGGGTTTGTTGTGATAGTTCATCAGTCTCTACTTATAATTTCGTGGCATGTTTGATCTATGGCCATGAAAATTTCGCGAAAAGCTCCCGAGAGTAGCTGGAAGTTAAAACACTGTAGCATCGTCTGTGTTTTCGTGATTGGGTGAGTTACTTTGAGTTGCATGTCGATTGTTACAACAACCAATCACACTAATTAAGTGTGGAAGAAAACTCGTCCTTAGTGGCTCGTGCAAACAAGGCAACGACTTCTCTCGCAGACGGCCGCCAATCACAAGGAAGAAACCGCTGGTGTGGGTATACCTTTTTGCAGTCTAGTAGGCGTTCAAATTTTTTCGCGAAAATTTCCTGCCCCTATGATCACCAGGCTAAACTGCACTATCTACTCCCAATCGAGGGATGGAGACTATTCATTAGATGAAGCTTGTGTTTGACACCGTCTCAGTATTTCATGGGATTCGCGCGCCCTATGAGAATCTGGTTTTAAACGCTCATTTTCGTTGAGCCAAGGTTACGAATCGTTGCGTCGTTTCGGGTCTCATAATAAATGCTCACGTTTTCTTACAGAGCGCTTCGAAAACGCTATAAAAAAAATTCAACTTATTTGAAAACCTTTTAAACACTAATTTAGAGTAAATAATCCCAAACATTCCCTTACTGCGCAAACAGTAACGGAATACCTCAAACTTTGCTTTAGTTGATAAAATCAGAAAGGCTTTCCGCGAGTAAGTTCTTCGAGTCAACTCTTAAAGCACATTCCCGCACTTCATGTTCGTTATTTAATTCTCTTGTTATTTCTGTTATCGAGGGATATTCCTGTAAATTTATCACGGCTGCTCGTTTTCATTCGATGTTTCTTCACATATAATTACTAGCCTAAGTGATATCTCACGCACGTGTTAATAATCATAATCACTTGCGTGACATTTTACTGCTCGTTTAACGCTTAGTAAATATCTGGTGCAAAATTTTGTGATCAAACGACAAATTCAGAAGCTCTGGGGTGTTAAAGTTACAGGAATAGCCCTTACCGATGATTAGGAAAAAATTCAATGCGGTGACCAGCTTGGTTTTGATTTAGGAAACTACGCCCTTATCTGCTATGGCTGTATTTTCAAGTAGCTAGTTTCCATTTACTTAAAAATCATGATCAAATTTACGTGTTTATGTGATTTTTTAAAAAAAGTATCAGCATTGTAGGTATTAAGAAAATCGATGTTTAAATAATGCCAGTGTTAATTTAGCGAAGAATAAATTCACCATCATTTCTACAAAATATTGAAGTGACTGCATTAATAACATAATAGTGCTTTTCTCACCTCGATGGATCTATGGATCACTCTTAACGCCCAGTCTTAAACGCCTTGCTGGTTAATTAATTTTCTTGACATTGCTATTATTTAAAGGCTATTCTTATCATGACAGCTGTCTGGCATTTAATGTTTCGTTCCGTATCGTGTCACAAGAAATTTACTAAGTGTTATCTAACAGCGGTGAAAACGTCACGCAACTGTTTATAGTTTTACCTTGTCCTTGGCGTTTTACAGCTCGCATATTACGTTTGTTGAGTTTTTGAGGGATGAAATTTCCGAACAAAATAGAAAGTGAAAGCTATATATTGGTTTAAATGTACAGGAATATAGTTGAACCTCGTCAATACGGACAAACTGGGACCAAAGGCAATCCGCACAATCGAAAATCTAGATAATCTGTGTAATATGGCTAATAAACAAAAAAAAATTTAAATAAGCAGTTTTACCGTTTATTACGATTTAAAAAACTAAGTTTTGTAACAAAAATACCCAGTATACATTCCCTATATTGTTTACAAGACATAAAAAAAATAACTTTTCACAAAATTTCTTTACAAATAAACTTTCTTCTGTTTGAAACATACATGGGCTAGAGACCTGTAAAATTCGCGGATTCATTTCGCGATAGGATAGAGTCCAAATACTTTTGACATTATTTTGCTTCAGTGATTGGGCCACAGTTTATCTGAAGGACTCTGGGCCAATGAAAAATCTTTAACAGAAAAATTAGCGAATCACGATCATTCCAGTCAACAGGTGTTACGAGTCGGTAACCAATCAGCAGATGTAATTTGCACGAGTGCATAGAGGATCATGGAGTCTATCCTTTAGGGATTTGAAATCGCGAATTTTACATGTCTCTATAGATGGCATTTAAATGAAGCACGGTGATGCAAACGCTGTGTCAGCTGGAGTGGTGTCGGGTCATGATGTTTGTCAGCTGCTGCACTTTATTAAACTCAACAAAAAGCATTTCATTACCAAAATCCTACCATCTTTGCATGAACTGTACAATGAATCAAACTACAAAATGAATAATTTGGTGACCTTATATGAACGTTCTTGCTAACGCAGTTAAAAACTTTAATGTGAACATTAAGTAAATGTCTACAAATGTGATCCGTAGAGACAGGTAAAAAACGCGGGTTAAATGACCTTCAGGATAGACTCCAATATCCTCTTCACACTCGGGCAAATGCCAACTGTTCATTGGCTGCTGACTTGTGACTCGTCTCGTCTGGGTGGCCTGTGATTCGACACTTCTATGAGTGAGGGTCTCTAATTGGCCCTCAGTCCTCCAGTTTAACAGTGAACCAATGACAGAAGCAGCACTAAGGTAAAATTATTTGAATTTTAGCATAACACGAATTGAACCCGCGAATTTTTCTGGTGTCTAATTGATGCGGATTACCGGGACCAATGAGGGCCGGATAAAAGAGGTTCTGCTGTCCTTGCAAATGAAGTAAGCATATCGGAGTGTAAGCCGGAGCCTCGGGGTGCTCGACCTTAATTACAACACGCGTCAGGGCCTGCGGCGATCCTGCACGCGCGCACTGACCCTGATGGCGTAGCGGCGTCGCGACGCCCGTCCGGCCGCGCCGGAATCTAGGCTGGGCGTCCCCGCGTCCACTGCGCTCGGCCGTTACTCGGCCGTCTCGCTCCCCGAGGTCAGGTCTCAGCCTGTGTCAGCCGGCCTTAGGGTCGCATGCACTGTCCGGTCTGGTGAAACAAAGCCTTCAGGGTGAACACGCAGACGTGTACTTTCCTGTGCCTGTGTCAGCCGGCCTTAGGGTCGCATGTACTGTCCGGTCTGGTGGAACAAAGCCTTGCAGGGTGAACACGTAGACGTGTACTTTCCTGTGCCTGTGTCAGCCGGCCTTAGGGTCGCATGTACTGTCCGGTCTGGTGGAACAAAGCCTTGCAGGGTGAACACGTAGACGTGTACTTTCCTGTGCCTGTGTCAGCCGGCCTTAGGGTCGCATGCACTGTCCGGTCTGGTGGAACAAAGCCTTGCAGGGTGAACACGTAGACGTGTACTTTCCTGTGCCTGTGTCAGCCGGCCTTAGGGTCGCATGTACTGTCCGGTCTGGTGGAACAAAGCCTTGCAGGGTGAACACGTAGACGTGTACTTTCCTGTGCCTGTGTCAGCCGGCCTTAGGGTCGCATGTACTGTCCGGTCTGGTGGAACAAAGCCTTGCAGGGTGAACACGTAGACGTGTACTTTCCTGTGCCTGTGTCAGCCGGCCTTAGGGTCGCATGCACTGTCCGGTCTGGTGAAACAAAGCCTTCAGGGTGAACACGCAGACGTGTACTTTCCTGTGCCTGTGTCAGCCGGCCTTAGGGTCGCATGTACTGTCCGGTCTGGTGGAACAAAGCCTTGCAGGGTGAACACGTAGACGTGTACTTTCCTGTGCCTGTGTCAGCCGGCCTTAGGGTCGCATGTACTGTCCGGTCTGGTGGAACAAAGCCTTGCAGGGTGAACACGTAGACGTGTACTTTCCTGTGCCTGTGTCAGCCGGCCTTAGGGTCGCATGCACTGTCCGGTCTGGTGGAACAAAGCCTTGCAGGGTGAACACGTAGACGTGTACTCTCCTGTGCCTGTGTCAGCCGGCCTTAGGGTCGCATGCACTGTCCGGTCTGGTGGAACAAAGCCTTGCAGGGTGAACACGTAGACGTGTACTTTCCTGTGCCTGTGTCAGCCGGCCTCAGGGTCGCATGCACTGTCCGGTCTGGTGGAACAAAGCCTTGCAGGGTGAACACGTAGACGTGTACTTTCCTGTGCCTGTGTCAGCCGGCCTTAGGGTCGCATGCACTGTCCGGTCTGGTGGAACAAAGCCTTGCAGGGTGAACACGTAGACGTTTTTCCAGCCCCTACTCAGTCGCACCTGTGTTTTTCGTACCATGTGCGTCTCTGCTTGAGGACGGGAGCAGAGAGCAGTTCCCGAAACGTCGCTTGTTTCTGTTTTGGAAAACTATTGTGTTTGTTTCGTCTTTTCGTTTTTGTTGTGTTTTTGTCTCGTTTCAACTGTTGTGCCGGCTGTTTAGTGTTTTGGAAAACTATTGTGTTGGTTTCTCGTTTCAACGGTTGTGCTGAATTTTTTTGGGGTTCAATTCATAATTTGTGGTTTTTTTTGGTTCTATTAGTCCAATTTCTTTGTTTTTCTTTGTTTGTTGACCATATTCCTGTCATGGAATATTATGTGGTGTCTATATCCTGTTGACAACAGCAATTTTTGCTTAATTTGTGCTTTTTGTCTTTTGGTTTTTTGTAGTTTTCTTCTACAGACATACATGTGCTTAGCAATGGCGTATGTCCAAAAGCTTACATCAAGTTGGCCTTAGGGTCGCTTGCACTGTCCGGTCTGATGGAACAAAGCCTTGCTGGGTAAACACGTAGAAGTGTATGTCACATTATTAAGCATTATTTATAATTCTGCTCTGGATGTGAAATAGATTCTGATGTTGGTACAGACGGAATCCTTATTGTACCAAAAGCGCATAGTAGGCCGTGTCTAGTGACGACCAGTGACGACCAGTGACGACCAGTGACGACCATCTGGCAGTGGCGGTTTCAGCGTGTAGGCCCGGGCCTACTCAACATTTCCAAAATTGTAAAGGCTTTTTATAAAAATACACTATTCACATTAAACGTTTGGTTTATTTTGAAAAGGGCAGGTACGGATGAAATGAAACCATACATTCGCCTACAGATTTGTAACATTTTACATTAACGTTGTATTGTAATATTATCCTTATATTAGCATAAGTTTAATTCTAACAATTAATTTTGTGACCTTTGTAGGTATTTTGTTGACATACAATCATACGTTTATAATAAATCGTATGATTAATATAATATACGTATTGGACTTCCAGAGAGAAATAAATTACCCTCAGATAGCCACAAAACTTCAATTTTGCATGTGAATTTTCAACATTCCCCGGACCACCCTCTGATGTGGGGGCCAGACCTCCCTCCCCCTCTCCCCTTGAATTATTGTGGAGCCCGGACTCACTAAACTGTGTATACGCCCCTGTGGTACAGTCCGGGCCTACCCAGAAATAAACCCTGGTCCCTGGTCGAAGCGTCAGAGACCTCAGCCAGGATGTGGCACTCGTGTTGACAAATAGCAAGCCCGTGTCGACCGAGTGCTCAGAAGACAGTAACGGGACTGTGTCCATCACTGGTCCGTGCTTCAGACTGCTCTGCCTCGGACCCGTTACGAAGCAACGGCTGTCGGTTCGAGTATCTGGTGAGTTTGCACTTCAATTGATGATGTTTACCAACTCCGACTCCTTTATGCTCTTTGACTAGTCGGGACAAGAAGTAGGAGGTGGTTCTCTTTAACCCCTCTTAGCATGAGTCCTCCGGGGTTTCTCATGACTTTAATTTTGGTGTACTTGGGATAATCGGGACAAGAAAAAGAAGGTAGCTCTCTTTAACCCCTCTTAGCATGAGCCCTCCGGGTTTTTTTTCATGTCTTTCATTTTGGTGTACTTGGGCTAATCGGGACAGATCGAACAATAGCTTGAAACGGTTCAGAAGTAGTTCCAAATACCCCTGAATTTGCCAACTAATGCTGGGCGGGTTATCAATTGCGCGCCTGTAGGACACATTGAGAATCATTTCCAAGTTGACTGCCCTGGTTACAAGGTAGTGTTCGAAATTCGCTGTTGAAAATCTAGAGTTGCACCAGCAGTTAGCTTACGTAACACTCGACACGTTTCGTACTCAAATCGAGGTGTTTTTAAAACTCGATGTCATTCCCTATTGACTGGTTACGCCACGGTGACATCCCTATGCTTGCCGGGACAGGATGATTCTGCGGTGGCTTTCCGTTGCCTTCGGCTTCCAGATAAAACGAAATTTAAATTCATACAATTACTAATTCGCAAAATGTAGAAATTTGGAACAAAATTTTTGTTGTGCTAAAGCTTACAACTTTCTTAAAGTGGTTTCTCTTTCTTACGTGTTTTCGTTGCCTTTATTTTGTTTTTTCCAAGCCGAATAGCATAGTTCGTATTTTATGCCATTCTGAATGACCTGTAAACAACATTCATCAACTGTTGTTTAATGACATCATTAAACAAAGATGACCTGTTGCGGCACACTGTAGGATTAAAGTGGGATGCTTATTTTTCTGGTTATTTTATGAGCCAGACTGTGGTTTATAACATGGCTATAAGCGGCAGAATTGTATTGGGCACTTAAGAAATTTTATATGCCTGGAAAAAAGTTTAGATGATTTAAATTATTTTTTAATTGTGACTATTTCCAGGTATAAAGCGAAGAAATAAATGTTTACAGCTCCGCAATTTTTTCCCCAAATGTTAACGGAAATAAATAAATTAGGACAATTGAACTGAGGGCTAGAAGTATGTAAACATTTGGTACATTCTTCCCTTGGTTCATTTTTCTACGTACAATATTATGAGAAAGTGGTAGAAATAATGTTTGGCCTTACCACTACTTTGTATATGACATTTTACCAAGCTTTATATTCTATTTGGTTTTATTTTACAGATAGCTTTGGAGAAATGTTATTAGTTACCAAATATTTCTGTTCATCGAAATTGAGCGGTATTGAAACTTGCTCGGAAGTTATGTTAGTGTTCTATAATATTTTTAAGTCAAATTAAAAATAAACAAACAAGAAAATACATTCTGTCAGTATTAACACAGTTCTGAATTTTGAACTAGTCCTTCCTCGTTTTGAGCACGAAAATGTTGACCGAATAAGTAGGATATGTATTGTTGTAATTATTATTATAAAAGTATTTTTTTTCTGTTATTTATACTTAAAATGTTTATTTGACTATAAAACATATTAACTTTCATACATGTAATCAGCTTTCAAGCTGAAGTTAATCTAATCTTACAATAAAAGATGCCAGTCAGGTCAATGCCTCAACCAGTAATCGAACCCAGAGTTCTCGTATTTAAGTTAGCGCTTCGACCGATTGTGCCACGGGTCTTCAGTTTTGTTTGTGTTTTGTCGACTGAATAGAACTTGTCTTTATATTAAGTTTCCGTGAACATTGCCTACTATAGAAAACGATGCAGATAATATATACCTGTTACAAAAATAACGCAATGTTCTTAAAATGTCTGGAGGAAAATGCAATATGTAAACAATGGGTAGTACTGAAGGTCCTTTTCTTCATTACATCGTTAGAAATTCGATCGAAGCCAGTTTTTCATAACTTACAGAAAATATCGTATGGGGTAGATAACACAATAGCTCATTCTGAAGTAGGCCTAACTACGGACGTCCTAGCATATAAGTTATGAAACCATCAGAGGTGGTTGGTTTGAGAAACAAAGCGTAAAAAAACTTCCAGAAGGGAAATTTGAATCAGAAGTGGAACCTAACCGGCGGTCGTATTAGACTCTCAAGGGAAGGGGGGGGGGGGGTAATTAAAAATCGGAGAAAGTTTCATTATGTTTAACAGCCAACTATCAAGGTGAAAGGGGGCCAAGCGCGATTGGAACACAAATTTGCTGTTTTGTGGGTAAAGACATTGCCTAGTTAGTGACGCGGTCAAGCAAAAGCGTTCATCCCACGACGTGCGTGACCCTGTGTCCATGCAGGTTTTACCTGGGCCCAACTCACTTTTCACAGACGAGAGAGCCAAAACCCGAAGTCCATGGTTTTTTTTTTCCGTATCTTTAATGTAGCTATCCTAACCAAATCAACTGTCCACAATGTTTTTAAAGTATTTATAATGTAGCTAACCTAACCTAATTGACAATTAGTATCATTTTATCAACACCGCCATATTTATTTACAATGAAGGAAAAAAAAAACCGAAGATGCACGATCGGGCGTTTGGCTCTCTCGTCTGTGAAAAGAAGGCTTCCCACTCAACACAGCCCCAAGCTAGTGGAGTTAGCAGGGGAGTTAGTCGCTGCCGCGGCTGGCCAATCCCAGCACGACCAGGCGTGCAGGTTAGACGTACAAGCACAAGCACGCCGAGTCGCGGTGTCGTGTTGGTCCCGGGTCACCGCATCCTGCCTCCTGCATCACGTGACACGCTCCTCAGCAGTTAGGGGGGGGGGGGGGGGGGGTTCAAAACTGGCTAGACACTATGAAAAGTGCAGTGCCTTAATGTGTATGTAAGGCCATTACGTGAAAAATTAAAAACAAAAAAATACTTTTTTTTTACATTTAGGCATATTAGTTTTGAAAATAACAGTTATTTTTTTAACCAAGCAAACTTTTTTCGGTTCGAACCAGTTTTTTTTAGGTCCAAACCACCTTTTTATTATTACATTAGTTATGTTGGTTCTCTGCAAGTTACGAAAAAGCGAGCTCTGTGCATGCGCGGAATTTGGGCACCAGATCGGCAACGGATAGGACACCAGACTCCGATCGCTATAAATAAGGGATTGGATGTATCCCATCGTGCACTAGGAGCACAGTTAGGTAACAGGTACAGCATATTGAACACCTAAACCCTTATATTTGTGTCTTGGGATACTGGTCTTAGACTCTGCCACGTCGTTTCAAGCAAAACTGAAAACTTTGGCAGTGGTGACCTTGTAGCTGTGTGGCACGCAGTGTGGAGTCGCTTCACTTGAAGAGCTCCACTGAAGCGCCGTGGGCGGGGCTTATGGCTGCCAACCTCGTGGCGTGGAAGCAAATACGGTGCGTCCGTAAAACAATGTCCCAGATATAGCCTATCAACTGTAAGCGTTGTAGTGTCAGTTCAAATCACAATTGAGGAGTAACTCAAACAGTTTTCGATAATAATGTTCGTAAGCTTCCACGGCCATTGTCTGAAGTAGCTTGGCTTCTGGGTTGTAGCCGTGTCCTTGGCGAATAATTCACCGACGTTTCGGTTGACATTGCAGTCGCGACTGCAATGTCAACCGAAACGTCGGTGAAATATTCGCCAAGGACACGGCTACAACCTAGAAGCTACTTCAAATAATGGCCGTGAAAGCCTGCTAACATTACGAAGGTATTATTTGTCAGATAGCTGTCGTAAACACTAAATATGTGTAATTAAGTTGGTCTCCTGACGGACTTTGAATGTTGCACACTTTACACGTGCGCAGGCAGCCATCATGTGAAGAGTGACGTGAGAAAAGGCCCGTCTACAATTGCGTGGTCGCAAATTTTGTCCGAAGGACTCTGATCGCTGATTAGTCCACGTGACCATCTGGCGTCGTGGGTCCCTTGAACCTTTTTGGCCCATACAAGAAGAAAAAACAATCGTGATTTTTCTGTTTCCTGTTGCCGTTTCGAAAAGGTAAACAGGAAATAACGGACGATGTGGTAGGAACAGGAAGCCAAGAATACGTAGACGAAATATTGATTAGTGCTGTCCGTTTGCGACCGGAGCTTTTCAAAGGCATTTTTGGCCGTGGGATTAGAATTCATTTATTAGCACTTTTTGCCTTACCGAATAACTAAATATTATTGAACTCTTAGCACGTTCACCAGTTAAATCAGTATTCAAAACTTAGTCCCATACTCGTTTAAAATGCATGAAAACAATAATTAAAAGCAATCGAAAAAACACCTATTTTGGCGCTCTATATTTACTGCGTTCTAGTGACTACTTTAGAAATCAGTGGATTCGGACATCGGACACCGCACTTTTAGAGAGGCCAGTTTTCCGTGCGACAATGTGGCGTCATTCGCAGTAGGATAAGGACACGGACAGCCCACTGGCTCGGGCTTTTGTAGACGGGCCTTGACAATCTAATAGGGACTAATTCAGTGCTTTGCTTTGCGCCGTATGGGTTACAATGTCGCTTAGTCGGACCTAAGGGCCCCACCTACCTGGGCACACACGGTGTGCAGAGCTTCTGGAAAAACCACGCTATATGGGGCATGTGTCATTTTGCCTAATTTTAGGCCAAACGCAGTTTGGCAAAACGCCGTTTAGCAAAACGCGTTTAGGCAAAACGCCGTTAGGAAAATCGCCGTTGGGCAAAACGCCGTTAGGCAATACGCCGTTTGGCAAATAGAAGTCAGGCAGAACTCCGTTAGGGAAAACGCCTTTAGGCAAATAGCCGTTAGGCAATTCGACGTTAGGCAAAATGCCTTTAGGCGAAATGACTTTAGGCAAATCGCCGTAACGAATTCATGTTTAGGCAAACCGCCTTTAGGCAAATCGCCTGTTACTCCGCGATATGAATACTGATCGAGATAACGAAAAGCATTTAGGATTTCGCTGAGTGCCGATAAGTAGTTTTGTTTCCGAATAAAGTTTTTGAAGTGTATTTTTAGAAGAGTTAAATGGCTCAAAAGGCGTGTTTTCAGAGTAATTTTTAGGCATAAAACAACCGATGCAGATTCTTGAAAGCACTCGAGGGACTTGCAGTCCAACTTTACCTTAATTTCTCTGCCACATAATGACACGGTCACCGCTCAAATTTCACAGTTGTCCTGTGCACGACGAGAAGACTGCGCGCCAGTCCAGAGGAGACACCGCGCTAGAAGCACCAGCGAGCGTCGCGCTTATCATCCCGCCTCACTGACACACATTCACCCCAACGAGGCGGGCCCCTTCAACCGGTCCTCGGCATATTTCAGACGAGATGGCCGGCCGTATGACGTACTTCCCAAGCAGTCCGCGCTCCGGACTCCACTCGTCACATCCGGCCGTCACGCACTTCCGCTACAAACACGTGTTCCAGTGGATCTTCTCTACAGCTGATAGGTAGGGCCATGCAATTTTCGCGATAAGATCTGAACTCTTATTAGACTGCAACAAGGTATACCCGCACCTGTGGTTTCTTCCTTGTGATTGGCGGCCGTCTGCGAGAGAAGTCGCCTTATTTGACCGAGCCACTCAGGACGCGTTTGCTTCCGCACTGGATTATCGTGATTGGTGTTACGAAATACGTGTACCTGAAAGAAACTCACCCAATCACGAAACACAGACGATGCTACCGTGTTTTAACTTTCAGCTAGTCTCGAAATTTTTTCGCGTAATCTGCATGCCCCTATTGATAGGGTAAACCTGAGCGATCACTAGAGACATGCAAAATTCGCGGATTCATTTCGCGATAGGTTAGCATCAAAACAACTATACCTTCGTACCGCTTCTGCGATTGGCCCACATTTTATCCGGGGAACTGTGAGCCAATGGGAAACACTAAACCAAGAAAGTGCCGAATTACGGACAGCCTAGTTGAGACGTCTCACGCGTCAGTAGCCAATGAACAGGTGTCATTTCCGGCAGTATTTAAAGGACTGTGGAGTTTATCCTAGAGGTCAATGAATCAGCGAATTTTGCAGGTCTCTAGCGATCACTCTTCAGCGGGGAGTGGGGAGATTCGCGGTTTCACAGACCTCCGCGCTGTTGTAAATCACGGCAAACCTCCGGAGAACACTTGCAGTGTGTTCTTTGTCGCCGTGAAGGTCGATATTCCCCGGCGCTGGGGTTGGCGAGGCGACCTTGAGGCCCGTGTCTCAGGCTCGGGTCGTTACCACAACGCTGAAATACCATAACGCCGAATGTCAAAATTGACCACAAAGCCGAAATACCATAACGCCGAATGTCAAAATTGACCACAACGCCGAAAGCTAGAAAACTGCTGTGTACCAAAACGCCAAAATAACAACTGAATGAATTTCTGTGTGTTTCTTAAATGTACCTTAACGTCGAAGTACCACAATCAAACCTAACCTAACCTAACCTAGCGTAATATAACCTAACCTAGTCTAACCTAACCTAACCTTTGTGGCAGTCCTGCAATGACATTTTTCGGCGTTGTGGTACACAGCAGTTTTCTAGCTGTCGGCGTTGTGGTCAATTTGGCATTTCGGCGTTGTGGTATTTCGGCGTTGTGGTGCGTCCCCCTGTGGGGCTCGCGGGGGACCCCGGCTGAGCGACTCTGCGCTCTAGCGACGAGACCGAGAACAACCCGGTGTGGTAGGCCGTCGCGTCTGTCCGTCATCACTCCGCTCATCCGTAGTAATATCCGCCCCTCCCCCACCACCCACCCGTTTCAACGTTTCCAAATATTGAGAAAACTATTTTGGAAAAAAATTATCTTGCATAATTATATTAGTGACAGTCATGTAAGTAATGCAATAATTGTGACTCAGTTCACTCAATTATTTTTCACTCTAGTATTTATTTAATCACGCTGAGCGTTACCATGTGATTCGAATATTTTTTGTAGAGAAAAAAAAATTCATGTCTCAAACTTCAGGTAAAAAATAATCATGGAAGCAGCTAACAACTAAACAAACTTCAAAACCATCTATTATGATAAGATTTGACACGCTTAAACCTGGCATACTTTGGAGTTTATAATATCATCCGTCCCTGCATAAAAAAAAGTGTTAAGTAACCAAACCATCGTATTGGCTGTGGGTCACGTGGATGGCGAACGGACTGTTGTGATTCTGGCTGTATGTGTTGCAGGCCATCAGTGGACCTGTTAGAACGGGAAGCCTAAGATGTCCATCAAGTTCTGTCCCTGCCCGATTACACCCGAACAATTCACCTTCGGCCAACCTCGGGTTTATTTATATATATTTATATTTCTCTGTTTATTTTAATGTAGCTATACTAACCTAACGAACCGTCCATAGTGTTTTAAAGTGTTTTAATGTAGCTAACCTAACCGACCTTTTTTAATATTTGAATTCATTTTTCCTGCGCAAAAATAAAACAAATCCCGAAGTTGGCCGAAGGTGAATTGTTCGGGTGTAATCGGGAATGGCAGAACTTGATGTGCATCTTAGGTCTCCCTGTTAGAACGCGAATAAATCATCTAGAAGTGGAAAGAGCTTTTGAGAGTTGGTAGTTTAACGAGAAATTAGGGAGACACGTCGTTGTAGCTTGCGAAAGTTGACAAATAATCTCAAGGTCATATCCAGGAAAGAAAGGAACTGTGATCACAAGCACAAATCCCCCCCCCCCCCAACCCCAAAGAATAGGTATTTTAACAAATATCTGTGACATCAATGTCATTACAGAGGGTAACACACGTATGGGTGGTCCTAGGCTTTGCGGTGCCCTGATATCCGACCAGAAAAGATGTTACCGGGTACCTGGGAGGTAGGAAGGAATAGCCCCCAGAGAAAAGGACGTTTGGGAACTCCAAGGAAAAAAATTGTTGTCTGTAAAGTCTGTTTACGGACGATAGTTTAGCGTGACAACGTCATAACAAACCATTGATGAAATGATAGTTTAAAGTACTAAATTTAAAAGCTACTTTTGAAAAGCCCGCCTTAACCTATTTAATATAATAGTAGATTCATAGGCCAATCGAGTGGAAGAGAGATAGATGCGGCGCAAGCGTACAATGAACGTAACGGGACACAACGTAACGGGACAATGTGTGTAACGGGACACTTTTTCGTGCGTGCAGCCGGCGTTCATCGATTTATTAGACGTCACGTCAAAAAAATTGAAAATTAAACCTTTGCAAACAACATTTTTAAGCCAAACTGGAATTTAAATTTCGATTATGGATTTGCTAATTTGTCTTAAGAAATTTATAAATTCTTTCCTAATAAATTATACTAGGGTTGGTTAAAAAAAAATTGCTAACATTCAACTCTGTCGAAATAGCCCCATTACATGAGTGGCAATAAATTATTTGAAAGTTTGTTCCAATACGCTATCATGAAAAACCAATTAAAATCGAAAGGTATACACCATCACTTTAAATAACATGCTAGTTACAAATTAAATGTTCCTTTTCTCGTCAATTTTCATTATGTTTTTTCTGCAGAAAACTTTACAAACAAGGGAAATTTCATTCCGTCCGGCTTGCCATCCCTACAATGTCGAGGACGCATTGCTAAAGGATGGCTTGATGGCTTGTAACCGAATACTTCTACTGCTAGCACCACCTGTTGTCAGTTGGTCGTACTAATGTGCACGTAGCCATCTCGACTCGTGATATCTGCGGATATTCAGCAAAACGTAAATAACGACCACTGAAAAAAAAATTAATGTTGCGTGGATGTTATAAATTTTAGCGGTCAAAATAAAGTTTGTTATTAATTTCAAAATATTATAAACACTTAAAATGAGCATTTAAGTTTGAATTCACCTTTCGGTAATTGTTCGAACGTTGTTACTTGTCTCTCTTTGAGTTATTACTTACGCTTATAACCTTTTAAACAAATCATATGCCGAAAAACTTAAGTAATATTACGTTTACATACAAAATAAAACACGATTCCGAAGCTAATGGATGTAGGAACGCATCAGTGGATGCGTGTGTTGCATCCCTAGAAATCTTGACTTAGTGGACGCGTGTAGGGGTGCATCGGCATCCCTTGTGAGGATTCGGAAGCAAAGCAAAGATGGCCGCGTCCACTATGCTGCACTTTTAGTGGATCCCTTAGCTGAGGAATCCATTAGGCTAGTATTCGTATGCAGCTCGGGAATATTGGCACATAATCTGACACGGCCTATGAAAAGAATCCGTTCCAACACGAGTGATTTAAACGCTTGACCACTGTAACCACTCGCATGGTTCTAGAGACCGGAAAAATTCGCGGGTTCAGTGACCTCTAGGATAAACTTCACGATCCTCTATGTACTAGGACAAATTGCGCCTGCTCATTGGATAACGACTCGTGACACGTGTTACGTGAGATGCTTGTGATTTGATACTTCTTTTGTTGAAGGATTTTCACTGGCTTAGAGTCCTTCAAGTAAACGGTGGTCCAATCACTGACTCAGAATGAAGGTGAACGAGTTTGGAGTGTAGCCTACCGCGAAATGAATACGCGAATTTTTCCGGTCTCTAGTTATAACATATACTGGGTGGAGTTGAAATAAATCATTTGGCGGCTCACGAAAGCCATTCTCGAAAGATGATTAATTGGTATGAAACCAACCTTTCTTTTCAAATAACAGTTACGTAGTGTTGTTATGAAACCGAAGCAGAAAAGGCATTGATTTACGTTGACTCTACAACTTCTGCAGATGAAGCATCGTCTGTGAAGATTCCTTTTACTTGCACGCTTGCAGTAATCAAAATTTAAATGCTAACGAGGTTTGCCGTTCTGTTTATGCTGCAATTAGTGTGGTCTCGAACTGACTTCAGATACTTTTTCTAACCTTTGATTGGTCAGCGTTTCGCAGGTGACAAAGAAGTCTCCTAGTGGGACGTCATCAGACCCACTTTTGCAAGGAAACAGCTCACAAAGTGAACGTAAGTCTTCCTGACGCTTCAATAACTTTGAGCTAGCCAAAACTGTCAACACCTTTTGTGCAGCAACCTAGATTCATGTAGCAGTAAAGTGAGTTGCACAACACTGCAGCTGTATTATTGCAACATTACTTGCTTCCTCGCCCGCCAACACAAGTACGTGATGAGACATGGACACAGGCAACAATATTTGAAAACGTCAAATGACGCGGGAATCGGAAATCAAAGCTGACTCCCAGCACATATTTTTTTTTCGTCTGAATCTTTTTCACCTGCAGGTGGTATTATTATCCTCTTCCTTTCTCGCGTGCCTCTAATAAACACGAAAGTTTTATGAACAATAATGGTGAGTAGCCACTAGAAACTGCATACGTGGTAGGCCTGCCACTTGATATGTAAACACAGCCATAACATTGCAACACTATCTTTGGTATGTATATATATGAGATATCAGTCCAAACCCAAACCAATCATTGTCCGCTATTGCCAATTGTAGATATATATGTTTTATTGTAATGAAAATAAAGTTTTTTAACGAAACAATAAAAATCAGTGAAATGTTATCAAAAGATGCTAGTCCATTTCCAAAATTGTGTTTTTCTCCCGTCACAAGAATTATGGAATCAAATTCGTGGATGAAAAAAGTACCTACGCATATTGTTAATTTCGTAAATTTTTATTAACAATGGTGGCAGTGGACAACCTAGACTAAGAAGAGTGGTTGTTAACTGCAATTATATGCAGCTTATATAAATCAGCCGAGCGTTGGGTCGGTTTGAAACTCCCGCATGACCGCGAAGAAACCGTAATTGGGGCCTCTATGACACTTGACAAAGCGAAAACCCATTTATGTATAGACAAACTATTTATAGTGGTTAGTGTTGCCAGAGTCAGGAGTATTTCGTAGTTAACCGCATTTGTGGGATTGATTGTATTTAAAATGCAAAACATTTTTTAAAATAGCGCGCGGTCCCAAAGTTCTCTATCATTTCTTTAATCACCTGAGAAACATCCACTGAGCTCTGTTACAAAGATACACAGAAGAGTTAAATGTTAAAAAAGTAATAAGGATGAGTTTAGTACGCGCATCCGCGTGCCTGTGAGCGGGCATCTATTGCAGTCTTCTCGTAGAGCTGCATGCAACTATGGGACTTAACCGGTGATCCTGTGATTTCATCTTTGGAAAATGTTTAAAAAAAAGTTCGTTGCACACGTCTTAGGTGGTTTCGTGACATTCGATTAGAAAGTTTAAAGACATAGAGTGTTGAAGGGTCTCGAAGAAATTTTTACCCACCGCCAATTGTTTTTTTTATTTATTATAATTATTTGAGTGCCTACCAACAGTCAGAGCCTTTAACAGGCGGGCACTTAACAAATATTACAAAAAAAAATACAATAACATACACAAAACACAATAATAACACAACAATAAAATGGGACAACACAAACATAAACACATGACAAAAGACACTTAAAAAAATATAAAAAACTAAATTTGTCAATTTTAAATTAATTAATGAAATAACAATAATACATTATTTACGTCAGAGATTATCTTAACTGCAAGAAAATTAGTAATTCAAGTTTTAAGTTTTTTTTTTTTTAAATCTAAAACGGATTATGAATTCATTCAGTAGGATCTTGCAAAAACGCATAGGTAACTTGTATAAAGAGACAGGCGGTGTTTTTCAGGTGCTTAAAACTGTCAGGTAAAATAATTTAATAATCTATTTAAACTACATTGAAAATACTTTCGTTAACTTTTAAATTCATGTGATAGAGTTTAAATTATACACACACACACACACACACAAAGTTCAATGCACAAATGCCCTGTCTCGTGAGAAACTTTGTCCTACTGTTCCCTGTCATTGTCACCGGAAATATTTAGTAAATAACCGCGTTTGTGCCGTAATGCAGGTGCGCATAGAATTGGTGTGTGCATGGGAATAAGTCGTTTATGACTATTTCGGAAGCGGTGATGCGATAATAAGTGATGTCCCTGCAGGCGGACTGGTTCAGTCTCGCAATTTGCACGGATGCTTATTAAGTCATACTCATAGGAGTTCAATACAAATGTAAAATAACAATTTAAAAATAACCAATCTTTTCGAACTACTAGTTCATCGTAACATAGTCTTAAGAAACAAGAATAATAAAATCTGTTGGTTTGAAAAATAACATGCATTTTACAAATAAAATCGCACTCTCTTCTTATGGAATTGCGTTTATTAAGACAATAAAGTAATAAACGTTTATTTACACTAATAACATTAATCATGTATGTACTTACTACTCATATCTACTAATTTTAATGAACATGGCGGTGATTTGGTAGCTTTTATTTTGAATTTTTTTAAACCCAAAACGTTAATTACGAAGATGCGACCCAAAGGTTTTTCCCCTTAAAATACGGTTGACTTGGCTTATTTTGTAAACAAAAAGTGCCTATTGGAACACGGCCTCAGTAACGCCAACTAATTATTATTGTTTGCTTGTTTGTAGGGAAGCGCTTCTATTAGCATTTCACTGTCTGCTGCTGACTAATTAAAATCCTTCCGCTCGTTTCGTGATTCGTGTGGGGGTAGGCCGACCTCCGTAGCGTAGTCGGATGCACACCGGCTTACGGAGCGAGGGGTCCTGGGTTCGAGTCCCGGGTAAGGCATGGGTGTAAAATATACATTCTGATATTTGATAACGACTTGAAATTGAGATTTATACTTGAACATAATGACCCTGTGGCCGTTGGCGAAAAGCTGTAGGCCACATAACAATAAAAAAAAAGTGTGAGGGTAGTTACGATGGCTATGAGCTAATGCATGCTGTACACACAATATATTTCGTAGGGCCGTGCTACAATCACAAAAGCGTTCCCGCAAAGAAAAAAAAATAACATTGTCAAATTGGTCGTTATGAGACCATTAAGAAAAATACCAAAATAAGAAATACAGATATCGCCCAGTTCGCCCAGTTCACGTATTTAACTATTTATTATTCTGTTGGTTTATGATTATTTGTGATAATATGGCTGCCGATTGTTTACAAATGTATCAACTGAACCTGTATTGGAGGTTAAATTGGAGAAAAATGCCAACTCATCTTAAAATTAGTAAATAGGGGCGTAGGAACCGGGGGACAGGGGGACGTGTCCCCCTGAACTTTTTGGGTGGAGGGGACTGCCCCCCCCCCCCAACTTTCTAGACCGTGATATTTTTATTTTATAATATTATTCTGCCCAACTTTATTTGTAATTTCTTCACTCATCAAATTTTATCTTAAGGAAACAATAATAATTTTAACTTCGATGTATCCACTGGTTAGATACAAAAACTGCTTAAAAAGTGCTATTTTGCACTTTTAAAATCAAAATTTTCCTGTGGAAGACCCCCGTCATAGTAAGAGGGGAATGGGTTTACATGACATCAAAATCATTATTTGTCCCCCCCAACTTTTAGAACACAGCTACGCCAATGATTTAGTATTATGAAGATTTGTTTTGGACTTTTAATATGTCTAAACATATCAACTAGTAATATTTTGATCTAATTTTCTTCTGAACAGCTGAACTACAGTCGTTAATAAAAGCAGGCTAGAACCGCTGATACAAATATAAACAAACGTCCGCCATATTGGTATGTAAAAATCAGAAAAAAATGGGGGGGGGGGGGGAAATAAAGATTAGGAAAGGATATTGATGGAGGGAGTATTAGCCGTCAGACGTGAAGGCGATTTTTGCCCCAGTTTTTTCTTCTTGAGTTTTTCACAAACCAATATGGTGGACGTTTGTTTATACGTGTATCAGCTGTTCTAGACTGCTTTTATTAACGACTGTAGTTAAGCTGTTCGGAGGAAAATTAAGATCAAAATATAAGTGGTTAATATGTGTGTAGGTATATATTGAAAGTCCAAAACGAATCTTAATAATATAATACAAATATATTGATATGAGATGACATTTTTCTCTGATTTAACCTCCAATACAGGTACAGCTGATACGTCTGTAAACAAACGGCCGCCATATTGGTACGTGTAGTACACTGAAATCCCTTCCCCACCATGAATCGGACCTTATGCTCCATTTGTATATTTCCCTAATCTCTGGGGGGGAAAAGAACGGCTTGGTAATCTCAGAGTTGAAGATCGCAAAAAAAAAAAAAAAAAAAAAAAAAAGAAGGGAATCAGTGACCGCGAGGTGAGCCGGAGGCTTGCCAGTGGCGGCTGGCGGCTGGAGCAGGGCTGCCAACTGCTGCGCAGGCGCGGGCCGAGTCTGGGCGGCAGAACCGGTCGCGTGACCTTTGCGGAGGAAGCGGCGCCTCGGAATGTACAGCCCTGTTCACGCGTTGCGCAGCGCGCGCCTGCCCCTGCCTCGCTCCGGCCGCGGGCCTGGCTGCTCCAGTAGGTCGTGGGCAACATGTCACCGCCACATTTGCCAATACCCGCACAGCACGGTCGTGCGCATATAGGAGGGAAATTAAAATATTTTTTGACGTGACAACGTTTAATAAATCGATGAACGCCGGCTGCGCGCACGAAAAAGTGTTCCGTTACGCACATTGTCCAGTTACGCTGTGTCCCGTTACGCTCATTGTACGCCTGCGCCGCATCTATCTCTCTTCCACTCGATTGGAACAACCATCGATTTGACTTTTTCGAGGAACATTAAACTTGAAACACTCCCATTCGTTTCCTACTTTTCCTATCATCGTCCTATCCTAAACAGAATAACACAGATTGGAAGAAGTTAAATAGCAAACATGTATAAAAGTTATAGTTAAAATAATATGTTCGTTAAAGTAATAAACATATTTGAATTAATGAGTGCAAATAAAAGTAAATTTATCAATTAAATTGTAGATTTCATTTCACTCCTTCTTTGTATCCATACAAAATAGTGATAATTCAATAAAAATTATTCAATTTTATTCATAAAAGTATGCAATCATTTCATCAATGTTTTGTTATGACGTTCGTCCGTAAACCGACTTTACAGACAACCATTTTTTTTTATTTTTGTTACGGACGCATGGCGCTACAACCAATGAGAGTAGAGCAGGAAGCCATTTTGCCGGGACTAGAGAACCGTTGGTATTTATCAATCAAGAAAATGTCGAGATATAACGTACAATGTCCAGGTGCAAACTACTAATTAAAAAAATAATAATTATTGCTATTACTTATAAAAAGTAACTAGCAAGTAATGTAAATAAATGTTTCGTGGTTAGAATGGTTAACTAAAGATTTCTCATAACCCGAATCAACTTTTGAGAAGAAAAATTGTGTTCATGAATTGCTGGTCAGATTTCATGGGGTAATCATTTGGTACATAGTTGATCTAGTTATTTACTACAACACTGCCAACAGATGTCGGATACATCGCGAAATGTCATTGGCTGGAATGAACAGTGAGACTTCAATTGTGACCTGATCTCTCACTGGTAGTGTGTACAGCCGTGCGCATGGCCTGCTGTGCACTCGCTTGTTTTTTTTGACGTGACGTCTAATAAATCGATGAACGCCGGCTGCACGCACGAAAAAGTGTCCTGTTACGCACATTGTCCCGTTACGCTGTGTCACGTTACGCTCATTGTATGCTTGCGCCGCATCTATCTCTCTTCCACTCGATTGGAACAACCATCGATTTATTTGACTATTTCGAGGCACATTAAACTCCCATTCGTTTCCTACTTTTCCTATCATCGTCCTATCCTTAACAGAATAACACAGATTGGAAGAAGTTAAATAGCAAACATGTATAAAAGTTATAGTTAAAATAATCTCTTCGTTAAAGTAATAAACATATTTGAATTAATGAGTGCAAATAAAAGTAAATTTATCAATTTAACTGTAGATTTCATTTCACTCCTTCTTTGTATCAATACAAAATAGTGATAATTCAATAGAAATGATTCAATTTTATTCATAAAAGTATGCAATCATTTCATCAATGTTTTGTTATGACGATGTCACGTTAAACTATCGTCCGTAAACCGACTTTACAGACAACCAAATTTTTTTGTTTGGTTTTGTTTTTTTAATTGGGAACCCAGTTTTAGTCTGGCTTTGTAAACTTCGCAGAAACAAGGCAATAAAATCATGGACGTTTATGAAGCACGGAAGTCTCTTAGACACCACCAACCCTACAACTTGAAATTCTAAAACATCATAGGCTTCATCGGGAGGGGCTTTCGTACCAAGGAGGATGCAGTACGAGTTACAAAACATGACATTAAATAATTCATGAATGGGCCTTGGCATATTTACAACATTTATGGTCTCACATACTCAACGTTAGTACTTCAATATAAATGTTGTTGGAAGAAAAGTTTTACACGTGAATTTAGTTAAGTATTTAAGTAATCATAAACAAACCCTCCAAGAAATGATAAAATTTGGGCTTGGGGGATTGCCATTAATCTGCTTTAAAAGTTTTATTATCCTTTATTGTGCGAAATTTTAACTTAAAAATGTAGTGTTTATAATAAAAAGACCATCATCGTGGACTTTTATAAACACAACGTCTGCCTCTTTAAAAGTTTTCGGAACACTACACTTTAAATATGGAAGGCGGAAACACCAGCCGAAAGGCCAGAGTTGAAAGTTGCGTTGCGTTGTTTTTTTTTTTTTGCGTCTTACGTAGTTTATAAACAATTATTTGAAATTGTTATTAAACGTTTTGCGTCTTGCCTTATTGCGTAGTTTATAAACCCAGCCTAACACAAGAAACGTATGGTTGATTTCTCAACCCTGTTGATGCCAGCTGCAATTCAGAGCGAAACGCCGGTACAATCTACCACTTCGTCGCGGCTCAAACTCGAAAACCAAGATGGTTTATTTTGAGCACGTTATTTAATTGTTTGCGTGTTGCGTTTCTTAAGTTCTCGTGATTCTTGCGTAGATTGTAAACCCGACCCTAGACGCTCGTACGCACATTGCCAGATTTTGTACACTTTGTAAATTTACAAATAAACAACAAAAAGGTGTGTTTTCGATAAACTGGGAATAAAACTTTTTTGCGTGGTTATTTATCAAACCGTGTAACCCGATTTTGTTTTAATGAACAGTGACGCGTTTCGTTAATGACTTTATGTTTGTATTTTTGTACCTGATGGGATGACATCTGGGTTCCGAACCGTCCAAGCACTCGCTTGAAGTGACGTCGGGAAACTGTGCAAAGCCCGTCCAGACTCGAACTAGGGTCCTCCCGGTTGCGAAGAGCAGTGTTTGACCACTGCGTCAACTCACTTTTCCCCGCGCGTGGTCTGTGTACAAACACATGACTGTATTTGCATGGATGTATAAAATCACGTTCTTTAAATAATTATCCCAATGGGAAAGATTGATTTAAAACTTGATTTTTTTTTAAACTTACTTACGCCATTTCTGGTTACGCATTTTGGCGCTAGAAAGTTATTGCATGTGAAATATTTCAAAACTCAAAGCAGTTCCGTATAATGTTCTGTCCTCTGTGAGCTGCCACAAAAGAAGGAATAAATCTGGATAAACAATCTATGCCTCGCGTAGAGGAAAGTGAAGGAAGTAGCTGACTCTTCTAGATCGCTGTCGCAATAGACGTTAACTAGCGGTGAACAGCTACTGGAAGAGTTGTGTATTAGCTTGCGCACAAGTAGTCCCAGTGTCAACAAAAGTAGGTATTGTCTATTTTTAATGCCAAACAAAATGTTGAACTGTGTTAAACTTTGTCCAAAGAATGA